>NC_136067.1:739289524-740539524 GCF_964261635.1 Lissotriton helveticus | reverse complement strand
TTGTTCTGACCGGAGTTAGCTCCTCTCCTGACTCATTTGCTTAACTATTTTCTGGAAACAGGGACCTTGACGGACTCTATGATGGTAGCCTCGATATCGGTGATACTGAAGCCAGTGAAGGATCTTACGGAGTGTGGTTCCTATTGTCCCATTTCCTTGTTGAACATTGATGCGAAAATATTTGCTGGAATCCTAGCTACCCGCCTGAACCTATTGATGGTGGGCTTGATGAACCTGGACCAGGCTGGGTTTACCCTCACACAGCAAGGGGAGGATAATACAAAACAATTGTTCCACCACATGGACGTCATCCATGGGTCACACAAAGAAGCTATTCCTATCCATCGACACTGAAAAAGCATTTGACCGCATTTGCTGGTCCTACCTCTTTGACACACTACACCACTTTGGGTTTTGTGAGGGGTTTATCAAATGGGTTAGCTGCATATATCACGCCCCAGTAGCCTCCATCAGGATCAACAGGGTGTTTTATGACCGATTCCCAACTGCATGAGGCACCCATCAAGGTTTTCTGTTATCCCCTCTCCTCTTTGTGCTGTACCTAGAGCCGTTTTCACAAAAAACACACAATGATACGCAGATGAGGGGCACCAAATTTGGGGTAGAGACTCATACTGTCAGTCTCTACATGGACAATATGTGATCCTCTCGCTAACCCATCCCCAGACATCCCTCCTGAGTCCCGGCTCACTCACAGAACTGAATAGCTTCGGAGAGATCTCTGAATTCAAAGTAAACCTCAATAAATCTCAGATTCTGAATCTCTCTGTGGCTACCAATCAGGAGGTGAAGCTAAAGAAGGAACTTCCACTGACATGGGCTGAACAGTCCATTCCATACTTAGGCATCTTGGTTGCTCCTTCTAAACCTAAGACTCTTGCCCTGAACTATGCTGCGCTCAGTGAACAAATGACACATGCACTAAATGCTTAGGGGCCGACTGAGACTCTCCTGGTTCAGACGAGTAGTGGTGGTCAAAATGACCTTCCCCGTACATTGTACATCTTTCAGACCCTGCCATTAAACCTGCCCCTGAAAGTGCTCCACTCTCTGCAACTCACAATTAATAGATTTGTCTGAGGAGGCAAGAAACCTGCCTGCCTTTTACCCAACTGGTATGGCCTAAGTGGGAAGGAGGAGTGGGGCTACCACTAATCTATAGGTATCTACACGCAGCACACCTCCGCTATGTTGTGGAATGGAACAGACCGTTATTGGAGAAACATTGGTCTTTTATGGATCAAAGAGTCTCGGAGGTAAACATTTGGAGGGAGATCTGGCTCCCACACAAGTACAGAGCTTCGTGGTTATACTCCTCTCCAGTAACGGCATTCACAATGAGAGTGTGGGACAGCAGTCAGTGGTGTATTCAACCCTTTCAGAAAGCCTTAATGTGAGTCATATTACACACCGACTTGTGGAAACAGAAAGGACAATGTTTACCCATGAATAGCTAGATGGTAAGGAATTGGGGATGGATAATGATGATTATCTTATCTTATCTTAAGTGGAATTTATAGAGCGCACTGACACCATAGGTTTCCTGGCGCTGAGAGAAAGAGTGCGGAAATTGCAGGGGGTGGACTAGCCAATTTGACTGAAGAGCCGAGTTTTCAGAAGTTTCCTGAAATTCAATAAGGAGCCACTGGATTTAACTGAGAAAGGAAGAGAGTTCCATAGTTTGGGGACCAAATAAGCAAAGCTGTGGCCACCAAACTTTTTACGTTTTACTTTAGGGGTGAACAGCAGGTGAGGATGCGCCGAACGAAGGTTGCGCACCGGACGGTGCTGCGTAATCAGGGTTTTAAGGAAGACAGGGCTGGTGCAGTGAAGGGCTTTAAAAGTCATGCAACCGATCTTGAAAGCCGCCCTTTCCACAACTGGTAACCAGTGGAGTTTTCGCAGTAGTGGTTTCGCAGATTCCCAATTTGGGGTTTTGTGGATGAGTCTGGCAGCCTGGTTCTGTACAATTTGGAGGCGGTGGTGCAGCGATTGGGGGAGACCATAGTAAAGGGAGTTCGAGAAGTCAAGGCGGGATAGCACCAGGGAGATCACGACTTGGACCAATGCCACATGTGGTAGTAGATGGGCTATTTTGCGGATTTTTCACAGTTGAAACATACAAGAGGAGATCACAGCACCTACTTTAGCTCCACATCGATGATAACCCCCAAGCTCTTGACCGTGCTTGCTGGCGCGGGAGGAGAGCCCAGCTCCGTGGGCCAAAATTGAGGGCCCCAGGATGCTGGGCTGTTACCAGGAAGGATGAGTTCAGTTTTACCTGGATTTAATTTCAGTTGGTTGTGATTCTGGAGGAGTGCTACCAACCTAATTACTTTCCTGACAAGTTGTTCATACACCCCAAATATTCATCATACATTTACTCCACAAGATCATCAGCTCTGGGAAATGGCATGCACCTTTTTGAAATGGCAGTCAGCAGGCCTGGCTTATATTGGATCAGCCTCCATTTTGCACCATTTTGCTTAGCCAGTTTAATTCGCTCAACTCTTCTATTTTGGATTGAAATTGTTCTCCTTTGACTGCAGTAAAGAACAGCAACACCACATGGACATTGTGTAGTTTCACACAGAAGCACTATGAAGTTAACTTTGTGGGTTTTACAATAGTGCTACTCGAACCTCTTAACCAGATATGTACCTTTTCAGGGTAGCTTTGTAGTAATAGTAGTGCTTCACTAGGACAGGGTAATTTATTCTTGCTACCCTGTTCATTGTTGTTTCTTCGCATTTCAGTTCTCTTATATCTTGACGAGGTCCAGATTGGGATTTCAGGCTGTACTGAAAATATAGTATTTTTGTCTGACAAGCCTACTCTTTTTCAATGTGTGGATATTCAAGATTAGAGCACCAACTGGTCTCTCCCCTCAAGGGTGTTGCAATGCTTCCAATTTTCTCAGGAGACTCCGTTTGGTGGAAGGTGCTACCTTCTGATTTTTTTTGGAGACATGAATCTGATACTGTTTTCTGGTTGCAGATTGTAAGAAATTGGGTTATTGTTTGACTGGGGTGGAAGCCCCACTCAAAATCCAACCACAATCCTTGTTAGCATGAATCACAAAAGTCACTAGATTAACCTGCTCTTAACCCTCTGGTAGCTTGGTACAAAAGCAGTCAGTCTTAACTGAGAGGCAATGTGTAAACTATTTAAGCAGCTCACAAAGTGTAATAAAGTGAAAACACAACACAAGAAAAATCATAAAACAATTTAAAAAATAGAGAACATTTAACTAAATTATCTGACACCAAAACAACAAAAATCCAATTAATAGTATGGGAGTTATGAATTTTTAAAGTTTAAGGTAAGCATGAGCGGATTTTGCGTATTGGCAATCCGCGGATTTGCGGATTTGCGGATTTCGAAAATACGCGAAATCCGCGGATCCTAGCGTATTTTTTTTGTTTTTGTGTTCGCACGGGTTTCTGCAAGTTCGCGAGGGTTTTATTGTACAAAACGCTCGCGAACGTGCAGAAACCCGTGCGAACACAATGTGCCTGGGTATTGCGCTCGTGAAAGTCAAGAATGCAAAGTCTATCCAGCATCACTGCTGATTTTCGACGGTAAATTTGGGAAGAAGGCACATCTGCCCAGCCTTGACAACGCTTACAATTGTTTTTGGGCTGATGAATGAGTCACTGAATTTAAGCTTCAACTAGGGCACATGCTTTATTGATATCTGTAAGGGCTTCCTGTTGAGGTTTAATTTTTCTGCCAGGACCATCGTGCCAGAATGAACCCTGCCCTTCATATTTATTCAAGAAGACGCCACCGTTTTGTGCCATACCTCTACTCAACTGGAGTACTTTCTACTGGATAATCAGTAAGTGCTACCTCGTTGGGTAAATGTTTAGTGCTTTTACTATACTACAGCTTCCTAAAGTGCCAGAGAGTTGTCTACAGCGACCATGTGTGTGTTACTATGCAATCGCCCCGAAGGGCGCAGGGGTCCCTTGAGTGAGCTGCTGTTGTATTTTACAATGGCGCTAGCAAGCTGCCAGCGCCGTTGTAAAATAGTTACAAAGTTAGCTTGCACAGGAAGCACTTAGATAAAATAAAGCAGCACCTGCTTCGTTTTATCTAGTGGTTCCTGTGCAAGCTAACTTTGTAACTATTTTACAACGGCGCTGGCAGCTTGCTGGCGCCATTGTAAATTAGTTACATGAGTGGGGGTTCAACTTTTGAACCCGTTACGTCCGCGCGGATTTTTTTTCTTCGGATTTTGTGGGAAATCCGTAAAATACGCGGATTGCGGATTTCCCAAAAATCCGTGGGCGTAACGGATTTACCGCTCATGCTTAGTTTAAGGTAAAAACTAGTGCCTAAAAGATCAGAGTGCCAATTGTGGACATCTAGTATCCCAAGACTGGGTCAAAGTCATAAACGATAAATAAAATGACACCAGAATGACAAAAATCAATAGAACCGGAGATAAATTTTAAAGTCTTAAGTGAAATAGCACCTAAAAGCACAAAGTGTGAATCGCAGTCATCTAGTCGTACTAGATTGGGGGAATGTTACAAGTTCAGGCCAACCGCAATAGAGTGAGTTTCGGATGCAAGGACAAGGTTGGTCATTATCAAAAAGTACATTCAAAGTCTTTGTGCAAAGAGTTCTGTTAGAACTTGAGGAGGCAGCAAGGAGGAGGCTGAGCTTTGTGACGGTCATCCCTGTTGCGTAAAGACCAGGTCGGGCATAGCAGACAGTCGTAGTTGTACCACAAAGAGCCAGTCGCAAATCACAGAAGGACGTTGTTATAGCTTCACCATGGCTGTCATGTTGGGCTGTCATTGCTGCAGCATGAAGTGCAGGTCTTGTAATACCGGTCGCACTGGTGGTTGCTGTTGGCGTGAAGAGCAGGTCTCACTGGTTTTCCGGTTAGTGGTCATCACGAGTGACTGAGTCTTTACACAAAATGGCTTGTTCTCAGTCATGAGGGGCCCAAACTTCAGGGTTTTTGCATTTTCTCTTAGACAGAGCTCTATCTGATGCCAGCCAAGCATCAAGGACCTGGGGGAGTCCTCTTGGGGATCAAAAGTCACTCCAGCAGAGGCCAGCAGCAGGGCTTGGGCAGATCTAGGCATATCTAGTTGCTGCAGGTCAGCTGGAAAGATGCAGGGAGGCCTCTGAAGCTTGTTGTATTCCTGTAGCTCACACAGGTTAGCTAGCTGACCATTGGAGTCACTCTGGACAGGCTAGGATGAAGGCAAATAGGCCTAATCTTCCTTCTCACACAGCAAGGCAGCCCTTCAAGCAGCACGGGAAACCTATAGCAGTAGGGTAGTCCTTCTTCTGCAACACAGGTCCAGGTAGATTTTGTTGAGTGGTTCTGGAGGTCCAATATTTGTAATACTAGTGGCAGGCTTTGTATAGGGGGACTTTCTGACTTACCCCCACAAAGGAGTCTAGAAAATTCTCCCCTTTCCCCTGATCAAGGTTTCAAACTGTCTGGGGTGACAAGAAGCAGGGCAGCCCTGGTGGCATGCCCCTTTGTTAGTCCAATTTAAAGAGCAAAGAACAGCTCCTTTCCAAGTCATCATGTCAGGATGGTCCATAGTATCCACACCTAAGCCTCCTTTGTGGCATTGTCTGGAAGTAATATACAAACCACAACAGCACAGCCATTCACAGTCATGTGACCCAGAGTACACTGGCAAAATGGACAGCTGGTTGGGACAAGAAAGTGGTAACTTTTTGAAAGAGGCATTATTTAGAATTCTAACTTAAAATCCAACTTTGCAAATAAAGTGGATTTTCAATTACAGTTCATTTGAGTTTAAATAGCATATCTATCATCATTTAATCTAAAGTTAGAACTTTTTAGACATAACAAGGTAACCTCAATGGGAGAGATAGGCCTTACAATAGTGAAAAACAACTTTAGGATCTACCTCATGGGTGATTTACAAGTATCAAAATGGAACGTTTAGGCCGGGCAAAAGGTTGATTTTGCTAGGTCAAAATCACAGTTTAAAACTGCTCTACAGGGTGTAGTGGCATGCCTGAGACATGTTTAAAGTCCTACTTTAGTGTGTGGCACAATGAGTGCTGTAGGCCCACTAGTAGCATTTAATTTATAGGCCCTGGGCATGCGTATTACCATTTATTGGGGACTTACAAGTAAATGAAATGTGCCAATTAGATGTAGGCTATGTTTACCATGTTTGAAGGAGAGAGTACAACCACTGTACACTCTTTAACAGTGGTAAATGGCCAGAGTCTTAATACAAACAAAAAATAATTCAGATAAAAGGAGGTGTGAAGGAAAAACGTTTTGGAATATAGCACAACAATGATGTCAGGTAAACAGAAATAAAATGTAAGAGAAATCACAACAAAAACTGTACAACGATTTTGTTAGAATTTGAGAGAATTTGCCATTGAAGCTGCTGCAGTGCCTGCTAATTGATTATTTTGATTCTTGTAAAGGGCTTGGAACCATGTAAAATTTTCAGAGCAGCTCAGGAAGAAAGAATTTGAAGGTTTAAAATACAATTTAATATCTGGTGATAATTACACCATATACAATGCCTTACCGTTAGTACTTGCCATTATCGTGCCAGAAATACTACATACATGACATTTAAGCACACATATGATGGTGGCAGTTCTCCACTGAGGAGGAGAGTTGCCTTTATTAGGCTAAAAAAGACTGCAGTGAAATTAATACCTTTCTGTGGTTCACTGTCAGTTGAATTTTCATGATAACTGTTATATACTACTAAAACACTGCTATTTTTTGCATGTTTAGTAGACCTTGCTTATTCTTAAGCAATACAAGTTTGTTACTGGGTGAAACATTTGTGCAAGTGGATAGCTTTGAGCAGCCGCGGTCCATGCAGGTAACAGCGGTGGAGCCGTGTAAGGGGGGATTTCGAGGGACGATGCAGAGGGAAAAATTATTATTTATTTAATTTTCCCTCTGCAGCGTCCCTCGAAATCCCCCTTTACCGGGCCCCACCGCTGTTACCTGCACGGACCGAGACTGGCGTTGAGCATCTTAGTGGACATGAAGGTGACTTTTCCCTTATTGCCACGGGGAGCCTGTTTCATAAATTATGTAACAACAATGAACAAAACGCCAGTGGTATGAATATTCAGATTCTGAGGTTGTTGGGTGCCACAAACACACAATCGATCACAACTTTGTACGAATGGATAGGTGCGTGCACTCTCAACCAAAAAAACTTGATACATTCATCATCTCTCTGATGATTCAGTGAGACTCAGAGGAGATCCCACCATGCAAGCCATACAAATATGTAGATAGATTAATAAATTAAAGTCCTCTGCCAGATACGGCGATGAGCTATGAAACTTCTACTGAAGTCCCTTGTTTGTGGAACTGCACGTGAAATATGTTTAGCAACTGTTTTGAAGCTCCTCACACTTTAATCTTTTCTTAGCTGTCTTCATTGAATTTTCAACATTGCCACAATTCACACAGGATACATAAATCAGAGTGCCCTCAAATATCAAGATCCAAAATAAAAGTCCCCGATAATTTATAGTAGAAACAAACTGTGCCAGTTATGTAGATGGGATTAGGAGCATATTTCTTTCCTAGAGCACTTTACTGTGGATGTTTTATCCCTGTGCTTTTCACTTGCCATTCATCGAACTTGATGGTGTCAGCCAACCTTCAAGCTTCATTACTTTCAACTGCATCACTCGAATAAGTGCCAAACACCGCCCACACTTCTACCAGGCTTAAGTATCTTTGATAAATGCCTGTCTTTGCTTTCCAATGTCATGATGAAAGTGATACGTCCCTGACTGACAAACTGGCAGTGCACACCTGGCCGAAGGAGCTTCTTCTCTGAAAATGTGGGAAAGTAAATGAGCTGCATGCAGCCGCTCTTTCTCAAAGGGGGTGGGTAAGGAAAACTGGGTGTAGGAGGAGTAGGCCGAACAGGCAACACAAATGCTTAGCATCCCAGGACAGATCTGCCCTCTTTGCGTAATATTGCAGCAAGTGTGTACTGGTACTTGAAAAAGCCATTGGCAGCCACTGAGCTAGGCATAAAAATGATGCACTCCTGCAAGTTAGACCCTAGCACTCTATACACATGGTTTAAAAAAATAATTTTGTTAGTCTGGTCCTAAAGATTCAATTCATGAAAATGTGAACTATTTTGTTTCCCTCTGCAACGAAGGGACAGCCATGTCATCAAGGACACCATGGTTTTACACAATTCAGGCACAGCATGTAGTTGTCCTCTATCTGCAGTGTGCCTTCCTGTGCGTGAGTGCAGCCCCAGGCCATGACTAGACATGGCACCTTTCCATGTGAATGAGCAGGGCCGAACTGGGAACCCAAAGCTGCTCTGGCAAATGTTGTCAGACCAGCCCCCCTACGGTGCATTGCGAGTGAGCAGAGCAAGCAAGCCTGACCACTACAGGAAGGTTTGGGGGGTTCTCCCCTAGAAGATTTGGGAAAAATGGCAAAAATTGTGAATTCTCCAACACATTTTTTTATTCTATATCAAATTGCCTTCCTTTTTATAGCATAGTAAATGATGACCTTACAGTGCACCAGGATACAGCTGTCTCAATTTGGGCCCTTCAATTATTCTTTCACTATCACCATACAACAGGCCTCTCATCTCTCCATAGCCCCTCTGTCTCATGTATTGCATTTGCTTTAAAGGGCCTCTCATACCAGTGTAGGGTGTCGGAGCATTTTACATCACACACACACGCAGAGACAATGGGTCAACAATGTGTAAATTAATGTATGGGAAAAGTTACGTAAGACAAAGGGGACTATAAGGTGTAGTATTCACATCATCCATACAGGTAGCCATTTTTTAAGAGTGCTTGGTCTGGGGTAGCAAAAATACAGGATTCAGAACGTAGCACAGTATTTAGGGTTGACTTTACTACTACCAAGAATGCATTTCTACTCACACAGCCCCTTTTTAGCAAAATTAGTATACTGAAAGACTGGGAAAAATAGCATAACTTTCTAACCTAGATTATGATTTATCTCATCACTTTTATTGTTGCATGAAAACTGTTGAATCTACAAGGAACTCTGCGGTGCTCTTAAAGCTGTTGCGTCGATACTAAACCGACCTCCAGTAACAAAAGCCACGCCCTACCCTCCCAGCATCCCAGGGAGGCGCCCAATGCCTGGTCCAGCCGGTCCCGCCTCGTGCATGAGGAACGTGTCTGGCTCCACATGTAAAGTATGTAAACAGGCAAGATCAGGGTATAGGGATTAATACCTTTGTCCAGACTCATGGGTATCATGCTATTTATCTTCATTAATATAGTGGCCCAGAAGTGCCGTGTGTATGTTGATATGACTCATCAAAAAACCTTTGCCACAAAAGGTTGCCCAAATATGAAAACAGCATCAAAATAGTTTTTAATTGTAGTTTCCCCAACTGCTGACACCAGAAACGTATCTTAACTGGCAGCATCTCCCCACGGGTAAAAGCAAGTCTTTCTACCGTGGGAAAATGCTGCAAGTACAATCACCTCTTGGAAGACATAAGCATCCCTGAGTATGCCTTGAAGTTCAAATTGTCTGCATGATTTGTTAAAGGTACCCCCTGCCTTCAAATTGAAATCATTCGAACTAAAAATGTATATTCTAGGAACAGTTAAAATAAATAATGAGCACTGCAAGAATAGTTTGTGGCATGCAGATAATCAAAAAAAATGTCTTCTCTACTGTATATCACAAATGTTATTTTCTCCATTGTCTGTCTGAACCTATATTAAAATGGCTGGGCCGGAAATCTCCTATCCGTAAAGTGCAATGCCATCACATACATATTGCAAAACAGAGGCCAAAGTGGATTCAGTCTGTTTCCCAAACGTGCACAAGTAAAGAATTGCTGAATTCACACTTGTGGATTATACACTGTCTAATTGTTACACTCCTTTTGGTCTAGTAGCTCAAACCATATATCTTGCCACTGATATACTTTACAATAAAACCTTTGTGTATAAACAGCAATTATGGGCATGGCTTTGTGTCGGGAAATGGATACAAGTAGTATCAGGGACTGGTCGCATAGTTTGAGCTCTACCTCCTAAAAGTAATACCTTTTGAGTGAGAAACACTTTTGCCACCGGTGTCTGTTAACCCTTTAACATCATGTTATTATACAATTTTTTATTTATCAAGTGAATACATTAATAATAAATAGGTTTCACTACAATTATGAAAAGGTTGAACAGATTTTCAACTCAAGATCATCCGTTCATATTTGACAGAGGTTGAAACACTTCTACTATATGGTCTTATCTTCGCTGCCTAAGCCATCATTAAAAAAAAAAAAAAATGCCTGCCTCGGTCCTTTTTCAAGTGGTGATGGTACTTTGACATGAATATTTACAATACTTTTTGTATAATCGGCGTCTTTTTGTCAGTTACTAGTGAATGTACAGAATTCGAACATTGCCCAAGCCAATCGGTATGGATTCGACAGGTTGCTTATCTTGTTCATCTTTAATGTAAGCAAATGAAGTGAAATGAAGCGGATCTTCCTTGTTTTATTAGGTTAAATGTTCGAATTGGTTTGTAAAATGATTTGTTACATTTTAGGCATGTTTTTTAAACTTGAAAATAGAACAGATTGAATCGCCTGTAGATGTTCCTACATTTTCTAGGTTATTGTTATTGTTTCAAAGTGAAAAATATATTTTTTCTTTTAAATATTTTGTAGTAATATACTTGATTGGCTAAATAGAATGTCGATTTCAAAACTGCAAATAAGGCAAATATGTTTGAGCTTTTGTAATTATTATTGTAAGTGTTAGATTTGGGGGTCTCTAGTTGGCACAGGTAGGTATTTGTGACGAATAGGGACCCTCTCCTCTTGTCAGGATAAGGGGATTACACTCCTAAAATAACCCCTGATCACCCCCTTGGTAGCTTGGCACGAGCAGAAGGGCATTACTTCAGAGGCGTTGTAAGTTAAGCAGTTTTGACCACATACAGTAACCCAGTGACAACGCTAGAAATGGACACCATACAGGTTTTATATAAAAAATAAGTAGACTTTATATAGAGTTACCACAAGGCAATAAATGACAACAATACACACTAGGATTACTATAAAATGGTAGATTTAAGCTTAGTTCAGTTCAGCTCTTAGATGCAAGACTCTACGTCAATGTACCTTAAGTTGCGTTGCGCTTCCACAACAAGCAATGTCGCAGCGATGGAAAATGCGGCAAAGTTCAGATACAAAGAAATAAAGACGTGAAGATCTTCCAGATGCGGCACGCTTCTCGGGGATGCGAGAAGTTCTTGGTTCGATGCGTGGACTGCAGCGGCAACACCCTTACGATGCGACAACAACAGTTCCAGCGGCGACGCTCTTCTTCCACAATGCGTGAAACTTCCGCTCGAAGCGACAACTACAGCGACGACATCCAAGAAGCAATGGCAGCAGCTCCGACGGCAGCGTGCTTCTCGGGGATGCGAGGTGCTCTTGGTCGATGCGGTGCAATGTGACAGTTCCAGTGGCGACACCCTCCTTCGGAGTTGCGACAGCAGTCACAGCGACGGTGACACGCTCCAACCTCATTGCGAGATTCTTCTCCTGATGCGGTGCAGTGCGACAACTACAGCGGCGACACCCTCCTTCGGAGTTGCGACGGCAGCAGCAGTGACGGTGACATGTTTCCTCTTCGGTGCGGCGCGCTTCTCTCCGATGCGGTGCAGTGCGACAGTTCCAGTAGCGACACCCTCCTTCGGAGTTGCGATGGCAGGCACAGCGACGGCAACACGCTTCTTCTCATTGAGTCACGCTTCCAGCTCCTTGCGACACGCAGTTCCTCAGAAGGCCCACAACAGCAGCAGGCACTACCACAAGAACTCTGGGGATCTGGGTGGGGGGTGAAGTCTGTTGTCCCTGAGACTTTAGAAGGAGGCAAACTCTTTTCCAAGCCCTTGGAGATCATTCACAAGTTGAAAGCAAAGTACACAAAGTTCCTTTCTCCTTCCTTTGGCAGTAAGGCAACCACTGCAGTCCAATCCCCCAAGCAGCACTTCAGCTTGGGAGTAGTCTCTCCTCAGTTTCTTCAGGTTCCTCTCCTCAGTAAAGGTTTCTTCTTGTAGTCCAAAGTGATCTAATTTCATGGGATCAGGGTCCCAATATTTATACCCCAAAATCCTTTGTTCTTTGAGGGGAGAGGGGCCTTTGCCCAGTCCAAACAAGTTCTGAAGCACTCTGTTTACCAGACTTCTCCTTTCCTTTCACAGTGCAGGGCATGCACATCGGACGGGAGGTGGAGCCAGCATTGTGGAAGGCAAGTACAGTCCAGGACTCATTCTCTTCATTCAGTGTGCAAGGCAGAGACATCAGCCGCTCCCCAGGGGGTGGAGCCAGCATTGTGGAAGGCAGGCACAGCCCTATTCAAGGTTCAGGTGCAACTCCTCCCTCCCATCTAGATGCAGATCTCTCTATTCACCACTGGGTGACTCAGCCTGTCTCCTGGAATTCCCCAGCCCTGTCACTCACAAAACCAGACATAGGAATACACAACCTAGCAGAGGCAGGTTTGAATGGTTAGACAAGCAAACACCTACTTTCTAAAAGTGGTATTTGCAAACACAGAATATTAAAACCAACTTCACGAAAAGATGTATTTTATTATTCTGAGTTCAGGTTTACTAAACTCGAATTTCTACCATGTTCTCTGAGACCGTAGGATTATAAAATGTAATAACTCTTACAGCTCATTCTGGCCTATGGAGAACAGGTGGCCTTGCAATAGTGAAAAACGAAAATGGCTGTAATTCACTATTAGGACATATCACACACACAAGGGCTTGTCCTACCTTATCCTTACACTGCACCCTGCCCTTGGGCCTACCATAGGGGTGACTGATATGAAGAAAAGGAAAGGTTTAGGGACTGGGAAGTGGGTGTTCTTGCCCAGTCAGCATGACAGTACCAGACTGCACGCAGGATCTGCAATGGCAGACCTTAGACACATTTTACAAGGTTGCTTCTGTGGGTGGCACAACTAGTGCTGCAAGCCCACCAGCAGCATTTGGATTTACACGCCCTGGGCACACTCAGTGCACTAGACTAGGGCCTGACAAGTAAATTAAATAGCCAACCATGGAGCAACTGATTAATACATCAATTTACAATAGGGAGCACTTGCACTGTGGCACTGAATAGCAGTGGCACAGTGCCCAAAGCATACAACACCAGCAAAAAAACATGAGGCAATAGCAAAAATGAAAGGGAGACCCACGCCAATGGTGCCAGGTCTAACAGTAAGGATATACTAGTTTTAGTAAATAAAAGTTTAATGTGACTAGGTGATGTAGATGAGACAGAAAGCAGAATGGAAGATGAGACAAAGAGCCAGATGAGACCAATGAAGACAGACAGACACATATATGTACGAGGCAGGCTGACAGAGTGGCACTGGCAAATGGAAAAAGAATGAGACATACTGAGACATGTTGAAAATGACAGAAACTGACAGAGGTAGAGAGTGATAAATATATAGAGACGGATAGAGACAATGAAAAAATATTGAGAGACAGAATAATGAAAATGGAGGCACATAGAGAAATGCAAATAAAGACAGCGACTAATAAAGATGGCCAGGGACAGGGATATGGAGACCGATAGACAAATATAGATCGGAGAAAGCTAGACAGAAACAGGGATATAATATTATTCTCAAGTTAACTAAGCAAGAGAGGTCAGATGCACCCACAAATATGTTCTTTAACTCAGGTGCCGCCCGTGCTGGTAAGAGCGGTGGGGTTGCGTTTCTTGAAAGTATAGCAATTTGACAGGGCACTATGTGAACAAATAAACAAAAAAACATACCCACTTGCTTCAACAATTGCTTAGTCAAAGACTTCAAATAGACATTGAAAACCAAAAAGAATAACAGAGTATCAAAGTCAACATGCAAGAACACATCACTTTGAGGGTCAAGTAGTCTTATAGAGACAGAAAATAACTCCTCAAAGCAACAATTCCGGCATTTTCCAAAACGGCGGCTATAATGGAGGAAGAGGCATATAGAAATGAAGCAAACAATAATGGTTTTCAATCCTTTATGTATGCACCAAACAATGTTTATAATCTGAATTTGAAAAACACAATGGTTATCAGTCCTGTTTTAGACACATTTTCAGAGTTCACTTTATTTATTTGTTTCAGCAATCGCTCATGGTACATTTGGAGAATGTTAAACATTTGAGAAGAGCATATCGAAAGGGATATCTTTTTGTAGCACAGGTTTTGCAAGTACATGTGCGTGTAAGTTCTTGGGTAGAGGCTTTAGAAATCTCATAGGTTATAGCATCCCATCAAAATCTTCCAAACCAAATTCACATGGATCTTTCTCTAGGGAAGCATGATCCAACACATTTGCTCATCTTCTGATCAATGAGAACGCCCTTTTAATGTGTGCACGCACAGAATTGGACATCGTGTAAGGCCACTTAGCCTGACTAATCTCTTGAACTCAATGTACCGAAGATCCTCAAATGTGTGACAGTTAAAACTCATTTTCCACACAAACACAGGTATTTTTCTATGTCTTTAAAGTGACATTCTTCTGGTATACAACCTTTACAACGCAACTTTTACAACGCACTACCATTACAACGAAACTTTTACAACGCAACATCCATTACAACGCATGCATTTACAACGCAGTCATTACAACGCATGACACTACAACGCACACCACTACAACGCATACCATTACAACGCAGTCATTACAACGCATACCATTACAACGCATAGCATTAAAACACATTATACCCTTACACTATTCAACACTTACCCTACTGTTGCACCCCCTGGAGTTAGAATAGTAATTTTTTACCCCTACACTATCCAACACTTACCCTACTGTTGCACCCCCTGGAGTTAGAATAGTAATTTTTACCCCTACACTATCCAACACTTATCTTACATGCAATGCAATGTAATGCGTTGTAATGGCATGCGTTGTAAATGTAGTATGCGTTGTAGTGGAATGCGTTGTAAAGGTAGTTTCAAAGAATTCGTTGTAATGGCATGCGTTGTAATGGTGTGCGTTGTAATGGATGTTGCGGTGTAAAAAATGCATTGTAAAGGTAGGCGTTGTAAAAGTATGCGTTGTAACGTCATACATCCCATTCTTCTTCTGTCTCAGCAAATCCTTTTAGAAACTACACTGATTCAGCAGTAAAAGCTCCAAGCTTTGTTCCAAATTTGGAACACTGGGCATCTCTGGGTCAAGTTTCGTGTACAGAAGATGAGGTGGGATTAAATGTCTTTCCTTGCCTGTTTCATAACGTATCCACAACTCTGACAATCATTGGCGTATGGACATTGCAACAAATAGCACAATAATAACAGCTATGTCATTTGACAGTATATTGCCCCGATTGGAACCATTTCAAACAGCCCACTCAGCATGTGGCACAACACAAAGGTCAGCTTCCTCCATTTTTCTGTTAAGTTCTTGAACAATATAGCCCGTACCTTTTCAATATATCTCTGCAGGCATCAAATCCTCATTGACCATTATTCCACATGCAATAATTGGAAATTCAGTGTTCACTGAAGCATCAGCAATGTTTTGGCGAGTTAACGTCTCCAAGTTCATTTTGTTCAATGTTGATGACCAGAATTGATCACGTTACGCAGGTAGAGGTGTCACTATTTTGATCCACATGTAGACATTTGTTTGATTCTCTGATGACCGACAAATCTCAGGAACTTCAGACCCATCTCTCTCCTTCCCTGCCAAGGTCATTGAGAAGGCCATCAATGCCCAACTTACCGAGTTCTTTGAAGCGACCCACATGCTGGACCTTTCCCAATCAGGCTTCCAAAGCAACCACAGCACGGAACCACCCTCCTCACCACCACAGACAACATCTCGGCCTTCCTTGACTGAGGAGAATCTGCAGCCTTCATCCTCCTGGACCGCTCACCCACCTTTGAGCCAGTCTATCACCACACCCTATGCACAAAGCTCCATGACGCCGGCATCAGTGGCATAGCCCTGGGATGAATCTGTTCCTTCCTCAATGTCCAAACAAAGAGAGTCAGACTACCTCCGTTCCTCTTGGAACCCACAGGGATCAGCTGCGGAGTACCTCAAGGCTCCTGTCTGAGCCCTATGCTTTTCAGTATCTACATGGCCCCGGTCACAACCATCGTCAGAAATTCTGAACTCAACATTGTCTCCTGCACCGATGACACCCAGCTGATACTCTCCCTAACCGACGAACACACAGTCACCAAGAATACGTTTGACAACGGGATGAATGCTGTCGCTGCATGAATGCTGTTGCCTCAAGCTCAACTCATAAAAGACCAAAGTCCTCATTATGGGCTCCACTCCATCTGCCTGGGATGACTCCTGGTGGTCAGCAGCACTTGGAAACTTCCCCACACCCACAGACCATGCACAGAACCTCAGCATCATCCTGAACTCCGCGCACACCATGACCGGCCAGATCAACGTCTTCTCATCATCCTGCTTCCACGCACTATGCCTGCTCTGAAAGATCTTCAAATGGATCAACACAGAAAGACGGTCACCCTTGCACTCATCAGCAGCAGATTCTACTACGGCAACACACTCTCTACGGGTATCACCAAGAAACTCCTCAAGATACTGCAGAACATCCAGAACAGCTCCATCAGACTCATCCTCAACATCACCCACTACAGCCACATCACAAGTCACAGCAGAAATCTCCACTGGCTCCCAGTCAACAAAAGAATTAACTTCATGCTCCTCAAACACACCTACAAAGCCCTACACGATACTGGACCTGCATACCTCAACCACTATCTCGCATTCCACGTACCCACAAGAGACCTCTGCTTCATCCAAATGACCCTGGCTACCATCCTACGTATCTACAAACCACAAATGGAGGAAGATCCTTCTCCTACCTCACAGCGAAGACCTGGAACACCCTGCTTCTCCACCACAGGCAATCACTGTTACCAACTCAATACAGGAAGGACCTAAAGACCTGGCTCTTTAACTGAATAACCTGAGACAGACCAGCAGCTCTCCCCCGCCCAGCGCCTTGAGATCTTAACGGGTGAGTGGTTGCGCTTTACAACCCATTGATTGATTGACTGATTCTCCCACATTCTTTTACAGATAGTTCAAGATAACTGTTAAAGACAATGTACAGTTCGTGTAAGGTGCACACTGACTTTGATATCTGTAGAACAGTCTGAAAGACCTCTTTGAAGTTCTGCATGGTTGATATATTGACTGTTAGATCTGGGGGTCTCTAGTTGGCAGAGGTAGGTACCACTGTCCAAATAGGGACCCTTGCTTCTAGTCAGGGCAAGGAGATAACCCTCTGAGATAACCCCTGCTCACCCTCTAGGTAGCTTGGCACGAGCAGTCTAGGCTAACCAGAGGCAATGCGTAAAGTATTTGTACAAACACTCACAGTAACACAGTGAAAACACCACAAACTGACTCCACAACAGTTTAGAAAAATAAAGGTATTTTTAATCTAAACTACACAAGACCAAAACGACAAAAATCCAACATACACAGTTCAAGAATATGGTTTCAAAAAGAGTTCTTAAAGTTGCGTTAGAATTCTCTACGTTGCGATAGAATTCTCTACTGATGCGTGAAAAGTTCACAGTTGCGTCACGTTTACTCACAGTACCTTTTAGTTGCAACAAAGTTCCAAAAGCAGAAGCTGGTGCGGTGGAAAACAAGCGATGCGTTGCTCCTGAGACCCTGCGGAGGCGATGCGACAGCCCCGCTGCAGCAGCGGGCGTGTTGCGACAAATTCGGTCTGTATGGGGAGGAAGGCCACTTGTATGGATTCCGGTGCGTGGGTTCCGTAGGAAGTCTGTTCTCGCAAAGGCACGATGCGACGATCTTGTAGGGGCTGCGACGATCTCCGGGGCGACGATGCGCGGTCCAGCGGTGATCCTCTCTCTCGCAGCTCCTCGATGCGTTGATTCTGCGACTATGCTCACAGCGACGTGATGCGGTCCGCAAGCAAGCGGTGCGGCGATCTCACCCAGCGACGACAGGCTCTGCGACGATACTCGCAGCGATGTTCGATTCTCCCGCACCGGTCTGGTGCGTCCCGCAAACGAAGGATGCGACGTCTCTGGCAGCGGCGTCAGGCGCTGCGACGATCTCGACCTCCGTAGCGGCGGGAAACTTCTCGCACTGTCGGGGATGCGCTCCGCAAGCGAGCGATGCAACACTTTTCAGTTTCAAAAGTCACTCAAGCTTAGTTTCAAGCTTCCCAGCTCAGGTACAACTTCCAGAGGCCCCACAACTGGATCAAGCACTCTAGGAAGGACAGAACTCTCTCAGCAGAGTTCAGGGAAGCTGGGGGTGAAGTCCTTTTGTCCCTGGGACTTCAAAACAGGGAGCCAGCTCTTCTCAGGCCCTTGGAGATTCCTTCAAGACAGGGGACACAGCTCAGCAGCAAAGTCCTTCCCCTCTCCTTGGCAGCAAAGCAACAGGTCAATCCAGCAGAGCAACAGCAGGACAGTCTTCCTTCTTCAGTTTCAGCTTTCTCCTTGGCAGAGGTTCCTTCTTGATTCCAGGATGATCTAATTTTCTGTTGTCAGGGGTCCTGTACTTATACCCCTAAAGTCTTTGTTCTCTTGGTGCATGTGGGCCCTGAGCCCGGTCTGAACCAGTTCTGGGTGGATCCTGAGCACATTGTTTTGCTGGCTGCATCTTTCCTTTCAGAGTGAGGGGCAGGGTCCTCAGCCGCCCAGCAGGGGGGTGGAGCCAGCATTGTGGAAGGCAGGCACAGC
The DNA here is from genome assembly GCF_964261635.1 of Lissotriton helveticus. Taxonomy (NCBI): domain Eukaryota; kingdom Metazoa; phylum Chordata; class Amphibia; order Caudata; family Salamandridae; genus Lissotriton; species Lissotriton helveticus. The sequence goes on along the minus strand of NC_136067.1, from coordinate 740,520,715 downwards.
CCTATTCAGCCCAGGTGCTAACTCCTCCCACCACTCCAGTTGCAATTGGAGTCATTCAGCCTAGTGCTAACTCATCCAGCCTCCTGGGGAATTCCCCAGCCCCTGTCACTCTCAAACCAGACAGTCAATACACAAACAGGCCCAGGCACACAGAAGGGTCAGACAAGAGAACAGCAACTTTCTAAAAGTGCTGTTCTCAAACACAGGATTTAAAAACAACCTTTCCCAAAAGATGTGTTATTAAATTCTGAGTTCAGGGATACTAGATACTTATGTCCTATCTTGTTCCTATGGGAAGAAATGCTGTTAACCACTGTAGCCAGCATCCCCCATGTTAACCTATGGAGCAAGATAGCCTTACAGTAGTGAAAAACGAAAATGGCTGCCATTCACTACCAGAGCATGTCACCTGCACTAGTACATGCTCTACCTTTTACATACACTGCACCCTGCCCAGGGGGGTACCTTGGGCCTTCCATAGGGGTGACTGATGTGCACAAAAAGGGAAGGGTTTGGCCTGGTCAGTGGGGACACTGGCCAGGAGGACATGGCAGTTCTAAACTGCACGCAGGCACTGCAGTGTCAGGCCTGAGACATCATTTTAGGGCTACTCCTGTGGGTGGCATAATCAGTGCTGCAGGCCCACTAGTAGCATTTGTCATCACCAGCCCTGGCACACCCAGTGCACTTTACTAGGGACTTCATGGTGATACAAATATGCCAAACATGTATATCCAATCAGAATAACAATTTACACAGAGAGCATATGCACTTTAGCACTGATCAGCAGTGGTAAAGTGCGCAGAGTCCTATTGCCAACAGCCATGGGTCAGAAAAAATAGGCGAGGGAGAAGCAACAAGTTTGAGGATGACCCTGCAAGAAGGGCCAGTTCCAACATTGACCATTCAAAATTGTGACATATAGTCCACAACACCAGCTGTTTTCAATGAGGTCACCTTTTCAAATTGAAATTCTTCAGGTGAAAGATGTTTTCTAAGCTCTTGGATGAATTTGTGCTTCACAGGTTTGGTTGCAGCCTTTCCATCAAATAATGCATTTGTTGGAAGAAGATCATGCAATAGAATGTGCTTGAACAATTTGACCCTATCTTTGGCTACATCCATCTCTCTCTGTGCTTGCGAATATTGTTTTTTTTACCTGTTTTGTAGTGGCTGGTTAGTAAAAACGCTTACTATGGCAATTAAAGCATGGATGTTTAGCTTTAGTGAGTATGTCAAACAGTGTTTTCTCTTTCACTACAAATCTCTCCTGCTTCAGTTCTGGATATAGTTTTGATCTATATTCCAGGACATCTAGCAGATGTGTCTTTATATTGTTATCCACATATTGTTTGGTCACGAAGTTGTGTAGTTGCATAGGTTCAGTCATTTCAAAGGGGTTTTCTTGATGTTGCATGAAATGAAGAAGGCTGTCAACATGTTTATTAAAATGTTTTTCTCTCTTTCCAACAAGTTTGTGGTGAGGAACAGTTTCACGATGGTCCATTAATTTTGAATTTTTCATCTCTCTGAAAACATTGCAAATAGAAAGGACTTCATGGTAAACTAGCTGCCTTCGAGCAACATATTCACTTTTATGTGTCCGATCAACAATTCTCTTAGAGCTTTTCTGTTATCTCTGGAACGTGTGCTCAGGTTTCATATCCGCAGCATTGAACCTTCCCCTCTTTCACCAGAAAATGTCTATGGATGAATTTTCTTTAGAGGTATGGTTTTTCCACCTCCAGCTTCTTCACTCTTTCCAATTACCGGGACCCATATACCAGGTAGTTTATGCATTTGAATTCACGAAACAGTAATCTTTGACTTCACAGTCTTCACCTATAGCTCCCAATCAGCTTCCCAATCAGCATGTATACAACTTTTCACTAGAGCTTTCATGTGTAAAGCATTCCCCAGTACTTTCAAAGTTCTGATTTTTCTTCACATTCTTTGACAAACTCTACAAACTTGGTTTTCAGGTTTTCTGATTTTGAACTGAGTGAATTGAACATTGCCTGGCTTTGCATTATGTCTTTTGAATGAAGTGCACTCTGTGCCTTGTTCACTTCTGAGATAATATAAACAAAACTTAATTTGTCATTCTTGTTCCAGAAAGCATTCCAATGCAATGTTTCTACAGCCTCAGATATGATGAGAATTCCTTGTAATGAGGGAGCATAATGAGTTCTGCTCATTACTGACTGCTTCCAAAGATTTCAGCCTCAATAAATGCATCATCAATGCCACATCCAGTGTGATACCTTGACCTCTGGTCCAGGCCAGCACTCCCGAGCAGCTCCGGCTAACAGAGTTTGGGCCTGCAGCACGCCTCAGGTGCTCTTCCGTTTAGCCTGCGCTCTGTTTTTTGTACAGTTTTCCCTTTTTTCTAATTTATTCTTATTTTGTTTGGTCCATTGGGTGTTGTCTAATTTGGTTTCTACTGTTACTGTATACTCTTGGTGCCGTACACTTTTCCGGCCACTGCGGCCCCACCCCTGACACAGCCCTGCTCCCACCACCCGACCGCTAGTCTCACCCCTTCCCCTACTTAATGCCGAACACTGCATGGTCACGCCGCTGGTGCACCCTAGGCGCACCTAAAGCAAGCCCGTCTGTGTCTGTCCGCAACCTGACCACGGCCAGTGCCAGGAACCCTGGTTCTCTGGGGCCTCGCCACTACGACTCAGCCACCCTTCATGCACTCAATCCCAGAAGACTGTGCAAGATCATCTCCGCACACCACCCATGGGAAGTTCTCGTGTAGACCCTGCAGCAGAATCTTCGCCACCGACAAGGCCCCCAAAGCTGCCGAAGGCCTGCCGGAGGCACACCCCCCGAAACCTTGACTTGCATCCTTTTCAACGAGTGCTCTGTGCACCGACATGCCGTAGAAATCTTGGACCTAATCGACACCCTCTCGCCCGTCGTCGCCTTCCTCACAGAAGCTTGGACCAACGCCTCTTAAGGCCCTGACATCGCCACGGCCATCCTCGATGGCTACAAGATCCAGAGAAAGAACTGTGTTAAAAAGACACTGCCAGGTAAGGTTTCAAAGCATTTATTCAGCTTAAGAAGATAAGCCACCAACTCCTGCTGCCGGCCCGCTGTTACTCCAGAGGAAAACTGTCTAACAGAACGCAACCATGGAGACAGAATGTAACAGGCACATGCATCTCATTTTAAAAGATCTCAACAGACCAACCGCACCGCCCAGGAGGAGGACTCATCATCGCACACAAGACCCCCTCCGACTCTCCACATCCAGCTCGAGTGACCCCCACTCCAACAAATAACACATAAGACCTCTACTTCCAGATCCAGACCTGCCCAGGACCACGCTACGTGGCACCCTCATCTACAGACGACCAGGACCTTGCACCAAGCCCGCAACTGCCATCACCTTCACCTCCATAGACTGCATTCTACTCGGGGACCTGAACTTCCACCTCAACAACAGCAATGACCGCGGCTCCACAACTCTCCTCGCCAACCTAGGACTGAAGCAGCTCGTCAACACGCCCACCCACAGAGTAGGCCACACACTCGACCCCATCTTCATGAGAGGAACTAACATCCGGTTCAACCACACCATCCAGCCAATCTGGACGGACCACCGTTGCACCCACTTCACCTTCAACACCTTCAACACCACCACATCAGCCAAACCCGCCCTGCGCCTGCCACAACGGAACTAGAGCAATATCACAGAAGAACACCTCAACACCACCCACCGTCAAAACCCCCCCATCGCCACTACCAGACACCAACTCTGCAGCAATGGAATTTCACCGCAGGGCCTCCTGCTGCACAATAGACTGGCACCCCTCCGCCACCCTGCCAAACAACATACTTTGAAGGCAGCCTGGTTCACCACAGAACTGCAAAAAGCCAGACGCACCTGCAGATGCCTAGAGAAAACCTGGCAAAACCATAAAACCACGGAAGTACGGAACAACCACAAGAGCGCCCTGAAGGAATACCACAAGCGCATAAGAGACACCAAACGACCTTCATAAGAGACAAAGTCCAGACCAACGCGACCAACATCAAGGAACTGTTCAACGTCATACAGCAATTCACAAAACCCACTTGTGAAGCAACGGACGTCACACCTTTCCAGGAACTCTGTGACAAGCTCAGCTCCTACTTCCATTTGAAGAGCAAGGCCCTCTATGACAACTTCGGAGAACCAACCCCGGGCATTGCCCCCTTTCCCACCGCCACGGATAAGCCTACCATCCTATCCTGGGATCCCGCAACCGGCAAACTCAGTACGGCAACCATGAAGAAAACTCACTCAGGAGCACCAACAGACACCTGCCCTCTGCATATCTTCCACAGGGCTGCTGCTGTCATCGTACCCGAACGAAGACAGATGATCAACACCTCCCTCAGTTCCAACATCTACCCAGACGACTGGAAATGGGCGGAGGTGAAACCCTCCTCAAGAAACCAACGGACGACCCTACAGACCTGAAAAACTACTGGCCCATCTATCTCCTCCCCTTCACGGCAAAGTTCACCGAGAGACTCGTGAACACCCAGGAGACCGCCTTCATCAAAGAGAACTCCATCCTAGATGCCTCCAAGTCTGGATTTCGCAGCATCCACAGCACTGAGACCGCCCTCCTTACTGCTACGAACGACACCCGCATGCTACTAGACCAGGGACACACTGCGGCCCTCATCCTTCTAGACCTCTAGGCAGCCTTCAACACCGTCTCACATCGCTTATTCACAGCCAGACATCACAACACAGGGATACAAGAAGCCCCACTGGACTGGATCCAATCCTTCCTCTCCGGCAGAACCCAGAGGATCCGACTCCCTCCATTCCTTTCTGACCCCATGGAACTTAACTGCGGAGCACCTCAGGGATCATCACTGAGCCCCCCCGCTCTTCAACATCTACATGGCCCCCCTCACCGTCATCATCAGGAAGCATGGGCTCTGCATTGTATCCTATGCTGACAACACCCACCTCGGCATCATCCTTGACTCTTCCCTCTCCATGAACCGCCAGATTAACGCCGTCGCTTCCACTAGTTTCAACAGCCTTCACATCCTCTGTAATACCTTCAAATGAATCCCCCGACTGCAGAAAGATCATCACCCACGCACTCTTAACCAGCAGACTGAACTATGGCAACGCCCTCTATGCCGGAATAAACAGAACTCTTCTACACAAACTACAAACCATCCAGAACACCTCAGCCAGACTTATCCTTGGGACTCCCCATCATGAGCACATGACCCAACATCTACGAGGCCTCCACTGGCTCCCTGCCGAGAAGAGGGTCATCTTCAAAATCCCCACCCACGCCTACAAATCCCTCAACAACCTCAGACCCAAATACCTCAACAAGAGAGTGTCCTTCAACGTATCCAAGAGGGACCTCAGCACCGCTGACATCACCCTGGCTGAGGTCCCCCACATCCGCAGATACAAAACCGGCGGGAGAGCTTTCTCCTACATCACTGCCAAGACCTGGAACTAGCTCCCTGTGAACATCAGATGCTCCCCGACCCTGCACACGTTCAGGAGGGACCGCAAGACCAGGCTCTTCAACTGATCCGGAGCCGCTCCCCCCCCAGCACCTTGAGACCCCCATGGGTGAGTAGCACGCTTTACAAACCCCTGATTGATTAATTGATCCACTGAGATAACTTCTTGCACACCGCAACACAACTTTTGTCCTGTGGAAAATGCCCATCATTGGATAAAGATCATCAAAGTCTACAGGATTGCTCATAAATATGTCAGCTACAATACGGAACACACTTTTATCGTAGAACATTGGCAAGATAGGCTGGTCTTCAAGCTTAGCACACACATTTTGGAAATCATCTAGAGCTGTGTATGCTGTTACATAGTTTGTGACTGGAGATGGTATTCCTGGTAAAAACCCAACCTTCTTTAGGGTGATGGAATTCTGAGAGTTCAGAGCAAGAATTCCAGCCCATGGTGAAACTGTATTTTCTTCATCTTTCAGTCTGCACCAAATAAGGATTCAGTTAAATCAGCTTTGCAGACCGCAGCATCAAGTAGAAGAAGATCCATGTCCTCAGCCACTTTGAAACTTTCTGGAAGACAGGAACGTGTTGATGGCTTGTAGTGAATTTGCACACATTGGCAAGGCAGTCAGGATATAAGTTTGCAGTTTTGCTTGTTCATGCCAACAGCTGACACAGCCTGTTTTCCAGCAGCCACTTTATTGGTACTGTTTTGAAAAAGCACCATGGCAGTATCAAGAGTGCTGGATGGTCCAGACAAAGAAGATATGTCTTCAAAATCAAAATGATTAAGCAATTATAAATCCTTTCCTGGTAAAGTGACTTGGAAGGGGTGTGCTGTCGGATTTACAATATTTTACAGCATGAGCTGCAAGCAAGTTCTGCTCCGTACTATGTCATTATAACTTGTTGATACACCAATCCTATTCCTTGAAGTGATTAGCTCTTCACTTTTGCACTTGTCATGGACAGTCATCATGTGTAGCGGAGTTTTCTTTTTGCCGTGATTTAATTAATAAAATATGATTTGGAAAAGACAGTACATTTGCACAACATTAGCCTATCGGTTCATGGGATTGTCGTCCATTTCTTCGTATATATCTTCGAATCCATCATCAACGTTGTTGGCATTTGTTCTGAACTCAAGAACATTAGTTTGTAACAGTTTAATTTGCTAATTTTAAACAATGCTCTGGGGCATTACAAAATGTGCCATTAAGTCAAAAATCTAAATCTTCCAGGATATTTCTTATAATGGTTCCTCCTGATTATAATGCATCCTGTGACTTTGTTTTGACAGCAAGAACTTCAAGAGTCAAATCTGCTGAAAACACCATAAATTCGTAGTCAGCATTCAGGAGTGGCTTTAAAACTTCATTTGATTTTTCAAAGAGTGCAAATTTAACTGAAGGCTTGCGGTTACATTGCTGCTTGGAGCTCATTGTACATTAATATTTTCTAATGTATACAGGCATGCAGTTTGGGTGGGCATGCAAATCTGCTGCAAATACATTCACCTTACTGTTTAGATCATCTACTTGGCTGAAAACTTCATCATGGAAGAAACTAGCTGCAGATAAAAACATGTTTGCCCTTTGAGAGTCACATACTCTGCACTTTGTTCTTTCATCAATCCCTTTGGCCCTTGTTCTGGTTAAACCACAGGTAACACATTAAAGATACTCTGCTTTCTGATCGGTTGTTGGAGGTGGAGGAGGGGTACCAATTGATCTTCTAATTGGATGAGCATTGGGCTTGGTTGTTACCGCTTTCTCAGAAGACTCAGATTCTTGTTGTGATTCACTAGTTTTTGCAAAATAAATCCAGATTTTTTCCATTGTATTAGACTTGGAGCAGTTGTTAAAATGATAAAATATTTGATCCACTTCACCCATCAGCCTCAGTCTTTGGTGAACTGCATTTTGCAATATTTCTACAGCATCTCAAATTTTCTTCTGTCCAGCTGCAGTTGATGTTAGCTTTTCTTTCAGATTGGTTTGGCATGTGACACCATTTTCTTTGTTGAAGGAGTCCTCAGATTTTGTAGTTGGCAACACTCTGTCAGGGGATAAAGATCCTCTGCTACCACCTGCTTCGCTCATGTTTACTAATTGTTATCAATGGAAAACATGAAACAAAAACAATATCAAAATAAATTACCAATATGATGGCTAAAACACGTTGTTATAGAGCCACCATTTTGGAAAATGGCAGAAGGGTTGCTGAAGGAAGGTATTTTTTGTCTCTATAAGACAGCCTGACCCCCAAAACCTATGTTTGGCACCAAAATGAAGCATATAGATCTCATGGTTCCAGCGATATTATATCATCACTGCAAAACATCCGGCATTTTTAAAAATGTCATCCGGAACAATTCGACCCCGATTTGCAATGTCTACCAAAGCTAAACTACTTCTCTAATGACACAAAAATACAAATCAAATACAAAAATTCCTGGACAACAGTGCTTTTTACAGAGCTATATCAAGAGGACGGGAATACCTGCAGTGTCATTTGAAGTAAAAACAACCACACTTTCAAGATTGACTTAAAGTTACAAGAACCAGAAATATGCATGCGGCAGAATACAGATATGTCTATCTTCAATACACATGTGGTCATCCCAGGATATGTTGCATGTAATTAACAGGCTAGGGCAAAACCCGCATTGATGAGGCCCTTGTGCTGAACCTTTATTTTTAGCACACTTAAGGAACGTATCTACTTAACAGATCACTAAAATATATCTTCTCTACTACCTCCTATAAAATTTAAATTACTCTTATAGTTTGTGTTTCCTTTTATGCTGTTCGTTCTGCAACTTTACAGTGTGTTTGTTTGTAGTTGGTGAAGAAATTATGCATTAAAGTTTATTATTTTTAATGAACAAATATACCTTTATCCTTTACATTTGTAGAATGTCTCACAATTAAGCCTCAATTTTTCTTTAGGGACATGCAAGTAGAAGTGCATGTAAACAATATGCAATGAGAACTTTATAGAAGCTGTGCTGACTTCCGAGAGCTCACAAGCCATTGTCTCAAAAAAGACATACATAACCAGCAAAAGGATAGAGGTATGACAATCACCCTTGACAATCAATCATTGCAAACAGTGACTGGTCCATGGCCCTCAAGGATATTTTAATAGTGTTTGAAAACATTAGAGCACTATTCTATACTGCTTAAACTCCACCAAACTCAAAATCAAGACATGAATTGCACTTAGTGTGCCCGGCACAGCCTAGTTTTTAAGAGTGTCATTTGCCAAATTATCTCTTAATGCTGCCTTTCATATTTAAGGCAAATCTTGTAGCAGGCTGGCAGGCAGAAGACACTGCCTCATTAGGCCTGTGACCTCAGTGATAGGCGGAGGCTCTCTCAGTTGGAAAAATCTAGTGATCGAGAGCCTTCACCCATTAGGCCACACTTGTGTATACATTTATTGATATAAATATATAATACATCCCATATCAATGTTATCCTACCGCTGTAACCACCAGTCTGACTACCGGATTGGTTTTATTGGCCCAGCAGTGACATTGAGCACCTGAATTAACAGGCAAGCTCCTTAAGAATAGTTCTGACGTTCTAGTGTGAATTCCTATTTCCTCTCATGCAAAAACATATCCAAATTCTTAAACGTAGCAGCTGTAATGTATACATTTTAATTGTGAGACACACATGCAATTGCACTTGCTCATGTATTTTTTGTCTTTATATTGAAAATATTTTTTCCACATGGAGACTCTGGTCCCTTACTCCTCCACTAATACTGTGGGTATGTCCAACCTTTTGTGATACTGGATACAGATTTACCTCTGTTTTTCATGGGAGATTAGTTGGGAATGAGTATCTCAGTAGTATGTGAACTCCCCCCAACATGCACGTTTATGAGGATTCACCAACATAGACAAGCATCCTTGCCTTGGAACACCCATAACCAGTGTGAGGAAATTTACTAAGACGCCTTATTACCCTAATGGTGTAACATTATGCATGTTCAATTAATTTATGAGTGTAAGTTCCAACATACGCACTACAAATCTTGACTTCAGACTTGTACATGTGCAGAATGAGCAACAATCATTCAGCAGGAGAGTGGTAAGGGTGTACTATGTAAAAAGAACAAGTGATGGACGGAATGCTGAACAAAGTCAAACACTGACCCGCGGTGCAGAGATTTGGGCCTTATCCATCTTTTTTTCACGCCATTCCAGGTTAGAACCAGGCATATTTAAAAAAGTCTTGACTCTGCCCCCCATGGGAGCAGTACAGCCCGAACTGCAAGGCAACGGCCTGCCTAGACAGGAAACAAGCATCCTGGGACCGGTTTCGGGGTATCAGCCCTCATCAGCCAGGCTAGCTTGACTCCAGTGGCACAGCGAGCAAGGGACCCACGTCTGGGCATACTCATCCCACTTAGGGCGACAAATGAAAAACGAACAAGTGATGGGTGGATTGCTGAACAATGTCAAACATTCACACCCAGTACAGAGATTTGAGCCTAAATCCATTCTATTTTTGCACACCATGCCATTCCAGTTTAGACTCAGCCATATGCAAATCAGTCTTGACCCTGCCCCAATGGAAACAGTTCAGCCCAAACTGCCAGGCCAGGTCCTCTCTGGACCAGAAACAACCATCCTGGGACTGGTTGCGGGGTATCACCACTCATCAGCCAGGCAAGCCTGACTCCAGAGGCATGGTGAGTGTGGTGCCCACATCTGGGCATGCCCTTCCTACTTAGGGATACAAATGCAACAAGGATAAGTGATGGATGGAATGCTAAACAATGGCAAACATTCACCCCTAGAACGATGGATGTAACCCAGAACTATTAAAGGGGGTTGAATGTTTGATTTATTCAGCATTTCGTCCATCATTTGTTAAGTACAAAAGGTGTCATATTTTACAGTGGTGCATTTTGGAGCAATGTGAAAATATATGTCATTTGAGCATCATCAAGCAAGGAGTGTTCATCTGTTTTGATCCTATTAAAGTTTGGTTTAATCGCACTTAAGAATTACTAAAAACATGCTTCAATTGTGCTTTCGCAACTTCTAATATATTTTAAAATATTTGTACAGTGAAATCACAGATATTAAAATGCTGTTGTGGATTTAAAATTGACAACCCATACCCTATTCTGTCACATTCCCTGCACCCCATCAAGGTTGTCTCATAGTTCAGTTTACAAAATCCTCTTAATTTTCAGTCAGAGAAAGAAAAGTAAACACCGATCTCCATATTAAAAGTATAAGCAGTAAATTGTCAGAATACATAGCTTAACATTTGACCTTTATCTTTTACAGCACAGGAAATTAGACAAGATATAGACACATCTTTATTGCTCATTCACTTTCTGAACCGCAAATTGTTTTTTTGGGGGTGCTACAGTACGTCCCCGCACCCTTAATTCCAGCGCCTCTGCTTGAAATGCGAAATGCCATACATCACAAATGCGCATTGTATCCTGGTTTTTCCAGGCAGATTCTCGTCGTAAGGATCAACGTTTCGTATTTACATGCGGTACCAAATTGAATGTTAATCGAAAATAAAAAATAAAAAAATCAGAAAAGCTATTCAGAGTTCCATGATTTCAAACCCAGTCCAATTTATTTTGCCAAATAGTTTACGCAAGCACTGCCGTTCTTAAAAGGACATATTTTCTCTACACATATGCTTGCTTGGGATTTTGAATCTTGAGTGTAATTAGATTTTGTGAAAATTTGCAGAATGTACAGAATCAGGTGATTCCACGGCGAGATGTTTTTGTAAAGACCCAACCTGATTGTACAAGACCCCATAATGAAACTGTTTGCATCCTCGAACTTGAGATGTTAGATAAATTCTAAAAATAGCAGCCACAATATAATTTTGATTGCTAGCTTCCTCTGATGCCTTTGCATTTTTACGTTTCTGCACATTTTCATTGTGAGCATAAATTGGCCTACCGTACATCAACATAAAGTGAATGAAATGTGCTTACGCTGTATAAAGCAATCCCCGCGAAAAGATATCTCCTTTAGCAAGATATGCCACCTGTGTAGTAAAGATTAGTCAAGTCGAATTAGAGCACTTTGAGTTGCATGGTTTTCCGTATATGAATCATACTGCAGTCAATAAAACACGCTCTTATGATTTTAAGGAGCGTAAAATGGCTGATGAAAATGTGTTTCTCTATACTGTTCCGTTCTGAACAGCATTATAGGACACCAAAGCAGGTTTAAACGCAATAGACTCAGCATTACATTATTTCATAATGTTTGTATGTGTATATATACTACTCCTTGATGCAAAAACAATACACAAAATGTGCTATGTAAGTAGAACACGATTTGTCCACGCCTGGTGGTGTGGGTACAGGGCTTTGCTGAAGTCCAAGCACTGTGTCAAACCCAAAGGTTTAGCTGCTGCGCTCAGAGTTTTGGCAACCCACCACTCCGCATTGTCTCTTGCTGTCATAGTGCGGGATAGCCAGGTGGCCAGATATAGTGGGTTGGGCACAAAGACTTGCCAGAAGGCCGGTGCTGCACCCAACCCTTACAGCACACAGGCGTTTGCACTGCGTAGCCTGAGTTGGGCACCTGTGTTAGGTTGCATGAAGTGCCAGCTGCCTGGCCTTTGTAAAACAAAATCACTGTGCCTGACTGTAAAAAAGTGGATTATTAGTTGAAGTGAATGGTAGTCCTCTTTAAGTGGTAATGGCACTCTTCTGTACTATGTCCAGTTGGGTCTCAACAATTTTAACCTAAGTTCATCTCTTGGGATCTGAAGCATAAAGTAGACAAGCCTAAATTATGATAAATGTTTAAAGCATTATCACTTTGAAAACACTTTTAAGGTAGACAACATAATATAAAACAAATCACAATCCAATCTGAAAAAAATGGAGGGAATATAAATGAATGAATAGAAACCAAAACAAGGAAAATCTATCCAAAAACATGAACCGGGGAAATGGATTTTTAAAGGTTTAATTAAAAATTCTGCTAACTGTAGGTATCTGATCACGCCAGACCAGGACAAAGTTCAGGACGACCAGCATTGTGTGTGGGAAGGATACAGGAGCAGGTTTGTCCCGCTGGATGTTTTACCTTCTGACTTTGATGCGAGGACTGAATGGCATGGCTCAGCTCTGCAGGACACTGTGTCGCTCAGCACCGGATCTGGTGAAGCATTCAGTGATGAGCTGTGTGGTCTGCACTGGATGCAGTGAGGCTTGAAGTTAGGCAGGGAGATGTGAACTCTGACTCCAGCCAATGCTCCAGGACTTTGAGGACAGCACTTCTGGATCAGGACTCCCACAGCAGCTAGTAGAGGGGACCAGGTCAGATCCAGTTGGGTCTGGTCTGCCAGGAAGCAGGAAAGTCCACAGGTAACTTGTTTTGCCTCTGTAGCTCACACAGAATGTCAGCCAAATGACCCTATGAGTCACTTCTGGGGTCCTGGCTACAAGTGGGAGCAGGTCGGGCCCTTGGGTTCTCTATCCACGGGTTCAACAGCAGGTGCAATCCCTTGTCTGTCTTCCACAGCTCCATTTGTGTTCGAAAAGGTGTATTGGGAGTACCCACTGCCAGCTTGTGGGTGGGGAAAACTCCTGGCCACTCCCTTACCAATGGGCAAAGGTTCCCAGAGGGCCCCTACCCACTTTTTCAGCGCTTCCTGTGTATGCTACTGTAAGCTATCTCACAGTCCCCCTCTCTACCTAAAAACAATATGGCAGAAACTTGATTCCTTTTAGCAGATCTCCCTCTGCCAACTCAGAGGTGTGGCTAATGTAATGGGCAAGCTCTCCCTTGTTGTCACCCTCAAGTGGTTCAAGGGGCATACACTCTTCCCCTGAGATTGGTGCCTTGTTAGCTAGTAGGAACATGCACGGGTCAGGCCGAGATGTGAGTCACTTCTGCTTGTGACAGAGTAGGCAACTTTTGAAGTTTAACTAAATGCCTGGGAATAGCCCAGATGGCCATCTTATCAGGAGGAAAATCATCTTCCCTCACCCAAGACCTTTTTCCACTGTCTGGGAGCAATTCCCCACAGCAGAGCCATTAACAGTCTTGTGACTGTGAACACTGAGAGGAAGGCACATTTGGTGTAGGCAGAAAAATGACAACATTCCAGTAGTGGCAGTATGAAATTAGAAAGTTTAAATCCACCTTGACAATTAGATTTTGAATTCCTACAAATTTAAGTCCTTTAACCACTGTTTGAACTATGCCCAAACTCAAGTTATGCGTAATAAGGTGTTATAATGTCTATGGGAAAGCCAGCCTTGCCACAGTGAAACATGATTTTTCAATGCAAGGACATCTAAAACATAAGTACACATGTCCTTCGTTATAAAAGCCATGCACCGTGCTATGTCCTGTGGGCATTTAGGCCTTAGGTGTGACTTATAAGTAGTAAAAAGGAAGGTTTAGGTCTGGCAACATATATATGTTATGTGTGAAATAGAAGTTCCTAGGCAATTATGTACTGGAAAAACAAATGGCAAATAATGACAGCAAAGGAAGGACCCAAAGAATTAATATAAAAAAAATATATATGTTGCCAGACCGAACTTGCAGTTTTAAAACTGCACACTCAGGCTGCAGGGGCAAGCCTGAAGATGGGCTTTCCACTGTCACTTTAATGGTGGCACAATAGATGCTGTCTTCTACTAGTGACATTTAACTTACAGGCCCTGGATATACTGGGTACCATATATTAGGGACTGATAGGTAAGTTACATGTTCCAATTAGGATGTTTAACCAATTGAACAAGTATTAAGGGGTCAGAACAGATGCACTTCGACCTGGTTAGCAAGGTCCAAAATCAGCATAATTCTAAAAAACAGGGATGAGCTTGCAAAAAATAGTAGTTTTCTTACAGTAGCCTTCTGTGTATAAATTACAGTGGCACTTGCCACTGAATCGTTAAGATTCAGAGCTGTTTTCCATTGAAAAGACATTTTTCTGCTTTGCCTATAACTTTGTCTTCTGTGGATGGGGTTTCATTAAATCTTGGCACGAAACTTTAGTCAGCTAAGGTCTACAGTGCCAAATTTTGCACACTTCTGTACAGGAGAAAAAAGGTAAAGGTGAGTTAAAATGAAAAAGTTGTATTTTTCCACTTTATCTCCTAAAGGAAATGTTGCTCAAGCTATAGCAAAAACTACTCAACATAATTTTTCCAAACTTCGCATTGAAGTAAAACTTTACTGGAGGAGCACGCTTTTATTGGTTTGGTGTAAACCAGTATTTGAGATATAATCGTTTAAAAAAAAGGTTGCTGGTGGTCCTGAAATGATTAACATTTTTGTATATCTATCCCATTTAATGTTATGGTTCAGTGATTTGTGACTCCCGTACATCACTTTTGAATTTGTAGATGAATATGACTGGCTTTTAAAGAGCTCTGTTTTACCACCTTGAAAACTAGGTATAGATTTGAGGTCATTATTTACACTCAGTGGAAAACTTTCCACAGCATTGCCTATGCTCAGTGGGCTGTGTGAATGAAGTGATGTGTTTTTTAACTTGAATTGCACTAAAAAGAGTCTACGGTTGTGGCTCAAATGCACCACTGAAAATTGCAAGTAATGATTTGCAGCACGCATAAAGCATGCCATAACTAATGTTGACAGTTAAACCTAAAGCAGCCATTTGCCAAGGGTATAGGGAAAACAAAGACAGTCTAGCAAGAGTAAAACATAGTGGGTAAGTTTAGATATTGCATATGTCATCTGCACCTAGTAGCAGGTAGTTTTAGTTAGGCTAGCTGTTCAATAGGAAAAGTGTTTTATGTGTTGTTATTAACTTTGGCACTATTTAATAAACCTCCAAGAAACTTTCCAAAAGTGACTAGTTTGTGCTTGGAAAGTATAGGGGCTGATCCGTCAAGTGGGGTTTGAGAAAAAAAGGGGGAAGGGTCCCACAACACAAGGGGGCATATTATCAAGGGGGATTATCTCCGCTTTTTTGGCTTTAAAAGCCAAGAAAGCGGAGATAAAATTATCTCCCTATTACCTAGCTGTCGCTAACACCAGTTAGCGACCGCTAGTAGGAGATAGCGACCATCTTGGGCCCCACTTTGCATGTCAGTGATATTTATCACTAATGACATGCAAAGTGGGCGTGCCAAGATGTTAGCGACTGGAAACAGTCGCTAACATCGCTATCTCCTATTACCAACTTTTGGAGATATTCGCGCTAAGCGCGAATATCTCCAAAAACTAACACCTGCCCTGAGCAGTTCTTAGCCATGTTATCCAATGGGAGGTGGATAACATGGCTAAGAGCATTAGCTCGGTAATGCATGAATATCGCTGACTTTTCAGCGATATTCATGCATTGCGGCCGTTTTTTATCGCATTTGCGATAAACCTTGATAATAGCAAGGTTTATCTGCGATAATTTCTGACGATGCTTAGCGGTAAAAAATTCGTTGCTAAGCATCGTTAGCGATAAATATCGCTTAACGTTGGTAATATGCCCCAAGATCCCCATGCATTTTCCATCGACTACTTTAGACAGGGCTACAGCTAAAACTGCTTTATGGAATTACATTACATTTGGCAGGAAGCTAGATCTTGGTATGCAGCTTGTGCTCTTTGTGATTTTGTGTAGATCTGTTCAGTGATTTTTAAGAAATTAAGTTTAAAAACTATAGATATCTGTATGGATGGGTCGGCCAGAGTCTCAAGAGACTTGCGCTGACGCACCAATTCAACAATAGAGGATTCTGATTGACCCATGGAGCTTTATTCCTTTGGGCTTCCACCATTCAGACACCCTCTTGAGCAAGCACTCAGATTGGTGGCCAGCAACATGAGAAACGTTTGCTGACAGACATTATAGGACTTTAGGTACTTAGCCCCACGTCCTGAACTGGTAAAAAACAAATAAAATCAGGGGGTAGGGCATCCATGGGGAAGACCCAGAGGGACCCACCCTGGGGAAAAAATAAAAAAACAAATCAGCAGTTTTTGTCGCAATCCCTCGGGATCAGAAAAAAAACAGCAGCCGGGCCGCTTTCCTTTATTCGGGGGAGGGGCCTTGCGGCCCTCCTCCCCAATTCATTTTAGGCTCTGGGGGGCCCACCCATGGGGCCAATATTACTCAATAAGGAGATGGAAACTGTGTGGTCCCCGAGCCATCACAAGCCCCAGGGAGCTCACCCTCGGGCCAAAATTTGGCATAAAAGGAAGGAGGGCTGCGCAGCCCTCTTCCCCACCCTCTGAAGGCCCAGGGACCCCATTCCCTGGGGCCGACTCAATATCTATATCCCGTGGAGCCCACTCTCGGAACACAGCAGTTTCCCTGCCCGCACCAATGCAGGCAGGGAAACCGTTATGTTTGCTCCTGCCTGTCAGGAGCATTTTGAGGGCTCCCACCATGCAGGAGCAAACACAAAGTCTGCTCCCAGAGTGCATAAGATTTGAAAATGCTTGAAAGTATGAAAACTTTTTTTTTATGGTGCTTAGAAACTTTTATTTGGTTTTTGGTTTTATTTTCATGTTATTTCTTTTTGTGCTTTTTTGTATTTTTAACTCTTTTTCAACTACAAGCGTGGCAAATAACCACTTTTTAATTTGTTTTTTATCGATAGATCTTGCGGTACTCTTCTACATCTGTTCTTCTGAAATCCACTTGTTCTGCTCCCCACACCAGATATGCACTATACATTTCATAAACTGGGGTGCAAACACTTTTCGGTGTGGGGTAAGCCTGCTGTCCCTGGAGCATCTTTTCTGACATACCTGGTTAATTAGTGCCCTCCTGCACCTTTATTCAGTCTCTCTTCCATTGCCACCTAGTGTCTTCCCCATGTTATGGGTTCAGATGTCTCCACATGGGAGATCTGCAAAATGGTTAGGGGACTCTTGTCCCCCGGATTAATTGTGGGTTTCTAACGCGCTAGAATCGACTCCCGAAGGAGTATCTCTGCGCTATAGACCGCTGGGGAACCCGTCCTGGCTTTCCCTGTGAGATGGTCCCTACTGGGTATCTCCAAGGTGAAACCAGGCATCCCCGCCGTATGTGGGGGGCCGTTGTGGAGATGAGGCAAGCTAATGCCCAGAGTTGCCGAGTGTGATCCTAGTTAGAATAGGCACCGAGGCGAGAATTATCGAGTCCGCTGACCCTGGTCCAACACCCTGCCGCGTCGGGAATTGAACCCTGGTCCCGGGCCGTCCTCTGCTCCCGGGTCTGCCGTCTCTAACCAGTGAGCCACACCACTCCACAACTTGATCTACTTGACCTTGCAGAGTTTGCATGCAATCATGCTTGCATTTATTGTTTTGCCTCTCTATGTGGGTAAAAAATTCCCACACATCAGACTGTGTCTCGCCATCATTGCCAATCCACTGCACCTTTTCCTCCTCCGCATGTGCAGGTGCACCTGATGGTCCTGGCAGGACTGAACCGTGCAACTGCAATGTTATTGCAGTTATTAGAAATGCAACAGAATCTTGCTGAATCACCCTTTCTGAATCACCTGAATAATGCTTTTGCCACTTGCTTCTAAGGACGTGGCACTTTGTCTTGCTTAGTATGGTAAACTGAGGTGTCAGACAATTCACATCTGTCATGGTCTTTAAAATGTAAAATAGTCTGCAGACAACACAGGAAATACATCCCTCATTGTTAGGTGTTCTGGGTCTGTTCTCTTGGGCAACGGGCAGCAGATTTGCAGCAGTTTAAAAAAAAAGTTGAGTTGACACTAAATTGACTCTTACCTTGAATTCGTTTTTTGAAAAAATATATAAGTGGGATGGGGAGGAGTACCCTGAATCCCTGATACCCTGGCCCTCTTGTCTGGTGGTCCCATAGGGACTTCCCCGGGGTCCAAATAAAAAATAAATTGTCAGTACACCAGTCCTGCAGTACTCTTGTAGGACCCAGGGGCGTGGTCCACTGGAAGAACTGTGGAACTGGAAAAATAAAATAAACATGGCCCAGCACCCAACCGCATGCCGTGCACAGCCGGGCAAGGTGAGGAATTGGCTGTGCACACAGGGTTGGACACAGTGCTATACCCTACGGCCAATTCCATGCAAGAGGGATGGCTGCTCAGGGGTACAATATGGTAATAAGATCTTACTTAACATTAAACAAAAATTATCAATTCATAAAAGAAAGCTACGTTTAAAGTGAGGTTACAGTTAAGTGTGATAATAAGATGTTACATTACCTTGAATAACAAATTGGAATTCACTGAGAATACCAAAGTTTAAAGTGATGTTATACTTAGGTATGTTGATAATATCCATCTTTGGGTTTAAAAAAATCCTAGAAATTCAGCTTAAAAACCAAAGCTGTCAGGGAGGGAAGACAGGGACTGGTGATTCTAGAGGTAATACTTAGCAAGGTGACTGGACAAGGTAAGGATTAGGCTACTCAAGATAGAACTGTGGTCACAGATTGACATAGAGCAGAGATTGTTGTAAGCAGAGAAGACAGAAACAAGGTTTGATCAAAGTAAGGGATGTTCTGGTGTATGACAAGTGCTCTTTTAGTGGCTAAGGCTAAG
This sequence comes from Lissotriton helveticus, assembly GCF_964261635.1. Classification (NCBI taxonomy): domain Eukaryota; kingdom Metazoa; phylum Chordata; class Amphibia; order Caudata; family Salamandridae; genus Lissotriton; species Lissotriton helveticus. The sequence continues at coordinate 740,501,680 of NC_136067.1, read as the reverse complement.
CCTTTTTAGATTCACAACAGCAGATTGCTCTTAACAACAGTCATATGGGGACGTTATAGCTGGGCCTGCTGTCATAGAGACTCAGTTCAAGGGAAACTGAAACTGACAACACTGACACAGGTAAGACTCCAAAGGACTTGGGTGCAACAGCAGGGGTCTATCCCTTACCTGAGCAGAATGTAGACAAAGCTACAGATCACACTGTAAATGAATATAGGCTGCAAAGCACAGTGGATCAAATTTTGAATGGAACAGAAAATCAGAGTGGAAAGAATAACCAGAATACAGGACAGACAAGACAGCAAGGAGACAGAGAGAAAACCAAGAAAAGGAATTATAAACAAGGCTTTGGAAATTAAGAAAAGGAATACTGGTAACAAGAGCAGGCACTACCCAACAGGCACCGGAACATGTAATGCTCTGTTGATACAGGCAAACTGGAATTAGGACTCAGAACAAGAATTTCAAGAATGTACCTAACAGGCTCTGGAACAAGTTATTTTCTGCTGGTACATAAAATAAAACAGGAATTCAGATCATGGTCAGAATAGTAAACCAGAGCAAGGAATCAATGAAACCCATGCCAACTCAGCATATGTGTGGTCAAAAGCCCAACAGGGGAAAAACTGAATTAAGGATAGGAGCATAAAAAGGATAGGCAGAAAGAAAGTTGGAAACCTGTGAAGCAAGGAAAACACATAAAGCACAATGCTGCACAGGACATCCACAGGAGAGCAGGACACTGTGAAAAGGAGTAGCAGGAAGAACAGCTCCTCTCAGGATGTCAAAAGTTCAGCAGTACAGGTAAATGGAGAAGAAGACAGGAGCTCACAGTAACGGCAGTCGAAGCTTAAATTCTGAATGCAAAGCCAGTCTTAATATCCTCCTTGGAACTCACAGCTGCACATGTTATTGCAACTCAGAACAAGTGTGAGTAAGCTCCAACACAGTGTAAGTGAGAGCAGGTAAAAGTTCCTCCTCCAGCTGTTTGCTGAAGGAGTGTGAGAGAGCGCAAATCAAGAAAAATATAGAAGTGCACCATATTTACAAGCACGTTGTATTAGTTTAGTAAACATTATATAAGAGTGTCGAATCTATAGAGTGAAATTATATAATAGTGTTTAATTAAAATAGAATACTTATATCAAGTGTGAAGAACTAATGTAGATGTTTGTAGAGATGTTGGAATGATGTTGAAATCCCATGTTATGTGGCGGTGGTAGGGGAAAATGTAATTCTGCTAAACATAGAAATGTGTAGGCCACATGGCAGTTCACATAGAGTACAAGATGCTGTTACACTCTTACACGATGGTGGATTTTGATGTTATTGTAATTCAAAGTATTATCGATCATAGAACTGAAAAATATGTTTTATAGAAGTGTTTCATATAATCATTGTGTGTAATAAGTTAGAATACTGTTTAGAAGAAATTAAATGTTTTACAGAGTGCACAGGCCCGTTCATGTAATTCTAATAGGCCTGAATGGACAAAGTTATTTCTTTTGATCTGCATGTGCTCGTTAGAGAAAGGTCGTGTTAGGCACAAACTGTGGAGCCTGTTCGAATGGTTTACGACTTAGAAGATACGGTGGAGGCCGGAATTTGGGGCCCACAGTACAAGTGTCTGTTTGCAGGTGCGAGGAGGTTTTGATCAAGAGAGTGATGAATAGACTTTTGTTCAAGAGAGCCAGGCACAGGCCTGGAGGAGTCTTCAGGAATTTCCTGGGGGTACCGTCTTGCCGGAGAGGAGCCTGGGAAGCAAGGTCAACACTAACGAAGGGTCCAGAGGAGTACCAGCATGGAACATACCAGAACCAACACCACGTGAGGGGCGTCTCTAAGGGGCGTCTCCTAAGGGCGTTTCTATTGTAAATGTGATTTTGTATTAGGGACAGTACCCCAGGGTGGAGTTAAGGCAGATGATCTGAGGAACCTAAGAGAGCGGATGGGTAGGCAGATAGGGAACTGCGAGACATCGTTTTTGAAACAAAGACTAAAGGAAGTGTGTGATCTTCTTTGGAAGTCACCACTGCTGACACCTTCTTAGGTTAAGATCCTGTTAAGTAGGGATGTCACTTAGTCTAGGGACAGTCTAATCTGATTTCTTTCCTTTCTGTAAATGACTCATAAGCTACAGCTTGTGTCTATTCTTGCAACTTTGATGATTTTTGAATTGGTTTTGGTAATATTCTTCTGCCGACTAAGAGCATTTAGAAAATTCATGTTTGTATTGATACCCGTATATCTTTTGAACCTTATATTGAGATGTTTGTATCTCCAGTTAAGTTTGGCTTTGTAATAAACGTTTAAACTTTTTAAGCTTAAGTGGTTCTTTGGAGTGGAGTAAGTTATTAACTGATTGACCTAGTAGTGGATTGCCTTTTACTCTATGACAGGTACCAACGGTTCAGTCGACCGGAGTTGGGATCTAGATCTATAACAATAGACCAGAAATCCCGCGTTAACAGTTGGTAGCAGAGTGAGGATGGTTACCTTCTTGAGGAAGGTGATCTAGACTAGGTTAAGTTTACCCCAAGGTCCCTAGAGATCGAGAGGTGGCCCGCCGAAGCGGGTGCTGACGGCGCGAGAGAAAAGCAGCAGAATCGGACGATGGTGAGTATAACAATGGTCATGCGTGGACAGATTGCGGTGTTTTGTGTTGTATTTGTAGTGTAATGTCATGCGGAGTTGAATGCCTGTAGAGTGAATGAGAGAGGGTTGTGAGCGCGCGCAACCTGGCAGATTGGTAAACTGGTAACCTGGGAAACGGGGGAACCGGTGAACTGGTGAAAATCTTAAGTTCGGGGAAGAGCTTAAGTGGTTCGGATGTATCGAACATCCAGAGTAGTTGTCGACCAGAGAAAAGGGGGTCATGAGGTACCATTGATCGCCCGCAGGACCGAGATAGGGGGAATGCAAGAGTGAGTGTGTGGGTAACGGACGCAGGTCGAAAGTTACCGTGTGCAAGTAACCTATCAGAGAAGGCGATTGTCTGGACCAACGGAAAGACATTTCGTCAGTTAAGGTGACAATTACAGTTAGACTGTGGACGTACAGTCAAGGAAAGTGATCGCTTGGTCGGAAGTAATCATTTTTCAGAGTATGAATGGGACGCATGCATGACCGGGAGACGAGCGGAGAAAGGAGGGGAACTGCTGCGAAAGGGGGACGAGTGACGTCAGCGAGAGCCGCGCTGAGATAGGCCCGTCGGTGTGAAGCCGCGCTGGGACGAGTGACGTCAGCGAGAGCCACGCTGAGTTAGGCCGGTTGGTGTGCTGAGATTGGTGGATTGTCATCAGGAAGTAAACGAACGCGGAGAAAATAGAAATTCGTAGATTTTGAACATGAAGTGTTTTAAATGTTTGAGAGGGATTTTTAAGAGAAAAAGAAGAGAATCTTATTACGGGGAAGAGGCACCGCCGGAGGGTACACCAGCTCACTATATGGCAACGAATGTTGGGTTGCATACTATACTGTGGCTTGGTACTTGGAGTAAGATTACAGAGGGGAATGAGGAACTGACTTTTCCAAAATACGGAACGTTTAGACTAGAAGTGTTACATCAGTTGAAAGCAGTTATGTCCTCATTGAGACCTTTGCCTAGACCAACACAGTTTGAGGCCCTTAATGCATGGATTAGGGCGGCGCACGACAGGAGTCAGAACAGACGCCAGGAAAGGGTACGGCGATCAGTGAGGGCAGTGCAAGATGCCAAATGGGATGCGGAAGCCAAGAAGTGGAGAGTACAGGTGATTGAGGTGGATAAGTTGTACCCCATGAGAGAGGTTACAGGTGGAAAGAAACCCATAGAAGAGGATGATGAGAGCGAGTCGGAGGACGGCCTAATAAATAGGTTGTTGATAGATAGACCGCCTCCGGACAATAGGGAGACGGAAGGTACGGAGCTCCCAAGGGAAGATGGGATAGACATAGGAGGGAATAGGCCACTTCCTATAATGGATTGTGTTCCTACCAAAGACGAGGGGACACTTCAACATAGTCCAGTACAGAGTGTAGTCGGAAGGGTTGTGGTGCAGAAGATGCCAGCAACAGAGAGGGTTGAGTCTTATGGATTACCAGATGCTCTTCAAGTACCCGTTACCATAGGCCCTATAGTGTCGGTTTATCACCCAGAGAAAGGGAGAGAGGAAGAACAGGTACGGCTAGACAGAGAAAGAGCTGAGATGGAGAGAAGGAATAACACGACAAATGCCTGGAGGAAATTGCCAGGACCAATAACGTGGAGCACCCCATTGGAGTCAGCAGTGGATCCCGAAACAGAGCAGGGGGGTCAGAGAGGACCGATGGACCTGAGGGGACCACGGCCGAAATCCTACAAAGAGTTGAGGGCTGACTTGAGGGAATGGGATGGGTCCACAGGAGTACCGAGCAACAGGTCAAGAGCAGAAGCAGAATGGGGAAGTCGAGGAAATGGAATATTATCTCACTGCGGGCTAGCGAAAGCAGTCAGGGGTGGGAAGGTAAAAGTCAGGAGAGTAGAGGAGTTACACGTCATACAGACAGAGGAAATGGGCAGGAGCAAAGAGGCAGAAGTACGGAGTGTGGAGAGACATCTCGTCCCATTCAAAGTGAGGGAGACCAAAGGACCCAAGAATACAGAGATAGGTTTAGGTGCACTCACCATGCACCTAATGATAACGTACAGCACTGGAATCGTGGGAACACGGGGAACAGTGAATGATCTTGCCATGCGTCGAGTGATCAGAGGTCACAGGCGAATTGTGAAGACATGGGGGATAATGGAATGTCTTACCATGCACCTAGAGAAGCCATGCAGAATGAGAAATGTGGGATTATGGGAAATAGAGGAGTGTTTCATCATACACCCAGAGAGGATGGAACTGCATGGGTCCTGGAGAGATGGGAGCATGGGAGGACTCCCCATAACTCGCCTGAGCCTAGACGTAGGACTCAGAGCTGTGATGGGAGAGATGTAAATAGACTCTCTAGAGATGGCATACTGAAAGCTGTGATAAAAGCCAAAAGACTCGATGTGACCAGCTTAAGATCTGATCTGAACGATATAATAGATGGTACATTGTCTTTAGAAAGGATCGACATGTACGAACAAAATGAGCTACTGTTTATAGCAAAGGACATCACTCGAAAGGCCAGAGCAACTCATGAGAAACTGTCTGAACTGGCAGACAAGTATATGGTAGATTTGTCCAGAACCAAGGAATTACAGGGTAACCACAGGTTGCATTATTCAGATCAGGACCTAGAAGAGAGGAGGACAACTGGATTAAAAACACACATAAGGGAACTGATCACAGGAATAAGAGCATGGAGGGACCTGGACAAATGGGAAGAGAGGTGGTCGAAAAAGGGAACTGTTAGGCGGAGTGCGAATGTGATGTCTCCGGAGGGAAGACTAATGCAGATGGAGGCATTCCCTTTGCGAGAAATAGCGAATGGGAATTATGTACACGTACCCTGGAGTAGGGGAGATTTGGCTGCCTTTACCAACTCATTTCCGAAGTTAAGGGAGAACCCTGTAGAGTGGTACAAGCAGGTAGAGAGGTTTGTGAAGATCTCAAAAGTATTGTGGATTGATTTGAACACCTTGTTTGACATTGTGGTCCCAGGAGACTTGTGGATAGGATGCAAGGTTAGTGTCGAGCGGCCAACTGCAGAACCAGCAAGGGATACTCGTACTAATGGACCGTCAGAAACAGTAATGTTAAAATACGATAGGGTAATGACATGGCTGAAGGAGAAGGTGCCACCACAAGACATAGATTGGGTAAAAATAGACCGAACAAGACAGGAACCAAAGGAGACAGTCCATGAGTATTATGAGCGATTGCTGAAAGCATTCAAACAATACAGTGGACTAGATGTAATGGATCCCAAGGATATAGGACAGTTTGTATCAAAGTTTGTTTTGGGGTTGAGACCTGATATTTGTCTGATGATTCAGCAACATTTAATTTGTTGGCAAAACAAACCCTTGGATGAGATTTTGAGATACGCAAGATATTGCAGTGATGAAATAGAGTCCAAAGCAAAGAAACTAAAGGAGAAACTGATGATGGTGCAAATGCAGTCAGCTGGAAAGGGAGGACAGCAGCAGCAGGGAACAGGGACAATGGGACGGAAATCAAACAATCAGAATAAGGACAACGAGGAAAATCCGAGACCTAGAATAGACTTTGCTACATTGAAAAAAATGACAAAGTGTCACCAGTGTCACCAGGTGGGACATTGGAGACGCGAGTGTCCCTATAACCCTGAAAACGGAGAACTGGAAGTTCTAGAGGAGGAAGTTCAGGAAGTTCCAGTCCAAAGGGTGACAGTGACAAAGGGTAAGGTGGCCAAAGGGGGGATTTCGGCTCCACGAGCTCAGTTCCCGCAGCCACCAAAGATTACGACAGGGGGAAAGGTCTATAGACAAATGCCTTTTTTCACAGGTAAAGAAGAGTGTTACTACGTTGATCCATTGACGGGACGACGTGTAAGTAGAGAGGAGGACTGTACCCTCAGGGCAGTTCTAGAAGTGGATCAAAGAGGACCGTTTGTTGAGGCTGAAGTGGCAGCGTGTCCTACAACATTCTTGGTGGATACTGGAGCTACTCGATCAACTTTGAGATCGGCAGTGGTTCCAGATCTACCAATGTCGGGGGAAACGATTCAGGTGGTAGGAGTTGCAAATAGGAGAATGAATAGCCCTTTGACGGAACCAGTATCAGTGAAAATAGGAAACTATACGGATAAACATCAGTTTGTGGTATGTGATTCTAGTCCTGTGTGTTTGTTAGGAAGGGACTTATTGTGCAAACTGAACTGCACAATATACTGCACACCTCAGGGAGTAGAGGTACAGACTACAGACGATGATGCTACCTTTAAAGTTACAAATTCGAGGACATGCATAGAACTGTATCCTACCCTGACTGTGGAGGACCTTCCTTGGGACTTACGAGATGCAGTGTCATCAGAGGTATGGGATTTTACTGGAGAAGAGATAGGACTGATCAAAGGAGTAGAACCAGTGAAGATTATGGTTAAACCAAATGCTGAATATCCAAGAACGCCCCAATACAAACTGACCCCGGAGACGATTGCAGGAATAAAACCTGTAATCGACTCTATGATAAAACAGGGAATACTGAAGGAAATCGTGGGAAGTCCATGCAACTCCCCGATTATGGGTTTGCAGAAACCTAGTGGGAAATTTAGAATAGTGCAGGATCTTCGAAAGATTAACAACATAGTTGTTTCATGTTGTCCAGTGGTACCGAATCCATCAGTGATATTGTTTCAGATACCATTCCAAGCTGAGTGGTTCACAGTGATAGACCTTTGTCAGGCTTTCTTTTCAATTCCATTAGATGAGGAGAGCCAGTACCTATTTGCTTTTAAGCTGGAGAATCGTGTCCTAACATGGTGTCGTATCCCACAAGGGTATACAGAAAGCCCATCAATTTTCAACCAGCTGTTGAAGAAAAATCTTGAAAGTCTGGTACTGCCGCAGAACTCGGTTCTGGTCCAGTACATAGACTTCCTACTTGTTGCGTAAGAAACAGAAGAGGCCTGTAAGACAGATACCATTGCCTTGCTGAACCATTTAGCTGAGAATGGGCATAAGGTATCTCCGAACAAATTGCAGTACTGTCTGACAGAAGTACAGTACTTGGGTCACAGGATAGAAAAAGGAAAGCGCAAAGTGTCACCAGATAGGATAGAGGCGATAATGAAGATGAACGCGCCTATGACACAGAGAGAAGTTAGGATGTTCCTAGGAATGGTTGGTTATTGTCGACAGTGGATAGCTAACTTTTCACTGAAAGCAAAACCTTTACAAAAACTGATGCACAAGGAGGTGAGTGATCCGGTACCATGGGACAAAGACTGTTTGATGGCGTTTCTACAGCTGAGAGAGGACTTGTGTCGTGCTCCGGCTTTGGGGATGCCTGACTATGAAAAACCATTTTCACTTTTCTGCTGCGAAAGGGAAGGTTGTGCTTTGTCAGTTTTGGTACAGATTCATGGAAATGCCCGTAGACCAGTTGCATACTTTTCGGCTACCCTAGATCCAGTGGCCGCAGCGTTGCCCGGATGTCTCAAATCCGTTGCTGCAACAGGTGTCAGCATTGAACAGTGTGAAAATATTGTCATGGGACACCAGTTAGTGGTGTATGTACCTCATTCTGTAGAACTGTTAATGACCAGGACCAAGACACAGCACTTGACCAGTAGTAGGCTCACACGCTACGAGCAAGTTATACTTGCTGCGGAGAACGTGACCCTTAACAGGTGCTCTGTTTTGAATCCTGCTACATTGATGCCACTTCCAAATGATATAGAAGGCGAAGAATGTGAAGATCACGATTGCCTTGATGTGACTGAACTATGCACGAAGCCAAGACCAGATATTGTGGATGAGCCGTTGATCGACCCTGATGAAATTTTCTTTGTTGATGGCTCATGTTTAAGAGACGATACTGGTCGGTTGAGAGCAGCTTATGCTGTTTGCACCATTACTGGAGTTGTGGAAGCCGCTTGCCTGGAAGGAGTACACTCCGCTCAGGTAGCAGAAATCATTGCATTGACGCGTGCCTGTATAGCAGGTAGCAAAATTAGAGTCACCATTTATACGGATAGCCAATATGGTTTCGGTGTAGTTCATGATTTTGGGCAGTTGTGGTCTCAGAGAGGTTACATGACCTCCTCTGGTTCGCCTATTCGAAATGGGGAATTTGTGCGACTGTTGTTAGAAGCATTACAAGGTCCAGCTGCAATTGCAATTGTCAAATGCGTAGCTCACACCAAAAATACAGATTTTGTGTCGCAGGGCAATAGATATGCAGACGAAGTTGCCCGTTATTGTGCTGAGCACGGATATTCTTTCACGGAGGTGGAAGTAGGTGGGGCTCAGGAAAAGACAGAGTTAAATATGATGCTAGAAACAGTTGATACTTGGGAGGATTTAAAAGATATGCAAGAGAATGCTCCTGATTCTGAGAAAAAGGCATGGGAAACAGCAGGTTGTGTGAAAAGTGAAATGGACTTCTGGGTTTCAGCAGATGGTAGGGCAGTATTACCTGAGGAATTTGTGAATCCAATGGCACGACAGATACATGGTCCAGTACACTTAGGAAGAGATGCCATGCTGAGGGTATTTAGGCAGACTTGGTATTGCCCTAAGTTTAGGATTGCAGCAGAAGCAGTCTGTAGGAGATGCGTTACTTGTCAACAACTGAACATAGGGAAAAGAACACCAGTTACAATGAGTCACATTGGGAGGTCTGGGGGGCCTTTCAACAGAATGCAATTAGATTTCATTGAGATGCCAAAAAGCAACCGCCTCAGGTATGTTCTGGTGGTTGTATGCATATTTTCCAGATGGGTCGAAGCATACCCTACACGCAGGTGCGATACACTCACAGTAGCAAAGTTGTTGCTTAGAGAGTTGATCCCGCGCTTCGGGGTGCCGACCTCCCTGGAATCAGATCGAGGAACTCATTTCAACAGTGAAGTTGTGAAAATGCTTTGCTCTGCATTGACCATTGATCAGAAGTTGCACTGCAGCTATCGACCAGAGGCTTCAGGTATTGTGGAGCAGATCAATGGCACTTTGAAGTCCCGAATAGCCAAAGTATGTTCATCGGCTTCCTTAAGTTGGCCTGATGCTCTGCCCTTGGTACTCATGAGTATGCGTAGCACACCAGACAGGAGGACAGGTCTCTCTCCACACGAAGTTTTAATGGGGAGGGCAATGAGACTTCCGTCTGTACCCACTACAGCTTTGTTGAATATTACAGATGACCTGATCCTAGATTACTGCAAGGGTCTGTCTGACGCCATTCATTCTGTGTCTCTTCAGGTGCAGGCTGCTGAAGTTCCATCTTCAAGAGATCTATGTCACGACTTGTGCCCAGGTGACTGGATTCTGCTGAAGAAGCACATCCGGAAGAACTGCCTAGACGTGCGTTGGAAGGGCCCCTATCAAGTTATCCTGACAACGAATACCGCTGTGAAGTGTGGAGGGCTGCCAAACTGGATTCACGCTTCCCATACTCAAAGAGTTCCAGCACCCCTGGAAGAAACAGCTCCTCTCACAGATGAAAATCCATCTGTGGACGGCGAACCACTAGAGGGGATCAGTCAAGCTGTGGGGGTGTCGGAGGAAGTTGGGAGCGCTACAGATCAAGAAGAGGGACAGGACGGCAGTGAAACTGAAGTTGCCACAGAAGGAGAAAGTTGCTGTGAATACGGCTCAGACCCAGATCAAGCTCAGAGTGATCAAGAACTGAATGGGAGGACAAGATACAGGAGAACAAGGCGTGGAGAAGATAGTTGGCCTGAAAGAAGGAAGAGGCCAAGCTTGAAGCCAGCTCCAGAGAAAACTCTTGCCCCTGTATCTGAAGACTCGGATTTGGACGAAAGTGCACAAACACAGGAACAGGAAGGTCCGAGAAGATCGAGGAGGGTGCGAGTGCCTAGCAGAAGATACGCTACTCCTGAGTGTACCTACCTCGCTGCAGATGTCCAGTGTACAGGGATCTGGGAGGGTGAGGGAAGTGACCCTGATCAGTACTGACCCCCATCATAACAGTGGAAATAGTGTTGTTGATACCGGGAGTGGAGGTCGAAGGGTTGCTGACACTCAATATCCCCTATCCTCCTTATCTGAGTGGAATAAGAGACCTGGTTTTAAACAGAATAGATTTCCCGACTTGTTGTCCAAGGAGGTCAATACTTGGGGAGGTCCTTCTTCGTTTGGAAATATTAGAAGCCGTGATTAGAGTCGCTGGAACACGTATAATTTCGGATTGCTAAAAGACTGTTTGAAAGACTTTGTAAATAAACAAATTGAGAGATAACCTAGCGCCAAGTAGAAGAAAGAAGAAACTAGGGACTTCCATTTAGTGGACGGAGAAGGGCTAAGGTTGTCTGTTGCTATAGAACACAAGGACTGATCTTGCGGAGAAGATTATCAGCTTCCAGGTGTGGTTCGAAAAGAGACATTGTGCTGTGAAAGAAAACTGGAACTACACTGTTTGAGATCATGGAGGTTGGCAACCCGAACCGCAGGGCCAAATGTATAGTAGGCACACTTTTAGTGGGAGTGATTTTTCTTATAGTTTTAGTAGTTACTATATCATATATAGTGGGGCATGAAAATTAAGAAAAGGCTGCAAAGGAAGCAAAAATTGTATCGACACAGAAACCTACTATTGCTGGTAAAAAGGGGGACAATACAGAGAAAGATAAAGCTTTACTAGCAGCAGAGACTCGTAGGTTACATGTAGATGAATCACAGGGAAATTTTAAATCGAATGCATATGCTAAATTGCTTTATAAATACATTGATGCGATGGAGGCCAAGAATTGTTATGTTTGCATGAAATTGCCAGCCTCTGTAGACGAAGGTATCAGATATCATCATCTTCCATTGACTTATGGAATCACATGTAGTTTGTTGCTTAGTGTATTCTATGAAAGTGAGGGGTTTGAATACTATTTTCAAACTTCGATGCTGTTTTACCAGAAGTGCCGAACTACAAGCATTTAAATAAGTGGGATTATTATAAGAGTGAAGACAGATTACAGAAATTTTTCCTTCCTTGGAAAACATTAGATACTTCACACGCCCAAAGAAATAATTTGACTTGTAAAGTATCAGAAATTGAGAAAAAGTTTGTAGGACAAGTGGATGATCGATACCGGAGACAGAAGATTTTAAAAGCTTCAGGTCAATGGAAAACAGATTGGACCGAGGAAGAAAGGGCACACCAAAGAAAGGGTAGCAATGGTCCAATAGCTTTAGATCGAGAGAAAAAGGGGAAACTGTGTATACATAGGGGTGAAACCTATTTTGAGAATGTGTTTGTGGGAAAAGTAAGTTGTGAACATGCTTTCCAATTAGAATATTATTCGAAAGACTTCTTGAAGGAAATGCAGGTGATCCCAAATGTATATTTTGTGTGTGGAACAAATGCATACGTGAAACTACCAGATAATTGGTATGGATCATGTTATTTGGCAATTGTCTTCCCCAAAATATACCATGCTAAGGATTTGGAAATTATAGAGGGAGGAACACAAGCTAGAGGAAGAAGGAATGTAAGTGCTGAGGAGGTAGTTGGAGACGTATTTGGTGCTATGTTTCCTATTTTAGGGATAGCACTAAATGATGTCAAGATTAGAAGATTGGCAACAGTTGTAGATAGGTTGTCCGCCAGTACTGCTAGGTCACTAATGCTGGTGGAGGGAGAAATGCAATCGATAAGGGCAATGGTTCTTCAGAACCGACTTGCTCTAGATGTTCTGTTAGCCAAAGAGGGAGGAGTCTGTAAGGCTTTGACGGTCCAGGAATGTTGCACTTACATTCCAGACAACTCAAAACCTTTAGAAAAGTACATTCGGAACATTACTGAAATACACCATGAGATTGAGGATTTGACAAAGGTAACAGTGTGGGAAAAAGTAGGTCAAGGAATGGGTAAAGTTGGAGGTTGGTTTGCCAACCTAGGAAAGAATATCATTTAGTACATACTTAAACCTATCATCATAATAGTGATTTGTATAATCACCTTGTGGGGATTGGTGCGGCTGTACCAATGGTATAGATCAAACAGGTTGCAAAGAACCATGAGAAGGCAAGAGAGGAGATTGACTGCGATGCAGGATAATCAGTATAGGAGTCTGAAGGCTCTAGAGATGATGAAACGAGGGGGTACTGAAACGACTTCAGTTTGACTCAGACCATACCTCAGGGATGGTGTTGTAATGGGGATGACTACTAAAAGTCATCAGAGGGGGGATTGAGAGAGCGCAAATCAAGAAAAATATAGAAGTGCACCATATTTACAAGCACGTTGTATTAGTTTAGTAAACATTATATAAGAGTGTCGAATCTATAGAGTGAAATTATATAATAGTGTTTAATTAAAATAGAATACTTATATCAAGTGTGAAGAACTAATGTAGATGTTTGTAGAGATGTTGGAATGATGTTGAAATGCCATGTTATGTGGCGGTGGTGGGGGAAAATGTAATTCTGCTAAACGTAGAAATGTGTAGGCCACATGGCAGTTCACATAGAGTACAAGATGCTGTTACACTCTTACACGATGGTGGATTTTGATGTTATTGTAATTCAAAGTATTATCGATCATAGAACTGAAAAATATGTTTTATAGAAGTGTTTCATATAATCATTGTGTGTAATAAGTTAGAATACTGTTTAGAAGAAATTAAATGTTTTACAGAGTGCACAGGCCCGTTCATGTAATTCTAATAGGCCTGAATAGACAAAGTCATTTCTTTTGATCTGCATGTGCTCGTTAGAGAAAGGTCGTGTTAGGCACAAACTGTGGAGCCTGTTCGAATGGTTTACGACTTAGAAGATACGGTGGAGGCCGGAATTTGGGGCCCACAGTACAAGTGTCTGTTTGCAGGTGCGAGGAGGTTTTAATCAAGAGAGTGATGAATAGACTTTTGTTCAAGAGAGCCAGGCACAGGCCTGGAGGAGTCTTCAGGAATTTCCTGGGGGTACCGTCTTGCCGGAGAGGAGCCTGGGAAGCAAGGTCAACTCTAACGAAGGGTCCAGAGGAGTACCAGCATGGAACATACCAGAACCAACACCACGTGAGGGGCGTCTCTAAGGGGCATCTCCAAAGGGCGTTTCTATTGTAAATGTGATTTTGTATTAGGGACAGTACCCCAGGGTGGAGTTAAGGCAGATGATCTGAGGAACCTAAGAGAGCGGATGGGTAGGCAGATAGGGAACTGCGAGACATCGTTTTTGAAACAAAGACTAAGGGAAGTGTGTGATCTTCTTTGGAAGTCACCACTGCTGACACCTTCTTAGGTTAAGATCCTGTTAAGTAGGGATGTCACTTAGTCTAGTGTAGGGACAGTCTAATCTGATTTCTTTCCTTTCTGTAAATGACTCATAAGCTACAGCTTGTGTCTATTCTTGCAACTTTGATGATTTTTGAATTGGTTTTGGTAATATTCTTCTGCCGACTAAGAGCATTTAGAAAATTCATGTTTGTATTGATACCCGTATATCTTTTGAACCTTATATTGAGATGTTTGTATCTCCAGTTAAGTTTGGCTTTGTAATAAACGTTTAAACTTTTTAAGCTTAAGTGGTTCTTTGGAGTGGAGTAAGTTATTAACTGATTGACCTAGTAGTGGATTGCCTTTTACTCTATGACAGGTACCAACGGTTCAGTCGACCGGAGTTGGGATCTAGATCTATAACATTAGACCAGAAATCCCGCGTTAACAAGTGCACTGACGTTCTAGGAAGTAGCCAGTAGATAGAAAGAAACTCTAGAGTGGATCAAGGATCTTGTTTCGGAGCATGGCAGGAACTCATGCAAGGGAGCACATGGGCATGCTGGAAATGGTAAGACAGAGTTCAAGTATAATAGGTTTCACCAAGTGTTTCCTCTCCACCACTCATGTTCGGGTAAGGCATAGAGGTACAATGATGCATTAGAAGGTGATAAGTAAAACCTGGAATTTAATCTGAAGTAGAACTACATTCCAGGAGGATTTTTGAAGTCTGTGAATGACGACTGAAGTGCAACACAGGTTCCAAGCTAGTGTTCACAATGGAAGTAGGCTCACAGAAGGACTTCAAGTAGTGCTAGCCAATGGTAGTCTCGAAGGAATCCTGACCAACGTTTAAAGTAACATTATAATAAGGCCTTGAGCTAACTATAACTTCCTCACTGCTATACACTGCTTATGATCTCATATATTACTCCACTCATGACATGTTAAATGACATCATTGACAATATTACTGATGACATCCGTTGTGGCATCATTCAAGCTACTGCTATTTAACTAACTCTACAAACCAGAATGCATCTTCTCATAGACGACACTCCCTCATGACACCCAGGGATCATTAGGTGGCCAGGTTCCTACTACCCACAGTCTTCGCCATGTGCATAGCTCTTCACAGACATCCAAGCCCCATTATGTGGAGAACCCATTACAATGCACAGCTTTTGCCCTGTGGACAGTTGTTCATGGAAAAGCGACTTCCTCCAGACACCCAAGCCTAATTACAATTGCTAAGCCCCTACTACCGAGCCATCACCCTGTTCACTGGTCTTCACAAAGAGCTCACTCTTCTAGACACCCAAGCCGCCTTAGGCGGGCTAGGCCCTACCACACACAGCCTACACTGTATGCAGTGCACTTCACAGAGAGCCTCTCCCTCCTTTGAGTCAAGCCTTTATTAGGTGTCCAAGCCCCTACTATGCAGATTTCACCCTATGCACAGCACTAAAAGAAGAGACCATTCCCTGCAGACACCTAAGTACCAGGGGCTAATAAGTACATTACATTTGTGCCAATTTGGTGTAGACCAAAATTACCATGCTTAGGAGCCCAATCACTTTAGAACTGGTTAGCAGTGGTACAGTGTACACAGTCATAAGGCCAACAGAAACGAATTTCAGCAAACAGGAGGGGAGTCTACCCTAAGGCTGACAGGTCTAACATGAGGGAAGGATATAATTGTGACTGGTCACTTTGTCATATTGATTTTAAAAAGAATAATATTTATTTTGCCAAGTATGTGTCCTGATAAAGGTGCATTGGTTTGGATTTGGCGGTCAGTGCTGGTGGGAAAATGGGGATTCTAAGGAAATTCGAAAAATACCTTGGCGAACCCAAGCATTTAACAATAACACACGACTAATCAGTTTGCACCTGGCCTAAAATAGTGGTCTTCAAAAGGAAAACAAGGAGCTTGCGCTCTATTCTGGTTGGAAGAATTGCCTAGATGTATACAATGATTGAAAGGTTTCTTGCAGGGGATTTAGCAGATCACATTTGAAAACTGTGACATTCGCAGATTTTCAGAAATATTAGAGTTCCTAACACATTGGTATGGACACCTCCACTTTTCCACGTGTGAAATGTAACTTCTCAGTGCATTTGCACTGTTTAACTGTATGTTTTTGTTTTCTCAGGTGGGAATTTTTTTGACCAGTGTTCACCTAACCCACACATTTAAGGCAGTTTCGAGACTAGAAAGAGGTTAAGGTGTGCATCAAATGTCCTCTGTCAGATATGACTCTTTCTTGACTTGCCTTTTCCCCCAAAAAAAGTATTAAATGTCTTTGTAGAAATTGATCGGACAGCACCTGTCATGGATAGTCATGTCTTAGCAGTGATAAGATGTAAAATTGCAAAGATGATTAAAACAACTGTATGTGTTATAAGGAGCAGACAGCTGAATCCTCGGGAGATATACACTTCTTGCCAACTTGTTTAGACAGTTTCATATGGCCTTTCATTAACTTTCAAGGATCCACAAAAATAAATTGCAGTGTGCACTGAGGCAAAGAAAATGAAACGTGAGTTCAAAGGCAAAAATGTGTAGATAAAAGAGAGCATCATAATGTGGCATCAACGTTGGCGGACGTGTGTTTAGATTATTTTCCGTGAAATCACAGTTTGGGAAAAGAATGATGATGTGTAGTGTGAATTGTGGGTGTTGTTATGTTTATACACCAGGGGCTGATCCTTTTTATTTTATTCCACTGTGTGGTCCTTACATCAAAAACGTGTATAATTTTCGCCTCAGTTGTTAATGTGTAAACTCTTTTCTAAAAACGTGCTCCAGCAAAATGTTGCACAAACATATTTATGATGAAATTGCGATAAACTTGATATAAGAAGTGACCTCCGTTGTCATTTATCTCGGGTGGTCCTGATAGGAGGCTGTGACAATCAGGCTGTAGTTCCTATTTTCTTACAATGAGAAAAAGCAACGTTACAACCACAGCAGTGTCACTCAATATAGGTGACTACACCCTTGTATCATTATATGATACAGAAACTAATACATTGTATTAGCCGCATGACTAAACAAAAAGCATAAATATTTTGCAATATTTGTGTCTGATTTCATTAGAAGTGTTCCACTGTTCTGATATGAAATAAGGTCTAGTATCAAAATGCTATTTTTTTTCTTTTACATAAGTAATGGAATGTAATGAATGTCACGTTTTATCATGTGGCCACCATTATAGTGCTATGTACATAGGGGGGCATATTTATCAGAGGCTTGCGCCACTGTAGCGTTACTTTTTTTGATGCGCCGGCAGCGCACACCTCTCAACCATATCTATATGGTCACGCAGAGCCACTTTGTGTGGCTTTGCACGGACTCATAGATATGGAGTAAGGCAAAGCAGCACAAGTCGCCTGGGAGGTGTTTAATGGACGTTGCAGTGGGTTTTCCCATGCAACACCCACGGATTTTGATGCTGCCCCAGATTTACTTAATCACGTAAACCTGGGGCAGCACCAACACCATACGCCTCCCCGGAGCAGGTGTAATGAGGAGCAATATTTTTATTTCTCCTCATTTTCCTCTTTCCATAAACTACTCTTGGGATAGTTTTTGGAACAATCCTGCACAAAAACAATCCTGCATGCAACACACACAACCCCTGCACCATGGTGCAGGGATGAATGTGTTGGAGCTAGGCAGAAAATTGAGCAACGGCGCATGAGGAAAGCATAGGAATGCACCATATTCCATAAATACAGTGCATTCCTGCTATTTCACATTGGTGTAGGGCAGCACATCAAGAAAACATGTGGCTCAGCCCTATGCCAATTCCCCGTAAATAAGGGCCAGGGTGCTTTAGACCTCAGTCAAGCTGTGGCCATCGTAACATGCCTTGGCCACATTTGCTGTGTTCAAACAGCAACCGTTTTTATTTGCTTTAACTGTTCCCTCTATACCTAAAGCATGATATTAGATTACATAGCTCTCTGTGGCCTGGGGTATGGGTCATAGTCCCAATGTGTGAAAAACGTCTAAGCCTTAATCAAGTAAAGTTTCATAAGAGAGTGCTGTCAGAACTAGATTCTTTTTAGAAACATTGGTTCTCTTGGTCGAAGCCAAAAGCATTTGCTCTCTAGGCAAAATAAATGTTATACAGTGACAATTCATGCTATGAGGGTTGGCAGAAATAACCTCATCACAGCCCTGACAATACATGCAACTTGGTATTTGTATGGCAGGTGCTCCTGTCAACAGCACAATTAGTTGTGCCATAAGTGAATGTTAGTGCACTTTGAGTTATTCTAAAGCAAAAACAAATGAACAACCATGTAGATAAAACCACACTTTGCTTTAACCTAAAACCATGACTCAGATTTGAAGTACAGTTAGATAGGATGGCCCTGAATGTAAACATACATGTTATATTGTCGAAGTTTCAACCCCTTTTAAATTAAATTACAGGAGTGGTAGCACCTACAGTCACAAATGAAAAAATAGTTATGGAGGGACACCAGCAATGAGGCGTAAATTATGAATCTGTGCATGAATTCCACTTACGAGGAATGATAAATTATTAGGATCAAAAACGTTTTGCGCAGTCCCTTGTGTATTAGGATTCAGCTCTTATTATGAGGACTGAAAAAGAATCCTCGCTACTATTACACATTATAAAATGATATCAAACCTCACACCAAAGAATCACCATGCGCTATGTACATGCATTAAAAGAGGACAGCAGGTAAAAGAGAGAGATGTGACATATAATAGGTCACTCAGGTAGTGCACCCATCCATGCATATAAATAATGATAAACGAGTGTCAACAACGAGAATTTGGTGAATCATGAGCAATTTGAAAGATAGATTGTACACGTTTAACCCCTGCATCGCGCCGTGAATTCCCCGCAGCGCGGGGGGGCTAGGGGGCGGGCGCGGCTCTTCGGTGCTCATGACGGCACCACAACGTCATGAGTCACAGGACACGTGTGCTTATGACGGCGTGATGCTGTCACAGGCGCGGAATTAGTGCCGTGGGGGTGGAGCAGCAGAGGCATGAAGTCACCACCCCTTCATGAGCACACGGCTACTGTGACTCATGACGGCGTGGTGCCATCATGAGCATGCTAGGGGTTAAAAGGCCTTAAACATGCATCATTCGTAAGTGCGCTGTTTGACCAAAACAATCAAGTAGTAGTGCACCAATGTGTCTTTTGTGTTAGTCTAGGTCTAACAAATGGTCAGCAAACATAGGCGAGACTATATAAATGATAAAGAATCGCATCTCACGGCATAGTATTTGATGACATTATCAAAAATGCCAATTGTTAATGTGCATTAGAATGTGCCATATCGTTTACTATGCGATTGAGTGACAAGAGCACGGTGCCACCAGGATGGGCTTGGAGATAATGTGGAGAGTAAAAGTTGCATTATTCAAAACAAAGACCGACATACTGGCTTACAGATATTAGAGTTAATTTTACAGGACCTTTTCAAGAATGTGTATTTTAGGTCACTTTCTTAATCCAGCCTTCCGTATTGATCACCATTTCCATTTTCTTTTTTTGCACAAGACTTGGCAGAGATTCCCAGAAGGCCTCACGTGTATAATGTGTCGTTTCATATGCACTGTAAATATTGCCACCTTGCAGAAAGCAAATTAAGCCATCCGTCACGCAGTTTTTTCATTAGTCAAGGCTGACCATACCCTTTATCAATCCTGCCTTATTTAAAATGGACATTTAAGACCACATTTTAAAGGCCTTTCAAAATCCTCATGTTACACTTGTCGAATATTTTTGAGTGGTATTTATCATTATCTTCTTTATCCTTTCTGTAAGCGCTAAACATTTAAACCAATTTGTTTAGCATCAATTTTCGACCAATGGGAAATTATGCGAGAAAATGACCTATATTATTTTGCTTTTTAGCACAACAGTTAAAAAGTATCCTAAGGCCCTTCAAGCAAGAATATGTTATTTTTTATAACTATATACATATATAGCACAAGACCAGCGGTGGAGAATGCACTGAAAGCTTATGCAAAATAAAAGTTAATAATGTTTGCAGGAGAAGACAACACCAACATCAGTGTATATTCTTCTGGTCAAGAAGCAAATGGAATCACAGCACCCGCCCTTTCATCACCCCTTCTGAATTCGGCTCGTACGTGGTTTACATAATGAGTCTCAGTGACTATGTGCATCACTTGACCTGCTAACTCGCTGACGTCATTTTTGCAAACATTTGAAAAAGTTAATTTACAAACATGTAGGCATGCCTTTCTCCTCGTCCATAATATACAAACAAATGGACCCTACATGAGTGGGACCGACGAGCCCGAGATTTTATCAGTATATCCAGTATTTATGTTCAAGGGCAAGAGTGCCAAGTGGAGAATCAATAATTACTATATAGACAGTGCTTCATTTAAGCTGGTGGCTCGAGGTGGGGCCCTCTCGTATTTATTTTGTCCTCATCGGGGTTGACCACCGGGCAAGAGAGGGTCGCGAAGAATAAGGAAGAGAATGATGGAAAAACAATGAAAAAGAAAGCAGCATGAAAGGGAAACCAAAATAGTGGGATAACGGGGCAGGGAGTGTCTGTCGGTGATTGATGGAGGCATGAGGAGGAATCAAGAGTATGCAACCTTGGAATTTGACATTCAATGCCGCTAGGTGCATACTTCTGAGCACAACTTTGGGCCCTGGAAATTATTCTTTTGCAAATTAAGCACTGAACTGTCCAGAAAAAGGGTACAGTAATTATTTATTCTATATGTGTATGTCATGCATGACTTAACTCTAGTCAAACGTGACGAGATGAGTATGCAAATCCCATGCACATACATGACTTCATTACGGCATGTATAATTTACTCATGACTAGCAAGTGCTCCTTGGGGACCCAACAATTGGTGAACTGTGCACGCTGGTAGGCATGCTTCATGCATGCCAACATTTATAAGTATAACATTCTACTCTTCTGAATCAGGCTTTATTACTTTAAATGTTATATTGATTCTTATTTCAGAGATACTTCAATGATTAGAGTTTGTCACTTTTTAATGTAATTGAGAATAATGGTTTTAATATGGTATTGTTCACATATTTGACAGAATCTTTCACTTGGTCTCTGGTTTCTTTTGAGGTTTTATTATCTACATCTTTTAGATGAAATCATTTAGTGCTCATCAAAATGAAAGATATCTTACATTCATTTAGTCTATTTGAAATAGTCCCTAATGGTGTCACATTTTAATACAAAATATGCATCTTGTATGTCAATGCCCACTCCTCCACGGTAAAAGCATAATAATTTAGTGCAAATAAAAAACTGAAATATGTCCTCACTTCATTCATTATATCTCAAATGAACGTTACTAAAATCATCCAATTTAAGGAATATGAGCATTGAGGACAGAATTGACTTTTGAACCGCAGCAGGAGATGTGATGTGCCTAATACATGCACTTAAAATTCTTCATTAGTCCATATGTAATGAATTGTGGAATGGCGCAGTGTACTTTAAAAGATAAATAATAAAGGCAGGCTTTTAGCTAACAAGATCTTAGGAAAAGATGCATGTTAGGGCATCCTCAAATTTGTCATATCATCACATTTCTCAAAACTTCTTGCAAGTTAAAACTTTTAAGTAAATATGCCCTTAATATTCATTTCCATGATCTGATGCACTAATCCTTACTGAACACCTTAATAAATCTAAGAAACGAATCAGTGAAAGACATGGAATAAAACTAGTACATTGATTTAAATTGGCAGATTGATCAATGGCACAAATACAATCCAATTTAATTTTTGTCTGTACTTAGTTCAATTGAGCGCAAAGCTATCAGAGCGCTTTGTTATGCTGTTATACTGTTGTATGTGAATACTAATTTCCATCACAGATTGAATGATTGATACAGTGCAGAAATAGGTAATGTGTGGGCTACACCAGACTGCAACTGTATTTCTGCTAAAAGTTGCTGAATTTTTTTGTATAATTTTATGCCTTGCAGTGCAGGGCAAAATTTAAAAACGAATACAACTATTTGTACAAAAAAAAGATGAGCTCAAAGCTAGAAGACCAGAACAAATAAATAGACTTTTGTTAGAGATATTTCACATTGTCCTTGGTATCAACCTTATTAAAAAAAGTTTTGTGTTGGTTTCATTTGAATTTATGATAGTATAATCTGTCACCAGTATTTTACATTATTTTGCAAACTGTTACGCCAACATTGAAAAATACTTCCTGTTGTTCAACATGGTACCAACACCAAGCATTGAGCAAGTAACTGTTGTCAAAATAACATACCTTGTAAGCTTTTACTGCCAACAAATTAAAATACTGCTACTTCTGACAGAAATCAGTTTATGTGGTACAGCCATTAATGGAGACAAATTGAAATACTGGGGACACACAACTATGGACATGACCTTAATCTTTATCCATACTTTCCTAATAATAGTGCTCATCTGTTTGTCCTTGGCCTCCTGTGTCAACAAATTATGGTGTTGTTCTATTCTTTTCACATCACTGACACCGGGAATACTTTCAATGAACAATGACAGCTGCTTGTACTATTTCTACTCCATAAACACATGTAAATGACAGTTATATTTTCCTTTTTCTCTTTTGCACTAATTACTGAAAGAAATTGTTCTTACCTGTGCCAGAACGTTTAACAATCAGCGTGAGCTTGTGTCTAACAAGCACTGGTTTCAGTCATCTGGTAGAATATATAAGCTGTGGCTACATGAAAGTAAGAGTATGGTGTGATGGACTCAGTTTGCTTCTCTGCCCATGGGTAGGTGCCATGCTCAGATAATACTCCAATCAAAACCCTGGTATTTCCATACAGATATTCGACAGTAACATTTTTGGTGTTCTTCTGACATGATATTACATCTCAGAACAGAGCTTACCAGCAGTGACTTGTTTGCCTGGCCTCATGCTACACGAAGAAATGGAAGTACTGTTTGATTCTCAACCCCAACATGACCTGAACGATTTCACTTTGCTCTGTCAGCATATCTGCAGTTGCAGGTTCTCTGTAAGGCGTTCTTCAGGCCTTGCAGAGGGCTTGATGCAGAAGGCCGTAAAGTATGAAGGTATAAGGGATGTCAAACATGGGGTTCTTTATTTGCTTGTCATTGCGGCGAAACTCCATTCTCCTGGAAGAGTATATATCATACGTCTTATATCTATGCATATCCAAGCTCATCTACTTTCCAGTGTTTGGTGCCTGAAGTTCCCACTTCAATATGGTAGCAGACTGTTTTCCTGGGTTATCATTTCTTGTCTAGGTCATATATAAGGAGGCTTGAAGAAAGATGTATCGCAATACCATTGTCTGAATTTTCTGCTTTTTTATCATCGACTCACTTACCTTTTGCCCTTGATTTTTGGCTCCCTTTTCCTGCAGCAGGATACATTTGGGATTCTTTCTTCTGGAAGACCTTCTGTTGAAATCTTTCTGAACCCTTTTTTCAGAATGGTTTGGTGCCTTACTATTCAACTTCTACATCAATAACTGACTACAACTAAGAATACCAATATTGCGAGGGCATGGCTCAGGAAAAAAATCAGATACCATATTGGAAGTCCTGCATTGTCGAAAGGGTACGGAGGCTGCTTGTGGCATTGGAGTGTCTACTTTAGGTAAGTAATTCCTAATTGGATGCAGAATGGTTGCAGTCCATCGGTTTATCTCTCTCTGGTTAGTATGTTGACTAAGTTGTTGGAGCCAGAGAGTTTAGAGATTCTATTTTGAGGCTATATTGTAGAAAACATCCAGAAAACGAATCACTACCACACTGATTGATTACCTTCGCAACACTTGGCATTAAGGCAATAAATCAGTCTCTTTTCATCCCAATAATCTTTGCATTCTCTACTGCATTTGAGGCAGGACACTGGAAGATGGAGTTCAGGTATCTGATACCTTGGGACTCCCAAGGCCTCCCCTTCAGAAACAATCCTGTGTGCTATTGAGGATATCCCACCTCCTTGGAAGGGAAAGTCAGAGAACAGGTGGATCATATCACAGAAGCAGATGAGTGCATTTCACTAACAGAAAACACTGTCAATTCTCAGTGAAACAAAGTAACGTCCTCCTGGACACCACCAAACTTCTTGAAGAGAGGGCCAAAACGTGACACAACATCAGTTTGTAGGTGTGCCAGAAGGATTGGAGAGATCCCGGATGAACAACTCTCCTTTCCTGGTTCAAGTCTTAGGCTCCCCTATCTTGCACTACTCCCAAAGCCAACCCTCCCCAGGTTTAACCTTCGGGTGAATAAAGATGAGAAACCTCACATATATGAATTGTTGTGCTATCCGAGTTATGGCCTGCAGAAAAGGAGGCATGATTTTTTACTCTGGCTTTGTTTTGCGTTTCCCAGACTATTCAATACTAGTCCAGCAGTAACGTATATTCATTTTGACTATCAGACAGAAGCTCTAAGCATTACATGCAGCTGTACCCAGCAAAACACAAAGAAAACATTATTCGGAAAGTTCCAGAGGTAGCATATGACCTGGTAAGAAGGGAAAAGACCTCTGATGTGCAGACCAGGGGACTAAGGCCAAAGGTCCACCCATGCAACACTCTGATTCCCCCATGCCTCAGGAGACTAGGAAAAGAGAGGGAGCTGTGGCATACTAGATGTGCTTTACATGCTAATTTGGAATACAAATGCCATATGGAGACTAACCAAGAAGATAATGGAAATGACACATACCTAGAACGTTTCCCCACAGATGATATGAAGAACAATGTTACAACAAACCTGCTACGTGGCTAAATGCATATAATTAATTTGACTTCATGGTGCTGTGTTCCCCAATTGTTCTCTCTGTTGATAACCACGTGTCTTACTTGAATGCCAACTCTACGTAGACTACTTGGAATATGTTTTACACCTTAAGGAAATCATCAGTGATATCTTTGCAGGGGCATACATATTCGGTTTTGTGTCTTTGAATATTATTGTACGTGAATACTTTCATCTTTGTTGTCCTACACGTGAGGCCTCTCTGATACTAAGAAGGCGATCTTCTGCCCGAAATGACCCTAAATTAATTCTGTTCCTCTTTTGTATTGAGTAAATTATAGTACTTGAGGCTAATTACTGGGTTTTCTGCTCTATTCCATTTGCAGAATTGACCCATTTGCGACCTCCCAAAAACAATTTCTTATGTGCAAATACCAAATTGCGATTCTGTAATTTGTTAAAGAATCACAATTCGGTTTAGTGATTTGGTATTTGGAAAGGGCGTGTTTATGGCGTCCCTTCCAAACATCGAATATCAGTGGTATGTATAAATGTTTTGCAACTGAATTACATTTTTTTTTACTGATACCTTGAAGGAGGTGGTAACTATCACTAAATGGGAATGGGCCCCCAAGGTGGTCATATCATTCCTAATGGGTAACAAACTGCAACCCAACTCATTAATATTTATGAAGTAGGTTGATTTGTGACTACTAGGAATCACTATTTTTTAGATATATGTTTTCTTGCATCAGAAATTGCTATTCCCTAATGGCAATTCGGTAAGAATCACAATTAGGAAATCACAGTTCCAGATTTTTGTACATAGGTCCCCATGTGTGCATTTCTCGAATGTGATGGTTACTATACAGTATTCCACACTGCGCTTAGCAAATGTGTGGAATACTGTAGAGAGGTATACCAATCCTACTCTTGAAAACATTTCCTCTCATAGCCACCAAGTTGTACTCTGATAAACAGGGTCACTTTGTTATGATTGCAGGGAGGATGAATAGCAGCCCTTAAGCATTGCATAACATATGTGCACCCACCATCCAGACATCAATTGGTAGCTTACAATGGCTAGTCTCTCTTATCGCTGAGGCACCTCTAGGTATCATGATCATTGATATAAACTTAAACTCCATAATGAATGGAAGGACTAGACTAATATAATGTGAGGAACCCGGACTTGTAACACCTTTCCCTGATTCCACCATGGGCTACTTTGGTGGCACTGTAATATTTGACACCTCCATTCTAAAACGTGTTATTTGCTACTTTTTACTGTCACAGAAGGCTGTTCCCAGTCGATTACTTCCTTATACCCTCTTCCAATTTGTACCAGATTAGAACGGCATTTTATGGCTTGTGTCATAACTGATCAAGCTCCAATTTAGCTCTCAGTTCGACATGCCATGGGATTAAACTGAGGGATGTTGGGTCTCAATGCCTGGTGGCTGATGAATTCCACATTAAAATGAGGTAATGACATATTATAAACTTAATAATGGTACACTGTCATACTGTACACTATGGGAAGCTTTCAGTCATCTGAGAGTGTGCTCAGGCCTACCTTGCCAATCAAAAGATAGAAAGAAGTCTATTAGCTGATCAAAACTGAACTTCTCCAAACGGAGAGACTTCTATTCATTAACATAATGGCATTCTCCTTCACCATATTGTAGCATCCCACCATGCTAGATTTCTTATAAGGCTAAAACACTCTGGATCTTCCCAGAATGGAGGATTTTTGAAATTGGGAAAAGGGGAGAGGTGTGGCGCCGTGACCAAAGCAGCTGACTCCAGAGTTCAGGGCCCGCGGTTCAATCCCCAGTGGCAGCTCAGCATCATGTGACTCTGGGCAATAGCTCTCTTAATCTCCCCTACAGCATCCAGCACCATGAAACCCTTGAAGGGTGATATGTTTGTGCTTTACAAATATGAATTATAAAGTGGGGACAAGCCATGTGCGCTTCTTTGCTCATTCACGGCAAGAGGTGATGCTTCAAGAATAATTTCAAGAAGAGGCTGAGAAATTTGATACAAACATAGTTGACATACCCAAATCCCTTGCCAACTTTCTCAAAAAACTATATCTGATAGAGACTTCTAGCAACAGATTCCTTACCTTAGCATATTCCCTAGGTGTCAGACTGGATCCGGGAGCTTTTCAAGCAGTACCTCTGCGTGCCGGTAGGTGATGTAGATCGACCCTGCATCTGTGTCGCCTGTGCCAGAAGTGATGTGCATGAAGCCTATATATCAGCACCCTGATATCAGTTATTTTCTCTCTCCTCTACTCAGCTTTGATCTGTAGAGAGCTACTACTTTTTGGAGAACTTTTTTTGCCAATTAGTCTTGACTTTTTCAAGACTTTGTCTCACAGTGTTTGTAGGTATGACTCCCCATAATACGGTGGGCTTAAATCCTGTGGTTCCTGCCACAGACATCTCAGTCCCCACCGGCTTTGGCTATGGTGCTAGAAGCTGGTCCATGACTCTAAGACTGCGTGCCATGAACCCCAAGGTACTGAGGGTGTACTCCCTGAAGCTCATGGTAGCCTGACGCCAGTCGCCTCCATGGCACTGCAGGTCCCTGTCATGATGAAGGAGCGGAGCCTGTTTGTGGAGCCATTTCAGGTGCTCACCATCGCGTCCGAAGCCTTTGAGTAAGTCTAAGAAGAAGTTTTGAAAATTCAATAAGTCTAAGCATTTTTTGATTTCACCGCACTGGTCCAAGTCATCGGACGTGGCACCGAACAATGTTACTCAAGGCCCTGCACCTACACAGAGTCTGCCTCTGGGTCTGCACCGCACATTTTTAGACCAAGCGCCTCATTTTTTGGGCAGGCCGACCCCTTTAGAGTGCCTTTGAGGCCATGAACTAGATAGGTGCCCCCACTAAAATTTGACCAGTGGGTCTGCCCTCTGCTCCAGTCAGTACCCCTGGATCTGGTTTTGGATCTGGAATAACTCTGATCACAAGACTGCAAGACCAGGAGCCTGTTCATCGGACGGCGATGGCACCATAATCATACTCGACTCCAATACAGAGCCGCACATGTGTCACCTGTTGTCAACTCTGGAGTGGCTGGATCTCGACCTTCTGAGTCAGATCCTGCTTTGTCCAATTTGCCTCAGAGTACGATTGGGGAGGATCTTACGATCCTTATTGTTACACCAACCTACTTGATGAGGCCGAAGACAACTGTTATGAGGAACTGGCAAATACCAGTGGTCTGGGCACATCCGCAGGCACTGACCTAGTTCCTCATCCTAGTGTGGCTACTAGGAAGGGTTCATTTGCTATTGTGGTGAGGAGGACAGCCAAGGCCTTGGACCTTACGCTACCCTCAGTGGCAGTCAAGATGAACGTCTTGACAGAGGTATTTCAACTGGGAGTCATCACCTAAGAACCTCTCCTCCCCTTTAACGAAGCCTTCACAGATGCCCTTCTCGGGACATATGCCAAGGCCTGCACAGAGGGTCTTGTGCACAGGACAATTGCCCACATCGAATGCCAAGCTCCTGGGGACATAACTTTACTCACCTTGTTCACCACCCAGGAGATCCTGCTTGTCCAGGCCTCCACCACCAGGGTCAACACTGGTGTGTTCCCTACCGCGCCACTAGATTGGAAATCAAAGAGACTGGACACCTTTGGCAAAATAATGTTCTCTTCTGCCAGCCTTGCACTGCGGGTCTATACACCCACATGGTTTGGGAATAATTTGCTGCCCATGGTCTTGAGGAGCAATGAGCCATACTAACATAGGCTATTGCCAACGGCAGAGATGCAACAAAAAGTCCATAGCCACTTGTCAAAGAATTGCTTAATGGACGTTCCTTCACAGTTTTCAGTGGACCCCACACATTCTAGATTATTCCTGTAGGCTTTTTCCATTGCATCCACCACCCTAGCGTGTAGGCCCATGGATACCTTGGAGAGCCTGGACACAGTCAGTTGTCCAACACCCATCCTTCCTCCTCTGTAATTCTGTTGATCGCCTTTCGTAAGTCCTTTTGCAGAAGTTTGACGTCGGATCCAACCTTCCCAGTTTTGCTCAACAGAGCTCCTCTAGAGATGAGGAGGGGCCGCAAAATCACATCTGAAGCTGGGTAGTCCAGTGAACTGAGCGAATCTGGGCTTTAGGATCAAGTTGGATGCAGGTTCTTTGACCACACCCCTCTGGATTCAACTGCCACGTAAATCCTCCCAGGCACTACAGTGAATCTCTCTCTCTTCGCTGACGGGACCATCCTTCTGGTATGAACAGGGCGATGGGGGCAGGCAGAGCGTTTAAGGTCCTGCGCATTATTTCAGCACCCATGTTAGCAATGTCACCTACGTGGGCCGTAGCTCTGGTACATGAATGGAAAGCTCAGGCGGTCCAGACAATGCAATAGGGTGGGAAGGGGTCCACGAGATCCTCATCCTTCTGTGCATTGGAATGTATGTCCGATTCCCTGGTCTAAGCCAGGAAATATGTCAGGAGTCCCAAAATGTTCCTTGATCGGGAAGTCAGGGGATGTAGTTGTGCAAAAAAGTCACAGTGAGTATTACACTATACTAAATCTCCCATCCAGTCCTGCCTTTGGGGCACCTTTAAGCTCCCCCCCAGTACATCACTGTTCATCTCTACGCCAACAGCAAAGCTTTTGCTTTGAATCTGCATACTCCCATGGGGATCTGTTTCACAAAGCCCAGCAGGACAACCAAAGGTGGGAGCTCCGATTCGGAATACAATCATATCTGCTATTTTGTTTGCCCCTTCTTCCCAGGAGGCCTGTATGCCAGGTGGGTAAAATTCAGGGGCATCAACATTTGGTGCATATATGTTAAGGATCGCTTCTTTCTGGCCTTCAAACAATTTATACAGCCATCGCATCTGTGCGTACTTTGGAAGGGACAAAGGTTTTATGTTTATGTATGAGGATGCAGGCACCACGTCTCTAAGTACTGTATGATGAAATGAATCTATGTGACCCCCATTTGGCAGAAAACACAGGCTGGGCAGAAGGTGCATTTCCTGAAGAAAGGCAATGTCTATTCCATGTTGCTTTTAGAATTCCTAGCTTCCCTCTGTGTGGGTAAATTATGATTCGGATGTTCCACAATAACTGTGTTAGGTGTTTAATCGGGGTGGTAGTTATGTCAGAGATTCAGTTGGAGCATGAATTATCCAGCCAAGCTGGATTGCTTACTTCCTGAGTATAATAGACTTAGTATGACCATTTCGCAAACTAAACAACAAAATAACCAAACAAACAAAATTCAAGTTTACAAATCCTCCTCCCACACTGATGATCCCAAATTTCAGTGACAAGTCCCTATTAACATTTCAAACCATTATGGTGGTGATACACATCATGGGTGAGAGGAACGCTCCATAAAACTTTTCCCACCATGTGAGTTAATATTAATGCTGAAATGTTAAAAACACGAGAACCTGCAATAGCCAGGGTAAATAAAGCTCTGTTGCTAGAGTTCCGAACTTTGAGTGTGGCCTTGTAATCTATATTCACGGAGACAGTCTAGGTGTTTTGGCCAGCCAGTGCTCACTCAATCTCCATAGTCCTCACCTGAGTTGTCTCCTGTTGCAGCCTCCTGGTGAGTTTTGAGACTTTTCTGCTTAAAATGTTTTGCCAGAAGAGGCTGGCATTTGCATGGTTGATGTTATGTTAATTAAATGTATACCGCGCACGTATACCCTCAGGTGTCTTGGCGCTTTCAGTGCCATATACATACGATGCTAGAGGCTACTGCTACTAAAAGAGCCAGGTCTTTAGTTGGTTTCTGAACTCAAGAAGGCTGGGAATTTTTCTGAGACATAATGGAAGGGAGTTCCATTCCTTGATGGTAGTGTGGCTGAAACTCCTCCCCCCATTCATCTTTTTTTATCCTGACTACCGGCGTTAGATTAGAATTAGCCAAGCGCAAAGGTCTATTTGGATGATAACATCTAAAAAGATCCTCTAAAAATGTTGTCCGTTCTTTGTGCAGTGCCTTATGGGCAATGCAAAGTGCTTCAAACTTTATCCGCTGACCGACTGGCAGCCAGTGAAGGTCTCGCATTGCTGATCTGGCAGACTGATATTCAGGTATGTCCAGAATCAGTCTGGCGACAGAATTTTGTACTGCCTGTAACTTCCTAAGGAGGATTGCACATTGATGTATAGTCCATTACAGTAGTCAAGTTTGGACAAGACTAAGGATTTTACAACCAACTTTCTAGAGGATTTAGGAATAAAAGGCAGGATTTTTCTTATAGTCTTAATCGTGAAGAATGAAGAGGACACAACCTTGGAGACTTCAGCTTTAAAGCTCAGTTTATCATTTATGATAACCCCTAGGTTTTTAGCTTTATCCACAGCGGTAGTGGGAGGCAAGATTATCTGGCCACCAAGCTTGGGACCAAGGTGGAAAGAGATTTCCAAACATGATCATCTCTGTTTTGCTTGAGTCTAATTTCAAGCAGTAAGTGCTCATCCAATGAATTAGGGCGAGCATACAATCATGGAGTTTTAACGAGTGGTTAATGTCCTAATCCACTGTTGAGATCACCAGCTGGGTGTCATCGGCATAGGAAGTGGGAATCAAATTAAAAATTCTCATCAGTGGTGCTAATTCTGCTAAATAGATATTTAAAAGTATGGGGCTTAACGATGAGCCCTGCGGAACATCACACGGAAGGGTGAAAGTTGCCGACTTAAATTTACCCAAGCGGACTGTTTGAGTCCTCTCTGATAAAAATGATGTTAACCGGGAGAGGGCTTTACCTCCTATCCCAATTGATTGTAGACGATGAACCAGAAGAGCATGGTCTATCGTATCAAATGCAGCGGATAGGTCAAGCAGCACCAAGGCTGCTGACCCACCGCTGTATAGTGAAGAATCGATTTCTTCAGTAGTCTTAATCAGAGCTGACTCTGTACCATGGTTAGCTCTGAAGCCAAACTGGCTGTGGTCCAGAATAGGATTGGCTGCAATAAAAGTGGAGAGTTCCGCATTCATGGTTTTCTCGATTATCTTGGCTGGAAGGGGGATTCTCGCAATGGGACGATAGTTGGCTGTATCAGTTGCATCCAAATTACTTTTTTTTGAAGAGGCAAGATACAAGCCTGCTTCCACACAGTGGGAAAGGACCCTTGCTCTATCATCTTTTGAAATATTTTGGATAGATACAGTCCAATAAAATGGCAGATTTTTTGTAGGATCTTAGGGGGCCAAGGCTCTTCCAAAGAGCCTGACTTGGCCATGGAGATCAATTTAGTAATTTGTATAGGAGAAGTCAGTGAGAAATTTAAGAAGCAAGGCTTTCCCACTGATTTCTTGCTCAAGTCTGTTGCCAGTTGGCATGGAGTAGGTAAATTGATCATAGATTTGATCTACCTTTGTTCTAAAGGAGAGTGACAGAGCATCACAAGATTCTTGATTAATAATAATGGAATCATCTTTTGTCATTGTGGTCAGATTTTTCACCGTTCAAAATAGATCTTTACTGGAATTACCACCTTTTTCTGTTTGTGCTGTATAATAAAGAGATTTCTCCCCGATCAACTTAAAAAAAAAAAATCTGACAGCATGGATTTATATTGATTTTTTTCCAGTGGCTCATAATTTTTACGCCAAATCCTTTCTTGTCTTCTGCAAGCCTGTTTATCCATTCTCAGAGCTTCAGAGAACCATGGGGCAGATGGTGTTTTCCTATTTTTATTATTCCATATACTAGGAGCCAAATTTGCAAAATTGGTCTCAAGCCAGCTGGTATATATTCTTTTGGCTGAGGTTTCCACACCTTCTCCACCTCCAGTTGGCTTTTTGCTAGCTCATTGACCAAAATTGTAGGGTCAAATTTATGCCATGTTCTGCCAATGATCTTTGAGTTAGCCGTGTTAGGGCTATTGGTGCATAGGAGTTTGAATCTAAGAAGGATGGCATGATGGTCAGACCAGATTAACGGGTGGGTAGGGGGCTGGAGCTTGCTCGAGACCAAGATGGACGTTTGCGTCTCGGGCTCCGCACCACCGGCCAAGTATCCTGCAACAATCCTTCAGCCTGACACCATATAAATGACTGCGTGTTAGAGATCTGGCCGTCGGAAGGCAGCCGTAGCCCAATGATACGTTCCTGACCCCCGCTAACCCCAGGAACTTTGGAAATAAGGGAGTGATACGTGGGCGAAGCGCTGGGCCACAAAGCCCCGGCCTGGAGCACTGGTAGAGGCGGGGTCATGTCAGTGTATGTGCCGATGTTCTCCTGAGCCTGAGTGGTCCGGTCGTGGCCGTGGACCTGACCCAAATCGTGATGTGCTGAGGAGTATCTATAGGGGCTGCGCCGGCCCGATTGCACTGGTGTAAGGTGGGGTTATCTGGCTGTGACAACGATGTGCAGCTCAGAGATGCTGCGGGGGCTTCTTGAGCGGTGCTGCACCTGATCTGTGGAGGGCGTTGTGAGCAGCGGTGAGTGGAGGTAACACCCGCCGCAATTACCAAGAACAAGACCGCTGAAGAAATGTGCTGTGGGTCCGGGCGGCAGTGAGCAGCTGTGTGGGACCACCATTTTGTCTGATCCCGGGAGCGCAATGAGGAGCAGCGGCAGCGCGGGACGGGAGATGAGGCTGCGGACAGATACCACGCTGGCAGTAACTGAGGCGTCAGAGTGACCTGAAGGGCTGCTGCATCTGGAGATACTGAGGCATGGAGCTCATGCCCCTGGAGACGCAGCATTACTGTTACTGGCTGAGGGTGCTGAGGCAACACCTGGCTGCATGCGCGTCAATGCAGAGTATTTATTGCTGGTCGCACTGCCGGGCAGCATATTAATATATTACGGAGGGAGTAACCAGGGCTGCGAAGAGTGGACTGCACGAGGGGTTCTCCTGGGTTGCCTAAACTGAGCAGAATCTGGAGACTGAAACCGTAGCTCCCAGTGAAACTGTGTGGAAAGGCAACTACTGGTTGGGGTACGGCTGGAGGTTAGCTGGGGTGCTCACAAGACCGAGTGGAATACCCCTTGGTTGACAAGGGGGACTCCACCCTTCCGATGCTGCATTTTCCCATACAGAGAGCCTCACGGCTGAGGATAATTTCGGAAGAGGTGAACTTCTGTTTAGCCACTTCTGGACCACCACCTGCAGGGGACCTAAAGATTGAACCAAAAAAGTAACTGCACTAGGAGACTACAATGGGCAGTGCAGATAGGACACAACCCAAGCTAACTTTTGTACAAAAACGCTCTAAATCACATGACACCGCGACGGAGAAAACCAGTAGGACTAGAAGATGAGATGGACATCCGGAGCATGCTGCTGTCCTTAGAAAAAGAACTGCAGAGTGGCATTACTTCTTTGGGCACGAAGATAGACGCCCTCCCATACCGGATGGACAGAATGGGGAAAGACTGGATAAACACACAGAGCGGTTAGACATGTCCGAAAGGCGAGGTAGAGGAGGCACAAACTACACTGGACTCTGACCACAAACAGCTTGGAAGGGTTATCTGTGTTTTTCAAGGTAAAACAGAGGATTTGGAAGTGTGCTCGCAACGCTGCAATCTGCGAATAACGTTCCTGCCAGTGATGACGTAAACGGGCAACATGGAACATTTCGTGGAGAAGCTGTTGGTTACTCTCCTAGGAGCCGAGGTCTTCTCAAACATGTTTGTAGTGGAGAGGGCACACTGCTCCTTGGGGCCCCGGCAGCAGCCGGGTGCCCCACCGCGTCCGATCATAGCCAAACTGTTAAATTACCGGGACAGAGACGCAGCCTTGCGGGCGTCAAGAGACAAACAAGTGTTGGCATATGAAGGTTTGAACATCTCGCTCTACCCGGATTTCACCGCCCGCGTGCAGGAAGCGAGCAGACAATTTGTGCACACGAAATAAACGTCTCCTGGACCATGCTGTGCTCTATCTGGCAAAACTGCGTGTGAATAATCAAGGACGCTCCCACATATTCACTGACCAACAGGCTCTACAGAAGGCACTAAAAGACTGGGCCAAAGAACAGCGACAGAGCCCGGAATGGCAGCTCCTGGATGAGGCGACCGGAGTATCACTTGAGGAGCAGGACTGAGACTGACCACCTAAATAGAACTTGTGGTATCCCAAAGTCATCCCCATTTCTTTGCCAATGCAATAATTGACAGATGGTGACTGCATAACAGCGTTGAATGAGAACCTAGGCCATAGCGCTAGGTGCAGGGTCTAGAGTAATGGCTGCATAGCATGAGCACTGGGAAAGGTGCTGGGCTGCGGGATGTATACAACGGCTCTAATAACTGAGAAGCACCATATGGTGGGGCTGTAGCTCTACTGGCTTGTGTGCGGGTGTCGGGCGAGAGAGTGTCTGCGTTTGACTGATTACTGCACACAGAGCGACCTCTGCCCACGAGCACTAACCACCACCACAGTTTCTAGAGTTGTGGGGGTTAGGGGAATGGGAGGATGCTTCTGGGGTTGCCGCATGACCGAGTTGTGAGTGGTCTGGTGTGGGAGGGGGAGGGAGGGGATGGGCGAGGATGTTGTTGTTGTCTTTGTTGTTGGAGATGTCGGCCAAAGTGTTACAAGATGCATACATCATACATAACCCACTAGAGTCGGGAAACACTGTGATAATTGACAGACATGATGGCAGAGGCTAACGGAACCGCCACCCTGAGATCTATAGATTCCCTTAGAGCCCTATCATGGAACATCAGAGGCCTAAATGAACATCGCAAACTCCACAAGGTGCTTTACTACCTTACTAGACATGATGTAGATGTAGCTTTACTTCAAGAGAATCACCTCTCCCACATAGCCCAATGCTGCGCTGCAGGGGCCTTTTGGGTAATATCAATGCCTCCGGCTTTACTACCAATGCCAGAGGGGTACTGACATGAGTTAACCCCAGATCGGAATACACGATACAACAGATGGCAGCGGATATGGAGGGACGGTTTGTGATATCTGAGGGGTCAGGGTAGGGGATTGGAACTACTCCTAGTAAATGTTTATGGCCCCAACTATGACTGTCCGAAGTTCTTTGCAAATTCGACTAGCATGATCACTGGTTACGCGATGACACAAATACTCTGGGGTGGATATTTTAATTTAGTATGCAATCCTGAATTAGACAGGTCAGGGGGCCCGACGAGAAGACCGGCACTGGCAGCCAGAGCTATAGAAAGAGCTATGATCAGTACAGACCTGTCTGACGTTTGGAGGGAAACACACCCGGCAGACGGAGGTTTCACTCACTACTCCGCATACCACAACCTACATACATGAATAGACTATTGGCTAGCGTCGACACCCCTAATGTCTCATATTCATTCCTGTCAGGTCCTGCCGGGTACTTTGTTGGATCACTTGCCCCTATTACTGGTCCTATCCACGCCTAAGAACACAATTCCACCTTTTACATGGCGTTTCCCCCCTTTCTCACTGCTGGACCCTCTCTTCAAGGAGGAGATGGCAGAGGCGATAGATTCATATTTTGCTACAAACATTGGGTCACTGGACAGTTTCCAGATGGTGTGGGAGGCTTTCAATATATACATCGGAGGGGTGGCTATGGCTAAGCATTCGGGGGTACTGCGCTCTATAAGACAGAGGTTGTTGACCATGGAACGGGAATTAGCTGCTCTGGAAGCTAGACAGACGGCCGGGGACTACGAGGATGTCACAGGAGCAATCCGGGATCCATTAGCAGAATACCACGAGGCGGCGGACAGTGAGGTGAAACACCTGGGCAAGTATGCCACAGCGCGAGCATTTGATGAGGGCGACAGGCCAGGATCGGTACTGGCTCACATGCTAAAGACTAAACGCAGCAAAACACTGATCACTGAAATTAGATCGGATGGGGGAGAAATGTTGACAGAAGAAGGGGACATTGCTAATAGGTTCAGAGAGTACTACGCCCTATGCCTCCTGCTCCTCGGGAATGGACGACAAAATTTTAGACTATCTAGAACACATTAAGCTCCCCTTCCTGTCACACACACATAGAGCATTTCTAATGCTCCCATAGAAAAAGACGAGATAGTGGAGGAACTAGCGGGAACGAGGGCAGCCAGGGCCCAGGGGACGAACGGCCTCACAATAGTCTTTTACAAAGCTTTTATAGATCTACTGGTCCCACACAACTCAGCGTTATTAAATGACCTTTGTGTAAGGGTCACCATGCCGCAATCTATGAGGGAAGCGATTTTAGTGTCTATCCCTAAACGGGGTAAACCTCCTGAGGAGTGCAGCTCTTACCGTCTGCTCTCCCTGCTAAATGTGGACACCAAATTGTTGGCAAAGATTTTGTCTAACCGCTTGGCCCTATTGACTCCGGAACTAGTCGCCCCGGAACAGGCGGGGTTCATACCAGAGAGGAACCTCACCTACAATCTTCGTACGCCATTTGGAACAATGCAACATGTCCGACAAGACACAAGAGCCATCGCGGTGTAACTAAATATGGATAAAGCTTTCGACTCGGTGGAGTGGCCCTTCATGCGGCAGGTGCTGACTAGAATCGGACTTGGCCCCCCATTCCTCCAAATGATAGGGGTACAATGCCCTCTCGGCGCGTATACGGCTGGGGAATCTTGTTACTGAGGCCATATCCATCTCCAGGGGAACCAGGCAGGGATGCCCCCTGTCACCAACGTTATACGCCCTAGTTGCAGAGCCCATGACGTGCACGCTCAGGGAATGCCATGGACATAGAGGGGTCAGGTTCCCTACCTATGAGATTGTGGTCTCTAACTATGCTGATGAAACACTATTATACGTGAGGGACCCGGAAAATAATCTCTCCCCGGTCCTCAGAGAGGTGGTGCACTTCGGCTCTATCTGGGTTACAGGTAAATTGGACAAAATCCATAGCATTCCCGCTCACCCCGGCTACTGTGCATTTCGAGATGGAGTACCCACTGCAATGGTCTGACAACTCCGTCAAGTACCTCGGCATGAGATTGCACACAGACTCGGACAATGTGTTCCGTGAGAATTATGGTACAGCTGTCGCAAAATTAGAGGATGATGTCGAAGTCTGGATAGGACTGCCGTTATCATTGATTGGCAGGGTCTCCATCATGAAGATGGTGGTGTTACCCATGTTCCTGTTCTTGTTTGTCAACATACCAATAGTGTTGCCACACTCCTTCTTTGCCAGAATCAATAAGTCACTGATACGATTGGCCTGGGCAGGCAAGCAGGCATGAGTACAATGGCGAGTGCTAACCCTGCCATATCACCTGGGAGGACTGGGTGCGCCTGATTTAGAGTTATATTACAGAGCTGTGCAGGGAGCACAGGCACATGGATGGGTTCATGGAGCGGATACCGTACCATATCTTCGGCTTGAAAAGCTTTTTGCTGGCCCCCTCCCCCTTCCAGCAGTTATTCTGGAGCCGGTCGATCGCAGGACGGGTATACTGGACTCGCTTGGCTCGACGAGGCACGAATGGCACTGCCTGTTACAGCAACAAGCGGGGGTACACTATACTCTCCAGACTTGCCAATAGACTGGACGGTCTGGTTGGCCCCCTGCAGAGACAGAGGGATCGTACGAGTGCTGTGAGCGCTGGGCATATACAAAGCAGGAGACTTGTTCATAGAAGGTGTTGCAAAAATGTAGGAGGAAGCCACAGTTCCCACAGAAGCACCCTCCTTGCTTCAACGCTTTTAGTTCCACAGGGTATGCAGGGCTCTACAACAACAACTGGGGGAAGACCTAAGTGAACCCCCTGAAGTTAAAGAACTGCTGTATCTTATTAAAACTAAATCTCCCCGTAAGCTCGTCTCTAACTTATACAAGTTAGCAATGTCACATAGAGCAAATCAGTACCCAAAGGCAAGGTTGGCCTGGCAGCGCTATCTGGACATGCCCATAGATGATGTCATGTGGTTTTATTGCTGCACTAACACAAAATGCATATCGCAGTCACCCTGAAACAGATTCCTCTTTATGGAGACAGTGATGCATATCCCACTATTCGTTTTTGGGTGTTAATTGTGTAAGGTGTGGAAGTCACTACACACCCCAACTTGTTGTACCTCTGGCACAATTGGGCCATTGGGTTTTCGTGATTGGAGCACATACCTGAGTAGCCAGGCCTGGCACCAGGATTAGGTTGCCATACCCAGTCCTGATGAAGACTCGCAGCTGAAGCTCAAAAATCCCTCCTTGCATCCACCGAGTTGAAACGTCGGCGCTCTCCATTATTCAAGACCTGAACCTGCGTCCTATCTGATTAACTTTTGAAGTTGCATTGAGTGCACATTGTGAAGCTACAGAATTACATGTAAATTAATGTTATGAATAGGACAGGTTTCCAGTAACTGGTTTTGACTACCAGTCATTTGAAAAGCATCAAATTGTATTTTTTTTTCTTATTCCTTTGAATTATACTCTCACAACCTTCCACCACCACTCCCCACCCATTTCCTTCTTCGCGCCCAACCTATAATCATTGAGTTTACCAATAAATGTGTTGTAAATATCTTTGGAATTGTTTGGCACTTTTACTTGTGTGGTCTCTCAAGACATGTATTCTTCAATGAAATTTGAGTGAATGTATGAGAAAGGTTGTGGTGATAATGATTATCAGTGTTGTAGTATCCTACACAACACAGACTATGTATAATTGAAATTCAATTCAGGTGTAATTGGTCATGGACCACCTTTGTATCCCCTAAAATGTTTAAGAGGAGGCAGTGGTCCCAGAGACCACTGCCTGCTCTTAAAAATGGAACTTCAAGGTTTAATCATTTTTCTTTTTAAACTGGCTGCATTTATAAAATTCAACCTGTAATCCTGGTAAGAATCATGTAATTGAAAGTAACTTAACAAAATCAGAATTGTCACAGTTTAAGTTTCCTGCTCCATTCAACAAGGTTTGCCTTTTGCTGTACACCTTTAATAATTTGGATCGATTCACTGGCAGTTATAATTCATAGTTTAAATTTGAAATCTCCAACAATGTAACCATTGCATTGTAGACATACTTTTTCCTCTATTAAATTG
Source organism: Lissotriton helveticus (assembly GCF_964261635.1). Taxonomy (NCBI): domain Eukaryota; kingdom Metazoa; phylum Chordata; class Amphibia; order Caudata; family Salamandridae; genus Lissotriton; species Lissotriton helveticus. The sequence goes on along the minus strand of NC_136067.1, from coordinate 740,462,087 downwards.
CTCAGCCTACTGGAGCTGATTGGACAGCCTTTGAGCTTGCTTTAGAATTTGACTGGCAGTATTTCATCTGTCAGGTTGGTGGAGAACATTTCCTCCACCTTCCTGATGATCTGCCAAATTTAGTGATAACCGTCAGCCTTACAGTCATCTTTGAACATTGAAAGAAACCACACTCAGGGCTGTTCCTTTCAAAGTACAAAAAGATTGGTGGATGGCCTTAGTCTGTTCTGATAGATGCTTACCAAACTTTAGACATATTTTATTCTTCTGAAATAAAATCCAAAAGCAGGAAATATTATCTGGAAAAAAGAACTACTGAAGAATACAATATGCTCCATGCAGGATCTTTCAGCACCAGAGTGATTTTTTATGGATTCACCGAAGTTCAGCAACTTTTTTTTTTTTTTTTTTTTTTATTGAAATACATTTAACAAAGAATTTTTATCCATAAAATTCATCAAATATATCAACAAGGCAATATAGAATTGTTAAATAACACCAATTAACCAGAAAATAGTAAATCCTAAAATTTGATAAGAAGACCCACATGTTATATCCTGGAACAAAATCCACTGATAATAGTTACTACACACTAAACAATTGATTACATCTTAGCATATACATACAGATCCATAAATATGTTCAAAATACTAATTGATCCTGTACTCATTAAAATGGTAAAAATGTATGGAAAGCATCAAATGTCATAAAATGGATTAACATATAGGTATTATTATGCATCAAAGTTAGACATACTATGAATCTCTTAGCTGAGATAAGCTAAACACTGAGATCTTAATCAAACCAGCCTGCCCAGACCCTCTCAAACATCTTGAGTCCACCTGTTCTTAATGCATAAGCTAGTTTGCTTTTTTAACTTGCTTCATTTTACAAATCTATTCATATTTAGATGGTATGGCGTCTGATCGCCATCTCTGAAGTAAAAGGGATCTTGCAACAGCCATTGCACTATATAATAATGTAATCAGCCTATCTGAAAGGAGAAGGTCTGGGTCAAAGCCAAATACTATTAACCAAATATTTAAACCTGTAAAAACTTCCACATTCGTGTTCCAGATAGTAAAAAATGTCCTTCCAGAACTCTGATTCAAGTGGCATTGTAATATAATATGTGTCTAATTGTCAGAAGGATGATTAAGGCAGCACACATGCTGTGCAGATTGGTTGGAATAAATTTAAGATAGAAAAAGTGGAGTTCTATAAAGTAGCCATTTACTAAAAAACAGCATCCTACGCCAATTAGCCCCCCTTAATGTACAAAAATTCAGATTATTAACTGCTGACCACATATTCGTTGTAATTTCCATTTCCTCCTGTTTTGCCCATTTCGCTATGGCCGTCGTCTCCAAATCGATGCCTTTGATAGAGGCTGGACACTTTTTTCCATTCCCCAGGCTTTTTCAATGTAATGTCCTCTAATGGATCATAAACTAGGGATTTCCGATCAATGATTTGAGCCAGATCTAGTTTACTTAAATACCTACTAAAGTCATTATATGACCCAAGGAGAAGAAAATCATTTGGAAATAAATAAGACATTTCAGTTATATTCAACCATCTATCATTCCTTATAAAATCTGATATTTTTCCAAATCCACCCTTTGCCCATTTTTTGTGATTACCGAGGATTCTATTATCCCAGATTGTAAAATAGGGCAAGATAATGGAGTTGAAGAGTTAATTACAGGAATAGAATATCTTCTATAAAAGGCCTGGTGTCTTTGGAAAAAACACCGTATGCACTTATAACATATTCATTTAGGAGATTTGACAATGGTTAGTGGGCAGTGGATCTGATTTTCTTTACAAATTAAATTAATAAAATAATTAATAAAGAGACCTGATTTCAGTTCTGACTTAAATCTGGACATGTAATGTGCAAAATATGCAAAGTAATAATCCCTCAAATTTGGGAGAGCTAATCCACCATTTTAAACAGCGGGAGAACTGACATTTTAATCAATGCAGCCCTGCCCAGGATGGTAAATGGGAGTGAATTCCATCGGAAGAATAGATCCCGGACCTTTCTGTAAAAGTGGGGCAAAATTCAAGTCATATAAATCGATAATTTGTGCCGAAAAATAAACCCCAAGATATCTCTTCGGTTTTGTATTGAAACAGGAAAGAATATTGAGGTGCATATCCATCGGTGCTCCAACACACTGTATAACTTCTGTTTTTTTTTTATTACTTTTGTATCCGATAAGCAATTCGAATTGTTCAAAAATAAGTTTTTATATGAACCTCTTCCTCGGGCTTTATAATAAGCATAATATTGTTGGCACATAGTTTCAATTTTGCCATAGTTGGCAATGGAGGACAGATATCTGTACTATTCCTGATGGCAATCGCCAAAGGCTCAATAAAAAGGCAAATAGCACCGGGGACAATAGACAACATTGTCCAGTTCCCCATTTAACCACAACTTGGCCGACCACCATGGGGTTAATAATTATGTGGGCTTCTGCATTAAGATATAATTTCTGGACTAGCCCTGTGATCTTAGGAGGTATGCCGAAGTTTGCCAAAATAAAAAATAAGGTCTATCAATCAACTAGGTCAAATGACATTTCGGCCTCTAAAAGGAGGATCAGAGCTGGTATCTTCCGAGTCTCAAAAAATTCTAGTGCTTCCGCTAAGTAATGCATATTAGTACCGAGCTGCCTTCCAGCAATAAACCCATTTTGATCAGCATGAATCAAATGCGAGGCAATTTGGTTAAAACAATTAGCTAAAAGTTTAGTGATTATTTTACAGTCAGAGTTTAAAAGCGTGATGGGACGATAGGAATTGGGGTCTTCACTATCCTTGCCTTTAAAAAAAATGGACTATATTCCCATTTCTAAATGACAATGGTATCACCCCACATTCTAAGATTGAGTTGGCTAGCGATAAAAAATTATCCGAGATGGTACTGGAAAAAGTGTTTAAAAATTCCGCCGGTAGCCTATTGGCTTTACCATTCAGAAGATTTTTGATCATGCTTCTGAAGAAAATTTCTCAGGTTTGTCATATCAATAGGCTGTTGTTGCCCGTATATGGTACTATAATTTTGCAACATTATATCCCCTATTGCTTCCGGGTCGTCAGTTCGAGAAGCAGTTATAGGACATTTCAATGCAGTTATTTGATTAGTTACAACCTGCTCTCTTGCCTGTCACGCAAAAAACCTCCCGGTGTAATTACTTTCTTCAAAGATTTTTTGCCTGTGGTACTGATAAAAAGATTCACCTTTAAGATAATATTTTTCACTGAGATCCTGCTTAGCCTGATTCAGCTGCCATTGGTTAAAAGCTGAAGGACTGCTGATAAATGTATCAAAGGACCTTTGCACTTTCTGTTCTAATGTTCGCTTTTCTTCCTTTGCTTTCTTACAATTATCAGCATCCTTCCTGATGGCTAGCCTCCTTAGAAGGGCCTGAAACGAGTCCCAGACCACATGCGGAGTTGCTGTGTCATAGTTTCGCTCAAACAATTCTATAATCTCAGATTTAATAAAAGGTACTTAGTTCTCATCTAATAAGTATTGCCTATTTAACATCCATCTTTTAGGGGTCATGGTGTATTTATCTAGCTCTAACTCAAGAATCACCATTGCATGATCCGAAAACCCATTCTGTAGGATTCTCTGCTGCCTAAAAGTCAAACTCCTGGAAATGAGTAAAAAATCAATGCGTGATGAGATATGAAATCTACGTGAGGAGCAAGTATAGGCAATCTTAGTTGGAAATGCAGCCCTCCAGGATCCAAAATATCCACAGTCAAGCTATAGTTGTGCAGAGTTCTTGATGTTTTAGGTGTTAACTGTTTTTTGGAGAGAGCTGAGGAGTTTTAGGGTCCATTAAGAAATTAGAAATCCACCTTAAGAAAATTTGTCAGGTACTTGGATTAATGATTGAGAAAATTCCTCATATGGCATAAGATTGTCTTCCACTGGGGAGTATATGCTGGCTAATGTTAAGAGTCTGCCTCCTAGGTTACAGGTGACCCAACACCACCTACCATTCTGATCATTTAAAGAACTGACAATATCAACCAGACATTTTTTACCATAAGAAATTGCTGGGCCCCTATGAGGTGCCGAAGATGAAGAGAAACCCCTATAAGCTGCCCAGGACCTAAACATCAAGAAATCTGTTAGGTTCCCAGCTGATATATGGGTCTCTTGTAACAAAATGACCACTGGATTTTCTGTCTTAATCCATGCCTCAATGGCCCTCATTTACTTTTTGTTGTTGAGTCCATTAACATTGAAAGAAACTATTTTCACAATTCTCTTTTTATCCATTAACAATAGGCAAGGTAATATTTAAGTAGCCTTATACCATGAAACCTGGAAAAATATTAGTCTATAAATAAATGAAGATGAATATATATGGATTTAAAAAACATGGATTGTGTTTTTTCCCCTTGCTCCCTTTTCCACCCTGTGACCCCACCCAGCTCCCAATGCCACCATGAGCAGATCGCCGTCCCTGCTCACATCTGGCACGCTGCCCCGCCCTTTTAACTGGCACTATGACTTGGTGCCTAGTGATACTGGTCTCCCCCCCCTTCCTCAAATAAATAAAACAATTTTTATGAATTAAAAATAAATGAGGAACTCAAACAAGGTAACTAACTATATGCAATTATCTACAGATATGCACTTAACAATTGGAGTTAAAAATGAAAAAGCAGCAGCAGGAGAAAAGACCCATAATACGTGGTCACTTATAACATCAACACTTTAACATTATAATTACATATTATAATCTATAGACCATTAGTGTTTATCCAATGAGATTTGTTGGAGTAATTCCTGTGCTTCCAGGACATTGCAAAATATATGCAATCTACCTTTAACTAACACTTTTTGCTTGCTCTGTTGAGCAATCATTGCCTGCGCTCCCTGTTCTTTAAACAAATTCAACAATTTTACAAATTCTTTACGCCTTTTAGCCGCGGAAGCCGACATATGCGGGAAGATATGGCAGAGTGGGACTTCTGTTGAAGTGAACTGTCGCTGTTTGATGGCCTTACTCAATATTTGTTCCCTAACCCTAAAATCACCAAAATTAACCAGCATAGTCCGTGAGAATTTGGTATTGGGGGGAGATGTGCTGGCACGAGATGGGCTCGCATAATAGTTAGGTCTCCATTAAACTCCAGAATGACATTCTTTTTAATAAATAAGTCCACCCATGATAAGGTCTGCTGTCCCTCAAGGCCCTCCAGATTTCCAAGAATACAGAGATTAGAGCGTCTAGAGTGATTCTCTAACTCTTCTAATTTATTTTCCAAAGCTGTCTTCTGTCTTCTGGAAGGTGGCAACTTTATTGTTCATAGTCAAAACCTGGTCTTCCAATTGCAAAATTCTGGTCTCTGCCTCAAGAAGACGTGCCGGGACCTGAGCCATACTTTCTTCTATTTTGATTAAACAGGCGTGAATTACAGCTATCTCTGCAGATTGGGAGGCTTTAAGATCTCGAATTTCCTCCAGAATCAGGTTAAGGAGGCTCTTAGCATCCCATTGCATGGAGAATTATCTATTATATGGAAAGGGATTGTCTTGCATTAATTCTGGCCTGGCTTCAGACTGCGAGACCTGTGGATCCAGAGGTTGTCGGGACATCTTCCATAGGAGTAGATCCTTCAGATCGTGCAGGCTAGCTCACTCCAGAGGAAAGCAAAAGCAAAAGCAAAGAGGCAGATGGAGGGGGAGAGTGACTGTCATTTGTGGGGTCCCTAAGATCCAGATCTTGCCTTAAAACCATTGAACTATCCACTGACGAAAGTTCGTTCCCTGCTGCCCTCTGCACTGCTGATGGCACACCTGTCTTGGTTTTGAAAAATAAGGGGTACTTTTTGAGATTCATAATTTCCCTGGTTGCCCCAGGTGGATCAGCGAGCGCCACTGACTTTGGCTTTGTCGAGTCTAAAGTATCTGCCCTGGGAGAGGCACTAGGGAAAGGGATGGTACAGGTACTCAAAACAAGGTTTCCAGAAACACTCTCAAGATTATCTTGTTTGGTGACCTCAGAGCTTGCAATCTCAGTAATTTCCAGATTTGGATTCAGATCCAGGTCCCTCCTAAGAGTAGCCATGCGGTTTGCTCGAGCAGCAGCCTGGCCTACTCATTTCTTAACACGTTGGCCCAGACTTAGAGAGTCAGCGAGAGCGTGAGCTGTTGCAGTGCCTTTAGCACCCTTTGTGAGATTTTGTATACTGGAGTTACCGAGAAGCTAAAAAGAAAATGGAGTCAAATTTAATGCCTGAGACCCCCACCAGTGACCCTCAGCCAAGTGGCACAGGATGTCCCCATACACCAATAAGGGAAAAATGTGTGCACTTACCCTCCCTTGGAGAGAAACCTGGTGGTCCCAAATAACATAAGAGAGAAAAATGTTTTTAAAGGGAAAATCTGTTCCTCCACAGAGTATGAGTGCCTGCAGCAGACCGCACCTGGTGATTGTCCTGGCTCGTAGAATGTAAAGATTTTAGCTGATAAGTCCCTCCAGGTGAGTATTGAGCCTGACTGATGGTGATATATTAATAATGATGCTGGAAAAACATGAAGAAAACGGGCACCTCAGCCTCCGTGAAGCAGTATTGCAGATATTAGCAGAGAAATGCTCTGGTGCTCGCCTTGCCCCACTCAGCTCCGAATTGCTTTGTCTCTCCACGCTCGCACTAGTGTATTTTCTTGCCTCAACTTGGCTCCTGTTCACTGGCGCCGGCTCAAGCTCACTGTCTCCCGTACTCTCAGGCCCCCGCTGGCGTGTTTATGTGGATCCTGTCTTGCTGCTGGATTGCTCAAACTCCCCTGTCTCCTATCACTGGGGATACACGGTGTCATGCTGGCGAGTCTTTCACATTTCCCCCCGGGTCACTGCATTTCATGGCGTTTTAACAGCATTTTCTGCATTTCCGGCTGCTTTCGCGGCTTAGCGATTGTCCTTCTGCTTTCCTGCGTCTGGCATCGGAGGAGAGAAGAGGGTGTTGTTGCTGCGTTCTCAGCCAATAGCCATCTGCCAACCAGCTTCTGTCTGAAGTTCAGTAACTTCTAATATTATTATAGCCATTCAGTCAGGCCACCGACTTCACAAACTAAGGTTTTGGCTCTAATAGCCAAATGCTCTTATTCCCAACATTTTCAATAACCACTCGCTCTCAGGCTTATAGAATATTTACTGGAAGACACTTGACAAAATGTATAAATTAAAACAATGTTATTGTTTGGAAGCAATGTGTTGATCATGTGGCTATGTTGTAGAACACCAGTTGATGTTTGCTATGCTGCTATGGTATGTCCACTTATCACGGTTATCGTCTTCTGTCTTTTATTAATCTGAGAATATTGAGCATACTTTTTTATTTCAATGGAACCGGTTATAATTTTCTTTTATGAAATGTAAGCCTTTATGGAGATTTTAAATTCTTATGTTTGTGATACAATGTACTTTTTTTGTCTTGTAAATGTTATATTCTTGTACTTTCCAGATGAATGAATTAATATCCGACGTTATACAATAGTTCTTTCAGCCAAAAAAGAAAGGCACTTTGTCTCTATCTTTGATGTCCTCAATTCACGACTGGATATTAATACAGATGTTGCTGTCTCTCTTTTAGGTCTAGCCACCACATTTTAGATGGTGTGTTGTCCTATCATTATCTCTCAAAAAGGGTCATGCAGGCAAGGATCTTGGTTGGATCAGATTATGTCCAGATGACCCTTATACATGTGTGACAGATGGCAGGTTCTAACAGGTTAACAAAATTATATTTTTGTTCCTCTGAATTTCCTGGTTTTTGAGCCTTATTTACTGTAGGTTTCTGTTTGGAAATGAACTTGAACTGAAAATGTTAGTGTCTACCTATAACATAAGGACAGCTGTTGTGAACAGTAGAGTTAAAGGACTATGAATAGGTGAGATGTGACACAGGTTCACTTGCGTTTGCATGTGTTAAGACTGAGAGAGCCAGCCTTGCCGGGATTTATGCTTTGAGTCACCCTGCTTGGACAAGGTAATTCCTTTGCTGACAATCCAGCAGTTCAAGGCCCTCCCTGAACCATAGACTCATCCAGAAGAATTGGTTTTCTCTTGGGAAAATGATTAGGCGGTGGAGAAATCTTCAAAGGGTAATTAGCTGCCTTTGTTTGACAAATGTGAGTAAGATGCTAAACAAATCAATACTGGCTGGGATGGCAGACTTCTGGCTTCAGTCACCATAAGGGTTCTTTTAAAGTCTTAGATCCTGTTTTACTCTCATCTGTTGAAAATCCCCATAGCATGGTGAAGTAGCGCTGGGCAGCCTGAAGCAAGTGCCCTAGCAGTGTCAGTTAGAGGTTGGTGGGTGAAGTGGCATCTCTGCATTTGGTAGTGACCATCTACATGTCTCCATCTCCATCATTTTAAACCACTGCACATGGGAATATACTGTGTGAAGAGAGAAACCACATAAGAGAAACCCCTATCTGGAGTAAATGCACACCCTGGGCCTAAATCCTTGGTCTCTTGTTGGAGTATATACATAATATGTGATGGATATCGTATTATTCCCCTAGTTTATCATCCTATCCTAACCCTAGAAACAGCAGTAGTAAAATTTGAGAGCATTCAACCCACAACAGTATCAACTTTTTTCTAACACCCTAACATATCCAGGTAGTGATGTACCCCTGTTGTCTTACCTTCATCTACATGAGCCTTACATATCACTCCACTACCACAATCAATCTGCAGCATCTCCAGTATTATTTCTAAATGGACATGTCACCAAATGATTTTCTTTCTGCCTGGACTGCACCCCCAATAATTCTATATTCTAAAAATGTACACCTCACCAAAGAATGCACCTTATTCAGACATGCCATTTCTATAGCCTGTGTTCCATTCTACTCATTGACAGTTTGTGCACATCCCTAGCTTATTTCTTCCATTCAGAGGACGGAAGACCCAAATGCATGCACCACTAAATATGGTAAAAGACATTCAGCTGTGATCTATTCACCAGCGCTAAAAATTCTCCCTCTATCTACTTTCATTCTACTTCAAATCTGTCAAATCCTTGAAGATTTGTTCTCTCCACCCCTCTCTTTCCACCAACCGCCCCTACTTCTCTAGAAACCTACAATCTCACATAGCCCTTCGCACATATTCATAAATAAATGACATTTCAAGAAACAAACAAGACAACCATAGAATAATTTAAGAATGTAAACTGAGGAAACTAGACATCAATACAAAAAATATCAGATTGGGGCAGTTCAATACGTTGTTAAAATAGAATGCAGCTTTGCAAGACAGTTAAGGAAATTATAACAAATCGACAAGGAAATTATGAAAACATTTTAGTTTCCAATATGTTTTGGGGACTTTATTTTGACCAAAAAAACAGATGTCCAGCAGTTTTGCATTTTTCAGTTCTGCACCACAGCTCTTTGGCTCACAATAAACTTGTAATTAATCTCTTCAGCAGTGGGTCCTGGTGTAATAACTTTTTATGCTTTTAATTGTATTCATGTGACTTCCAGAGAAACCAGCAAGCATATAATTAAAAGAAACATACATTTTAAAAGAAAAGACACAAGTAGAGACAAGCAAAAGAGTATGTGAATATATCGATGCAATATGCACATATAGAGTAAAATTCAACCAGGTCTTGTAAAACACAGGAAATTGTTCTCTGTAATTACTCCTTTTTCTTAGAAGATTAGACTACCACGTGCCATGGTATCTCTGATTTATAGGTCTCCCGAAGGACTAACGTTATAGTCAACAAATAGATGAGCTTGATTTTGGATCTCTGTTCAGCTGCTTCAAGTTTTATTTACAAAGGGATTTTAAAATATTAGAAGTTTTACTTATGTAGTACTCTTATATGCCTTTGTGAATTAGCTCCAAAACATCTAAAACGAAAATAAAATGGGAACATTAAATAGTAAGAACTGTGCCCTCCTTCCACTTTTACTAATTGTGAGTTGAACATTTTGGAGTTAACTTACAAAGGCATGTCATCGCACTTCTGTAGTACATCTGTGGTAATACTTCCTGTACTGATAAATGCTTTGTGAACCGCCCCCTTTATTTACAAGGTAAAAACAAGCGTAACCAATCAGTGTACTAATCCAAGATTTTTTGTCTTTATCAGAAAGGTTTAGGATGGAGCAATTTACTGGGTATTTATGCTTAGTGAATGTATTCATCAGAACACATGACTTATCATCATGATGGATTTGAAGGACCTGTAGCGGCATTTGATATACATTATGACAAATATACTGTCTGTTACATAGGCAGCGTAATGAAGTGAAACATTAAGCGTGTGCTCAAATGTGAAGTGTGTGCTTAGCAAAGCTGTACAGAATTGGTTGGATTGGGTATCCAGCTTTGTTTTAACCTGTTTGTTGGGTAATTTTATGACGATGGTTATGCTGAATATATTGAACCTATTGAAACAGTAGACAGAATATTTATTATAGGAGTGCAAAAAGGGCACTTCACAAGAAAAAAAAAGACAATCTGTATAGATTGGTATTCTAAAGACTAATGCATGCTATTTTATTCTGAATTGTCCGCATATTCGGTGAAATGCAATCACCAACCAAAATAAATCTGAGCCAAGAAAGCAAGGGCAATATGGTTCTGTCGAAAACTTATTCCAAAAGGTGTTCTCCCTGAAAACGGTTCACCAAATTGTGTATATCATTTAAAATCGAATTAAACAGTGTGCTTTTTAGGTATCACTTACAGACAATTGTAGATGTCAAGGCATAGCAGAGTTTAAAGTTTCGCAGAAAATTGGAAAAAAGAAGAATACATTACAAAAGTTATTTTATTCAGCGTGTCTCGGTTTTTCAAACTGGTATATTAAAAAGGGACTCAAATGAACTTGCTTGAACTACTGATCCCTTTGACTGGCTGAACAGTAATTAATTGTGTAGCGTAACCTGCCTTCGACAATATCTGCTCAGTCTTGCAGAAAGCATGGTGATGGCACATCCCATCTGTAATAAAGTATTACAGTAGAGTTGTGGTGTTATATTCTTATTACTGTTGAGTAGTGATGTCACAGGTACATCATGTTCAGAATGTGAGACGTTTCTGTAATTTTTTACTGGCTTACTGATTTCCAGGCATGACAAATGGAAAGGTTTCATGAGTTTATTTCGGCAAATAGCATTCAAAACAGTTGCTATAATTTCCATGAACACTCCAAAATTGTTTGTGTTAAAAATATCTGTCTGACGTTTTTCTTTCTTTTCTTTCCTCTAATAGCATTTTGTCAGCAACATAATAATGACTGCTTTGCTCTTTGCCGTTTTTTAAAATATCTATCTTTCTTTTGGCCTGGTCTGGTGTCCTCTTGTATTAACTCAACAGGTTTTCTTTTTGATCTTCTTTAGAGTGTTCATTAAATTTCCCACCACAAAGTTTTCATGATTTTGCTACACTTTTCAAAAATCGATCTGCATTCTATAGTAGTAAGGTCAAGTCCCTACACACAGAACCACATAACAGCAGCAACAGTATTAATGCAGTACTTTAGGCAAGTTGTAAACCTCACTGTCCACCGTTTTTCTCTTCTAAGTAAGTCTCCACATTTTGTAATGAAAGGTATTTAGTGAATTGTTGGATTAAAAAGGAACACTGTAAACATTTAACTTCATTCCAGCCAAGGAATATTCAGTATCACAGCGTGTTATTTAATCAATAGCTCAAGAAATGAAATACAAAAATACTTTTAAACGGGGTATTTCAGGTCTGTTGTGACTACTTCCTGGTGAAAGGGGGTAGCCTGGTAGGTTTTGGATCATTCTGAATTATACACATTACATTTGCAACACTTTCCGTTGAATCCCTCTGTTATCGACCCATGCATTAGAAAAATGTGACCGAATGATTTGATTTAATGAAATGATGATTCCTATTATTATTTTTTTCAAAGCCACATTAACAGAAAAGCAATTCAGTGTCAAATCCTAGTGTTAATAATTACCTACAGTCAATGCAGCACAGTATATATTTGCAATTTTCATATAAATATTGGGAAAGTCGGAACTTGAAGTCTTTTGCTCCATCCAGCATCACTGCTTGGCAAAGATGTAATGCTTTCATTTTTATATTTTTAGATTTGTGGTGAAATGGCTCTGTCTATCATGAATGCATCAAGTTGCTTTACTCTGTATGCCACATAATTAAACTATAGAGTAGATTTGTCTCTTTTGGTTGTCCCCTGTACATTTATATGGAATGCACTTCTGACATTGACAATGGGAATGCTTTGTTCTCATTAATAAAAAAGAAAAGCCTATCAACACTCACTGAAGATGATTGGCACTCCTGTTGATACTGAGAAAGAGTACAAAGGAAAGGTTTGTGGAACTTTACCTTTGTATTCTTCATGAAGCCTGTGTGCAACTTGCGAAACTCTACAAAGATTGAAAAGAAGGGACTTTTAATGCAGGAGAAAATGAGTTTGTGAACAAACAAAACAGTCAAAATGTGGTTTTGCAGTTTTTTTCCCAAAATTTTTTAAACCAATATCTTCTTTTATTTTCGGGAAACAAAAATAAAAAATCACAATTTAGAAGAGAAGTTTGGAACAAAACAGAGTTTTGCAGAAGAACATTCGTTGGTTGAGTTTGTGTGTTAGGAAAAAGTATATCTGCTTAGTGCACAGTCCATGCGCATCTTCAAATGCTGCCATTTGAATATAAACTTTTCCCAAATGTTTTTGTCATTTATGTGTGAGAGCAGATGTCAACACGATGGAGATATGTTCACAAATATTTTGCTCTGTTAAAAAAAAAACACCACTATGACAGTTGCGGCCAGCATGGCTCGTGGGTGGAGGAGCGGGCGTGGGAGGAGGGAGGTTGGGGGGCTGAGGGGCGTTCCATGCACGGTGGGGCCCATTATAAAACAATAAATAAATAAAGCTTACCTAGATGGTGAGTCCCGCGTCTTCTCTGCTCCTGCTCTCCTGCTCTCCTTCCTCTGACAGTAACAGGAAGCAGGCAGCCAGGCTCCCTCCCCAAAGCCAATCACAATGCTGTAATGAAGTGTTGTGATTGGTCTGACACGATGATCAGCCAGATGCTGGAGAGGTGGGCTTGTTCTCTATGCAGGCTGCAGTGCAGCCTGCATTGAGAAGGGGATAGTGCACATGACTGGTTTGGGCGGCCCAAGAGGGCCAACCAAACAGTCATTGCACACTCAGGAGTGGGCAACCACTCCTCCCCTGCCCTGCTCCGTAAGCCGAGCAGCCCCACCCACCTGCCCACCGCCAAAGGAACATGACATGGTTATAACTAAAAGTTATCACCATTTTATGTTTTTGCTTGTTGCACTGCGAGAAGCCATGGGGCGACGCTTCTATGCCATAGCGGAGAATTTGCCACTGCAATATGAGCATATACTGTGTGTCTACCATATGAAACAACGAGGTTTGTTTTCTCCCAAACAGAAGTTGAGACCAGAGAATAGTGGTAACGCTATCTTACTTGGAAGCAGAGCAGATAAAATAAGTTCCAGAGCATCCCAATATCCTTCCCCTCGCTTTCTTAGTTGATCACTGATGTCCACCAACTAAGTAGTTATAGTGAATTCTCAAGCTAACCATCCCTCACCATCTCTTGCTGTCATAACACAATCATTTCTGAAGAAGATAGTCTTCTAGAGAGGGAACATTTACAAAATGGAGATTGGAAGACTGGTGTGGTAATAGGGAGAGGTCACTATACTTGCTATGCTCCTCACAGAATTACTTTTAACATTTAGAAGCAATAAGAGGCATGGAAAGTTTATTTTCAAATGTCTGCGCCTCAGTGCATTTTTGAATACCAGCATTCCAGATTCATCTATTTACCAAACAGGCTATAATGACTCCAAACCTTCCAATATCACTGATTTACAAGAACCAACTTATTCTTGTTATAGCAGCTGCTCCTTAAATAAAACTGAAGGCACACATTTGTATACAACATTTACAAAATATCATATCTGCTTCCCTTCATTGATAGTGGCCACTGTTGTACCCATGCACCTTGCTACGGAGAATTAGAAGGTGATTGTGATATAACACTACCCAACCAACGTATTCTTAGCATTTCCCGAACTCTTCTGTCAAATGAACACTCTGCTTATTCAAAGTTCAAAGTTCAAAAAGTACTTTATTCGGTTAAAAAGACAATAACCATAAAAGCAACAATTAATATTCCATTTACAGTGAATAATAAAACAGTTTTTGTCTAAGGAGAAGGAGACACAATTTTTCCCTAAAAGAACAATTAAAATTCACCCATACAGATCGATTTTCGTAGTTTAAAAACATGTTTAAAAAATTCTGATAGTGATGCAACAATAAAAACAGTGTCCATTCTTTGTAATTCAAAAAACGCTGGGCAACATCTATTTAAATTCATCTCTTTGAGGATAGGGACAATAAATTTCCTGCGAGGCAAAGTGTAAAATTTACAAAAAAATAAAACATGAATATCGGATTGCAGGGACAATTCATCACATGGGCACATACACAATTCATTCGACCAAGAGTTAATTTCTGGGAAGGTCAGTAACCTAAAAACAATATTAAGTCTAAAACGTGTAAGGAGAAATCTATCATAATTGGACATAGGAAGGCTTACGTATGGCTGTAATTTATCTCCGGTTAATATCAGCTGATGTGAGCAAACCGTCTTTTTCTTTGTTTCCTCTGACAATCTTTTTTCCCTCAGGTGTTCCATACACAGTTTTTTCAGCAATTTTCTGGATATGTGTACCATTGTAGGTGGGTCCTCATAGTATTGTAGACAGTCAATTTCTGTCAAAGAAGTTTTAACATAATTGAACCACTTAGGACCATTAAAATTTTCAAGTTTTAACACATCCTGGAATATGGCACGATTTACTACACACTCATTTATAGTCCATACCCTATGACACAGGAGAATGGGCTGGGTTCTAATTATATCTGAGATATACGGCTGACCCAGCTCCGCGTGACAGATAAAGGTCGCAATACTTTCGGGTATGGACAGAATATACCGCATAAACTTATTTTCTACTAGTTGAATTGATTTTATGTTGGCATACACCCAGAGTCCCGATCCATACAAAGCCACCGATAAACACGTTGCAATGTAAATAGTTACGATTTCCCTTATCGGTTTCTTTCCCAGTTTTTTTTATGAAACTCTTTAAGGCCATTGTTGTCTTCGAGAACAAGAGAGTTCTTGCCTTTACCGCACTTGTCCAGGAACCAGTCTCATGAAACAGGATGCCTAGATATGGAAAGGTGGACGTATTTTCTAAGGAAGCGTTATTTATGAACATCGTTTTAATTTGCTTCTTTGTTCGTGTTCCACAGTTCATGGAAAAGGTTTTGCTACAGTTGATTTTTAAATCCAAACTGAGCATGAACTTATTAAAGGATGTTATCAGGTTTTGCAGGGCCATGGGGGTACGAGCCATTAAAACAGGGTCGTCTGCATACAAGAGTGCAGGGATAGATCTTTTACCAACCATGGGCATATCCCTGCACTCTTGTAGGAGACGAGGCTCCAGGCCATTTATATAGATCAGGAATAAAAAAGGCGCCAGGACGCACCCCTGGCGTACTCCGCGCCCTATCCCATATGATCTACTACATTCCCCCCCTTTTCCATAGCGAACAGTAGCAGTGGCCCCTGAATACAATTCCCTCAGGAAGCGAATGATCGGTTCTTCCACGCCCAGCCTTAGCAGCAGTTCCCATAATTTATTGTGAGACACACAATCAAAAGCCGATGTGAGATCGACAAACGTGAAATGGAAACGCTTCCTTTTTATCGTTATGTACCTCTGCTGAATAATAAATACATTTAGGCCCTGCTCAATGGTTCCAATGCCCTTTTGGAATCCGAATTGTAGAACACTTATTACCCCATTATCCTCTGCCCAGTTTTGTAATTTAGTTAAAATACTTCTACCAAGGATCTTTATAGATGAGTCGAGTAGGGATATTGGCCTATAACATGCACAATTTTGCCTATCTCCCTTCTTGTAGATAGGAACAATGATCGATGTAAACCATGATGGACTCAGACCCCTCACTAATGCTGCGTTAAAAAGCTGTACCAGCATGGGGCCCCAGATGTCACTATTGGCTTTATACAGATCTGCTGGGATCCCATCTGGACCTGCCGCCTTTCCACCCTTTGTAGCTTTCAGACTCATTAAAACTTCGGGCAAAGTTACCACCAGTTTTTGTGCATCGTCCCCTTTCTCGTGCATTAGGTTGGGTCCTATTTCAGGAGTTTCCTCTAGGCACATGTAGAGAGTGGAGAAATGTGCGACCCAGTCATCTTCATTAATTGCAATTTCCATGCGGGCTTTGGTATTATCATAAAGGAAGGGGGCATTTACCGCCCTCCAAACAGCAGATGTATCTTTAGATTGTGAAGCTGCACATAGTTCTTCCCAAGCCACCCTCTTTATGGCATTCTTCCTGTTGATCAATGCCAAATTGCAGCGTTTCCGTAGGTCTCTTATTAAAGAGGGGTCCCGGGGCACCCGGTGGATGGCGTGTTTAAGCTCAGTGAGGGCCTTGGTGCATGCCTTATCAAACCATCTTCTACTATTCTTAGGCCCATTCCTTGACTCCACCCTCAGACTCTCTTTAATAGTGGATGGTATAATATTAAAATGTTCTATTATGTGTTGACTCTTGGAGTCTTCATCTAGGCAAATTCTGAAGCTATCTGTACAGGTATTCACCAGCTTAGCTAGGAATTCCTCCGGAACCACCTTACTCCACTTGAGTGTGTACCCATTTTGCCTCCCCAGCGTCACGTCCGGGGCTGCCTGCGTAGGGGGCTGGTCATTTTGCCATACCACAAATGGGATATCAATCTCAAGTATTTGTGGGAGATGATCACTCATTGGTGAGTCAAGAATCTTGAAGCTACTTATCCTATGGCCATAACTATTTGAGCAGATACTAAAATCAATAGTAGTCGATGCTCCCCTGCCAATAAAGGTCGGGGCAAATGGTGTTGGTCGATGGGCCATTTCATTTGCGTATCCCAAATCATAATTAAATAATATCTCATTTAACAGATCCCCGATTAAAGTATGATCAAAATGTGTGAGGGTAATGTCCTGCTCTAACATTAAGCCACAAATGCCTTTCTGGTCCTTTTTGCAAAGTGGACAGTTAAACTCCCCCTCCCCCCCCACAAAATCATTACTTCCTTCTCCTTACTATCAATTTCACATTGTAAATCGTTACTTAACATTTTCAAAATATCCTGGATCGCACTACTTGGGATATTATTATAAAAATGTATGATAATGACACTAGCTCCCCTCCTAGTATCTATCACCATTTTATGATAAAAACTACATTTGGAGTAGAAATGTACCCTCTCATATGTTAGACAATTTGAGAGGTACGTGATTAAACCACCCTTAGGTCTCCCGTATGCTCCCCCCACTGCCAGCGTACAGTACGTTTTATAGCCGTTTAGATGTATAGGATCAATGGTCCAAGTTTCTTGCAAGGCCAATATATCCAGGCTATTTGTGACAGTTTCCCAGGAGGGATTAATGATTTTCTGTTTTAAGCCTGCCACGTTCCAAAACATCAGGCTGCAGATTTCTTTATTCTCAGCCACTGCTGCCTCATCCATGACGGCATGTCCCATTTCCTTCCCATGTTTTTCAGATGTAGTTTTACCATGGGTTTTTGTGGAGACAGAGATCTGATTACTCTTACTCTTAAGAAGAGGTGTGGCGCCGCGGCCAGGGCGACTGACCCCGGAATCTGGGGATCACGGTTCGATCCCCGGCACCGGCGGCAGATTAGCCCAGCACCATGTGACTCTGGGCAATAGCTTGCTTAATCTTCCCGACGGCCCCCAGCGCCTAGAGACCCTAACGGGTGATTGTGCGCTTTACAAATGTGGATATTATTATTATTATTATTAAGACCTACTCCCTTTTTGCATATATTAGTCTTCCCCACCAAAATTTTTGTCAAATTTATGATTTCATTGTCATGTAGGGCCCTCTTATCAATTGAGCTTCTTACAGTCATATCAGGCATTTCCTGTAGTAAGCTACTATCAGATGGATTTGAGGGAATGGATAAAAAGGGGAAGACTGGAGGGCCTCTTCACGCTCTGGGCGTCAGTCGACACGACTCTGCTTATTACTTATTGCCAAGGTTTACCCTAAAATGACAATCATATTTGAGCCAGAGAAGCTTGTTTCAGCTTTACCCTATTCAGGCTTTTGTAAACCCTTAAAAATGAATAAGCTGTATTATCATAAATGTGATTCACACTATGGGGCCGATTATGATAGAGGATTTTCCGCCTCCTCCGGGCCGGCGGAAGCCACCGCCGGCCCGGAGGAGGCAGAAAATCCTCTGCGGAGTCACCAAAGACCCACCGCCGCATTACGATGGCTGGTGGGTCTTGGATTCTGTCCGCTGCTTTTCCGCCGCGGTCGGATTACAACCGCGGCGGAAAAGCTCTCCTTTGGCTGGCAGTGTCTATCAGACACCGCCAGCCAAATTAGGAAGCATTAGTAAACATGCTTTTCCGCGGCGGTTTTTCCGCCGTGGAAAAGCATGTGTACTTTTGCTTTTGGGGGCCCGTTGCGGGCCCCCAGGGCGTAGGCGGGTGGGGGGTGCACATGGGGGGTACCTATGGTACCCCCCAGCATTTACATGCACAAAGCCGCAGGCACCGCATGGTGCCTGCCGCTTTGTGCATGTAAATGTTACACATGCACTTTTAACATTGCGGCGGGTGCTGCTTGAAGCAGCACCCGCCGCAATGTTAAATATCCAGGATGTGACCGCCAGGGTGGCGGTCACATCCTGATTTGGATGGAGGGACCTCCGCAGTCCATGCGGACGGTCCCTCCACCTCTGGGATGGCGGACGGACGCAAGTCCGTCCGCCATCCTAATCGGCCCCTATGTATGTTACTAAGTATAAATAAAGGTTAGGACACGTACAACAATTCACCCACAGTTAAGTTTGTGATAAAAAATATGGGCTATTCAGACTTTGCAAACATGAGATTGAGTTAATACAAATCCAGTTTATTGCATTAAATTGGATTATTTCATAATAATTTGTCTTTATCAATCTATGCTAAATATTTGATGCCTTTGGAGGGTGCCGCGAGGGCTGATGTATTCCTATTGTGGCATTTGTATGGACAAGTATGTATGCAAACAGTTCTCCAAAATCCCATATGCATGTATGAAACAAGAAATATCAAGCTCAAGCACCAACATACCAGAGACCAAGCCAGTGAAGTTTACACATCAGTGTAAGTCAGCTTACGGAAAGTTAATAACTGGACTATGCCTTTATCAGATTTAGTGCTACTGAATTCAGAAGCAGCTGTATCACAACCCTGGTATCTAGCTGTTCTTGCCAGCCTCTAATCAGGCCCGAGACACCATACATCAATAACAAGGCCCAGGTACAAAGAAGAAATGTGAGGTAGTAATGTTGATGTCTAAGTAGCATTGTGTTGTTGATGATCACAGCTTACATTACTCCCATAAAAAGGGAAAACATGTCAATTTCACAGTTACTGCATTCAGATTTATGCAGTAACTCATTGGTGAGACATGAAGTAGTTATGCTTTACTACTTTGTCCAGCATTCAACTTCAACCACAACTAATTCAGTATGTGGTTGCAGAGCACTAAACAGAGTTTTACACTGGAGAATATCAAGAGTTTGCATTTGCACTGGTCTTGATTTTCAATGCACATTTTATCATTTCGACTTTGGAATAGGAAACTGTTCGTCTTTTAGCTCTGAAAATTTGAGGCTAATTGAAAACATAATATTTCAGTGTGAATAAACTGTAACTGTAGAATTTGAGGGAAATGGCAATGGATTAATAAGAAAGATGAAACTTGTAAACAATATACTATTTGATAGCATATAACAGATTAAAGTTAGGAACTATTTCTTGGTGCCATTCTAAAATAGCTTTGGGATTTATGAAGAAAATGAATTAACATACTTGTGATGACGTTCATTTAAAATGCATGAACATTTGTTTGGATTCAAATATGTACAATTCTGATCTTCTGTTAATCTTTTTAAATACTAGCTTATTACAATGTTCGTCTCACACTCTTAAAATTCAAGCTATTTTATAGAGGGAAAAGGGAGTGAACACTTGAATAAAGGTCACCAAATACACCAGTCAGAACTGGTTGAGTTTGGAAAAGAGTTTAGTTGATCAAAAAAGGTAAAGCATTTTGGCAGTTAATGTTTTGGAAGAATGATATGAGAAAATTCTTGAAGTACAATTGCATTAAATATAGTGAAGCTAATCACAAAAGTATTTTTGGGCATAATCATAGGATTATTTATTTATGTATTTATTTAAATTGATATATCAGCACAACAGCTACCCAAAAAGGGCTTCCCGGCTCTATCGAAAGACAGCGGAGCATAAAGAGAAACCTACTGGTTAAAAAGCAAGGTTTTTAATGACTTACGAAACAATATGAAGTTGGACTGAGTGGGAAGAGACAAAGGGAGAGCATTCCACAGTACATGGCAAAAAAACGAGAAAGAGCGGCTGCCCGTGCGGGATAATCTAACCTTAGGCACTTGAAATTTGGCCTGTGTGGCAGACCAAAGAGTACAAGAGGGCACACAGGGACGGGCCAGGCTTTGCAAGTAAGGGTGTGCTCTGTCGTGTTTAATTCGAAACATGTAACTCAGAGCTGTAAACTTGACCCAGTTTTCGACCGTTAGCCAATGGAGGTTCCTCAATGAACTGGAAATCAAGGCGGTTCTAGAAACCTGACAAAGTAATCCAGCAGCAGAGTTGTGAACCCGCTGCAGCTTACGTATTACATCTTTATTAGCTCCCAGATAGAGGATGTAGCCCTAGTCCAGCCTAGATGTTACAAGGGCCTGGACTATGGTTCTCTGGCTGGAGGAAGGCAGCATCCACACAATCTTCCTCAACCATTTGAAAATGGTGAAACATGTCGCAGTAACCTTAATGGCTTGTTGATGCATAATGATTCATCAATAATAAAGCCATGGTTACGAACATGATTGGAAGGTTGCAGAAGCGCACCCATTTCTGTAGGCCAATGTTGCGGACCCCAGAGATTTTTATCTTTGCCCAGAACCAGGACCTCAGTTTTTTCACCATTGAGCTTTAGGAAGTTATCATGCATCCATGGCGCCACTTTGCTGAGCCCAGTCCTAAGAGCTGAGAGCTCTGTGATCTTTCCAGCAGAAAGGGAGAAAATAATCTGGGTGTTGTCAGCATAAGAGAAGAGCGACAACCCAGACTCTTCAAAGATTGCTGCCAGGAGCCTATGGGGGTTTATGGTTGAATATACTCCTAGGATACCTGCAAGGAATTCACAAAGGGATTCTTGGAGGTTGTTAGACATGGAGGTCTCTAGTTGGCAGAGGTAGGTACCTTTGTCCAAGTAGGGATGCTACTTCCGAGTCAGGGTAAGGGGGAAACACTTCTAAAACAACCCCTGCTCACCCCCTTGGTAGCATTGCACAGGCAGACAGGCTTATCTCAGAGGCAGTATGCAAATCATTTGTGAACCCATTCAGTAATACAGTGAAAACACTACAAATGGACACCACACCAGTTTAGAAAAATAAGTAATCTTTATCTAAACCAAACAAGACCAAAAACGACAGAAATCCTCAACACAGTCATAAAAATATGACTTTCAAATGGTAGAAATAGTTCAGTTCATAGCAAATTTCAGATGCAACACTTTTCAAACAAAGTACCTTGGATGTGTTGCGCACACAAACAAAAGGGTTGCAGGGAAGGTGATATATCGGTTCCTTACACCCAGGGAAGGTGATGCGTCGGTTCCTTGCTCCTGGGGAGGTAATGTTTCGCTTCCTTGCAGCTGTGCATGGGAGGTGATGCGTTGATTCCTTACCAGAGAGAAGGTGATGCGTCGGTTTTTTACTGCATGGGGAGGTGATGCAACGGTTTCTTACTGTATCCCCTAACGATGCGACAGACCTGGCGCATCGATGAGATGATCCGGAATGATGCGTGAGTTCTTGCAGCCGCACAGCAGGGCTTGCGTCAGAATCAGTGCAGTGATCTCGAACTTCAGAGACGGGTGCACTTGATGTGGCGTGCAGCTATGTCTGGAGCTGCGGGTATGTGCTGGGTGTTTTTTTTTGTGATGCCTCGAAAAAGGTACGGTTGCGTTGTGCTTCTCGTTATTGTGTTGATTTTCCAGCTCCCACAGCCAGAACAACCTCCAGAGGCCCAGAACAGCTACAGGCACCTCTTGATAGGTCAGAACTCCCAGCAAGGAAGTTCAGGGGAGCTGGGGTGAAGTCTTTGTGTCCCTGATACTTCATAATAGGAGCCCTTGGAGATCTTCCTCAAGCAGGGGACACAGCAAACAGCAAAGTCCTTTTCCCTTGCCTTGACAGAAAGTAGACACTGCAGGTCAACCCCAGACAGCAAACAGGACAGGGGCAGTATTCCTCCTCAGTTTCTCCAGCTCTTCTCCTTGGCAAAGGTTCTTCTGGATTCCCTGAAGTGATCTAAAAGTCTGTAGTCTGGACCCCTCTTTTTATACAGTAAATATCTTTGTTCTCTGAGGCAGATACGCTCTTTGCCCAGCCAAAACCAGCTCTGTCCTCTCTGGTGCAGCTTCCTGGCAGGAGGTGGTGACAACGCTGCTCTTTCCAGACCAGGCCCATTCAGGGGTGAAAGAAATTGCCACCCCCTACTCTGAATGTAGCCCAGGTCTATTCAGTCCAGCCCTGACTCGCCCTGGAAAAGCAGGACACACCTCAACCCCCCAAGTGGCTCTCTGAACAGAATGCACATCCCCAGCTCCTGTCGCTCCAAAGCCAGACAATCAATACACAACCTAGCAGAGGCACACTGGATGGTTAGGCGAAAAGAAACCTACTTTCTAAAAGTGGTATTTTCAAACCCGGAATGAAAAATCACTCTCATTAAAAGATGCATTTTAGCATTCTGAGTTTAGCATATCAAATTTTATTTTCCTTTCTTGTTCCCCTGGACAGTTATGCTGATAAGATGTTATAGGCAAGCTCCCCATTCTATCCTATAGGTACAGATAGCCTTACAATAGTGAAACACGAAATTGGCAGTATTTCACTATCAGACATGTCACACACATCAGGGAATCTCCTACCTTTCACATACACTGCACCCTGCCCACGGGGCTACCTTGGGCCTACCTTAGGATTGACTAACATGTAAAATAAAGGGAAGGTTAGGGCCTGGCAATTGGGTGCCCTTGCCAGATCGACATGGCAGTACCAAACTGCGCACAGACACTGCTGAGGCAGGTCTGAGTTACATTTACAAGCTGCTTATGTGGGAGGCACAACTAGTGCTGCAGGACCACTAGCAGCATTTGAATTACAGGTCCTAGGCACACACAGTGCACAGTAGTAGGGTCTTAACAGTAAACCAAATAAGCCAATTATGGAACCACCAATCCATAACAGCAGTTTACAGGGAAAGCATATGCACTTTTGCACTAATCAGCAGCAGTAAAGTGCCCAGAGTCATAAAACCACCAACAACAGGTCAGACAAAATACAGGAGGAAGTCAAAAAGTTCTGGGATGACCCTGCAAAAAGGGCCAAGTCCAACAGGGGTGTAAATAGATTGATTACTGCTGATTTCTCTAACACCTGTTCATAGAAATCTGCAGTAGTAAATCCCACACAAGGAGTCAGGAGTGAATGTTCCAAGGCGTGGTTTCTCTTGGAAGTTTGGGAACATATATCTATATGGGCATTCTCAAACTGTGATCCGATCCCGTCCCTCCCTGGTAATTCTAATATATTTACCCCATCAAAGAGGTGCAGTAATGCCCTTCTAGGATGGGAAGGACAACAGATACCCCAGTATCCTTTTCTATATACACCACAATATGTTGGGACTGTAAGGAAAGTGTTTTCTTAACAAGATAAAATGTTATAACCTTGGAGAATAAAACATTCCTTTCTACTTGAGGTTCCATTCCCAATGTGCAGATTTTTTCTTCCAGTAGTGCGCATGCAAACCTGCGCCTAATTGGAGTTTTGGTGACTACCAAAAAAGCTATAAGTCTGCTCATCACTTGGTGACTTGGCCCCAGTATGTGGTAGGTGCATGGCACTTAGAAATTTGTATATCCGGGTACAACCAAAGATCATTGTAGATAAAAAGACACAAGCGTGTCACACAGTTTTCACTTTTCTGTAGGAACTGTTTGTTTGTTGGACAACATAAACATTGTGATGGTGCCAGACTGATTCTGTGCACCCCCTCAGGACCTAGTAGGGTAACAAATGGTTTAGGCAACCTCAGAGCATGACAACTCTTACCCCCAAGTGGTAACAGATGTAGAACGTTTTCGCTCCATCACTCATGCTCACTCAGAGAGATAAACAAGAAATACACAAAGAGATGTTTTCAATATTTATTGAACCATTGTGATTCTTGTATAAAATATATGTGCTGCAATGATTAATAGACAGAAGGAAAATAAAGTGATTTGCAATACAAGGGTAGTGAGAAGAATGAACAATTCCACAATCGTGCTAAAACAGTGTATATATGCTGGTGTATAAGTACTGTGTATAGTGTACTCCTACTTATACATTACTTAACCTAAGAGCCTAGGTGCTCTACCAAGAATGCACTGCTGGATAATCTAAATCCCCTTTACCTGACGGCAAGGTATGTAGGTCCCCATCTTGGTCACAGATTGGACATCTCTCCTCACAGAGGGTAAAAAGGAATCCGCTGTGCTGAAATGCTGATGATATCGATGACTTTGCAATGACAGCAGAGTTCTCCTCTAATTAGAGGACGGAAATACATGTGTATTTATAACAATGGCATTCATGCTTCTGTGTCGAGGATTCAGCCGAGATGCCATTGTTTATTGTCTCAGTGATAGCACCGTCATCTTATGGACAAATAAAAACAACACCATTTGCCCAATGTATGTTCAGGCCTTGTACCAAATGTTGAAGGTGTCTTGATAGTGCACTTACGAAGTGGAATTGTAAGCAATGTGGATTCAGATAAATGAATCCTTCAATGTCACATAAGCAGATGTGTGTCAAAAGTCAGTGTGTAGAAAAAGAAGGCAACTTTAGAAACACATACATGTAAAACAGCAGTGTTTTTTCGCAGGCCTAACCTAGCCACATGACAGTGTGAACTCACAATTGGTGCCGGGGAATGTCTCATACATTACTTTCCTACAATATGCCTGAAGACCCCTGTAAAGGCAATTGAAGCTCAGCAATAGCACAGAGGCATTGGCTCCAGCCATGGTTCTTTTATTTCCTCGAGTAAGCCCCAAACACTTTTAGTAAATGAAGCCGCCATTCCTTCATCATGTGATGCTTTGTGTTGCATTCCCCCTGAAAGTGAACAGAGTGGTTTGCTGGACCTTCATGGGCACCTACACAAGCCCCTGGCACAATCTGTCTTCCCTCTGGAGGGATAGAACAAAATCACATGTTTTGTCATGGGAAAAGAGCAGCATCAATCACAATGATCCTAATTTGTACATGCAATAAGTGCATGTTCAATTGGATCATTACAGGTCCTTGAGAAATACTAATACTAAAAACTATAATAAACAGACTAATGGAGTTCAGGGACTTTGCCATTTAGTAAATTATGCCCTAAAGACTTTCTGCAATGAGGGTCATAATCACTCTCAGATGTTTCAAAATATTTAATTATTTTGCAATGTTATACCACAATGAATAAACATATTAAAAAAATACACTCTGGTTTCTTATAGGAAGGGTGAGGATAGACAATATTACCTACAACTAAAACCTGAAGTTGCTATTCATTTATACAAATAAAAATACAAATACTTTTATTGCACAATTACTTAAATGCATTGCAATTTTTGCAAAAGAATGCTAAAAACAATTTTTGCTCACTTTTGAAAAAGAGTTTGTGTCTGGCTTGGATAAAATTCATAGCGATCATCTACAGGTAAAATAGATTCGATTTCAGACATGAATTTTACAAAACGGACGGCCATCTGAGCAGAGCCGCCCTTCATGCACTCCTTTAGTGCCTCTTGCCATGTTCATACGTTGAGGATGTGTCAAATTGGACGCAGCCAATACAATCGCCAGGGGCGCTATTAATTTACAGTTAATAATGCTTTTTTAAATACATAATTTATTACAAACAAGGCAATTCTTCAGTTATGTGTTAAACAATATTTGCAATGCCTCCTAGTAGCCCTCATGAGCACATGCAATTACTGTCAGATTGTTTGGAAGTATTATGTTACTAAATTTGTGTTTTTGATTATTATTGACTAAACAAGTTATCCAAACTGTCTTCCAAAAATTGCAGGTTCAACAGGCAAACATGTTGCTTCTGACATGGGACGTGTACCAATGGAATATTCTCTGACTTGAGGATATCTTGCTGTATGATGCAGAAGTGGACGAGGTAAGTAGACATTTTATTTTGTATATTTCCATATTTTCCAATCAAACCATGCTCACCGTTAATGGTTTGTGCTTATTCATGTTTCCAATTGACCTATTAAGAATCATTTATGGCCATTCCCTATCCCTAAAAATATTCTGGACCCTAGAAAGCAGTATCACCGTCAGATTGTTGCAGCTCGACTGATCTCTTTAATCCAGGAATCCCTTATTTATAATGCAGTGCTTCTAAAAATCCCTTACATATCTTCCAGGAAGATGGACATTCATGGAAGACAACGATCCCTTAGGAGGAAATCAACCCTAAGTCTTCAGTTACTTTTCTAAAGGTCTCAAGCGTTTGACCAAAGCACTGCTGCAATAGTGTCTTTACTGAGGGTCTAATGTACTAGTCCCATTCATAAAAAAGAGATATGGAATTTGCACACCATCTGTTAATGCAATGTGCTATTCAACATATGTACTTATAGACCACATAAAAACTGTACATTTGTATGGTCTAATAAAATGACCTGCTGAGTGAATAATTATTAGGCAGGTCACAATTTGCAGCTTCCGAAGACAAGCCGTGAATGCAAGTCCTGTGTGGGTGAATAGACCTCCATCCCTGCATTTGCATTCTCAAGCAGAATATATTTGTTATACTACCCCCTGTCTATTAAAGGGGTAGGTGCTGCTTTTAACACATAGATAAGAGCAGGCAGTGGACCCTTGGACGACTAAGGCTACTCCCTACCCCCCAGAGACTGCTGACGCAACACTCAAAGGGAAAGCTGTGTCGTTGGGACAATTTCCCCCTTTGCAAATAATCTGCCACCACAGCTCTGAAGAGTGATGTGTGACCACATTTGGGGCTTCAAACCCTTGACTCATTCCATTGCAAATCTTAAATTGGAGCGGGCATCTCTTTGAGGCCCCCTCCTAGTTCTAATTAGTAATGGAAAGACTTTTCAGACTCATAAAAGGGCGTTCATACATTTAAAATGAGTTTTGTTGTCACAAACCCTGAGTTTATGTAAATTGCTGGCTTTCCAACCACCAACATTTATACTGAGACTTCAATTGTCTAAAAACCCTTTTTAGATCTGCACTCTTGACTGCCAATTTCTGTATTTTTAGCCTCATGTAGCCAATAGACTTCTAACCATGATATATTGTCACAGGCACCAGTTGTTGTGCTTACACTCATGCTCTCTGCATTTATTCCATCTACACATTGTTTAAAAGGCTCCTGCGTCAGTTTACTGCTCTATTGCACTTTGCGCTTCTTAATTACAACATTGAAAAAAATTCATTATTGCTGCATTTTTCTAGAGTGGTGCCCTCTCATCTGCTTTTCTGTCCTCCTCCGCTCCTGGTCCTCCTGTTCTTTATGAATACAATAAACAGTTAATAGTGAACGCAAACTTGTTACCACAATCTGCCTGAATAATACCAAGGATTCTAGGGGCATATGTACAAGCCCCTGTCACCACGGGACCGTCACGTTTTGTGATGTTCCCGTGGCGATAGGGGCCTTGCCTTATGTACAAGGCAGTGTTAAGCCACTTAACGTGGCTTAACGCTGCCTTGTACATAAGGCACCCCTTCACGCTATGTTTAGCGTGAAAGGGGCATGCAGTGTGTGTTGCGGTGGGCGTTCCACCGCAAAACCCATTGTATTTGACGCTGCCCCCTATGTGCAAGGGTGGCGTACATAGGAGGCAGCACTAAAATTTAGTTGGTGAAACGAGGAAAACTGCATTATTTCTCCTTGTTTTTTTCTTTTTCCATGTGTGCTGTCTTGTGCAGCACACATAGAAAAAGCAAAGCAAAATGCCATGGTTTGTTCATGTACAGGAAGGTATCCGTTCCTGTACATAAACAAACCGTTTTAAAAAAAGCCATTTTGTAACTTTCATGTGTGCTGCACACATGAAAGTTACAAAATGGCATTTTAGGATTGTTTATGGGCAGGAAGGAACACCTTTCTACTCATAACCAATATTCCCCTGCATGGAGACACCCTTGCACTCTGGTGCAAGGGTGCCTGTGTTGCCATTGCAGGGGGAAACGCAAGGCTGCACCACATTCTTGTAAATATGATGCAGCCTTGCGTTTCCAAAGTGGCGGAGCGTGCCGTAAAGCCCAGGAGGCTAACTACATGCTCCGCCACTAGTGTTTTAAAGCTGTCAAACACATAACTGAATACTTTATTGAAAAAGTAACAGATTTTTACCCTTTCAGTTGGTTTCCCCTCTGATCTTTAAAGGAATGAACTGCACCACAGGCATGTTGGCGAAAAATGTCTATAATTTCTCACTCATATATTTGATTTGTTTATTGTAATTATTATGCTATTTTGAGCGCTGTTCTTCAAAAAATACAGCACATTTTCTTCAGTTGCAAAGATACACTGTTCTGACCTTTGAATGCAGTTTCTTGTAATGACCAAAACATACATTTTTTGCTTTTAATGTACTTGACTGATGGGATGTTCGGAAAATTGTTTAAGTGGTCACTTTAAAATATAAGCACATATGAAATGAATAAACAAAAACACTTCAGGTAGGTTAACAGGATCATTTATTTGTACGTTTTCAGAATGACTGTCATATCATCCATCATCTGGGGTCCAAATGATAGATTTTTAAGCTAATGCTGTCTGCTAGTTTTGTGGAACCTAAAGGCAATATAAAATGCATCATTTTTCAATTGGGTGATGCACTTTATTTAATATCACACTGCTTTTCCATGCACTATCTGGTTAAAATGTATTTTTAGCAGTATCACTCAAAATTCCATCTACCTTTCGCAACACCTTTCTTGTATACTTAAGCCTTCCAATGGTTCACTCAGATATTGGGTCATGAGATGGAGGGGTGAAGTAGCAAGAGATACACACCAGGCCCTGTTGCTTTTCTTCTGGATGACTTGCCTCAAGGTCCCACACATCAAGGGCATGAGTGAGTGACATGCACACAGAAGTCTGTGAAATAACAGTTAAACAAATGCTGCCTCAGACACATGCTGCCTTGTGTTAAAAGCTGGTAGCTATAAGTACAATTAATCCCCTGATACAATACTGCCTATAGGTGGCTGCATAGTTAGTTTTACATGAGTCTGTGTCACTTGAAGAAAGGTGGGTCTTATACACAGATAATACTACAGTAACTCGGTGTCTTTGGGTGAGCCTTTTTAAAAGATTTGTTTAGGTTGTAAAAACATATTTAATATTTGCATCCAATCATGTTAATTGATTGAATTAATATTTTATTAAATGGAATACATTTTGTTACATATAATAGCTACACATATGTCTACTAATGTTTCCTTTAAAAAAAGCATGTTGGTGAACTCTGAGCAGAGAGAAAGAGATGCAGCTAAAGTAGCAAGCCCTGCAAATAGGTCTTCTATGGTTCCCAGACTTTCTATCTCCTGTCTCGGTGTACTTGCCAAACCCATGCCTTTTGCCTTGATATATCGGTGTTGTTACCTACTGCTTGAAGATACGATAGAGAGAAAGAGGGGGATCAGAAGAACTAAGGGGCCTCATTTATGAAAAGTGACTCATCGCTGCGTGAAAACAGTGATGCGTCACTTTTCACTGCGCCCTCCTTGCGACACCAATGATGCGTCATATTTACAGTATGACGCATCATGTCGCAAGGAGTTACAGATGCGTCAGTATTTCTGACGTATCTGTAAGCGCAAAAGTCACGCATTGCTGGAATGTGTCACAAAAGTGACGCAACTCCAGCAATGCGTCCTTTCACAAGGGGAAAGACCCATGTGAAAGGGCTTGCGTCAGTCTTGCGCCTGCTGTGAGGCAGGCGCAAGATTTTGACGCAACAGCGTCCTAAAAGTGACGCAGTGAAATCTTATAGATTTCACTGCGTCACTATTACGAAGCTTTTTGCGGGGGAACGCCCCCTGTGCATACATTATACCTGACGCAGGTATAATGTAGCGCAGGGGTTTACAAAGTGACGCATCTGCTTAGATGCGTCACTTTGTAAATGTGGTGCAACAAGGCACATTTTTTACTCCACTGGTGCGTCACTAAAAGTGACGCACCAGCGGCGTAAAAGTGACGCAAGGGCTCATAAATGAGGCCCAAGGTGTTTAGCATCTAGAACTGAAAATCTTGAGTAAAACACTATCCATACTAATTTCTTGAAATTCCGAAGTGCGTCTGACATTGCAACTATCTTGCCCAATATTCAGCTGGGACATCATTTTCCTGGATCACTTTAAAATGTGTTACACTGTGTTAGGATTGTTGGTGAAGAACTATGTGCCTGGTGTCCTAGATTTATTTTCTAATAACAACAATGCAATTCATCCTAGAATAAAAGTACAGTCTCATAGCTTAGAATGCACAATTTGTTCCCTACACATTTTGGGAAAGGCAACAATATTAAAACGCTACTGACAATAGCTGAATTCGTGTCAGCTTTCACTACAAAATGTACCCATCAGCTTTGAATTTGCATGGACTATGAACAATATTGCCTCTACAATAAGTTTTTACCGACAACAAAAAATATGTTTACTGTGGCAACTTTTTTTGCGCTTCTGCGCTTTTGTGTTCGTTGGAAGCTGCCATTATTAACGGAATTGAAGCCAGAAGTGATTACTAAAAGTTTTCATCAGAATTCTGTGCTCGTAATGTTCTGCTTTTGCATACTGTGAGATGGAACATAATGGCTCGATGTGTTCTATTAGAATGCAGCATTTAGGCTAAGGTATTTTGTTCATGCTGAATGTGTCAGCCAAGTGTCACAGTGTAATGGCCAGTGTCAGAATAACAGACAAGCGAGGACCCCTTAACGAGCTATGGTGCTTTAAATGTATCATTATGTGTCAGAATGTGAATGGTCTGAAAGATATTGCAAATGATAAGTTAATAACTATGCACAGATGCAATGTGACAGAATGTCCATGTCACCCCAGCTTAAAGAGGAGGACCCCTGAAGTTAATGCAAAGCTTTTATGTGAAGGAGCTGGTTTGCCCAAATATCTGTTTTATTTCACTTTTGTTTATTCGTCCAAGGTAGACCATTGATAATTTGTCTGTGATTTTGTTTTTAATAAACACCTTGTTTATACAGATATATTTGAATGTGGCTATCATATTTTCTAAATGTGGCGGTAATTCAGGTAGATAAGAAGAAATAAGAAGCATTTAATTAGCCTTGTTTAACAACATTTAATATAAATATATAGGGATAAAACATTTAAAATAAAGACGCTGGGGCATGTTATCAAGCAGGGCGATACGCAATTATTGCCGCTTTAGCGGCCGTTTTCGGACGCTAAGCGGCGATAATTCTATCGCTCTATTAGCAAGCTGACGCTAACTGATATCAGCGACAGCTTTTAGGTGATAGCGAGCGGTTTGGGGCCGCTTTGCATGTCAGCGATGTTTATCGCTAATGACATGCAAAGTGGGCGTACCCAACCAGTTAGCGACTGAAAGCAGTCGCTAACGTCGCTATCGCCTATTAGCAAGGCAGGCATATCGATGGAAAGATTTGCGCTAAGCGCGAATATCTCAAAATACTAACACCTGCCCAGACCAGTTCTTAGCCATGTTATCCAATGGGAGGTGGATTACATGGCTAAGAGCATTTAGTCGCTAATGGTGAATATCGCTGTATTCTCAGCGATATTCACGCATTTCGCCGCTATCCCTGGATATTTTAGCACAATGGAGAAAAACGTAGCTAATAGCATGTTTTCTCCGCTAACATATCCAGCGATAGGCAGCGATAAAAAAAATGCGCTAAGTGCATTTTGCGATAAATATCGCTATTCCTTGGTAATATGCCCCACTGTCCTTTGCTAAAAGTCAAATCCGAGCACGTTTATTTCTGAAAAATCAGCGAGGATAGCCTCTTACTGTGAAACCCCAGCAGACTCAGGTTTCCAAATGACAGCGGCCTCTGAATGCACACGAAAACGTGAGGCTAAAATATTTATACAAATTATTTGGTTCAACAATTCTTTGCAACTTTTAATTATGTAAAGAGGCTTTGCAGTCTTGGAAAAAAATCGTTTCTCTTTACCATTCCCTGCATCTCTATCATCACCGAAAAGCATTCTAGAGTGTTCTTTTTTTGATGGTATCAGCTGAGATTTTGAGATCAACTGTGACGTCACTCACAGGGTGGCCCCCTTTAATGTCTTAATCTGCCTTTTCATCTCTGTGTATCAGCCCGCTGAATATCAAAACCAAAATCTTGGTTTATTTGCACTGGTGCAAACAAACAAATGTTCGAAAGGCATGAAATGTCCAATAAGGGAAGATTATACAAGACGGTTTGCCTTCATTGTGGTTTTGTGCACAGTTTTTGACATACCCGTTTTACTTGGCCTGGCTTTAGAGTACACTGATTATCAGTTTCAGATGCAGCACCATTGCCAATTGGAAAAACATTTTCAGTTTCAGTTGTCAGTCAAACATCTGTCGCAAACTCTCAGCCTCAAAAGGGGCCCTTGCCTTGAGGCATCGAATTTTCAGTCGTTTGTCTGTTTGTCCTTCCTGTCAACGTTCGATCCCAGTGTAACCGAAAGGTGCACATTTATTTTCTTGTTCTTAAAACTCAAATTGATATATTGAATGACCCACAAAATAATGAATTGGTTATTTTATGAGCCTTTTACGGCCCTTTCGCGCCTCTCATTGTAAGATCATGCACTGAACTTCATTGAGATGTGGTTCCTAATTTTGTGAGAGACATGCGGTTACTGGGATATGCAGCTGAAACTTTGCTAAAACAAGGCCTCAATGAGAAATAAAAATATATATAAAATATATATATACATTGTATTGCATTTTCTGTAGGAGCCAGGTCACATAAACTGGCCATTCCTATTTGTAGTATTCGAAATGGTGGACTTCAACCTGTTGCTTTTGTAGGATCAAGTTGGAGGCAGCCATGGAGGACACAGCTATTCTATGGTTACTGTCCCTTATCTCTTGTTGCACTCAAAGTTGTAAGCTTGACATCTTTGTTTCAGGTCCCATACGGAGTACCTTTGGGTCCCCCTTTCAAGACTCATTTGAAATATTTTCATTAAAAAGCTGAAAATGTTGGGATGTCTGCTTTGTGTCCTTGCCTTCTCTCTCGGAAGGTATGCTTATAGAAGCGCCACTAGCCAGGTGGCTAACAGATATGGCTGGGACTTGTCTGAAGATGAGGGCCCTTAAGGTTCCCGAGGTAAACTAAGGGTCTTTGACAGTGCTTAATTGGAGCTGGTGGTCCCATTTTGGGCCCGTTGGGACTCTGTCTTGGGGGCAGAGCCTCATCTTTATTCATCAGACTTTGATCCAGAACAAGAGAGAGAAAGGCAGAAATAGGGGAAAGAAAGAGGAAGAGAATGACAGAAGAAGCAGTGACAAAGGAAAAAAGTAGGAATGAAAAGGAAACTACAAGAGTGAGCGAGAGTATATTGATTAAAGAAAGAGTCATTAGGTGAAATAAATACAAGATATCCTTGTTATACGGCAACACCAACGTTCGGAGGCTTCTGAGAAAACTTTGGATCCCAGAACGTATTTTTTTTTCAAACTAAGCACTGGCACAGCCCAGGAATAAGAACCAGACACCATCAGAGGAGGGTAGGTTCCGAACACCCTAATACAAGTATTATATGGGTACCTTGTGTGACTACGGAAGGCATGTGAGCTAATGTATCCAGACATCTGGTAAAGGTCAGAAACTGGCCAAGGCATGAGACGTCTGGGTTGGTCTTGCCAAGCATTGCAAAAAGAATAGGGCATCAGTCACCCACGCCACCATGAGGTTGAGCAGGGACACAGGAGCCACAGAAAAAAGAGGATCCTTAGCATTCCTGTTTTACCCTTTATGAAACATCATCCAATGTTTTATTTTTGTGTGTGCAACCGTGGGTTTCACCCACTGATCACTGGATGCCTGAATGTACTTAAAAGTGCACTCTCCCTGTGAGTATTTGTATCCCCCCTGGTTTCCCTTCCTTACTAATGTCCACTCACCTCCATTTTAAAAAAAAAGATATTTTTGCTTTTCATCGATTTGTATGAACATGTTCATTGTCCAACATCTGTTATATTTCTTTATGGACAATTATTATTGATGATTGCATTAAAATCAAAATATGTGGGATTCCGAATGTTCCCCTTTGTTTTATTGATGATTTCAACAAAATTAACTTGCAAACTTATTTCCCCGGATGTTAACATTCCTTATCCTTTTAACCAAAGGGAAAACAAATCCCAAAACCCAAAACCTATTTATGTGCTGTCTAGGAACTCACATATTGAAATTGCTTCTTTATTTTTCATACGTTTGATCTGCAGGCACACTAATCAAAGTGGTAGAGATTCCTTGGATACCTACGAACACGTCCCCCTCCTCCCCCCAAAAGGAGTATAAGAGTGCCTACCTTGCTTCAGGAATGATTCTTGAGTGCAAATACCCAAATCGGGTCAGTGACTAGATTCAAGTTCTGGGGATGCTATGCCCTGTGCATGTATACAGGGCTTCCAAAGCACCAACTGGAGTAACGTCAGGACTTGTTGCCTCAGCGGAGTCTAGAGACTGTGCTAGTCTTTTAGAACTGTGTGCCACCTTCAGAGGATTGCCTTAGACCATTGTCTATAGCCAAATCACAGTGATTATGCATGGGAGCTCCATTGAGCTCTAATGAATGTACTGTTATTTGCCATGTACACTAGAGCAGTCTGGGACCTTTTGAGGGTTCATGGAGGCCCCTTGATGGTAAAAAGAGCCACATCAGTTGGGCCCAGGACCAGTGGCGGTTGGTGGCATACCAAAATGGGGAGGATACGAGCATACATTATAAATAAATATTAAATAAAGAAAAAATAAGTTTTACTTACCTTGTCCTGCAGCATGTCCTTGATAATCTCTGGTCCCTGCCTCCAGATAACTCATAGCGCGAGGTCTAACAACCAGCTACCTTAGCCAATCCAGGCGCTGCACACATACTGTTAAGCACCATGAGTGAAGCATCTGTATTGGCTGGTGCAGGCCGCGTCAGTGCTCCAAAAGGTACTGAATGCCTGTGCCTGCTCTATAACCCACCTGTCTAAGACAGCTGGGTTGGAGACGTTTGAATTGCGCATGTCTGTCTGCCGCAGTAAGATCGCCAGCCAAACTGCCATGTGCACTTCAAACTGAAGGGGCCACTCCTCATTGATGCCAATTAGCAGCAGATATGCACTGGCCCTGCCCCCACTCTCCATCGACAGAGAGTAAAAAATAAAATAGTAATGAAATATTATTTTTCACTCTTTCTGTAGCAGTGTGTGTGAGGGGTGCTCCTCTGCTCATATGGAGGAACCGTCTATGCCCAGGA
Organism: Lissotriton helveticus; assembly: GCF_964261635.1. Lineage (NCBI taxonomy): Eukaryota > Metazoa > Chordata > Amphibia > Caudata > Salamandridae > Lissotriton > Lissotriton helveticus. The sequence goes on along the minus strand of NC_136067.1, from coordinate 740,426,228 downwards.
CATGGGTGGGGGTGTCCAGTAGCTCTATTTTATTACTGAGGAGTCCGTGCCCTAAGTGCAGAAGGATGTCGCCACAGATAGCTGAATGAAGCCTAGGTGACTGTGAATGGAGTTACTGCAGCTCTAATTAGTGTGCTTTAAAAGCATTGTGGTCTAGAGGAGCTTTACCCCGGGCTCGTGAAGCCCCTTTATCATATCAAGGGCCATCCCAGGTCAGTTACTTGGAAATTGGTCTTGGATATGTGCGTGGACCTTTTGGAGCCCCAACTTGACTGTTGATATGGCCTTTCACCTGAGAGAACAGCCTGGGAGTCCTTGTCAGTATTTTGGAATACTGTTCTGAATACAGATTAATGGATTGGATTAGTGGGTAGAAAATTACCTAAGGGCCATGTGTCATGACTTCATGAAGTTCTAACCAAATTCCTGTCAGAACCGTTTGCCTCATTGGGGTCCACAACTACTCCAGGCCCTTGTCACTCCTCATGAATTATAGGTCTTAGTTGGTGACTGAAGCCCATGTCTGATAGCTGGGCCCTGAACATGAGGAGGGGACTCTGATGTGAGGATTTTGGTGTACTATATTATAATAATAATAATAATAATAATAATAATAATAATAATAATAATGAGGTTTGTAAAGCGCCTGGTAACGCCCAACAGTGTGTCCCCGCGCTATGGTAAGTGGAAGAAGCAAGTAACCCCAATCCAAAGCTGGTATCTGCCCGCCCTGTTAATGACGGAACAGGTAGGTCTAGAGCTCTCTTCTGAACTGGGTCTCCGAGGGCTGCAACCGGAGTTTAATAGGGAGTTCATTCCAGCGCCTAGCCACCAGGAACCGGAAAGATCTACCACCCATCCTGGCTTTCTTAACTTTAGGGATGAGCAACAGACCGGTCCCACTGGATCTAATTGACCGTGCGGTCCTATAGACAGTGATAAGACTCTGCAGGTGCCTAGGGCCGATGCTTTGGGTAATGCGATGACAAGTGCAAAGGGCCTTAAACACAATTCTTTCCCTAACAGGGAGCCAGTGAAGCATGTCCAGGGCCCTTTTAGAGGCAGCCCTCCTAGGTTGTCTTAGGACCAGCCGAGCCGCCGCATTTTGCATTACCTGAAGCCGGCTAAGGCTCTTGATCGTAGCCCCCAGATATAGTATGTTACCTTAGTCTAGGCGTGAGGTTACCAGCGCATGCACTAGTGTCTTCCTGGCTTCTATAGGACCCAGGTCCATGGTTTTCCGCAGGCCTTTCAGAACACCAAAACAGGTTCCCACCACACGTCTGATCTGAGGTTCAAAAGTAAGATCAGAGTCTACCCATACACCCAGGTTCTTGGCCTGGGAGCATGGGGTAGGGGCCGGGCCTAAACAGGGTGGCCACCATGCCGATGACCACAGCGATGGACCACCCCCCACCACGAGCACCTCTGTCTTGCTACCGTTCAACCTCAGGCAGTTGTCCGCCATCCAAGAGGCAAGCTCCTGCATGCATGCTCTGAAGTTGGTAGCTGCCAGATCCGGTGCCCGCGAAAGCGAGATGATCAGCTGTGTGTCATCGGCGTATGACACAATCCTAATTCCGTAGCCCTCCGCTATCCTCGCCACTGGAGAGACATATAAATTGAAAAGGGTGGGACTAAGGGCAGAGCCCTGAGGCACACCCTGATCCAGTTTCATGGCAGCGGAATAGTGTGCGCCCTGTCTAACCTGGAAACTACGTTCCACCAGGAACGATTGTAACCATTTTAGCGCCGAGCCTGAGACACTGCCCCTATTCAGACACTGTAGCAGGGTGTAAAGTGCCACAGTGTCAAAGGTGGCGCTCACGTCGAGGAGAATGAGCGCCATAGTTTGTCCCTCGTCAGCTCCCTGCCTGATGGCCTCCGTATATGATATGACTATGGGGCCCTATTGTGGACTACACTCGGTGACCATCTTAGGTCCTGTCTGGCTTTTTTACTTAACCTTCGCTCAACACTGGGTAGCTGTGGCTGCGAGCAGTAAGGCTTGGCGAAGAAACTTAGTATAAAGTGTTTAAAAGCACCAAATAATGAAATAAAAAATCACACAACAAGAAAGTGACACAACAACAATTTATAAAAATAGAGTGTATTTGTATGAATTTTTATAGACCTGAATCATCAAAATCCACCAAGGGGTTCCGGAGACACAGATTTTAAAATATTTTTTCACTTTTAAAAGCAACTTCAAACAAGCAATGGTCAACAAAAAAATGTGTAAACTTTTGAATAGGTTGAAAGAGTTGGTGCAAATACTCCAGCCCAGGTTGGGCGACCAGATCCGACAGGGAAAGGGTCTAGGGGACCAGAGAGGATACTTGGGAGAAATGCTTGGCCACCAGAGTGTTTTGAGGCAAGCACCAAATTTTACAGGAAGACCTCCACAGACATCAATGGAGTGGTCCTGATGCTGAGGATACAGGCATAGGATCCTCAAAGGATACTCCATTTGTGGTACAGTCAATGGGGGTGTCTTTGTAGTGGTCCCTTGGTTCATAGGTGATGAGGGTCAAATTTAGCCACAGAGATCGGGGTCTCTCGAAGTCCTCTACATTGCAGGAGCAGGCAAGTCAATGTTGGGCTGCTAGCCTCTGTGCACCACTGCTGGAGCTAAATACTTAGGTGGGGCCTAATGTCTCTTGGGTATGATAAATCCAGACTTTGACAGCACTCCCGGGTCTGGCAGACGCAAGTGCAACTTTTGACTAGCACAGATTTGTCATCTCGTGCACCCAGTGACTGGTAGCTGCAAAACGTTTGCAATGGCTACCAACATATCGGTGTGAGCTTCTGCAGCTCTTGGGTCCCTGGAGTTGGTTCCAGGGGATCAGCTGACTGATCCTTGGAGTTATTGATGTAGGTTGGGGCTGGGAATCAACTTTTCCCAGACCAAGGAGCCGCAAGCACAAGCCAAATTTCACTAGCCCACAGTGCAGCAGGTGCAGTCCTTTTGACGGTGCAGCCTCCTTTTGTTCAGTTTCAAGGGCAGCAGGGCAGTCTTTCTTTGGTCCTCTCTCTGTTTCCATTGGGATCTGAGGAGCAGGGTGTCAAGGGTGCCACATTTAGCCCAAGAAAGAGCCACAAGGGAACCATGCAGTCACTAGTCAATGGGATACTGGGTCTCCACCATCTTACTGATGTATTCCCTGCAATGTGTGGCATCTGGCTATCCCAAAGTGGACCAATCTTGCCCCTTTCAAAAGGACACAACCCTCCCCTGATCTTGATGAGCACAGTAGCCTACCCAAGAAGTGTGGCTACAAATGGACTACACACCCAGAGGAAAACCGGTTTGGGGACGGGTTTTCCCTCTCTGCCTCTGTCTCCTACTTGTCTGTAGGAACAAAAGGCATTCTTCTCAGGTGTGTTGTTGCTCTTAGCCCTTCAAAGGTAGCTTCCCATTTGAAGCTTGCCTTTTGCACTAACACCCTGAGAAGCCATTCTGGGACAGAAGGTCACACTTTGCACTGCAACAACCAGCCTTTGCCCTTGGGTGTCTCTCACACGTCTCTCCAGGTGGGCAGAAAGCGGCTTGTGTGCCAGGGCCTTTGTGAGGCTGCTGGACTAGCTGGATTGCAGAGTGGCAACCTTCTAAAAGTTGGTGACATTAAATTTGACCTGGGCATCAGGTCACGATTAATGGCAAGATTAATTTGATCCCTTACAAGACCCAGTTAGGTAGTCCCATTCAGAGGTTAGCCATGTTGGGGTGCGAGCAGGTAAAATTGCATTGCAGTTGGCCACACACTCCGTACATTTCACAGATTGTGATCAAAGTTGAATACATTCATCAAGATGGGGCTACTAACCTTTCCACAGCAACACAACAATTTGGGTGTGTTGCTGTTAACACATATAAAAAATGTATGTTCTACTTAATAACATATAGCTCCCTGTCATAGGGCTCCATAGGCCTTCCTTATGGGAGACGAGGTAAGACTTACATATATCATTTAGGTAAGTTGGGGCATTGCCATTAGTTGTAGTGGCAAAGTCGAACTATCAGTGTAAACCATGCATTTTGAGTCTGCAGTGGCAGTCTGGGATCCATTTTGTCCTTCCTCCCACTCAGGGTGGCACACACAGTGCTGCATCCCCGAGGGAACAGTATGCCTTATATCGCCTGGGTACCATATACTAGGGACTTATAATTAAGTCAGTACCTGCCAATTGGATGCATCCAATTCAACATCTCTTTTATATAGGCTTGAGACACTGCCTCTGAGGTCTGTATAGCGGACCTCAGGGCACTCTCAGAGTCGAAAAACCAGCAACATTAGTCCCAGAATATGGGGGTGACCATGCAAAAAGAGGCATTTCCTTACACAGGGCAACTCTAATCTGGCTATGTATAGAGGAGTTTGCCCCTGGGAACCCTATATGTCCCAGCCAGGCTGCCAGAACTCTGCCCTGCTATCGGAGGGATGATATGGTCTGCTGGCTGGACCCCAGGCCTCTTTGCTGTGCAAGGAGACATACAGGACCTGCAACTGGGGGCCTTTTAGAACCTTTGGCCTAGGAATCATGTCCTGACCTCAGTTACACAAAGGGCTGCCTGGTGTTGGCTACCAAAACTTGCATTCAAGGACTGGGCCCTAGAAATGGATATGGGCCTTCAGAAGATCTAACTTTGCCATACTTAGTACTTAAAATCTCAAAGGAGCTTGCTGGTGACTAGCAGGATCATAGATCTCTCTCCTGAACGCAAAGGTACATCCTTGGTTGACTGCTTCAGGCCATGCCTTGCCACACTCTACTGAATGTTCAAGCAGGCATACTGGAACTCTGACTGGTAGCTGGTCAAAACTTGAAGTCTAATGCATGCCCAAGGCCCTTGAATGTCTGCTGGACTGTGACCTGTGCATGAGGAAAATCTGGTACGCTGATGGAGCAGGGTCGAGAGACCAGTCTCCAGACATACATTGAAACTCTTATGTGGGTCTGGTCGGGGTCTGATGGCAGGGAGGAGCACAGCAGTCATGTATGGTATATGGAGTTCTACCATGACAAGGAAGATGCCTGGCCAAGGGACTAGGCCCTAGATGTGCAGATCAGCCTGCCATTGCTCTCATATAGATCTTGTTAGGGATTTATGGTTGAGAGGAGCCCAGCAATGCTTGTCAGGCTCGTGGAGCTATACATTGGGTACAGCAGATGCACCACGTGGGGGTGGGGGCCTGGATCCTTCAACAGGTACCACAAGTGGGCCTTGCAGAGCTGTGACTTTCATCTGGTCAGAGCCCAATGACCTGGAGAAATCAAGGAGTTTCACCAGGCCTGTGGGACTCTTCCCTGTTTACTGAGGGACTGAATGGCTGCATCATAGACCTGCATGAGAACCTCCAGCATGTCAAAGCTGGTCAGCTTTTTTAGTCAAGGAGTAGCTGGGAATTGTGTCCTGTCTATAGAACTCTGATCTCTGCACATAGGGCTGCCCATGACTGCAGGGTTTAGACATTCAGAGTTCTGTCCTTTCTAAGGTCACTTTTGGCAATTGAGCTATTGTTAACAAGGTTACCAGCAAAGGTAACCCCCACCAACTGTAACTGTCACTGTGCAGGTTGTGCCTTGCTGTTGCTGGATGCTTGGAAGTAGAAGCAAGAGCCCCGTAATGCTCATTCCATTGGGGCTGCGAAGAAAAAATAACAGTCGTGGTAATTCACTGCTGGATTGAGAGGCTCCCACTTATCCTACACCTCATATGTTGCTTCACAGTGCCAGAATAGTGGCTGGCTTAACAGGGACTGCAAATTCTTCATCTTCCTTTCATTAGCTAAGATTAAATCTAATATTGGGATCAGTGGCAATCTTGTTCATCCATTATCATGCATCACTAATTAGATGGCAAGGCATTTCACTACTCATGTACCACCTTTCTGAATCATTCCATGTTATTTTTGTGCCAGTCAGGGTGAATGTGCGCTAATTTGTGGGTGACAACATCTGAGCAATGTTTTCGAAATCAAATTCTATGAAATAGTACTTACCAATGCCCATCTTTCAGCACCATTAATTCTGAGAAGATCAACCACCAAAAGCTTAGTGGGGCTAATTAAGGAAAAGGGTTGTGTGGAGGAGCCTGCAGGGAAGGGGATCTGGAATGAGATGAGGAGACTTCAATGAATGATGAACTAAATACCTGACCCAAATTACATTCAGTGATTAAAGCCTTGTTTCCTAGGTGAGGTTCTCTATATGCCAACCACTCAAATCTGTGTCCTCTGACAATTACAAACTCAAGAATGTAGGTGTGTCTCTTGATTCCTATTTCGAGGTTGACCCTGACTTATGAGATACTGTTTTAAAACATCCTTACAATATCAACTGTCCTCAAAATATATAGGGGCAGATTTACAAGCCCCGTGCGCCACTTTTGCGTCACTTTTCCAAAGTTAAAAGTTAAGCAAAAGTGGCGCAAGTGGCTTGTAAATCTGCCCCATATTCTTTACTCTTCAGATGGGTTCTCTGTTATTGGCTTTCTATGTTTGGTGCATTTATTCAACCTGAAGTTAGATAATGGATATTCTCATGATAAATCTTACTATCTCCTTGAACGAGGGGTGGGGAATTTCTATCTATTGATTTCATCTTGTTTCCGTCATATTTCACTAAAACCTTCAAGAAATAGTTTAGAAATCTATTATTCTCCAGTCTTAAGCAGTGTTTTGATAATTTGATGTACAGTTCTGGTGCATCTCTCAAGCAGAGGAGATTGTTGCTGTTGTTACCTCTAAAATAGGTTCAAACATTTAGGAATTGCCAGTCAACTGTTTATTTACCCTTGTTTTCAATATTTTAGATATTCGAGGTACTCCTTCCTTTTGTATAACCTATAACCTTTTTGTCTCTTGTTTAAATTCATAAAACGCGATTCGTTTTATTAGTAGCTTAACCAGCAAATTCATAAATGCAGTAGTGATTGTTCACAAATTGTTTGACTTGTCCATTTCCTTTAGGGTCATATTTTTAGCAATAAGTATTGTTCTATGTTTCATGATGTAATCAGGGACTCTTCCCATGCTCACCAAATGCAATGGACTTTTGGTATCAATGTAGGTTCTTTCAGTGCAACTGTGCAACTAGTGCCATCAGTAGCAATGGTTTTTTCAAATATTTTTGGCACTTCAAGAAATGAAACTCATTACACATATGTTGATAATCTCATTCTTCGTGGGTGTGGGCAATCGGAGCACATTTTAGATTGTTCTTGGTTTTTTTCTGCTGAATTTCTAGTGTAAAAATGAAATATATAATTTGCTGAGATTTGGCATGAAGGTTCTTGTTCTTCATCAGAATTTATTCTCACAAGTTTTGTCTTCTACGATTAGAATATTGTTTGATATATTTATATTAACCTTTCACCTTTTGCATAGCTTTCACTTTCGTTACTGTCCAGCTCACTTCCTTAGTTTTTTGTTGCTTTATTATTAAGCATTTTACTCTTTATATTCAGCAACAATCAATGACTCATTTGCTAATAGAGGCAAGGTTTTGGGATGGTTGATGTCACTTCTAGCCCCATGGTGTATGTCTTATACATTTTCTGTTAAATAAATTATAAGCTTTTTTATCAAATCTAAAACAGCTTCTTATAGCATTTTTGGAAAAGGTTTTGATTCTTTTAAGAAGACCTTCCAATTTGAAGAGGCTTGTTATTCTTTAGATGCTCTCCTTTTATATTGTCTTTACAACTTTCTCTCACTTCTTTTATTGCAACAGCTGATTGTTCTATAGATTTATTGTTCTGTTCTACACAGAAGTAAGACATCGTTTTCAATCGTTTTTTTCCATTCCCTCATGTCACACCTGTTTTCTGCAATTCACTTGTTGGCTTTATTGTCAAAATGTGGACACCTGATACAGTTTTTCAAGCTCTATCAGCAACTCAGTCTCTCCTTGAGATCACAACCCGAAGCATTTACTGGGTGCTAAGGCATACAGGACTGTATTGTTCAATGCTTTAGGGTGCATGTGGGAAGCATGTTGTGATATAACTATCTTGCCAGCAAATCTTGAATAACACAAGCTGCAAATGTATTGTACAGCTTTTATTGTTATATGATACATGTTCTTTAATTGTTTGAATGCTCCCACTTTGTCACTACACAGATTTCATTGGGATATTGCAAGTCGTTTACATTTTTGATGAAGTCTGAATTCATTGTTATGAGTTTAGCTTCTGCATCATATACATATAGAAGCATCTACCACTGCAGAGTACTGTTTACTTATTGAGTACCAAATACAATAACGTAATTTAGATCAATGTGGTCTTTATTGTCTGACATCCTTAGGGGCATACTCAAGTGCTCTGATTTAGTTGTTCCATATTTTTAATGTTGTTGCCACCATATGGAGATTTTACAAATTCATGAAGAAAGTGCCTGCTATGCAAAACTGTGTTGCAGTATCAAAGCTTGCAATTTTCCGAAACACAGGGTTTGTGACTGCCAAACAGGAAGTTCCAATGTATAAATTATAGAGTGCTGTTTCTGACTCGCGGAGCACCCTTTGCAACTGACTGCATTTCACTTCTGAATCACAACATGATTTATCAGTGGTTTGAAACCGCGGTTGCAGTCCCATATTATTGATCTGGTACTGTCTTTCCATTAAGGATGGTATTCTATTTACAAAACAAATGCTGACTGCAGGAGACAGCTTCCACTTTGTTAATATTATGCCTTCGGTGTTGGGGGAAGCAGGCAGCGATTCAAAAGACCACTGCACGCTGTCCCCAACCGTCATTCGCTGAATGCCACTCAACTTTTTTTGAAGCAGTCACTATTGCAGGGTCTACTGAAAATATAAACATTCAATGAATGGAAATGCAGGGATGGTGTTCTGTTGTCCTAAACAGGCTCCCATCTCTGCATTCATGCTGAATTTACAGAGAGTTGCAAAAGGTGTCCTTCCTCATGTCTCCTATTCATCTGGCATAATTTTGGGAAATCTCTGGAAATGCAGGTTTCGGTATACAGCCTTTACAACGAAACTTTTACAACGAACTACCATTACAAACGCAACTTTTACAACGCAAACCATTACAACGCATAGCGCTGGGGGGCGCTCTAGGATAGGGAATAGGTTTAATGTACCATCCAACACCTTCCCTACTATCCACGGGGACTGGAGTTGGAATAGTAAATTAAACTATTCACTATCCAGCGCCCAAAAGCATTATGCGTTGTAAAACTTGCGATGTAAAGGTAGGCGTTGTAAAAGTATGCGTTGTAACGTCATACATCCGCAGGTTTCATCCGTGACTCAGGTCGGATGCAAACAAATTGGTGTGCAGCAACCACTGATTGACTTGTGACCATACCTTCATATGCTGCGTCCTAATCTATTTGTGGGTAAGACAGCTCTTAATTTGAGCATCTAAATCAGCCTTCTTTTAATACTGGTAGGTGAATCAGGTGAAGAATAATGAATTGTAGATGGGTAGCTTTATCCAGTCCAGGTTCAGGAGGCAATTGCTGTTGCATACACAGGAAGTAGAATGCAGCAGTGATTACCTACCCACTGGGTTAGGCACAGAGCCTGTCCAGTGGAGAAGTGTGGCTCAGGGGTTAGAGGCAGCAGACCCGGAAGCTGAGATCGGTCCTGGACCAGGGTTCAATTCCCCGCCTCGGCGGGTCTCGGGCTAAAAATTCCACGGACTCGATAATTCTCGCCCCGGTGCCTCCTCGACTCACGGGTTCACACTCTGCGACTCTGGGCAATAGCTTGCTTAATCTCCACAACGGCCCCTCGCGGCGGGATGCCTGACTTTCACCTTGTGGATACCCTGCTATCTCACAGGGGAATACCAGGAAGGGTTCCCTAAGCAAGCGCCGGGAAACCCACTGTGGGTAGCTGTGCGCTATATAAGCTCAACTACATTTACATTTACACTACCTGCACCTAAACTATACATGGCTGACCACAGAGTTTACCACAGGATCAGGTCTTGTTGCCAACCCATGCTGAACGCAGCCAGAGGCTCTTTGAAGTGGTTGTTGGCTACCTTTGGAGAGTTAAGCTCAGTGCCTAGCCAAGTCTAGTGGCCAACACCCTCTGCACACGGTCAAAGGCTGTGCGCAGTAGGGTTAATCACCTAGCGAGGGTTGGGCACACAGACTAGCCAGAGTACAGTGTACAGTCTGCAGAGAATTCCTGCTGTACATGGCTAAAGGGTGTGCAGTGCAGGAGCTGACTTTATAAAAACGGAATACAATATATCATCAAAAGCTTAAAATGAATTGAAAATAAAACAGTAAAAATGACTTCATTGTTGTTTCTGTTTATAGCATTCCTATCTATGTTTAAAAAAATCCTCTGGACCTTATTAGCAAAACAGAGTTAAGGTGAACATATGTCTATGAAGTAAATCAAAAACCTTGAAATTGCCAGTTACAGTTATTTAAGTGAACCAATGCATGTATCCCCAACACGAAAGTTGTAAATCACCCACAAGTGCATTGTTTATGACCTCACAATATCTATTTCAATAAAAAATGGAAATTGGCAACCTAACATCATTGAGTAACAACACTTATACAAGGAAAAGGCACAACAGCCAACATGTCGGTGGTTCCTCTACACTGTTATTTTCTCCCTTGTCTTGCATTAGGGTCGTCTTCTCATGAAAATATCTCAAAGCATTTCACTGAACTTACCCACGAGGATGTCAGAATCACTTTTGGAAAGGTTAAATCCGGATTCCCCACTGATCCAGTAGCCTCGCATATTTTGTCTAAGATTGGGCCAGCCCTTCTTCCCGGCCTAACCATGCTCCTCAAACTGTCTCTATTACCATCAACGTTCCTACTAGACGGAAGGAGGCCATGGTTAGACCCTCACTAAAGACGTCCAGTCTAGACCCCAACCAGCCTAACAAGTATGAGCCTTTCTCCCTCTCTTCAGGAAGGTCCTAGAGTCGTTAGTCAAGAAACAGCTTACCACCTACATTGCGATTAATCATCTGCTGGACCCCACGCTATCTGGGTTTCAGGCTTCACAAAGCACCGAAACCGCTCTGCTGGAAATATAGCATCAGTCGATAGCACCAGACTTTCACTCGATGCCGGACAGTCCGCCATCCTAGTCCTTTTGGACCTGTCAGCAGCCTTTAACACCATCTCCCACAGCACACTTTTGACTTGTCTGCGAGAGATGGGTGTCAGGGGCTCTGCTCTAAACTGGCTCAAGAGCTACCTGACAGATCGATCCTCCTGATGGGCTCATTTGCCTCCAGCAGCCAACCCAGAGACAAGGGTGTCCCCCAGGGCTCCCTTCTGAGCCGTACTCTTTTCAACTTGTACATGGCTCCCTTAGCTAGAATTATAAAAACACACAGCTTTGATACAGTATTGTACGCCAACAATACTCAGTAACTAATCACGCTCGGTCCTGACCCCACGGACACCAAACTTGGGTTCAGGCAGTGTATCATCACTTTTGCCCCTCTGGTGCGAGGACTAATCATTAGCCGGCTGGATTATGGCAATGGTCTTCTGGCCTCAATCAATGAAGAGCACCTAACTAAACTCCAGATCCTTCAAAACACAGCGGCCAGACTAGTATTAACCACCTCGATCTTCCTCGGCTCCTAGTTTGAGAGCTCTTCACTGGCTCCCTGTCAGAAAACGTATAACATTCAAGGTCAACTGTGTAGTTCACAAAACCCTTAAAGGCCATGGCCCTCACTACATTGTTAATAAACTGAAAATCTATCACCCATCCAGAACTCTCCGATCGGTCAATAAACATCTTCTTATCCTTCCCAAGATCCGCACTGCAAGGAATGGCGGAAGATCTTTTTCTTGTCTTGCCCCTACCCTTTGGAGCGCTCTCCCTTTTCATCTTCATACAGAGACCGACCACAGAAAGGTCTGCAAGTCTCTTAAAACCTGGCTGTTCTGAGATTCTCTCCTCTTCAGTCAAATGCTCTTTCTCCTCTCTCCTCGTTTTCTGATGTAGGCTAGCGCTTTGAGACTCTGGGTGAAATTGCGCTCAATAAAAATCCATACATAACATAACATCCCTTCTTTGGCTGCCAAACAGAAAATAAACAAAGTCCTATACGTCTGACAGAAATATTTTGCCAAAACTGGACCTCACTTCCTTTGCTCATCTTGTCAATAATATGCTCCATCATGACTACTGAGATCTAATTCCTCTAATCTAGTTGTGGTTCCATGCTGTACGCAGCCCTAAATAGTCGGGTATCCTCTTGCCTTCTTGATTACAAAAGCCCCAAACTCTTTTCCTAACTCACTTAGAACTATGCACAGCTTTGAATGCTTCCGGAAAGCGACTAGGTGTTTTTAGTTGTCTCTCAAAAGTTTCAGCGACTGTCTCCCTTTCAGTGTGTTGACAGTTTTTATAATTTTAAATAACACTTCATTCATTTGTTCGTTTGTATATTGTATTGGGATAATCCCGTGGTTCACTGAATGTTTAAATTACATTTTCCGAATGCATCATTGTTGCAGCTTTACTTTTTCATATTCATTTCGTTGACTTTTTTATGCAAATATTGTCTACCTAATATAGACAATTAACATATTTTTATGGTTCACAAAAGAAACTGCATTTGGGAAACTGCAAAAAAGAATAGCTTTTTTTATTTTCTAATGGGAAGTTTGAAATCCTTGGTAGGAGGGACCCACAGACCAATCCTGGAACCCGATGGACTGCTCAGACTGGCAAAGCTAAAACATATGTATGGTATGTTAGGAAATAGTAGAAAAATGTGTTTCCCCGTTTGTGCAAAATTTGTATAGCCTGTCGTTAGAAATTCCTTCGGTAATCTTCTATACATGTACATGCTATCAGGCCCATTTGTACTTTACATGGACATAAGTTTTACGTGCCAAGTATACAGCCCATAACACGCGCTTATATTTGCTTTTGAGGATCATGTATATTTTTGTCATGCATAAATTATGTATTTATGGCAGGCAGAAGTCCATTTAAGACTATCTTTATTTTTTAGATTAGAAACGTTACATTAACAGCATACGGCCCATTATAATATCCTTAATTTAAAACTTCAAAAGCCCTTATGCACATTCATTTTCAGAAAAGCTACAGTGGCATTTTATTACAAATGTTAAAAGAAGAATCATTCGTTATTAAATACAAGGTATAATTAGGCTATCCAACAATATTAGACATGAGTTCCAACCCTTCATCAAGTCGCTGTCAATGGCCTAATAATTTCAGCGACTGTTATAAAAGCATTAACACAGTGGGTCACAGGCTCAAAATGCCCTCATAACACCAAAACCTACGGCCTCTTACTGATCATTTGCTAAGTGCTGTTCACTCTCATCAAGACTAACCTACGGTTTCCAGGAAACTAAAATGAATAAGCCATCATTACATGCTCGTTGGCCCCGGCTTTCATTCCTTTCCTTCTAAATCTGAATAACTCCCAAAAGCAAATGGAGTCACAAACCTCTTGTATGGCTCTAAGATGTGTGCGAAGCTTCTGAGGATACCACCCAGGCTACATATAAATGGCCAAAATTCTAAAGAGTAAGTGAACTTTGAAGGAAAATACAGAGTTATAGACAAGCAACAGTGGATTTTGGGGGTGTTTTTACCAAGGGGTTTTGAGTGACATCAAATAGACAACAAGAGCAAAGCTCGATTTGTCTGTGGCGTCACTCAGAATCCTGAGGGGAAACATATCCCCATAATTCACTGTTACCCATCTATAACTGTATATTATGCATGGCACCCAAAATCATCTGATCCTGGCTTCAACTACTGTGCAGGGGCAGAGGATAATGGGACAGATATGCATAACATGCCCTCTCCTCAGTGACGCAATGTGAAAAATAAATATCTTACCTGCCATCCTTAAATAAAATCCACCATCTTCCGTGTCTTTCTTCTCCCTCCTTCAGCTGTGCAGCTCAGCTTTCAGTCAAAACAGGAAAGCAGCACTGCACTGACAGTAGACATGCCTGTCAGCATGGCCTTGAAGGCCTGTATGAAATCACAACAGTTGTTAACAACTTTTGTTATCAACGGTTGTGATGTCATAGCAAGGTGTTATGACTTTCAGAAACTGAAATAACCATAGAGGCTCTCTACCAGAGCCAAACTGTTAGTTAGACCTGACAGCCTTAGAGCGGTGTTGCCTTAAATTGTTTGTCTACTTACCTCCAATTTTTGCTGGATTTCAGTTTTGTTGGCTTTAGGACTGTGTGCCCTTTATCACTGCTAAAACGTGCAAAAGTGCTTGTGCTTACTCCACTAAACATGGTTAAATTGGCATATACATATTTGACATATTTAATTTTCTTATAAGTCCCTTATAGTGTGGTATACCATATACACAAGGTCTGTAAATCACATGCTATAAGGGGGCCTGCAGCACTTATTGTGGCACCCACTTAAGTAACACTCTAGAACCAGCCGCGGCCGGTGGAGGGAGTTACAGTGGGGCAGGGAGGCGGGGAGGGGGGGCTGCTAAAAACCGGCATATGGATAATTGCAGTTAAGTAAACAATTTAAATAATAAATCGAATTTCATAGCGCGCACTGCATCGTAAAATGCGATGCATTGGGCGCTACGAAATTAGTTTTATCAATTAAATTGTTTACTTACCTGTAAATATCCATTCTCCGGTTTTTAGCACCCTGCGCCTCCCCCTCCCTGCCTCCCTGCCCCACCGTAACTCCCTCCACCAGCCGCGGCTGTCTAGAACATGTTCCAGGCCTGCCATTTGAGCCTAAATGCAGTGTTGCACTGCCATGTCAACTTGCCATTGTAACCCCCTTGCCAAGCTTATTACATACAATTCTCCCCTATGGTAGGCGCAAGGGAGCCCATAGGGCAGGGTGCTGTGTAAATAAAAGATTGGGCATGACCATTTAAGTTCTACATGTCCAGGTAGTGAAAAACTGCCAAATTAGTTTTCACTACTGTTAGGCCTGCCCCTCCCATAGGATAACATTGGGGGTTCCTTATTACATTTAATACACTGTAATTCTTAATTGGGAGCATGTAAATATGTTATATTTGGTACCTATGACATTGTAACGATAAACCCTCTTCAATAGTAAAGTCAGATTTGTCATTACAATTTTGAAAATGCCACTTTTAAAAAGTTGCCATTTTCCTGCCTTTAGCCCTTTTGTGCCTGTAGCCTGGCCTGAGTCCCAAGACTGGGTGTAACTGAAAGACTTTGTGAATTCCTCCCAAACGGTCACACAATAGATGGGTTAGGTTTGCCTGAATGTGTCACCTGCTCTCAGGATGGTGGGGGGAGCGGAGCTGAGCACAGCCCCACATACACCTGATTAGCTTGTACCCATCCGCCATACAAAAAACTTAAAAACCCTGTATTGTCACTGCGGCTTGATTGGAGCCAGTGCAGGGGAGACGGAAAATTCCATGCACGTCAGATAACCTTTTCAGAAGCTTCTCCCACCTTCCAGAAGAAGGGCACAATGGTATAAATATAGGACCTTCAGACCCACTCTTCAGTTCACTACTGGACCTGCCGAAGGACTGTCATAGGACTGCCTGCTGCTGTGACCTGCTGTGCCTGGAAGGACTGGTTTGCTGCCTTAAGCCTGCCTGGAGCCCTCAGAGGCCAGCCCTGCTGTTGAGCTACCTGCATCTCCACCTGCACCCAGGACTACCAGAAGTGACTCCAAGGGCTTGTATGCTGGCCCCCTGTTTGAAGCACCACAAACATAAAAAGGATACCAACCTATTGAATCTGCATCTAGACCCGGCTTGAGTGAGTCCTGAACCCCAAAGAGGTGTCACATCAGTCCCGGACCCTTGGTTGTGGTGCTAAAGTTGGTTAAATGGCCATTTTCCAAAACTGGGGACAAACTTGGCCAACAAGTGCTCTGAGAACCAGGAGGAGAATAGGACCAACCTTTTTGTCTATCTCTCTGAGGTGTATCGTCAGTCTGATTTGACTTTGTGGCTTCTCCCGCTATGTTATTCACCACAGAAGCAAATCTATTTCAGCTGTCCTTTGCCAAAGGGGTATCTGACCTTTGGAACTGTCCTCATCTACAGCCGTCTGCTTCATCCTGCTCGAAATTTTTGATTTCAATTTTTGCAACTAAGCCCGAACTTAAACATCTTCACCTCCGCTTCCACCCTAGGTCATCCAACGACAAATATCCCTCCTTTGACACCTCCTGCAGCCTTGCCTGGCTGAACTTTGCCTTCTCAAACTTTTTTCTTCAAGAATTTTTCAAAGTCTGTAGGTAAGCCCTGAATGGGCCCAAGCCACTTTGTGTATCTGAACCGTGCTTCATCACGGTCAGCCTTAAATTAAGACTTTGGCCCGATCTCCTGTGGCTAGATATCCGCGGTTGGTGTTTTGAGCTTTTAGGCAATATTTTGAACTTTAAACTTTAAACATTCATAACTCTGGTTCTACTGGTTGGATGTTTGTCATTTTAGTGTCAAATAATTTATTGGAATGTAGTCTATGTTTCTATAGTGGTTTGAAGTTTTTCTTTGGTTGTGTTTTCACTTTATTACAGTTTGTGTGCTGCATAAATACTTTACACATTGCCTCTCAGTTAAGCCTGAGTGGTTCTTGTGCCCAGCTACCTAGGGTTAAGCACAAGTTAATTTGGTGACTTTTTGTGGTTCTCCTTGCAAGGGATTGTGGCTATTGCTTGACCAGGGCTCACACCTCAGTTAAACCACAACCGAATTTCTTTTCTCATGCATACAAAACAATGTATTAGCTTGTTTTTGTATATCAGGTCTACCTCGTAAAGCACTGAAATAGGTATTAAGTCATAATGAAATAACATCATTCCTTGGTAGCTGTAAATATCGCAAAGACATCATGTATTGTAATTATACCAAATTCTGAGATGCCTGATTACAACCAGTGAATCCTCATTCATGGGTCATATGCTTCCTTATCATAGCCCTTTATATAGTGAGTAATAAACATTTCAAGTAACAATGTGAGTTTGACCTACGATTACAGCTAAATATTGCATGAATACATATGTTTTGCATCTGCATCGATCATTAAAAGGAAATAGCAGTGAAAAAACTCTGCCTCAGTCAGAAGTGCATTTTTAAACTCTGAAACTCTGAAACCAAAAACATTGACCTGCAATTTGCTCAGATAAAAACAAGCACTTGATGAAACAGTCTATGATCCTCAGAGGCAGAGAGACTGCTTCCTGCTCATAGGAAAACACAATTGTTTGGCATTCGTTTGCTTAGTTGTGGTAGATTATTATATACCTTTATGGACCACTGTAGTGACTTCATTCAAAAGACCGCAACCCCTTGCTCATTAAACTATACCAAAAGATGCAGATGGACCAGAGACTGACTTGTCAGCCTCAGCCAACTGAGTGGTGAACAATATGGGAATGATCAACTGACTGTAGCCTGTCATTTCAATTCATCGATCAGATATAGAGGTCAAACAAATTCAAGCCGACCCTCTAGAATCCAGCGAATATCTAGGTCTTAATATAAGATCAGCTAGCAACCAAAGATGCAACTTGCATGCATTTTACCACCCACCAGGAGATAACGCAAAGTTCACAGAGCAGTTAA
This sequence comes from Lissotriton helveticus, assembly GCF_964261635.1. Taxonomy (NCBI): domain Eukaryota; kingdom Metazoa; phylum Chordata; class Amphibia; order Caudata; family Salamandridae; genus Lissotriton; species Lissotriton helveticus. The sequence continues at coordinate 740,408,644 of NC_136067.1, read as the reverse complement.
TGGAGATCATAACGGCCAACTCTAACAACGAAGCCAATAACATATTTCTAGGCGATTTCAACTCACACTGGGATGACTGCAATGACAAACTGGTCAACACGCTTAAAGATTTCCTCGTCAAACTAAACCTCACCCAAGCATGCACGCAAACTACACACTCGAAAGGAGCGACGTTAGATTGGATTATTTCAAGAAACAAAGATACATCAATCCTCTCCATAACTCCGTGCGACTGGTCTGATCATCATGCCATAACATTCGTGATACCCATAGTGAAAAAAGGCATGCCCGTGCAACCCTTCAAGTCCAAAAAATTGATCAGAGACACAAAAGAGGCGAATATTGAGCTACTGGTCGAAAGCTGTGAGAGAGACCTAAAGCCACCTAGCAACCTGCAGAATGTAAACGAGCTGACCGATCACTACATAACAGCAATTGAAAATATCGTCAACAACACCATGCCATTAAAACTGAAAAGAGTCTCGGAGAAGACAAAAAATCCTTGGTTTAATGGGTCACTAAATGAAGAAAGGCGCAAATTGAGAATGGCCGAAAGAAAATGGAGACAACACCCTTCATCCCCCGAGCTGAAAGCCCTCAGAAAAATTTGAAACCAATATAACAAAATGATCATCAATTCAAAAAAGGAATTTATAAGATCAGAACTGGACAATGCCAAAAACAGACCACGAAAACTCTTTAAAATACTAAAGCACCAATCAAACAAACTAGCCAAATCCGTTCAAGAGAACTCAAAAACACCCTCAAGCTGCGAGGAATTTTCCACATTCTTCACGGAGAAGGCCAAATCAAGTAAAGCTCAAAAACGCCGCGGCGAGCCTTCCCATCGAACCACTGCCTACGAGCGATACCGACTCTACAACGAAGTGTACTAAGACAAAAAACAAGGCAAATTGGGACACATTTGAACTATATGACCAATACATGATCACCAAGACGCTCTCGGAAATCAAACCTAACAACCACTACCAAGACCCCCTTCCCGCAAAATGATTAAGAGAAATCAGCCACATTTTGGTTCCAATCTGGACCAAAATAATAAATGCTTCACTATCACAAGGGATCCTCCCCGACTGCCTAAAAACAGGTCAAGTTGTTCCCATAATCAAAAAACCTTCAGCGGATGCATCAGATCCAAACAACTTACGCCCAGTGACCAACATCCCTTTACTGGCCAAACTAATTGAGAAATGCGTGCAGAACCAACTGAGCGAACACATCACCAAGTTCTCCTTGCTAGATGAATGCCAATCAGGATTCAGAGCAGGGCATAGCACGGAAACAGCGATCCTCCATATTGTTGATGACGCGCTACAGGCCCTTGACCAAAATCAAGCATGCTTACTGATTCTCCTTGACCTGTCATCGGCTTTTGACACGGTAAATCACGAAGCATTACTGACCAGGCTGCAGGACAGGATGGGATTGTCTGGAAATGTGCTGAAATGGTTCGATTCTTTTTTACAGAACAGAACACAACGATTCCTGGTCAACCAATCAATATCACCTCCATGCCCTAACTCAATTGGAGTCCCTCAAGGATCGACGCTATCCCCAGATCTGTTTAACTTATACGTCGAACCTCTTACAGAAATTCTCCGAAAATCACAGATATCCTATCACATGTATGCAGACGACACACAAATATACATAAAGATCGCCTCCCTAGAAGACATTGAACTAATGAATGAGACATTAAAAATGGCACTACAATGGTTAACTACCAATCATCTGAAGCAAAATTCTCACAAAACAGAGTTCCTACTAATTTCACCACCAAGGAGCCATACGGAAATAAAGGAATGGACTAAGTTTGTGACTGCGCTAAACTGCACCCCAACCCTAGTCAACTCAGCTAAATCGCTAGGAATCACCTTAGACGAGAACCTGGACATGAAAGCCCACATTAATTCAATGGCTAAAAGTGCCCGCTTTCACCTGAACTACTTAAGAAAATTGAAACCATTCATCTCAGAGGCGGATCTTAAACTGGCAATCCAATCCTTAGTTATCTCGAGGATTGAATATGGCTGCACCACCTTAGATGGCTTACCAAAAACGTCCACAGCACCACTAAAAGCCTGCCTTAACGCTGCGGCAAGACTTGTCACTGGATCTAGGAAATTTGATCATATATCCCTTCGCTTGAAAGCATTAAACTGGCTACCTTATGAAGCCAGAATCCAAATAAAGATAGCATGTATCACCCATAAAGCGCTCCACTACAACACTCCAAGATACCTAGCCAAGAAAATTCAGCTATCCGGAGGTAACAGACCAGCTAGGAGCGCTGAGGAGTTACTGCTACGGCCAGCGATTTTCCAGAAGAAAAAAACTTATGACAGAGCGTTCTCAGGAGCTGCCCCCAGAATATGGAACTCACTCCCCCCAAGCATTAGGAAGATTCACAATATTGTAACATTTAGGAAGGAGGTGAAGAGCCTTATGATGAGTAAATAGGTTACATAGAGAAGCTTATTGATCACTGTTGCGATCTATTGCTGCCCTAATACAGAACATGTATGTCATCAGAAAGGGAAGCATAGACAGGTATAACAAGAACGCTAATCGATGACATGAGACTGACCTCATGTATTACACTAAACGATATCCTTACCGCAACCTCATGTCAATGTGGACTTATAACTGCATCCCACAAAAAGTTTATAATGATCTACCTCATTTATGTCTATGTATATAGCTTATGATATAAGTTAAGCCGCAACTTACTATTAATGCAAACTGCACATGTGTTATGAATATATACCATCTACCTCATATCTGTTGTTCTTATAACTGTTAATATATTTGTTAATCCTTAACTTCTTTTATGTTAAGCGCTCTGATACCCACGGGTCTTGTTCGCGCTATACAAAACTTTAAAATAAATAATAATAAATAAATAAAGGTAGTAAGACATTCTGCTAGAGTGGGAACCCCACAGAATCAGACACACCTATTCTTTCCATTATTCCAAAAAAAAGTTGTGGAAAGGAAAAGAAGTATCCCAGTGGTCAATGCAAGGCAAGATAATCTGTCATCCAATGATGGACTCTTATGGTCACACGTGCTCCCTACTGAGCAAAAGAGAATGAGACTTTCAATTCAGGACTGCTAGGAGAGAAGTTGAGCTTTCTATAGCCCAAGTGAATTTGTAAAGTCTATACTATGCATGTTGAGGACCATCCTGCTAATTCAAGTACAACTTTATCAACAGATTCTGGGTATTCAAAGGGTCCACCTGACAAATCAGACTCAAGGAAAATGTTTTTGGAACCTATGAGATACCTTTGAATTACTGTCCGCTGGACAACCTTCCATAATGTGTATATGTGTGAACTCTGGGAGGACTCAGACCTGAAAATGGCACTCCATCTATTCACATTTACTTCTGTGGTGACTACAAGGCCATATCACTGAAAAATGTGATGAGTGGAATGTGCCCAGGGGATTTATGCTTACTCCCCAGAAAAGTTGAAAAAGACCAGAACCATTGAGCAGATGATATGATCTGTACATTTGAGGAAATTGGCTTAACATTTTGATAAATGGCTGATGCACAGTGACTATTTCTCAATTAAGGTGGCTAATGTATCTTGGCCTTAGGAACTGTGAAAACCTGTGCATCCACTGCCACTAATCTCTCAACAAGAAGGATGATATCCTTTAGCCTGGATTGTATTCATAAATAAGAAATCTCTGCACTGTGCAGATAATTGTGCCACTTGGCCATTTTCTAATTTGCCGCGTCTCCATTAACTTTCCTAGTGATCTCAGCATCAACAGGACACCTGCTGGTGTTTCACACTCTTTACATCACTATACCAGATTATGCTGACCCAGCGATACATTCAGTTTGTACCCTCCACCCAAGCAGAATGTAGCTACTGTACTGTTACAATGCTATGTGGAGTTTGATGGTAAGTGGTGGCAAATTAATTATCATTCAGGAGCAGAAGCTTTTTACCAGCGCAATTGTGAATCAGCACATACATTGTAGCTTTGGAAGAAATTGCATGGTTCTTTTACCTTTAGTACTGCATGTACAGTTTGTTGCAAGAATGTTTATGAAGACAAAAGTATGATTATATTATGTACAACCTTGAAAAATGGCATCAAGGCTGTTTTTTAGTGGAAATCATCACTAAAACACTTTCAAACACACGTGTGTTGGTAAGTAAAGTACAATAAATTTAGCGCTTTAATCAAGCCAAAATGTATGAAAGTTTTGACTTATTCAGAAATATATGTATGGTTCCATTTGATGTTGCCAGGTTAAAAATGTATTCAGTTTTGGAAAGAGGGCAATAATTGTCAAATCGATGATTGACAAATTTTAATCATGGTGGCAAGACTTGAGGAAGAGTTCTTGCCAAAGTAATTACTCACACCATTGTAACTGAATAATCAAGTCATTACAGTCCTCACTGAAAAAATCACAGCTGTTCTTTTTATCCCATATGGGCCAAATTGTGGGTCTTCGTTAGGATGGGGTCCAAGATGCCCTGAAAGAAAAATGATAACAGAATGCTAAAATTGAGGGCTTGTTTCATAGTGCAGGTGTCGGAGTTAGCACCTACTGACTAATTATAAAACCGGTAGTCATAGGTCCTAGCTGAATCAGAAACAGATGACGAATCAATTGTATAACTATAACTATTTTAGTAGTGAATACATCTAGAAGGAGCATGCAGAGGAGCTCTCACTAGGAGCAACCATGCTAGAGTTCCTGAAAATGACTGTAAGTAGGATTATAATGCAAGAGTCTTTAAATAACTTAGAACACCATTTGAGATAAGGAGAAAACACACACCCACTGTTGTGATCAACTGTTCCAACATATATGGATGAAGTATCGATGAAGTATATTCACATCATATTTTGTGTTCTCCATTATTTCCCACCCCATCTCTTTTATCTAGTCTACCTAGATTAATTCTGAACACCCACTTTATTAACCATGAGCATATAATAAAAAGTAACAATTTCTAAGGGAGTGTCTCCTCCTTAACCCAAGTTGTGTTCCACCTCTTTTAAAGACTCATTAGGTAAAACCCTCTTTACAAATATTTCCAGGATATCTGCTAATTGTTTCTAGTCCACAGCAGTCGCTGTGTTTGTAGGCCATACACAAAGGTTCGCAAATTGCGACCTGCCTCATGAATATTAATGAGGCAGGCCCCTTGCAACCCATGTGAGAATTACAAATACTGTCTCAGACACAGTTGTATATTCTATTTTGCGACTCGCGGAATGGAATTGTTGTACATCTGGCCCCAAGTACTCTGACATAACCACAGATCCCAGAATTACTATCATACAAAAAAGTGTTTGATGGACATCCATCAGCAATTGACATGACCATTATTGCCCCATCTCACACCGGAAATGTTTTTTACGTGGTAACTTTAATAGCATTCATGCATATATTTTTGTGTAAGTCATAGTTTCCACATGCTTTGCCCTGATTTAAAGAAATGGCCCATTTTTATATACCAGATGATCGATCATATGTGTGCTTTTAATTGTTTTGGTGATGGTTTCCATAAACTTACAGCTTTGAACACCTATTTATGATTTTACATGTAACTTTACTTTGTGCTTATATAAAAAAATATTGTGTCACAAAATGTGACTCTGTATCTAAAGCCAAAAGGTGCATTGTTACAAAGTATTCACTGATCTCCAAGGATGTCCATGTCTCAGTGAGCAAGTATTTTCATTTATGATTTCAAGGACCTTTCCCTATCTCCATATAGCCCTGGAACGTACCAAACTCAAGGGGCTATGGGATGCCCAAATTGGCTATCATAACTTCAAAAGACTTCAAAAGACCATCAAACAAATCTCATTGGTGGAAGACAAGGCAACCTTTTCAAACAGAGCACATGCATGGATGACCCTCAACACATATAAAGCATTTGGTCCTCAAACATACTTCAATCAGGGGTACCCCAGGGCAACAAAAATGAGATTTATGAGGCACAGACTGGGAATTCTGCCTTTTGCTCAGCATCTTCCACCATGGCAAAGGCAAGCATCACAAAATACCTGCAGTCTGTGCAACGCTAAATCAGGCGACATACTACATTTAATCTGCCTATGCAAAGAAATGCTTCAAGCAAGGTGCAATTTCCTAAAAAAAACTATTCAATCAAACAGGCATTCGCACCAGGAGGCAAGCTGTGTTAGCCTGTCTAAATCCAGAAAATATCCAGCTAAATTGCCGTCTAGTTAAATTCCTAACGATAGCCGAACAAAAACTACTTATGAACACGTAAGACAAACTAGGCTTAGCCTTCTCTTTCTACCTATCTCTGGGAACATACTCCAAAAAAAGACTATCCTCTCGGATTCATCTCTAATCGCATTGGGACCATGCATGCTGTATGTAAACGCACCTTAAACCTAAACTATGATTAAGATCTGGGTTCTGGGCGAGTGCTATGATGCTAAAGCCACTGTGGGCTACCTCTAAAGTACATATAATAATTTCAAGACCGACTGTACAGAACCTTTTTTTGTATAAGACTTTTAATCGCCGGATCTTTTGCACAAACCTAGAAACGCACCGACAAATGTTAAAAATAATAGGGACTTTAGAGCCGGACTGAGATGTTCATAATTTTACCTTTTATATCTTTTTATCTTGTGTAGTTGATTTGGTTTTACTGTCAGCAATGGTTTTAATTAATTATGCAAATAAACTTAACCTTAAACTTAAACTTAAACTTTGTGAGATCAAAACAGATGCATCTGAAGATGGTAGTTCCCTTCACATGGCTGAATGGCCAAGTTAGTCTTGTAGCCTTCACCTTGGATAATCTGTAGCAGTTTTATTATTGTGTGGTTTACGGCTGCTTTACATTTGTGCCCATGATACACCCAACAACAGCATCTGTGAAGAGTTGCTTTGCATGTTGTATAAAAGCAAGTTCTGAACGGCAGCTGCATCATTACTATTGGGAAGCCTGACCTTTGCCCTCAAATTCATGTACCTCTTACCACATAATGGTCACTATTTCCAGTGGTGTGATGTGCCTGCAAAAAAGATTTTCAAACACCACCCTGCTCTGGTTTTTTATGAATTAGAATTTGAATGTAGAACAGCCTCTGCTTTGGACCCTGGCTTCCAATCACTGCCCCCCCCCCCCCAGATTCATAGTGGCCCTCTCGATTAAGTATATTCAGATACATTCTGGCCCTCCCGGAACAAGTTTATACTATTGCTTTTGAACTTAAGCAGGAGAAGCATCTGTTGAGAGAAGAAGAGGTACCAGGAAACAAACTCTGTTTCATTGGGCATGGGAATAAACTCAGACACGGCTGCACTGGTAAGACTGGTGGGGTGGAGGGGGGCTGGTGGGGGGGAGTCGACTGACAATGGGATAGGTAAAATTAAATAAAAAAAATATGAAAACTACTTACCTTCCACTCGTAGCACAGCAGACCTATCCTATCGTCTGCCGCCCTAATGCCCCACCCCCGCCCCACCGCTCTTACCTGTGCTGAGCGCGCCGGAATAAATCTCTTACAAGAGGAGAATTCAAAGTATGCTGCACTTTGAGAGTGAGAAGATAATGAGCTGAAGTGTCTATAATGGAGTGAACCTGCTCTTACTAGGAGGAGACAGACTGATGTCCCATCTGACTGAGGTGTACAAAACTGAAGTAAGAATATAGCTTGTGCAAAATCAAAAGCTAGCTATTCTTTTATCCCTTTACCCTCTACTTGTGTCCCCTCTCTTTTTTTTCTGAGCATTTTTTGTGTGCTCTTTGGCTTTTGGCCTGTTCTCCAATTCCTTCAATCCAATTCAATACTATTTTTAAAGATATTTTTAAAGACCTTTCTGTATTGTTGTCCATTGGGCTCCAGATTTAAATCCTAATGAGACCCCAAAATCCACCAGGATCCCTTGCTCTGCCTTCTTAGCCATCCTGCCAGGGCATCCAGATTCAAAGAATAAGACCTTGCACCATAAATCCTGCTGAGTCCTCCCCCCACCTGCCATACTATCTGCTTGTTTTACCATTTAGCTTTAAACTCTTAAATTAACTATGTTGCTCCACAGCCACAAACATGTTTCATGCCACCCTAATATCTTGCACGCTGTTATGTTACTAACAGGCTCTTTTATTGACACCTAGTCCCATTCCATACACTCCAAATCCACTCATCACTTCTTCCTCTCCACTTCCAAACCAAAAGATTTCCCTCCATAACATGTTTCCTTTGTCGACACAGATGCTCTGGAGCATACCAGATATTCATTAGGGGCTACACCCCTATAATCCTGGGTTGAAGGACTCCTAAGAAAGTAAAATTGTCAAGTTTTAAAGCCACACACATACATGAGATGAACTCTATTGTGCCAGGTAGAGGCTGTAAACAATACACTGTGGTTGGTTATGAAAAGTCATCCCTATGGGTTGTCTCCCTGTGTTTCATCCTTTGAATCTTCAGCTACTATAATTTGGCAGGGGGTATAATTGCCAATTTCTACTAATTGCTTTTCTGTTTCTCCGAGGTAGATCCTTCCAGAATATGCTAAAGCTGGCTACTTAATGCCATTCATTAGGAGGTTCCTGATGCTTCTAAGCACTTCTAGTACAATTGCATGATTGCCTAATCCAATGCATAGCACCGTATCCCTTTGAGGTGGACTCAGAGCATATACTATGGCTGTTTGTATAATGAATGCTCCTCTGCCATTCCTGAGTGGACTTCTGAGATCATTGCATTATTCTCATTCCTAAGGGTTGCAGCCCTGCCAGCTCTGAGTGTATTCAACAAAGTATATCCCATAGCTTACTGTATAATTCTCATCCAACAAAGCCCTCAAAGCATATGCTATGGCTAATTGTATTACGAGTATTACTCTGCTGCTTCTGGACGGACTGCTCAAAGCATACTCTGAAGCTGGATGTAAATAATTGTTCTTCTCAGAGCATAAACCATTGCAGTTCATATAATTGCTGCTGATGATTTAACCTTCCTCCGAAACACCTTTTCTTGACTCATGGTATGGTACCACCAGATGCCTCATGTGCTAGAAAGGCTCTGCTGAGGATACCAGAAAATCACTTTTGCAACAGTTGATGCCACTGATGTTTTTTTACAGCTTTTGCATTGTATTAATGGGGCACTTGCTTGGCCAAGGAGAACAAAGGATGATCAGGTATGGGAAATCTCCCCACTGTTTCTGTGCTGCAAATGATTGTTTTATGCCTGCTTGTGTTTGTGAGGGGGGTACCAGTGAGGGAGATGGGTGCATCATGTAGTGGCAGCCTTTCTTCCATAATGTGGCTACATGAACCCCATTAGTTAGACTTGGTGACTAACTTGGAGAGAGTACTGTGACTACCTGAATGGATGGCTTACCTTCCTGTCCCTAGGGGGTACCAGAAAGAGGCCAGTGACATTCCTGAAACAAGAAACGTTTTTGCTCTGCTTGTCTTTCCAAATGAAATGCCCATGCTGCAAATGCTTCCACTATTCCTGGGCATCTTACTCAGTGTTTATTTGTAAAAAAAACTAAGTGCCAGGGCCCCGTATCAGGAGAACACTGCAGCTTGCGCCACCCTTTCTCCTTGCCAGCGTTGCCAATGTACGTACCAACATAACTACTACCCATCACACTCCTACAAGTGTGCCAATTCAGACTATTTCAGGCCTTCAATGCCATAAGAATGGCTAGGGTTGCAGGTATTAGTAAGTTTAAATGTATATTAAATTAATAAACAACTGTTCTTCTGCTCATCTGTAAATTAGACATACACCACCACCTTGTGGCAGAATGCCTTAAGTGCCAGGGTTGGCAGTTATTTGCCATTGCCGAGCACTGCAGCTCCAGATCAGTGGAAGAGCCACGTCTTAAGGTCCTTCTTGAACGTGTGAGGGTCGGGGAGCGTCTGATGTTGACGGGGAGCTTGTTCCAGGTCTTGGCTGCAATGTAGGAGAAAGCTCTCCCGCCTATTCTGCATCTGAATTATATTAATTTCAACTCTCTATCCATATTAGTTGTGGTCTGTGAGGGTTAGAAATTTACCCCAGCCATAAAAAAAATTCTGTAATTGAGTAAAAATGCAGGATCACTGAACGGGTTTTTTTATGAGCTAGGAGTGTCCATGCATTAAATTGCTACATTTGTTGGGTAGATGGATGTCCATGCTTCTCCTGTCCTCTTGTGACTCAACCCCACTGGCTTCTACATTCTCCCCCGCCACCTCTTTTTCCTCTTCCTATCTATAACATTTATTCAATTCTGTCTCTATGGATCACACCAGCTTATTCTTGCTTGTGCGTTAATCTACCACTTTTTCACTCTAACTTACTAGGGATTCTTTTTCTGTATCCCTTCGTTTCTGATTTCTTCACTCCAATTTTGCATTATCTCCTTATCAGGGCTTCTCTTCTTCCCTTCTGTCTTTCTCCTCCCCTTTCCCTCCTTTCTCCTCCTCTTCCACCCTATTCTATTCCTCTCCTCTCTCCTCGTCATCACCCTTGCCATCCCCTATCTCCCAGTATCTGCCTTATTTCTGTCCAATACCATTGCTTATCTCTTTTTATCTGTCTTTCTGGTGCCTCTTCTGCCCTTTATAGGTCAACGCCTACCAGACCAGTTTGGTTTGCTAAAGACATCTTGGAAACATTCAGAAAGCTGACCTAGGAATGCATTTCGCTCATTGCTTACCATTGGCTTTGTAGACTGTAACTCACATGTTCTGCCTTACTTTTTGCTGGCTTTGTTAGATCTACGCTGTCCAGATTGAGTTTGTTCCTCCTATTTGCCAAACCTTGTTTACTGTATTCTTCCATGAACTTGCTTTCTGTAAACAGGCCTTTAAATCTTGTTCTTATCCTATCACATTTGCTATGCATTCAAAGACAGAGGTCAAATGTCAAGTTTTCTCTTCCCAGGGAGCTTGGTGTTTACTTTTCTTTTTCTTAATTCAAAGTGAGAGAATTTATGTGACAATCCTGCTGAGTATCCTTGTAGGAGGAGAGGGTGTAGGATTCTTTCTTTCTATAGCACACTAAATTGAAATGAACTGTGCTCATGTTTCAGAATTAGTAAACACTGTTTTACTCTACCATACTCTACCCCACTACAATCCACTCTAATCTACCCTACTCCACGGCAATCTATCTCATTCCAATCTACCCTCTCCAATCCACTCAATCTACCACACTCCACTCTTTCCAATCTACACCACTCTACATCACTCCATTATACCACATGCCACACAAATCTACCCCACTCCAGTCCAATGTAACCCATTCCACCTCACTCTATCTCACTCCAATCTACCACACTCAACTCCACCCGACCTACCCAATTCCAATCTGCCCTATCTAATCCCCCACTTGTATCTATCCCAATCTAATCCACCCCAATCTACTCCACTCTAATCTACTCCGCCCAAACCCAAACCCAATCAACTCCACTCCAATCTATCCCTCACCAATCTACCCTACCTCAATCCACCCTACCCCATCCCAATCTACCCAACATCATTCTAGCCAAATCCACTTAAATATACTCCTCTCCAATCTGTCACACTACAGTCTACCCCAATCTATCCCACTCCTCTCTATCTCCCTCCAATCTACCCTACTCTACTTCAATCTACCCCACTTCACACCAGTCTACCCTACCACAATCCACCTAATCTATCCCACTTAATGTACCCCACTCCACCCTAATTTGCCAACTACTGCAGTCTATTCCTCTATACTCATATCTAGCCCCACTCCACTCCAATCTACCCAACTCCAATCTACCCCTATCCACTCTACCCCCAATTCACTGCACTACACTCTTACCCAATCTACTCCCCTCCACTCTATCCCAATATATTCAATTCCACTATATCCCAATCTCCCCCACTACAATCTACCCAACTCCACTATAATCTATCACATTCCACTCCAATCTACTCCACTTCACCCCAATATACCCTAGATCAATTGTCCCCACTACCCCACTTCAATCTAAACCAATCTACTCCACTACAATACCTACTCTACCCCAATCTACCCCACTCCATCTCACTCCAATCCACACCAATCTATCCAAATCTATCCCACACCACTCCAATCTACCCCACTCCCCCAATCTATCCCACTCCACCCAATATACCCCACTCCAAATGGCCTCAATCTACCCCGTCTCCGTTCCATTCTACCTTACTTTAATTGATCCAATCTACCCCACTCCAGTCTACCCCACTGCACTCCACTCTACCTGACTCCACTCCAGTCTACCCCACTCCACTCCAATCTACCCCAATACACCCCAATCTTGCCCAATCTACTCCACACCAATCTAATCTACTCCAATGTATCCCAATCAAGTTTACCCCAATTTACACCAATCTACCTGACTCCTATCTATGCCACCCCAATCTACCACACTCTAATCTACCCCAATGTGCTTTACTCCAATCTATCACACTCATCCCAATCTACCAAAGTCCACCCCAATCTGCCCCAATTGAATCTACCCCTCCAATCTACCACGCTAATCTACACAACTCCCCCAACTGCAATCTACCCCAATCCACCCTACTCCATTGTACCCACTCCACTCTATGCCAATCTACCCAAATCCACTCTACCCCAATCAACCCGATTCCATTCTAACTCAATCTACCCCACTCCAATCTATCCCATCCCTCTCTACATCACTGACCCTTTACCATGCTGAACAGCAGTCACACTGGTGTACATAATGGCTAAACCGCATTGCCAAAGCCAATAGCTCTTCCGTAGGCGAGACCTATTGGCTTTGCCAAAGCTTGTTTATTTACTGATTATACACTGCATGGTACATGTCTCTGCTCATGGCATCTATTCTCCTGCCTTTGCAACTTTTGTGATTTCTGGGCTCTCACTCCTTTAATTTCCCACGCTTACCTGAAGTAGATCAATCATCCTTTCCCCTTGTCAGTTGTAAATTCAGTTCTCTTTTGACAACTATCACTTCTATGTGTCCTAATTCTGCTGTATTTCATGACTTCTGTCATGCTGTTCTGTTACCACTCAACAAGGAAAGTAAAGGTTATGCAGAACATGCATTTCTCACACCTGACAACTCACACAGTGCAGCTTGTGACACAGTTTCAGTACTCACTACACGGCCACCTGGTGAGAATGCATGATCATACGGTGAACCGTAAATGAGCTTGACACAATTGCCCATAGTAGATTTCCAGCTCGTGCATGTTAGCTCCTCATTCCAGAAATTCATCGAAGCATATAAAACGATCTACGAGTGAACGAAAGAAGCAACTCCAAAGGGATTTGTTTCTCTCTCTCTCTCTCTCTCTCTCTCTCTCTCTCTCTGTGCTCACATCCAGGACATTGTTGTTTATTGTGGTTTGGCTGGAGCTTTACAGATTCTACCAAGCCACAGTAAATGCTCCGCTTCCAGCAAGCAAACGTATTAAAAATGCTCTTCCTTGATGAAAGTGGAGCAGAACTGCTTTCAGATGCAGGAAGCAGCTCCCTGTGTGTAGAAGCAATGCTGGCTTCCGCAGGAGGCAGGGAGCCATCCCTCAGTCCCAGTGGAGAGTGCATGCCCTGGAGGCACCCACTTTAAGATAGCCAGGCTCTGGAGGATGGGATCCCCGGGGCCAAATTCACCCTTGGGAGGTGCCCATGCATCACCCATCTGTAAATGACCCTTCCCTGGGGGATCGGGTCCCTGGGGCCAAAATTGACATGGGTAGGAGGACCATGGAGCCCCCTTGTCTAAATCAAAAATAATTAAAGAAAAGACCAGGCTATGGGAAGGGGGTGTCGGGTCGAAATTGGCCCAGGAAGGGGGTCACACCCCGCGCTTACCTAATGAAACAAATATTTTTTTTAAGGCAACCAGCAAGTCGATGGATGCCCTGCCCCTCTTCACCACCACACAGCGGGATTGCTGAGAGGGCATCGGAGCCCTGCCCCCTTTTCCTACCACTCTGCAAACACACCGCCAGGCACACTACAATTTGGTGGGTGAAGTCCCCTTGATTTCTGTTGGTCCTTGGATGCCAACTACCCTTCCTGTTACCTTAAGTAAGTCCCACACTACAGGATTGCTGAGATGTCATCAGAGGCCCGACCACTTTCTTCAGCACTCTGCAAAGTGCCTCTACTGGTTGGAGGATTAAGTCCACTTGGATGCTGAGGGTTCTTGGGGGCCAACAAGCCTTCCTGTTACCTCCAGTAAGTCCCACACAGCTGGACTGCTGAGAGGTCTTTGGAGGCCATGCTCCCTTTGTCCAGCGCAGTGCAAATGTGCCTCCTGGTTCACTACTGGTTGGGGGATGAAGTCTCCTTGGATGCTGAGGGTGTTTGGAGGCTAAGAACCCCTCCTGTGTCCTCCAGTACATCTCACACAGTGCGATTGCTGAGAGCTGGTTGGAGGCCCCCCATTCTTCACCGCTCTGCAAACTTGCCACCTGATGCACTAGTAGTTGGAGTATGAAGTCCTCTTGGACGCTGAGGGTACTTAGGGTCAAAGATGCCCTACTGTTACCTCCAGTAAGTCCAACATAGAGGAATTGCTGAAAGCTGGTCGGAGGTCCCGCCCCCTTTCTCCACCACTCTGTTAACATCACTACTAGTTAAAAAACCATAGAAATTCACTTAAAAAAACCAAAGGTTTTACTTTTGACAAAACAAAACAAAGTTAAAAGGATGTTATAGTTCGGAAATAGAAAATGAAAAACCTTAGCAATCCACTGAAAAAACCAAAGGTTACAGGGACGTTATAATTACGAAATAAAACATTTTAAAACATAGAAATTCCCTGAAAAAAACAGAGGTTACAGGGACATTATAGTTAGTCTCAGATTTTACTTGTACAGAACCACAGCAATTCAGCAGTAATAATTACTTGAGCTAACTATAACTTATGCCCCTGCAATGCACTGCTTATGACCTCATATATTACATCACTCATGACATGGCCAATGGCGTCACTAATGACATTACTGATGAAATATCAAATGACATCACTGATGACATCATCCACAGAATTTCAGAAACCCCACTCACACCCCAATGTAACAGTTATTTCACCCACTACAACTTCCACACAACCAATGTCCAAATCCATTGACACACCCATACCAGTAGTTATATACCCACACCATGATTTGTAGGTCTACAAACACATCCACTCACTCACCGATACTGCCACTCAAACACCCACTCACTCACTAATATAGCTACAGACATATCCATTCATATGTCCATACAGACCCTCACACGCTGTCAGTCATTCATAGAGATACTCACACACCTACTCACTACCCCATACAGCCAACCACACAGCCACTTACTCACCCATACAGACACACACACCCACTTGCTTACACACACAGATACTAACACACACTCACTCATCTATACAGTCACTGACACAAGTACACACTCACTCAGACAGCCACTATCAACATCCCTCACTCACACATACAGTCACTGATGCTCTCTAACACTCATCTATGCTGCCTTTCACACTTGCAGTTAATCGCCCATATATCACTGACACATCCATTCACTCACAAACACAGCCATATATACAGTCACCTATACAGCCCCTCACCTATTTACTCACAATCCTATACAGCCACTGACTCACCCGCTCGCTCGTCCATGCAGGAAGTCACACAACTTCTCACCCACACAGACACTCAGACACCCATACAGGTACTCAGATAACCAATCAATCACCTATAGAGCCATTCATGTACCCACTAACCACCCCATAAGCCACTTAGACATCAACTGACAGGTTGATACAGACATTCTCATAAACTAGTCACTCACCCATACATTAACTGAGGTACCTAATTACTCAAATATGCAGTCAGACACACACTCACTGAATCACCTTGGTATTTATATTTAACACTTATAAACATTTTAAAAGTACTCACAGTAACTGGATGATGTCATCTGTGATATCATTTGAGATGTCATCAGTGATGTCACTGACCGTGTCATGAGTGATGTAACATATGAGGTCATAAGCAGTGCATTGCGGGGGCGTACGTTATGTTAGCTCAGGTAATTCTAACTGCTGAATTTCTAGGGTTTTGTGTGAGTGAAATCTGAACCTAACTATTAAGTCCCTGTAACCTTCCTTTTTTTATGTATAAATGTTTTTTTCACAAAAAATCAAAGGTTACAGGGATATTATAGTTAGGTTCAAATTGCACTCATTCAAAACCATAGAAATTCAGCAGTCATATTTATGCCATCACTGTTGACATCTCAAATGACATCACTGATGACATCATCAACAGAACCACACAGAGCCACTAACACTCCCATACAACCTCTTGTATGTCTACTCACACACCCACATAACCACTCACATACCAATTTACAGATCCAATCCACTACTTACACTCCCGCTCAATATTCCATAGAGCCACTCTCACACCCACTCACTCACTCCTTTTTTTAAGTAAGACAATCTTTATTGTCAATTAATACAAATCATTACAATCAGGGAAAATATAAAATGCATTAAACTGTTTAAAATAATAAAGTTATTTCTTCAAACATTAAATTAAGAACACAAGTTACTAGTATTGGGGTAATTTAGGGATAACATGTCTTACTGAATCACTATCATACATTTTTATATTTCATTGTTAAGACATAGCTTCCATACAGTCAGTCACTACCTCATTTCTTTATCTGCATTAAAATTTAATTATAAAGGCACTGTCATTTGGACCTAGTGGTAAAAAGTAATAAAATTAGTGCTTCCTTGAGAAATAAATTAGTGAGAATCAAATAGATCGTCTAGATCTATAAAGTGTCAATATGCTTCTTTTCAATATTATTATGTTAAAATAAAATTTTATATTATCCTTCGAGAGTCAGCTGAGTCAGCCACTCACACAACTATTCATTCACCCATACAGCCACTCATACAACTAGTCACTCATCCATACAGACAGTCACGTAGCAACACAATCACCCATACAGCTACACACACACACACCTATTTACCTACACAGTCACTCACACACCCACTCACTCACCAATCCAACCTCTCAACACAGTCATTCACTCACCTATACAAGCACTCACACACTCACACACACACCCACACAAGCAGGTATTTACCCATTCACACATCCATACAAGTATTCACACATCCGCTCATTCACCCATACAGCCATTCAAAGAGACGCTCCCTCTCCAATACAGCCACACACACACTAACTTACTTAACCAAAAAACCCACTCAAACAGTCACACACTTATGCATACAGTCACTTACACACCCAGTCACTTACTCGTACATCCATTCGGATACCCACTCACTCACCCATGCAGTCACTACATACCCGCTTACCCACCCATACATCCACTCACTCCGCCACTCACTCACCCATAAAGCCACTGACACACCCACTCACTCTCCAATACTGCCACTCACACAGCAACTCACTCACCTACACAGCTACTCACATAGCCACTTATATGCCCATACAGCCACTCACACCTCCGTACACACATGGATACATTCAGTCACATGGCCTCTCACATAATATATGTTAGAAGTTAGAAGTAGTATCACTGAGTAGTAATGAACAAAGTATACTAATTTAACTTTTGTAGTAGGTTAGTATATATGTTTAACAATCATAAAATACTTACACTCACTAGGTGATGTAATTACTGATGTCCTATGAGCTGTCATCAGTGATGTCAGTGACCATGTCATGAGCGATTTAATATGTGAGGTCATAAGCAGTGTATTGCAGGGGTTCAAGTTATATTTAGCTCAGCTAACTATAACTGCTGAATTTCTCTGGTTTTGTACGAGTGAAATGCCAGCCTAACTATAACGTCCCTGTAACCGTTGTATATTTAGTGAAAAAAAACGTTTAAAAAAATATATGTGTGTGTGTATATATATATATATATATATATATATATATTCACTGAAAAAACCATAGGTTATAGACCATATATAGTTAGGAATTAGCATTTAAAAAACCTTATTTTACTCACACAAAACCATTGAAATTCCATATATAGTTAGTTGCACTAACTATATATCGCGCACCTGCAATCCACTGCTGATCATGTCACATATTACATCATTCATGACATGGTCAGTGACATCACTGATGACATCACTGATGACATCTCAAATGACATCACTGATGACATCACTGATGACAACATCCAGTGACTGTATGTTTCTGTAAAGTTAAAATATGTCTTACATATTGAAGAATGAGTGGATGTATAAGTGTCTGGATGAAGGATTTAGTAGGTGCGTGACTGACTGTATGAGTGAGTGATTAAATGTGTCTCACTGAATGCATGGGTTAGTGACTAAACTGTCTTAATTTGTGCATCATTATGTCTGTTGTTCTGTAAACTGCTGCATGTGTTGATCATTAGCTATACGAGAGGCTATATGTGTTATTAATTGGTTGCCCAAGTATTTCTATGGGAGATTGAGTTTGTGTGGGGGTGGCTGGAAGGTGTGTGACTCTATGCATAGATGTGTGAACAGTTTATTCACTAGGTGTATGAGTTCAAGAGTGCATGTGGAAACAGCTACATGGGCAGTTGACTGTGTGCATGAGTGTATTGATGAGTGAATGGATATCTCAATGCTACATGTCATAGTAAGTACATATGTAAAACACAGTACATGTGAGAGTTGGCATATATAAATAACTGTGCATGAGAGCCACCGAATGAGTGAGTGGTTGTATCGATCATTGTGAACTTGTATCAGGGATTGTATAAGAGAGTAAATATGTGTTAGTATATGTTTCAATAAGTAAGGTGTGTTTAACTGTATAGTTGAAGAAATGGAGATGAGATTGTTTCTTTGCATGACTGACTGGGTGTGTGAGTAACTCCATGGATGAGTGGCAGTGTGTGAGTGTCTGTATACACTGAGTGTATCTAAGGTTATATTAGAGTCTGAAGAGGTTTATCGTATTAGCACAAGAATGATGTCAAATGAGATGTCATCAGTGATGTCATCAGTGATGTCATTTGAGATGTCATCAGTGATGTCATCAGTGATGTCACTGACCATGTCATGAATGATGTAATATGTGACATGATCAGCAGTGGATTGCAGGTGCGCGATATATAGTTAGTGCAACTAACTATATATGGAATTTCAATGGTTTTGTGTGAGTAAAATAAGGTTTTTTAAATGCTAATTCCTAACTATATATGGTCTATAACCTATGGTTTTTTCAGTGAATTTTCAAGGTTTTGTAAATGCTAATTCCTAACTATATATGGTCTATAACCTATGGTTTTTTCAGTGAATTTCAATGGTTTTTTAATAGCAAATATCATAAGCTGTCGAATGTCAAGTACGTGGTAAGTGAAAACATTTTCGTGTTTATGCACACTGATCTGCTTTGAATGGTGCCCCCCCCCCCTCATTTCTATTAGGAGTACTCTCTCTTTGCAGATAGTGAAAGGTAGTTAACGCAGGTCTTTGCCCCCATTGTAATCCGTCGTGCCTGCTTCTCTCTCCATTTGATTGATTGTTATCCAAGTATTTACTGTTTTAGAATTAGTTCTCTTTGGTTCATTCTCTATTTACAAACAAACACAGAGTCGCAATACTCTGTTTAGTCTTTGCAGATAACGAAAAATCGTGTAAAAAAAAAAGAAAAGGAATCGAGCAAAATCAGTAGGCCACTAATGGGATCTCTTTTTGACCTCGCTAAAATAGAAACATTAGGAACAACCCCTCATGACAAATACAAAACTAGTGAGATGAACTGAACTCCACACAATGATGGCTGCAAAACAGCTCGGCTCCGCCACCCACCCCGCCCAAAATAACGATAAAGAACGGCTGCCATGATTGGTTGCGGAATGACCACGACGGAGCTACGAAATGGTGCTGCTCTCATGCTAACCCCAGCTTCAGTCTGAAACATCCAGAAACACTGTAGACTACCAATTCGATCAGTTCCGGTAGCGCCCCAATGTAACCCGGTAGAGAAGAACTAGCTCTCCCCTCTTTGACTGATGGTTCTTGTTGCCTGTCCCTTCTGTTGTCATCTAACAGAACTATTTAGCCTGCTGAAAGGGGTTGTGTTCCGACCGCTGGTTGGTGGAGACATTTTGACTATATTCTGTACCTGCGTTGTCGCGTAATGCGTCATATGACGCGCCGCGTTAGCGCATCCGGAAGTCATCCGGGGCGCGCAGCGCGTAACGTAAGCATAACAAGTCATGTGACTTGTTAATAAAACTTTTCATTGGTTCATTTTACTTTTCTTATTGTAATGATGAAAGGCTTGGTCATATGACCTAAAAATTACGCTTTTCATTACTTCCGAACATTATTTTTTCTTAAATATATGTTATAATGTTCCAGGCTAATGTACTTTCCCGGAAACTGTCCTGCAAGTAAAATATATTCTTTTTTCGAGAAAAAGAGCGTTTCTTCGTCCCATGACGGAGCCGTTGAGCAAAAGAGGGTCGACCTGCTGTCTTAGTCGCCGATACGCCTGAATATGAGATTCTTATCGATCACTTTATGTTGCAGGAATAGAAAACACAACAGCCCTTGACCATTTATCTTTACTGCGTTCCTTCGTATTATACCTTTTACCCTTCATGTAATTGGTCTGCTTTATTTCACTTGCCTTTTAATGATTCTAAAACAGTCACTATTATTAAAAACTTTACCAATGTATATACTACTACCATGTTTTCTTTTAAAAACCTTTATTGTGAAAATTTCATTATACAAATACGAGCCTATAACCACGTGGGCCTGCCACAGAGCAAACTGTAATCGTATATGATGAATAGACATTTACACTGTAGAGGAACGTAACGGGCGGGCCATTAGGTTGCAAGAACTAAGGTGTCTAACAGTTACGGAATCGGTGGACGTACATTTTACAATTAAAATACGACAGGGCCAGTTACAATAAAATTATCTAGATATACATTTGCGGGCAAGTACCATGGGTGACGTTAATTCGAACTTTCAACAGTACAGTAATCAATAACACATCAGAACTTAATATCAATAGGGATGTCGAAATATTCAATCAATTCTCGTCCCCGCCCGCCATGTGCTTCAAAACTGCATACGTATCTCGTGATTTCAAGGTTCTGCAACCAGTACACAACAAGGAGTTACGAGTCCCATTTATTCCGGCGCCACTTTGGGCGAGGACGGGCAGGTCCAGGATATAGTCAAAATGTCTCTACCAACCATCGACTATGATGATGTTCATATGCTGTATTTATTAGAGTAACACTCATCTGTCCACATGAAATTAATTTGCCACAATCTAAACATGTCATTTTAATCTTTCCAAAGTTCTTCTAAATATTTGGGACCGTTTCCCTTGCCTCTGAAGCTCTGTGCCACTTCTTTGATGAATGTACTAGCAGGTCAGGGGTTCTCCTCCAAATCTCTCTTTTATGCAGCACTATAATTAATTGGTGCCACCTCTCCATATGACGATGCATGGTATAGTTACCACAACTATATTTTTTTTCGGTTCCTCTGGAGAGTTCATCGTGGCAGATGAAGCGTGTAACGTACCGGGCATTTACCTTTTTTTGCATGTACAGGAAAGGAAAAAAAAATCGAGCGTCCGAGTTCTAAGGTGTCCCAGGGCCATTTTGGTGGACCAGGCCCAAATCCAAAGAACAGCCATCTCACAGGCTAATGGGGCGACCCACGCCGAGTTTCAGCATTGTAGGATGACCACACAAGTACAGCAACTTGCTAGACATCACCTCGGTGCCATCCGGATCTCGGCGCACCACTGCAGATGAAGTGCCTCTCAACTATGAAACCACCACGGTGACATCCGGATCTTGGCGCGTTGTGCTGCCTTCGGCCTATTCGCACATCGGTCCGCTACTGACGCCATCTCACAGGCTAATGGGGCGACCCACGCAGAGTTTCAGCATTGTAGGATGACCACACCAGTACAGCAACTTGCTAGACATCACCTCGGTGCCATCCGGATCTCGGCGCCCCACTGCAGATGAAGTGCCTCTCAACTATGAAACCACCACGGTGACATCCGGATCTTGGCGCGTTGTGCTGCCTTCGGCCTATTCGCACATCGGTCCGCTACTGACGCCATCTCACAGGCTAATGGGGCGACCCACGCCGAGTTTCAGCATTGTAGGATGACCACACCAACTTGCTAGACATCACCTCAGTGCCATCCGAATCTTGGCATCTCAACGCCTAGTGGTATCTTCCATACAAAAAATATTGTTACGCTGCCTTTGGCCCCATTCGCACATCAGTCCGCAACTTAGACATCACCTCGGTGCCATCCGGATCTTGGCATCTCAGCGCCTTGTGGTGTCAGTCAGAAAATATTGTTGCGCTGCCTTTGGCCCCATTCGCACATCGGTCCGCTACTGACGCCATCTCACAGGCCAACGGGGCGCCCCACGCCGACTTTCAACATTGTAGGATGGCCACAGAAGTGCGACAACTTACTAGACACCACCTCGGTGCCATCCGGATCTTGGCGCGTTGTGCTGCCTTCGGCCTATTCGCACATCGGTCCGCTACTGACGCAAACTCACAGGCCAACGGGGCGCCCCACGCCGACTTTCAGCATTGTAGGATGGCCACACCAGTGCTGCAACTTGCTGGACACCACCTCGGTGCCATCCGGATCTTGGCGCGTTGTATTGCCTTCGGCCTATTCGCACATCGGTCCGCTACTGACGCCGCCTCACGTGCCAACGTATTTTCTCCGCATTTTATACCCTATGCCGCATAACAGGTCATGTGACTTGTTTATAAAACTTTTCATTGGTTCATTTTACTTTTGGTTTCCGAATGATGGAAGGCTTGATCATATGACCTAAAAACAACACTTTTCATTGGATGAAAACTTTTTTTTCCCCCCAAACGATGAAAGCCCCACCTTGTTTCTGGATGTTTCAGACTAAACTGGCGTCAGCATGAGAGCACCACCATCTCGTAGCTCCGTCGTGGTCATTCCGCGAGCAATCATGGCAGCCGCTCCCCACCAGAAGCCTGCAGGAGTCGGGGCCCCCAAAACTTTTGATGAATTCTCAAGGCGGAGGGGACGCTTTCGAGAATGGGGTCCAAGACCTAGCAGACAAGCGTCCGATTTCCAAGGTGTCCCAGGGCCATTTCAGTGGATCACGCCCAAAAAGGAAAGAGCCTGCCGCCATTTTGAGAGTCCTGTGGCAGCCGCCTATCGCTGCACCGCAAGAGTGGGCGCAACTCAGCTGAATGGCGGATTTTGACACAGTGGACCAAAAGCGGACGGAATGGCAACTGAAACGGTAAAGGGGCGCCCCACTAAAACAGATGAGACTCCACCTGGAGAGGCCCGTTCACGCCGCCTCCCCCGGGGCGCTCCACGCCGTTATTTGGAGCAGCATTGTAGGATACCAAAACCAGTGCGGCAACTTACTGGACATCACCTTGGTGCCATCGTTCTGCTGCCTTGGAACTATTCGCACAACAGTTTGCTACTGATGACCCACCCCCCGCGACGCCCCACGCCGTTATTTGCTGGGTGGCAACTTACTAGACATCACTTTCGTGTCATCTAGATTTCGGCGCGTTCTGCTGCCTTGGAACTATT
Source organism: Lissotriton helveticus (assembly GCF_964261635.1). Lineage (NCBI taxonomy): Eukaryota > Metazoa > Chordata > Amphibia > Caudata > Salamandridae > Lissotriton > Lissotriton helveticus. The sequence goes on along the minus strand of NC_136067.1, from coordinate 740,384,990 downwards.
CGCACAACAGTTTGCTACTGATGACCCACCCCCCGCGACGCCCCACGCCGGAAATCTGGACGTTGTGCTGCGTTGGGACTATTCGCACAGCCGACCGCTACTTCGTTGTTTTTCCCTAAAAATGTTTATATGTTATTACTATTTTTGTTTTCTTGTATATATTTATAAATTATTAAAGTTTTATAATCTTACTACTTTGTCGGAGTGCTATATATTTTTAATGTGACACATAATTGTAAAAACTTTGATGTACAAAGAGTCATCCCTGGAATCTTCCGCTTCACGCTCGGTCCCCTCCCCAATCACAATACAGGATGGTTTTCAGATAATAGCAACGCTTCTGCTGTGACGGATCTCATCGAGTGTGGGCCTTGATCTACTATAACTCCTTTGAAGAGGGGTGATTCTTTACAGCTGTGGCCATAAACTACATCTGCAGGGCTAGCTGATAGCCTAGGACCGGCCTGGACAATCGGACACAGAGGAAAAGGAGTGTCAGAGGGTGCGGTAGTGAATAGGGCGAAAGGGAGGTGTCGGGCGGGCACAGGGTGTGATTCTCAGGGAAGAGCAGCGCAGATGGGGGGAGGTTTATTACCCATGCATAAGACAGAGAGCGGGGGTGACCACTGCCTGGGTGAGATGCTTGCGAGGGTGGGGAGCCATGCTAAGGATCGACAGCGTGCACAGAGTGGGTCTGGTCAAGGCATCTAAAATGGCTGCCGTGCACGACAAAAGTGTGGCATTTGAAAAAAGACAAGATGGCGCACACAATGTTTTTCAACAATTCCTGATTTCCTTCGAATCGAACGTTAACAGACGTTGGGGCATATTACCAAAGTTAAGCGATATTTATCCCTAACGATGCATTGCAAAGATTTTTTTACCGTCAGAAATTATCGCAGATAAACCTTGCTATTATCAAGGTTTATCGCAAATACGATAAAAAACGAGCGCAATGCATTAGTATCGCTGAAAACTCCGCGATATTCATGCATTACCGAGCTAATGCTCTTAGCCATGTTATCCACCTCCCATTGGATAACATGGCTAAGAACTGCTCAGGGCAGCTGTTACTTTTTGGAGATATTCGCGCTTATCTCGAATATTTCCAAAAGTTGATAATAGGAGATAGCGATGTTAGCGACTGTTTCCAGTCGCTAACATCTTGGCATGCCCACTTTGCATGTCATTAGTGATAAATATCACTCACATGCAAAGTGGGACCCAAGATGGTCGCTATCTCCTACTAGCCGTCGCTAACTGGTGTTAGCAACAGCTAGGTAATACAGATATAATTTTATCTCCGCGAAGCGGAGCGCTGTTACAGATATATATCTTGTTTTTGAACGTTAATTTCTCAAAATGCACTGAAGCACATATATTGAGACATAGCAAAGGCACATCGGGCTACCAGTCCCTAATATTTTACCAAGTTTCGTGCAAATCCATTCAGCCGTTCGATTATTATTATTATTATTTTTTTTTGCCCCGCGGGGCCCTTTTAAAACCTCCACATCAAACCTAGGGGGTCAGCGAGGATCTACTATGCCCCCTTATGGTCATTTGCCCCTTCGCTTTGGCCTCCTCTTGTCTCTCGATCCTACCGAGAGACAAGATGGCGGCCGCTACGTACTGTTTGGAATGTTTACAGACACCGGAGAGCCAATCAGCTTCGCTTAGCAAAGCTCCGTAACGCGAAAAGTACGCGAAGCGGTGCGCTGTTACAGATATATATCTTTTTTTGAACGTTAATTTCTCAAAATCCACTGAAGCACATATATTGAGACCTAGCAAAGGCACATCGGGCTACCAGTCCCTACAATTTTGCCAAGTTTCGTGCAAATCCATTCAGCCGTTCGATTATTATTATTATTATTTTTTTTTGCCCCGCGGGGCCCTTTTAAAACCTCCACATCAAACCTAGGGGGTCAGCGAGGATCTACTATGCCCCCTTATAGTTATTTCCCCCTTTGTTTTGACCTCCTCTTGTCTCTCGATCCTACCGAGAGACAAGATGGCGGCCGCTACGGACTGTTTGGAATGTTGACAGACGCCGGAGAACCAATCAGCTTCGCTTCACAAAGCTCCGTTGCGCGAAAAGTCCGCGAACCAGAGCGCTGCCCGGTCCGCTGTTACAGATATATATCTTTTTTTAAACGTTAATTTCTCAAAATCCACTGGAGCACATATATTGAGACCTACAAAAGGCACATCGGGCTACCAGTCCCTACAATTTTGCCAAGTTTCGTGCAAATCCATTCAGCCGTTCGGGCTAAAAGTGAGGCCAACCGCCCTATGGAAAACTCAATGTTAAAAACACGTTTTGGGACCCCCCTTTTTTCTCGGCCCCCACTGGACGAACCCCCCCCAAATTTTCAAGGGCTGCTCAGAAACAAAATGTGCCATTTTCCTGAAAATTTCAGCCAATTCCGTCCACAAACGCCAAAGTTATTAGACATAGAATTTTCAAAAAACCCATAGAGAAAAAATCCTAACTATATATACCTACTGGCGACCGCCAGTAGGTAATATATATATATATATATATATATATATATATATATATATTCCTTTACACTTTCCCTTGTGCAGCCCGAACCGCCACCAAACTGAAGGTTCCGTCATCGCAAGGACCCCACCCAATCATCCAACTTTTCATCCACAACAAAGGATGACGACATTGTGTGTGGTTTCCAGAATTTTTATTTTTCGGCCACCATCAAAGGTGTTTCAACTGTACAGAAGTCGTGCTCACTGATACCGAGGCATCGAGTGCGGCCATTTTAAAACTCTTTTTTCATGATTCACACGTGTTCCCCAAAAACTACAAATTAAGTGCAAGTGAAAAAAGACTCGTAGTTCATCATATTGCGGTACACAATCGATTCAGAACCTCAATGCGCGTGATACATTTTTCAAATTCGTGCAGAATACAATTCATTTTTTCATTGTTATGCTAAAACAATTGAAAAAACGTTACAAAAGAATCAATTTTTACTCACAACATTTACATTGTACTCAACAACACGCATTTTCAAATGAATGCGATTGTATTTAAAACTCGATATGCCATAGTTTCACTGTAAAATTATATGGAGTAAAATCTAGCTTTGTACACCTTTAGAGTTTCCATGGTTAGCATCAATAAATCCAGCCCAAGTGGGCAGCTACCACAAACAGAACATATGTCACAAAACACTGTATCAAGCCCAAGTGGGCATTATTTCGTCTACCTACTCAAAAATTGATATACTACAAGTCACTATTAAAACCTCTACATTTACACATTTTACAAACATAATTTCATTCCGGACTGTATACTTTTTCTTATTCTTACAGATGCGTGTGAAAATCTTCTTCAATATTCAGGCCCCCTGGCTGCTTAGAGTTTAATTCTATGATATAGCGTGACTCTAATTTCCTCAATGCTTTTTGTCTGTTACCCCCTCTGATATTCTCTACCACAGAATCTATTACAAAATAAGTTAGTCACCTGGCATCCTTGTTGTGAACTTTATCAAAATGGCGTGCCACAGTGTAGGACCGATCTTCATACTTTATAACCCTCAGATGTTGTAGGATCCTTTCATGGACTTCTAAAATTGTGCTGCCAATGTAATGCAGGCCACTGCAGCACGTAAACAGCATAACTTGTATTGCAGGTATACTTTCCCCTGATTTTGATTGTATTCTTAGTCAGCCCGGGTGTATAATACTCAGTATGTTTTCCATGTGCGCATGCCTTGCATTTCACACATTTCACTAACCCTTGCCATTTATTTAACCAAGATGTTTAGGTTGAGGTTTTCTCAAATTATTTTTGACCAACACCTGTTTAAAGGATCTTACCCTGCGAAAAGTAACTTGTGTTCTGCGGGGTGCCGCTGTTCCTAGCAGTGGATAATTTTTAATGATATGCCAGTGCCTGTTAAGGATACTTTTAAGTTTATCTTGCTGTTTATTAAATGTACTTATAAATCAACATTGTTTTTCCTGCTTCTTTGTTGTTTTTTCATCCTTCTCAAACAGAATCTGTTCTCTCGTTTTCGTGGAGGCTCCGGTTATGGCAGTATCTAACCATTCATCTGGATATCCTCTGGGTTTAAATCTTTTCTTAGATGATTGAGTTTTTCCCTGTTTCCCTCGCTTCACTACAGTTTCTCTTTGTGGATAGACATTCTCAATAGGGAATGCTTCACTTTAAATTACTCGGATAGAAACTCTTCGGTGTAGTATTGTATTCCCTGAGGTAGGTTTTCTGTAGAGTTTTGTTTCCACTTTCCCTTCAGCCACATAGACTGTCAGGTCTCGAAAGTTAACACTGGAGTTGGTAATCTCACTCGTAAAACTCAGATTGAGATTATTATTCTGAATTTTATAGATGAAACTCTTTGCGTCTTGCTCAGTACCCTTCCATACTAAGAATAAATCATCGATATAGAGGCTCCAATGCATTATATTACCCTCCCATTCATTCTGATACTGCCCCCGGATCACCTGCTCCTCCCACCAGCCCATATGCAAATTTGCATAGCTGGGGGCGAAGCAGGTGCCCATTGCAGTACCACAAACCTGATGGAATAGTTTGCCATTAAACAGGAAATAATTACTTGTTAGGCATTTCTCAATCATTCTGATAAGCATTTCTGTATGTGACCACGACTTTATGGGCCTTGTCCCCAGAAAATGTCTTGCTGCTTTTAAACCATCATCATGTTTAATGCTGGTGTAAAATGTTGAAACATCTATTGTAACCAGCAAATAGTCTTCCTCCCTAGAAGGTCATAGATCCTCCCGAGGAAGTCACCAGTGTCCTGAACAAATGATGGCAATGTTTTGACCAGAGGTTTTAGAAAAGAATCTACATATTTAGATGTATGCTCTAAGGCACTCCCTATTGCTGAAATTATAGGGTGCCCTGGCGGGTTCACCACATCTTTATGGATTTTTGGGATCAAATAAAGAACTGGTGTAACTGGCTGTTCAATTCTTAAAACATGTATATTCATCATGGCTTAAGAGGCATTGATCATACCATTGTTTAAGTTCAATATTAAAACTTTCATTGCTGGTAATCATCACATTTTCATTAAGTTTAACATACAAGTCTTATTATGTAGTTGCTGGTATGCCTCTGTTAGATATTTCTGTCTGTCCCAAAGGTCAATATTGCCCCCCTTATCAGCATTGCGCACGATGCAGTTGTCATTATCAGATAGTTTTTTAATCAGAGCCTGATAAGTTTGTTGTTTTGCCATGCTTGATTTATTCATTTCATTTTTGCTGATCTCGATGTTTAAATGTTTTAATTCATTGACAACCAGATCGTTAAATACATCAGTCACATCCCTCGATGTCATGGGGATAAACCGGGAGTTCGGTCTGAATGTTGTTGGTGCATCTCCAGAGATATTTATACCTACTTCCTGTGCCACTGTTTCAGCATCAATTTCAGTGTTTTCTATAGCGTTTTCCTCATCCATATCTCCAACATGAGATTCATATTGTTTACTACCAAGCCTTGCTCTTGGATTTCAGGGACATTGTCTCTTTCTTGTGTCCTGAAGGTTGGATTTTCTAGGAAATGTTTTTTTCAACTTGAGCATCCTAATGAATTTTAAAAACTCTATTATCGTTTGAACATAGTTCAAATTAACTTCTGGACAGAATGATAGTCCTAATTGCAGGGTATTCTTCTATTGATCTGTAAGGATAACATCAGTTAAATTGATTATAGATGCTGTACTCTCAGCCTCTATTTCTTGTTCCCCTTCTTTTTCTCCTGCACGTCTCCGACAGGCAGCCCCCTTCCGCCTCTTTGACCTCTGCCTCTTCCTCTTCCTCTTTGCGGTTTTTGGATCTGTGTTTGTGGCCTTGAACTTAAACCGAACCTCTGTTCTTCACATAAAAAATCGAATTCATGAATAACTGTTGGTATATATATGTAAATATATATATATATATATATATATATATATATATATATATATATATATATTCTGTTCTTCCTCCAGAGCAGTATCCACTGCTGAACTTAGATGGCTGCTAAGTTCAACATTTATCTCTTGAACGGGTTTATTAGCTTTTGTCATTTTCTGCCTTCGTATTGTGTTGAATTTCTTGGCAAAAGTATAAATTTGGCCCTTGTCATAATCCTGTTGGTTCCTTATGATCTTCTGGGCTTTTCTATCTCGTATGGTAATCTCGAATTTTCATAACCTTTCTTTCATGTCTTTTTCAAATTGAGTAATAACTTCTTGCTCTGCTTCCTTACTCAAACTTTCAGAGATTACCTCCAATTCCGCCAAGATCTTATGTCTATCGATATCCACATATTTAATAAGGATGGCTAGCATCCTCCGTGAGGCATCATTGTTGTTTACTGCCCACTCCCGCAGCATATCCGGATTCGGCTCCTCATAGCTTGGTGCTACCATTATCCTGAGCCCCCTAGGGACTCGTTGCACCTCAAGATAGAGCTGAAGTGATTTGGACTCTCCCCATTTAGAGAATTTTAACCACCGTAGCTTTTCTAGTCTTCTCAGGTGTACCATTACATTAGTTGATTTGCCTGCGTCTTTACCCTGTCCAGAAGCATTACTCGTGTTTGCACACGCATAGTTGGAAATGTGTAGAGCTTCCTCTTCGCGCTCTTTCACCTCTGTAGCTGACATCCAGATGGAATTCGATACTCAGCATTTTTTAGGGTAATCCCGCTAAACCACAACCGCTCTTTGCCTAACTATTAAATCACATAGACAAACGAGCTTAACCTTCTCCCACACTTCACTACATAGAAACAGTCTTATAACAATCAACAATAAGCTACTCATATTGGTGCGCTTAAAAAACAAACACCTCGAGAACAATAAAGTTCTGTGGAAACATCGTCATCCTGAATACCACAGATTATGTGTTGGAGGCCCATTGACTACTAAAGAACAAAGAATATTATAGGAAATTGGAGAGGAATCCCACACAAATATTCAAAGACAATCTGGATAAAAAAATCTCTCAGTGGCAACTTTTAACCCCCGAACACCCTATCACAGCAACATTATAATTTTTACCAAAGGTACATAAGAACCCATTAAAACCGCCAGGACGACCCTTAGTGTCCGCAAAGAGATCACTTATGGAACCAGTGGCCAACTATATAGATGTTTTCTTAATGCCATTTGTGTTAAATCTGAGCTCATATCTTAAAGATACTACTGACCTCCTGAGGCACCTCCAAGACCTGCCATGGCAACCATCATATATGTTAATTAAGATGGATGTAATATACTTTAAGATCTTGAACTCTACAGATGCCAAATTAAGATTCACATATAACATCAGCAGTGAAAAAACAAGATTCTTGGACACAGAGATTTATGTCGTAAACAATAAACTGGAAACCACACTTCACAGAAAGGAGACATCCACAAATGCCACCTTACATGCATACATTTTCCACAAAACACCAGTGAAGGACAGCAAGCCATATGGAGAATTTTTGAGACTCGGTCGCATCTGTTCCGAACCAAAAGAATGGCAAAAACACAGTGAAAAAACTGGCAAGGAGATTCAAACATCGGGGGTACAAAGACGGTACCATCAAAAAATGCTGGAATAGAGCCAATGAGAAGAAAAGAGAGGACATATTAGAGTTGAAGAACAAGATATCAACAGACTCAAACACAACTCTATCAGTAGAGAATCCAGTGAGATTAATTTTGGACTATACAAGAAAGTCAAAACAAATTGTGGAAGTTCTCAGGAAAAATTGGAAACTTCTACAATTAGATCCAACAGTAGGAAATATAATTGGCAATCACACGAACATCACTTTCCCCCATGCTAAAAATCTAAGAGATAAGTTGGTGCACAGTCACCATCAAAATCAAGCTGAAAAGAAAGGAACACAATGGCTTAAGACAAAGGGATTCCTGAAATGCCACTCATGCAAGGTGTGTCAAATTGCGAAACAAGATGTGGTAAATAAGGGAACTGATCACGTGTAAAAGCCAATTCGTCATTTACGTGATCGAATGCTGGTGCTCATTAAAATACATAGGTAGCACAAAGTGTGAACTCAAAAAAAGAATACTTGAACACTTGCGAGCAAATATTAACAAAGAGCACAGTAATGCCGTTGCCAAACCTATGGAAAGCAACCATAAAGGAGACTGGAAGGCATTACGCTTCTATGCACTAGAAACAATATCGCAGCATGACAGAGGTGGAGATCGAGAAAAGAATTTGAGACGGAGGGAATCCCGCCAAATATGTAATTTCATGACTTTTGCACCGTGGGGCCTCATTCAGAGTGAAGAATTATACGTCCATTTATAAGGGACTTAATTGATCAAAAAATGTAATTGTGATGGTCAATCTGAAGAAAGATTTTGAATCCATATTGTTTGTACTGAGCACCCAAAGGTAAGTTCACATAATAGCCAATATGCTTCCATCATCTCTAAGCCAGACCATGCGATAAATGTAGTTATCAGAATTGACTAAATGTATTTGTAACATGGGAGGTTGAGCGGAATTGCCCACTGGAGGGCATTAAACTAATTAACAAATATGAAATAATGCTGGAAAAATACGAAATAATGCTGGTAGAGCAAGAGGGTTCCCCCTAGTTTTTAACTAAATAAACGGAAAGCTTAAATACCATGCCTCTGACTTAAGGGTCAGGGATGCAAATAGACTGATTGCATTATATGGTAACTAAGACGACTAAAGGTATCCCAGATACAATTACGATATGGTTAATGCCCACCGGAGGGCTTAAAGAAATATGCCTGGAAAACAAACAAATTAATGCCTTAACATCTAAAATTGTGCAGGTCTATCTGCCGATGTTTTGTTATATCGGAGCTCCGGTATATAATTAATCAGGTGAATCCCAGTGAAGATTATTCATTGGGACTGTCTCAATAAAACCTCTTTGTGGGAATGACGGTTCTCTAAAGAATCGAACCCCGCATACATAACCAACCGGCAATAAGCTACTCGTATTGGTGCGCTTAAAAAAACGAACACCTCGAGAACAATAAAGTTCTGTGGGGTGCGTTCGCGGACACAATAAAGAAATACACGATAAAAACTGAGGCATTCCTCCCTGTTACCTATTTTTAGAGAGCGAACACATCCGTATCTAAACAATAATATGGAAAATATCTGACGAAACTTGAGTTAAGACTTAATGTGAGACATTGTATTACCAAAGTAACACTGTCATTACTTTTTTCGCCGTAAAATGTTGATTACATATCCATTCCCTTGGCTGCCTACCGGTACCAGAATACTTTGCATGACTCAATGAGTGAGGTAATGAGTCACATGTTTGGGGAAATCACTGTTTATAGGGTGGCTTGAATTGCGCAGATATCAACCGTGACCAAGTTATCTGTAGATAACGAAATGCGCTGGTATTTCTGTGTGGAACTGGATGCCTAACTGCAAATAAAGAAAACTTTGGGAAAAACTGGACTCTGTGAGTGCGTGCTACTTCTTCCTGACGAGGGGAAATTTTGGCTGGATATATATATATATATATATTCCTTCAAAGTTGCAATACGTGCACTCTAAGGACAGTGAAACACCGTACAGATGATGTTCTGCAAGAATGTTTATGTTTTATGTAATAAACATTCTTGCAAAACATCATCTGTACGGAGTTTTATTGTCCTGAGAGCGCAGGTATTGCAACTTGCTCTGCCAGCGTGTGTGCCACTATCCTTGGGTCCCTCATGATCCGGAAGGAGCAACGGTGATTGTGTATATATATATATATATTCACTGAAAAAACCATAGGTTATAGACCATATATAGTTAGGAATTAGCATTTAAAAAACCTTATTTTACTCACACAAAACCATTGAAATTCCATATATAGTTAGTTGCACTAACTATATATCGCGCACCCGCAATCCACTGCTGATCATGTCACATATTACATCATTCATGACATGGTCAGTGACATCACTGATGACATCACTGATGACATCTCAAATGACATCACTGATGACATCACTGATGACTACATCCAGTGACTGTATAATTCTGTAAAGTTAAAATATGTCTTACATATTGAAGAATGAGTGGATGTATAAGTGTCTTGATGAAGGATTTAGTAGGGGCATGGCTGACTGTATGAGTGACTGATTAAATGTGTCTCACTGAGTGCATGGGTTAGTGACTAAACTGTCTTAATTTGTGCATCATTATGTCTGTTGTTCTGTAAACTGCTGCATGTGTTGATCATTAGCTATATGATTAACTGTATGGGTTATTGATTGGTTGCCCAAGCATTTGCATGGGAGACTGAGTGTGTGTCTGGGTGGCTGGGAGGTGTATGACTCTCTGCATAGATGTGTGAGCAGTTGATTGACTAGATGTATGGGTTCAAAAGTGCATGTGGAAACAGCTGTATGGGCGGTTGACTGTGTGCATGAGTGTATTGGTGAGTGAATGGATATCTCAGTGCTACATGTCAAAGTAAGTACATATGTAAAACACAGTACATGTGAGAGTTGACATATATAAATAACTGTGCATAAGAGCCAGTGAATGTGTGAGTGGCTGTATGGATCATTGTGAACTTGTATCCAGGATTGTATAAGTGAGTAAATATGTTTTAGTATATGTTTGAATAAGTAAGGTGTGTATAACTGTATAGTTGAGGAAATGGAGGTGTGATTGATTCTTTGCATGACTGACTAAGTGTCTGAGTAACTCCATGGATGAGTGACAGTCTATGAGTGTCTGTTTACACTGAGTGTATCTAAGGTTATATTAGAGTCTGAAGAGGTTCATCGTATTATCACATGAATGATGTCATCAGTGATGTGATCAGTAATGTCAAATGAGTTGTCATCAGTGATGTCATTTGAGATGTCATCAGTGATGTCATCAGTGATGTCATTTGAGATGTCATCAGTGATGTCATCAGTAATGTCATTTGAGAAGTCATCAGTGATGTCATCAGTGATGTCACTGACCATGTCATGAATGATGTAATATGTGACATGATCAGCAGTGGATTGCGGGTGCGCGATATATAGTTAGTGCAACTAACTATATATGGAATTTCAATGGTTTTGTGTGAGTAAAATAAGGTTTTTTAAATGCTAATTCCTAACTATATATGGTCTATAACCTATGGTTTTTTCAGTGAATTTTCAAGGTTTTGTAAATGCTAATTCCTAACTATATATGGTCTATAACCTATGGTTTTTTCAGTGAATTTCAATGGTTTTTTAATAGCAAATATCATAAGCAGTCGAATGTCAAGTACGTGGTAAGTGAAAACATTTTCGTGTTTATGCACACTGATCTGCTTTGAATGGTGCCCCCCCCCCCTCATTTCTATTAGGAGTACTCTCTCTTTGCAGATAGTGAAAGGTAGTTAACGCAGGCCTTTGCCCCCGTTGTAATCCGTCGTGCCTGCTTCTCTCTCCCTTTGATTGATTGTTATCCAAGTATTTACTGTTTTAGAATTAGTTCTCTTTGGTTCATTCTCTATTTACAAACAAACACAGAGTCGCAATACTCTGTTTAGTCTTTGCAGATAACGAAAAATCGTGTAAAAAAAAAGAAAAGGAATCGAGCAAAATCAGTAGGCCACTAATGGGATCTCTTTTTGACCTCGCTAAAATAGAAACATTAGGAACAACCCCTCATGACAAATACAAAACTAGTGAGATGAACTGAACTCCACACAATGATGGCTGCAAAACAGCTCGGCTCCGCCACCCACCCCGCCCAAAATAACGATAAAGAGCGGCTGCCATGATTGGTTGCGGAATGGCCACGACGGAGCTACGAAATGGTGCTGCTCTCATGCTAACCCCAGCTTCAGTCTGAAACATCCAGAAACACTGTAGACTACCAATTCGATCAGTTCCGGTAGCGCCCCAATGTAACCCGGTAGAGAAGAACTAGCCCTCCCCTCTTTGACTGATGGTTCTTGTTGCCTGTCCCTTCTGTTGTCATTTAACAGAACTATTTAGCCTGCTGAAAGGGGTTGTGTTCCGACCGCTGGTTGGTGGAGACATTTTGACTATATTCTGTACCTGCGTTGTCGCGTAATGCGTCATATGACGCGCCGCGTTAGCGCATCCGGAAGTCATCCGGGGCGCGCAGCGCGTAACGTAAGCATAACAAGTCATGTGACTTGTTAATAAAACTTTTCATTGGTTCATTTTACTTTTCTTATTGTAATGATGAAAGGCTTGGTCATATGACCTAAAAATTACGCTTTTCATTACTTCCGAACATTATTTTTTCTTAAATATATGTTATAATGTTCCAGGCTAATGTACTTTCCCGGAAATTTTACAACTGTCCTGCAAGTAAAATATATTCTTTTTTCGAGAAAAAGAGCGTTTCTTCGTCCCATGATGGAGCCGTTGAGCAAAAGAGGGTCGACCTGCTGTCTTAGTCGCTGATACGCCTGAATATGAGATTCTTATCGATCACTTTATGTTGCAGGAATAGAAAACACAACAGCCCTTGACCATTTATCTTTACTGCGTTCCTTCGTATTATACCTTTTACCCTTCATGTAATTGGTCTGCTTTATTTCACTTGCCTTTTAATGATTCTAAAACAGTCACTATTATTAAAAACTTTATCAATGTATATACTACTACCATGTTTTCTTTTAAAAACCTTTATTGTGAAAATTTCATTATACAAATACGAGCCTATAACCACGTGGGCCTGCCACGGAGCAAACTGTAATCGTATATGATGAATAGACATTTACACTGTAGAGGAACGTAACGGGCGGGCCATTAGGTTGCAAGAACTAAGGTGTCTAACAGTTACGGAATCGGTGGACGTACATTTTATAATTAAAATACGACAGGGCCAGTTACAATAAAATTATCTAGATATACATTTGCGGGCAAGTACCATGGGTGACGTTAATTCGAACTTTCAACAGTACAGTAATCAATAACACATCAGAACTTAATATCAATAGGGATGTCGAAATATTCAATCAATTCTCGTCCCCGCCCGCCATGTGCTTCAAAACTGCATACGTATCTCGTGATTTCAAGGTTCTGCAACCAGTACACAACAAGGAGTTACGAGTCCCATTTATTCCGGCGCCATTTTGGGCGAGCACGGGCAGGTCCAGGATATAGTCAAAATGTCTCTACCAACCATCGACTATGATGATGTTCATATGCTGTATTTATTAGAGTAACACTCATCTGTCCACATGAAATTAATTTGCCACAATCTAAACATGTCATTTTAATCTTTCCAAAGTTCTTCTAAATATTTGGGACCGTTTCCCTTGCCTCTGAAGCTCTCAGTGCCACTTCTTTGATGAATGTACTAGCAGGTCAGGGGTTCTCCTCCAAATCTCTCTTTTATGCAGCACTATAATTAATTGGTGCCACCTCTCCATATGACGATGCATGGTATAGTTACCACAACTATATTTTTTTTCGGTTCCTCTGGAGAGTTCATCGTGGCAGATGAAGCGTGTAACGTACCGGGCATTTACCTTTTTTTGCATGTACAGGAAAGGAAAAAAAAATCGAGCGTCCGAATTCTAAGGTGTCCCAGGGCCATTTTAGTGGACCAGGCCCAAATCCAAAGAACAGGCCGCCATTTTGAGAGTCCTCTTGCAGCCGCCTGTCGCTGTAGCATCAAGAGCAGCCGAAACTCAGCTGAATGGCAACTGAAACGGTAAAGGGGCGCCCCACTACAGCAGACGAGCCTCCACCTAGGAAGGCCCATTCACGCCGGCTCCCCCCCCCTTCGGGCACCCCACGCCGTTATTCGGAGCAGTATTGTAGGATGGCCACACCAGTGCGGCAACTTGCTAGACATCACCTCGGTGGTAACCGAATCTCAACGCCTTGTGGTGTCTTCTATTCAGAAAACATTCTTATGCTGCCTTCGACCTATTCGCCGCAAATGCGCACACAACTCAACTGCATAGCTTGCTAGACACCACCTCGGTGCCATCCGGATCTTGGAATGTCAGCACCTTTTGGTGTCTTCTCTTCAGAAAATATTGTTGCGCTGCCTTTGGCCCCATTCGCACATCAGTCCGCTACAGACGCCATCTCACAGGCTAATGGGGCGCCCCACGCCGACTTTCAGCATTGTAGAATGACCACACCAGTACAGCAACTTGCTAGACATCACCTCGGTGCCATCCGGATCTCGGCGCCCCACTGCAGATGAAGTGCCAGTTGATGGAGCGAGATAGAAAACAAAATTTTGTTTAAACTCGCAAAGTCACATTTCCATAACATGAATAATAATATTAATGATTTGTGATATGTTGTACTAATACAACTTAGATTAAACTTTACACGTGGGAGGACTAACATGTGTGCTCATAAACGTGCATATTTGTTGCATCTTTTTGTTCGTGCAAAATAATAAAATAATTTATTGTTTTCGTTTTTGTCATTACTAACTGCTGCAAACTTAAAATAAGCATGTGCTTGTTTTGCTTTTCCTTGTCTGTGTGATGTCATTTCTACTATTCTAGGTGCATATGGGTCTCATAGAAAAACGGAGACTGGTAAATATAAACGCTGCTTTATTTGTTTGCAATGGCTAGGTAACATTTTGATTAATCGGGTGGGTTAATTAATTAGTAAACCATGGGGTGGATACAGAATATACTTTATTTCTTACATTAATACTTTTCTTGTGTTTGTTTTATACTAGAAAACATAAGTTGCCTGCTTTTGGGCCTAGTTATTTGAGCCACAGAAAAAGAGCTGGTCTATAATTCTGCAGAAAGTCACGAGACGCCCTTTCTGAATTAAAACGTTTATTGAAGCTGCATTCACAAAGCAAAAACTGATGAGCTGACATCATTCTGTCGGACATGGCCAAGGTCGAAAGTGAACATTTTGTCAGTCCTTAACTTGGCATCCGCGGAAGTTGTACTGAAAGACTATGGAAGCTGCGAGGATGACTTAATACATAGTTGCAATCGCAGGAAGCTTCTGGCTTCACGTGGAAGAGACAATGGTCTTTGTAAGACATGATTTTGTGGAACTTTTTAAGAATCGGGTGACATGTCACTTGTCACTCTCAGCCAATGGGACGTCGAAGATTTCTGAAAACTTTCCTTTGCTAGTTTAGTTAGCGTAGAAAGGTATAAAAAGTCATGCCCTTAGGGTTGGGCTGGCTGCTGCTTTCTGACTTTCCGATGAGGGTGATGTGCTGCTGGACTTTGCGTGGAGCACGTAAGAATCCTCAAAGATCTTTACTTTAATTTCTGTCTATTTAGCTCAGTTAGGGAAATAGGTTTTAGAAATGCTAAACTTTATATAATTTCTTTAAATTTGATCCAATTGCTTAAATTGTATTTTTCTCATATTTCTTACCATCATGCTTGCTATATTGCAAATAAATTTCATTTATAAAACTTTCAACTTATATACCATAATTTAGAAAATAAAATCTTACTTTTGACAAACAAGCTGGTCTTGATTATTCAGAAGTATAGGTTACCGTTAGCTAGATCACGTCGCCTATGGTGGTCGTTTAAATGGTTGGGTTTTATTCTAATGACAATATTCTTTCTGCAAATGTATAAATATGTATATAGTTCGTAGATAATGTGTATATAGATTTATTCTGACCACCTGATTCAGTAGGCCCCAAATATATCAGGTTCATAAATGGGTCCATATTTAGTATAGAATTTTGTTTATAGGTTATGAAGTTGGGTAGCGTAGTTTATGATATATTTTCTATAGCCCGCTGGATCAATTCTCTGGTAGCAGAAATTGATGGTTGCTAAGAGGTAACCAAGGTAATATGTTGGTTGCTAAGGGTTGCGTCATGGTATGGAAATAGGATCGATGTTTTAACACTTGTTAAGTTCGTTTTTTCGTGCCTATCTGTAAGCTATACCGGTATAGATTGTGTGGCGAGAAATTAGTCACGCAAGCCATCTGTTCAGTTTGTAGTGATATCGCCGAGTATCACAAGAGGTATCGCCGTGTACCATAGTGTTGTCGCCGAGCAGCACAGTTTTAGGGCTAGGTCTGAATCTTGTATAGTGAGGGTTTTCTAAGAAATCAAAGCAGCATGAGAATAGGGACAAAGCGCCTTCCATAAAACTCACTGTGATGAGAGTATTAGTTATATCCGAGCTTGAGTGAAGGGTAAAATTAACGTCGGTGCATGATTATCTATAAACAGGTTAGAGTCCTGTACGGGTACATGTTTCATATCTATAAACAGGTGAGAGCCCTGTACGGATAACGTCGTTGTTTTACTAACGGTGCATGAATTCTATAAACAGGTGAGAATCCTGTACGGATTTCATGTGTGTTTGAATTTAGGGAATTTTCCGTGTAAAAGTGCGAGTTTGAATTGTATTTTATGTTCAAGTGGAACTCTTAGAACTTTCACTTCGCGGTGGGTTCAGAGCAAAGCGAGTTCATAATTATACGTGTTAGAAGGGTGGGGTAAGGTTGCTCTACTGACAATTGAATATTATCCTTAGTGTGAATAGCGCCGTCTATTCCGAAGTGTGGATACTTGAACGTATGTAAACTATCCTAATTAGTGAAACGAACAGATGTTGTCTTTATAGTCATTGTTAAGAATTAATTTACACTGAAAAGTGTCCTTAAAATGGCGCTGTGAAAAGATTTTGTGAAGGAGGGGTAAGCGCCAGGAGTGAGAAGCGAGAAACCGCAGCTGCTGTGTACGTCACAGAGCCGCGCTAGGATTGGGTGACCTACGTCACAGGTTGTATTCTGATTGGCTCCTGAGTCTCTGACGGCCTGTGAGCTGATTGGTCCTTCGAAAATTCTCCAAATTTATTGGTCGAGCTGAAAAGTGACGTAGCTCAACTGTCATTGGCTTGTTAGTGTGTTTCGCGCACGGATTGGTTGTTTTGCGGAACATCCCGGAAATATTTTACGAACGATTTTGTGAATTAAATTTAACTTTTAAAAATGAGTTATCATTTTAAACATGTTGAGAAAAAGACAACATTATTTCAGAAATTTAAGAATTTATTTTCACCTGACAAGAAAATCGAAACGCGAGGTGGTAAACTACTTCATAAGTATAAAACACCTGCAGCGTACATGGAAGGTGAATACGGATATCATACTGTCCTATGGTTCGACAGTTGGAAACGTTATACTAAAAACGACGGTGTTTTAGCTTGGCCTGATGATGGTTCATTTAATGTAAGAGTTTTAAGAAATTTACGAGAGAAAATGAATGCTCTTGTTCCAAAACCGAGACCAACTCAATTTGAAGCTTTAGTTGAGTGGGAAGACGAGATGTATCAGTTACAAAGAGAAGCTAGTGGAATTAAAAGACCTTCTAAAAATCCATCATGGAAAAGAGAAACTCATGAAGATAGATTGCGTATGTGGAGACAGGGAAACATGAGTGAAGGATTGTATTTAATTCATGAAATGGTAATGGGTTCTCCTACAGGGAAATCTATGGAAAGTGAATCTGAGGATGCAGTTATGGAAGAAATATATACAACTGCTAGAAAGAAACAGCCTAATCAGCCTTTGAGACCTCCTAGATCATGGTCTACTCCGGTGGTTTCTACTGAAACTTCACCGAGTGCACCTCCAATTAGTGAAGCTCCTAAACTTTATCCAAATAACTGTGAAATCACTGAAACTCCTAGAAGATCAGAATTCGAGAATGCTCGAAATGAAGGTAGACATTTTACAATGACTCCAAGAGCAAGGGAACCTCCAAAAGATTATGCAAGAGAGACAAGAAATGTTGAGGATGTTGATTATAATGAATATTTAAGGTCTAAAGAAGAATTAATTAAAAGAATGACAAAAGGCATGGAAGCTGTCACAGTTCCAGTAACAATAGGTCCTGTTCAGCCTGTATTTGATCAAAGAGATACAAACAAAAACGGATTAACTATTCCTTTAAATACAGAAATTCAAAAGCCTGCTGAAAAATTTTATTCAGACTTGACTGAATTAAACACTTCTAGATCGAGAATGCCTGATTTAACCTTTAATGAGGATTTATCTCCAAAAACACCAATGGGTGCTATGTCAGATGTAGGAAGTCCTGAAGTCAGGGTAACCACACCAAAACTTGATGTGGCCAAATTAAAAGCGAATATAGAAGAATTAATAATTGGAACAATTGGTCCAGATAGTTTAAATTACTATCGGGATGATGAACTACTATTCATTTGCAAATGTATTCAGTGGAAAACGAAAAATAAATATGATCAATTAGAGGATTTAGCTGCAGAACTCGAAATCGATGTAAGTAAACAAAAGAATTTTGCAAAGCATTACAGATTAGACTTTTCAGAAAGTGACATTGAGAGTTTGAACTCAATGGGAAGAATAGTTCACATTAAAGATTTGATTGTCTATATCAAAAAGCTAGGAGAACTGAACAAATGGAGAGTGAAATGGACAAAAAGGAAGGAAGATGAAAGATTGGAAAAATTGTCAAAACAATTTCCAATGAGAGAAGTTGCAGGTGGAGGATATGTTCATGTCCCATGGTCGAGACAAGACATTCTGTTATTCACAAATGACTTTCCAAAATTAAGAGAGAAACCAGTTGAGTGGTACAGGCAAGTCGATAGATTTATTAAGGTGTCAAAAGTTCTGTGGATTGATTTAGATGGATTTTTTGACATTGTAGTTCCATCTGATCTTTGGACAGAATGTAAAATATCTATTAGTTGGCCAAAAGCAGAACCTGAGCGAATTAAAGAAACAGGTGCCCCAAATCCACTTGTAATGGATTTCTATGAGAAAGTAATTGTTTGGATGAAAAACAAAATTCCACCCAAAGAAGTTGATTGGGTTAAAATAGAAAGAACAGAACAGGAAACAAAGGAATCAGTTCATTCTTTTTATGAAAGACTATTGTTAATCTTTAAACAATACAGTGGTTATGAAAAATTGGATGAAAAAGACATGAGTCATTTTATCTATAGATTTGTTTATGGACTAAAACCTGAAATTGGAGAAATGATCAGAACTAGTATTGTCGGATGGCAAGCACTATCTGTAGATGATATACTAAGAAAAGCAAAATATTGTAGCGATGAATTAGAAGTAAAACAGAAGAAGCTGAAGGAGAAAGCCATGTGGGCTCAGGTAAAGGTGGCTGAGCAACAGATTGCCAGCATGGGAAATAAGAACACTAATTTTGTCCAAACTGGAAATACAAACCAGATACAAGGAAAGTTTAAAGGTAATAATTTCCCAAAGAAATTTAGCCCAAAGATAGAAGAGCTGAAACAAAGATTACCTTGTTTTAATTGTGGCGAAATTGGACATTGGAGGGACGAGTGTCCTCATCCTCCTAGAAACTCAAAGAATCCCTTATTGAATCCACAGATGCAGAATGGTGTTAACCTGCAGCAACAGCTACAGATGCAACAGGGGTTAAATGAATTTAATATTCAGCGACAGTTACAACAACAGCAACAACAACAGGTGAATAATCGTCAAGACCAATTGCCACAACCACCTTTTCCGAATTGTGGGGGAGTTCAAAAATATAATCCAAACGTGGGATTTCAGGGATGTGAACAGGTAATAAAACCACAGAAACAGCAAAAGCAACAAAGGGTTCAAATGCAGAATGCTTCACAACAATTTTTATTAACAGAAAGTCAAGACAGTGATTCTGATGATTATTGCTGACGGTGCCCGAGAGAGGAGGAAGAGTGTGTTGTTGGAGCCACTCTTGAGGTTGACCAGTCTGGTCCTTATGTAAACGGGAAAGTTAATGATGTAGACATCACTTTTCTAGTGGACACTGGTGCTACCCGTTCTACTGTTAGATCAGTGGAAATTGAAAACCTACCTCTCTCTGGGGATACCATCCAAGTTGTGGGAGTAAGTAATCAGCAAATTAAAACAGACTTAACTGATCCAGTACCAGTTGAAATTGGAAATTACAGAGACAAACACAGATTTGTGGTTTGTAATAGTAGTCCAGTAAATCTATTAGGTAGAGACATCCTATGTAAAATGAATTGCAGAATATATTGTTCTCCTGAAGGAGTTGAGTTACAAACAATGGAGGAAGATGGTTTGTACAGAATGACAATGATGATGATGGAAGCAGAAGAAACAAAATTGTTTCCTGCATTTGAAGAAAAGGATTTACCTGAAGAACTAAAGGAAACAGTGAAATATGAAATATGGGATTTTACTGGGAATGAGATGGGTCTGATGAAAAACGTAGATCTTGTTAAAATTGCATTGAAACAGGGAATAGAATTTCCAAACACTCCACAGTATCAAATGAAAACAGAGACAATTGAAGGTATTACACCTATAATTGAAAAGTTAATCAAGCAAGGTGTATTAAAGGAAATGAAGAGTAGCTCTTGTAATTCACCAATTATGGGAGTTAAAAAGTCTAACGGAACATTTAGGATTGTACAAGATTTGAGAAAGGTTAATCAAATTGTCATTCCATGTTGTCCTGTGGTTCCAAATCCAGCAGTAATTCTATTTCAGATTCCACATGATGCTGAATGGTACACAGTTATTGACCTTTGCAATGCATTCTTTACTGTTCCCTTACACCCAGACAGTTATGAAATCTTTGCTTTCAGATTCCAAGGTAAGACCCTTGGATGGACAAGAATCCCTCAGGGCTATACAGAAAGTCCTTCAATCTTTAATGAATTGTTAAAAAGATCATTAGAAGATTTAGACTTACCAGGTAGGTCTACATTGGTACAATATATTGATGATTTGTTAATAGCTGCAAAGACAAGAGAAAATTGTGTAACAGACACAATAATTCTGTTAAATCGCCTTGCTGAAGAAGGACATAAAGTGTCCCCAGCAAAACTACAATTTTGCAAACAAGAAGTAAAATATCTTGGTCACAGAATTGCAAAAGGAAAAAGACAAGTAACAATAGAGAGAATAAAAATGATTCAAGCAATGTTACCGCCAAGAACACAAAGACAGGTCAGAATGTTCCTGGGAATGGTAGGTTACTGTCGACAATGGATAAGTGGATTTTCAGTAATTGCAAAACCACTACAAAGATTGACCAAATCAGATGTAAAGGATCGAATTATTCTCAATGATGCTGAGATGGAATCTTTTGAGAACCTGAAAAAGAGCTTATGCCAAGCTCCTGCTTTGGGTATGCCAAATTATGAGAAAGATTTTGAACTGTATTGCAGTGAGAGAGAAGGATGTGCATTATCTGTGTTAATTCAGAGACATGGAAATCTAAAGAAACCTATTGCATACTTCTCTGCAGTTCTTGATCCAATTGCAAAAGCATTACCAGGTTGTTTGAAAGCAGTTGCAGCTACAAGTATCAGCCTTGAACAAAGTGAAGGAATCATAATGGGATTTCCTGTAAAAGTTTTTGTACCTCATTCAGTTGAAATATTACTGACAAGAGGTAAGACTCAACATTTAACAAGTAGCAGATTGACAAAGTATGAGAAAATCATACTGGGAGCAGATAATGTTTCAATTTCAAGAGGTTTGAATCTGAATCCTTCTACATTACTGCCTGATTCCGAAATTGTTGATGACATTGAAACTGAACATGAATGTTTAGATGTCATGGAATTCTGCACTAAACCCAGAAAAGACATCAAAGACAGACCTTTGTCTGAATCGGATTTTGTCTACTTTGTAGATGGCTCATGCTTAAGATCCGAAGGAGGTGTCTTGAAAGCTTCATACTCAGTTTGTACAGTTGTAGATGTTGAAGAAGCATCATGTCTTGAAGGAGTTCGTTCAGCACAAGTGGCTGAATTGATTGCTTTAATTCGTGCATGTGAAATATCAAAAGATATTAGAGTTACCATCATTACTGATAGTCAGTATGGGTACGGAGTTGTGCATGACTATGGACAACTCTGGTCACAGAGAGGATACATGACATCAACAGGATCACCAATTAAAAATGCAATTTTCATTAGAAGATTAATTGAAGCAATACAATTGCCAAAAGAAATTGCCATAGTCAAGTGTGCAGCGCACACTAGAGGAACTGATTATATTTCCAAAGGAAATGCCTTCGCAGACGAAACAGCAAAGTACTGCGCAAGGAAAAATTATTCATACAATCGGGAGAGGAGTAAAGAAACTGATTCAAATTCATTAATGCTAACAACTGTTGTAGAAACATGGCATGAGATTAGGGATTTACAAAACGAAGCAGATGATGAAGAAAAAGACCTATGGTTAAGATCAGATTGTAGACCACGTGAAGAAGATGGAGTGTGGGTTTACAAAGATGGCAGAATAGTCTTACCAAATTGCTTGATTGCTGACATGGCCAGATTATATCATGGTCCGGCACATCTAGGAAGAGATTCTATGGTCAGACTTTTTAGAGAAACATGGTTCAATACAAAATTTAGAACCATTGCAGAATCTTTTTGTCAAAGGTGTTTGTCATGCCAACAAATGAATCCAAACAGAAAATCAGTGGTGGGGACAGGAATAATTGGTCGAGAGGGTGGTCCCTTTACCAGATTACAAATAGATTTCATTGAAATGCCCTTACACAACTGTTTGAAATATGTACTTGTAATTGTATGCTTATTCTCAAGATGGGTAGAGGCTTTCCCTACAAGACATTGTGATTCAATTACAGTAGCAAAACTAATGCTCAGAGAAATCATCCCAAGGTACGGTTTTCCAGTCACTATTGAGAGTGATGGAGGAAGCCATTTTGATAACAAACTGTTGAAGTTAATTTGTGAAGCTTTAAGCATTGAGCAGAAAATACACTGTGCATACAGACCAGAGGCATCAGGTGTAGTCGAACAAATAAATGGAACTATCAAAAACAGAATTGGAAAAATGTGTCTAGAAACAGGAGTTAAGTGGACTGATGCTCTTCCACTTGTTTTGATGTCATTAAGAAGTACACCAGATAAAAAGACAGGTCTGAGTCCTCATGAAATTATAATGGGAAGAGTTATGAGGCAAGCTTTTGTACCTGTAGGTAAACTGTTGAGCATAAATGACAGTGCAATTTTGGATTACTGTAAAAGGTTATCTGATATGGTAACTTCTGTGTCTAATCAGGTGGGAACTGAAGCTCAATCAAATGAAAAAGTTTTGACTCATGATCTGAGACCTGGAGACTGGGTCAGAACGAAAGTACATCGGAGGAGGAATTGTCTATCTCCTAGATGGCAGAAACCTAGGCAGGTAATCTTGATCACTACTAATGCTGTAAAGTGCAGAGGATTGAAGCGCTGGATTCATCGAAGTCATACTATTCCAGTACCAACTCCTGAGAGTTCTGATGTTGAAAGTGATACCACAGATGATTCTGATTCTGAAGCAGAAGACAGAACAGAAGGTGAAGTAATTCCAGATTCTGAAGATCGACAAGAAAGTCGACATCTGGAAACTGTGCCAGTGAATGGAAATCTGACAAGAAAAGACTTAGAAATAATTGAAATAGATTCTGAAGGTGAAGAGAATCTGTTAAAAGGAAAGATAACTGAAGATTCGGTTGTCTCTATTGAAGACAAAGAAGCTGAACCAAAGGAAGTTTCAGACCAGGAGAGTATCGAAAGGCAGAGAACAAGCTCTGAAGTAAGGAACAGAAATCCGAAATCTGGGAAGCTAGAGGTAATTGAAGAAGAGGAGGAGAACGAATTACCGAGTACCAGTGATGGAAGACAAAGTGAAGTTCCTGAAGGAGTGAAATTGCCGAATAGAGAAGTTCCTGAGTCAATTGAAATTTCAGACTACGAAACTGAAGAAAGTGACGTGGAAGGTGGAAGTGAAAACGGAAAGAAAAGGACTTGGAAGTCAGAATCAAATAATTCTGAACCAAAGAAGAAGTATGTGAGAAAAGCAGACTACTGGCCTGGTGGAAGATTGAGAGTAAGATTGATTAAAAAGCCAATAGAACAAGTTGAAGAAATCAGTAGTCAAAAGAGTCCAGGAAAAGAAGTTGGAGTTGGAAGAAAAATTGAAGTGATATCGAGAAAAGGGAAGAGAATAATTAGACCAAACCAGAAATACAAGTCTCCTGAGTGGACTTACTTAGTAATTCCACCTGTTATTGACATATATGATAGTAGTGAAGAAGAAAACGAAATCCAAGAAATTAGTGACAATGATTAAAGTACAAAATTATTAAATTGGCAAAAGGCTGAAGAAATCCTGTTAGTTGACACAAGGTCGAAGAAAAACTGTTTAGTAGAAGAAAACTTATGTATGACAGAAGGTCGAAGAAATCTTGTTTAGGGTCATAAAAGAAAAATATATTTTAAAAGGGGGGTGTATATAAATTTTAAAATTTATTTTTATTTTTGAGGCTAAAACTAGAGGCTAAAACTAACCTAAAAATGCCTTACGTTAAGGAGAGCACTTCAAAATGTTCTGTTTTTAAAAGATGCTGTAAGATGACTCTGGTATGTCTGCTCATTTTAGTTCTGCTCTGGTTAGTACTAGCTGTGATTATCCCTTTAGAAATGAATAGAGAATTACACAAAGTTAACATAACAAGCAAAGCTCTGGTTAGCCAAACTAAACATAGTGCATCTGCAAAAGTAATTGATCATCAGCCTAACATTCATCAAGATAAATCAATAGGTGATTTTTCAAGCAATACATTCACAAAGCTTTTGAGTGAATATGTAAAGGTAATGGATGCAAAAGACTGTTATGTCTGTGTTAAGTTACCTGCTTCTGTTTCTGAGGGAGTAACATATAATATGCTTCCTCTCACTTATGCTGTTACATGTAGTGTATTAACTAGTTTATTTTATCAAACTGGTCGTTTAGAATATTACTATTCAAATTATGATGAGATTTTTGCTAATGTTAAGATTGATAATGCTTTAAATAAGCATAAGAAAGCAAAACAAATGAGAGAATATTTCCTTGTTACTAACGAACTCACTTATGAGTATGCTTACAAGAATAATCTAACATGTAAATTAAGTGCTGAAGGAAAGAAATTTTTGAATATGGTTGAGGAGAGAAGAGCAATTTATAAGAGAAATGAATTAGTCAAGCAGACTAAGTCATCCTTCTGGCAAAAAGAGGATGAGAAATTAAATGGCAAAATGCTTGAAAATATTGCAATTCACATAGACAAACCTGTTAGTGGAAAGCTTTGCATTAGAAGAGATAATACACTTTTTGATAATTATTTTGTAGGTGCAAGCAACTGTGAAGATACTTATCAGATTATGGGAGGTTGGGGATTTAAAGGTGGAAAAGATCCTATATTTCCTGGAATTTATTTTGTTTGTGGTGACAAAGCCTACTACAACCTTCCAGACCATTGGTATGGAACTTGTTATGTGGGAATTGTTTTTCCTAAAGTGTTTCATGTTGACAGAGATTCAGAAGGATTGTTTAAAATACATAATTATGTAAATAGAGCTAAAAGAGAAACTTTTACTGAAGTTCTGGGAGATATTTTTCAAGCTGTAATACCTTTTGTTGGTATAACCCTAAATGCAGGGAGAATCAGAAAATTGTCCACTATAGTTGATAGATTATCAACTGACACTGCTGATGGGTTCCAATTAGTGAATGTTGAAGTTATTGCAATCAGATCCATGGTAATTCAAGATCGTCTTGCTTTAGACATACTCCTAGCAAAAGAGGGAGGAGTCTGTGGCATTTTACATGTCCAACATTGCTGTACATATATACCTGATGAAAGTAAGAATATTGAAATGTATATTAAGAATATTACACAAATGCATTCAGAGATAATTCCTTTAGAAGAAGAAGATTTTACAGGGAAACTTTCAAAAAGGTTTCAAGCAATTAAAAACTGGTTTCATAATATCGGAAGTTCAATTCTTGGCAAGATTTTGGCACCTTTGATTATAATAGTATTCATTTTTATTTTGACTAAAGTAGGTTGTTTGTTACATAAAAGAAAGAAACAGTTGAAGGAAAAGAAGAGAATCTATAAACTCAGAAAAGAAGAGGAAAGGGAGATCGAGTTACAGGAGTTACATAGAGAGCGTCATGTTAATTGCAAAGATTATGCTGAAACAGATTTTTAGGTTTACTAAAATAATTGAATTTGAATCGATTTCTTAAAAATTTAATTTACCAAAATTTTGAGTGCTGGTGTGGTGATTTGTTAATCACCAGATGAGGGAGTTGATGGAGCGAGATAGAAAACAAAATTTTGTTTAAACTCGCAAAGTCACATTTCCATAACATGAATAATAATATTAATGATTTGTGATATGTTGTACTAATACAACTTAGATTAAACTTTACACGTGGGAGGACTAACATGTGTGCTCATAAACGTGCATATTTGTTGCATCTTTTTGTTCGTGCAAAATAATAAAATAATTTATTGTTTTCGTTTTTGTCATTACTAACTGCTGCAAACTTAAAATAAGCATGTGCTTGTTTTGCTTTTCCTTGTCTGTGTGATGTCATTTCTACTATTCTAGGTGCATATGGGTCTCATAGAAAAACGGAGACTGGTAAATATAAACGCTGCTTTATTTGTTTGCAATGGCTAGGTAACATTTTGATTAATCGGGTGGGTTAATTAATTAGTAAACCATGGGGTGGATACAGAATATACTTTATTTCTTACATTAATACTTTTCTTGTGTTTGTTTTATACTAGAAAACATAAGTTGCCTGCTTTTGGGCCTAGTTATTTGAGCCACAGAAAAAGAGCTGGTCTATAATTCTGCAGAAAGTCACGAGACGCCCTTTCTGAATTAAAACGTTTATTGAAGCTGCATTCACAAAGCAAAAACTGATGAGCTGACATCATTCTGTCGGACATGGCCAAGGTCGAAAGTGAACATTTTGTCAGTCCTTAACTTGGCATCCGCGGAAGTTGTACTGAAAGACTATGGAAGCTGCGAGGATGACTTAATACATAGTTGCAATCGCAGGAAGCTTCTGGCTTCACGTGGAAGAGACAATGGTCTTTGTAAGACATGATTTTGTGGAACTTTTTAAGAATCGGGTGACATGTCACTTGTCACTCTCAGCCAATGGGACGTCGAAGATTTCTGAAAACTTTCCTTTGCTAGTTTAGTTAGCGTAGAAAGGTATAAAAAGTCATGCCCTTAGGGTTGGGCTGGCTGCTGCTTTCTGACTTTCCGATGAGGGTGATGTGCTGCTGGACTTTGCGTGGAGCACGTAAGAATCCTCAAATATCTTTACTTTAATTTCTGTCTATTTAGCTCAGTTAGGGAAATAGGTTTTAGAAATGCTAAACTTTATATAATTTCTTTAAATTTGATCCAATTGCTTAAATTGTATTTTTCTCATATTTCTTACCATCATGCTTGCTATATTGCAAATAAATTTCATTTATAAAACTTTCAACTTATATACCATAATTTAGAAAATAAAATCTTACTTTTGACAAACAAGCTGGTCTTGATTATTCAGAAGTATAGGTTACCGTTAGCTAGATCACGTCGCCTATGGTGGTCGTTTAAATGGTTGGGTTTTATTCTAATGACAATATTCTTTCTGCAAATGTATAAATATGTATATAGTTCGTAGATAATGTGTATATAGATTTATTCTGACCACCTGATTCAGTAGGCCCCAAATATATCAGGTTCATAAATGGGTCCATATTTAGTATAGAATTTTGTTTATAGGTTATGAAGTTGGGTAGCGTAGTTTATGATATATTTTCTATAGCCCGCTGGATCACTCTCAACTATGAAACCACCACGGTGACATCCGGATCTTGGCGCGTTGTACTGCCTTCGGCCTATTCGCACATCGGTCCGCTACTGACGCCATCTCACAGGCTAATGGGGCGACCCACGCCGAGTTTCAGCATTGTAGGATGACCACACCAGTACAGCAACTTGCTAGACATCACCTCGGTGCCATCCGAATCTTGGCATCTCAACGCCTAGTGGTATCTTCCATACAAAAAATATTGTTACGCTGCCTTTGGCCCCATTCGCACATCAGTCCGCAACTTAGACATCACCTCGGTGCCATCCGGATCTTGGCATCTCAGCGCCTTGTGGTGTCAGTCAGAAAATATTGTTGCGCTGCCTTTGGCCCCATTCGCACATCAGTCCGCTACTGACACCATCTCACAGGCCAACAGGGCGCCCCACGCCGACTTTTACCATTGTACGATGGCCACACCAGTGCCACAACTTGCTAGACACCACCTCGGTGCCATCCGGATCTTGGCATCTCAGCGCCTTGTGGTGTCTTCAAATCAGAAAATATTGTTGCGCTGCCTTTGGCCCCATTCGCACATCGGTCCGCTACTGACGCCATCTCACAGGCCAACGGGGCGCCCCACGCCGACTTTCAACATTGTAGGATGGCCACAGAAGTGCGACAACTTACTAGACACCACCTCGGTGCCATCCGGATCTTGGCGCGTTGTGCTGCCTTCGGCCTATTCGCACATCGGTCCGCTACTGACGCAAACTCACAGGCCAACGGGGCGCCCCACGCCGACTTTCAGCATTGTAGGATGGCCACACCAGTGCACCTTACTAGACACCACCTCGGTGCCATCCGGATCTTGGCGCGTTGTGCTGCCTTCGGCCTATTCGCACATCGGTCCGCTACTGACGCCATCTCACAGGCCAACGGGGCGCCCCACGCCGACTTTCAGCATTGTTGGATGGCCACACCAGTGCGGCAACTTACTAGACACCACCTCGGTGCCATCCGGATCTTGGCGCGTTGTGCTGCCTTCGGCCTATTCGCACATCGGTCCGCTACTGACGCAAACTCACAGGCCAACGGGGCGCCCCACGCCGACTTTCAGCATTGTAGGATGGCCACACCAGTGCTGCAACTTGCTGGACACCACCTCGGTGCCATCCGGATCTTGGCGCGTTGTATTGCCTTCGGCCTATTCGCACATCGGTCCGCTACTGACGCCGCCTCACGTGCCAACGTATTTTCTCCGCATTTTATACCCTATGCCGCATAACAGGTCATGTGACTTGTTTATAAAACTTTTCATTGGTTCATTTTACTTTTGGTTTCCTAATGATGGAAGGCTTGATCATATGACCTAAAAACAACACTTTTCATTGGATGAAAACTTTTTTTTTTTCCCAAACGATGAAAGCCCCACCTTGTTTCAGGATGTTTCAGACTAAACTGGCGTCAGCATGAGAGCACCACCATCTCGTAGCTCCGTCGTGGTCATTCCGCGAGCAATCATGGCAGCCGCTCCCCACCAGAAGCCTGCAGGAGTCGGGGCCCCCAAAACTTTTGATGAATTCTCAAGGCGGAGGGGACGCTTTCGAGAATGGGGTCCAAGACCTAGCAGACAAGCGTCCGATTTCCAAGGTGTCCCAGGGCCATTTCAGTGGACCAGGCCCAAAAAGGAAAGAGCCTGCCGCCATTTTGAGAGTCCTGTGACAGCCGCCTATCGCTGCACCGCAAGAGTGGGCGCAACTCAGCTGAATTGCGGCTTTTGACACAGTGGACCAAAAACGGACGGAATGGCAACTGAAACGGTAAAGGGGCGCCCCACTACAACAGATGACACTCCACCTGGAGAGGCCCGTTCACGCCGCCTCCCCCGGGGCGCCCCACGCCGTTATTCGGAGCAGCATTGTAGGATACCAAAACCAGTGCGGCAACTTACTGGACATCACCTTGGTGCCATCGTTCTGCTGCCTTGGAACTATTCGCACAACAGTTTGCTACTGATGACCCACCCCCCGCGACGCCCCACGCCGTTATTTGCTGGGTGGCAACTTGCTAGACATCACCTCGGTGGTAACCGAATCTCAACGCCTTGTGGTGTCTTCTATTCAGAAAACATTCTTATGCTGCCTTCGACCTATTCGCCGCAAGTGCGCACACAACTCAACTGCATAGCTTGCTAGACACCACCTCGGTGCCATCCGGATCTTGGAATGTCAGCACCTTGTGGTGTCTTCTCTTCAGAAAATATTGTTGCGCTGCCTTTGGCCCCATTCGCACATCAGTCCGCTACTGACGCCATCTCACAGGCTAATGGGGCGCCCCACGCCGACTTTCAGCATTGTAGAATGACCACACCAGTACAGCAACTTGCTAGACATCACCTCGGTGCCATCCGGATCTCGGCGCCCCACTGCAGATGAAGTGCCTCTCAACTATGAAACCACCACGGTGACATCCGGATCTTGGCGCGTTGTACTGCCTTCGGCCTATTCGCACATCGGTCCGCTACTGACGCCATCTCACAGGCTAATGGGGCGACCCACGCCGAGTTTCAGCATTGTAGGATGACCACACCAGTACAGCAACTTGCTAGACATCACCTCGGTGCCATCCGAATCTTGGCATCTCAATGCCTAGTGGTATCTTCCATACAAAAAATATTGTTACGCTGCCTTTGGCCCCATTCGCACATCAGTCCGCAACTTAGACATCACCTCGGTGCCATCCGGATCTTGGCATCTCAGCGCCTTGTGGTGTCAGTCAGAAAATATTGTTGCGCTGCCTTTGGCCCCATTCGCACATCGGTCCGCTACTGACGCCATCTCACAGGCCAACGGGGCGCCCCACGCCGACTTTCAACATTGTAGGATGGCCACAGAAGTGCGACAACTTACTAGACACCACCTCGGTGCCATCCGGATCTTGGCGCGTTGTGCTGCCTTCGGCCTATTCGCACATCGGTCCGCTACTGACGCAAACTCACAGGCCAACGGGGCGCCCCACGCCGACTTTCAGCATTGTAGGATGGCCACACCAGTGCACCTTACTAGACACCACCTCGGTGCCATCCGGATCTTGGCGCGTTGTGCTGCCTTCGGCCTATTCGCACATCGGTCCGCTACTGACGCCATCTCACAGGCCAACGGGGCGCCCCACGCCGACTTTCAGCATTGTTGGATGGCCACACCAGTGCGGCAACTTACTAGACACCACCTCGGTGCCATCCGGATCTTGGCGCGTTGTGCTGCCTTCGGCCTATTCGCACATCGGTCCGCTACTGACGCAAACTCACAGGCCAACGGGGCGCCCCACGCCGACTTTCAGCATTGTAGGATGGCCACACCAGTGCTGCAACTTGCTGGACACCACCTCGGTGCCATCCGGATCTTGGCGCGTTGTATTGCCTTCGGCCTATTCGCACATCGGTCCGCTACTGACGCCGCCTCACGTGCCAACGTATTTTCTCCGCATTTTATACCCTATGCCGCATAACAGGTCATGTGACTTGTTTATAAAACTTTTCATTGGTTCATTTTACTTTTGGTTTCCTAATGATGGAAGGCTTGATCATATGACCTAAAAACAACACTTTTCATTGGATGAAAACTTTTTTTTTTTTCCAAACGATGAAAGCCCCACCTTGTTTCTGGATGTTTCAGACTAAACTGGCGTCAGCATGAGAGCACCACCATCTCGTAGCTCCGTCGTGGTCATTCCGCGAGCAATCATGGCAGCCGCTCCCCACCAGAAGCCTGCAGGAGTCGGGGCCCCCAAAACTTTTGATGAATTCTCAAGGCGGAGGGGACGCTTTCGAGAATGGGGTCCAAGACCTAGCAGACAAGCGTCCGATTTCCAAGGTGTCCCAGGGCCATTTCAGTGGACCAGGCCCAAAAAGGAAAGAGCCTGCCGCCATTTTGAGAGTCCTGTGACAGCCGCCTATCGCTGCACCGCAAGAGTGGGCGCAACTCAGCTGAATTGCGGCTTTTGACACAGTGGACCAAAAACGGACGGAATGGCAACTGAAACGGTAAAGGGGCGCCCCACTACAACAGATGACACTCCACCTGGAGAGGCCCGTTCACGCCGCCTCCCCCGGGGCGCCCCACGCCGTTATTCGGAGCAGCATTGTAGGATACCAAAACCAGTGCGGCAACTTACTGGACATCACCTTGGTGCCATCGTTCTGCTGCCTTGGAACTATTCGCACAACAGTTTGCTACTGATGACCCACCCCCCGCGACGCCCCACGCCGTTATTTGCTGGGTGGCAACTTGCTAGACATCACCTCGGTGGTAACCGAATCTCAACGCCTTGTGGTGTCTTCTATTCAGAAAACATTCTTATGCTGCCTTCGACCTATTCGCCGCAAGTGCGCACACAACTCAACTGCATAGCTTGCTAGACACCACCTCGGTGCCATCCGGATCTTGGAATGTCAGCACCTTTTGGTGTCTTCTCTTCAGAAAATATTGTTGCGCTGCCTTTGGCCCCATTCGCACATCAGTCCGCTACTGACGCCATCTCACAGGCTAATGGGGCGCCCCACGCCGACTTTCAGCATTGTAGAATGACCACACCAGTACAGCAACTTGCTAGACATCACCTCGGTGCCATCCGGATCTCGGCGCCCCACTGCAGATGAAGTGCCTCTCAACTATGAAACCACCACGGTGACATCCGGATCTTGGCGCGTTGTACTGCCTTCGGCCTATTCGCACATCGGTCCGCTACTGACGCCATCTCACAGGCTAATGGGGCGACCCACGCCGAGTTTCAGCATTGTAGGATGACCACACCAGTACAGCAACTTGCTAGACATCACCTCGGTGCCATCCGAATCTTGGCATCTCAAGGCCTAGTGGTATCTTCCATACAAAAAATATTGTTACGCTGCCTTTGGCCCCATTCGCACATCAGTCCGCAACTTAGACATCACCTCGGTGCCATCCGGATCTTGGCATCTCAGCGCCTTGTGGTGTCAGTCAGAAAATATTGTTGCGCTGCCTTTGGCCCCATTCGCACATCAGTCCGCTACTGACACCATCTCACAGGCCAACAGGGCGCCCCACGCCGACTTTTACCATTGTACGATGGCCACACCAGTGCCACAACTTGCTAGACACCACCTCGGTGCCATCCGGATCTTGGCATCTCAGCGCCTTGTGGTGTCTTCAAATCAGAAAATATTGTTGCGCTGCCTTTGGCCCCATTCGCACATCGGTCCGCTACTGACGCCATCTCACAGGCCAACGGGGCGCCCCACGCCGACTTTCAACATTGTAGGATGGCCACAGAAGTGCGACAACTTACTAGACACCACCTCGGTGCCATCCGGATCTTGGCGCGTTGTGCTGCCTTCGGCCTATTCGCACATCGGTCCGCTACTGACGCAAACTCACAGGCCAACGGGGCGCCCCACGCCGACTTTCAGCATTGTAGGATGGCCACACCAGTGCACCTTACTAGACACCACCTCGGTGCCATCCGGATCTTGGCGCGTTGTGCTGCCTTCGGCCTATTCGCACATCGGTCCGCTACTGACGCCATCTCACAGGCCAACGGGGCGCCCCACGCCGACTTTCAGCATTGTTGGATGGCCACACCAGTGCGGCAACTTACTAGACACCACCTCGGTGCCATCCGGATCTTGGCGCGTTGTGCTGCCTTCGGCCTATTCGCACATCGGTCCGCTACTGACGCAAACTCACAGGCCAACGGGGCGCCCCACGCCGACTTTCAGCATTGTAGGATGGCCACACCAGTGCTGCAACTTGCTGGACACCACCTCGGTGCCATCCGGATCTTGGCGCGTTGTATTGCCTTCGGCCTATTCGCACATCGGTCCGCTACTGACGCAAACTCACAGGCCAACGGGGCGCCCCACGCCGACTTTCAGCATTGTAGGATGGCCACACCAGTGCTGCAACTTGCTGGACACCACCTCGGTGCCATCCGGATCTTGGCGCGTTGTATTGCCTTCGGCCTATTCGCACATCGGTCCGCTACTGACGCCGCCTCACGTGCCAACGTATTTTCTCCGCATTTTATACCCTATGCCGCATAACAGGTCATGTGACTTGTTTATAAAACTTTTCATTGGTTCATTTTACTTTTGGTTTCCTAATGATGGAAGGCTTGATCATATGACCTAAAAACAACACTTTTCATTGGATGAAAACTTTTTTTTTTCCCCAAACGATGAAAGCCCCACCTTGTTTCTGGATGTTTCAGACTAAACTGGCGTCAGCATGAGAGCACCACCATCTCGTAGCTCCGTCGTGGTCATTCCGCGAGCAATCATGGCAGCCGCTCCCCACCAGAAGCCTGCAGGAGTCGGGGCCCCCAAAACTTTTGATGAATTCTCAAGGCGGAGGGGACGCTTTCGAGAATGGGGTCCAAGACCTAGCAGACAAGCGTCCGATTTCCAAGGTGTCCCAGGGCCATTTCAGTGGACCAGGCCCAAAAAGGAAAGAGCCTGCCGCCATTTTGAGAGTCCTGTGACAGCCGCCTATCGCTGCACCGCAAGAGTGGGCGCAACTCAGCTGAATTGCGGCTTTTGACACAGTGGACCAAAAACGGACGGAATGGCAACTGAAACGGTAAAGGGGCGCCCCACTACAACAGATGACACTCCACCTGGAGAGGCCCGTTCACGCCGCCTCCCCCGGGGCGCCCCACGCCGTTATTCGGAGCAGCATTGTAGGATACCAAAACCAGTGCGGCAACTTACTGGACATCACCTTGGTGCCATCGTTCTGCTGCCTTGGAACTATTCGCACAACAGTTTGCTACTGATGACCCACCCCCCGCGACGCCCCACGCCGTTATTTGCTGGGTGGCAACTTGCTAGACATCACCTCGGTGGTAACCGAATCTCAACGCCTTGTGGTGTCTTCTATTCAGAAAACATTCTTATGCTGCCTTCGACCTATTCGCCGCAAGTGCGCACACAACTCAACTGCATAGCTTGCTAGACACCACCTCGGTGCCATCCGGATCTTGGAATGTCAGCACCTTTTGGTGTCTTCTCTTCAGAAAATATTGTTGCGCTGCCTTTGGCCCCATTCGCACATCAGTCCGCTACTGACGCCATCTCACAGGCTAATGGGGCGCCCCACGCCGACTTTCAGCATTGTAGAATGACCACACCAGTACAGCAACTTGCTAGACATCACCTCGGTGCCATCCGGATCTCGGCGCCCCACTGCAGATGAAGTGCCTCTCAACTATGAAACCACCACGGTGACATCCGGATCTTGGCGCGTTGTACTGCCTTCGGCCTATTCGCACATCGGTCCGCTACTGACGCCATCTCACAGGCTAATGGGGCGACCCACGCCGAGTTTCAGCATTGTAGGATGACCACACCAGTACAGCAACTTGCTAGACATCACCTCGGTGCCATCCGAATCTTGGCATCTCAACGCCTAGTGGTATCTTCCATACAAAAAATATTGTTACGCTGCCTTTGGCCCCATTCGCACATCAGTCCGCAACTTAGACATCACCTCGGTGCCATCCGGATCTTGGCATCTCAGCGCCTTGTGGTGTCAGTCAGAAAATATTGTTGCGCTGCCTTTGGCCCCATTCGCACATCAGTCCGCTACTGACACCATCTCACAGGCCAACAGGGCGCCCCACGCCGACTTTTACCATTGTACGATGGCCACACCAGTGCCACAACTTGCTAGACACCACCTCGGTGCCATCCGGATCTTGGCATCTCAGCGCCTTGTGGTGTCTTCAAATCAGAAAATATTGTTGCGCTGCCTTTGGCCCCATTCGCACATCGGTCCGCTACTGACGCCATCTCACAGGCCAACGGGGCGCCCCACGCCGACTTTCAACATTGTAGGATGGCCACAGAAGTGCGACAACTTACTAGACACCACCTCGGTGCCATCCGGATCTTGGCGCGTTGTGCTGCCTTCGGCCTATTCGCACATCGGTCCGCTACTGACGCAAACTCACAGGCCAACGGGGCGCCCCACGCCGACTTTCAGCATTGTAGGATGGCCACACCAGTGCACCTTACTAGACACCACCTCGGTGCCATCCGGATCTTGGCGCGTTGTGCTGCCTTCGGCCTATTCGCACATCGGTCCGCTACTGACGCCATCTCACAGGCCAACGGGGCGCCCCACGCCGACTTTCAGCATTGTTGGATGGCCACACCAGTGCGGCAACTTACTAGACACCACCTCGGTGCCATCCGGATCTTGGCGCGTTGTGCTGCCTTCGGCCTATTCGCACATCGGTCCGCTACTGACGCAAACTCACAGGCCAACGGGGCGCCCCACGCCGACTTTCAGCATTGTAGGATGGCCACACCAGTGCTGCAACTTGCTGGACACCACCTCGGTGCCATCCGGATCTTGGCGCGTTGTATTGCCTTCGGCCTATTCGCACATCGGTCCGCTACTGACGCCGCCTCACGTGCCAACGTATTTTCTCCGCATTTTATACCCTATGCCGCATAACAGGTCATGTGACTTGTTTATAAAACTTTTCATTGGTTCATTTTACTTTTGGTTTCCTAATGATGGAAGGCTTGATCATATGACCTAAAAACAACACTTTTCATTGGATGAAAACTTTTTTTTTTTCCCAAACGATGAAAGCCCCACCTTGTTTCTGGATGTTTCAGACTAAACTGGCGTCAGCATGAGAGCACCACCATCTCGTAGCTCCGTCGTGGTCATTCCGCGAGCAATCATGGCAGCCGCTCCCCACCAGAAGCCTGCAGGAGTCGGGGCCCCCAAAACTTTTGATGAATTCTCAAGGCGGAGGGGACGCTTTCGAGAATGGGGTCCAAGACCTAGCAGACAAGCGTCCGATTTCCAAGGTGTCCCAGGGCCATTTCAGTGGACCAGGCCCAAAAAGGAAAGAGCCTGCCGCCATTTTGAGAGTCCTGTGACAGCCGCCTATCGCTGCACCGCAAGAGTGGGCGCAACTCAGCTGAATTGCGGCTTTTGACACAGTGGACCAAAAACGGACGGAATGGCAACTGAAACGGTAAAGGGGCGCCCCACTACAACAGATGACACTCCACCTGGAGAGGCCCGTTCACGCCACCTCCCCCGGGGCGCCCCACGCCGTTATTCGGAGCAGCATTGTAGGATACCAAAACCAGTGCGGCAACTTACTGGACATCACCTTGGTGCCATCGTTCTGCTGCCTTGGAACTATTCGCACAACAGTTTGCTACTGATGACCCACCCCCCGCGACGCCCCACGCCGTTATTTGCTGGGTGGCAACTTGCTAGACATCACCTCGGTGGTAACCGAATCTCAACGCCTTGTGGTGTCTTCTATTCAGAAAACATTCTTATGCTGCCTTCGACCTATTCGCCGCAAGTGCGCACACAACTCAACTGCATAGCTTGCTAGACACCACCTCGGTGCCATCCGGATCTTGGAATGTCAGCACCTTTTGGTGTCTTCTCTTCAGAAAATATTGTTGCGCTGCCTTTGGCCCCATTCGCACATCAGTCCGCTACTGACGCCATCTCACAGGCTAATGGGGCGCCCCACGCCGACTTTCAGCATTGTAGAATGACCACACCAGTACAGCAACTTGCTAGACATCACCTCGGTGCCATCCGGATCTCGGCGCCCCACTGCAGATGAAGTGCCTCTCAACTATGAAACCACCACGGTGACATCCGGATCTTGGCGCGTTGTACTGCCTTCGGCCTATTCGCACATCGGTCCGCTACTGACGCCATCTCACAGGCTAATGGGGCGACCCACGCCGAGTTTCAGCATTGTAGGATGACCACACCAGTACAGCAACTTGCTAGACATCACCTCGGTGCCATCCGAATCTTGGCATCTCAACGCCTAGTGGTATCTTCCATACAAAAAATATTGTTACGCTGCCTTTGGCCCCATTCGCACATCAGTCCGCAACTTAGACATCACCTCGGTGCCATCCGGATCTTGGCATCTCAGCGCCTTGTGGTGTCAGTCAGAAAATATTGTTGCGCTGCCTTTGGCCCCATTCGCACATCAGTCCGCTACTGACACCATCTCACAGGCCAACAGGGCGCCCCACGCCGACTTTTACCATTGTACGATGGCCACACCAGTGCCACAACTTGCTAGACACCACCTCGGTGCCATCCGGATCTTGGCATCTCAGCGCCTTGTGGTGTCTTCAAATCAGAAAATATTGTTGCGCTGCCTTTGGCCCCATTCGCACATCGGTCCGCTACTGACGCCATCTCACAGGCCAACGGGGCGCCCCACGCCGACTTTCAACATTGTAGGATGGCCACAGAAGTGCGACAACTTACTAGACACCACCTCGGTGCCATCCGGATCTTGGCGCGTTGTGCTGCCTTCGGCCTATTCGCACATCGGTCCGCTACTGACGCAAACTCACAGGCCAACGGGGCGCCCCACGCCGACTTTCAGCATTGTAGGATGGCCACACCAGTGCACCTTACTAGACACCACCTCGGTGCCATCCGGATCTTGGCGCGTTGTGCTGCCTTCGGCCTATTCGCACATCGGTCCGCTACTGACGCCATCTCACAGGCCAACGGGGCGCCCCACGCCGACTTTCAGCATTGTTGGATGGCCACACCAGTGCGGCAACTTACTAGACACCACCTCGGTGCCATCCGGATCTTGGCGCGTTGTGCTGCCTTCGGCCTATTCGCACATCGGTCCGCTACTGACGCAAACTCACAGGCCAACGGGGCGCCCCACGCCGACTTTCAGCATTGTAGGATGGCCACACCAGTGCTGCAACTTGCTGGACACCACCTCGGTGCCATCCGGATCTTGGCGCGTTGTATTGCCTTCGGCCTATTCGCACATCGGTCCGCTACTGACGCCGCCTCACGTGCCAACGTATTTTCTCCGCATTTTATACCCTATGCCGCATAACAGGTCATGTGACTTGTTTATAAAACTTTTCATTGGTTCATTTTACTTTTGGTTTCCTAATGATGGAAGGCTTGATCATATGACCTAAAAACAACACTTTTCATTGGATGAAAACTTTTTTTTTTTCCCAAACGATGAAAGCCCCACCTTGTTTCTGGATGTTTCAGACTAAACTGGCGTCAGCATGAGAGCACCACCATCTCGTAGCTCCGTCGTGGTCATTCCGCGAGCAATCATGGCAGCCGCTCCCCACCAGAAGCCTGCAGGAGTCGGGGCCCCCAAAACTTTTGATGAATTCTCAAGGCGGAGGGGACGCTTTCGAGAATGGGGTCCAAGACCTAGCAGACAAGCGTCCGATTTCCAAGGTGTCCCAGGGCCATTTCAGTGGACCAGGCCCAAAAAGGAA
Organism: Lissotriton helveticus; assembly: GCF_964261635.1. NCBI lineage: Eukaryota > Metazoa > Chordata > Amphibia > Caudata > Salamandridae > Lissotriton > Lissotriton helveticus. The sequence goes on along the minus strand of NC_136067.1, from coordinate 740,346,041 downwards.
AGAGCCTGCCGCCATTTTGAGAGTCCTGTGACAGCCGCCTATCGCTGCACCGCAAGAGTGGGCGCAACTCAGCTGAATTGCGGCTTTTGACACAGTGGACCAAAAACGGACGGAATGGCAACTGAAACGGTAAAGGGGCGCCCCACTACAACAGATGACACTCCAGCTGGAGAGGCCCGTTCACGCCGCCTCCCCCGGGGCGCCCCACGCCGTTATTCGGAGCAGCATTGTAGGATACCAAAACCAGTGCGGCAACTTACTGGACATCACCTTGGTGCCATCGTTCTGCTGCCTTGGAACTATTCGCACAACAGTTTGCTACTGATGACCCACCCCCCGCGACGCCCCACGCCGGAAATCTGGACGTTGTGCTGCGTTGGGACTATTCGCACAGCCGACCGCTACTTCGTTGTTTTTCCCTAAAAATGTTTATATGTTATTACTATTTTTGTTTTCTTGTATATATTTATAAATTATTAAAGTTTTATAATCTTACTACTTTGTCGGAGTGCTATATATTTTTAATGTGACACATAATTGTAAAAACTTTGATGTACAAAGAGTCATCCCTGGAATCTTCCGCTTCACGCTCGGTCCCCTCCCCAATCACAATACAGGATGGTTTTCAGATAATAGCAACGCTTCTGCTGTGACGGATCTCATCGAGTGTGGGCCTTGATCTACTATAACTCCTTTGAAGAGGGGTGATTCTTTACAGCTGTGGCCATAAACTACATCTGCAGGGCTAGCTGATAGCCTAGGACCGGCCTGGACAATCGGACACAGAGGAAAAGGAGTGTCAGAGGGTGCGGTAGTGAATAGGGCGAAAGGGAGGTGTCGGGCGGGCACAGGGTGTGATTCTCAGGGAAGAGCAGCGCAGATGGGGGGAGGTTTATTACCCATGCATAAGACAGAGAGCGGGGGTGACCACTGCCTGGGTGAGATGCTTGCGAGGGTGGGGAGCCATGCTAAGGATCGACAGCGTGCACAGAGTGGGTCTGGTCAAGGCATCTAAAATGGCTGCCGTGCACGACAAAAGTGTGGCATTTGAAAAAAGACAAGATGGCGCAGACAATGTTTTTCAACACTTCCTGATTTCCTTCGAATCGAACGTTAACAGACGTTGGGGCATATTACCAAAGTTAAGCGATATTTATCCCTAACGATGCATTGCAAAGATTTTTTTACCGTCAGAAATTATCGCAGATAAACCTTGCTATTATCAAGGTTTATCGCAAATACGATAAAAAACGACCGCAATGCATTAATATCGCTGAAAACTCAGCGATATTCATGCATTACCGAGCTAATGCTCTTAGCCATGTTATCCACCTCCCATTGGATAACATGGCTAAGAACTGCTCAGGGCAGCTGTTACTTTTTGGAGATATTCGCGCTTATCTCGAATATTTCCAAAAGTTGATAATAGGAGATAGCGATGTTAGCGACTGTTTCCAGTCGCTAACATCTTGGCATGCCCACTTTGCATGTCATTAGTGATAAATATCACTCACATGCAAAGTGGGGCCCAAGATGGTCGCTATCTCCTACTAGCCGTCGCTAACTGGTGTTAGCAACAGCTAGGTAATACAGATATAATTTTATCTCCGCGAAGCGGAGCGCTGTTACAGATATATATCTTGTTTTTGAACGTTAATTTCTCAAAATGCACTGAAGCACATATATTGAGACCTAGCAAAGGCACATCGGGCTACCAGTCCCTAATATTTTACCAAGTTTCGTGCAAATCCATTCAGCCGTTCGATTATTATTATTATATATTTTTTTTGCCCCGCGGGGCCCTTTTAAAACCTCCACATCAAACCTAGGGGGTCAGCGAGGATCTACTATGCCCCCTTATGGTCATTTGCCCCTTCGCTTTGGCCTCCTCTTGTCTCTCGATCCTACCGAGAGACAAGATGGCGGCCGCTACGGACTGTTTGGAATGTTTACAGACACCGGAGAGCCAATCAGCTTCGCTTCGCAAAGCTCCGTAACGCGAAAAGTACGCGAAGCGGTGCGCTGTTACAGATATATATCTTTTTTTGAACGTTAATTTCTCAAAATCCACTGAAGCACATATATTGAGACCTAGCAAAGGCACATCGGGCTACCAGTCCCTACAATTTTGCCAAGTTTCGTGCAAATCCATTCAGCCGTTCGATTATTATTATTATTATTTTTTTTTGCCCCGCGGGGCCCTTTTAAAACCTCCACATCAAACCTAGGGGGTCAGCGAGGATCTACTATTCCCCCTTATGGTCATTTGCCCCTTCGCTTTGGCCTCCTCTTGTCTCTCGATCCTACCGAGAGACAAGATGGCGGCCGCTACGGACTGTTTGGAATGTTGACAGACGCCGGAGAACCAATCAGCTTCGCTTCACAAAGCTCCGTTGCGCGAAAAGTACGCGTCCTGGAGCGCTGCCCGGTCCGCTGTTACAGATATATATCTTTTTTTAAACGTTAATTTCTCAAAATCCACTGTAGCACATATATTGAGACCTACAAAAGGCACATCGGGCTACCAGTCCCTACAATTTTGCCAAGTTTCGTGCAAATCCATTCAGCCGTTCGGGCTAAAAGTGAGGCCAACCGCCCTATGGAAAACTCAATGTTAAAAACACGTTTTGGGACCCCCCTTTTTTCTCGACCCCCCCTGGACGAACCCCCCCCCCAATTTTCAGGGGCTGCTCAGAAACAAAATGTGCCATTTTCCTGAAAATTTCAGCCAATTCCGTCCACAAACGCCAAAGTTATTAGACATAGAATTTTCAAAAAACCCATAGAGAAAAAATCCTAACTATATATACCTACTGGCGACCGCCAGTAGGTAATATATATATATATATATATATATATATATATATATATATATATATATATATATATTAGAAAAGAGAAGTACTGTCCCCATTATTTGGGCACACCCTATTGTATAGACCCTTCCTTAGCATTGTATGTTTTTTTGATCTATGTGTACTTGTTTGTGCTGCGTGCGACTTCAGTGGTCACTAGAGTATTTAACTGTGCTGCAGGTGTCATTGTGTTCCTTGTATGACAAGTGAAATCAGGTCCACTTTCAAGTGTGGTATGGTTTCAATGTTATTTTCAGTTAAGATTCAAGTTGACACCAAAGTTTATTTGTAAACGTGTGTTCCCATGGAGATCGAAATGCATTGTTCTGACAGGTGCAGCTTATTATATTGCTCTCCTGAGTATGAGGCACAATAATTCCTGGTTCTTATTAAGTAATACTCTACTCTCACATTTGAGCATAATTCATATGTGCTCAAAATAGATGACTGAGCTGTGAGACAGAAAGACTATTCTGAATCTTCATTCGTAGTTCTACTGGCTAAAAACCAACCTCATTCTAATTGTGTTTTTTCAGTCCACATATTTAAAAATAAGATGTAAGGAACATGCTGTAGGTTATGATGAATTGTTTACGTTTTCATTTACTCTTGCTCTAAAATTTATATTTATATATGTATATATATACATTGAATTGAAAAGGACGATATAATATGGAATGTCATTCTTATTAAGTAACAACAAAACAAAATACAATTGTAGAAATGGTAAACTTTAAAATGTCCTATTGTTTAAAGGACAACACTTAAGTCCACCTTTGCATATGAAAGTGTGCCCAGCATGTGCTGGTTGATGACATGAACCAAAGAGCCCAGCATAGGCCAAGGAGGGTGAGATAATTGCCAGAATTTCAGGATATCCATAGGCTATTAAATAATTACATTTTAAATCCATTAGATATAAATGTATCAGCAACGCCTGCAAATCTGGCATGAGTGTGACCCTCTTTGACTGATGATTGACACCTCAACTGATAATTCGTTTTTTCAAAGGAGGGATCACATTGTTTTACATGTTTGTATAATGGTTACATTTAAGGCATGTTCCAAGAGTGGGTAGTGGGTGACTAAGGCTAGTGGAGTTCTTTACATTAGTATTGTGATAATTTCGATTTTATTACAAATTGTCTGCTCAACAGACAACATATTAACACGAAATTCACAATATGTTTGAACTTGCTAACATAGCAGGTCTCTGGAGGCTCTAGCATCCTAAACACAATGATTTGTCTATTTTTCTAGTGTCTGTACTATCCTTCTTAATGTGACTACATGTTAATATCCAGTAACTTGGTACACCTCGTCTCTGCCTCAGAGACAGCACCAAATGTTGTGTCTGATCAAATTTTGTTCCATGTACTACTATAGCAGCAAAAGTTGAGATCTCTGCTGCTGATGAGTAATGAATTCAAGTCACGTATAAGCTCACCTACTTGGAGAAACAGGACACTGTTAACCATAGCCTGTTGAAGACCAAACTACAAGAGGATGGTTTGGGCAAAGGCATGCTCAGTTGGTCTTATCTTCTCTGTTGGACGATGCGCAATTAGTTGTGTTAGGTCCTTCCACTATGCCACCTTGAAACATTCATCAGTGCTCTCAACTTGCTCTGTACTTCTTTAACCTTATGACAAGCCACTCGTTTTTCTGCTCTACTCTTGTGGCTTCCAGTTTTGCACTTTAATGATGGCACACAGACCCTCATTTTGATGTATGTCCTATGAATTCCCTCTCGGTTTTTCGCTAGGCTTAACTCACGGATCATCAGGTTTATGGAAAGGTAAGCAATCTGGTTTTGTCTTAAAGTAACTCACCACTCCTTATGGCTGGGGGCCTAGGTCACCTAACTTTGCCTTCTACTAAAGTGCTTTTCTAACACACATCAAAGGATTCAGTGGACTTCAGAGGGTGGAACAGATACACATGGCATGAGATCTCTGTGCAGGAAGAATTCATTAACATGACTCTACTGGCTTGGGCTCTGATTGCGAGAAATGGGGGTCTCTAGTTGGCAGAGGTAGATACCTTTGTCCAAATAGGAACCCTTGCTTCTAGTCAGGGTAAGGGAGATACACACTCAAAGTATTTGTACTCACAACACACATTAATACAGTGATAAAACCACAAATGGACACCACACCAGTTTAGAACTATAAAGTATCTTTATCTAAACTTAACAATACCAAACAAAAAAAATTAAACATACAAGTATAAGGAAAAATGACTTTCAAAAGGTTTTAGTAACTGAGCCCATAGAAAACTATGGGTGCGTGATTTCTTGCAAAGTACCTGTTGTTGCGACAAAATTCACCAAGCCAAACAGCTGCAGCGATAGGAAGCATCAAAAAACAAAGAGATGTGTCAATTCCTGAGACCTTTGTGAATGCGATGAGACAGTTCCACTGGACACAGTTGAGCGGTGCGTTGGGTCCTGTCTGTAGGGTGCAGCGATGCTTTGATTCTGAGACGACTTGGATTTGCGGGTGATGCATTGGGGAAAACTTGCCGCACAGGGATGAGGCATGGAAATCTGGGATGCGTTGGCAAATGATGCGGTAGCTTGGAGCGGCGCTGCTTCGGTTTCTTCAGCCACCATCCCTCGATGCATTGATTCTTGCAGTGGCAACAGGGGCTGCATCGGTTTCAGCAGCAGCGCAACGGTGCAGGGAGATTCTCCTCGAAACACGGCGTTGTGTCCAAAAAACTATCACAAGAAGAGCGATGCATCAATTTCTTGTTGTTGCTTTGCTTTCCAGCTCCCAGCAGCAGAAACAACCTCCAGAGGCCCCACACAGTCACAGCCACTCCTGGAAGGTCAGAACTCCTGGCAAGGACGTTCAAGGGAGTTGTGGGGTAGTCTTTGTGTTCCTGAGACTTCAAAACAGGAGGCAAGCTCTACTCAAGCCCTTGGAGACTTTCCTAAAGCAGGGGACATAGCACACTGCAAAGTCCTCCTTTCATTGGCAGAAACAGCAACTGCAGGCCAACCCTGGACACACAGCGAGGGCAGTACTTTTCCTCAGTCACTCCAGCTCTTCTCCCTGGCAAAGGTTCCTCTTGATTCCAGAAATAGTCTAAAGTTCAGGGGTTTTATGTCTAATACTTATACCCCAAAATGTCTTTGTTCTCTTTGTGCAGAGAAGCCCTGTGCCCAGGCAAAACCAGTTCTACCTCTCTGGTGCAGCTTCCTGGCAAGAGGTCGACACAGCATTGTGGACAGCAAAACAGCACCATACAGGTGAAAGGAAATCTCCACCCCCTACTCTAAATGCAGCCCAGGTCTATTCAGCCCAGCTCTGACTCATCAGGCTTTCTGAAGCCACTGTTCCTCTTCAGCCCCTGACACTCCAAACCCAGACAGTCAATCCACATCCTAGCAGAGGCACACTGAATAGCTAAACAAGAAAATACCTACTTTCTAAATGTGGTATTTTAAAACAAAGAATGTAAAAATCACCCTCACTTAGAGATGCATTTTAACATTCTTAGTTCAAGCATACTAAACTTTATTTTCCTACCTTGTTCCCAGGGGCAATTATGTTTATAAGATGTTATAAACAATCTCCCAATGCTGTCCTATGGGAACAGGTGGCCTTGCAATACTGAAAAACAAAATTGGCAGTAGTTCACTATCAGGACATGCCACACACATCAGGGCATGTCCTACCTTTCACATAAACTGTACCCTGCTCCCAGTGGTACATTGAGCTTACATTAGGGGTGGATGACATGTAAGAAAAGGGAAGATTAGGGCCTGGCAAGTGGGTGCACTTGCCAAGTCGACATGGTAGTTACAACTGTGCTCAGACACTGCAGTGGCAGGTCTGAGTTACCGTTTCAGAACTACTCGTGTGGGTGGCACAATCAGTGGTACAGGCTCACTAGTAGTATTTGATTTTCCAGCCCCAGCACACTCAGTGCTCTTTACTAGGGACTGACCAGTAAATCAAATATGCCAATCATGGATGACCAATCAAGATAACAATTTACACAGAGAGCCTATGCACTTTAGCACTGAATGGCAGTGCAAAAGTGCCCAGAGTCCTAAAACAAACAACAGTCGGTCAGGAAAAAATAGGAGGAAGAAGCAAAAGGTTTGGGGATAAACCTGCCAAAAAGGGCTAAGACCAACACTGATCAAACAAATACCTGTTCAAACCACTTTATGTTTTCCATATAGTCATTTGTAACATGGGTGCCAACTTTGATTTATGTTTAAAGAGAAAGTTTATCGATAGAAGAGTACTACGTCCTTGAAATTATTCATAAAAACAGCAATTGAAGGAAGGAAGATAACAATAACTGAGGAGGGGGAAAGATAGGCACAAATTGAATAAATATTAGATACATAGGTCTGATTATAAATATCGGCTCGCTACTTAGCCTGCCACGCCCTAGGATGGTGAATGTTTTAACTCCCTTACTGCAGATTTATAGATTACAATGCCTGCCGGCGGCGACCTATGGGGCAGAGGTCGGGGGGATAGAGAGTAGTCCCTCAGTACAGATTGCGGAAAACAGATTCTGTAGAAGGGTGTTGAGAGCACCGATCTCTAGCTCCAGTTTTATTTGTCACAATGAGCTAGGTCTCCCTTTTGTTGAGGATGACATCAGTGCCCGCCCTTTGCTTTTTTGGCATGCTATTTGGCAAAACACTGAAGGAGCACTAACAAAAGATATCGTAAAGGATTGCCTTGCATGTGACATTGGGAGGAAAATCCTGTCGTTAAAATATATCGAATCTTGTTTGCGCAAAATTGGCCTTAACCAACTATATGAAAATCCTGAGGGCCCTCACCTTGGTACTAAGAAACAGCTGCAGGCGCGCTGATATGAATATGTGCAGGAAGATAGAATAAAAAGGGAGACAGCAAAAACAAGAGTATCAGACTACCTTACTAGGAATTAGGGATGAGTTGGCTCACCACAAAATTATTTGACTGGTAATACGAGTGATTGGGAGCGCAGTTTATTGTTTCGCCTTAGAGAAAGCATCATAAAATATTCATTGAACTTTCCATTAGGTTTCCAAGTCAACCTAGACACCTGTCCTTGTCCCTGTTATGGGAAATCTGGGCAATTGATGCTGTACTTTTTATTATTTTGTAGTTTTTATCTTGCTCACACTAAGGGGCCCATTAGGATCGTGGACCGATTGCGCCCGCCAGGCTGGCGGTAGCCACTGCCGGCCTAGCGGGGGCAATCCGTCCCCCATCCCCACAGAAATTACCCCCGCCATATTAGGATGGCTGGGGGGGTGTGCGGCGGACGGAGAGACCGTACAACGCATTTCTGCCTCGGTCGCCTCGCGTTGCGGGCCTACTGGGACTCCGGGGCGATGGGGGGTGCACCTGGGGGGTACCTAAAGTACCCCCCAGCATTTCAAAGTGCAACATGGCAGGCACCGCTCGGTGCCTGTCATGTTGTGCTTTGAAATGCACAACATGCTTTTTTTAGCATTGCGGCGGGTGGTGTTTCCAGCACCGCCCGCCGCAATGGTAAAAATGCAGGATGCACCCGACACTGTGGCGGGTGCATCCTAATTCCAAGGACGGGACCCCCGGCCTTATGGCGGGCGGTCCCATTGTCCGACAGGATCCCATCATTCTAATAGGCCCATTTGTGTTTTCTTCTTCCTTTGATTAAGATCCGTCATTTTAGCAATTGCAGAGAATCTAATGAGGCATTTCTCCAATTAGAAGAGGAAGATATTATTAACTGTGTTAAGCTGTTTTTGAAAGTTGCAGTGCGGGCACGAAAATCAATGTCTGCATAGGAAATTTAGGGCCCGATGTAGGAGCACTAATACCGGTCGGAAACGGCCGATTTCGGCCGTTTCCGACCGGTATTAGGGTTTTCTAATGTAGGAGCATGCTTTACAGGATCGGTATTTTACCGAATCTGTATTTACAGATTCGGTAAAATTACCGAATCGGTAAATACAGACTCGGTAAAAATACCGATTCTGTAAAAGCACATGTAGGTAGCACATCTTTGAGTGCCTCAGGCCTTTCAGATTCGGTATTTTACCACCCAATCCAATTGGGTGGTAAAATACCGAATCCAGGTGTGCATGCACACCTGTGCATGCACACCTATGCCATGTGACAGACAGACATGCCCTTAGGGCATGTCTGTGTGCCACATGGCACACATGCCTGTATTTGGGGTGCTAGAGGGTGTCAAAGTGACACCCCCTGCACCCTTGCAGGAATCAGTAATTACCGAATCGGTAAAATACCGATTCGGTATTCACCATTGATTCCTATGGGCTTCAAGGCCCATAGGAATCAATGGGGGATACCGATTCTGTATTTACAGAATCTGTAAATACCGAATCTTACAGATTCGGTATTTACCGATTCTGAAATACCTACATGTGCCCCCTTCTATTTTACCACTTCTTAAATACCGAATCGGTAAAATTCGGTATTTTAGAAGTGGTAAAATAGAATTACCTACATCTAGCCCCAAGTCTGTTAAAGAGTTTGCATTTGCCCTTTAAAATCTTGCCCTGTGATGTTATTAATATATTTTTATCACGGTTTTATTCTGTACTTTTATGGTTCAAAGATCTGAACCGAATAAAGAATTTATTGATTGATTGATTGAAATATCTGACAAACAATAAGAGCATAAGAATAAAACAATATATACTGAACAAGAACGACAAAGCAAATAGACCTAGAAGTCAGGAGGCTTGAATACATTGTAGTTAGGGGTGAGGATGATCTTGTAGCAGAGCTGTCTGGAAACTTTGTGACCGGCAACCAAATGTCCTGCCTTTATATGACAAGAGAGATAGGTTGCCTGTACACAGAGCCCAGTCTATGGTGTAACAAATTGCATACCACCATGCTGTAGACTATAATTGCCTAGAATCTTTCGAAAGTGTGGTGATTTGATGAAAAGTAATTGCTAATATGAGATCCAGTATTTTTATATTAAATGAAATGTTACCCCTAACTTTAAAAACACTTTATAAGAACACATGAATGATAGAATAGGGAATGCTTCAGTGAAATATAACATTATTTTTGACACAAACTTGGACCCAGAATTTGGAAACATAGGAACGGGTGAATATTAAATGTTACAGGTCGGTGTGATAAATAGAACAGGTCCAACATGTATCAGGTGTGTCAGGATTGATCTTATGGAGAGAAACATGTGTAGTAAATAATCTATTGTATATGAAGATAAGTGTTTGTGTTGTATTTGCTGCTCTGGAGAATTTCCTAATTTTTATCCAAATCTGCGGCCAGGTTTAAAGGGGTAAAGTGATAAGAAGATCAGCTTCCCAGGCGAGTTCCACATGATATTTGGGTTGATTTCTGGATGCATAGCTAAGGATTGAGTAGATAGAAGAAGCTTTTGGATTTGTATGTAAAAGATTAGTAAGGTTAATGGGTAGGGATGTATTAGGACAAAAACGGGATTAGAAATGAGTGTGTGATTGAGACACAATAGTTTGTAATGTTATACCAAGTATAAAAGTATCATTGCTATGTAATTGTTTAACCAAACTGGTCAATAAATGGACTTGTTGTTTATTTGTATGAACTGATTATGCCAAATAGTGGAATTCAGAAAGGAATATATGTCCGTGGGAGAGTATGAAACGACAGAAGTCAATACTTTGCATGTATGTCGGAAAATTGGTGTATGTAATTCTAGAGGTTTTCATTTGAAAGTTACAAGTTTGCAAAATGAAAAAGGACAACAAATTTTGCACTCCAGGTCCATCCATAGTGGAGTAAACAAGAAGGAAGATGTGATCCAATGTATAGACTGTTTTAATAAGAAAGCTTTATTATATTTAGCACAGGTTGGACATTGTACTCCTCCTTCTGACTTAGGATGCTTCAATTTGAGCACGATTGAATGTGTTTTTTCATACGATTTGAGCAGAATATCGAACAAGATGTTGGATATAATGGAAGGAATATTAGGGAATAACATAATTTTAATCGTATCTAACTAGCCCCACCAACATAAATATAAGGAATTTCAATGATGTAATCTATATATATAAAAACGAATGTATGTATGTCTGTCTGTCTGTCTGTTTGTCCTTTATGCATTACTACACCATTCATTCGATAGCCATGAAACTTTGGGAAGTTGTTGAGTACACTCCCGCAAAGGCTTCTGGCATAAAAAATAATTAAATATCGGCCCCCCAGGGCCCTCATAATCTTTCGAATACTGATGTACGCACCAGACAGAAAAACAACAAATTGTGTATCCACAAGCACTCGAATAAATAAATAGAATTAAAACACCATTCATCCGATAGCCATGAAACTTTGGGAAGTTGTAGAGTACACTCCCGCAAAGGTTTCTGGCATAACATTTTTTAAAATATCACCCCCCCCCCCAGGGCCCTCATAATCTTTCGAAAACTGATGTACGCACCAGACAGAAAAACAACAAATTGTGTATCCACAAGCACTCGAATAAATAAATAGAATTAAAACACCATTAATCCGATTGCCATGAAACTTTGGGAAGTTGTAGAGTACACTCCCGCAAAGGTTTCTGGCATAACATTTTTTAAAATATCACCCCCCCCCCCCCCCCAGGGCCCTCATAATCTTTCGAAAACTGATGTACGCACAAGAGAGAAAAACAAAAAAATCGCCATGAAACTTTGGGAAGTTGTTGAGTACACTCCAGAGAAGGTTTCTGGCATAACATTTTTTTAAATATCATCCCCCCAGGGCCCTGATTATCTTTCGAATACTGTTGTATGCACCAGATGGAAAAAACAAAAATAGTGTATCCACAAGCACTCGAATAAATAAATAGAATTAAAACACCATTCATCCGATCGCCATGAAACTTTGGGAAGTTGTTGAGTACACACCCGCGAAGGTTTCTGGCACAATTTATTTTAAATATCGGCCCCGAATGGCCCTCATAATCTTTTGAATACTGATGTACGCACAAGAAGGGGAAAAAAAATCTTGTATCCACAAGCACTCGAATAAATAAATAGGATTAAAACGGCACTTTGAAATGTTTTCCATATTAAAATGAATAAGTTTCAACAAAAATGACACAATGTAAATTGAATGTTATCATAACAAATTTCCTTGAATTTCCTTTCTTCGGTGATCGCAGCAACACGCGACGGGTAAGCTAGTCTTATGAATGAAAGTATTGAAATTAAGAAAAATTGAAAAATTAAGGGACTGAGTGAATTAAAGACATATATAATTTATAAGGTTATGTTGCCACTTAAAAATTGAGAAAGAAAAGTCATGTATAAAACTAAACTTATTTAAAGGTAATATTTCACATTTATCATTATTTAGTTTATACCCAGAAACTACAGAGTAGGAAAGAATCTCGAATGAGGAGCTGATGTAAATAATAAGATATAATGAGCATAAGCAGCTAGTTTAATTTGTTGAGTTTTATAACAGACTCCATGAATGAGTGTAATTTATCTAATTTTATATAATAATTATTCCAGGGCTAAATTGAAAAGTAATGGAGAGAGAGGACAGCCTTGTCATACTCCTCTACCGAAGGTAAAATAAGTGGAGACTAGGCCATTAGCACACATGGCAGCTTGTAGTGATGAGTATAGTAGGGATATTAAGTTAATAATCTTAGGGTCAAAGCCGAATCGATGAAGGGTATGAAATTGAAATGACCAGTTAACACTATCAAAAGCCTTTTCAGCATTTAAAGCGATGGCTGCTAAAGGAGTAAGTATGTCAGCAGAGTTAGAAATAGTATAAAAAAATAAATGGGTGCTGTTTGAGAAATATCTACCTGCCACAAAACCTGATTCCTCCTTTCTAAAGGATTTGGAGGAGAGATTCTAATCTAAAATCTCGAGCTTTAGCAAAACCTTTATAATCTCAATTAACCAAATAAATAGGTCTGTAGTTTTTACAATAAAGCATAACTTTACCTTCCTCTGGAATAAGATAAATAAGAGCTTCAAGAAATGATCCAGAAAAAGTAGAGGAATCTGAGACTGAACAAATTAAAATGAGTAGTTTGGATAAAAACAGTGAATAGAAATTAATATAAAGTCCTGCTGTTAAGCCATCAGGGCCTAGAGCTATTTCTTTTTTAAGTGCTAACTGAGCTAAATGCAATTCTGTAGACAATATATCATTCTCTAAAAATTAAAAATCTGTTGAAGAGAGATTCAGTTATGGATAGAGAAAAGCTATTGTAAAATATCCGGCTCTGATGAAATATGTTCAAGTGAGTATAGGTCAATATAAAAATTATGAAACTGATCCAAAATGTCTAGATCTCTGGAATGAATGCGGTCATTATCTAAAATTATTGATTTAATATGTACCTTTTGTTGTGTCATCTTTATGTCATTTACTAACAATTTGCCAGATTTGTTCCGACCACCGTAATATTTAGCCCTGGTCTTAAAGAGATAAGATGAGGAAGAATCTATAGACACCTTATTAAAATGTAGTTTAGCTTGAATATGTTTTTGTAAAGAATTCTGTGTATGCGAAGAGTAGTACTCATGCTCAAGGCATTTGATAGCTAGATTGGGCATGAGATCCTTTCCTTTTGTTAAACACAAAGTTAATGATAAAATCCCGAGCAGAAGCATTAAAAGCCTCCCAATTGATAAGAAAGGGAGTGCTACCAGAGAGATTGAAATGCAAATATTCTTGAAAGAAAGATGTGAACAAAAGAAGTATAATTGGCATCCATTAGCAAAGAATTGCTAAATCTCCATCTTTTAAGGGAAACATGTTTGTGCAATGGGTCTAATTTAACCAAAAATGGTGCATGTTCAGAAATTAGGATAGCCCAATGTCTGCAGTGTGTAAAGATTGAGTTAGATGATGTGAAATAAAAATATAATCTATCCTAGATTGTGTATGTTGTTTTGGGGTAAAATACGTGTTCTCCCTCAGGGAAGGATTGCATAATCGCCATGCATCAGTTAGATGGCGTTGTTGAATAGCATGTAAAAATGCTTTTGCAATTTATCTGGAATATAATGGTAAGAGGAATGTCTGTCAAGAAAGGGATCAGTGAAATGATAACAATCACCTTCTAATATAAGATTGTCATCAGTGTATTGCAGAAGTTTCTGATTGATGTTGGATTAAAATTGACAATGAGGAGAATTACGACTACATACATCAAACACAACAAGTGGAACTTTGTCAATCAATAATTTAAGCAACAGCCATCTCCCTTCGAGATCCAGTTCTCGAAAAAGCATCAGAATTTTAAAGATTTTTAACTTTCAAGTTATAATTCCAATTTAATTCCCATTGCTAGGCGAAAATAAGACATCCCCTACCCAGCTTTTACGTAACATTCATGCTCTTTTAGATGAGATTTTTGTAAGTATGCAATTTGTGCATTAAGTTTTAACAAATGCGTAAAAATGTATTGCCATTTGATGAGAGAATTCAAATCCCTGACATTTAAGTTTTAAAAAGAATCTAAAAAATATCATCTATATTGAATACGTACTAAAACAGAAAGCAAAAAAGAAATAAGGTGACATATTGGTACAAATTGTGCAATGGAGAAAAGAAGTAAAGATAAAAAGGAGAAAAAGAAGACAAAAGGTAAAAATAGAGGAGATGATGAGATCAGACAGGGAGAAAAGAGAGGAAAGAAGTAAGATAGCAATAAAAGTAAACATACCTATGAACGTTGTTGATTAAAATGGGGAGGGAGACCACATGAGAAGAAAGGCTGTATAAACCCCAGAAGAAAGGGAGGCACACGAACAGCGATATAACACATGATGGGAGACAGGCACATGAAACAACAAATTAACAGTCCTGTAAGAGAAAGGTATGGTTAATTAGAATATAATGAAATAATAAATACAATCAAATTAACGCTTTGCAGTAACAAGGGAGAACAAGTCATAGAATTGAACGAAGGAGAACAGTAACATTATGTCAACCTAACGCAATTACTTAAGTCTAAGAAAAGCATAAAAGTAAACGTTGAGTACCAGGTTACTATTATGACACATGAGCCTATGCAGTGAAGCCCATATTCTCTTTCTTGTGTATAGCAAGAAAGCCTCTAAAATCAGATGGGTCCTCATACATTGTCATTTCCTTGTTGTAAGTAACCTTGAAGAAACAAGGATGGAAAAGTGCTCTTGGCATCGTTTTGAGTAAAAAATAGGTTGTGTCCAGACCATGATAGATGTTTGAGATGTCTAGAAGCTGATATGACTTGCATTAGTTCTGATTACTCAAGAAAGAACAAAATGACTCCTGAAGGTTTCCTAGAAGTGCTTGGAGATTTAAAAGAATGACCAAGTCTATGAGCTCATTGTATGTTAAGTGGTGGGCCATCAGGAAGGTTCAAAACTTGTGTTAAGAAAGTTGTAAAGAAAGAGACAGGACTTATTCCTTCTGTACCCTCAAGAAGACCATAAATGCATACATTATTTCTTCTATTGAGATTTTCTAAGTCTTCAACCTGGTAATGACCTTGTCCTCAAGGAGATTCACCTTAGATGAAGTGTCCTTGCTGCTCCATACTAGAGAATCGCTCTTCAACATGAGCCCATTGATCCAAGAGAGTTTGCAATTTAGTTAGTTTCCTCAATAAAAGGATGGAGTGCTCTTAATTCCTCTAATAAGAAATCCAGTGAAGCATTAGAGAAGATTTAGAAGGTGATCTTTTTAGAGTCTTTTAATGGATTCTTTACCAGCATTAGATTGCACACCATTAGTGGATGTCACCGTACTGAAGAGATAGTAATGCATTTGTGTGAGAGAGTCTTCCATTCTGAGGTAATTGTAGGACCCAGAAGGAAATTTAGAGAACCTACTGGAAGAAAACCAGGTTGGAACAGACTGACTATTTATTCTGCCTAGGTGCCAGAGACAGTGTCTGAAAAATGTCAAGTATTTAAATTAATAGAAGCAAAAAATACCCAGTCTTGAAAACATGCTTCTATGGATCAATATATGTGTCCAAAGGTGGGCTGCAAACACAACTTACTGGCAATAAAAAAGAGGTAGGTATTACCTCAGAATGTGCCAGAAGAAAAGTGCCTCAAATGAATAAAAAGTGAAGCCTGAAGAAAATCCTGAATTGACAGCGCATTACTATTAGCAATGCTCTCATTTAAAGCAGTTGCTGGCTATAAAAACATGTATATTAACATTACAGCCTTCTTGGAAACATGCCTCCTCACATCGCATATATAATGGCAGCCACGAGTGAGGAGAAAAATGCATGTTGCTGAAACTAAAGTTCTAAACGCTTCAGAAGACAAAACGTATGAGGTGCTGCATCCTGCTTTCTCATACAGGAAGGACACAGCATCAGAAATGTAGAAAGGCCAGGGACACTGCCTTTTCCGAGCTGCTTTGAGAGCAGTCCCTCGAAGCCTCAGCGGTGCGCTGCCATCTTCGTAAAAAGAACAGATGATGGATGGAATGATGAACCAATCAAACATTCACCTCCAGTCACAGATCTGAGTAAAATCCATCGTTGTTGGCATGCATAGCCATTCCAGTTTGCACCCAGCCATATGCAAATCATTCTTGACCCCGTGCCCCATGGGAACCATCCAGCCCGAACTGCCAGGCAAGGTCCTCCCTGGACTGAAAACCAGCATCCTAGGACCAGTTTCTGGCTTTCAGCCCTCATCAGCCAGGATAGCTTGACTCCAGTGGCATGGAGAGCACAGGACCTATGTCTGGGCACACCCGTCCTACTCGGGGTGACAAATGCAAAAACAACAATTGATGGACAGAATACAGAACAATGTCATACATTCAACCCAGTACAGAGATCTGGGCCTAAATCCATCATTTTTTTGCTCACCGAGCCATTCCAGTTTGGACCCAGCCATATGTAAATCAGTCTTGACCTGTGCCCCATGGGAACAGTCCAACCCGAACTGCCAGGCCAGGTCCCCCCTGGACCAGAAGCAAGTACCCTGGGACCGGTTTAGGGTATCATCCCTCATCAACCATGCTAGCTTGAGTTTGGTGATGTAGCAAGCACAGGACCCACATCTGGGCATACCTTTCCCACTTAGGGTGACAAATGCAAAATGAACAGATGATGAACGGAATGCTGAACCAATCAAACATTCACCCCTAGTCACAGATCAGGGTTAAATCCAGCATCAAGCTACTCCCCGGGTGCCAATTTTCTAAGAGGAAAACTGCAGAACCATTTTATTGGACGAGCTCTTCTCTCTGGATGCAAGCGTTTGTTAAACATTCCTAAATTCAGCTTTTATGATCTGTGTGACAGACCCTCCTAAGTTCAGGGAGCTCTAAGGTCAACGAAGGGATACTTTGAATACTTTAGGAAATTAAAACTTGACTTTTCATCTGGTCACGTTTTGATATTTAACTGCAAAAACATCTATTGATCTATTATTCCAACAGACACCTTGGATAAAAGAGGCCATTTTAAAAAGATTCTAACTTCTCCGTCAGCCTGAAATATGTTTTGAGGTGAGTTTGCTTGCAATTGCCTCACACAATTGCCATCATTTATGTTATTAATACAGATTATCCTGTTTTTGACAGCCAAATAATGCTTTCTTTTGATTTTTCTTCATTGCAAAGCAAATAAATGAAATAAAAAAGCGCACTCCCTCCTCCTCAGACCATCCGAGAATGCACAAAATATGCATGAACCCAAACTAAGGCAGTCATTCATTCAGCCCCATGCAAATTTTTATCCATTACAGGTTGCAGACCTAAATGAAATCACCTGCCAAGACTCCGTCTAACCCTTTCCCCTCCACCCTATTTTTATCTAGCTGGAATACTATATTGTGATTCCTCTCATAGCTATGAATAGGTAGATAACTGCTTGTTCTTACAGCGATCCTTCCGGCCGCCCGCATTTACAAAGGGATTTAGAATATGTAAGTTTAATTGTTTTTTTTATACCGTATATTTATATCTTTTCCGCGACTTTGAGGTGAACTTTTTAATATCCATTGTTTATTTATTTATGCATTTTGCTACAAGGGAAATAAAAGGAAAGCATTTTGAGTGGCATATTCTCTTGGTATATATTATACATGTTACCAGGCGACGTTTTTGATTTCACCAGCAACAGACTGCCTACTGAAGGGCATTTCACAAAATATGTCATTATCCGGGGTTATGGCACTTAAACTTTTTGCTGAACGCCTATCTCATTTATACATTACATCGCTGCAGTGGTTTCCAGTCCACGGCACAATGTTTTTTTTTTACTTTTGGCTTAGAGGAATATGTGTTTGCTATACTTTTCAAGGCGACTTTGCCATGGCCTCACTGAACATGATTTTGATTGAGATATTTTGGTGATTCTGTTCCATTAATAACATGATGAATGAAATAAATTATGTGGGGGGAAAAAGACACTTGGTGTTATTTATGCAGCACCATGCAGTGCAGTTATGGATTTAAAATCAGGTTACATATTGTAAGATCCAAAGATTTAAAGTGATTATAGGGTTATCCCATAAAAACACATACAAATACAATTCCATTCAAAATGGATTATTTCTATGTAAAATGATTTCAAAATGTAATACCAAATTTTGCTTCTAAGTACTGCGATTTTCTAAGCCTTTCCTGCAAAATGTCCAAGTGGGAGCATAGCGACCTTCCAGAAATAGAAAAAATGCTTCCCATCTCTTGGTAAAGTCACGTAAAATCTAGCCAATTGAAACAGGGTGCCTCATTCCTTCTTTACATTCAGGAAATCTTTATTTTACGCTGATTTCCTAAAGTTATGTTTAAGTATTGTAGTAAGATGAGTAAATTGTTTCAGAGAATGGGATGTATATATATATCCCGCATTAACAATAGCCATGTTGTCCTTGGGGGGACCACTACCAAGTGGCCTTGTAATTCTGTTTGCGCTGAAATGGTATAACGCATGTCACAGTATGGATACATAGACACCTGCAAAATAAGATGAACATATGGCCAAAAAGCAGACTAGAATTTACGTAGAAGGTCTGGAAAACCACATGACAACACCTCACTTTAAAATGTTGGGGGTAGATGTATCAAGATTCCATTTTGAGATTTCTAAATAGCGAGTTTTAAGGAATCGCTATTTAGAAATCGCTAAATGGAATGTATGTAGAAAATCGCTATTTTTTAGCGATTTCTTAGTCTTCCTTATTTGCGAATTCGCAATTTGCAAATTCGCAAATAAGGAATAATTTCCCATGCATTCCTATGGGCCAGGAGGCCCATAGGAATGATTGTGAATTATTTCTTAATTTGCGAATCGCAATTTGCGAATTTGCAAATTGAGAATAATTTCAAGGGTGCAGGGGTGTCTCAAAGACACCCTGCTGCACCCCTGAAATTTACATGTGTGTGCATATGCCGCACATACATGCCCTATGGGCATGTATGTGCGTCACATGCCACCTTCACAAATGCCAAATAGGGCACTTTTAAATGAAATCTCAAATTACCACCAACTACAAGTTGGTGGTAATTTGCGAATTCTTAACACAAATTCACAATTTCTAAAACCCACATATATCGCATTTAAGGAATCGCAAAAGTTGCGATTCCTTAAATGCTTAAGAAAAATAAGGAATCGCAAATTTTTGCGATTCCTTATTTTGTGATTTTTTCATACATTTCAAAAAGTGCAAAAAAGCCTTTTGCGATTCGCAAAGGCCGAAATTCTGTGAATTTCGGCCTTTGCAAATCGCAAAAGGCTTGATACATCTACCCCTTAGTCCCTATTCTAGATGAGAAAACTTGTATTCGCCAGGTAAACACATGGTAATGCCATCCAGTGATAGTACCATTGTGCACAGTGTTGTAATTGACCTCTTATGAACAGATTCAAATGTTGCATTGCCCTTGTGTCACACACTGTAATGCAAAGCCAATGCACTGCCAAAGTCAAATTTACCAAGCCACGTACGGCTACGTTGCGTGACCCTGTGTTGCTTGGTAAATCTGGAGTAATGCAAGGCAGTGCTAGCCACTACCTTGCTTTACTCTGCCCCCGAGGTGGCTTTACGTTGGTGGAGCGCAGGTGTGCCCATACATCCACCCATTGATTTTGGTTCCTTCCCAGGATTACTGATAAATGTTACGCCTTGAGAAAAAACTACCGTGGATTGGGGGTCTGCTGGGACAAATTATAGACCTCTAGGTGTATGTTCCCACTACAGTATAAATACAAAATAGTACACCTATGGTCTTTAATCATGTGTGTATGAGCAAAATATGTAGTGCCTCTCTCAAACTAAATACTACAAAAAGAAATTATTAGCTGGGGAAGACATCCTTTAAGGATAAGAACCCTCACTCACCCGAAGGTGACATGCTTCATCATATGGGTCCTCCTTACCAGTGTTGAAACCTAGTCAGCACTGGGAGCTACTACTTTGGTGTTTAAAGAAGGAGCTCAGAGATGTTTTAATAAGGTGAGGATGATAATCCCATAAGTGAGATGATGGATGTAGTGAGGTGTTCAGAGCTGTGATAAAGAGTGAGTGAGTGAGATTAAAACTGACTAAGTAGAATCATTACATGACTTTATTAATGTGCTCTACTTGACAGGGTTAAAAATAAGACAGCACAGTGGTATGGATATAAAACCACTGTCACTTGATGGTCGACATGTTTCAGCCTATTGATCTATTCCAAAGTATCAGCGGCTTTCTTCAGGACCAGATGTATTATGTGCTAATGCTGCTGCAAAAGGTGACAAATTATACTATTTGAAAAAATAAAGTATTATACAACACCAGTATTCCTGCGTTTCATTTGTCTGTCAGATCATACTCAGGTATCTATAAATGAACACAAGAAAATAGAGAGAGAGAGAGAAACACAAACAAATCGCTGAATTATCACATGTAATGCTATGCATACTAAGTGCATTAGTCACTGTATTGCAAATTATTGTGCTGTGGAGATAGTCACAGATAACATGGACTTACCCTCAATTGTAGGATAATCCTGCTTCACCTCTACCGGGCTGGCTGCTCTGGAGGGAGGCCCCGCTCTACGGGAAATAATATTAGTGTCTAAATGAATACATTTTTCTCTAGTCTCAGCAAAATTCTAGCTTTTGTCAAAAGGGAGAGCAAAAATACTCCTGAGTATAACAAGATAGTAGGGACCCACATGTGCTTCAGATAATAACTATGGTAATGCAGGTTAGAACTACAAGATTTTAAGCTTCAAAAATGAGGTAAGGTACCCTGTTAAGTTATAACATCCATAGTAACATATCCTAAAGAATTCCTAAAGTCCTTAGCAGCAAAATGTCTTACCTGTTCGTCGGTACCTCGATGCCCACTAGAGCTCACCCCGGGAGGTACCGAACGGGAGGTAGACTGCTATATTTATAGTTGGCCTCTCATTGATTGCAGCTGTGCGCCGAAGGAGTAGGGGGCCTAAAGGTAGGTGGTCTCACCAGGCGCCTGTATTGCGAAAGCGCATGCACCGAGAGAACACTCGCCAACTTTGCACATGCGCGAACGATACACTATTCCTTCGCGCATGCGCGGTAAGAGGAGGAAATGTTTCAATACACAACGGCTAGACGCAGGATACGCTAGTATTCCTAGCGCTCCTTGTGGTCTAAAGTGGCTAATTTATAGCTGTTTGTTAAGCAGGGATAGGTTCTTAAAGCCCCTTTTAAAGTGAAAGACATGGTAGTTTAATGTTTCTGTTCTTGGATTGATTTTGTAGTAGTATGCCTGGAAAAATTACTGAACATATGTGATAGTACTAAATATGATAGCGCCAGATGTTACTGGTTTTATCACATTTATAGCCAAATACCTAAAAGTAGGGAATAAGAAAGGCTTATGTAGTTAAGGGGTTGGTTTTCTCTTTTATTTTATTCATGTTGTATACATCGACCTCATGTATAAAACTAAATACTTGATGTTTGGAAATGTCAGTATCATCATACCAATTGCCAAGTAGAGAATAAGAGAGGCTCATGCTAATGGTCTGATGCCCCACGTACGCACATGATTTCAATTACTGGGGTATATGTACTGCACCAACCACAGGCTCCTGCACCCGAAAAAAATTATTAATAACTGAGAATAATTGTATGATCCAAATAAATAACTCACTTTTCTATATGGGAGAGGAACCACTTTTATTCTCAAAAAGTTTGAGTGGTCTGTATGGAAACCCAGGGTATATTATCATTTATTTTTAACCCTGTCAAGTAGAGCACATTAATAAAGTCATGTAGTGATTCTACTTAGTCAGTTTTAATCTCACTCACTCACTCTTTATCACAGCGCTGCACACCTCACTACATCCATCATCTCACGTATGGGATTATCATCCTTACCTTATTAAAACATCTCTGAGCTCCTTCTTTAAACACCGAAGTAGTAGCTCCCAGTGCTGACTAGGTTTCAACACTGGTAAGGAGGACCCATATGATGAAGCATGTCACCTTCGGGTGAGTGAGGGTTCTTATCCTTAAGGGATGTCCTCCACAGCTAATAATTTCTTTTTGTAGTATTTAGGCTGAGAGAGGCACTACATATTTTGCTCATACACACATGATTAAAGATCATAGGTGTACTATTTTGTATTTAAAATGTTACGCCTTCCCAGGGGAGATGTAACAAGGAGAAATATCTTTATTCTTCCTAGTTTTCTTCTCCTTCTATGTATGCTGCATTCTTCAGCACACACAGAGAAAGAGGAAAAAGCCTCTGAGGATTGTTTTTATGCATAAAGGTGCGCCTTCCTGCTCAATTAGACCATGACGCAAGGGTGCATCCATTGGAACTAGGCAGCCAAAAGCGCGTCCGCATGAGGACAGGAATGCACCATATAATGTTTAATATGGTGCATTTCTGCCCACTCCTTTTATGCAGCGCAGCAGAGTGCCTTGAGCGTGAAATATTTATAAATATGCCTCTTCGTATTTACATGAGGTTATACTCACCGGGCACTAGCATACTTGCAACAGCTGCTCCTTCTGTAATATGGCTATCATCGCAGGAAGTACATGGTTTATGATGGGTAACTCTGTTTATCTGTTTATGGATTCCTTGGAAAGGCTCTATATTGTTGGCTGATGAATTAAAATCAATAACGTCTTCACTTGACTGCACGTTGTCACTCTGAGGAGGACGCTGTTGACGTTCATTTGCATCCGTGCACAGGAACGGAAAATCATGAAATGTTTCATTTCACCACGGAGGGGACATTAATCATAGCTGCTGTTTTGTTTTTACGTTCGGTCTGTTTTACATCATTATAATAATTGCCAAACATCGCTTATATTGAAGTGTCTCTCTTGTTTGAACGATAGAAACATTAGTAATATTTCGAAGTTCCGCAGAGGAATATATTTTGAAGTGTAGCCATAAAACGAGTTGAATGTTGATGTTCCAACAAAGATACATCTATTTACTTTGTGAAATACACACAATTCTTAGTCAAAATACGAATATATTACACAAACATGGCACGCATTTTTCAAATAATTTTAAAAGTTGGGACCAGAGAACTCATAGAAAGGTCGTCGCATGAATACTTAATTATACAGCATACGATATAGATTACATTTCTGTAGTGGTTTTAATTCATGTAGGGTGTTTTTACTGCACACCCTGCGAGCTCCACCTATAGGCGTTCGCAGGAAATCATGCTTCAAATCTCTGGCCCACATTAATAAACCGCCAGCCATACATCCATAAACTACTGGTTGCACATCATACATTTTTTAACGTACCCTCGCTGTCTTGCGTTTTGTGGTAGTGCCAAATGCAGTGTGGCCCTCAGTCACTTAATTGCAGGACCCAAGATGGGTTTTGCATTGACTCAAATGATCGACATTGTTCAAATACTTTAAAAAAAATCCCGATACAGGGTGACCAACCGTCCGTAAATTTCACGGACAGTCCGTAATTTCGGCCGTCTGTCCGTTGTCCGTGAAGGATTCTTTAACGGACGCCATTTGTCCGTCATTTTAACAGGGCACCGGTTGCCTCACCCTTAAGCCGGCACAGCTTGCACCCACCTCCCTTCTTCACTCCGATGCTGCACCAAAGCTCCCCAGATACTCAGCAGTATTGGAGAGGCACAGCGGGATGGCAACCCTCACACCTCCAGCCCTTGATGACCTGTTAAGAGGTGCTTCGAAGGTGACTGAGAGGGAGGGGCTGCAGGTTCAGGAGCAGCGATATCTATTCATATGCAAAGAGCCCTGAATGCATCATGTCTTTGCTATTTAGAGGGGGGCTCACACATTCCATTTCTACCCAGGGCCCCAAACAACCTAGACTCGGCCAGATTACACCCCTGATTACACCGAGGCAGAATGTGCTTCTCTTCACCGAGCTTAATTACTGTCACTAAATTGTAAACAAAGCTCGGTTCTTCAAACATGCAATCTTTAATGTAATACAAAAAAGAAATGGCACAATGGTACCCACACGGATTAACAAAGTATGGAGGACAATCAGTTCAATCAGTTCTCTTAGAGTATCTCCTGTAAGTACTGTACATCACAGTGGGGGATGGCATTTTGGACAGAGAGCCTGTCTTCTCGTTGTCTTGTGCAGTAGGGGGCGAGGAGCCCAAGATGATACTAGAATACTGCATGCCCACCCCTTTGCCCACCCTGGTGGATCCTGTTCCCTCTCCTGTGATGGCTCCTGCCCTCCCCTCAGTGATGGCTCCTGTCCCCCCCATGTGGTGGCTCCAGTCCACCCCCCGCCTGTGATGGCTCCTGTCCACCCATGTGGTGGCTCCAGTCCACCCCCGCCTGTGATGGCTCTTGTTCCCCCCCCCCCCGTGATGGATCCTGTCTCCGCCCTGGGTGGCTTCTGTCACAGGCTTGGAACGGCCCCTGCAGCGAGGGTGAAGTTCTTGATGGGCCTCTTCTCAAAAGGGCTCCGCTCAAAATTAATATGGAAAGGTGGCGAGTAAGTAAGTGAAGGGATGGGTAAATGGCTGGATGAATTAGTGAAAGGGTGAATGGATGAATGAAAGATTGAATAAATGGATAATGAGAGAGGATGGATGGATTGATGAGTGAGAGGAAGGATGGAGAGAAAATGTAAATAGCTGGATGTATGGTTGGAAGGGTAGCTGGATGATGGATGAGGGGAAAGATGGATGAGGGGAAGGATGATGGATGAGGAGAAGGATGGATGGATGGATGAGGGGAAGGATAAATGGATGGGATGGATGGATGGGAGAGGGGAAGGATGGATGATGGATGAAAGGAAGGATGGATGAGGGGAAGGATGGATGGATGAGGGGAAGGATGGATGGATGAGGGGAAGGATGGATGGGTGAGGGGAAGGATGGGTGGATGAGGGGATGGATGGATGAGGGGATGGATGGATGAGGGGAAGGAAGGATGGATGAGGGGAAGGATGGATGGATGAGGGGAAGGATGGATGGATGAGGGGATGGATGGAAGGATGAGGGGATGGATGGAGGGGAAGGATGGATGGATGGGTGGGTGAAAGGATGGATGGATGATGAGGGGAAGGATGGATGATGAGGGCGTGGGTGAAAGGATGGATGGATGATATGGGGAAGGATGGATGGATGATGAGGGGAAGGATGGATGGATGATGAGTGGGTGGGTAGAAGGATGGATGGATGGATGATGAGGGAAAAGGATGGATGGATGGGTGATGAGGGAAAAGGATGGATGGATGATGAGGGGAAGGATGGATGGATGATGAGGGGATGGATGGATGATGAGGGGATCGATGGATGATGAGGAGAAGGACGGACGGATGGATGGATGGATGATGGGTGGGTGAAAGGATGGATGGAGAGTGGGTGGGTGAAAGGATGGATGGATGGATGATGAGTGGGTGGATGGATGGATGATGAGTGGGTGGGTGAAAGGATGGATGGATGGATGAGTGGGTGGGTTGATGGTGGGTGGGTGAAAGGATGGATCAGTGGATTGGATGGTGGGTGGGTGAAAGGATGGATGAGTGGGTGGGTGGATGTTTGGGTGGATGATGGTTGGGTAGGTGGATGAGTGAATAATGGATGGATTGATGGATTGATAAGTGAAAGGGTGAATGAATGGACGTATGAGTGAAAGGGTGGATGTAAGGATGGATGAGTGAGTGAAAGGGAGGGTAGATGGACAAAAGGATGAATAGATGTGTGAAGGAGTGAAATGATAGATGCATGAGTGATAGGGTCAATGGATGGATTCATGAGTGGATGAGTAGATGGATGGATGGGTGGGTGGATGGATGGATGGATGGAAGGAAGGATGGCTAAGTGAAAGGGTCGATGGAGAGAGAAAGGGAGGATGATGGATGACTAAAAGAGTGGATGGGTGGAAGAATTAGTAAGTGAAAGGATGGCTGGATTGGTGAAAGGGTAAATGGCTGAATGGATGAGTGAATGGATAGATGGGATGAAGAGTGGATGGATAAGTGTACAGATGGATAGGGTGAAAGGGAGGATGGATGGATGGATAATGGAGGATGAGTTGGAGGATGAGTGAAAGGATGGATGAGGGGATGGATGAAGGGAAGGATGAGTGAAATGATAGATGGAAGGATACATGATGGATAGGTTTGCAAATGGTTGAATATGTTTGGAAATGGCTGGGCTTACTTATATACTATTGCGTGACCTCTGATGTGTCTGTAAAACGTACCTATTGTCCTGAAGTTTTGTCCTGAATTTTGACCTCCTGTCCTGAATTTGTGTCCTGAATTTTGACCCTTTGTCCTGAATTTTTACACTCACCGTCCTGAATTTGCACCAATGCCAGTTGGTCACCCTATTCAAATCAACACAGGTACACCAACAGATAAATGTTGACGGCGTTTTTGCGGAGTATCGGGCATGGCGGCCGCTTGAGAGGACTCGTAAAAAGGAAACAAACGGTCGATTTGAGAACATTGTCATGACGACACAAAAATAATAAACTGGAGGAACAAGCAAATGAAGAAAATTTGAAAGTAAACTGTAACTGAGATCTGCTCAGTCGAATATTAGAACAAGACAGAAGGCAACGTATGTTCCTACCTAACTTGCACTTTGATAAGGAATATCACTGAAGGTTTGTGGCCGTTCAGCCACCGTCACCCAATAATATATGCCTTGAGAGTATCTAGAGGATACCCTGTATCCACACTATAAGGAGGCAAACTTTTATCTATTGGTCCTGAGGAAGGTGGTACGAGCCCACCGAAATGCTCATCGACCTGGCGTGGAGAGTCACTAACATTATCTGTGCTACCTCAATTGCAGAAAAAAGAGATTGTCCTGGCTGCTAAGTGAAGTGTTTGTAGACGAATGAATGAGTAGTGTATGCTTGATGATAGGTGTGTGGTTTTCAGGGTATTTTCGTTCTTTTTAAGAGAGAACTTTTTATACATTTGATTTGTTAAATATGTACATGGTGAGTACATTTTAAAATCAATATAACGGAAAAGAACAATGTACTAAAGATTAAAAATAAATAGTAAAAATAAGAAAAGTAATTTTGATATACATGCGAAAAATGAATAAAATATCAAATACATTTTGTATAAACAGGTGTACCTGTGTTGATTTGAAGGGATTTTTTTGAAAGTATTTGAACAATGTCGATTGAGAAAGGATGTTAAGGCCACGAGGGAATTTCTTGTATTACTATCCCTAAAACCTAGAAATGAAATCTGACACACCCATGCTCATGCTGTGGATGGGGGGGTCACTTATGGTATTACTTTTGGGCATTGTGTCTTCCCTTACACTAGTCGCTACCTGACGCAGAGGAGTGAAAGACAAAGGCAAGTGGACACATAAACAATCCCTTTGTGATATAGGGGCACACTTACATATGAACAACCCTCAACCCTGGCCAGACCCATTATGCATATATTGTGCATGGATCACAAACATGACCAGTAAAGTTGTACATTCCTAGACAGCTTGCAGATGCACAAATGCCTTTTTTCAATTAGAACTTAACCGTGGCTCCAGTAGTAACCCACATAACAAACCAGACAACTCAAATGGGGTTACACCTGGCTAAAATGACAAGCTACGTTAATTAAGTGCGCGAAGAAGATGGACTACAACTAAATCAAGGGGCAGGGCTGAAGGCAAACTAGACACTCTACTGCCTTAACTCGCTTCAATGACAGGTGCCTTAGCATTCATTCTCATTACACTTGTATGCCACTGATCCAACATGAATGTGCAGGTGACATGTTGGAGAGATTGCTGAATCGGTTTCTAATTTGGACAAAGTTAGCAATTACCAAAATCATTCAGGTGATTGAGAGTACATTAAAATCAATTCAGCCATTACTTGTTAGAATTTGGTGGTCACAGTCAGAACTAGGCAAGTCTCCAGAATTGTATGGCAGTTGCAGCTACCTTAAATTAAGGAGCAGGGCCACTCCAATAATTGACTAGAAGGAAGGGTAGTTGAGCGGATGGAGCTGTTAAGTCCACATTCCAACATTATTAGCTTGCAGTTAGTGGAGCACAATGGAAATAGCTTGTTGATAGTAAGGTGAATGAGATTCAACGTTGTTGGGCCAAACGTTTTAGGAAGCATGCGCAGGCTGGGTCTGAAACAATCCAATTAATTAAGGACGGAAAAAGATATGAAAGTTGGAAATAACGCACTGAACTACACAATTAAATACATACATCTGCTGTATTCTGGGAACTATTGATAAAGATGGATGAAACTGAAAAATCCAGATGATTAAGATTAATGAAACAAAACATACTTATGTAGTATGGAATTAGTTAGTCCAGATGCCAGCAACATAATTGATGAGGCAAGTAAGTACTCATCTGGGAAAACTATAAATTATCATAGAAGGCAATGTGGGGAGCCCTCTATGGTTAATCCCTGCACATGTTTATACGGCACGGTCCTTGAAAAGAATAATGGGGTTCATTTATGAGCCCTTGCGTCACTTTTGCACCACTGGTGCGTCACTTTTTGTGACGCACCAACAGTGTTAAAAATGCGCCTTGTTGCACCACATTTACAAAGTGACGCATCTAGGTGGATTCGTCACTTTGTAAACCCCTGCGCTACATTAAACCTGCGCCAGGTATAATGTATGCAGGGGGTGTTTCCCCGCAAGAAAGGGTCATAGAAGTGACGCAGTGAAATCTACCAGATTTCACTGCGCCACTTCTAGGACTCAAATGCGTCAAAATCTTACTCCTGCCTCACAGCAGGTGTAAGACTGACGCAAGCCCTTTCACATGGGGCTTGCCCCATGTGAAAGGACACATTGCTGGGTTTGCGTCGCTATTGTGACACACTCCAGCAATGCGTCACTTTTGCGCCATACAGATACGTCAGAAATACTGACGTATCTGTAACTCCTTGCAACATGATGCGTCATACAGTAAATATGACGCATCAGGTATTTCGCAAGGAGTGCGCACTGAGAAGTGACGCATCGCTGCTTTCATGCAGTGATGCGTCATTTCTCATAAATGAGGCCCAATATCTCTTAAAACAGTCGTTTGTCTGAAGAGAGTTGCAGTCTCAAATTAAAAGCTTCATATGTTTCAGGAGGCCCACATGAGATGTTAGATCAAGAAACGCGTCTTGTAATCCTGCCAGATGTATTGTTTATTGAAGACATTGCCAGTAAGTTTGATTTTGACAAAGGATTCGCTACAAAATTGACCTGCTAGATATGCGAAAAAGAAGTAAAATAGCAATATTTACAGCATACCCGAGCATTTTGTGAAAAACTATTAAGCAATGATAAAAAGACCCTTTACATTGTTCTAGTATGACCTTGAATAAAAAAAAGGGTAATGAACAGCAAAATAACTGATGTAAACACCACCTATCGTGTTAGGTTTCATATGAGTAATATGACATTTATAGTTGGAGAGGGAAATAGGCCGAGGAAATTAAGTAAAAGACTGATAATGGTGTTCTCCCCTGTCCAACATGGTACAGGTGTTGAGGACTATCAAAGACAAGAAGAGAAACTCCAGTGGAACTGGGTTGATGAACAAAGCTATGATGAGCGGTCTCAGCGATCTATTTTGATCTTGTGGGAAAAGGGCAATTTTGAGCCAGAAGTATGCTTTAAGGATTTGGAATGTGGAGTGTTATATAGGCATGTGCATGAGATGTGGGGGCTATTTAATTAGGAGTGAAGGCATGCTTGTGTAGTGCAAAACATCGCACTAATTTACTATAGTGCAGCTGGTGCAGTGCCACATGTGCACCCATGCACCTCTTAGTAACTGGGGAGTAAGGGGATTTAGATCACAGTTATACACCATAGATAATATGATGGTCATTAACCTATTAACAAGGACATCTATAGATTGAGGTAAAAAAAGTATGCTGCATACTGCTGGTTCCTTGATTAATCCCCTGTGTTGTAACACATAGGCAGGAATTGCTTATGGATTAAATTGAATGCTTTTGGGATTAATCCATGTTTTCTCATTTGAGCGCACACTCCCCACATCACTACGTTGGTAAGAGTATGTAATACTAGGGATGGTGATCATATGGCTGAAACAAAAACAACTGATGGCCATAGACAAGGGTGTGTGCTCACAATAAGTCTGTTCAGTCTTTAAGCCTTCCTCACCTTGTCCCTTAGAATAACTTATAGTCTTTATTTGCTAATCTTAGTGGGTACATTCTATCACTTCTACTGTATACCAAAACCCCAGTAGATCTGCCAATACCGATTAACATGATAATAAATTGGCCATGAATTTACCAGAAACAAAGATTATACCAATTTGTAGGAAAATGGTCCTATTATATTGGTAAGATGAGGGGACCAATATATAGTATGCAAGATCCTAAAATTACATAGGTATGAGTTTGATTTTGACTTTAAAATGGCCTCTACCTGGCTTACAGGTGTTTGATTTTTTTTAAAATCTTTTTTTGTCCTCATTCTCCACCCAACTAGCTCCATTCTACCCAAGAGATATCCACACACTGCCTCAGCATACTGGATATGTAGGCATCTGGAGGTTATAGCCCTCGCCTACCAGTGTTAACGGATACTCACAGGCTTTTATGAAGACCTATGGGGAGCCGCCTTACCGGGCTTGGCCAACACAGCCGTATCAGGGCGCAACCTGATGTCTCTGGATGTATCTACGAAGTAGCAGGGCAGCATATTCATAGGACAGGGGGGAAAAAAAACCTGTGTCCACTATCTCAATACTACCCCATTTCAAAAGATTCCAGAAGGCTCGCTTATTTTGATTGCCTGATCTCATGAGGTCCAATCTGGAAACCTGTAATACTGATGCCTGCCAATCCAGGAAAGAGGGAGATGAAGATTCCTTCCATTTTTTGCAGATTTATCTTCTGGCCAGCAAGTTAGCATAGAATAGAAGTTGTTTAGCGGGGCCTGTCACACCCTACAACAAGCCGAATATGACCAACAAAAGATTGATTGTAATGGGGCAGCCAAGAGATGTTGTCAGTGATTTGCCTATGGAATCCCAAAAAAAGGACAGGACTGGACAATCAAAAAACATATGAATGTCGGAAGCAGCTATTGTCCCGCACCTCATGGAAGGTACAGGGGGGCCCTTTGAGAATTTTGAAAGTCTCTGAGGTGAATAATAAGCCCTCTGCAGGGTGAAGAGAGGATTCCTTTGGAGCCATGCTGGTTTGACTACCTCCCACAGTGTCTTACAAGAGTTTAACTACAGATTTTCATTGTCATGGTCCAGAAGGGAGCTGCCCCAAAACCTATAATCCAGTTGAAATTCACCATCTGCCTCTTCCAATTTTGCGTGGCACCAGAAAGAGACTTCCTTCCTTTCCGGGGCTTTGTTAACAAGCTGGGACTCTAGATGGTTACCCCCTCCAACTGGGTATTTGCTCTGGGTGGCTGTCTGCGACTGGCCCCAGCTAGCCATCTGTAAGTATTTAAACCTAGAGAGGCCAGAACCAACCCTAATCCTGAGAGATTCCCACGAGATAAGGGTCCCTTCCACAAACAGATCTCCCCAAACCGCCACACCAGCATCTCTCAAGGGTAAGACCAATCTATCTTTAAGCCATTCCGGGCCCCCCGGTTTGTCCCACAAAGGAGCCATGCTGGAAAAATATCCTAGTGCTACCGAGCTTCTCACCTTAGCCCATGTTTTAGCTAGGCCCTGTAAAACCTTTAACTTAATATTTTAAAGAATTTGGGATCACCAAATTTAAACAAAAAACCCTCATGTGGTAGCGTGGCCCCTCTAAGCATGGCCCGGAACAAGCAGCCCGCCCCTTTGTTAGTAGGCATTTTCAGTAGCATGCGATAATGGGAGAGTTGAAAAGCCCATGCAGACAACTGAAGATCCGGAGCGGCTAGGCCTCCCTTTTCTCTTCGCCGCCTTAGATTTTTCCAAGCAATCCTAGGCGTATGGGAAGCCCAAATAAATGAGTTAATGTCACTCTGCAACTTAAGTAAAGAGGCAGCCTCGAAGTGAAGGGGAATAGTATTAAAAAGAAATGTAATTCTGGGCAAAATTGACATTTTTACTAAGTTTACCCTTCCCAAGACAGACAAGGGTAATGAGGACCATGACCCCATAAGTTTCCGACACTCCTTCGCCACATCTGAAAGATTGGTTTCAGCTATTTTGGAGACATCCTGAAGGATGCTGATTCAAAGGTACCTCATTTTAGAGCTAAGCTACAGCCCTGTCTGGATCTCCCCCATGTTGCAGGCCATAATTTCTGTTTTGGAGGCGTTAATCTCATACCCAGAGACAGCTCCCAAAGTCCTGGGCTAATTTGACAACCAAGGGGAGCGCTGTATGCAACTCAGAAGAGAAAATCAAGATGTCATCCGCATACAGGGCCACCTTCCTCTCCCACTCCCCGTACCTGAAGGGCTTGATGTTAAGGTCATCCCTCAGCAGTTGGGCAAAAGGTTCAATATACAAATCAAACAGAAGAGGGGAGACGGGGCAGCCCTGACGCATACCTCTTGTGATCTTAAAGGGATCTGAAGGAGTTCCGTTCATCAAAAGACATGCAGAGGGATTCTGATATAACAACCTCACAGCTCGACAAATATATTCCCCGATATTAAACTTACCTAAGACCCCCAACAGGTATAACTAATGAACCCTGTCGAAGGCCTTAGTAGCGTCAAGAGTCAGAACAGCCAGAGGAAGAGATTCGGTAGATGCAATGTCGATAGCACCGATCAAGTCATACGTCAAGTCGGAAAGCTGTCGACCCTTAACAAAACCCCTCTGGTCCTGATGCAAGATGTCATCTGCAACCAGCCCCAGTCTTTTGGTCATAACAGAGGTGAAGCTTTTATAATCAGCATTGAGAATAGATACTGGCCTGTAGGACTCACAATTAGATGCAGCTTTGCCGGGTTTTAAAATCAGGGTTATAGATGCATTATGCCACGAGGCTGGAGGGGGTACCCCCTCCTGAAGTATCTGATTAAAGAGGACAGTCAAGATAGAAACAATTTCCTTGCCCAAGACCCTATACATTTCTGAGGGGAGGCCTTCAGGACCTGCCACCTTCCCCTTTTTGCAGCTCATAATGGCTGCATTAACCTCTTCCTGCGTGATCACTTGATCGACATGGCCTTGCTGTTCTATGGTTAAGGAAGGCAACAAGACCTTGTTCAGTTGAGCCTCAATACAAAAAGGGTCAATACATTTGTCCTCTTTATAGATATCTTGGAAAAATGATTGAAAGACCCTCCGAATATCTTCATCAGAGGTAAACGTTAGGTTGCCTTGAGTGATTGACCCGATATTATTTCGAACTTGGTGAGTCTTAACTTTCCAGGCGAGGAGCCTGCCTGCGCCTTCACCATACTCAAAATGAGCAATTTTGCTCGCCTCCCACCTGCAAAGTAAACGTGTATTTAACACCAATTACAACTGTCCTTTTAGTCTTGTCAGTTTGTTTTGTAGCTCCTGAGGAGTTTCGACAGAGGTGCTAGTGGATTGATCTATTTCTGCTTGCAACCTTTCAATTCCGGCCTCAATAGTGGAGACCTCCTCTCTATAAATTTTTTTCGTACAGGTAGCCCTGCTGGTAATTTGGCCCCTTACAAAAACCTTTATAAGCGTCCCATACACACCCTATTGAGGCCGAATCTATGTTAGTTTTCATGAACCACTCTGTCTCCATAATCAAAGAAGAAATCTCCTCATCTTCCAAGAGTAATGAGCGATCAAAAGACCATGATCTAGAGGAAACAGGGACTATGCCCTCCAATTCCAGCCAGACTGCAGAGTGGTCAGATAAATGAGAAGGAAGATATAAGATGTTCTTAACTATACCTTTAAATGCCTGACTAACCAAGATAAAATCAATCCTAGACTGATGCTGGTATTTATAGTTACGGAACGAAAACCCTGAGTGTTGCCCTGACCTTAGCCTCCAAATATCAGAATAGGCATATTGTTTCATAGCATCAAGTAAGAAAGTCCTAGTTTTAGAAGGGACTGAGGCACGACTATTTGGTGACTTATCAAGATGAGGGTCCAAAACAATATTAAAGTCGCCCGCCAAGATAATTGGTTCAGGAAACAATAATAGGTGAGAAAAAATAGATTTCAGGGCAGAAGGGTCATCTTGATTCGGGCCACAATATCCAACAATAGAAATCTGGGCCCCCGAAATATTAAGGGTTACAATGACCCGTCTGCCACCTGGGTCCACTAATTTTGAAGTGAGGCGAGCCTTTGCTGATTTCTTAAAAAGTATCGAAACCCCCCGATATTCATAGTCTGAGTTGTGGAAACATGAAAATCTATCCATTTATTTTTCTGAGCAAGTAGAAGCATCTCTGATTCTAATAGATGAGTCTCCTGGAGCACAATAACCTGCGCACTAGAGTCTCGGAGATATTGCAAAATCTTGTCCCTTCTAGGTCTAGTGCGCAGACCATTGAAGTTCCAGGAGAGGATCTGTAAACTATTCATAGATAGGGTAGCCTCCCTTACATCGTACCCATTTTTGACCCAAGATCCCCCTAGGCCTGTCTAATCCAGCCATGTTTACAACATAGGTTAATTCATAACAAAAATTGTTAAGGAAAGAATGAGGATTTAATTTTTTTTTTTACCTTGCAACACCCACCCCTGTACCCTGTGCCCAAACCTGCCCAATCCCCCCCAAACCCCCCCCCCCCCCCCGGGAAACCCTTGCCCCAACTATCCGGACAAAGTCCAGAGAGTTGCACCCTGCGGGCTCCCACTTATCCCCGCTCTCTGAAAAGAAAGAAAGAAGAAAAGAAATATAAGCGGAAATGCCGTCTTTCGTTATATATAAAAGTCATATCAAATTAAAATTAGCTAAATACCAATTCCACACCTACACTTAAGCCACCAGCTATTTGAAGATTAATAATACGTAAAAGAAGGGTAAAAAATTCATTTAAAGACTTTTAAGATTATGCCCCTATGCTAAGTGTAGACTAAGCATGAAAACTGGATGGACCAAAGCAGAGTTTACCTGAGAGGAAAAGTAATAGGGCTTCTAGGAGCTGAACCGAAATCTATCCCAACGGACCTTCTTCTCTGCCCAAGTCCAGCAACAGCTCGTCGGCTGCCTGTACAGATCTAACATTGTACATTTTATTATTATGCATTATTTTTAGAGCAGCCAGAAACTTAAGTTGTGCAACCGCCCCAAGTTTCCTGAAGGCCTCTAGCCTCTTACCCAACTCCCACTGCCTGTCCAGGGTTGCCCTGGACATCTCTGATCTTATTTGGAATGGGAAGCCTTTGGCACTCTGGGTCTTCTGTTTTAATGCTTGGTTAAGAATCTGTTCTTTCAGAGAATAGGTATGGAAATTAACCAGGATCTTCCTGGGTTTAGATCTCTGTGGATTCCTCCTAAAGGGGTCCCTATGTATTCTTTGAATATGTGTTCCCAGGTCTTCTGTAGACTGGTCAAGTCCCAGAGCTTCCTTTAAGAGGGTGATCACATACTATTTGATGTCAGCTCCCTCTCTCCCCTCGGGAACATTGAGAATACGGAGATTATTACGTCGTGCGTTGTTCTCCAATACTTCTAATCCATCAGAGAGGACAAGATCTTCTTTTTAGAGATTAATAATGTCTGATTCGGCCTTCCCAAGATGGGCAGAAAGAACGGCCACAGTATCTTCCAAGGCCACCGTTCTAGCATTAAACGCGTCGATTTTACTCTCCAATGACTCGCAAAAGCTTCTAATTTCCGTTTGGTTAGCTGTGGAGACTTCAAACCCCCTTTTAATATCAAAAGATAGGGCTGTAAGCATGGATTCCAAGGAGGCCACTGAGGGGCCCGCCCCACCCTGAGAGTTACCTATCGCTGAAGTTGTGTCCTCCTGAGGCGCTGCTGTTGCCTCTGTTAACTGCTTCAGTCCCGGAGCCACCTCAGCAGTCACCACTGTGCGGCTCACTTCACCAGAGGTGGCATCTGGGACCCCACTATTGGGGTGGAGGTTATCGGCCGCTAATGAGGACCCTGCCAGCTCTTCCATTTCTGAGGGCACCGGGAGGGGGGGAGACCCACCCAGGTACTGCTCTACAGGAGGCCCCCTGTTTTACCAAGTCCAAAACTTGTGGCAAAACTTTAAAATATGACCTTAATGAGGGCGTTACTTTTGTGCTAAGGACTAAATCAGCCTTTGTAGGCTTACATGTTTTTGCCCGTTTTGCCTTAACTTCATCGCACAAAACGGTGGAGGTATTGCTTCTGCTGATACTAGTGGGGGGGCCCTGGTACTGCGAGGACTTACTGGTCTCAGGCGGGGGGCAAACCGCCCCGTTTGGTGCCTCGCTGGGGTTTTGAGTCTTCCCTCTGCACTTCCTACCCTTCTTCGAGGCTCCAGGACCCAAAGCAGCTGGTCTCACCTGTGGCGATGCCTGGGCCCAGATGTTCCCGAGAGACTCTCTCCTCACTTGGGGCCGGAATTGCGTCGACTCCCCTGTGTCCTCGTTGCCCCCTCGAATGCCAGCACAGTCCTCCTTCACTTCGCCTGGAGCGCCTCCACCTTCGGAGACCCCGGAAGCACCAGTGCTGCCGCTGCCTCGAGCGCCCCGGAGGAGGAGGCTCCGAACCCTGCGTCCCCTCCAGAGATCCAGTGCTGCCGTGCTCCACCGCGACAGGCCAGGTAACGGGGGGCCGCGGCGACCCACAGGCACATCCAAAAAGAGAAGCACGCGCAGCCCCAGGGGGCAGCAAAAGAGGTCAATATAGGGCAATAAAGCAAATGCTACTCACAGGCTCCGAGCCATAGAACAGGAGCCAGACGTGCATGTAGCGAGCAGTAACAAACCATAAAAAAGAATCGGTATTCTTAAACTAAACCGCCTGCAAAGTAGACCATACCACAAACACTTTAGAAAACCCTAAAAAGAGCAGCAAATCTCGGCATCGTAAGAGGGAGCAAGAAGTCATTACGGGAGCTCGGACCGGAGTACAGCGGCCGCTCAGCTAGCTGCCGCCATGTTTCCCTCACACTGTGCTGCTCCTTACCCCCGACCTTCAATGATTATAGCATTTTATCAGAGTTAAAGTTAATTTACTCCAAAATTGAGTCTAAATTGCTGTACAGTGCTGAAATATATCAGGGACTGGGACATTTGTTATAACTTAGACTGTTTAACTTTCTTTCATTGTTACAGTTGGAGTTAGAGAGTGTAGCAATTAGTTTAATTGTCAGAAAGTCAGATCTAATGTGTTGGTATTTAGCAAAAATTACTTATTATAACGGTGATATTTATTTATTTATTTATTTATTTTTTGCAATTTTTAAAGCGCAAGCAATTACCCATACGGGTGTCTCGGCGCTACAGAACTCTGAGCTCACTAATGAAGACAAAGGGTTAGGAGGTAGAGAAAAGCCATGTTTTAAGGCTTTTTCGAAATTTAAGAAGCGTAGGTGCAGATTTGATATGGAGTGGTAGAGTGTTCCATAGCTTAGCTGTAGCAGTGGTGCAACATCTATCTCCCCAGGT
The DNA here is from genome assembly GCF_964261635.1 of Lissotriton helveticus. NCBI lineage: Eukaryota > Metazoa > Chordata > Amphibia > Caudata > Salamandridae > Lissotriton > Lissotriton helveticus. The sequence continues at coordinate 740,308,249 of NC_136067.1, read as the reverse complement.
GGCCTTTCTTGTACGAGGTACATTCAGCAAGAGGGCTGTGGAAGATCGTAACGTCCTGCGTTGTTCCACTGGATGAAGAGCTTCTTTTAGATACTGGGGCCCTGGATGGTTTAAGGTTTTATAAGCTATACATAGGGCCTTAAATTTGATAAGCATTACAAAACTTTGGACGATATGTTTAGTATGCTTAATTTAAACAATGGGACACATTGTAAAGATCTTTCAAGTTTCATTTATAGCCCCCAAGGAAAAGACAACTCCTTCCAGTATTCACAGTGTCACCCTAACTTAATATTTATATAGGCGGACCCCCCATTGTAGTACTCATGTGAGCCCAGGGACCACCCCCTCCTCAGGGCGTGAATAGCACATTGGAGGAGGGCTGCGTCTGCCCCCCTTAATGGCCCAGTAGGGGCCAGTGGTCGTATGGTTCTATAGGTTGGTAAGTAGGTGTGAGAGTGGCTGTATAGGTCTGTGAGTGGGTGTGTGAGTGGCTATATAGGTCAGTGACTGGGTGTGTGAGCCTGTGTATAGGTCTGTGAGTAGCTGTGTGGATGTCTGACCAGTTTTGTGATTGGCTGTATGGGTCTGTAAGTGGCTGCATGGATCTGAAAATGGGTGTTGCAGTGGCTGATGGGTGTGTGAGTAGATTTCTGGGCATTTGTGTGGTTGTATGGGTGTGTGGGTGGTTGTGGGTGTGGGTGTGTGAATGGTTTTATGGGTCAGTAAGTGAGTGTGTGCGTTGATGTATGGGTGTGTGACTGGATGTGTGAGTGGCAGTATGGATCTGTGAGTGGGTGTGTGAGTGTTTGTGTGAGTGGATGTGTGAGTGGTTGTATGGATCTGTAAGTGGGTGTATGAGTGGTTTGGCGAGTGGCGAGTGGATGTGTGAGTGGTGGTACGGGTGTGTGAGTGGTTATGTGGGTATGTGAGTGGGGGAAACATCCTTTACAACGAAACTTTTACAACGCAGTGCTGTTACAACGCAGGTTTTACAACAAAAACCATTACAACGCATTGCGCTGGGGGGCACTCTAGGATAGGGAATAGATTTAATTCACTATCCAACACCTTCCCTAGTGTCCACGGGTCCTGGAGTTGGAATAGTAAATTAAACTATTCACTATCCAGCACCCCAAAGTGCTATGCGTTGTAAAGGTTTGCGTTGTAAAAACTGCGTTGTAACAGCATGCGTGGTAAAAGCATGCATTGTAACGTCATACATCCGTGAGTGGGTGCATGAGTGCTTCTGTAAATGATGCCATCAGTGATGTCATCAGTGATGTCATTTGAGTTGTCATGACCATGGCATGAGTGATGTAATATGTGAGGTCATAAGCAGTGCATTGTGGGGGTGTAAGTTTTAGTTAAATTAGGTAACTATAACTGCTTAATTTAACTGGTTTTGTACATATATATAGATGCAAAAAGTACCTTCATAGTCTTGATAGATCTTGATTATAGGTTCTGCTCAATGCAGACGTGGATAAGCAATGACTCAAACCCTACCAGAATCAGTAGACATGGTTAATGGAACTTCTGGCAATAATCTGCGGAAAAGCTACTATCTTGGAAATGGCCATCCCTAAGGCTACAGCTCCTATCTCTTTAGAACTATGGCCTTATTTTGATATGAGAAATAAAATCCTAAATGTAAGGTCTCCATTTCATTGTAAATGTATATGCTCTTACCTTCAACCATTATTTTCAGCTTTCTATACATTATAGAAAAATCCTGCAGGTGACTGTCAAAGTATAAATGCTGCTGCAGTGTAGGTGCTATAAAAACCTACCTGTGAGCGGACCACAGAGTAGAGAGATGTGCTGCCTCATCAAACGGCGGTACACACTGTCTTTTTCAAATGTGCACCCACTCTAGCAAGCATCTGACTCAGACATGACATAAATCTCCACATTCTACCATGATCATCATTTACATTTTGGAAGAAGAGGAGATGTATCTTATTAAGTTCAAGTTGGATTGAGGGGGATGTGGAAGAAGAACCTCCTTGACGTCTCTACCTAAAAGATATGAAACCAAAGCTATGCAGCAGTCCTTCGAGGGACTAAAGATGAATCAATTATGACCGCCAAACCTTAGGTGTAGGTTGCATCATCTTCCAATTGTATCTTTATGTCCTTCTCATTAGAAGTGGCCATGCTAATGACTTTTGTTTATGTGACATGGTTTTCAAATCCTTAAATTATAAGATTGTGCTCTTTGTAGTGTTTTAAGAAGTACATACATGTTATTTTTAAAATATTTGGAATGTTATTTTTAAAATATTTGAAATTATTGCAAAGTTCATAGTATGTCTACAGCAACAACACTTTTTGATAGTGACCAAACAATACAAATGTTTGTACAGGTATTGATTAAAAGAAGTTAGAGAATATATCAAGATTCCATTCTGAAGTGATCGCCATTTGTGGGCTATCGATTAGTTATGGACTGTTTTTTATTAATTCTTACCTTTTTTTTTGCTTACCTCTTTTTATAGTATGATAAACTTGTAATCTAATTTTAGGATTTTCTGAAAGCAGCATTACATTAATTTGACATGACATTTGACTGCACAAACTGCTTATTTTTCATCTTGCATGCACAGTTTGCAACAACAGGCTTGTTAATCCGCCTAATCTGTGACAGCGTTTACCTTGCAAAAGCATTTGCATCAATCCATAGGTTGTTCTATGTGAAAATAAACTCAGAATTCCAGGTTATAGTATGAGCGTGAAGAATTTCCTTTACATGACAATTCATTAAACCACCTGGGCTAGGGAATTTGGCTGAAGATGTGAGGACAGACAATTTCCCTAAACAACCTACATACCTTTGGACTAAAATGTCCAAGATAGATAGAACATACTGAAAATATACACTGAGACCCAAATTCACAAAGGTACACTTAGACCTGAATTCTGAGCATATCTTTGTGGATTTAGCCCTTAAACTTCAGATGTAAACTTAGACTTCAGGATTACGTTTACCTTTGTGAATTGGGCCATGAATGGTTTAGTAGTACATTAACCTCTGACCCTCAATGATGGCATGATCTCAGGTTTGGCTATATGGGCTAAAATAATACAATGAAGATAAAGGCATTACCTAAAGTTTTGTTTATACAATCCAAAACGTTAGCAGGTTGGAAAATATGATTTGATGTCAAGACCGGAGGCTTGCATTATGCATAAATCTTTTATTGAAAGCTCCTTGCAGTACTTTAAAGCAATACAGGTTCAAACTTAAAGATTCCAGAAATAGAATGTCCCTTTAACCCATATAATCCTCCTGCCAGAAGCCATCTTCCTCTTTTATCTGCTGCTCATTGACAGTATTGTGCAGAGGTCATTTTTATTTAATGGTTGTTTTGAGGATATTTAGAGTATGGATGTTTTGTTGTAGTGGAGATTTGTTTTTTAACATTAACATTAATTTTATTGAGTAGTATTTCTTTTAATTATTTTAATAATATATTTATATTGTAGAAAACCCCAATTTATGGGTATTTACTTTAATTGGGAGCATTCAACGTTATTGGTATATTTGGGGAATTGTTATTAAGAAAGATTATTTTACGCTAGGTCTCTGTTGGGCCAACGGTTATGATGAGTGAAGCACAAGGCATTTTCGGCTCACATACTCGCTCATGCGGGTTGATCTGAGACCCTCGTGGGAGGTGTATGGCACGTTTGCAAAGACGATTCATGCAGAGACTTGAGGAGCTTGTTTTGTTCTCCCACGGCTTCCGTAGTGATTGTGGCATTGTCATGTAGGATTACGTGACAAGATTAGGAAAGCCATTTTGGTGAAGAATGCCGGCAAACTGTGAGATCAGCTGACAGAGTTTGCTTTGGCTTTTGTTTTTTTACAGCAACGCAGACACCTTTGCACCGTAATGCATGGGTACCTGCATATTGGCCATGACATTTGTGCACAAAAACTATCCTTGGTGGCTTTTTCCTCTTTGTAGGTGTGACTCAGAATGCAGGACACGTACAAAGAGGAAAGAACAAAGAGAAATAAAGATATTTTTCTTCATTATGCCACCCCTAGGCAAGTGCACTGTTTTAGACCAAACCCAAGTCTACAGCTCTTTGTAAATAGTTTTTTTGGGGGCAGAATCTGGTTTATGGTCTTCTACAATGCAAAGGTGTTCATGTTAAAACAACCAGCAGATGATTCCATTACATTTCTTTGCTATCCTATCTTTGCAGAATATTTTAAATAAGTGAAATTAATATGTTTTAAACAGAATCACAGAGTTGACATCCAAGGCCATTATTTGTTAATAACCTAAATATTAGGCCACGCTTGGGAAAACGTCAACAAAATTGTGGCTATTATGGGAAATTATGAGGGCTAAATAATAATCCTAAAAACCCGGAAATCCTTCTTTAAATCTTGCACTGGCACACATACTTAACTTGAGTTTTTGTCACAAGTGGAGACATGTAATTTAACTTCAAAGTTCAAGGAAACAATTTAAATGCGTTGCACCTCCCCATAATGAAAAAAACCAAACGCTGATCCGGAAATCGGCCACCGGCTAATATCTTAGAGAAATGAGCGCATCAGCAGTTGGCTGCCTTTGCTGAATCTAACGGGCTTCTGCATGACTCTCAGTCTGGCTTTCGTGCCAGCTACAGCGCCGAGTCAGCTCTGATTGAGATGGCTGATGCCATTCGATGGGCGGTGGATGGGGGTGCTTCATCCATGCTGGGGCTGCTTGACCTGTAGGAAGCACTTGACACAGTGTCCTTTTCCATCCTGCTTGATCGGCTTAAGCAAATTGGCATCCGTGGGACAGCGCTGGACTGGGTAACGTCTTACCTCCATGGCCGAGACCAGCAGGTGTTTCTCCATCCTTTCTCCTCTGATGCCAAGCCTCTAAGATGGGGGTGCCCCAGGGCTCTGCCCTTAGTCCTCTCCTATTTAATATCTATTTGGCTCCTCTGGCTGAACTGATCGCCAACACTGGGATCAAGGTGATATCCCACGCGGACAACACCCAACTGATGTTTTCCTTTAGGGAAGGGTCAGCATCGGCCTTTGTCTCTTTTAGAGAGTGTCTTAAAAATATCTCTGTCTGGATGAGTAGCAATTTTTTAAAGCTCAATGTCAACAAGACAGAGGTTCTGTTTTTCAACAAAGCAGCCCCTCCCCCAGCAGCCTTGTGGTGGCCAGTTGAATTGGGAACAGCTCCTACCCCAAAGGATTCGGTCAAGAATCTCTGCATCCTTTGGGACAACATGCCATCACTTTCCACACAGATCCAGCATGTTTCTGCAGTCTGCTTTGGTAAGATTAGAAAAAATCATCAACGTCTTGCCAGAGGCAGGGCGTAAAACTGTGGTGCATGCATTAGTCACCTCCCAGCTTGACTACGCCAATGCACTCTATCTGGGTCTGCCCAGTGGCTTGATCCATAGGCTGCAGATAGTGCAGCATGCGGCGGCAAGGCTGGTCCGTAAGGACCCCCTCCAGCATCATATTTCCCTTCACCTCAGGCAACTTCATTGGCTTCCTGTGGCCAAGAGGTTGAATTTAAGGCCCTAACATTGGCCTTCTAGGTCTACCAGGGAAGAGACCTTAAGTATCTGAGGCTGAGACTTCGCCCTTACATTCAGGGCAGATCACTGCGGTCCAACTTGAAATGCTACCTATGCGTACCCCGTTTTGCCATAGCGAGAATGGGGGGTAGAACTTTTGAGATGGGAGCCTCTAAATGCTGGAATGACTTGCCCCTCCAACTTCACATGATGCACTCTGAGCAGGAGTTTAGAAAGGCCTTGAAGACCTGGCTACGATGTTATCCACGTTAGCGATGGGACACCTCAGTTGAGGTAGCTGCCCGCTCTATACATTTCTCCTAATGTTATTGTTATTATAATTTGGAAAACAATTGCCATACACTGTATGATTTCTGGTTTGCATTTTGGAACTTTCCATAAACAAGTCCCAAACATACATTTTTGTATAGCCATACAACTTAATGTAATTACAATTCGCATAAAAGTGGGAAGAAATACAAAATTGTATATAATTGTCCAGGTCTGGTTGGAAAAATCATACATTTATAAAATTGGTTTCCAAACAACTAATATCATACAACATGAATGAGACCCATGGAGTGGCCCATATGTTTCCTTTGTTTTTTCTCTAACACCACAACACTCAGTATATGCTGCCACAGTGGTCAGTAAGTGCTAAACGCCATAGCAGAGATGCTGAAAGGGGTCACTGTTGGTCAGACTGGCAGATTTCTATCAGTTGAGCAGCGCATGCAGTGTAATACTCCCCTATGTTTTCCCAGACGGGCTGTTTATGAAATGCAGTATCCATTTAGCGTCATTATTTTTATGGTACAGGCCATAAAACAAACTAAAAAGATAACGACGGTGTTGATAAAAACATTCTACTGTCTGTAGCCACCTTGTAAAGCTGTTGATTCACTTAGAAATTATTGTAGCATTTTCCACTCTATGCATCTTGAGAGTTTTCAATTGCAGAAAATTAAAGTGACTGGTTTTAAGGGAACAACTGAAAGCTTTTTTATGTGGGGTATAAAAGTAAGTAAAACAGTGTTCCTTTCCTTGTAAATCTCCCGAACTAAGCTATACTATATGTTTTTAAGCAACCACAATTCTATGCTTTCTGTCTTTCTAACTTGGTTTATATAACCTTATTCTTCAAGTATTCTTTGAGGGACCATAGTGTTAATATTTTAACGAGATGCCATTGTGAATACATATTTCAGGTTTGGCAGAATAATATCTAAAATATGTATCTTAATGCATCAGTAATTACAATTGAGGGTAGCTTGTGATTAACGACGATTGTGCTTTACTTTTTATTGGTGTTTATCATTTAGGAGGTCATCATTTTTCCAATGGGTATGCTAAGATGTTGTTGGCAGCCACTGTGGACTGCTTTACCACTTGTGTGATTGAATACATTTGCATGACAGGAGGCCTAACCATTGTGCTGACTGGCGCATAGAATGTAGGTTTAAAGGACATACCATGCGGCATACCATCGGGGAATTGTCATGTCTGTGGAGGGTTCTACGCATATTGCATAATATTGTCTATTAACAACACTTTCTTTGAAGCTGTTCAATATTATATTTTTAGCTTGCAACATTAAAGAGTTTAACAGTGCCATTAAATGAAAATAGGCTCTTAATTGAAAGTAAAGCGAGAGGTGACAGAATTTTAATTACACTAACCTCTCACTTGGACTCCTGGGAGCATATTATCAACAACTAGCGAAATTTATCGCTAAATGATTTTAGTGATATTTTTTTTTATCGCCGCGCATTGCCGGATTTTATCGCAGAGATAACGTGCAATTAGCAACGTTTATCTCAAATGCGATAAAATATCCGGCGATAGCAGCTCAATGCGTGAATATCGCTGGAAATCCAGCGATATTCAGGCATTGATGCCAATAGGGTCTTAACATGAATATCCAAATCCCATTGGATATACAGGTTAAGAAGTGGTCTGAGCAGGCGTTAGTTTTTGGCAATATTCGCGCTTAGCGCAATTTTTTTTATCTCTGTGCCTGCGTTGATAATAGGCGATAGCCATGTTAGCGACTGCTTTTAGTCGCGGTTAGCGCAAATTTTTTTATCGCTGTGCCTGCGTTGATAATAGGCGATAGCGATGTTAGCGACTGCTTTTAGTCGCTAACAGATTGGGTACGCCCACTTTGCATGTCATTGGCGATAAATATCACTGACATGCAAAGCGGGCCCCAAACCACTCGCTATCGTCTACAAACTGTCGCTAACTGCTGTTAGCGACGCTTGCTAATAGGGCGATGAAATTATTGCCGCTTTAGCGGGAAAAACTACCGCTAAAGCGGTGATAAGGCCCTTGATAATATTCCCCCTGGTTCCTCGATCGAGAGACTGGGAAGGGCATTCACACAATACCAGCCTGATGGTAGAGTACCCATCCGTGACTGCCGCTTTCTAGGCTTTAACAGGAGCCGGACAGTTAACAGCATGCAAGGTAGGCCTGATAGAAAGATACCTCACCCATGCATGGCAGGATGTGGCCAGGAATATCTTGGACTCCCTGATGCCCAGGGTTATCCTGCCATTGGGAGGGAAACCCTCCTGTTTCCCCATGTTGTCAGTGATGTGGAAATTCTTGGATTCGTCTACCATGACATTGCATTTTGGGTGGGCATGCGTCAATGGAGGTGCCAATAATGCACCATGATGATTGGCCTCCACATAATGTCTCATCAGGCAGAACATAAAGTCAGCTTGGTAGAAGCTTTGTTCTCATGACAATGCCCATCTGTAGCCTACCATGGCACAACGGATTCCATAATAAGGAGGGTGTCCTTACTTGTGTAAATATTCACTGGAATCTTTAATTTAGACTGATCCCAGGGTGTCTGTCTGAATGGCTGCTCAACTTGTTTCTGTCAACACAAACTGCAATTGTTACCATTGACAAGGTCAATTATCTCCTGAATTATTCTGTAGTAAGAATAATAGAATAAAATTTTAGGAATAGAATATTTTATAACAATTTAGACCTTTCGTCTGCATGATTCAATATACCTTACTGTGGCTAGCTTTGAATTTTAAAACACTTTCCATTAAATAGAACATGTTTCTACTTTTAGTCTGAATATTTTCTATATTCTATGTGTCCAAGCAGTGCAAAGGATGGAGTATATTAAGCTACTAAAGCCACTTCAACCATCTTCTCTCGCCACACTATACTTGCTCCCAATGTCTGTGCTTTCCAACTGCCTGACTGTAACAATTTGTGCTTTAAAATGCTCTCTTGTATTCTTCTGTATTCCCTATCCCTGATCCTCTTTCATGTCATTTTCTCTAATCTCTGTGTTCATGTTCATTGCCACCGTCTCTCCCCACTATCCTATCACCCTATCTCCACCTCTCTCCAAGGTCACAAGGCAATATAGATTGGGTGAAATGCCAAATATTCTCTATATAACACACCAAAAATTAATAAATAATCAATACAAAATTAAATAAGGGGGTGAGTAAGCAAAATACAAAACATGAACATGTCCCACATAAAGGATTAGATCATAAATCGTGCACTCTTTTTGATTTTACATGTCTCTTCTCTACCTACCTTACTTATGAACATATTGCCTCCACTTAATGTCTGAGTTTCCCTCCTAGACATACTTTTGTTTGTTTTCATAGCTCCTGCCAGACTTTGCTTTTTCTTTGCTTATGATTGTGCATCCTATTTTATTTCTAAAATTGCCAGACTTCAGGCTTGCTTTCCCCACTCTTCTATCATCATCACATTGGTCCCATTTGTCTCATTCTTCACTCTCCATGTTCAACACTATTTCCAAATTGGATCTCCTTTACAAACGTTTCAGCACCAGTCCTACTGCCACTCCTACAAGGTATCCTCCAACTCATTGCCTTTGTCTTTGCGCTCCTTCTCCCCTGCCTATCCTTTTTACCCTCATCTATCTTGTCTACTTGCCACCTCCCCACCTTTAACAAGCATAATAGCTTTTGCCCTCGCTTTCTTTGTCTAGTTTTTCATTTTCTTGCTGTTTTCTCTTCTCTCTTCCAAGCATTCTATTGTATTAGACCTTAGGTTTGCAGTGATCCTACCCTGTGTTCACTATATAGTTTTGGAGGAAGATCCTCTTGTCGTCTATGTTTAATGATGTGTCTTAGATTACTTGTTAGCTTTGTAAATGTTGATTACAATGTTGTAGTTACTTTAGGCCCTTTACAGTGTTTTGTTTAAAGTACCTTAAAAATTCAGTCAACAAGTAAATATTAATGACACTCATTGCTGCTGATGTCTAGAGAAAACTAAGGTGGGGAGCGTCTACTTTCTGTGGTGACATGTGCTATAAACCTTACTGACTTGAAAACAGGCATAACCATCCCATAATAGTTTATATTTCATTAAAAGGCAGGATAACGCCAGTAGATCAAAAGCCAAAGAGCACAATATATGGCACATGAAAATGATCAGAAGGTTATACAATTACCTGTGTCAATGGCACAGTAAAGCGAACTAATGCTGCAGGCGACCGAGCTAGCTAATATTTTTTTATAACTTTCAGGGTTGCTTAGATACATCATATTAAATATAATGAACCGTCTTCTTACTTGCAAGGGTCATGGTACTGGGTTACACATTTTGCTTATGGGATTCGTTATCTGTTTAACTGAAAATACATTTTTTTTAAACATAATGGATATGTCTGAATCTTTCGTACACCACAACTCTGTTTCTGATTTAGAGTTTGCAGCATCACCAACAGCCTAGGCACTCGTTGCGGACATCAGTATAAAGACAACATGATTTGTAATTCATAATTAACTGGTAATGTTATTAACATTATTATCATTATTGTTATATATGGCCTCCATTGGAAGCTTTTTATCATGGACAACCAGATTGAAATCCAGTTACTCACTGCTGTGATGTGACAATAGCGGGTAATAGAAGTTGTTACATACTGTTTTGCTGTTACCCTTCTATGGGTATTTGTGACATTATAGACAACTCTTGTTGACTATGTGATGTGACTGAGAACCCGTGTGAGAAACAGCCCTGTTGTTCACAGTTACCCATCTATAATTCTATATATTATAACTGTCATTGTTGTAACTGTTATTCTTGGTAAGGCTGCTGAAGTAAAGGACGGCGGTTAAACAGGTGACACTTCATCAGATACTTCTTCCTTCTTCAAAAAACCTAATTGTACATTTATCACTGAAGCAACAGACATCAGTACTATGCTAAAACTATCTCTAAATACCAGTCATTTGTCATATAACTGATTGGGAAGGTATCTGTAAAACCCTCCAACCTCACTCCTTTTACCCCTTTTACCCCTCTACTATAGATGTACAGCTCAAAGATGAGAAAACTTTCTCTCAGCAAACCTATAATGCCAAAGATGATGCTCTGGCATTGAATCTAACGCCCGTTCTCTAAGCAGTAGATTTACACCACGCAGTCATGTAGGTGCAGTCCAATGTAACACTAAAAAAACAAATATCATTACATGAAATAGAATGGAAACCTCAGAATCCTGTGAAAGGGCATGCCCAAATAGCCAAAAGACAATAGGGCTATGCTAATGACAGTCTATGTGCTAAACAAATGGCAGTGAATTTTAGCAAAAGTTATACCCCTAATACCATAAATCATACACTCTTATTTCGATAGCAGAAGTCCCTTTTATTGACTCTACTCATCTTATTACTTGTTTTCTTTCTTTATATACAACTTTATTCGGTTAGGTATGTTTGCAGTCTATACAAAAAAGCTTACTGACATTTCATGTCTCAATTCTTTGCACACAAATATATACACCGCACAATATTTACAAGTGACAAATAAGTACACATTTATACATATATTCAATTGTTCAAATCACAAAAAAACATATTGTTCCAAATGTTGACCCTGTGTCTATTCTTCTGGTTAAAGTCCTACTTTATTGCCAGTACTACACTGTTTATTACTTGGCAAATCCTAGTGTTTGGTCCTGTTAGAGTTAAGAGTCTGTTCTTTATGGGATCTCTGTTGGCTCAGATGATCTGGCTCCACATGTTTATTTCAACATCATCTTTCAAAGTGTGTTATACTCTAATCCTCTATAAATGATGCCAACGCGTTTCGACCTCTGTGTTTGTGGACCTCTTAATTTATGTAAGGTCTTCCTCAGGGCAAGATCAATGTATCGTAGGACAGATTTCAATTTTACTTAATATTGGATGTGGGAAGGGGATCACTGACATAATATCGAGGGACATAATATAGACTACCAAAAATAGCAGCGAAAAAATATCGACAGACAAAATATCGACTTTGTATCTACAAAAAGGTAAGTACAAAAATATTGAGTAAAAAATATTGTTTACAAAAATATAGTTTATAAAAATATTGACTTTATTAAAAACAATGTTAAATTAAATTAATATTAAAAATTAATTACTGAAATATACTTAAGAATACTTAAATTACCTTATAATAATTAAATAATTAATTAAAGTAAAAAAAATTACAATCATATTTGTTAAAACATATATATATAGTAACATAATATAATTAAAAAATATCCAATATTATTACTGTATGATAGCAGAAGTGTAAAAATTACTATTCCCACTCCAGAGAGAGCAACAGTAGGTAAGGCGTTGGATAGCGTAGAGGTAAAAATTACTATTCCCACTCCAGAGAGTGCAACAGTAGGGAAAGCGTTGGATAGCGTAGGGGTAAAAATTACTATTCCCACTCCAGAGAGTGCAACAGTAGAGAAAGGGTTGGATAGCGTAGGGGTAAAAATGACTATTCCCACTCCAGAGAGTGCAACAGTAGGGAAAGCGTTGGATAGCGTAGGGGTAAAAATTACTATTCCCACTCCAGAGACTGCAACAGTAGGTAAGGCGTTAGATAGCGTAGAGTTAAAATTACTATTCCCACTCCAAAGAGTGCAACAGTAGGGAAAGCGTTGGATAGCGTAGGGGTAAAAATTACTATTCCCACTCCAGAGAGTGCAACAGTAGGGAAAGCGTTGGATAGCGTAGAGGTAAAAATTACTATTCCCTCTCCAAAGAGTGCAACAGTAGGGAAAGCGTTGGATAGCGTAGGGGTAAAAATGACTATTCACACTCCAGAAAGTGCAACAGTAGGTAAGGCGTTGGATAGCGTAGAGGTAAAAATTACTATTCCCACTCCAGAGAGTGCAACAGTAGGGAAAGCAATGGATAGCGTAGGGATCAAAATTACTATTCCCACTCCAGAGAGTGCAACAGTAGGGAAAGCGTTGGATAGCGTAGAGGTAAAAAGTACTATTCCCACTCCAGAGAGTGCAACAGTAGGGAAAGGGTTGGATAGCGTAGAGGTAAAAATTACTATTCACACTCCAAAGAGTGCAACAGTAGGGAAAGTGTTGTATAGCATAGGGGTAAAAATCACTATTCACACTCCAGAAAGTGCAACAGTAGGTAAGGTGTTGGATAGCGTAGAGGTAAAAATTACTATTCCCACTCCAGAGAGTGCAACAGTAGGGAAAGGGTTGGATAGCGTAGGGGTAAAAATTACTATTCCCACTCCAGAGAGTGCAACAGTAGGGAAAGCGATGGATAGCGTACGGATAAAAATTACTATTCCCACTCCAGAGAGAGCAACAGTAGAGAAAGCGTTGGATAGCGTAGGGGTAAAAATTACTATTCCCACTCCAGAGAGTGCAACAGTAGGGAAAGGGTTGGATAGCGTAGGGGTAAAAATTACTATTCCCACTCCAGAGAGTGCAACAGTAGGGAAAGGGTTGGATAGCGTAGGAGTAAAAATTACTATTCCCACTCCAGAGAGTGCAACAGTAGGGAAAGCGTTGGATAGCGTAGGGGTAAAAATTACTATTCCCACTCCAGTGAGTGCAACAGTAGGGAAAGTAGATCTTTATATATTATTAAAAAAAATATATATATTAATATCTATAAAAAAATTAATTAAAAGAAATTACAAATGTAATATAATATAATAATTAATTAATTACAAATACTAATTTAAATTAATCATTACAATTAGTTATCTATTAATACTAATTAATCACAAATTAATGATTAATTAATTAGTAATTAAAAAGTTACTTAACAATTAAAATCTAATAAATACCCCAACAAATTAACATATGTAATTAGTTATCATTTAATTACTTCCCACACTATTCCCCTATAAACGCACAACCCATTACAGAAAATAAATTAGCTAAATTAACATAATTATCAATTAATCAATTAAATTAAAATTAATTGGCAATTAACATTTAATTAATTACAAACGAAAAATTAATTAACAATTAATTATAAACAAATACCAATAAATAAATTTACATATTTAATTAATTATAATTAAATTACTTCCCACCCTATTCCCCTATAAACCCACAACCCGCTACAGAATTAAATTACGCAAAATTTAAATAACATTAAATTAATTAATTAAATTACATTATAACATAAATAAACACTTTTAACACATAAAATACACTATAAAAAATTCGATATTATTACATTTTCGATATTTTTATTAACCTATATTATGTACTTCGATATTTTGACTATCTATATTTTAAAATTCGATATTACATTACTTACCTTCAAAACGATATTTTTGATATCTATATTCTGTCCATTCGATATTTTTTCCAGCCTATATTTTGGACTCGATATTATGTCCATTCGATATTTTTTAGTTGATATTTTGTCTGTTTACCGTGGGGAAGGTAGTGAACTATGGGTTCTTATCTTTCTTAACACGGAGTGTTGACTCTTGTTCGAATCTGATGGAATGGATTTCATATTTGCCTCTGTATTCGGCCGTTCTCTCTCTTTGTTTGTGAAAGAGTTTGTATATCTGTGTAGATACGACGCGGCTCCTTCTCTCCGCTCACAATATCTTTCTCGTGCTTCAGACGGGCTCTTTCCTTCTCAAGTGTTCGCCGTTCGTGTAGCGTCTGACGTCATTATTCAAATTCAAATTCAAATTCATTATAGTGCGCTATGCAGTAGCATAACAGATGCTGCCATCAAGAAGACATTTTTAATGTGTGTTTTAATAAAAATCATTGTCCTGATTTCCCGTTCTCATCAATATGAGTGATGCCACTGTGCTCGCTAACCCAGATTCCATCCTTCTATCCAGTCCTAGGAAATTCAGTGGGAAACCTTTCAAATCTATTCCTAATGTGATTTAAATTATTGTTCCCCTAACCTCAATTTTCTATGCTCGCTACCACGAAGTAAAAAATCATAATAAGTCCATAATTGAGAGTTTGGGTGTTACTTATTGCACATTATAAATAATGATACCACAGTGTATGTTATTTATGGTGTGCGATAAACAACACCTATCACGAGTTTGTCGGGATGGCATGAAGATTTCGGTGTTTAACGCACTAAAAACCGAATGCTACAGTATATACCGTACAATATCTCCTGCTAAATTTTGGCATGTTTAAACTGCTCAAATTTAACAACAGCTGAGGTATTTAAAGCATCTGATAATTATCGTATATGTTCAATACAGCCAAACTTGAAATTCTGACCATGTGTAAACAGGGGTTTATGCACTGGTCTGAATTTACCGGCTCACTTGTAATCAGCGCCTGTTAGAAAGCGGGGTCTCTAGTTGTCAGAGGTAAGTACCATTGTCCAAGTAGGGACCCTTCTTTCTAGTCAGGGTATATATAAATTTCTTTATTCGGTTTTTCGCAAAAGAAAACCATAAAAGGAACATTAAAAATACAATTTACATGTTTTCACAAATATGCAAATAACTAAAATAGGTTCCAAAGAGATTCATACAAAGACAGTTTTACGAATAAAAAGAGAATATCAAAACATTTCGATTCATAGAGATTAAGTTCCAGAGGGCTTTCTACAGGTTTTTCCTATGCTTCATGATACATTTTAGGAAATTAAGAACAATGTAACAAACAGATTCAGATTCCAACATTTTAAGGCGAAGGAAAACAGGCCGGCAATGTCTAAGACCCCAGCACTTCAGTGTTGGTAATAGCCAAATTTTCCTATGTGGGTGGTAGAAATTACAAAGCATGATAACATGTAAATTTGACTGGTTTGATTCCCCATCGCAGGGACATGGGGGAAGGCTTAGGTCCCAGCTGTTAGTCACAGGGAAAGCTACCAGTCTAAAAAAAATCTCTAATCTGAATCTGGTCAACAACATTCTCTCGTAGGTTGTGACCTGAAGGGTTAAATACGGCTGAATGCCATAAGTTAGCTGAACCATGTTCGCGTGGAGGACCGAAGATTTTGTCGCCTCGGAAGTCAATCTCAATGTTTCTAAATGACAGAGGGCTTGTTGCTTTAAGGCTTTTTTCGGGAGGTCAGCTATTGACTCCGGGTGGAAATAATATTTCTCTAGGCCAAGGTCTTTAAAAAAGTTTCTAATGTAGCAGAGCCACTTTACTTTTGAGGACTGGTCAAGAGCCATTGTGTCAGCTACAATTGCCTGCGTCAGTGCATTTTTGACAGAAGTCCAAATGCACCGACACAGCATCAGTGGTTGAATGTTGAGCAAGTCCTCTAAGTAAGGACTTCCTAGTTCCAAATGAGAGGCGTAGGTTGAGGTGCCTCTCGGGGCAGCTAAAAGAAATCTTAAGAAAGTGTTTTCTGCTACCTGGAGGGCGCTGGTGTCAGTGTGTCCCCAGACTCCCGCTCCGTATAGGGCAATAGCCTGGCACTTGGCGCTATAAATTTTCAGTAGCTCCACTGGTGCCCTCCTCCCCAGTCTCTGGGAAAAACTCATCAGTGCCGCCATGGATCTTCTGAACAGAAGGCACCTAGTCTCTACTGCTGTCTTCCATGTCAATCTATCATCTATCATGATGCCAAGATATGGGTACTGGGCAGTAACCTCGAGTTTTTGGTTATCAAGATAGATGTCTTTTGCTCCTTTTCTCCCTTTGCCTGAGACCATGACAAACGTTTTTTTGACATTTACTTGTAGATCCAGACCGCCCATAAAGGTTGTGTATTTATTCAGAGATTTCTGGAGTTCGCGCGGTGTGCGCGTGAGAATGACGGCATCATCCGCATAGAGCAGAGCGGGAATCAGGCGCTGTTTTACACGTGGGAGGTCCTGGGCCCCCCTCAACATCTCTGGCTCCAGGCCGTTGGTGTTTAATGAGAAAAGAAAGGGGGCCAGGACACACCCCTGCCTGACTCCACGCTCTACACCAAAAGATGCCGTCAGCTCTCCATTCAGGCAAAAGCGCACTCTTGCCGTGGCACTAGAATAGAGTTCCCTCAGAAAATCTAAAAGGGAGGAATCCACTCCCATTAGACTTAGGACCGTCCACAGTTTTGAATGCAAATCGCAGTCAAAAGCTGCGGACAGGTCTACGTAGACCATATAGAGCATGTTCTTCTTTGCCTGTATATATTTTCCCATAATTAAACTGAGGTTAAGGGCCTGCTCTACCGTTCCGAACCCCTCTCGGAAACCAAACTGGAGATCAGAGATAATGCCCCTCTCCTCACCCCATTGCTGAAGTCGCTCGAGGATTACTCTCCCAACGACTTTGCCGAGTGAGTCCAGCAATGAGATGAGGCGGTAGCATTTCACATCCTGACGATCCCCTTTTTTAAAAATGGGGACCATAATAGACTTGGTCCAGGAATTTAGCACTCCCACATTTGCGGCGGCTGTGCTCACTCTAGTAAGGATCGGGGCCCAGAGGTCCAAATTATGTTTAAATAGGTCCACCGGGACCCCATCTAGACCTGGGGCTTTTCCAGTCTTACTTACCTCCAGGGCCACTATTAAGTCGGGGATGTCAAAAAGCAGCGGAATTGGGTATTGTACTTTTGGGAGTATATTCGCAGTCTCACCTATATTTACGTCGTTTTTAAAAATATTAGTGAAGTGGGCGACCCATGTTTCTTCGTCTATGGCCACTTCAATCTTAGGGCTGTTGTGATCAGTAAGATAGGGAGATCTAACAGTTCTCCAAAAAGCCTCGCTATTTTTTGAGAGAGCGCTCGTATGCAGGTCTTCCCAGAGTTTCTGTTTCAGTTCTTGGGTTCTTAGCCTGCGTTCGTTGGTGTATTGGCGCCTAAGAAGTTGGATCTGCCCCGCGTCTCTAGGTTTATTATGTAGGGCGAGTTTTAGTTTAGAAAGGGCTATGGTACAGCTATGGTTGAACCATCCTTTTTTTGTTGGATTCTTGGGCACTGATTTTGCAGTGAGTAGTCCCTTGATTTTCTCTAAGATTTGACTGAAATTATTTAGGACTTCTTGATGGTTGACCAAGAGATCCAAGCATTTTATTATATTGGGATAAGCCACTTCGACCAGTTTTTTTGTGATTTCATTTGGATTAATTTTACCCCATTTTATTGTGTAGCCATTCTGTTTTCCAAGCTCTAGCTTATTCTGGGCAAGAGTTTTCGCTATTTCTATATTTCGGGGCTTATAATCAGTTAAGTAAAGATCCAACCTCAACGCAAAATGGTCACTCAATGAGTTGGCGATAACCTGGAAAGTTTTAGCCATGTCAAGCAATCCAGGAGACAAAAAGATATAATCAACTGTCGTTTGGTGACCTCTGCCCACATAGGTCGGTTGAAGGGAGTTTTGATCCAGACTTGGGCGATTAGCTTTTACAAGGTCCAAGTCTGAGAGCAGATTATTCATGGCGTTCCCCACCTTGGTATGTACAAAGTGGGCTAATGGAGCCTCAAATTCGTCCACTATCCCGCAGCACTGTGAATTCGCCTGTGGGCATGGATGGAGGTTGAAATCCCCTCCCCATAAAAGATGAATTGGCCCGTGTCCATCCTTCAACTGATAGAGTTGCATTAATCTCTCTTGAACGTTACGCAAAAGAGTCAAAAATTGATCATCCTCTAAGTTGTTGTAAGAGTTGACCAAAAGAATAGACTCCTTATTCGCAAATAGAAGAGAGAGGATTTGACAATTTGAGTCAGAATAAACCATGGACACTTTTAGATGATTCACTGTATTAGCTATGTATGTTATTAACCCTCCTTTAGGACTACCAATTGAGCTACGCACGGCTGGGATAAAGAAAGTTTTAAAGCCCAAGAGATGAAGCTCTGTTATGGACCATGTCTCTTGGAGACAGATTATTTTACATGGTGCCAAAAAATACGAGGCCGTCCCATCCTCGATCTTCGGGCGTAAACCCGCCACATTCCAAAAGAGGGTGGGTATAGGCAAGGTATCAGCTTTTAGTGCAACGGTTTCAGTAGTTACCGGGGGTGATCTTATTCCTGGGGTCGTTCCTATTTTGGGGGGCGGCTTGGGTGAATTAGGGTTAGTAGATTCAGTTTCCGTTGATGGTCAATCGACCATTTCGAGTCTGCTAAATCTGTTACTCAGCAGGACGTTATACCAAGGGTCCCAGCGGGCGGTTCTCTGTGAGCCGTCCTGTGTGTATGTGGGCCCCATTCTTCCCAACCTCCACCCTGATAACGTGATCCCGCAAAGTGCCAAGAGTTATCATACTCACGATGACGAGGGCCTCCATACTGTCTTGTGTTAGAAAAGTCGATCTGACGAGGAGGTGGTGCATGCCAGGATGAATCATAATCGTGAAAAAGGCCATTTGGTTGTCTTCAAAAGTAATCACAACACAGTCCCCTGGAATCGTTTTTCTGCCTTTACCCACCCATGGAGTCCGACGTACTGTCAGGATCCTTCCATGCCAGGTTGGAGGCATGGGGCGATTAGTGTGTAGCCAGTGTTGTGCCTTGTTTTTCAGGGACCACATAGGTTCAGCGTTGTGGTCCGCTAGCTCTGGGACGCCAGTCATTACCACTACGTAGGGTGATGCGTCCGGTGGCAGATCAAAAGGAAATCTAATCTCCCCGGGTCCTCTAGAAACATTTCTATTACCTATTGGAACCGGAGGATTAGGGGCCCGAGTTTGAGTCACCGGAGTTTTAGGTGTTACTTTATTTGCTTGCACTGTCTTCGATACAGGTGTTGTTGTTGGCAGGGCGTTTCCCTGTGACAGGGTAGTGGCTACATTGGTAATTGGATTCAGTATGCTCTTAGTGTTCGTTATTATAGGTGTTACAGCCCGGGATACATTCTTTTGGGTGGTAGTGGGTTTCGGAAGGGTATTTACTGGCTTCAGGGAAGGTTGTTTATTATGGTTATTTCCTCCAGTTTTTTGGACCCCTCCCGGTTGTTTATAGTGAGGGAGGTTAACCACCTTAGATATCTGAATCTCCAACTGCGCTAACTTTTGTTCTACTGGTTGTAAATATAGTTTAAAGAGGTCAGAAATCTTGTTTAGCAGCTGTGAGTTATTACTCTCTGTTAAACCCTTACTAGTGGATAGGTGAATGGACGATTCCAAATCAATAGGGGTAGGAGTTTCATGAACAACATGATGGATCAACGCGGGAACTACCAACTGTTCTACGCTAGGGGGTGGGTTCTGGGCGATACTAGAGGTATGTTCCGTCAGATCAGGGATAGGGTGTTTGGGATCAATCTTTCTTTTACTTATTGCACCCTCCCTCCTCCCTCTTGCTAGGATTCTTTCCTGTGATGCCGTTAGTGGGAGGTTTAGGGGTAACAGCTCAGGTGTTCTTTCGAGGTCAGAGCTTATCTGTGAATCTGAGAGCTGAGAAGCTGACAGATCCACATTGTTAGGCAGACTTCGTCTGCCCTCACAAAGCACCATCGGCCCTTGATTATTGTTACCAGGAGCGGGTGTTCTAGCATCCGCCAGATTACCCATGGAGGATCTTTTGGCGAATGCTAAATCCAGGGACACCCTTTCCTCCATCAGTGAAATACTTTGATCTATGAATGTGTTGGCCTTTGTGATAAAATCATCCATAGGACCTAGTAATTTACCCACACTACCCGGGGCCTTGGTTTTATTTCCTCTGGTCATTACCATATTACCTAAAAGGTGACAAAAAAGTAAGCGAGGTAAGGGGAAAGGAAGATGGCCCAGTCCAGTCTCTCCGGTCCTCGAACGGCCTCAAACGGCCCGCCGTTTGCCCGGGCTTCGCCCCGGGCACTCCCGCGCGCTCCCGCGCAGCGGCCGTTTAACCTTCTAAAATAGTAAAAGGGAGGATTGATGGGCGGGGGGGCGGGGCCAGCAGGGAGAGCAGCCCAGGTGGAACAGATTGGGCTCGCAGGGACTCCTGGGTGATGGAGTCCCTGCTAACGTGCTCGCAGCCCTGCCAGCACCAACACGCCCCAAGTCCTGGCACAGCAGACCGCCCCTCTCCCAGCAGCAGCTCCCGCTGGTGTTAGACGCGCTGCGGGACCCGCGAAGCGGGTCCGGTGAGGTGCTGAGGGTTTTCCAGGGGCAGAAGAAGTTGGCTAGAAAAGCAGCAGCAGTCCGATGACAGGTCCAAAAAGGCAGGTGAGCGTCCCACGAACAGAGTCCTGCATGCTGTTTTTACTCCGTTGGTGGGGGGGCGGGGCCAGCAGGGAGAGCAGCCCAGGTGGAACAGATTGGGCTCGCAGGGACTCCTGGGTGATGGAGTCCCTGCTAACGTGCTCGCAGCCCTGCCAGCACCAACACGCCCCAAGTCCTGGCACAGGAGACCGCCCCTCTCCCAGCAGCAGCTCCCGCTGGTGTTAGACGCGCTGCGGGACCTGCGAAGCGGGTCCGGCGAGGTGCTGAGGAATTTCCAGGGGCAGAAGAAGTTGGCTAGTAAAGCAGCAGCAGTCCGATGACAGGTCCAAAAAGGCAGGTCAGTCAGGGTAAGGGGGATACACTTCTGAAATAACCCCTGCTCAACCCCTTGTCAGCTTGGCACGAGCAGACAGGCTTATCTCAAAGGCAGTGTGTAAAGCACTTGTGAACACATACAGTAATACAGTAAAAACCCTACAAATGGACACCACACTAGTTTAGAAAAATAAATAATCTTTATCTGAACGAAAACAAAACCAAATGTCAAAAATCCACAATACAGTAATCAAAAATGACTTTAAAGTGGTAGAAAACAATTATTTACCAAGAAAATGTGAGATGCGACACTTTAACACAAAGTACCTTGGATGCGTCGAAAAATACAAGCAAAAAGGGTCTCAGGGAAGGTGATGCGTTGGTTCCTTACACTCAAGGAAGGAGATGCATTGGTTGCTTGCGCCGGGGAGGTGATGCATTGGTTCCTTACCAGAGAGGAGGTGATGCGTCAGGTTCTTCCTGCATGCGGAGGTGATGCGTCGGTTCCTGTGCGGAGAGCGGGTGATGTGTTGGTTTCTTACTGCGTTGGGAGGTGATGTGTCAGTTTCTTATTGCATCCCCCAACAATGTGACAGACTTGATGCTTCAATGCGATGTGTGGTGATCCGGTAGGATGCGTCGTTTTTTCTCCAACTGGACCTGCATCAGAATCGGTGCAGTGATCTCGGATGTTGTGAGATCGGTCCAAGAGGATTTGTCGTATGGCAGACACTTCAGCTGAGAGCAGGTGCTGCGTCTATTCTTCGCAGCGGCGATGCATCGGAAAACTCTTGTCGCACAGTGATGCTTCAATTTTCACAGTTTTTGCAGTTTCCAGTCCCAAAACAAGCTGCAGAGCCCGAGAACACTGGCAGGCATCTCTCAGCAGGTCAGAACTCCCAGAAAAGAAATTCAGGGGTGGCTGGGGGTGGAATATTTGTGTCCCTGTGATTTCAGAACAGGAGGCAAGCTCAATTCAAGCCCTTGGAGATCTTTCTCAATCAGGGAACACAGCAAACAAAAAGTCATTTTCCTTTTCCTTGGCAGAAAGTAGCCTCTGTAGGCCAACCCCGGGCAGCAAACAGCACAGGGGCAGTATTCCTCTAGCTCTTCTCCTAGGTAAAGGTTCCTTTTGATTCCCAGAAGTGATCTTTGAAATCTTTTCTAGCCCTGAGACTTCCAACAGGAGGCAAGCTCTACTTCAAGCCCTTGGAGGAAATTCTAACAGCATGATGATGAAAGTACAGTCCAGTCCTTCCCAACCCAACACAGAAGCAACCACTGCAGGCCAACCCAAACAGCAGCACACAGCACAGGAGCAGTACTCCTCGCCAAGCTTTCCCATTCTTCTTCCTGGCAGGTTCCTTAGTTCAGCAGTAATCTAAAGTTCAGGGGTCTGGGTCCCACTTTTTATAGCGCAAATTCCTTTGTTCTCTGGTGGCAGAGAAGCCGTTTGCCCAGCCAAAACCAGTGCTGTCCTCTCTAGTGCAGCTGATCGGCAGGAGGCGGAGACAGCATTGTGTAAGGCAGACAGGGCGATTCAGGTGCAAGGGAAATCTCTTCCCACCATTATAAATGCAGACCAGGCCAAATCAGGTGCCAGTGAGAACTCCTCTCCCTACTCTGAATGCAGCCCAGGTCTATGCAGCCCAACCCAGACTCATTCTGGAAAGGCAGGACACACATCAACCACCCCCCCGGTGGCTGCCTGAGAGACTGCACCTCCCCAGCCACTGTCACTCCAAAGCCAGACAGTCAATACACAAACCTGCAGAGATACACAGGATGGCTAAACAAGAAAAACCCCATGTTAAAATCATCCTCACTAAAAGATGCATCTTTCCATTCAGAGTTCAGGCACTCTAAACTTTATTTTCTTATCTTGTTCCCATTGGCAGGTTTAAGAGGGTATAAGTTAACTCCCCATTCTATCCTATGGGACAGATACCTTGCCATAGTGAAAAGACGAAATTGGCAGTATTTCACTATCAGAGCATGCCACACACATCAGGGCATGTCCTACTTTTCACTTACACTGCACCCTGCCCACAGGGGTACCTTGAGCCTACCTTAGGGGTGACTAACATGGAAGAAAAGGGGAGGGTATATCATGGCAAGTGGGTGCACTTGCCAAGTCGACATTGCATTACCAAACTGCGCACAGATACTGCAGTGGCAGGTCTGAGGTACATTCACAGGCTGCTTAGGTGGGTGGCACAATCAGTGCTGCAAGCCCACTAGCAGCATTTGATTTACAGGCCCTGGGCACACACAGTGCACTGTACTAGGGACTGACTCGTAACTCAAATATGCCAATCATGAAATCACCAATCCAAAACACAATATACAAGGAGAGCATATGCACTTTAGCACTGATCAGCAGTGGTAAAAGGCCCAGAGTCATAAAACCAACAAAAACTGGTCAGAAACAGAAGGCCAAAAAGCAAAAAGTCTAGGGATAAACCCACTGGACAAGTCAGGTCTAACAGTGCCTTATTATCATTAACGTTAAATTGGTATTGTATGGATCTTGGATTCCAAAAGCCAAAGAAAATTACGTTTACAAAGTAAATATGTCCAGTGATCTTTGGATGCTTTTACACAAGAGCTCAAATATTTGAACCTTGTTTTCACTTTTCTAACTTTGCACCCCAACAAGATCTGTCTTGTCCATCATACATCCTGAAAATTGCCATCATCAACAGTAACAAGGCAAGGGTCTTTTTTTTTATTTTATTTTTTATTTGAGCAAGAGGCCAAGGGTCTTTATGTGTGCAGTTAAAAAAATTAAATGTGTGCCTAGACTGCTCAGCATTATATATTTAACTGCAGGCCAAGGGTCTTTAGGTCTGCAGTTAAAAATCTAATGCTGAACAGTCTAGGCACACATTTAATAACATAACTGAAAACATTAGTTTGAGGTACCTATGATTGGTGTGGGGGCATTAGACTATACAACGCAAAAACTCAAATGTCAGAAAATTCACCAACTACGATAGTAAAGTGAGATAGTGAGAGTTTATGACTTTCAATGATGAAGCCAATAAACCAAAGGAGAGGGCTATGAAGTGAACCATTGATTGCAGAATAGTGTATTTCCCTGTGTCAGAAATGTTATTTAATTAAAGTATATGACATTGAGGACATGACCTGAAGGTGTATTTTACATGCTGTTCACATCCAGTGGCGTGAATCTTTCCTTACATCATAGTTTATGATTTTTGTTTTTTATTGTATGGTGGTACTCCACTCTATCTCCCTGTGTGTGAACAGTACTGATGGTATTAATGATGTTATACGTGATGTAATGTGATAAAAAGTGTATGAGGCTATAAAACTGCATGTTCAGGTGAGTTGAGTTAAAAATTTCACTGGTGAATTTCCCATATTTTTAGGTTTTGTATTGTGCATTCTGTTGTCCCCTGTGAACATTAACTGAGCATTAAGTCAAAAAGAAAATAGTTCATATTAAACATTTTTGATTGAAATTCATCTGCAGTGAAGAATGCCTAAAATGTAGTGAGGTATACCACAAATTATGGTGATTGTAGTGGGATGGGGGTCGGTAGAAAAGAGGATGTCTGGATGTGGATGAGCAGAGGTAATTTCAGTTATAGTATGATGTAACAGTACATAATCACCCCTACCTTGGAAAACGGCAGGGAAGGATTTTTTCCAATGGTATTGAATAAGGTCTGTGGAGGCTTTTATTGTTGTTTCTGCCCCAAGTCAGGGCTCATCAATGGCTCAGGAAATAATAACACTAATGTTCAAAACCAGCAATGAAGGTAAATGTCCAAAGGACTAACCATGGCCCACCAGTAATACACAGCAGGCCTACCAGTAATAAACTCCAATGGGAGCAGGCGAACCATGCAAAAATTACATAAATGACCGCAGGCAGTAATGAGCATCAGTGTCTCAGGCAGTATCAAATTTCCGTGTCCAAGGTGTTGCTAAATATCAATGGCCCATGGTAAGACTGAGCATGACTTTTCCCAGGCAGAAATCAGCATCATTATTGGCACCAGGCTGTAAAGAACATCAATAGTGTAAGCAGTAGTGAGCCTCGGTGTGCCCTGACAGTAATGGGCATCGACTGCCCCAGGCATAAACATTTTTGATAGAGAGAGAGAGAGACTGTGGCATGCACAGCCATTGATTGCAGAATTTCTTCAAGGGTTGTCCAGCTCAGCCAGCAGTATGTGACTGCTAGGGATTATTTGTGTCACTGTTTGGCAGCGCTGAGCCATGGGATGTAATATGCTGCATAGATTCTATTATTTAAATTCAGTGCACAAGTCATCCACAAAATTGCAGGTTATTGCTTTCCCTTTTACAATTCACCATTATATTGTATTGACATACTCTCAAGGATTATTAATATTGTTCCTGGCATTTGGCCCTGTTGCACCTCATCAGGTTTCTCCCTAACTTGAATCCATCTTGAAAGAGCTAGTTCAATTTAACTGATTTGAAGGCAGTGGGTAGGCAGTGGTCTTCTATGCGGAAATGAGCTTCATGTGACCTGGACATTTATTGTGTCCACACAGGATTGGTGCATTTGCCAAGTCCTTCACCACTCTTTCTCAAATCTGACTTCTTTTGCTTCTGTTCCTCCTAACATGCCTAGCATATCAAGGACAGGTACAGGACTGGTGATCTGGAACTGGGCTGCTTCTAGTGGAATTGTTATGGCATAGAGGTTCCTGATCCAATGGCTTGACACAGGAGCTTCTTGTTACCCAGAATTCCACATAGCAGCCACCCTGGGCACACAAGCTCCCTAGACTCTGGCTCCAGCCAACATGAATTTGCTGAAGTCAGACAAATGTTTCTGTTATTACACTGCCCATACTAAAGTTAGCATAGTATGTACAGTGGTGTGCCATTTGGGCCTGATGGGCCTTGATTGGTTTTTACAACACATGGTGCTATTAGCCATTGTCACACTTGTAAAACTCTTCACCACTTATGTTTCTTCATGAAAAAGAACCACTGGCAGTAAGGATATGGAATGCCTGTGTTCTCCTTTTTGAGTTTAAATAAGCACGCTATTTATTTGAAACGTGCCATATTCATTGCCAACATTAAATATGCCAGACTTGGAATTTTTCCACGCCAGAATGTAGGCGCTATCTTATGTATGGTGATCTTAAATCTGCAGCTTGGATAGAAGGGATCAGTCAAACATTAAATGGCACCTAATAATCAAATAGGTCAAGCAAGGACATGGTTGCAACAAATGAAAGTCATGATGATTCATAATTAACATGCAAGCTGTGGCTGTCCACATAACTTTAACAAAATATGGCTGTCATAGATGAGATTCAAGGTCTGTGTTAGTTAATCTACATTGCCTAACAAATTCCTATTAGCAGTCTGAATTGGGGGTGCATTTGTGTGCTGAGGCTATGATCTTGAAAGACAAATTCACATTCGCTCGGGGGCTGTGTTGTCTGCTCTCCTTAATGTGGCACTGCTGGTCAAGACTTTTCCATGAAACTTTGGGCCACATGTATGAAAGTTAATTGCATTTGTAAACGGTGCGAATAGGTAAAATCGGCTGTTTGTGAATTGAAAATAGCCTTTCATGAGGTATGAAAGGCTTTGTAGTTGCAATTGTAGGTAATTGCAAAAACTGCAATTACCTAAAATTGCAACTAAAAATAAGGAATCGCAAATTGCGATTCCCTTAGCACCTGTATGAAGCATTTTCCAAATGGAAACTGTGCATTTAGGAAAATGCATTTACCATTGATTCGAATTTGATGGTAAAGTCAAAGTGCCATGTAGCGCACACATGACCATAGGGCATGTGTGCGCTTTACAAAGGCAAACATTGGGGGGTGCTTCAGGAGGAACTTCGGCCCCTGGGAACCTTTGGCTTTGCATTATCTAATTTTCGATTACCAATTAGGTAATTGTAAATAAGCTAATGCAAAACCTTTGCACGCCCATAGGAACGAATGGAGTAATATTACTTAATAGCGATTCACTATTTACCAAATCGCTATTAGGTAATATTAAAGAATCGCAAAATCTTTGGCGGTTCCTTGCATACATAGCGTTTTGCGATTACCAAATAGCGCTAAAAATCACTTTTTGGTCATCGCAAAATACTTATTTGATACTGGTGGCACTTTGTGTGTTGATGGGTTCATAGTGTTTCTTTTTCTGAAAATTTTTTTTACTAAGTTTCTTTTATTTTTGATAGACCTGGCAGCCTTAGGGTGGTCTTTCCCCCTTCTTTTTGCCTGACTCCTATACTTTACTGACCTCATTTTTGCTGGTATTAGGACTCTGTGTACTTTACCACTGCTTGCTTGTGGTCTCTCCCTTAATTAAACACAGTACCATTGGTTCATCCCCAAATGACATATTTACTTTACTTATAAGTCCATCATAAAGTGGTATCCTGTAAATTAAATGCTACTACTGGACCTGCAAAAGACACACAATTGATGGATGGAATGCAGAGCAAATCAAAATATTCATCCCAGTCAAGAGATCTGGGTTAAATCCATTCTTTTGCTCCCCATGCCACCCCAGTTTAGAACTGGCCATGTGCAAATCAGTCTTGAACTTGTGCTTCGTGGGAACAGACCAGCCCGAACTGCCAAGCCAGGTCCTCAATTTTACAATTTTATCAATTTTTCCCTGGGCCAGAAATAAGCATCCCAGGACTGGTTTTGGGGTTGTATCTGTCATCAGGCAGGATAGCTTTAATCCAAGAGCGTTGACAGTTTATGAGTGGAGGAATCGACGGAATTTAAGGATATATATCTTTGTATTGCTGTGGAGATACACAAAAATAAATTGTTTGAGGGGATAGTGTGAATATCCTATTTGTATATAAGATTACCACACAGTGACTGCTTGTTTCCCTCCTGAGGCTTGAGCCGGGAGGTTATGCGTTTTTAACCTTGCTGTTTTAATATTGCCGATCTGCTGAATTTCCCTGTGTGTCCTTTCCCTTCCCCTCGCGCTGAAACATCAGACGCGATCTCACCACGCTAGCACTTCCAGATTTTAAAAACTGTCACTTATTGCACCAACTCCCACTTAGGAGGAAAGGTGTACAGTACCTGGTGAATCTTTGTGTTTCACAGTCACGAGCAGATTACTTGCTCGGACTCTCTCTGGGGGTGTGGCCGACTGAAGGGCCGTCATCTCTGGGGACTGGGTGATAACAACAGCGGCCATCTTAGTGTGGGCTCGCTGGGAACGTCGCTCGGCCGATGTTATATAAACATACGTTCATGGCTCCGCGCAGCGGACGCGTATTGCGGGCGCGCCGATCGCGCGCCGGAATCAAGCCTGAGTCCAGCCCGTCTGCGCCCGTCCGCGTTCGAACGGGGCACGGGGCTGGACTCCATACATTTGGCCTTCCACCACCTGCAAAGGCACACAGTAGTATGACTCTTCGCCGATATTATTCAAAAGGCGACTTGTTTAAATTAGGTAAGCCACTATCCCACTGTTGCTTGCACTCTATGGATCCGCTGTCTTTACCCTCACAATGTAATATATGCCATCAACCCCTTCCCAAAATTACACTCACTACGAATAAAAAGCCGAACCTCAAGATGGCATCATTGAACTGCAGATCCTTGCCTAAGCACAACACTGAAATTTATGACTTGTTGATTAAGGAAGATCTGGATACCTTGTTTCTTACGGAAACATGGTTAGAGGAAACTTCCTCTCCAGAGATCTTAGAGGCCATACCAAACAACTACTGCCTTCTAAGAATCGACCGCCAGAGGCAACGGGGGGGAGGACTGGCAATGATATATAAACAAGAATTAGAATGTACACTAAATGAACTAAAAATTGCGGACAGTGAGTGCGGCCGATTCACCATAAAACTAGATGCCACCAATACAATCACGGGCTTACTTATCTATAGACCTCCTGGAGCAGCATTATCCTTCTGTAGCCAACTTATTGAACTGGCTACTCAGCTTGCCATTAGACATAAAAAGGTCATCATACTTGGAGACCTCAATATACATCTAGAGGATATTCACTCCAAGGAAGCTCTACTCTTATTGAATGCTCTGAACGTGGTGGATCTTAAACTTCTCTCTACAATGCCCGCTCATCAACAAGGGCATCTATTAGACCCCATATTCACTAATTGGGAAGGTGTAAATATCTCTCCACCTATCCCACTAATATGGTCTGACCATAGCATGGTACCATTTGAGATAGTCAAAGAATACATCATAAATACCTATTCTAAAATGCCCCCCTATAGACGCCGTAATTTTAAAAAATGCACCCCTGATCTACTGTTACAAGAACTCACCAAACATTTTCCTTTAACCGGAAATTCCCTACAGGAAATATGGGATAATTTCGAAGCATGGATAACGAAAACGTTAGACAAAATTGCGCCATGGACTACCAAACCCCCAGCTCGACAAACAAAAAATGCCCCCTGGTTTTCTGAAAAACTTAAAAATGCTAAAGCCCGATGCAAATCCATAGAACAAAAGTGGAGGAAAACCTACACTCCAGAACTCAAAGAAAATTACAGATGCGAGTTGAAAAAATACCAAAAACTGGTAAGACTAGAGAAAAGTTTCTACTATAAAAACAGAATTGTAGAATCTAAAAATCCTACAAAGGAACTATTTGGCATCTACAGAGAAATCACTATCTCTGCTCGCACAGATACCAAAGACACCTACTCCACGGAGATATGCAACCAGATAGCTGATTTCTTCGTGGAGAAGGTAGAAAAAATTTACGCCACCTTCCCTAGCTGTACCAGAACAGATAACAACAAGGTTGATAATCCAGTTTTCCTCTCTCACAAATCCCTTCTTACCAACTTCAGGACCCCCAATAAACAAGAATTAATGAAAATCATAAATAGTATCTGCTCAGGCTCCCCCATGGACGCATGTCCACCGGAACAGTATAAAGCAGTCATGGAAAATTTACTATTGGATCAAATACGCAACATGATTACTCTATCATTCCAAGAAGGTTATGTCCCGAAAAACTGGAAATCTTGCCAGGTAATACCATTAAAAAAGAAACCCAATATTCCCATTACTCAACTGCAAAACTTAAGGCCAATTACGCTTCTACCGTTCTGTGCTAAAATCATAGAAAAAGTGGCCAATCTTCAACTTATGGAGTTCTTAGAGAAGGAAGCACTCCTCCACCCTTCTCAGTCAGGGTTCCGCTCGGGACATTCAACCGAATCAGCGGTTTTGTATTCGACCGAACAGATTCGGAAGATAGTGGATGAGGGAGAGACAGCAGCGTTGGTCCTATTGGACCTAAGTGCAGCGTCTGATACCGTGCTGCACTCAACGCTGCTGTCTCGACTCTCAGACATGGGAGTAAAAGGCCCAGCTCTCACCTGGTTCCAATCTTACCTCACTGACAGAACTTTCCAACTTCACTGCCCACCCTTTAAGTCATCTCCTCGCAATGTGAGCCATGGGGTTCCCCAGGGCTCTAGTTTGAGCCCTACTTTATTCAACATTTATATGGAGCCCCTGGCAAACATTGCGGAGGAATTTGGGGTGGGCATTGTCAGCTATGCCGACGACACCCAGCTGGTGTTTAAAATAACGCCAGACAATAGAGACTCAGCTGCCAACTTCTCTAATTGTATGCTATCAATAGCGGCATGGATGAACACCAACTGTCTCCGTTTAAACTGAGATAAAACTGAGGTATTGATAGTAGGGAAAAACGCCTCTGTTTGGTCCCAGGCTTGGTGGCCTAGTGAATTAGGAGAACTACCGCGGCCTGTGGAGACAGTGAAAAACCTCGGAGTCATGCTTGACGCCGACCTTTCAGGCAAAGCTCAGGTGAATAAAGTCACAAGCAAATGCTATGGCACCCTAAAGGTACTCCGTAAAGTACTTGATCTTCTACCGACCGAAGCGAGAAAAACCATTGTCCATGCATTAATATCTCCTCACTTGGACTATGGCAATGTTCTCCTACTCAGTCTAAATCAAAAGGGGCTGCACCAGCTACAATGCATACAAAATTCAGCAGCACGACTGGTGCTCGGTCTCCCTCGAAGATCATCTGCTAAACAGGCGCTTGCCAAGCTTCACTGGCTCCCTATCAAAGAGAGAATTATATTTAAGTCTCTATGCTATGCACACCGTATTGCTCAAAACAAAGGCCCTGGCTACCTGAGAGATCTTATTACCATCCATAGGCCGATTAGAGACCTAAGATCGTCAGGCATGATGCTATTTAAAATCCCCCGCATCACAAAAGCTAGGATGGGCGGAAAATCCTTCCGCTACCTGGCCACCAAATTTTGGAGTGCTCTGCCGATCCATCTGCGGATGGAGCCATCTGAAAAGAGTTTCAGAGCTAAACTTAAAACCCATTTATTTCCCAGATATTAGCCTTAGCTCTTAGGGTTTTTTGCTCTTCTGATGGGTTGCATTTGCAGTCAGCACGGGGACACACAGTTTTGTGCAGCCAGGCGCTTAATAAATGCTTATTATTATTATTATTATTAGTGCATTGCCATTAATGATGGTGCAAGCCCTGACATGAAATAGTTGGGGTTGAGGTGCCAACACAGATATATCTTGATTTACTCCATGTAAAGTTTAAATGTCCCTTGTTTGGTAAAAAAAATTGATGTATCTATTAGTTTAAGTGTATTCTACTTTCTTGTTTTGTTATTGTTTGTCTTAAATATAATGAATTCATACAATGAAGAACTATTTCAATTGGGAAATCTGAGTGGTACGTGGCTCTTGATGTATTGAAATTTGAGAGGGGATGATGGGCCTAGTCAAAGAATATTTAATTGTACTCTTAGGGAATATTGAGAATATCTCTTCCTCCACGCTACCTGTTTATATATGGTTATAGCTTGAATCCAGTGGCGCAGTGAGCCCCGGATCCACGTCTGGGCATACCCAGCATACTGCTACACCATCCCCTTGAACAGCTCCCAGCATCACCTAAGACAGCTCCCTTCATGCTGCCAAAGAAAACCACCAGCATGACGTTCACACCCATTCCCTTCATTCTGCAAAGGAAGGCACGCAGCACAATTTCCAAGCCTGTCCCCTCCTTTTAGCTAGCTAAAGCACCCAGCACATCATTCAAGACTACTCTGTCCATTTCACCAGAGAAGGCACCCAGCAATATTATAGCCCTCACAACAACAATTACTGTAGCCCCAACACCTCAACCAGTATGCCCAAATCTGTGGTAACAGCCACTCCGGTAGAGGAATGACAACAACTACAGACATCAATATGGCTTTCACTGTATTCACCTGAGAAACATTTATGGCAGTGAACTGCACATCCAACACTGTCACTTCTGCAGAAACTGTATTACACTCTACAGAAAGTGCTTCTGCAGAAACTGTAAGCAAGGCATCGCCCTCAAAGTTGTGATTGGCATTGTTGAGACGGTTGAGACTCATTGTCTTTAAGACACAGGCATATCAATGCAATGCTCCAAACACTGAACGCACATGTTTTATGGGGGCTAATGCATATTAAAGCAGAGGGTAGAAGGCTCGAGGCTTTGCCGTCCCCGGGAGAGGCGAGCATCGCTCACCCCCTGATGCGCCTCATTGCGCAATTTTCTACTGATAATCAAGACCTGCAGGGCAAAGTATCTATGTTTGCACACAGGTGGGGTTCTGTAGCATTAGCAATTGTGGGCATGTAAGTATGTGAATCTGTTCCTATAAAGCTAGTGCGACTTGGAAAACACAGCACCCTGGCACGTTCGGCTTTTCGCACCATTCAAAATGAGTTCTGTTCTCCCAGAGAATATGCTCCTATCATGTTCTAATGGGCAATTAGATATGTTAAAGGGCAAACTGCAAACGATGATAGGCCTTGCTTGTCATCAACTGCATGCTATATTATTAATGTGAGTATTTTATTGCAATGTACGTGTGGTAAAATTCTAATTCAATCTAGTTCAGATTCATAGCAGATAGTTCCTGATTTTGCTTGTTTTTCCAATATCGTTTATTATAGATATTGCAAACAGCTGCAGACCTGAATTTGTGAAAAAAGTATTATTTAAATGAACAATTCGATTCAGTCTCTTTGTTGCCAAAGGGTTTTAGTTCTATACGAATACAGATGATGAAGGTGTTGATGGTGAAGTAATACTCTGATTTCATAGATGAACATGAGAAGGTAAAATGTTTACCTGAATGCAGGTTAAAATGTCATACCTACTGCTGGTAGTGTGATAAAAGCTCATCATATTGTGCTCCAATACTGCCTCATGGGTGTAGAAGTATGTTCCTAACATAAATTCACACAAATACTGAGGATTATCAGCCTGATTCATGAAGGTAAATTGCACTCGCAAAGGGCCAGATTCTGAGAATCTGGCCCTTTGCGAGTGCGATTTTTGCATTTGGTATTCATGATACCAAATGCAAAAATCGCTATGTAAGAATTCGCATATTTGCGTGGAATGGCATTTAAGGAATCTCTAATAGAGATTCCTCAAATGCTATTCATGACACAAAACAAAATAGCGATTTTGGACTTTTGGGGCCGCTATTTAAAGTTGCATGTAGCACACACACATGTCCTTTGGACATGTGTGTGCGCAACACCTGTCCAAAAGTGCATTTTAGGGGTGCTACAGGGCGTCCTTTGGACACCCCTGGCACCCTTAAAATCGCTATCTTAGTTGCGAGTAGCAAATTGCTACTCGCAAATCCCCATTCATTCCTATGGGCCTCTTGGCCCATAGGAATGAATGGGGAGTATTTGCGAGTAGCAAATTGCTACTCGCAAATAAAGAACATGTAGGAATCGCTATTTAAGTAGCAATTCCTACATGAATGCCGTTTTGCGTGTCCTCAATAGCGAATCGCTATGATTCGCTATTAGGGACACGCAAAACGGCATGTACATGAATCAGGCTGTATATTTCCAGCCTAAGATCTCTTATCGGAATAGCATCTGTTACCACGCATGCCAAAACTACACATGGCTTAACAACGCAGTCAGTACCACAACTGTGTTGTTACCACAAGTTCCATTACAACGCAAGTCATTACAACAACTTGTTTTAGTGAAGCGCTGGACTTTGAAATTGCTTAAATTACTGTTCCAACTTCAATCGGTGTATCTAGGGAAGGTGGTGGATTTAAAAGTCCAACACAGGAAAGATTGGTAGGGCTCATTGCTTTCTAGCTTTCTCTAAGTTCCTCAAAATGAAAGCACTAAAGACTCGTCGTTGTGCCTCAATGGTTAATATCATGCTGTGTATTCTCTTGGATTAATGCAAAACAAGATTTGCTTAGCTCTTTGAATGAATCTGGAAGACAGTGATAAAGCAGGGTTTTGATGTGTATTTCTTGAATGTAAGTGCAATATGGAATGTTGCATACATTTAATGAATAAAAAAAAGATTTGTTTTTGCATCCACGCTTTTAGTTTCTTGACTGCACTTATTTTAGAGTATTATTACGGTCTTCCGCTAAATAAACTTACTTTTTTCTATCTGGAAATATTGATGCTATTTTAAAGGTTTTCTCTAAGGTGAAAACCACACACTGTCTTGCTGTCATTGCTCAGCGAGTTTGTTTCGAAACATCAACCTTTACAAAAATCTTTTGACCAATAGAAGTGGGACATATCTAAAAGCGGGTGTAGATGGTAGAAAGGGTTTGAATACGCAGCATAGTTTGGGCAGAGTGACTTCTTGTAGAAAGGTACAGATGCCTGCAAGTAGTGGCGTAGCTAGGCCTTAGGCCGCCCATGGTGGCCACTGCGTCTGCCACCCGGGGAGGGCTGGCACTTCATAGGGCTGCGACTCCCACAGGTAAGGGGAATATATAGTCCCCCAAAACTTGCGGCGCCTGGGATGGCCCGCTCCCCCCCTAGCTACGCCACTGTCTTCGTGTCACTTTCTAACTTAACCCTCTTTGATTCACTGTATATTTCCTGTTAACATTCATGCTTTATGTGAAAGGTCAAGTGATTATACAGAGGCCGTACTTGTCATATGATGTGTACATTGGCTAATAACTTGTACATTTAAAAAAGATCTTTTTATTGAGTAACTCGTACATTTTGTTTTTTATAGGACAAAGAGGTCGTTGAATGAGGAAACTCATACTGTGAGAATTTACAGAAACAAAGAAAGAAGGAAGCACAACACATAGAGGTAATTTCCTAGCAATCAACATGTGACCCTTTTGTGTATCTATTCTAGTACATACACACACACCACTGTTGATTGGTGATAAGAAGTGTACATATTACACAATTACTGCTTAATGACAGATTCTGCCAAGGCCTAAA
This sequence comes from Lissotriton helveticus, assembly GCF_964261635.1. Classification (NCBI taxonomy): domain Eukaryota; kingdom Metazoa; phylum Chordata; class Amphibia; order Caudata; family Salamandridae; genus Lissotriton; species Lissotriton helveticus. The sequence goes on along the minus strand of NC_136067.1, from coordinate 740,272,699 downwards.
GTTGTGCAAATTCATTATAGCTAAAACATGAATTTTCCATATTCAGTTATCAGTCAACTACTAGCAGTTGCTTCTACAGTCAGACAACATGGACCCGTTTCCGAAAGTTTTTTTTTCACTTAAGTATACGTTCCCATCTTGGAGGCACATATCAAACTCAGCATGGAGACATACTTGCAGTGCTTTCTCAATATTGCTGATTCAATATAAAGTAGAGTTTAGCTACAGCCCTAAAATGTTTCAAAGTTGGGAATTATGAAATATTTCTGAAAGTTGCATCATATTATAGGAAAAATACAAAAACATTGATTTGTCATTCCATATATTATGTTGTGTCAATGAATGTACCATGCATTAATATTTGGCATTATGATTCTTTTCTTATGAAACTTAGTTTTGGCTAATAATAAAAGAAGGATAAGATGGGAATCGATTAGGTTAGTCCCGGAAAAACTGGCAGCTCTATATATTTTAATCATCCCTTTCCTTGAAAAAGTCATGGAAGAGGCAAACCGACCTCCCACCACCTGGGATACGAATGTGATTGAAAAAACCCACGCTGAATTAACGGTGGGCCGTAACAAATTTTTCAACCCTCTCTCCAAGCCTGCTGTGAATAGGACCCACAGCTTACCTGGTTTGATAAAACCTGTTGGGCGGCCAAGGATGCTCTTGTTGAGGCAATCCGGAGTAAGAACAGACCACAAATAAAACTAAAAAGGCACCTGTATAATGCCACGATCAAGCAAGCCAAACATCTATGGGAGTGTGCTAGATAGGAAGATATTCGAGTAGCCCTAAACAATATGGATTTGAAGGGTTTCTGGTACCTGGTCTCCAACCATAATTCTACTGAACGGTACCCGGTGGAAAAAAATATTCCTGCTTCAGCTTGGGAAGTGCATTTCAAATCCCTTTATGCTAGTGATCTGCCTCTAACATCTGTGGTAACTGAACAATCTTCTGCATCTTTGCCTCTTCAAGAGGCAATTACTCCAGCAGAGGTTCAATGTGCAATCAAATCACTCCCCATTGGTAAAGCGCCAGGATTGGATAAGATCCCTGGGGATCTTTTCACGGAAAAACCAATGATCTACGGCCCTTACCTTTGTGTAGTATTTAACGCTATAGCTCGAGGGATGAAAATCCCAGATACATGGCTTGGAGCGGAAATATTTCCGATATATAAAAAGGGCTCTCCCTTACTTCCCGTAAACTAAAGGCCAATCGGCCTGATAGATGTCCCTCAGAAGTTGTTTTCGAGAATTTTGCTCGATCGTCTACATATGTGGATGGGTCATGACATACTGAGTGACTATCAGGTTGGTTTTAGGAAAAATGTATCGACCATTGACCAACTTCTTAGGCTACAACTCATTTATTGGAAGACAGTATCAATAGAGTGTGGCAGTCTTTATTTGATATTTGTCGACTTAAAATCAGCCTTTGATATGGTTCCCAGAGACAAGTTGTGGGCAGTTCTTGACGAACTAGGAATACCCTCACACCTACTAGAAATTATTATCTGCCTACACACTGGGAATTTCGCTCAGGTTAGATTTGGGAAATCAGGGGAACTGACTTCACGCTTCCCTGTTGACAGGGGGGTAAGGCAGGGTTGCGTTCTTGCCCCCACCCTGTTTTGCCTTTATGTCAATGCCCTGGTCTCCCAATTAAGACAGGTTGAGAACAGTTATGCCCCGAAACTAGACCAAAGGAAGGTGCCCACATTGTTGTTCGCGGATGACACCTTGTTGCTATCTAAGTCCCCAATGGGGATACAGCCAATCCTAGACAGCTTTGCTCTATTCTGCGTAAATAGGAGCCTGGAAATAAATGCATCTAAGACGAAGTTTATGGTGTTTAATCCAGGAAAATCGTCCCGCCCGAACCCTACGCTTAACGGCACCTTGCTAGAAAACATCTCACTCTTTGATTATCTTGGGGTCACTCTCTCTGAGTCTTTTTCCTGGGGACCCCAAATGGAAAAGGCGGCCTTAAGGTTGGTTCAGTTGTCTGGTGGTATTATGAAAGCTGCCAAGTCTCTAAGTACTGTGGTCACTGGCCCTCTTACTGAGATATACAAAGTGCAGGTGAGAAGCGTTGCATTATATGGGGCAGAGTTTTGGGGGCGTTATCCCACGAAGGGCTTGATTTTAGCTGAGAACAAGTTTATGAGATGTTTGTTGAATCTTCCGTTAAGCACTCTTCTTGTTCCACTACGTCTTGATTTGGGCATCAGACCTATTTTTGAAGAAGCGGGACTGCGTCCATTGACTTATTGGCGCAGAATATGGCTGACCCCTGAGTTGGCCTCATATAGGTCTGAGCTTTGCTCGATCTTGGAGCAAACTGGGTCAGTGAAATTTCCCTGGCTTGCATATATTAAAGACCTCTGTGCCAAAGTTGGTCATTCTGACCTCTGGTCTAGCCCAGAGGTCTATTGTACGCAGATCTCCCGTTCTGATCTGGTGAACTCCTATAGATCGTACAGGCTTAGGGCTACGCAGGAAAATAAAACCCTTGCCCAACTCACAATACATTTTTTAAGTTTTAAAGACCAATACATGCTTGAACCCTATATGGATGAAATCCAACCCGCCCTGGCGAGGAAGTTATACATACAATTCAGGCTGGGCACCCTTCCTTTATTTGATTTTACAAAGAATTGGGTAAACCCCACTGCAAATATATGCCCAGCTTGCAAGGATCCCCCCGAGATGGTGTTACATGTACTATTTTTCTGTCCTGGGTATAGATCATCAAGAAAATATTGGCTCATCCCACTTTGTAAAGATATGGGGTTCTCTCAATGTACTGTTTCCTATCGAATTTTGAGAACTGAAACAAAAACCATTGTGGTCTTTGCCGTTTCCCGCTTTCTTCTTTCAATGTGGAAAAGATGCCAAAAGTTGCTGAAAACACAATTGTAACTGTGCAATTAACTTTTTTCATATCTCTTTTTTTATTGTAATGAGCTGCTGCTTGTTGATGAAATTTGTAAATATCTATTTTAAAAAAAAACTTTTATGGAGTGTCATTTTAACCGTATTTTTATCTTTCTGCTGTGCTACTATGTGACTTTTATGGTCTTTTACGGCCGAAATAAAGTTTATAAAATGGTAAAAATGGAAAATGAAATGTATACAGAGCTAGGTTACTTTGGTTTTGTTTTACCTACAGCAAAAGCCAAACGAAAATATGTACAGTTTGTGTTTAAATCACAGACTCAGATCTCAGTAAACATGCTACGTTTACAACTATCTATTTGTGAAGTGGATTTGACTGGAGACTGAAGCTATATGTTATTTGTACTGCATTTACCAAGATACATTGCATAGGATGCACTGGAACAGGCTTGTGATCAATGCGCAATTATAACTTCAGATGCTATTATACAAGCTTCTACACCTTTGCAAAGCAGGACATTCTCTTCCAGGGCCCAAATGTTTGAACTGCTGGGACCTGAATTTGCATAAACTGAGCAGCATCTCATTCTCATCCAAACACAAGTTTTAACTTTCTGATGAGTTCACAATGATAAAACACTGGTCTCAACGACTGTACAAATTTCACATTTTGAAGTTCAAGCAAAGACAAACAGGCAAGAACACAGACTTTGGGGATCATTCACCTATGTTACTATGCACCTTTTATGGTCTGGCTGGACAGCACAGCTGTTGCCAGACAATTGTATGAGATCCACTTGAGAGGGGCTTTGACTCTGCCGGCATTTTGGGAGCCAGGAGTCATGTTTTGATTGGGTAGAAGTTGTGTGCTTCCACTAAAACGTGCTTCACCTCTACAATCATTTTGTTTATTTATCCAGCTCTTTTAGCTTCGACATTTTGGGGCACCCACATGACACTGGAATGCTATTAAAGTGTCTTAGATAACTAGATCATTCATGTTTTTTTATCTGGAAGCAGCACAGATGGGAGGAGGGCAGTCATTAAACTACATGGATATTTATGATTGGCTTGACAGTGCAGCTGCCACCTTACCTTTCAACCTACAATATTTTCCTACAGTTATTTGCTTCTACACAAGTACATATCTATTCCTATGCAATTTACTTCACTTTCGAATACAACATTCTTGAAAGACAGACTTTTTGGAATTGCAAATGCTTGTTTGTTTTATTCTCATTATCAATGCAATATTTCTGGACACATGCAGTGAATGATCCTAGGGAAAGATTTTACTTATTTCCTCCTGTATCTGGGAAGAAAAGGAAAAATACCACTGACCCTAACTTAAATGTAGGAAGCACTGTATAAATATTTCTTGTTACACAGTTTTATATAGATGCAAATGAAACCCCTCATGTTGGGAATTTCTCACTAGTTTGTGTGGGACCACTCTCCTGCCTGGAAGTTGAAAATTCCACTTGACATTGGTATTAAATCTAAGGCCAACTTTCTGAATTGTTTACCACTTTCCTAAGCAGTTACTGCAAACACTGTGTAATGGGTTAACATACATTTTTCTGAGGAAAATGTTGGCATTATTATTTATGACAATGATGATTTTTCTAAGCTAAGTTTCCAAAAACATGAAATAGCATAGCAAAGTGCTAGTAGAGAAGCAAAACAAAATCTACATATATCGAAAGCTGGAACCAATATTAACAAATATATGTTCCATAAATCGAATGTGGTCCACTTATACCAAATAGAACGGTATAAAAATATTTTCTCTTCTAATAATATCTTTCTTTGGTAGGATGCTCTATATTACCTCAAGAAATTTGAAATATATAGAGAAATGGAGGAAAGCATTCATCTGTTGTAATGTATGTGGCTAGAAAAGACTAACATTCTCCTGGCTAAAAGTTAAAGGGATTGAAGTGTTATAAGGATTTTGGTTTTCACAATCACATCGGAAGAACTGTAGTCTTTACCATAATATATCTCACACTCAACTGTATTGACAATTGATGTGCGAAGTAAAACAATGTATTATGTTTAGAGCTTTCTTGTTTGGACTTGAAAAAATTATTTGCTTCATTTAATTTAGAGAAAGTGTATTGAAAACACTTCATCTGAAGAACAGTAAAGATGCACATATTAATTGCATTCTTCTTATGCCTAAGGACTTACAATGAAGAACATCTTCAAATGCCTGCAACATCTTTGCAACTACAAAAGATTGCTAATTACTCAACTGTATTTTGACAATGTTCCAAGTATTGTCAGAGTTTTGCAGTGCAAAATCTTATTGAAAAGGGTGTAGCATGCTTAACCAAAGTCTAAGGATGTAGTACGGCCCACAGACCACCAGCAGCCCAGCAGGCCTTCATTGGCGGCCCACGGACCTTGCCTTGCCGTTTCTAGGTTTCCAGTGAGGCCGGCAGTGAACACACAAAAGATGACCGCAGGAGCATACTTAATGAATATGTATTAAATGCTCCTGCAGCCATCTTTTGTGTTTACTGCAGTGCTCTGTGACGTCACACACAGCACCGTCGGTAAGCTTCCCAAAAGGCCCTTTAAAAGTCAGTTGTAAGCTATTTCACAGCTGACTTTCAAAGGGCCTTTTGAGAAGCTTCTTGTTTTGTGTTGCCGATGTAAGCACATTCAGAATTTGGACAATTGCGCCTGGAGAGACAGAGAGACAGAGACACAGATAGAGAGACAGAGACACAGATAGAGACAGAGAGACAGAGACACAGATAGAGACATATAGAGACAGAGACACAGATAAAGACAGATAGATAGATAGATACAGATAGATAGATAGATAGATAGATAGATAGATAGATAGATAGATAGATAGATAGATAGATAGATAGATAGATAGATAGATAGAGAGACAAAGACACCGATAGAGACAGACAGATAGAGACAGAAATACAGAGACACAGATAGGGACAGATAGATAGAGACAGAGAGACAGAGGCACAGATAGAGACAAATAGATGGAGAAAGATAGATGGACAGATAGTTGAAGACAGATAGATGGAGACATATGGATAGAGACAGATAGATAGACAGAGAGAAAGAGATACAGATAGATAGATTCATATAAAGATAGATAGAGACAGACATATAGCTAGAGACAGACAGATAGATAGAGACACATAGATCGAGACAGACAGAAAGATCGAGACAGACAGATAGATGGATAGAGACAGAAAGATAGATAGAGAGACAGATAGATAGCTAGAGCTAGATAGATGCAGAGAGATAGCCAGAGAGATAGATAGGGATAGATAGGTAGATAGAGCTAGATAGATAGAGATAGATAGATAGATAGATAGATAGATAGATAGATAGATAGATAGATAGATAGATAGATAGATAGACAGATAGATAGATAGATAGATAGATAGATAGATAGATAGATAGATAGATAGTTAGATAGATAGAGGTAAATAGATAGACAGAGATATCGAGATAGATAGAAATAAATAGATAGAGATAGATAGATAGATGGATATAGAAAGGTAGAGAGATAGATAGAGATACATAGATAGAGGAAGATAGAGATAAATAGATAGAGATAGATAGATAGATAGATAGATAGATAGATAGATAGATAGATAGATAGATAGATAGATAGATAGATAGATAGATAGATAGATAGATAGATAGATAGATAGATAGATAGATAGATAGATAGATAGATAGATAGATAGATAGATAGATAGATAGATAGATAGATAGATAGATAGATAGATAGATAGATAGATAGATAGATATGTGTATGCCGAGTCTGGTGGCTCAGTGGACTAATGCGTCCACTGCAGGGGCCTGTGTTTGACTGCAAGGTCACAGTTATTTCTTTTACTCTAGCCCCGCCCCCTCTGATCCCGCCCCCATTGGTGTGGCCCCCAGCCACAAACCATACTGTAAATTTGGCTCCTTAATTGGTTCAGATCAAATGTTTGTGATCTGGCCTTTAAGAATTTAAATATTTACCACACCTGAACTTTCTTAAAATCTTTTGCATGTACAATTATGTTCTGATCAAGGCAAGACAGTGATGACAAAACATGATGCAATGTGGACCAGTGACTTTAAGGATGCCCTTTGATTGAGTATCCTTGTCACTGGTAAGCTGACATAGCCCAATGTTCCAATGGAGTTTATCCACTGTCAAGCATGCTCAATTTGAAAATTCAAAGTTAACAATGAAGGTAACTTAACTCGTTAACCGTGACGTAAAATCCGCCGCGGTGCGGGCGATTCCGTGTGCGGACAGGGCCACGACGGCCAACGGACGTGCACGGCACTACGGAGGTAGTGCTCGCGACGGCAGTTGGCCAATGCACACAGCGAATGGGTTAAAGAGCCATTTCCTCTCTGGAGCATGTCCCTCCATTTGGTAGGTTTTGCTATAATGACCTCATCCAAAAACAATTGTATTTTCATCTGTCCCTATGTCAGTGAATTCTTGCATTACATGTGTCTGAAGAATCCTTCAAAAACTAATAATTCGTCATTTTGAATAAGTGTGCGGGAAAGTCATAATAAAAAACAGCATGATTAGAAGCTGAAAGCTTTATTATTTTCTTAGACATCTAATGAAGACAAAAAGATTCTGTAGAATTGATTGAATCACCTTGCATATGTGCTGCAGTTTGTGTATAGTCATAGTTTGAGTGCTGAAAACTACATCTGGTCAGATGAAATTGATGAATACATGTTTCTTTGAGTGCAAAAACAGTGTCTTGAAAATTATGATTTTGTGTTTAGGTCTGGGGTTTTAATCGCTGCTGGCCTACAGACAAAAAGTAGCACAAAGATGATAGTCCGATTTACCTCTCTGTCGTCATTTCATTCAGTCTATTTAAGAAGTACTATAGAATTGAGACATATTATTTGGATGAAATGGTAACACCCATGTGTCTGAGTGTTTTGGAAGATGGATAAACAAGGATAAGCACCATTTAAATAGTCATCAAATATTGCACCATGAGTCTGATAAAGTGGTTGCTATTCACGTTTGTAATTACTGCGATTCATCCATAATTTCAAGTGGTGAAGATTTGTAATTGGTCTCATGTACCTGGCATGTTTTTCTAAAAAATATAAAATATATAGTCTGGAAATAATAGCATTTGATGTACAGAAGCCCTCAATTAATGTTGTTTTTTAGGAATGACCTGTATGTCTTGGAACTGGTAAAGACTTGTTGTTGTGCTTCAGTAGTTAATATCATGCTGTGTATTCTCTTGGCTTAATGCAAAACAAGATTTGCTTAGCCCTTTGAATGAATCTGGAAGACAGTGATAAAAAACAGGGTTTTGATGTGTGTTTATTGAATCCAATTGCAATGTGGAATACTGCATACATTTAATGGATGAAAAAAGAACTGTGTTTTTACATCCATACTTTTAGTTTCTTGGCTGCGCTTGCTTCATAGTATTATTAAGTGATGCCCCAAATAAGCCTACTTTTCAATCTGGAAATGCAAATGCTATTTGAAAGGCTTTCTCTAAGGTAAAAAACACACACTGTTTTCCTGTCATTGTCACTTGGATGAGAGAAGGAAGGGAGATCTGATTGGAATTACCACAATGTCTATTATCTCTTACACAGAGCTTATTTGTAAAACAAGTAAATGCCACCGCCCCGTTAGGAGTTTATTGTTGTGTGCACCACCCATTGCTCTTGCTAGCGCTGCCAAGGACAGCACGTATACAACCACTAACCCTCCCACTCCTACAAGTATGACAATTCAGAATATATCAGGTCCCCAAAGTGATAAGAATGGAGAGGACGGCTGTGAGTAGTCATTTTAATGTATATTTCATTAATAAACAATTGCTGTGTTCATCTCTAAATTGAACATCCAGCACCACAATGTGGCAGTCTGGCATAAGTGCTGGTGTTGACAATTAATTACCATTGCTGAATGCTGGAAACCACAGGCTCAAACTAACCACTGCTCTTACTGTTTCTCACACTTAGGAATTAATCTAATGCAAGCTTTACTCATGGAAATATGGTAGGGTGAGTTCATCACCCAATTGGACCAAATTGAAAAGGCAGGATATAAAGAACCTATTTGAGAAAGATCTTGTTTAGGGTGGGACACAAGTTCTTCTTCCTCATTTGCATATGGTTAATCCAGTGAAGAAGGAAGTACCAAATCAATTACCATATTAGAATCAGGTTCTCTGGTATTCAGTGTAATGTTGAAGCATTTTTATGGACACTGACCACCACAATTCCTAGCTATGCAAAATGTTGTGTGTACGTTCATTCTTATTAGAGGATTGTGTGTTTTCTCAGAGCCTAGAGTAGGTATGTCCAACATGATTAAAGAAGGGCTGGATAGATGTTCAATTTTCAGGCAATTCACAGAAAATACAGCTGCATAAAATAAATCATAATGTAGCCCATTAAAATGGTTGGTGGTATCCTGCAGTCTCTAACACACTTGATCAAATACTGAAATGAAACTGTTACGCCTATTTTGAGGCCCTCCCTGGTTTGTATACATATTTATCACTTGGCAGATAAAGTGAAAGTAGCACTGCTAAGAAAGCACGTTCCATCAGAGCTCAGTCCCTGAGGATGAAATTGTCAGGATTATTTTCTCTATAGTCTGGAAGAGTTAATTTATTTGTCATTGAGATCTTCTATAAATTTGACTGAGGGCACTCTGATTATCCTATTCAAATGATTTTGTTTGTTCACAGAGCATCAATTGTTATCTTAATATTTTTTAGATATGTGTGCTTAGTTGTGATTGTGTAAAGCAAGACGTTCCTTTTCTTTGCATAATTTCATTTAGAGGGCTATTACACATTTTCCTAGAGAAGTGTGTCTTTAAAATATTTTATTTAAGTTAGCATTTAAAAAGAACTGTATGAAAGTCTAACGCAGTTACATTTCTGTATAATCTGTATTATTTTGAGATTAAAACAGGGTGGTTAACTGGAGTAGATACATTTCAAAAGTATGTTAAAGCAACATAGCACAGTGAAATTGGAAAAAAATTAATGAAAAGAGAAACTGTAGGAAGAGTTTATTCTAAATTGAATGCGTTAGTACATGCATAGGCAGGTGCTCATTACTAATAGTGATTAAAATTAGATTTTGGTACAAACAGAAGCTTGTGCTGAAATCGGGTTACCAGTTGAAGGGTAATTACCTCTCAGGGTACATCCAACACAAGATAAATACTGAAGGCAATACTTAGCGCTACATTTTCCGCATACAAATTTTAGAAGCATAAACCTGGTGAAATTTGGTGCACATAGTGTGGAAAATGTTTTGCAATAACCAATAAATACCCCACCACTAGATAATGTTATTTACTGGGTGAAGTAATTGCCACCAATTTGCCTTGCAAACATGAATGAGGGACAGTTTGAACATTTAGGGTTTGCTCAAGATCACATTACTAGGAAAATATAAATGTTGCCCTTAAAATCACAAATTAACAAGAACATATTGAATTATAGATGGGCATTTGTCAATTACAGGATAATTATCAACAGAGGGGTTCTGATGGACATCTGGTAGATAACTAGAGCACAGCACAAATTCTCTATGATATCCCTTGGAACCTAGATTGGAAGAACACCACTTTATCGATAGCTACCTAAGTGCAAATTTATGTTTTGTACGCCCTTCCCTAAATCCTCTTCTCCTTTCCAGCTAATCCCACACATCAGCTGTACATGGATTGTGAATTTATACAGGAGTGATGCATGAGATTGCCTCACCTAATTCATACCCTCCAATAGTCCTTTAAAAATATATACAGTGTTCTTCCAACTGTCCACACCACTAATAAGTCATCTCACTGATTAAATATTTAAATCAATCAAACTTTCTCCACTCCCATACGAAGCAAAATATACATAGGTTGTTGCCACCTTCATCCACGAACATTGATACCATCCTTCCCTTCCCCGTTATTTAGAAATACACATCACTGTCATCCTGACACCCTCTCATACCATCCTATGCTACTCCTCTCTGTATTAAAAATAACCACTGGCATCCTGCCACTCTCCCAAATACCTCTCCCCACACTCACATTCCTTCCCAACTTGAAGTCAGACTCTTTGCTGACAGAGAGCAGAGCACTGAGGCTTCACTGACAACAGCTCTGCCTGATCCACTCTTGAGTGCCGCCTGAATTTCCCTTTTAGTTTGGGTTTACCAATGGCTGACTGGGGAGTTTGTGATTGGTGATACAAAAGTGTAATCTGCATTCCACCAATTCTTTCAGGTCACTCAAGAGCCATGGGAAATGCCTGATCACTAGCCTCAGAGCCATGCACAGTGCTACTCTAATTTTAGAGCAATGATTTGTGAATAACCAGATTTCGAAACCTGTGTTATTGCTAATGACTCTCAGTGGAAGTCTTACATAACAACTGTGTTTCTGTATAACAACTCAAATTATCTTTGCCTGCCTTTAAAGGCAAAAAAAATAAAAAAAATAAAGGCAATTTATCTATTAGAAATGTGTACAACAAAAATATATGTGGGTGAAATCTGTTTATTTAACCTACAATATATCACATTTAAAAAAACTAAATAACTCTACATGTCATATGTTGAAGTATGCTAATCTAAATATTAGTTTATTTTCATAATGAAAACACTTGACAACTGATTGCTAATGCGAATGGATTGAAAGGTTTGCAAAATAAATAACTCAAGTGTCAATAAACATTTCAACAGATTTTGACAGAATGAAATCTAATGATAGCACAACTTACAATAGCTTTGTGATATAGTTTGCATATCTATTCTTTACTTGGTTGTAGTAATTTCTTCAGTAACATTTCTTTTCATTATTGAGTGAGATGGTTCCTGTTGTTATAAGACTGATAACCACATAAAATATGTGTTTTACCTTTCTTATATAAAGTTTATGTTCATATATAGATGAATGGGATGCAATGTGCGCAATGACATTCGTTTTATTTATTTATTTGTATACTTACCTCCATTAGGCCATATTTCGGAGTTTACAACCCTTCACCCTGCCCCTCCCCCGGACTGCCACACCGCCCGGCAGCACTCCCTCCAGGAGCAGCTACTGATTAATTCACATAGTTTCCTTTTGAGAAATTACTTCTTCACCCCCTGGAAGCCTTCCTTACTCTTTAGAAAGTTAAACACCTAATAATACTGTTAGACCTGTCATTCCTAGGGTGGTCTTCCCCCAAACGTTGTGCCTCCTCTTTTTGCTGTATCTTTTTGTTGGCAGTTTACCACTGCTAACCAGTGCTAAAGTGCATGCGCTTTTCTGCTTTGCTGCACTGCCCTGCTACCTGCTAGTTTCTGCCCTGCTGAGGACAATGACTGGACCGATGTCACTGGAAACCAGAGTGACTCCAAGGGCTTGCTAGCTTGTCCCCTGTTGTGAAGTCTCAGGGCCATCAAAGACTTCCTTCAACCCTGTAACAGCACCTGGACTCTGCCATCAGTGAGTCCTGCCCTGCCAAGTTGTGCCAATCCAGCTCTGGGCCCTTGAAAGGTGACTTCTGCTGTATAGAACCATCAAAGTTGACGCAGTGATGCCTTTACACCAATCGGAACTGACGCATTGCCCTTTGACGCCAATGCTGGAGCCGATCTATGACACCACTTCGACAGACTGCCCGACTCGATGATGGTGGGCATTGTGGCTCGATGACAATGCAGTGCCTGCGTAGTAAAGGGCTACATCAATTAAGTCTTCATCCCCTCCTTGGATATAAACTGACTCATCAAGTCTTCAATGTCGACGCGTGCTCCATCCAAGATACTTTTTCAGCTGGACCCGTGTGAGTCCTGTAGCCGCCCTGACCTCTATCACGGTTGTCCTGAACTTTGGATTTACCCCAGTCCAGCATGACCTCAAGTAACCCTTAAGCACTATTTGACTCTAAGCAATAGATTTTGATTGCATCTTTACAAATTCATAATTTTGGTTCTACTGATTGGATTTTTGTCATTTTGGTCTTGTTTTACTCATAAAAATATATTCTAATATTCTAAACTTTTTGTGGTGTTTTCAATGTGTTACTGTGCATGTGTGTTGCACAAATACCTTACACATTGTCTGTTTAGATAAGTCTGACTGCTCTGTGCCAAGCTACCATAGGGTGAGCACAGGTTAACTTTTAGTGTGTATCTAGTTTACCATGACTAGAGTGGTGGTTCTCGCTTGGACAGGGTGCATACTTGTGCCAACCAGAAACTCTGGCTGTAACAAATGCCAAACTTTTTTTCAAGCAGATTCACAATTATTTTCTGGTTGGAAATGACCAAGGAGGATATTGGTAAAAATCCACAGTGCTCTTAGTCTATAGGTTTTCATAAGGCATTGTAGAATCATCAGGAAATCAAAACAAATATTGTGAAAACATCGAGCTACGTACTACCCTGTTCAAAGAAAGAGAAAGATTTCATATTGTCTTAGTGTAAATGTTGTCTATAGAGAGTTACAATTGGCAAGTAGATGGAGTGTGTTCTTGAGCCAGCATACTAAAATTCTTAAGCTCTATATGTAATACTTAGAGTTGATGGTAAAGACTCCGTCAAGCTTGAATTCTCTGCCAATCGGATCATCTGCATGGAATGATGGGGGCTGCATGAGTAAAGGAATGTCCGCATGCAAGTAAGTCACCAACCCCTCAAATCCAGTTCTTAATCTCAATATGGTAATTGCAAGGAAATGCCTTTTTTGTATGGTCACCCCTTGATTTTTCAACAGATGCTGCTGGTTGCGGGACTCTGAGGGTGCAATGAGGCCTGCTAACTAGAATGCAGTGCCCTAACACGAAAACGTGTATGTTGCATTGGCATACCCAATTGGCAACGGCTAACTTACCTGTAAATCCCTAGTATAAGGTACACAAGCCACCTAGGGCCTGTAACTTAGCAAGCCCCCTCCCCCCATTGATTGTAGAACTGGTTGAGCTTCGGATGACAAGAATAACATGAGTCTCGCAGTCTGCCAAGGCAGGCTTTGCCATTTAAAAGCCATGGCAAAGTCTATTGTCCCTGAAGGATGAGTAAGTCACCTCTGTGGCAGGCCTACTGAGCCCCAAGCAGGTTGCAGTATATTTCATGGGTAGAAAATGTGTTTTACATATTCTAACAGTAAAAACACAAAACTGTTGTTTTTAATGTGGAAAGACTTGGCCACCCCGGTAGCGAGTGCAGGGTTACATGCTGACCCATCAGCTGTGCTAACTCCTGCGTGACCAAAGTTGGTACTCCAAGGTATCAAACAATTCGTTACACTATGCCCGACTTGATTCCCAAGTTGAAATGAATGCACAAAGTTACAGTGTGCAACTTGTACAAAGTTGCCACTTTGCTGCCTTTTGGCAGGTTTATTCCGAAACCTTTTGCCTCCTATTTTTTCTGACCTGTTTTGTTGGCTTTAGGACGGTGGGCACTTTACCACTGCTAATCAGTTCTAAAAGGGCAGATGCGCTCGGTGTAAATGGTGATTCTGATTCGTTATCCATGACTGGCATATTTGATTTATTAGTAAGTCCCTAGTAACATGCACTGCCCAGAGTCTGTAATTCAAATGCCACTAGTGAGCCTGCAGCACTGGTTATGCCAACCACATGAGTAGCCCTGTAACTTGTCCCAGGCATACCATTGCAGTGTCTGTGTGTGGAGTTTTATCCTGCCATCTCTACCTGGCAAGTACACCTGCTTTGCAGACCCTAACCTTCTCTTTTATTACATGTAAGTCGCCCCCTCAGGTAAGTCCAGGGTACCCCCATGGGCAGGGTGCAGTGTATGTGAAAGTTCAACATGTACTGATGTGTTTTAGTGGAGAAGTGTGGCTCAATGATTAGAGCAGGCAGACCTTGATGCAGAGCTCTGGCCAGGGACCAGGGTTCGATTCCCGCCTTGGCGGGTCTCCGGCTCATTAATTCCCCTGACTGGATATTCTCGCCTCAGTGCCTGTTCTGATCATGGGTCCCACGCTGCAACTCAGGGCAATAGCTTGCTTAGTCTCCACAACGGCCCCAAAAGCGCTGGGATGCCTGGCTGCACCTGGGGGGTGCCCAGGAGTGGACATTTCCCAGGAAAGCCAGGAAGGGTTCCTAAGCGGTATATGGACAGCGCCGGGACACCTCCGGTGGAGGTAGCTGTGCGCTTTACAAATTCCGACATTTACATTTCCATTTTACATGTCCTAATGAACTACTGCCAATATCATTGTTTACTATTTCGAGGACTATCTCTCCCTTAGGTTATCATTGGAGCTGCCTTGTAACATCTTACAAGTGTAACTTTCAATTGGGGAGAGATGGAGATCTGGAGTTTGGGCTCCCTGAGCTCTGAATTTAAAAAGGCATCTTTTAGTGAATTGGTTTTTAAATTGTGTGTTTGAAAATGCCACTTTTGGAAGGTGGTCATTTTCTTGTTTAAACATCCTATTATTTTGGCACTAGCTGGCTGGCACTGGGTAGGAGAAGGGAAACCTGTTGTCAAACTGGTTTTCCAGGGCCATGCAGCCCCTTTGATAGCCACACCTCTGTGTTGGGCTTGGGAGCTCTGGATGCCAAAAGAAGGGCTGTGACATCTTGGGGTAAGGGCTGAAAGGTGTATCCTGGGATAGATGGATTCCACACTTCCCAGGAAGTGGTCGTCCGGAGAGAGGGATCCTGGTAGCCCATTGACTACCAACTGCGTCTTTCTCTGAGGGCATTTTCCTTACATAAATAGGGCAAACCTGGAACCCAGAACTCCTATCTCGACTGGACTGAAAAAAGGACTGAAGCAAGAATACCCTGCTGCAACACGTTTCTGTCAAAGAGATGCTGCACAAATGTGGACTGCACCTGCTGCACCAGGTGACTAACAAAGTAAAGGGACTGTGCCTGTTGTTTCCTGCTCAAAGAGAAGTTGTCATCCAGAGCCCAACCAACACAAAGAGACTCCTAGGGTGAGCCAGATCCCTTGGATACCTGTGCCCCACCATCAGCCAACACCAGGCACTGGGACCAGATGCAAACACAAGGAGATGATGGAGGGAGCACTCACCCCCAGCCACAGATCTGGGTTGAATCCATCATAGTTCTTTAGCTAACGTTGTCACCCCAGTTCAGACCCAGCCATATGCAACTCAGTCCTGACCCTGTTCCTCATGGAACGGTCCAGCCCGAACTGTCAAGCCTGGTCTTTCTTGGACCAGAAACAAGCATACTGGGAGTTGTTTTGTGGTAGGATCCAATGTTCAGACATTGCACCCAAGTCTGCTGGACCCAGGAGAGCCCTCAGAGTGCAGCCTGTCACCCAGAAGGCAAGCTACAGTGTGGAGGAGGATTTGGCTGTGACCCCAGCATGGGATGACTGGTAGTCCAGTGGTGACTGGACTTAAGCCAGACCAGGGAGGACCTACTGAGATGTCGCAACATTGGTCTAGGACCCCTATATCAACTTCATGGACTGAGAATTCCCTGTAGGAAGACATCCATGACCACATCACATTCACAGCATCCTTGGTCATCTTTGAGCATCCTGTATCCTCAGCATCAGGACCACTCCATAGGAATCCACTGGGCTGAAGGTAAATCTCCTGGAGCTGTCAGAAGACTGTTCCTTCTGTGGAATTTTCCTCAGTGACTCTAACTGACTGTATTACAACTGGCCCAAATGTTTGCTCAAAATGTTTTTAAAGGCTTAATTGTCAGTCTGACAGTCCACGGACCAACAAACTTGTGTAGGCACATCGGTGGCGTTCTCTTGATGGCCCTGCTACAATTAGGGTAGTCGGATCGCCATTGCCTCTCCACATCCACCAGGAAACAGCCATTCCCTGGTGGTGGTGCGGCGGTGTAGAGTCAGTAATATTCTTGGCGGGACAACTGCGGTTCTGCCAAACATATTGCAAGTTTCCTCTCCACCACAGTTTTCATGGCGGTTCCTCCTCCATGAAAAGCATGGTGTAGAGGAAACTGGTGCCTCACACTGTGTGGAAGCTCACAGGAGGGCTCAACATGTGCCCCCTGTGTGCATAAACAGCAGTTCCTGTACAGCATGTACTTAAGAGTCCATGCAGTGTAGGAACAGTATTTGTCATTTCCATTGCGGTGCCCATGTTTTGAGACACCACTGTGGGAATGCCAAAAAAAGGTCGACTGACAGAAGAAAACTCCTAATCTGGTAGGCAGCCTGACCACAGCTTTGGTGGTTCAGTGGCGGGGCGTACCCGGCGCTGCACCGCCAAACTCGGCCCTAAGTGTCCAAATCTTTGAATTTGCCACTGCCTGTTCACGGTTGAATTACAGGCTTCTATTTACTATACCTTGTAAATTCTATATCATGATGGAGTCTAAAAATGCATAAAAGTACAGTGGTTTTTTTTTTTATAAATTTGTGTCAGATTTCTTTGGAGTCATGTTAGTTTCTTTTATTATTTTTTTAAAATATTTTTTATTAAAAGGTTTTTCCCCCATTTCCATATAGTACAGCACAGCACAAAAGAAAATGCAATAACAAGTTAAATAATATCAAATGAGCAAACTTATGTCTCTTATGGGCAAATCGTTAACACACATAGAAAGCAAATATCCCGGCACAGGCTATATATTATTGCAAGCATTCAGCCGCCGACAATCCCTCCTTCCATTTCTGAATTGGATCCCAGATTCTCTTCCCGAGCAGCCTCCCCCTCTTGCCCTTCCTCGCGTAGATTCCCTTTTCTAAGCTAAAAGCTGCCAAAAGACTTGCGAGCCAGTGTTGCATTACAGGAGGTGCTTTATCCAGCCAGGCCCTGGCTATAGAGAGTCTAAAAACCATAGCAACAAATATAAACTCACCGTGGGAGACGTCAAGATCTGGGATCACCCCCAATAGTATCAAGGGTGGGGTGAGAGTGACTTTAATCCCTACAGATCTATCGAGAAATAGCTCTATATCCCAAATAAGTGTGAAAAGTTGCGGGCAGGTGGCGAAAATGTGGACTATATCCGCCTCTGGTAGGTTGCAGCGTGGGCAATTGGTCCCTGAGGTGCCACCCCACTGAGCTATTCTTGCCGGGGTAAAGTACAGGGAATATAGTGTCTTGTAATGCTGGGCCTGGAGTGCGGCTGAGCAGAGTATCGTACAACCTAGTTCTAATGATTCCTGGAACCAACTTGACTCAATGCCCAGTTTCCCAGCCCACTTAGTTCCATGTTTTTCCAGGTCATCTGGCTTTGCCGCGGCTAGGCATGCGTAGAAGCTGCGGATTGTGCAATCACCACCCTTTTCTATTTTGTCCAGAATTTCGTTGTTACTGAACCCTGCAGTCCCTTCATATTTATTATTCAGAAAACTCCTAACCTGTAAGTATTTGAAAAAGCTTTTCCTATCAATGCGAAATTTTGTCTCTAAATCCGTGAACTGTACAACCCCCCCAGCCCAACAATATCCCCAATCTTCACAATCCCTTTATTTGTCCACCCAGCTATAACCGAGTCCGCAAAGATCGCCTCTGGGAGAGACCTGTTTTTAAACAGGCGAGTGTACCTATTGAACCTTCCCAACCCACATTTTTTCAAGAAGGCAGCCCATATTTTACAAGCAGCACCAACTGTCTTAAATCTTGTTCTTTTGTAGTAGGAAGAGTCAGTGGAGTTAAGAAAACAGTTCTCCGTCTCTGCCCCCTGAGCCGTTGCATACACATCAGTAGAAGTACAAGTAGTTTTTGGGTCTGCCCCCCGCACCCAATCAACCCCTGCATGTACTGCAGTGCCGCGGCCCAGTAATACATCCTGAAGTCCGGGGCCGCCCAACCACCTCTATCCCTTGGAAGGGTGATAAACCTGGATGCTCTCCTTGTTTTACCGTGGGCCCAAATAAATCTGTTCAATACTATCTCTAATGCATGGAACCATCTAGCCTCAAAATATAACGGTATTGTCCTAAAAAAGTAAAGAGATTTAGGTATGATTATCATTTTGATAACATTGGTGCGGCCGACTAGTGATAAGTGGAGGTTGTGCATTCTCTCTATATCGGATCTTACTTTAGTCATTAAGGGTGCCATATTCTGCTCCACGACCCCGTCTAGATCTGCAGAGATCTCGACCCCTAGGTACACTGCTGAAATAACTACGCGGCTATCGTTGCAGACTGTATGGGAGTTTTTAACTATCTGGGTCTTAGCCCTGTTAAGCCTATAGCCTGAGACCTGACCAGATTGCTGGGCTTCAAGTTCAACCTCCCTAATAGCAAGGGCGGGATTTGGTGTGATAATCACCACGTTATCCGCATAGGCCAACGTCTTAAACTCCTTGCCATTTATGCTTAGAGGGGGATTACTTGGGTTAGCCTCTAGCCTGCGCAATAAAGAATCCATGTATAGTGCTAACAGCAGTGGAGAGGAAGGGCATCCCTGCCTAGTCCCTCTGCTGATCTGCACCAAGGCTGAATATCCTCTGTTGATCCTAATCCTGGCTGTGGGCACTCTATACAACGTCTGGAAGGCCCTAATATAGCCCTCCCCTATACCGTTCCATCTCATTACTGTCCACAGGTAGTCCCAAGAGACCCTATCGAATGCCTTTTCTGCGTCTAAAAATAGTGCTGCCATAGGGTCCCCCGGGACTCCCGTGGCATCAAACAATGTAACTACTTGTCTAACATGCTGTGTAGTGCCTTTCCCTGGTATGAAACCATGCTGTGAGGGGCTGACCAGGCTCTCGATTACTCTGGCTAGTCTTTTAGCAAGTATTTTGGAGAAAATCTTAGTGTCAGAGTTCATTAAGGTAATGGGCCTATAAGACCCTGGTGCTAAAGGAGATTTACCTTTCTTCAAAATTACTATAACATCAGCCCCTCCCCTTGCTGTGCCTAACCTGTAAAGATCTGCATAGAATTGCCTAAACACTTCCCTTACACCCTCAGGTTTGGACACTATGTTGCCTTGTTCATCTGGGATCTCACCCGCTGAGAGTTTCTGCCTGGTGAGAATTGCTAGTATGTGGCCAACCCTCTCACTCAACTCACAGGAATTTTCTTTCTTAATTAGGTAGTTAACTGCAGCTTTGCTAGCAATGCACTCTACTATTTCAGCTTGAACCGAGATTATTTTAAGTAATTGTTGTTCCAGTGGCATTTGCTGCTGAATTGCAAGGTTCAGCTCCTCCTCTGTTTTAGCCAGTTTTTTTACTATTTCTTCCACTCTAGTCTTCTCCCTCTTCTGCTTATGGAGCGTAAAACTCAGCATCTCCCCCCGGACTCCCGCTTTGAATGCGTCCCATACCATACTTGAAGCTGCGCTCCCTCTATTCACCTCCCAAAATATCTTTATCCAGGTATTCATATACTTTATGTATGCATCATCTTTAAGCAAAGCGTTCTCGAAGGTCCAGTAGTTATCCCTGCTGCCTGCCTTGCCTACTTTAATAGTTAATATCAGCGGATTGTGATCCGATACAATCCGAGGGTGTTTTTCTATTTGGGATCTACCAAGTAGGGAGTTAGATATCCATAAATAGTCCAGTCTTACCAAGATTTTGTGGGGGGCGGAGAAAAATGTACTACCGTCTTTATGGGGGTGCAATTTGGCCCAGAGATCTATTAATGAGTTGTGTTGTGCCATAGCGGGCATTGCTCGATGTGTTTTTTTCTTTCGGACAGAATAACCCGACCCTGCTTGTATGTCCGGCCCTGAAGGTCCATTAATATTAAAATCTCCGCACCAGATAATGGGTTTGGGCCATTGGGCTAGCTCCGTATGTAAAAATTGGAAGATGTCAGGATCGTCTTCGTTGGAGCCATATATACTGAAACCAGTGTAACTTCTCACCCCTGCAGACTATCTCCACCACAACCCATCTACCCCACTGGTCCTCTTTCTTCTTATTCACAACAATATCTCTACATTTACCCAATATAGCCACCCTTCTGGTCTTGGAACCTTGCTTAGTATGAGCAAGCAATGAAAACCCAACTGCTCCAGCATAAACCCCTTTGCCCCCTCTATATGTGTTTCTTGTAGGCAAACAAGATCCAAGCGCATTGTTTTTAGTAATGCAGCTACCCGCAGTCTTTTGTTAACATAATTCAGCCCACAGACATTAATTGAGGCAATTCGACAGGCCATTAAAGTGCATCAAAAGGTTGCCTTGCCTTCGCTATCAGTTTTTTAAGTAAAGCAAAGAAAATTATTGTGCTGTGCTGTATGTGCTTTAGGTATTGAAATCTAGTTAACTGCGATATAAATTAATGACTGGAACATTTTTGAGAAGTATGAAATGGGGTACTACCCAGCTCTTACACGAGGTTTTACAAAATTCATCCACTTCGTTTGAAATTTTGAAGAAAAGTAACAACCATGGTCAGGCCATTAGAATTTCCTATTGATTACTGTAACTCAAAAATAGCATGGTTACCATTCATATGGTAAAGCTCAGTAATGGGGTAGAGATGAGTGTAAGACGATGTATAGATACACAGGAAAGCTTTGTTTTGTTCTTCAAACACTGGTGCTGGTCCACAGTGCTACTGTCCTATTATGAGCTCAAGCATGGAGCAGAGAACTGCGGTACTGGTGTCGAGGGTAGTGTGTGCCATGTTGCACTTCATTCTTCTGCCTACTCCCTAAGATACCACAGAGTAGGGGGATGAAAGTAAATGGGCTTTGATTCATTGGAAATATATTTAAGGATATTTGTGCATTGGGGTTGGGGAGCTGTTTTTGTTCCTGACATACTGTATTAGTGTTTATTTTTCTGTGAGTTTGAATTGTATGTAGTATGCGAGTGCCTTGGGGCATCTTAGCGCTGCTACTGCAGTGGGTAGGAAAAGGCAGTGGAAGGAGGGGCCTCTCTAATGACTAAAGAGACAGGTCTTAAGGGATTTTCTGAAGGACAAAAGTTCTTGCCAGTTTTTTAGATACATAGGGAGAGAGTTCCATAGTTTTACCATCCCCAAAAGAAACTGCAGCCTTCTCATGATGCTCATTTGCCTTGGACAGCACTTGGCGCTTAGCTTCCAAGGATCTGAGCTTCCTTGATGGAGTGTACCAAATAAATCTTTTCTGAAGATGGCCTGTGTCAATATTATGCTTTAAAAGCTATGCAAATAGCCTTTTAAATTCGATTCTCTTTGCCACTGGAAGCCAGTGTACGGTAATCAAGGCCTGAGACACAGACTGAATTCCTGATAAAAGCTGAGCAGAGGCATTCTGTAGCATCTGATGTCTTTAAAGGAGTCTTTCCTGGATAACCATAAATAGGGCATTAACATAGTGCAGTTTGGCTAAGGCAAATGTGGTAACCACTATTTTTTTTAAGGCCTGAGGGGATGAAGGGACAAGTTTTCCTGATGATTCTTAAAGTGAAAAATACTGATGAAGCCAGGGCAATAACCTAATCTTCAAAGTTGAGTTCATTATCAAAGACAAACCCCAGGTTCCTCACTTTCCGCACTGGTGAGGGAAGGGTACCAATGTCTTGAGGCCACCAATTTGGCGTCCAGAATAAGCTGTCTTTGCTAAAAAGAAGAACCTCTGTTTACCCAGAGTTGAGCTTTAAGCAATGTAGCCTCAACCAGAAAACTATCTTAGACATACAAGATCTAAATCTTAAAGCAGTGTCTTCAGGATTACTGTATATATTTATATACCACTATTTGGATATCGCCGGCATATGACACCACTGAAAATCCAAATTGCTTGATTAATTTTGCCAGTGAGGTGATGTAAAGATTCAAAAGAGTAGGGCTCAGCAAGGAGGCCTGTGGCATCCCACATGGCAGCCCCCCAAGGCAACATGTTGCACTCTATCCGTAAGGAAAGATGTTATCAAACTGAGCAAAGGACTACTAATTCCTAGTTCGGCAAGTCAGTCAATCAGGATGGTATGATTGACTGTATCAAAGGCTGCAGAGGGGTCCAATAATATCAGTGTAGCCTTGCTGCCTCTATCTAAAATGGACCTCAGCTCTTCAAATGTAGCTACCAACGCTGTCTCCATAGTGTGTTCCCCTCTAAATCAATAATGAGTTGGGTCCAAAAAGCAGATATCTATGACTGACATGAGTTCTGTATTCAAAGCCTTCTCTAATAGTTTAGCTGGAAAAGGTAGCCTAAAGATTGGTCTGAAATACTGGGCTCTTGTGGATTCAAATAGCTTATTTGAAAATCCAAGTCAATTGAGTGCCCAACACTTCTGGAACATGAAGAACAATTTTGGGAGGGCAAGGGTCTAATGGGGATCCAGATTCAGTAGATTTGATTACATTAGAAACCTGCTTAGTCTCCAGTCCCCAGCTGCTGGAATGGGGAAATCAGTTGTCTTAACTGCCATCTCCTCTCGGCAGTCTAGTGATAAAAGTCTGGTTTGGCGAAAAATCTTACACCATTGGCCCCTTTCTTGGAATTGGGGCGGACCTGATCATAGACTAGCTGCCTGAGGAGAAAATTGCCAAAGTAAACCAGGAATACCCTTGGCTGTCCGCTGGAATTGCCACCGCTGCGCTGGTGTCTCGGGTTGAAGGGAAAGTGGTGGGCCCTCTGTACTTCACGGTCCCAGTCCCAGCTTGATTGGTCAGGGAAAGAGTCCTGCAAAAGCCTCACAATGAAGCGCCTTGGGTCGTCCCCTTCCTTTCCCTCAGGGATGCCTAGCAGGCGAAGGTTGTTCCTGCGCTGGCGATTCTCCTGTTCTTCCATCTTGGACATTAGGTCTACCAAGCAGGCTGAGTTAGACTCACTCTGTTGTTTGACTGCGAAGGCTTCGCTCTCCAAGTGCTCGGTTCGTGCTTCCACCATGGACACACGGTCGCTTATATCAGTGCATGTTTTGGTCAGACGCCTTAAACCTCCTTGTAGTTTCTTGGTGGCTCCTTTGGCAGCTCGATTGTCTGCTCGTACCTCCTCCTGGAACTCTTTGATGGAGGCTAAAATGGAGGCTAAAGAGGGCTCGGTAGTGTCTGCGGGCAGATTTTTGGCTTTCCCCCACTGCGCAGTGCTGGGATCGTCCTCTTCCAGAGGATAAGACATTTGGGAGTTGGAGTAGTCCCATTTCAGCTGGCTGCGCCGCTTGCCCTTGCTTCGCAGTTTCTTAGACCGCAGGATCGTACCAGTGTCTTGGTTTAAGATCTCGCATTCGCCCTCGCTTGTCTCTGACCCTGATCCCCCTCTCCCGATGAGGTAGATGTGCCATCTGATACTGAGTAGAACTGTTCAGTTCCCATCTCTGGGACTTGTGTCCCAGAGGGGGTTTCTAGGTTCTGGATAAAATTGACGATGCAGGTCAGCTTGTCTCACGGGACAGAGAGAGCTGCTAGAGGAGTGCTAGGGTTAGTGACAGTTTTGGTGATGTCGGGGCCACCATGAGAATTCTGCAGGACTGGATGTGGAGTCCATTGTTCAGTCCCCTCGCTCAAGGGTTCGGTGATGGAAGTGATTCTGCAGGGGTCTAGGTGCTTGAACGAAGTATCAACACCATCTGTAATTAAGCGGGGTACTTCCCCCGAGAGAGTTGCAGCTGAAAAAGAGTCCTGAGAAGACTCCTGGCTAGGAGTTGGGCTAACCGCGGGCAGTGAACTCGAATTGGGGGCTGGTAAACTCGGTGGGTCCAGGGGGGTAGTCTCAGGGAGAGGTATGAGCACAGGGGGCTGGTAGTTGTTGGCCTGGTTTTGAACTCTAGTGCCAAGGAACAATTTTGCTAGGGGCGGCTGCATGGTTGAGTCTTTAGTATTTCTAGGATTCTCTAAGTCTTTAGGCAGTCCGCCCCCGCCCCGCTTTACCAATCAGCTTTTTACTGGTACTAACCTCTTGCTTGGGTTTAGGAGCCCCCTCCGTTGAAGTGGGGTCTCTGAGCTCTCTCGGCTTGGACTCAGCAGTGTCTTGGTGCCTTTCCTAGCTCCCCTGCTGTTCATGCTGTAAGCGTCCAAGCCCCTGGTGTGCAGCAGCCGTCGTCGCTTCCCAGCAGGTCTGCAGGTTGATGCAGACACCAGAAAATAAAAATCCAGGTGGAAGTCGACTCTGTAGGTTCTTGGCACTTTCCTTGTAAGGAGAGAGAAGATAATCCGATACCAGGTAAGTAATCCGCTATGGTCCGCTGAGGGATGGCAAACAGAAGAGAGCGCTGTAGCCAATGTAGCACGATGCCGGAGATCAATGCCTCCCGCCAGCAGCCGCGAAGAGAAGCCTTGCATCTGAGTCAGCAGCATCACAGGCGCAGGGCGGCTAGCCGATCATGCACGCGTCTGGTGTGGCGTGACGTGGGCAGCCGAGCAGCGGAGCCTCACGCTGACTCCATCTTGCTCCCGACTCCATCTTACTCCAGACTCCATCTTGCTCCCGACTCCATCTTGCTCAAAGTAATTTTCAACGGGAGCACCAGAGTTCTCCTCTCCGAAATCAAGGTTGGTGAATACTTGAACGAACTGAAATCCAAGAAGAATCTCAGATGAAAAACTTATTCTCTGGTCCTTGCTATTCTGTCCCTGCTCCTGTTTTAGCCCCTACTGACCTTTTCATACTTGAATAGCATCCCATGGCTTCATCTGAATTTGACTACTCGATCATCTTGATAGCCCCTCACTCCGTTCTTTAGCATCTTTCTCTCTCTGTTTTGCTCTTTAAATGCTATAGGGGGGCTTCTAGCCGAATGAAACTGACTTTTTCTTATTTTAGGCGTAGGCGTGGTCGTCAGCCGGGGACTCTTGTCTGACTACCATCACTCAGGTCATTCCTGATTGCTCAGAAGATGGGGGGGGGCTGGAGGGGGGGACCAGGCACCGACCATGTCACATAAGAACCTAGGGCACTCTGTTACTACAACACAAATACGCTCTCGTCTGTTCAGACATCGGGCGTGAGTGGGAAACAACATTGTAAGGGCAGCGCACTTCAGGGCTCAGGATTTGTTCGCACCACACTACCTCTTTACACCCAAATGTCCAAGGTAGATTCCCTAAGGTTTGTCTCTGTCAATATTTGCGGGCTGAATGACGCCTCAAAAAGACAGAATGTCTCTCAAGGCTAACGCTCTTTAGGGGGCAACATTTTCTGTCTCCAGGAGACCCATATAGAGGGCTCACAGAATCACCTACTGGACACACTTGGGTTCAAAGTCCTAGGGACTACAACAGAAGGCGCTAAAATTAAGGGGGTAGGCATCTTAGCAGACGGAACATTCTTTCTTCAAAATCTCCATACCAAGTCAGACCCACTGGGAACATGGGTAATTACCGAATGCCATTTTCCTCCCAACCCTTCTTTTACTCTCTGCTCCTTATACAGCAGCAACTTAGACGATCTGGGGCCTATCAACTCGGTCTCGGGGGAGCTCGCCCACTGGCCACTGGCCCACACCAATTATCCTATGTGGTGACCTCAACATACATCTGCCCTGTGATTGGAACCCAGGGACCAACTGGAGGTACACGGGCAGAAAACCCCTTGTTTTTCAAGCACTTTCCAACCTAGCTCACCTCCATGGTCTAAGCGATATCTGGGCCTGCCTGAACCCCACACTACCTGGTTACACCTACTTTTCAGCCCGCACCACACTTTCACCAGACTAGACTACTTTTTTATCTCATCCTCACTACTCAGCAACTGCACCATCGACATCGCACCTCGCTTTATGTCAGACCACAACCCTCTCATGTTAGACATCAAGGGACTTGGGAACCGGAACAAGGCTCCAAGGTGGAGCTTTGAGAATACTCTCCTTCGAGACCCAGGTTATCTTTCCCATATGCGAAACTGGATCCAGGAGTTTCTGGAAACCAATATTGGAACTGACTCAACAACCATTGTATGGGACACACTAAAGGCGGGTGTTAGGGGAGAAACCCTGAGCTTCTTGGCTAGGAAGAACAGGAAGGAGAAGCTATTAATTAGCGAGTTACAGGGAAAACTTAAGAAAGCAGAAGGTAAATTGGTTCAAACGGTTAGGTCAGGTCAGGACACAGAGGATGCCCAAAAAGAAGTAGTTTTTGTAAAGGCTGAAATAGGGGCAGTATTCTCCGAAAAAACTGCGGCCAAATGGGCAACTCTTCAGGAGAAGAATTACGAGTGTAGTGACCTTATTGGGCACCACCTTGCTGTTAGGACCAGGCAACAGTCCACAAGTAGCGAAATACATTCAATCAAACTGCCCACAGGGACTGAGACCAAAGATCCCAACCTACTACAGAAGGGATTTCAGGAATTCTATGCCAAGCTGTACACTGAAGACAATAATAGTGCAGTTGACATTATGGATAGCGACAGAGATCGCTATCTAAGCAAAGTGGATCTAAAACAACTCTCCATCGACAATGGCGAACTTTTAGACCTCACCCCAACTTGGGATGAAATCTCTAAAGCTCTTTCTAGCTTACCCGATGGAAAGGCCACAGGAATGGACTGCATCCCTGTGGAATTCTATAAGATCTTTGCCCCTCAAATCAAACCAATCCTCATCGATCTGGTAACCGCCATCTTTGATGGTGCCCCCCTGCCTCCTGGTCCAACGCTAGAATATCTATTTTTCCCAAAAAGGGCAAGTCACCTCTAGAAATGAGCTCTTATAGACCCATCACCCTCATTAACTGCGACTCCCAAGTCTTCTCTAAAATCCTTGCTACTAGAATATCCACCGTGGTCGAGTTCCTAGTTTCAGAATGGCAGCATGGCTTTATTCCCAAAAAAGGCACCACGGAGCATGTCAGGCAGGCCATCACCCTTTTCGATGCTGCACAAGTAACAGGAGACCCGATGTCACTAACTTTACTAGATGCTGAAAAAGCATTTGATCTGGTCTTCTGGCGGTTCCTGTGGGTGGTAATGGACAGGATGGGGTTCGGACCAAGACCCACCCAGGCAGTACAGGCCTTATACCTAAAACCCACGGCGTGTGTCTCCATCAATGGGCGGCTGAATGACCAATTTGACATCTCACGGGGCACCCGGCAGGGCTGCCCCTGCTCCCCATGCTTTTTGCCCTTTACATCGATCCATTTATTAAATAAATCGAAAGGAACCCTGCCATTATTGCCATTAACACACACAGCAGTAACACCAAGATCATGGCCTACGCCGATGACCTGGCCATAACCTCCCCTGACCCCGAGAGTGCTATACTGGCCCTGGAGAAAGAGGCGCCAAAAATTTGGGCGATTATCAGTCTACGCCCTAAATAACAACAAAACACAGAATATTATAAACAGGGAAATCACCTGGGTAGATGCTAGGGTAGTGCCAAAAGGTAAATACCTGGGGGTTGTCATATCTACCAACATCGAAGAAATAGTCACAGAGAATCTAATCCCTCTTGCAGCCGACACCAAGAAAGCTCTCAAACAAATTGACAACCTCCACCTGACCCTGGTTGGCAGATGCAACGCAATTAAAATTACCTATTTTCCCAAACTTACTTTATTTCTTTCGCACTATTCCCCTGGAATTTAAAAAAATCCACTTGCAGAAATTCCAGCAAATATTCACCCAGTTTATCTGGGTCTATTCACGACCCAGGCGGGCCATAAGGCAACTGTCCCTTCCCAGAGAGCGGGGAGGGTGGGCCTTTGCCAACATCTCTCTATATTATTGGGCCTCAGTCATGCAATACAGCACTGAACTTGTGAAGGAGCTTCTCCCCTCACCCCTTTACAGGTTGGCCTCACCCTTTGAGCTTTTACTGGGCACTGAACATCGGGGCTGTCTCCTTTGCCCGACTTCATTTGGGTACTACAAGAGTGTAAGATTCAAGACCTTAATAAACTCCTACAAGGTCTTCCGCAATATCCGCAGGCTATTTGGGCTGGGCAGATTTAACTATTACTCTCCAATCACGTCAAATTGTAACCTCCCTGCTATCTTTGGTAGGGCCTATTTCTCAGACTGGTACAAGGTAGGCATCACAAAATTGGGGGACCTCATTACCTGCAAAGGAATTAAGTCCTTTGCAGACCTGCAATCCAAGCACGGCCTGAAAAGCCAAGATGCCTTCCAATACCTCTCCATACGTGAATTCCTCTCCAGAAAATTTGGGGGCAATTCAGAGTTCACTGAAGTGGAATTAGTTAACACCATGCGAAATATCACTATTCCACGAATAGGCCTTCTGTACAGCATGTTAAATAAACAAACCCCAGACGTCCTGCCTAAAATTGCAGACAAATGGCATTCCAAACTTGAATCCCCTCATAACACTTTCTTCAACTCACTAGCACTCTCTCAAACCATCTTGCTGTCAGCCAAATTGCAGGCACAACACTTCAAAACCATCTTTTTCTTATATATTACTCCCAGCCAAATTGCCAAATGGGGAACCGGTAGAGGAACATTATGCCCCCGATGCTCTGAATATGGGGGCCGACTCTGTGCACATGTTTGCAACCTGCCCCAAACTTGCCCCAACCCTTCTCAAGATCCAGGAATTCTTAGGGGAAGTCACAACCCTAGACTACTGTGCTAACACTCACAGTTATTCTACTTGGGACCCAGCAGGTAGAGACTAGGAACACAAATGGGTGTTTGATTTTCATTGCCATGGCAGTCTGGAGGCTATGTGTTGCGTCTCAATGGTTAGACTCAGACTCCCCTCCATTCTCTCAGTGGCTGGCCAGGCTAATGGCTACATATCACCTAGAGAGAGCCGTTTACGCTCGGAAAGGCCTTAAAGGGCGGAATAGGGGTCTGGCCATCAGAGCAGTCGGAATAGCTCTGCTTGCTGTCTATCCTTTGTATGTTTTTTTCCCTGTTCCTACTTGATATCCTAGCTCAAAAACATCTCCTATATTTAACTTCCATTATTTTGTTTCTCTTCTTGCAAATTGTCTTCTTCGACGTAATAATGCCATTCACATGTTGTCTTTCTCTTTTTCTTTCTGTGTCCTCACACCAGGGGGATGGGGGGAGGGGTGGGTTTCTTAAATTCATTATACCTCGGTACCGATTTATTTTTGTCACTGCAAAATAAAAACAAAAGAAACCTGCTTAGTACAGAACGAAGCAGACTCATCAAAGACAGCAGGTGGGGCTGTACTCTGCTGTCTGCCAGAGATACGGGTGATGTCTGATTGTTAATTGCAAAGGTTTCAAAAACTTCCTTTACTTTTGTCTGCGAAAAATTGGCTAGAATATTGCAAAACCTTTGACTGCAGCTATTATTTCTTGCTAAAGGCATCTTTGCTAGGCTCTTCATCGTATTGAAAAGCTCTTTTGCAGAGTTGATAGAATGTAAAATCTTGTTGAAATTATTTTTATTTTTCTCTCTAATATTAACTTTTGGTGCTGTGCAATAGATTGTTTATAGGTCTACCTATCCTGAGAATCATACTTAGGGCTTTAAATTCGCTCCTTCCTTCTAGAAAGCTGTTTCTGAGCTTTCAAATTCTCAGAAAGCCATGGTTTTTCTGGTGCAAGTGTCTGAATTGGCTTTCCGATCCAAGCAGAATAATTCTGAATGGTTACAGCAAGATCAGTCAAAGAGCTAGGCTTAGTTTCTAACAAGGTTTCTGATAGGGCAGAGTGAAGAGCTGATGTTCTGCCAAGCCCTACCCTTAGTATCATGAGGGTTTATACCCCCTCCCCGGGTTGTGATTGAATTGAGTTTATAACAAAGCATCACAGCTTTATGGTCGGACCTCAATAGTGGGAAAGAGTCTATTATCTGGAGGTGTGGTATGTCTTGCAGAGTGTGTGGAACATTTGACTAGCTGAAACAACCCTAAGCTGGTCGGTGTATCAGTCAGGGAGGCGGTGTCTTTATCCTAGGCTTTTTCATGATGGAAATTGAAATCCCCCAACACTGAAAACTCTTCAGATTTAACACTAGGTTCTAACACTGGGCTTAGGCTTGGTAAAAAAAAGTGCTTTGAGGCCAGGGGGGGGCCAGGGGTTGGTATAACAGATAACTTCTAAAGGTATAATGTTTTCTAAGCTATATTTGGAAGGAAAGCGTTTTACAAGTAAAACTACTTGAACTGCTTGCAGCCTGGAGGCAGCGAATGGAAAGATAATCATGAGCAAAAATAGCCATCCCACCCGCTTCTCTTACTTGATCTATCAGCTTTAGCAATTGTGTAACCAGTTGGGATTGCCTGAACCAAGTCAGGACCAGTTGTATTATTTGCCCAGGTTTCTGTGACAAAAATGATGTCTAAATTTTGAGTGTCCAGAAATTCTTCAAAATCAAATTTATGTTCAATTAGCGACCTCACATTGAGCATTGAACATTTTAAAACTTCGTATGAAGTACCCCAGGGGTCAATATCAGGTTATACACTAAGTGAATCTTGTAATGTCACATTGGGGAGAGTCAGATCATAATTGAAACATTGTACCTGATCCAGACCAGAACATGGTTCAAGGGTAGTGCAGAGTGCATTCATACCTTCTGTATTGAGAGCCGAAAGGTCTTCCCTGGAATACCGCGGAATAGATAGCATTCCTGGGCTTCCAGTGATCCGTGAGATCCGGGCAGGACTGGTGCATCTGAGCTTGGCTTGGGCACGCCGGCTCAATTATAGTGCCATCCCAACATTGAAAGACTAGTACAGCAACAAAGATGGCGACTCTGCTCTTGCAGGCGGGTACCGTCAGAAAGTGCAAATGTGCAAATAGTAGCGTTTCTTTAAAAATAAGATCTTTAAAACAATATGGCATTAGCATTTAAAAATCATTTCTCTTTCCCAGCTCAAAGAGCAACGTTGTGTGGTCGCCTCAGCCTGCTTATTTATAGTTCCTGGCCAACACTGAAAGACTAGTACAGCAAGAAGGAAGACGGCTCGCTTTAACAGGCGGGTACTGCCAAAAAGTACAAAAGTGCAAATAAGAGCATTTCTTTAAAACATTATGGCATTAGCTACACTTCATCTTGACAACATTTCTGCTGTCGCATGATTCAAGATTGGACTCAGAGCACAATAAAGAGCTCTTAGATTACAACATTTATGCTTCTGCCACTCATAAGACTTTCCTCTGTGTCCCAGTCAGTAAGAAGTCAGTGAAAATTACCCTACTCCTCTAATGACTAACTAACCTAATACAGCATATGACGGTGCATCTTTGTATTTCAGTCTTCTGGTGTAATCTTACATAACTCCCGCCACTGATCATATGATAAATAAATAAATAGTATGGACCTTTGTTCGTTGACAAGGAAAATTTAAAAAGGCTCAATCATTAACAGAAAACCTTCATAAACAACAAAGTATATTTAGGGGGTTACAGTAGTCAATAAAAAGAATGTAAGTGAGTTAGAACATTTTATCATCTATGTAATAAGATTTGATTACTTTATTCAGTAAATGTTCAGTTTGTGGTCATTATTACATATTCAAATAATCCATTAAATGATATTTCAAAGCAAGGTAAAATACCAAGTTAGTGAATATTAAAAATAGAATAGAGATAATACATCAAACATTTTCCATATAGGAATTTCCCTAATCTAAATTAAGTATAAGAATGGCAATTTCTTAATTAAACCAAGGAAAAAAAGTGTAAGTTCAGAACCCCAATAAAGAGTTCTAATGAGTAAAGAAGAATGCATAAGCATGAAACCTTTGCACTTAAGCAATATAGACTTTTTCAAGTTGGAAAGTATTCTCAGCTATAAATGAACATCTTTTGAAAAGAAAATGGCTCCAGAGGGGATCTCTCCTGAAGAGAGGTACCCCTGCGAATCTCAGAAAGAGAGCCCAGAGTGCTCTAGCCTACTCTAGGAACACACACTAATCTAAATTTGCTAAAACACAAGTTGAAACCATTGATGCATTCCCTGTATTCAGCATCCAATTGGATTTCAGAAGCACCCTCATTTCTCATGCCTTTACAAAGGCCATAGAAACAAGTTCTTGAAAAGCTACTTCATCCACATCTTCTGGCTCAGACAGTTCTTCCCATGAGTCTATTCACTAACTAACCAAGGGTTTCTGGAAAGTTACACCATCAGTTGTGGAAGGCAAAACCATCTTGTGCAAAACAACGGTTGAATGTGAAAAACAGGCCTTTCAGGGCTATATATAAATCAAGGTTAATATGGCATCAGTAGTTAGGCTGCCTTAAGTCATTACATTATTGTTTCTTTTGTATGCTTGTGATACCTTATTATGGTCACCGCCTACAAAAGTTGCTTTTAAAATACACATTTTTTATTTAATGTGTTTTTTGTTTGCCAAATGAAATTCACTCCATCTCATATTAATAAAAGAATAAGCTTAATCTTACCCATCAACAACTATACCATTTGCGTTATGTGTAATCTCTGTCAGGCTTGCAATGCTGTCCTCAGAGTGTAATGTGATGTAATGGATAATGCTAGCCTCCAGTCTTGTAGTAATAACTAATAATTAGACTTCAACATCCACATGAGTGCCTTGGAGCTGCGCGTCCCCCACGCCCCTCCCCCAGTGCCTTGAGACCCTTCAGGGTGAGTAAAAGCGCTTAACAAACCCCTTATTGATCATCTCATATATTCCTCTCTATATTTCACTATTGCTACCTTTTCTAAATGTTGATCTCATAGTAAAGAGACCAACCTATCCATCATTCCGCATTGTGCCAAATGATGTTATCAATTCACAAATGCTTGCAGAATCTATTTCTCTACCAAAATCCAGGCAGCGTTTGGTGATTAAGTGGTAAACACCTACTCCTGTGTTTCTGTTGCGCAAAATCGATTTTTAGCACTAAACATTTAATATTACCTTCCACCGTGCTCAGGACCACGAAAGCCCTAAATTGCTGAATGTACCTCACAAGTCCAAGAATGAGCCAAACTCCAGGGATCCATAAGATACGAGAAGCATACGCTCTCTGGATATGAACCCTTGGTCCATGACTCTTCCATGAGGCAGTTAAGTCATACAAAAGCATGTTTATCAGTGGAACAGTACTTGCAGAGTGGGGGGTGCTAAAAACCGGAATATGGATTATTGGAGGTAAGTAAACAATTTATTTAATAAAGCGATTTTCGTAGCGTGCCCTGCATTGGAAAATGGGATGCAGCGCGCACTACGAAATTCGTTTTTATTAATTAAATTGTTTACTTACCTTCAATAATCCATATTCTGTTTTTTAGCACCCCACACCCTGCCCCTCCCCTGCCCGCCTCTCTGCCCCACAGTAACTCCCTCCACGGGTCGCGGCTGCTTGCAGTGTTCTATTAATTGTAGAGAAAGAAGTGGGACTAGAATCTGTGCTGTGACCCCAACCTCACATTTTGTAACTGTATACACACACTTGCACACAAGAACAAAACAAATTACTCTTGTGCATTTTCCAACAATTAGGCAACTGAGAAAACAGATGCCCATTTTGTCTACATACGAGAGTGCTGGAGTAGGTTCCACTTTGCTGTCTTTGGTCAGCATGGGCTAGTAACTTGAGATTTACTTACTTCAAATTGGCTGCTCTTTCAGTTATTTTTCCAGCTAAAGTTTGGAATACTCTCCCTCAGTGATACAATCATATCTCACTTTCAGCAAGGCTTTAAGAACCCCTTTGTTTACATTACCCACTAATGAAAAGACATATTTATTGCATAGATATATTAAATATTAATTACAGTCATAAAAGCAAATACAATACATCATAAATAATGAACATACAACAAAGATTTACCACTAGAAAATTACAGCCATAAGTTTAAATGTGCAAATAAGCACACAGGAACATAAGATCCATAAACGTTACAAGTTTCCCAATGAATCAATTGTCTCGGAAAAGAAGGGTCAAATGGCTTCATGTATTGTTCTACAGTTTTCCCTAGGAAATCCAAGCTTCAGAGATTTTATCCTTGAAGGCAGTAGGATTGGACATGAGCACACAATGTACTCCCAGGATTCATCCTTGTAACCACAGAGGCGACACGATCTGAGTGGAAGACGTCCATTGCTATTCTCAGTAAGAAATGTGCTTGGTACTATTAAATGTTTTAGAACCAGGAAGCTCTTGTTGAGCAGAAGTGCTGTATACGTCATTACACCATAACATAACTAGTGTGGGCCTAATTCACGAAGGTGGCGGAGGCCCCAGAGTCATGGCAGGACCTCCATACTGCATGTAACCATTGTGGCACCCCTGCCATGAGTGCGGGCCCCCTCGTCATGACTGCGGGATCTCCTCCACGAGTGCGAAAGCCACTTGTGAATCAGCCCTTCAGTGTTTAGTTTGATAGATGTGTGTTCTGAAATGTGAAAGTTTGTTTACAGTACCATTTGTATGTGCAAAGCACTATTAGTGATAACTCACTGGCATCTTGTAGATGACATTACGAACAAATTGTGTGGTTGATCTTTTCACCAAAGCTCACCCCCACAAAGGCATTATATATACACTTTTACTAGTTACATATTCCTCTTCCTCTCTCTGTCTGTTTTTCTTTTTGTTTCTCTTTCTCTCTTTGTCTCTCTCTCTCTCTCTATTCTTTCCCTGTCTCTATACATATATATGGTTCGATGTCTCTGTCCCACTAATCCAATGAGGCCACATTGCACTGCATACTCTCTCTCTCTCTCTCTCTCTCTCTATGTATATGGGGCTGGCCGTAGTTTGCGAAGTAGCGCTTTGCGAAGCTACGTGAAGTGCACTTCGCACTACGCGAGGTACGCCTAGCACTACGCGAACTGCGTAGTAGCATGTTCGCACTGTGCAAGATGCCGTTTTCAATGATTGCACAGTGCGGACAAGCATCCGACACTGAGCAATCATTCAAAACAGCATCTTGCACAGTGCGAGCTGTAGTTTTCTGCCGCTCGATGAGATTTTTACTCGAGTGGCAGCTTTCTCAACGTGGACTGGTAGTTTCTCATCGAGAGCGGTCGCGAGCATACTCAACCACTCACAATGAGAAACCAGACCTCCCCGCATTTAGAATCTCACAGGGAGGTTTATTTTCCACGCTCGCGATCAGCAACTTGATATTGCTGATAGCGAACGAGGAAAAAGTCTTGCCGCGTTGAGAATCTCACAGGGAGGTTTATTTTCCACGCTTGCGATCAGCAACTTGATGTTGCTGATAGCGAACGAGGAAAAAGTCTCTCCAGGTTGTCATTTTGCTTGCTCGCGGTCGCCAACTTGACGTTGAGAACTACGAGCAAGCAAAAAATTACCGCTGCACTATGCTACGTGTGTTCGCACTGTGCTATGTGCAGTTCGCGTAGTGCGAAGTTGTGCAAACTTCGCAAACTAAGCGAGCGTAGCGTAGTGCTTTGCCCAGGCCTAGTATATATATATATATATATTCCACTAAACAACCAATGCGCAACTCCTCCTTAGAAGGCGAAAATCAACACTGGAGCTGTGGCCTCTGTTGCAAAGTATGTTTATTTTGTCAACACTACGTGTATGTGTATATATATATATATATATATATATGTTACCAAAGTCTCACTCGTTTGGAGGAAGATGAGCCGCACACTCTACACAAATGCTACCAGCATATATTGAGAGCAGATTGAGGCACCTGACGCGTTTCGTTTTCCACCGAAAACTTTATCAAAGGTCTGCCACGGTCAGTCAGAGTTCCAAGTGACCCACATGGATGGTTCTTTTAAGCACATTACCAGCCCTCTGGTGGACACTCACGAAGTGGCGCTTGCTCGGCATGCTGGTCCTTGTAGTTGCCACCTGTTACTGTTCGTATATTGGACCTTCCGTAAGGTGGTGATGAATTTAAAATGTCTCTCTGGAACTGTGAGGTTCCCAATGTTGTGTAGCTCCCAGTCATTTCCCATTTATTTTTGTGGGCTGCGGGGGAACCATACCAAACCCTGGTGTTTGGCGGCAGCCCGTTTCCCCCCAGTTCGGTTTTGCCGAGAATCAAAGGTTTAGTCCAGGTCGGGGAAACTGCGGCGCTCTGGCTGGCGGTCCGTAAACTCTGCAAATCAGCAATTAATAGCCCGTGATCAAGGGGATTTAATCCCCGAAACGCGTAGGGCGCTGTTGAATGATGCAGTCCAAGCTGGTGTTTTCTACAATAAAGGGACCTGCAGAAATGCTATGAAACCCCCTTTTGATTGAGTGCTGTTCCGCCTGTTGGGGACTTTGAGCTTTGAACATTTTTCCGGCCCGTCCAAGGTCGGGGAACTGCGCCGCCACTGCTTACGAGTGGACTGCTGCTTTCGGATACACGGGGAGCAAAGCAGAGCGAGGGGTATAATGAAATCACCGGCACAGTAACTGCAGGCTCATTGGAGTTTTGAACTATTTGCATGAATACCCATCGGAGGGAATGATCGGTGAAACTACAAGTTCCAGGAGGCCCATCAGGGGGCGTGATGAACTAATTCCATGTGACTTGATTATCCAAATCGGCAATTAATAGCCCGTGATCAAGGGGATTTAATCCCCGAAACGCGTAGGGCGCTGTTGAATGATGCAGTCCAAGCTGGTGTTTTCTACAATAAAGGGACCTGCAGAAATGCTATGAAACCCGCCTTTTGTTTGAGTGCAGTTCCGCCTGTTGAGCACTTTGAGCTTTGAACATTTTTCCGGCCAGTCCAAGGCCGGGGAACTGCACCTCCACTGCTTACGAGTGGACTGCTGCTTTCGGATACACGGGGAGCAAAGCAGAGGGAGGGGTATGATGAAATCACCGGCACAGTAACTGCAGGCTCATTGGAGTTTTGAACTATTTGCATGAATACCCATCGGAGGGAATGATCGGTGAAACTACAAGTTCCAGGAGGCCCCTCAGGGGGCGTGATGAACTAATTCCATGTGACTTGATTATGCAAATCAGCAATTAATAGCCCGTGATCAAGGGTATTTAATCCCCGAAACGCGTAGGGCGCTGTTGAATGATGCAGTCCAAGCTGGTGTGTTCTACAATAAAGGGACCTGCAGAAATGCTATGAAACCCGCCTTTTGTTTGAGTGCAGTTCCGCCTGTTGGGCACTTTGAGCTTTGAAAATATATATATATATATATACACATACACACACATTCATATATGTGTGTATATATATATATATATATATTACCTATTGGCAGTCGCCAGTAGGTAGTTATAGTTAGGACCTAGTTTCCATAGGAAATCCGCAACATTCTATTGGGAATAACTTTGGCGCCCATTGATGAATCTTCGCGAATTTCTCAAAGAAGATGGCCCGCTCCGCTCCGCTGCTTCCCTGAAAGTTTTGGGGGGATTCGTCAAGTGGGGGCTGACAAAAAAGGGGGGTCCCAAAACGTGTTTTCCCCATGTTATTTTCCATAGGACGATTAGACACGGCTACAGCCCGAATGGCTGAACGGAATTACAAGACATTTGGCAAAATGGTAGAGTCTGATTCGCAGATCACACTTTTGCTCAAATGGTGTAAATCCCTCCAGTAGTTCTTGAGAAAATCAAAAGAAAAAAATATATATATCTATAAGCGCGCACCGTGCGAGCACCCGTGCGCGCACCGTAGGCATACGGTACGCGTACCCTCCCGAGTACGACCTGAATGCTAATTGGCTGTCAACTGTCTGTCAACACTCCAAACAGAAATTGTTGGCAGCCATCGTGTACCTCGGTAGACTGAGGCACAAGAAAGCAGAAAAGCAAACGTTAAGAACTCAAAAAGGGGGCAGGGTAGAAGTACACTGACCCCCTAGGCCTGCTCAGGGGGTCCCACAAGGACCCCAAAGGGCCCCCCCAAAATTTTTTGGGGGGAGGGAAATCACGGGGTACGCGCACCGTACGCGTACGGTACGCGTACGGTGCGCGTACCCCGCGATTTACAAAAATATATATAATTTTTGGGGCCCAGGCCTAGGGGGTCAGGGTGCTTCTACCCTTCCCCCTTTCCGAGCACGAGCTGCATGCTCATTGGCTTTCAACACTCCAAACCAGGAAGTGTTGGCAGCCATCTTGTGCTCGGTAGACCAAGGCACAAGAAAGCAGAAAAACAAACGTGTAGAACGCAAAAAAGGAGCAGGGTAGAAACACCCTGACCCCCTAGGCCTGCTCTGGGGGTCCTACAAGGACCCCCAAGGCCCCAAATTATTTTTCAAAAAACCCGGTCTGCTTTTTTTCAAATTACCCCCCGGGGGATTAAATCCCGGGGGCATAGTAAAAAGAAGTGTGTGGGGCCCCAACCCCCCCACACTGCCCCGGGGACCGCCACCCCCGGGGCAAAGCAACGCAGCCCCCTGGCGCATACTGGAGGTTCCAAGGGGAATTGGTTCCCCCTCTGCAAACGCGCCAGGGGGCTGCATTGCAGAGAGGTGTAAAAAGGGCCGTGGCCTCATTACACCTCTCTGCAATGCAGTTCCCTGGCGCATACTGGAGGTTCCTGGTGGGCTAATTAGCCCCCATGGACCCCCAGTATGCAAGGGGAATTAGTTCCCCCTCTGCAAACGCGCCGGGGGGCTGCGTTGCAGAGAGGTGTAAAAAGGGGCGTGGCCTCATTACTCCTCTCTGTAATGCAGCCCCCTGGCGCATACTGGAGATTCCTGGTGGGCTAGTTGGCCCCCAGGGATCCCGAGTATGCAAGGGGAATTAGTTCCCCCTCTGCAAACGCGCCCGGGGGCTGCATTGCAGAGAGGTGTAAAAAGGGGCATGGCCTCATTACACCTCTCTGCAACGTAGCCTCCTGGCGTATACTGGAGGTTCCCGGTGATGTGAGTGCAAACATGCCCTGAGGCGCGTTTTAAGTTGGGGAATTAATTCCTGTTTAATCCAGAGGTCCCCTAGGGGGCAACTAGTCCAACAGGTATCTCCAGTAAGCGCCATGGAGCTGTGTTGCAGAGTGTTGTAAAAAGGGGGCGTGCCCTTTGAACACCTCTCTACAACACAGATGCCTGGCGCATACTGGAGCTACCTGGTGGGCTAGTTGGCTCACAGGGGACCTCAGGATTGAAGAAGAATTAATTCTCCAATCTAGCTCGCTACTATTCCTGAAGAGTATATTTAACTGTACTTACCAGTAACTTGAATTTCCTTCCATAGAATATCATTGCCTGCTATATAAAATATATATCAATTAAAAAAATATTAAATTAAAAAATATATACTACAATTTAAATATTTTTAAAAACATTGTTTTTCAATTTATAGTAAAAATATGTAATGTAATTTAAAAAATAAAATATCTAAAAATAAATAGTTTAAAATAATGTAAATCGGTATAAAAAATAGAACAATTAATACATTTAATAATTATCATTTACAAAACCTTTGAAATTCACTTAAAAAACCATAGGTTTCACACACGTTATAGTTAGGAATTAGCATTTAAAAAACCTTTGAAATTCACTGAAAAAAACATAAGTTTCACACCAGTTATAGTTAGCTGGACATTTTACTCATACAAAACCATTGAAATTCCCCCGTTATAGTTAGTTGTACTCACTATAACTCGCGCGCCCGCAATCCACTGCTGATGATGTCACATATTACATCATTCATGACATGGTCAGTGACATCACTGATGAGATCACTGATGACATCTCAAATGACATCACTGATGACATCACCATATTTAAACCAAACTGCAACCTCCATCGCTGAGTCACATTTTAGGGTCCACCTACATAACCTCAAACTGGGCAAGAATTCTTATGAATGGATCACGTGCCATGGTATATTGCCCTAACATAATACAAACCACTCCAAAGAACTCTTCAAACCATGCAAGATCAAACTACAGAGTAAGTTTTACCTTTCATTGCAACATCTAAATGCGATAACCTAGCCAGCCACTTCAGTAAAATCAGAAAAATTTGAAAATTATCTAGACAAACATCCACCTGCAAATGACACCCTAATTTTGCCAGCTGGAATGCCTTCACTCTGACTAAGCTTGATTTACTGAAAATGTTAATCTCAAATGCAAAACCATTGAACTTTGTTTCAAGTCTGATACCACCTCCTCTAGCCAAAAATGAACCTGATTCCCACTCTGACTGAAAATCATCAACTTCTCCCTGAGCCAGGGCTCTCTCCTAAATTCCCTCAAGACAGAGTATGCCTGCAGGCTTGAACAATATACTCACAACAATCATTTCCAAAATGATTTCCAAGCTTGGTTTATGAGGGCCTCTGCACTTAAACCTTCATCCTCAGAATTGTGGATGGTGCCCTACTTTGATGGAGGTATTTCCTGCATTCTAGCTCTCCGTAACCTATCAGTTTTCTTTGGTGCTGTTGATCAACCATAAAATCCTATCTTTCTGAGAGAATGCAACTCATTAATATAGGACATTATTTTTCTACACCTATTATTAAACTGTGTTGATTACTACAGGGATATATTATCGAACCTTTGCTATTCAGTCTCTATGTGGAATCGTTAGGCATTGTACTAATAAAAAACAAGGTATTTCTTTCTTGCAGCATTCTGCTGTTATCCAACAATGCTTGAAAATCAAACGCTCTAAATGCATCAAGATACCCGCATCCTTTCCCATGGATATTGCAAAGTGAATAATAGACATAAAACTAAAGTTGAACCATGAGAAGACTGGATTTACCCTCCTCTAACGAAACAAAGGACAGGAACTTCCATTCCAGTGGTGTACTAAGCTCATGGGCATAGGCCTCCCCACAGAAAAACACCTATGCCAAATCTCTTGGCTTCAAATCCTATAAATAACTCCACCTTCAGCAACATATCAAAGAGATGGTCATAAATACCAGTTTACATCTAAAACATACAAAAAGTAATAATTTCGCACATGGACTATGTAAAAGGGCTATTGTTGAAACTTTTGAAATCTCACCTAACTCCCGAAACAGGTGTTCTAAAGTTTGCGTAATGTCCGGTCTAAAATACCAAAAGTCCTCAGTGCATCACACCAGTTGTTCATTACTTCACATCAGACCTGAATATCTGTCTTTGTATATAGATACTTGACAC
Organism: Lissotriton helveticus; assembly: GCF_964261635.1. Lineage (NCBI taxonomy): Eukaryota > Metazoa > Chordata > Amphibia > Caudata > Salamandridae > Lissotriton > Lissotriton helveticus. The sequence goes on along the minus strand of NC_136067.1, from coordinate 740,230,982 downwards.
TTCTATATCCATGAAGTCCTCCAATCCGAAGTAGGCATTTTCTGAACATGTGTCCACAATCTTAAATACTACATTGACACATTTTTGACAGGCCCTTCAATCTCCACTTTTGAAAGGGGCATTAAACAGCACTTTCCAAAAGACTTTTCATAATCAGTACTCACATAGTGCATCTGGTCTCTCCTCAATACCACCCTATAAAGATATCAATATCTTTATGAGGCCTTTATCTCCTGTTCTGATGTCGTATTTTTGCCTTGTACATTTGTTTTTTCCACGCCTGTACAGCACTCTGCTTCACTGTGCCAGATCATGAACCTAAATAGATAAACATAATGTTTTATAAGGTCAGTGAAACTTAAATATGTTATGACATTGTTAACTAAATTTAAAAGTTCATCCAGTGCTAAATGTTAACATCATGTATAGATGTTCCACAATGCAGCATTCTAATGGCGAGCCAATTACCCTATGGTTGGGGAGAGGGGAAGTCGCATTTCGACTGGCCAAGCATATCTGAATGTAAGTAGTTACCCTTCCTTTCTGATAAGCACTATACATTCTTTAGTACTGTGATTTATGTGTCACTTTCAGACATTGTAGAACAGGAGGGCCCACCTCCTCGATTTATTTTAGTGGGAAACCATTATATATTTATTGTCCTCTGACCTCGTTCTCATCTACCATTGTAGGTTTTCATGCAAGCACTCCCCAAACTGCATGTGCTGTGCTCATTTCATCTCTCATCCATTTCCAATATATTTTTCCATTTTTGTGGTCACGATACATAAAGCTTCCGTTAATTTTCAGACAGCTTTGTACCCAATATACACAGAGTGGCCATTGAATTAGCCCCTTGCTAAAGACTGGATGACTTTCTCAGTTACGTGCTCCTTATATTATGTTTTTCTTCCATATTCTTGTTTCTATCATCCTTGGAGAGTTTATTCTCTACCCTTGCCTTTGATTGGATAAGGTATCCTTCCAGTGCTCATGTCATAGAACGTTTTATTTAATTTTTGCCTACTTATTTCTTGTGCATCTCAATCCAATGCAGGGTGTCAGAGCGCTTTACATTTGGTGGGAAAGATATATAACCCACAAACACAAGGAAAAATAGAATACAAGAGTACCATTACATTACATGATGGTAATACACACAACATAATGTTGTAGGATCAAATGGAGTAAAATAATATATGTTATGATGTCCTTTACCTCGAAGGCTCAGAACCATCAGTAATTGATGTCAGGATAGCGTGATGTCAGGAAAAGTGAGCTAAAAGCTAGGTGGCAGTTTGACCAGGGCTGTCTACTAATTGTTTCATACCATTACTGAATAAAGAGAAAATCAGACTTTTGGATCACTTTTCTTTCTTCCCTTTCATTCCCAATGTAACATTCCATTGGATTGAATAATCTGTTCTTTTCCCTCCATTTGCTGGAGTGAGAGCACACTTAAATTCTTTCAGTTGCTTCTTAAACCTTCCTAACCTGCCTCTCCCCTCCCACTCAGTGTGCAGCCGAAGCACGCAAGACACCAGATAGTGAATTAGTGGTGCCCCGGATGTTACTTAGAAACTTGTAATCAACAAAATTGGACACTTGTAACACTGCTCAACCTTTGGTTCAGTGCAAATAAGGAAACCCTCAGAGAAGTCAATGTATGATTGGAAATTGCGGTATATTTGTTTCATCCGCCCCACATTGACATTCACGCAGTTATCATAGGGTTATTCCTATTAGTGTGTACTGCTCACCTCATCCAGAGGTACCTCCAGTCTCGAGTGCAGTGTCCAGAGACAAAAGGACTTTCCCAAAGAAATGGTTTAAAAATGAAAATGAGCACCAGAAAAAATGTATTATAGGGCAAACTTTCATTAGTTAAAAAATAGTAAATACTCAGTTATTGGCCGAGTTACTAGGCCATGTAGTATTGCAGGGTTAGGGTTGTCGACATGTTTCAGCTCTATTGGGCCCGGAGGTCTGTAGAGCTTTCGTCAGGACTTACATAAAAAATGAACAAACAATATTTATAGACACATATAATGCTACTCACACGATTTGTGCGGTAATCCCAAACTCATAGCAGTAATATGAGTGTTGTGTTCTTCACGATCTATGGAAGAATGTGCATTTAAAGCCATTTTAACTAATGACAGTGATTTTAAGAAATTTTCAGATGGGTAAGTGCAGTAACTTAGCTAGTAATCTCATTAACACTTGTATTACTCATGAAGATTTTTCAAGAAAGTAAGCGCAGGAATTCAGGTAATAATTTTATTAACACTGGGATTGCTCATGAAGGGAGGAAATATTGGGAGGCTATGAATACATATTATTTATGAAATACAGGCGCTAGATAATCTCATCATCTCATATTTTGAAGTTTTTCGCTGCTGACCGAGGGGTCTCAAGGTGTATTCTCTCAGCACCGGGTCGGGTGCTATGTTATATCATGTTCAGTGAACACAGGGAAGTATGCCTTTTATCTATCCTGTGTTGTCCTCATTTTGTAAACTGTATGACCGTGAGATCTTATTGCTGTTATTGAGCCTCTCCTAACTGTTTTGGTGCTTGTGGAGATAGCGGATGGTCAAATCTTGCTTACAACTTCGACTAAACATTGAACGAGCTATTGTCATCAAATTATTATAATCGAGTACTAGTACACGCCCTTTCATATTAAACGACAGGGGGGCAATGCCCGCTGTTAAAACGCAGTTAGCTCTTACCTGTCGTGAGAGGAAACTCTGCTTCCAGCGGGGGACGCCTTCATGTGCTGCAGAGCTGAAGCAGAGCAAGAACCTCGGTGAGAATGAGAGGGGAAGAGAAATTATACGGCTTACCCAAGGAGAAAGTCGGAGATATCTTCCGCCATTACCCGCATGGAGGCTATACTCCAGCCTTGTGCTGACTCTGCCCCCGGAGTGCGGAAGTCGAGTTGTGGTTTCTTATTTAAAGGCGGTAGGGCGCCTCGGATTTAAAGGCACAGGGGCACGTCAATTTTACTCGTGGCATGATGCAAACATAAAATTCGTAGATGGTCACAGATTTCAGTTACAAAATTGTAATAACTAGAGGACTGATATAGGATGGTTGGTAATTAGTTACATCTGTTGATTAGGGCCTGTTGTAGGTGCACTTGAGAAGTAAAAGGTCAGGAATTCACATCTCGTCGAGTGGAAGTGTTAGTAATTTACTTAGCAAAGTGATGCCAAGCTATATTGTCATTTAAACCGATTTCGAAAGTGCGCAAGCGGTCCACCCATCTTTGCTCCTTCTCGTACAGTACCTTTTCGGCATTGCCAGATTTGTTGGTCAGCATTTTGATGACTGTCCATTGCATTTCCTCATGGGTGTGGTTCTTTTCCAAGTAGTGGGAGCACAACTTGGTGGTATTCTTTTTCAACCTGATATTACTCTTGTGCTCTCCTATCCTGAGCTTGACTTTGCGGCAGGTCATCCCGATATATTGTTTCTGGCACGGGCACTGAATCATGTAGATAACATGAGATGAATTGCAGTTTGTGAACTGCTTCTGAGTCCATACAAAGTCATTCTTTAGTTGCAGGGTTTTTGTGGCTGTTGTTGTTTTGCAAGCAACACAGGTTCCGCACGGGAAGTGTCCTGACAGGGGGGTCATATTGACACTGTTGGTTACAGATAAAAGGGCAGTAGACCTGGGGCGGGTATGGACCAGAGTGTCCTTAAGGTTTTTGGTCCTTCTATTCGCGAACCTTGGTCTGGGCCAATCGAACTGTCCAGTGTTCACTATATGCCAGTTCTTTTTTATTAACTTCTGAATAGCATATGTTGCTGGATTGAAAGTAGTCACACACGTGGTTAGATCTTTTACTGGTTCTTTTTGGTATGTTTGTAAGAGACACTCACGAGGTTGGTTGTCAGCTCTTTTTTTACATTTTTTGATGACTCTTTCGGTATAGTCCCTCTTTTTTAGTTTTTTGCTCAGGTCCATTGCTTGTTCTTGGTAATCACTGTTTTTGCTACAATTTCTTTTGAGGCGCAGAAATTGGCTAAAAGGCAAATTGTCTCTTAGAGGCTTGGGGTGATGGCTCTTGTGGGACAACAGACTGTTTTTCGCCGTCGGTTTCGTGTATGTTTTAGTCTGTAGGATACTCCTTTCGTTGAATATTGTCAGATCCAAAAAGTCAAGATGGTTATTGCTGGAAGTATGTGTGAATTTTAACCATGGATCCAGGGTGTTAAGCCATAACATAAACTCTGCCAGGTCTTGGTCGGTGTTCCAAATTAGGAAAATGTCATCGATGTATCTCTTCCAGTATATAATACTGGAAGAGAACATGTTGGTTTCATTGAGGACAAACTCTGTTTCGAATTGGCTAACATAGAGTCCTGCCACCGAAGGCGCTGCCCATGGAGGTACCATGGGTTTGGAGGTACAGGTGGTCGTTGTACTTGAAGAAATTTTCTTTAAGTGCCAGCTTGCAGCATTCCAGTATAAAATGTCTTGGTGTATTATACTGCCACGTCTCTGCGTAAAGGACATCCTCTAACATCTGTAGTGTTGTATCTTGAGGGAGACTCGTGAAGAGAGATTCCACATCTAGGCCTACTAGAAGCATCGTAGTAGGGTCGAAAGGCATGTTTTCAATCTGTAACAGGAGATCTCTTGTATCTTTTAGGTATGTACATGTTTTTTGAACAAGAGGTTTCAAAAATTCGTCTGCGAATTTTGAAAGGGGCTCTAGCACGGATCCAATTCCGGACACTATCGGGCGCCCTGGAGGTGGTATCCTGTTTTTATGGGTTTTTGGGAGGGAGTAGAGATATGGAATAACTGGCTCCCTGACCATTAAAAAATCTGCTTCTTTTTTGGATATCCATCCTTTAGTTTCAGCCTCATATACCATGATGGATATGGTATTTTGGAGTCTCTCAGTGTGCAGTTCGAGCAAGCACTCCTAAAAGGAATAGATAATCTGGACACGAGCGGAACCAAAGTTTTTCAAAACCTGACAAAGAAGGAACGTCTGGCAATGGAAGATCTGAGTAAAAACGAAGATCTGGTGATAAAACCTGCGGATAAGGGGGGAGGCACAGTAATCCTCTCCAAGGCAGGCTATAACCAACAATGTCTAGCCCTCCTCTCTGACACCAGATTTTACCAGAGAATCATAATGGATCCCACTGAGAGACTCCAAAATACCATATCCATCATGGTATATGAGGCTGAAACTAAAGGATGGATATCCAAAAAAGAAGCAGATTTTTTAATGGTCAGGGAGCCAGTTATTCCATATTTCTACTCCCTCCCAAAAACCCATAAAAACTGGATACCACCTCCAGGGCTCCCGATACTGTCCGGAATTGGATCCGTGCTAGAGCCCCTTTCAAAATTCGCAGACGAATTTTTGAAACCTCTTGTTCAAAAAACATGTACATACCTAAAAGATACAAGAGATCTCCTGTTACAGATTGAAAACATGCCTTTCGACCCTACTGCGATGCTTCTAGTAGGCCTAGATGTGGAATCTCTCTTCATGAGTCTCCCTCAAGATACAACACTACAGATGTTAGAGGATGTCCTTTACTCAGAGACGTGGCAGAATAATACACCAAGACATTTTATACTGGAATGCTGCAAGCTGGCACTTAAAGAAAATTTCTTCAAGTACAACGACCACCTGTACCTCCAAACCCATGGTACCTCCATGGGCAGCGCCTTCGCGCCTTCGGTGGCAGGACTCTATGTTAGCCAATTCGAAACAGAGTTTGTCCTCAATGAAACCAACATGTTCTCTTCCAGTATCATATACTGGAAGAGATACATCGATGACATTTTCCTAATTTGGAACACCGACCAAGACCTGGCAGAGTTTATGTTATGGCTTAACACCCTGGATCCATGGTTAAAATTCACACATACTTCCAGCAATAACCATCTTTACTTTTTGGATCTGACAATATTCAACGAAAGGAGTATCCTACAGACTAAAACATACACGAAACCGACGGCGAAAAACAGTCTGTTGTCCCACAAGAGCCATCACCCCAAGCCTCTAAGACACAATTTGCCTTTTAGCCAATTTCTGCGCCTCAAAAGAAATTGTAGCAAAAACAGTGATTACCAAGAACAAGCAATGGACCTGAGCAAAAAACTAAAAAAGAGGGACTATACCGAAAGAGTCATCAAAAAATGTAAAAAAAGAGCTGACAACCAACCTCGTGAGTGTCTCTTACAAACATACCAAAAAGAACCAGTAAAAGATCTAACCACGTGTGTGACTACTTTCAATCCAGCAACATATGCTATTCAGAAGTTAATAAAAAAGAACTGGCATATAGTGAACACTGGACAGTTCGATTGGCCCAGACCAAGGTTCGCGAATAGAAGGACCAAAAACCTTAAGGACACTCTGGTCCATACCCGCCCCAGGTCTACTGCCCTTTTATCTGTAACCAACAGTGTCAATATGACCCCACTGTCAGGACACTTCCCGTGCGGAACCTGTGTTGCTTGCAAAACAACAACAGCCACAAAAACCCTGCAACTAAAGAATGACTTTGTATGGACTCAGAAGCAGTTCACAAACTGCAATTCATCTCATGTTATCTACATGATTCAGTGCCCGTGCCAGAAACAATATATCGGGATGACCTGCCACAAAGTCAAGCTCAGGATAGGAGAGCACAAGAGTAATATCAGGTTGAAAAAGAATACCACCAAGTTGTGCTCCCACTACTTGGAAAAGAACCACACCCATGAGGAAATGCAATGGACAGTCATCGAAATGCTGATCAACAAATCTGGCAATGCCGAAAAGGTACTGTACGAGAAGGAGCAAAGATGGGTGGACCGCTTGCGCACTTTCGAAATCGGTTTAAATGACAATATAGCTTGGCATCACTTTGCTAAGTAAATTACTAACACTTCCACTCGACGAGATGTGAATTCCTGACCTTTTACTTCTCAAGTGCACCTACAACAGGCCCTAATCAACAGATGTAACTAATTACCAACCATCCTATATCAGTCCTCTAGTTATTACAATTTTGTAACTGAAATCTGTGACCATCTACGAATTTTATGTTTGCATCATGCCACGAGTAAAATTGACGTGCCCCTGTGCCTTTAAATCCGAGGCGCCCTACCGCCTTTAAATAAGAAACCACAACTCGACTTCCGCACTCCGGGGGCAGAGTCAGCACAAGGCTGGAGTATAGCCTCCATGCGGGTAATGGCGGAAGATATCTCCGACTTTCTCCTTGGGTAAGCCGTATAATTTCTCTTCCCCTCTCATTCTCACCGAGGTTCTTGCTCTGCTTCAGCTCTGCAGCACATGAAGGCGTCCCCCGCTGGAAGCAGAGTTTCCTCTCACGACAGGTAAGAGCTAACTGCGTTTTAACAGCGGGCATTGCCCCCCTGTCGTTTAATATGTAAGGGCGTGTACTAGTACTCGATTATAATCATTTGATGACAATAGCTCGTTCAATGTTTAGTCGAAGTTTTAAGCAAGATTTGACCATCCGCTATCTCCACAAGCACCAAAACAGTTAGGAGAGGCTCAATAACAGAAATAGGATCTCACGGTCATACAGTTTACAAAATGAGGACAACACAGGATAGATAAAAGGCATACTTCCCTGTGTTCACTGAACATGATATAACATAGCACCCGACCCGGTGCTGAGAGAATACACCTTGAGACCCCTCGGTCAGCAGCGAAAAACTTCAAAATATGAGATGATGAGATTATCTAGCGCCTGTATTTCATAAATAATATGTATTCATAGCCTCCCAATATTTCCTCCCTTCATGAGCAATCCCAGTGTTAATCAAATTATTACCTGAATTCCTGCGCTTACTTTCTTGAAAAATCTTCATGAGTAATACAAGTGTTAATGAGATTACTAGCTAAGTTACTGCACTTACCCATCTGAAAATTTCTTAAAATCACTGTCATTAGTTAAAATTGCTTTAAATGCACATTCTTCCATAGATCGTGAAGAACACAACACTCATATAACTGCTATGAGTTTGGGATTACCGCACAAATCGTGTGAGTAGCATTATATGTGTCTATAAATATTGTTTGTTCATTTTTTATGTAAGTCCTGACGAAAGCTCTACAGACCTCCGGGCCCAATAGAGCTGAAACATGTCGACAACCCTAACCCTGCAATACTACACGGCCTAGTAACTCGGCCAATAACTGAGTATTTACTATTTTTTAACTAATGAAAGTTTGCCCTATAATAAATTTTTTCTGGTGCTCATTTTCATTTTTAAACCATTTCTTTGGGAAAGTCCTTTTGTCTCTGGACACTGCACTCGAGACTGGAGGTACCTCTGGATGAGGTGAGCAGTACACACTAATAGGAATAACCCTTTCATAACTGCGTGAATGTCAATGTGGGGCGGATGAAACAAATATACCGCAATTTCCAATCATACATTGACTTCTCTGAGGGTTTCCTTATTTGCACTGAACCAAAGCTTGAGCAGTGTTACAAGTGTCCAATTTTGTTGATTACAAATTGATTACTTTGGGGAAAGAAACGGACACTCAAAATCCTCATCCCTCCTTGTTGATTAACTGTGTATATAAGCAGCGCACAGCTGCGGGAACTGAAATTTACAAATAAGTTTTCTAAACAAAACTTCAATCATGGAAGGAATTGTGGGATTAAGCTATGATGCAAGTGAAATTGATGAATTACTAGCGGCGCAACCACTCATCAACAATGCAGATTTAACAGAAGCCCTATCCCAGACGGATGACTGGGACACTTTATCAGAGAAGAAGAAGAACCAAATCAGAACTGCGATTCACGGAATTATTATGACCGAGTATTTAAGGTCCAAAATAGCGCCTAGAGGCCTATGGGTCGGCAATGCACCTCGCATCTTTCTCCACGATTTGGCATTCCGAAAAGACTGGTCTTCCATCTCATGGAAATGCACCCTAGACTATTTGGTTCTGATTATCAAAACAGCAAGACGACTCTCGGAAGCACTACTCCTAGAAATAGAAGCCTGTGAAAACGAGCTGAAAAAGGGCATCAACCCACAAGTCTACAAAAAAAGACTGGATGAAATGACAAAGGAAATGGAAGAAACACAAGAGTTCCTGATGCAGAACAAGTTACAGAAACTTGCAAAAGATATCAAGAAATTCAGCCAGGAAAAGATGCACCCATACATAAAAGATGATTTCGTTTTCACAGAAGCAAACTCAGACAATGAATCCGTCGGAAAAAATTCATCTAACAACTCTTTTAATAGTTCAGATGACTACAACCCGACTAGAGGTCGAAATAACTTCCGACACCAACGCCCAAGAAGAGGTAATAGATGGCAACGTCCTTACCATCCCACTTTCAACATACCATATTACCAACCTTTTGTTCCACACTACGGAGGCTGGGCTGATCCATTCCAACAAGGAATGCAAGGGATGCAACAGATGCCCCAACTGATGGACCAACAAATGCCGGGACAGCATAATCAGCACCAACAAGAACAACCGTCTTTTTTATCCCGAGGCCGACCCCAGCCCCGAGGAAAAAGAAAGTCACTGACCTGGCAAGACCAGCAGAGAAACGTCCAAACACGGAGCATGGCAGCAGCACAACCTTCAACCAGCAAGAACACTCACTAATCGTCAACCTCTCAGACGTAGAGCTTACCAGCGACCAAATATCTGTCTTGAATAATGGACTGGGTTTCGTTCCGACCCCAAAAATAGACACTTTTTAAAATCAAAAGTGAACTGGCTGAATTCTGCAGAACTCTAAAATTAAAAGCTTTCTTCTCTAATACTACTACCAAACAGTCTGAGGGTGATACTACCCTCCGGAAGAAATCAACTTTCAACCCCCCTTCATCCAGCATACCGCCAGAACTCCACACCTTCGAGCAAGCACTCCTAAAAGGAATAGATAATCTGGACACGAGCGGAACCAAAGTTTTTCAAAACCTGACAAAGAAGGAACGTCTGGCAATGGAAGATCTGAGTAAAAACGAAGATCTGGTGATAAAACCTGCGGATAAGGGGGGAGGCACAGTAATCCTCTCCAAGGCAGGCTATAACCAACAATGTCTAGCCCTCCTCTCTGACACCAGATTTTACCAGAGAATCATAATGGATCCCACTGAGAGACTCCAAAATACCATATCCATCATGGTATATGAGGCTGAAACTAAAGGATGGATATCCAAAAAAGAAGCAGATTTTTCAATGGTCAGGGAGCCAGTTATTCCATATTTCTACTCCCTCCCAAAAACCCATAAAAACAGGATACCACCTCCAGGGCGCCCGATAGTGTCCGGAATTGGATCCGTGCTAGAGCCCCTTTCAAAATTCGCAGACAAATTTTTGAAACCTCTTGTTCAAAAAACATGTACATACCTAAAAGATACAAGAGATCTGGTGTTACAGATTGAAAACATGCCTTTCGACCCTACTGCGATGCTTCTAGTAGGCCTAGATGTGGAATCTCTCTTCACGAGTCTCCGTCAAGATACAACACTACAGATGTTAGAGGATGTCCTTTACTCAGAGACGTGGCAGTATAATACACCAAGACATTTTATACTGGAATGCTGCAAGCTGGCACTTAAAGAAAATTTCTTCAAGAACAACGACCACCTGTACCTCCAAACCCATGGTACCTCCATGGGCAGCGCCTTCGCGCCTTCGGTGGCAGGACTCTATGTTAGCCAATTCGAAACAGAGTTTGTCCTCAATGAAACCAACATGTTCTCTTCCAGCATCATATACTGGAAGAGATACATCGATGACATTTTCCTAATTTGGAACACCGACCAAGACCTGGCAGAGTTTATGTTATGGCTTAACACCCTGGATCCATGGTTAAAATTCACACATACTTCCAGCAATAACCATCTTGACTTTTTGGATCTGACAATATTCAACGAAAGGAGTATCCTACAGACTAAAACATACACAAAACCGACGGCGAAAAACAGTCTGTTGTCCCACAAGAGCCGTCACCCCAAGCCTCTAAGAGACAATTTGCCTTTTAGCCAATTTCTGCGCCTCAAAAGAAATTGTAGCAAAAACAGTGATTACCAAGAACAAGCAATGGACCTGAGCAAAAAACTAAAAAAGAGGGACTATACCGAAAGAGTCATCAAAAAATGTAAAAAAAGAGCTGACAACCAACCTCGTGAGTGTCTCTTACAAACATACCAAAAAGAACCAGTAAAAGATCTAACCACGTGTGTGACTACTTTCAATCCAGCAACATATGCTATTCAGAAGTTAATAAAAAAGAACTGGCATATAGTGAACACTGGACAGTTCGATTGGCCCAGACCAAGGTTCGCGAATAGAAGGACCAAAAACCTTAAGGACACTCTGGTCCATACCCGCCCCAGGTCTACTGCCCTTTTATCTGTAACCAACAGTGTCAATATGACCCCCCTGTCAGGACACTTCCCGTGGGGAACCTGTGTTGCTTGCAAAACAACAACAGCCACAAAAACCCTGCAACTAAAGAATGACTTTGTATGGACTCAGAAGCAGTTCACAAACTGCAATTCATCTCATGTTATCTACATGATTCAGTGCCCGTGACAGAAACAATATATCGGGATGACCTGCCGCAAAGTCAAGCTCAGGATAGGAGAGCACAAGAGTAATATCAGGTTGAAAAAGAATACCACCAAGTTGTGCTCCCACTACTTGGAAAAGAACCACACCCATGAGGAAATGCAATGGACAGTCATCGAAATGCTGACCAACAAATCTGGCAATGCCGAAAAGGTACTGTACGAGAAGGAGCAAAGATGGGTGGACCGCTTGCGCACTTTCGAAATCGGTTTAAATGACAATATAGCTTGGCATCACTTTGCTAAGTAAATTACTAACACTTCCACTCGACGAGGTGTGAATTCCTGACCTTTTACTTCTCAAGTGCACCTACAACAGGCCCTAATCAACAGATGTAACTAATTACCAACCATCCTATATCAGTCCTCTAGTTATTATGTTATGTTATGTTATGTTATGTTATTAAAATTTCTAGAGCGCACAGCTGCCCCAGCAAAGGGGCGTCCTGGCGCTTTGACAGATGCTATAACATAACACACTAAAAAGATTAGCCAGAAACTGGAAAGAGGAAAGTTTTAATGGCCTGCCTGAAGGCAAACATATCCTCAAGAGCACGAATGTGGACTGGTAGCGAGTTCCATAGGCCAGCCGCTAGAACCCTAAAAGAACGGCCACCCATCCTGCTCAACCTGAAGCGTGGGCAGACAGCCAAATGGAGACCCTCCGATCTTAAAGATCTCGATGGCACATAGGGTGTAAGCAGAGTAACAAGTGCCGGTGGCGAAGAAGTTTTCAAAATTTTGAAGGCCAGACACAGCGCCTTGAACTTGATTCGCTGTCTGACCGGGAGCCAATGCAAGGCCATGATGGTGCCCGACACCGAACAGTGTCTGGGAAGGCCCACAATGGCTCGTGCCGTGGCATTTTGTACTCTTTGGAGCCTAGAGGCCTCCGCTTGATTCACCCCTAACAACAGTGAGCTACCGTAGTCCAGCCTAGATAGTATTGAGGCCTGAACTACGAGCTGTCTGGTAGGGGGATCAAAGTACTTCAAGACTGGCCTAATACCACGCAGTATTCCATAACATGTGGCAGCCACCTTCATGGTGTGGTCCTTGAAGGAAAGTGCAGAGTCTACCCAGACTCCTAGATTTCTCACTCCAGCCACTGGAATAGGTGTGACACCAAGCTCTGACGGCCACCACTGATTACCCCATAGCTCAGCTTGCTTCCCAAGAACCAATACCTCCGTTTTGGTGGCATTCAACTGGAGGCAGTTGGTGCGAAGCCAGCTTGCTACTGCCAAGAGACCCGCACGGAATCTCGAAGCTGCTACCTCGGGGTCTCCGCTAAGTGTCACCGCTAGCTGTGTGTCGTCCGCATATGAGGCCATCGTAAGGCCCCACTGTTTGACGACACCAGCCAACGGTTTCACATAGAGATTAAATATAGTCGGGCTCAGTGAAGATCCCTGAGGAACCCCCGTCTTCAGGGGGTAAGTAGTGGATTGGCCAGGTGGTATAGCCACTTTAAAAGTACGATCAGCCAGAAAGGACCGGAACCATTGGAGAGCGACATCCGTCACTCCCGCCTCCTGTAAGCGCTGGATAAGTATTTGGTGGGACACAGTATCGAAAGCAGCGCTTAAATCTAATAATATAAGCGCTGCGGTATGACCCATGTCAAGTACCTGGCGAAGATGTTCCAAGATGTAAAGTAGTGCCGTCTCGGTACTGTGTCCTGACCTAAATCCATTCTGGCTGGGGTCCAAGATCTGGTTGCAAGCCAGATGCTCGGACAGAACCGAGTTGACATGCGCTTCTGTTACCTTGGCAATCCACGGCAACAGGGAGATAGGTCGGTAATTTTCTGGCAGTCGGGGGTCAGAATTTGCTTTTTTTAATATGGGGGTAACCACTGCCTGCTTCCAGGCCGCGGGTACAGTTCCAGAAGACAGGGACATATTAATGAGATCCAGTATGGGATTACGACACAGCGGGGAGAGTGTATTAATGAAGGCAGGCTTCAGCGGGTCCGCCGGGGAACCTGATTTGACCTTGAGGCTGAGTCTGTCAAAAGCCTCAACCGACAATTCAGGTAAGATAGCCAGAGGCTCATGATCCAATGTATCAGAGACAGTGGCTTCTCGATCCTGGTGGAGTGTGTCGAACCCGTGATATATTTTTTCCACTTTCTCCACAAAAAAAGAGGCCAGTTTATCACAGTGTGAGTCTGTGCAAATCGCCTCTGCTGAGGATCTATTTTTCATTAGGTCCTTCAGTACCTTAAAAATCAGTTTTGAGCGGTTGGTACTGGTGGCAAATTCCTGGGCATAAAATGCAGCTCTAGCTCTGCATATAGCTCTGTGATAAAACTTTAACTCAGTGAAATACCGGATTTTCTGGGCCGGGTCATATGAGCGTCTCCATTCCCTCTCTGTCTTACGGCAGGATCTTTTCAATTCTGCCAAAGACTCGTTATACCAGGGGCTAGGTACTTTTGTTCGGCCTTTCGCCCATCGTAAAGGTATCAGAGAGTCCAAGGCGTCAGTTACCCACAGGCAAAACTGTTGGTAGCCTTGTTCCACATTGGTGAGATTGTTTAAAGGTTTCCGCTCTAATATACCGTAGAACTCCTCCAGCGTAAGTTTATACCACGGCCTTTTAAGAGTTAGCCTTTCCCTGGATATAAACGGCTTGTCATGGACCGGGCAAAGTGCCTCTACAAGTAGATGATCAGTCCACCCTATCCTCCTTGGATCTGACACCCTTAACCCCTCGAGTGTGGAAAAGAAGGGGTCAAGGATATGGCCTCCAACATGAGTTGGACGGGTGACAAGCTGAATAAGTTGGAGAGCTTCCAAGTCAGCCAACAGGGAGCTAACGGTAGTGGATGACCCATTATCAAAATGGATGTTAAGGTCACCCAGAATATTAAAGTTGGCACAGCCCAATGCTATAGGACTGACCATATCGGCCAAGGCGGATCTAAATACCGAGTCATTGCCGGGGGGGCGGTAGACCAGCAGCCCACTGAAGGTGAACTGATGGGAGAAGGCGACTTTAAAAATGGCGCTTTCACATGCGGGTAGTCCTGATGGCTTCCATTCTGCTGGGAAGCAGGATTTGACAGCCATAGCAATGCCACCACCTCTTGTGGTCCTATTAGAGGTGAAGATGGTATAGTTCTGGGGAAATGCCAAGTTCAATATGGCAGAGTCAGAGTCCTGAAGCCAGGTTTCTGTCATTAAGAAAACGTCTGGATCCTCTTTATCTATCAAGTCATAGATGGACAGGTGGTGCTTTACAAGAGATCTCACATTAAGACACCAAATACGGAGATCTCGCGAAACAGCACGAGGCCGTATGACAGGGACGACGTTTTCCAAGGATCGTATTTTGGTTGGGCTCTTAAGAGACCAGCCTTCACAAACGCAGCTGTAAGGGCCAACTAAAGGGTCCACAGGCTTACACACAGAGCTTCTGGACCGATGACCTATGGCCAACAGCTCCGAACGTGTATAAAATATCATACCTGGCAGCGCGATGAAACGCTGAGATAGCAATTACGACCGAGCCTGCCCTGCCCCGCGCTGCCTCGACGCGGACGAGCGCAGACGGGCAGGACTCAGGCACGACTCCGGCTAAGCGACGGCGTCCACAACTGCGCGTCCCGCTGCGCGGGAGGGGGGAGCTTTAAATAGGCTCTCCAATCGTGGCGCGAGCGCGAGGACGCTCCAAGATGGCGCCTAAAGCTAGACTTACTGCCCAATCCAAGATGGCGCCCGCAGTGAGCCACCCCCGGGATCCAGGCCCGCCAAAACGGCAGTGCGGGAAACAATTATGTGCGGAATGGGGACGGGGGCAAGACCCTGTCAAAACCAGGGGAAAGTGCAGAAAAGAAAGAAAATCAAAATACAAAATCAGGTAAGTTAAAACAAGCGCGCTAGCAATAGCGCTGGCAACAGCAAATATTGCGCGTTAAAATCAGCATCTGTCAAGACCTGACAAGAGCCAGGGTCCGCCTTAAATAGGCTCTCCAATCGTGGCGCGAGCGCGAGGACGCTCCAAGATGGCGCCTAAAGCTAGACTTACTGCCCAATCCAAGATGGCGCCCGCAGTGAGCCACCCCCGGGATCCAGGCCCGCCAAAACGGCAGTGCGGGAAACAATTATGTGCGGAATGGGGACGGGGGCAAGACCCTGTTAAAACCAGGGGAAAGTGCAGAAAAGAAAGAAAATCAAAATACAAAATCAGGTAAGTTAAAACAAGCGCGCTAGCAATAGCGCTGGCAACAGCAAATATTGCGCGTTAAAATCAGCATCTGTCAATTCGTAACTGAAATCTGTGACCATCTACGAATTTTATGTTTGCATCATGCCACGAGTAAAATTGACGTGCCCCTGTGCCTTTAAATCCGAGGCGCCCTACCGCCTTTAAATAAGAAACCACAACTCGACTTCCGCACTCCGGGGGCAGAGTCAGCACAAGGCTGGAGTATAGCCTCCATGCGGGTAATGGCAGAAGATATCTCCGACTTTCTCCTTGGGTAAGCCGTATAATTTCTCTTCCCCTCTCATTCTCACCGAGGTTCTTGCTCTGCTTCAGCTCTGCAGCACATGAAGGCGTCCCCCGCTGGAAGCAGAGTTTCCTCTCACGACAGGTAAGAGCTAACTGCGTTTTAACAGCGGGCATTGCCCCCCTGTCGTTTAATATGAAAGGGCGTGTACTAGTACTCGATTATAATCATTTGATGACAATAGCTCGTTCAATGTTTAGTCGAAGTTTTAAGCAAGATTTGACCATCCGCTATCTCCACAAGCACCAAAACAGTTAGGAGAGGCTCAATAACAGCAATAAGATCTCACGGTCATACAGTTTACAAAATGAGGACAACACAGGATAGATAAAAGGCATACTTCCCTGTGTTCACTGAACATGATATGACATAGCACCCAACCCGGTGCTGAGAGAATACACCTTGAGACCCCTCGGTCAGCAGCGAAAAACTTCAAAATATGAGATGATGAGATTATCTAGCGCCTGTATTTCATAAATAATATGTATTCATAGCCTCCCAATATTTCCTCCCTTCATGAGCAATCCCAGTGTTAATAAAATTATTACCTGAATTCCTGCGCTTACTTTCTTGAAAAATCTTCATGAGTAATACAAGTGTTAATGAGATTACTAGCTAAGTTACTGCACTTACCCATCTGAAAATTTCTTAAAATCACTGTCATTAGTTAAAATTGCTTTAAATGCACATTCTTCCATAGATCGTGAAGAACACAACACTCATATAACTGCTATGAGTTTGGGATTACCGCACAAATCGTGTGAGTAGCATTATATGTGTCTATAAATATTGTTTGTTCATTTTTTATGTAAGTCCTGACGAAAGCTCTACAGACCTCCGGGCCCAATAGAGCTGAAACATGTCGACAACCCTAACCCTGCAATACTACACGGCCTAGTAACTCGGCCAATAACTGAGTATTTACTATTTTTTAACTAATGAAAGTTTGCCCTATAATAAATTTTTTCTGGTGCTCATTTTCATTTTTAAACCATTTCTTTGGGAAAGTCCTTTTGTCTCTGGACACTGCACTCGAGACTGGAGGTACCTCTGGATGAGGTGAGCAGTACACACTAATAGGAATAACCCTATGATAACTGCGTGAATGTCAATGTGGGGCGGATGAAACAAATATACCGCAATTTCCAATCATACATTGACTTCTCTGAGGGTTTCCTTATTTGCACTGAACCAAAGGTTGAGCAGTGTTACAAGTGTCCAATTTTGTTGATTACAAATTGATTACTTTGGGGAAAGAAACGGACACTCAAAATCCTCATCCCTCCTTGTTGATTAACTGTGTATATAAGCAGCGCACAGCTGCGGGAACTGAAATTTACAAATAAGTTTTCTAAACAAAACTTCAATAATGGAAGGAATTGTGGGATTAAGCTATGATGCAAGTGAAATTGATGAATTACTAGCGGCGCAACCACTCATCAACAATGCAGATTTAACAGAAGCCCTATCCCAGACGGATGACTGGGACACTTTATCAGAGAAGAAGAAGAACCAAATCAGAACTGCGATTCACGGAATTATTATGACCGAGTATTTAAGGTCCAAAATAGCGCCTAGAGGCCTATGGGTCGGCAATGCACCTCGCATCTTTCTCCACGATTTGGCATTCCGAAAAGACTGGTCTTCCATCTCATGGAAATGCACCCTAGACTATTTGGTTCTGATTATCAAAACAGCAAGACGACTCTCGGAAGCACTACTCCTAGAAATAGAAGCCTGTGAAAACGAGCTGAAAAAAGGCATCAACCCACAAGTCTACAAAAAAGACTGGATGAAATGACAAAGGAAATGGAAGAAACACAAGAGTTCCTGATGCAGAACAAGTTACAGAAACTTGCAAAAGATATCAAGAAATTCAGCCAGGAAAAGATGCACCCATACATAAAAGATGATTTCGTTTTCACAGAAGCAAACTCAGACAATGAATCCGTCGGAAAAAATTCATCTAACAACTCTTTTAATAGTTCAGATGACTACAACCCGACTAGAGGTCGAAATAACTTCCGACACCAACGCCCAAGAAGAGGTAATAGATGGCAACGTCCTTACCATCCCACTTTCAACATACCATATTACCAACCTTTTGTTCCACACTACGGAGGCTGGGCTGATCCATTCCAACATGGAATGCAAGGGATGCAACAGATGCCCCAACTGATGGACCAACAAATGCCGGGACAGCATAATCAGCACCAACAAGAACAACCGTCTTTTTTATCCCGAGGCCGACCCCAGCCCCGAGGAAAAAGAAAGTCACTGACCTGGCAAGACCAGCAGAGAAACGTCCAAACACGGAGCATGGCAGCAGCACAACCTTCAACCAGCAAGAACACTCACTAATCGTCAACCTCTCAGACGTAGAGCTTACCAGCGACCAAATATCTGTCTTGAATAATGGACTGGGTTTCGTTCCTACCCCAAAAATAGACACTTTCAAAATCA
Organism: Lissotriton helveticus; assembly: GCF_964261635.1. Classification (NCBI taxonomy): domain Eukaryota; kingdom Metazoa; phylum Chordata; class Amphibia; order Caudata; family Salamandridae; genus Lissotriton; species Lissotriton helveticus. Next base: position 740,212,377 of record NC_136067.1, on the reverse strand, counting down.
AAAGTGAACTGGCTGAATTCTGCAGAACTCTAAAATTAAAAGCTTTCTTCTCTAATACTACTACCAAACAGTCTGAGGGTGATACTACCCTCCGGAAGAAATCAACTTTCAACCCCCCTTCATCCAGCATACCGCCGGAACTCCACACCTTCGAGCAAGCACTCCTAAAAGGAATAGATAATCTGGACACGAGCGGAACCAAAGTTTTTCAAAACCTGACAAAGAAGGAACGTCTGGCAATGGAAGATCTGAGTAAAAACGAAGATCTGGTGATAAAACCTGCGGATAAGGGGGGAGGCACAGTAATCCTCTCCAAGGCAGGCTATAGCCAACAATGTCTAGCCCTCCTCTCTGACACCAGATTTTACCAGAGAATCATAATGGATCCCACTGAGAGACTCCAAAATACCATATCCATCATGGTATATTAGGCTGAAACTAAAGGATGGATATCCAAAAAAGAAGCAGATTTGTTAATGGTCAGGGAGCCAGTTATTCCATATTTCTACTCCCTCCCAAAAACCCATAAAAACAGGATACCACCTCCAGGGCGCCCAATAGTGTCCGGAATTGGATCCGTGCTAGAGCCCCTTTCAAAATTCGCAGACGAATTTTTGAAACCTCTTGTTCAAAAAACATGTACATACCTAAAAGATACAAGAGATCTCCTGTTACAGATTGAAAACATGCCTTTCGACCCTACTACGATGCTTCTAGTAGGCCTAGATGTGGAATCTCTCTTCACGAGTCTCCCTCAAGATACAACACTACAGATGTTAGAGGATGTCCTTTACTCAGAGACGTGGCAGTATAATACACCAAGACATTTTATACTGGAATGCTGCAAGCTGGCACTTAAAGAAAATTTCTTCAAGTACAACGACCACCTGTACCTCCAAACCCGTGGTACCTCCATGGGCAGCGCCTTCGCGCCTTCGGTGGCAGGACTCTATGTTAGCCAATTCGAAACAGAGTTTGTCCTCAATGAAACCAACATGTTCTCTTCCAGTATCAGATACTGGAAGAGATACATCGATGACATTTTCCTAATTTGGAACACCGACCAAGACCTGGCAGAGTTTATGTTATGGCTTAACACCCTGGATCCATGGTTAAAATTCACACATACTTCCAGCAATAACCATCTTGACTTTTTGGATCTGACAATATTCAACGAAAGGAGTATCCTACAGACTAAAACATACACGAAACCGACGGCGAAAAACAGTCTGTTGTCCCACAAGAGCCATCACCCCAAGCCTCTAAGAGACAATTTGCCTTTTAGCCAATTTCTGCGCCTCAAAAGAAATTGTAGCAAAAACAGTGATTACCAAGAACAAGCAATGGACCTGAGCAAAAAACTAAAAAAAGGGACTATACCGAAAGAGTCATCAAAAAATGTAAAAAAAGAGCTGACAACCAACCTCTTGAGTGTCTCTTACAAACATACCAAAAAGAACCAGTAAAAGATCTAACCACGTGTGTGACTACTTTCAATCCAGCAACATATGCTATTCAGAAGTTAATAAAAAAGAACTGGCATATAGTGAACACTGGACAGTTCGATTGGCCCAGACCAAGGTTCGCGAATAGAAGGACCAAAAACCTTAAGGACACTCTGGTCCATACCCGCCCCAGGTCTACTGCCCTTTTATCTGTAACCAACAGTGTCAATATGACCCCCCTGTCAGGACACTTCCCGTGCGGAACCTGTGTTGCTTGCAAAACAACAACAGCCACAAAAACCCTGCAACTAAAGAATGACTTTGTATGGACTCAGAAGCAGTTCACAAACTGCAATTCATCTCATGTTATCTACATGATTCAGTGCCCGTGCCAGAAACAATATATCGGGATGACCTGCCGCAAAGTCAAGGTCAGGATAGGAGAGCACAATAGTAATATCAGGTTGAAAAAGAATACCACCAAGTTGTGCTCCCACTACTTGGAAAAGAACCACACCCATGAGGAAATGCAATGGACAGTCATCGAAATGCTGACCAACAAATCTGGCAATGCCGAAAAGGTACTGTACGAGAAGGAGCAAAGATGGGTGGACCGCTTGCGCACTTTCGAAATCGGTTTAAATGACAATATAGCTTGGCATCACTTTGCTAAGTAAATTACTAACACTTCCACTCGACGAGATGTGAATTCCTGACCTTTTACTTCTCAAGTGCACCTACAACAGGCCCTAATCAACAGATGTAACTAATTACCAACCATCCTATATCAGTCCTCTAGTTATTACAATTTTGTAACTGAAATCTGTGACCATCTACGAATTTTATGTTTGCATCATGCCACGAGTAAAATTGACGTGCCCCTGTGCCTTTAAATCCGAGGCGCCCTACCGCCTTTAAATAAGAAACCACAACTCGACTTCCGCACTCCGGGGGCAGAGTCAGCACAAGGCTGGAGTATAGCCTCCATGCGGGTAATGGCGGAATATATCTCCGACTTTCTCCTTGGGTAAGCCGTATAATTTCTCTTCCCCTCTCATTCTCACCGAGGTTCTTGCTCTGCTTCAGCTCTGCAGCACATGAAGGCGTCCCCCGCTGGAAGCAGAGTTTCCTCTCACGACAGGTAAGAGCTAACTGCGTTTTAACAGCGGGCATTGCCCCCTGTCGTTTAATATGAAAGGGCGTGTACTAGTACTCGATTATAATCATTTGATGACAATAGCTCGTTCAATGTTTAGTCGAAGTTTTAAGCAAGATTTGACCATCCGCTATCTCCACAAGCACCAAAACAGTTAGGAGAGGCTCAATAACAGCAATAAGATCTCACGGTCATACAGTTTACAAAATGAGGACAACACAGGATAGATAAAAGGCATACTTCCCTGTGTTCACTGAACATGATATAACATAGCACCCGACCCGGTGCTGAGAGAATACACCTTGAGACCCCTTGGTCAGCAGCGAAAAACTTCAAAATATGAGATGATGAGATTATCTAGCGCCTGTATTTCATAAATAATATGTATTCATAGCCTCCCAATATTTCCTCCCTTCATGAGCAATCCCAGTGTTAATAAAATTATTACCTGAATTCCTGCGCTTACTTTCTTGAAAAATCTTCATGAGTAATACAAGTGTTAATGAGATTACTAGCTAAGTTACTGCACTTACCCATCTGAAAATTTCTTAAAATCACTGTCATTAGTTAAAATTGCTTTAGATGCACATTCTTCCATAGATCGTGAAGAACACAACACTCATATAACTGCTATGAGTTTGGGATTACCGCACAAATCGTGTGAGTAGCATTATATGTGTCTATAAATATTGTTTGCTCATTTTTTATGTAAGTCCTGACGAAAGCTCTACAGACCTCCGGGCCCAATAGAGCTGAAACATGTCGACAACCCTAACCCTGCAATACTACACGGCCTAGTAACTCGGCCAATAACTGAGTATTTACTATTTTTTAACTAATGAAAGTTTGCCCTATAATACATTTTTTCTGGTGCTCATTTTCATTTTTAAACCATTTCTTTGGGAAAGTCCTTTTGTCTCTGGACACTGCACTCGAGACTGGAGGTACCTCTGGATGAGGTGAGCAGTACACACTAATAGGAATAACCCTATGATAACTGCGTGAATGTCAATGTGGGGCGGATGAAACAAATATACCGCAATTTCCAATCATACATTGACTTCTCTGAGGGTTTCCTTATTTGCACTGAACCAAAGGTTGAGCAGTGTTACAAGTGTCCAATTTTGTTGATTACAAATTGATTACTTTGGGGAAAGAAACGGACACTCAAAATCCTCATCCCTCCTTGTTGATTAACTGTGTTACTTAGAAACCCCAAACCTGCCCTCTCATGTCTTTGTCCTATCACCCACCCTAACAATATACTTATCCAGCACATTAGGGCATGACTACGATGTTGGACAGACTCATGTCTGCCCGACAGCGCAATTACAATGCGACCGCACATGGTGTGGTCGCATACTCCCATTTCTCTATGGGAGCCTGTGTAAATCCCTGCACTGTGTGGCAGGCACCTCATGGTGCCTGCCACATGGTCTAGGTACTTACAGGGGGGCACCATTGGTGTCACCCAAATCCCCAGCCCGTAGGCCAGGGGGGAAGGGAGCCCTGCTAGGGGGCTCCAAAGGCACTTTCTGACAGTAAATCCATGTTGGAAAGGCCCACATGTATTTGCTCTCGAAAAGTGCCTTCATAATACCGAAGGCAGAAACACCTTGCTCAAGGGATTATGCTGCCCTTCATACTGGCCAACGGGCTCCTCAAACCCATCGAAAGTCAGCCGGATTGACCGGCCAGTTTGAATTCCGACCACTGTAATTGTAATATGGCGGTCGGAAGTCAAACAAGGGATGTCGGTCAGAAACCTCTGACAAGGGGTCAGAGGCTTTTTGACCAACATCCTAATTAGCCCCTAAGTGGTGAAAGGTTGTCTAGATGATTTCCTGAATTATGTCCCGCAAAACTTTCCTGTGCCTCTTGGTGCCCCCTTTCTACTCTCTTTTCTCCCTTCCCCACTGTTCCTTTGCAGCTCCAACATTTCCTTCACTATTTGCTTTGCTAAAAAGTGCCAGCTTTGGCAAAATCAATAGCTGCAACTGGATATCCTGAAATTACAGAAAACATTATTTTCTATACTTTCAAGATACCCAATATGTTGCATATGCATGTGACTGTGTAACTCAGCTGTCAATTTGAAAGTATACAACACAATGTTTTCATTTTTGAAGTAAAATATTGTATTTGCAGCTGCTATTGATCTTACTAAATGTGCATGTTATGTGTTCTCGTAGAAGCCCGGTGTTTTCGGCTAAGATGTTTCTGGTAGGAACAGTGTTAGGATCACTGAAAGAATTTGCTCTGATAATCACATACTTGGACTGGAAGCATTATCTGCTAAAGGTCCTAGTTAGACTTTATTCCATCTTCCACTGCACCAAGATAAATGTCCAGGCGCTAGTAAATGTGAGAACTTGAATTCCATTCCCTCAACATTGAGCCCTATCTTACAGGGAAAACCTTTTTCCTTCAGGTTTTCATGCACCGTTTAAGAATAACTGCACATTTGCAACGCTTCCCTCTGGAGCACGTGGCAAAGAGAATAGATAGTCTCGTTTTGCGGCATTCTCAGGTGCATTGCGAATTGGAAGACTGATTGTCAAGGGGCACATTTAGAGAGACTTCACTGAAACAGGAAAGGCCAAATTTCCGGACCTGAGCTTCCGACACCTGATGGCATAGGAAATAGGCCCGCCAAAAGATGTTCTTATTTCTGAGGTAAATACATGCTGTACTGACTGAGATACAATTGTGGTAATAACAACTCCTATTTTTAAAGTACGAACATATCACCCCCTTAAGGGTTTCAATTCAGTGGGGTCCGTCAGGGAGATTAAGTGAGTCATTGCCCAGAATCACATGGTGGTGAGCTGAGCTGTCACTAAGCACCCTACCGTGAACCCAGTGCTCCGGAGTCATCCACTCAGACCACTGCGCCACACCTCTCCTCTACTTCAGTCACTTGGCTCATCAATTGGCACACACACATGCGGCCCTGAAAAAGATACATCAGATATCTCATGCATGGAAACCCCACTCAAAGCACTCATGTTGTTCCATGCCATGTGCAATGAGTGCATCTACTTCACTTATTGCCCTAACACATTCCGCGCGCTGTCCTTTCCTTGTGTTTTGAAATGTGAAACCTACCAAATGTTAAATTTTCCACTCCAGAAGCTATTAATATATTTTTACACAAAGGAAAATTCTAGCATTTTCTAAATTTTGTTACCATGGTTCTGCCTTTCTTGAGCCGATGCTTATATTCATCAATTGGAAGCTAGAATCCCGCAGTGTATTCAGTGCTGCAAATAAAGAGACTATCAATACTTGCAGAATAAAAAGCAATTCAACAGTTACCAAGCCCTTGTCAGTTTACATTAGCGTTCACTTTGGTGTCCACCGGACTGCCTGAGGGAAACTAAATATTTTAAAATAGTGCTCGTTTTAGTTTGAAGATATGGGTGCTCATGCGCACGCAGACGCAGGCACACACACACACAACACACACACAGATGGATGGGCTGTGGCGCTTCATGTTGTTGGTTCATTGCACACGCATTGGGTTTTAGAGAAAAAATGTAAGAACGTAAATACACAGGTCTGCGGTTCTTCGGTGGCTAGTACAAGCGTTAAATCCTCATCAAATGGAATAGGAATTTACACAGTGGAGAATAACATGAATTAATGAGCAATGCACTTGCAGCCCAACCTCATGTCAGAATAAAGAAAAAATCATTCTAATTATGTTTGATTTTTAGAATCGTTCTAGCTAATCTTACTTTCGTGTGTAAGGATGTTTAAGGTGTCAGACATTGTCTCGCAGTCTCTTATTTGGTGGCTCAGTGACTTTGGACAGTGTAGTCTGCTTGCAAAATAGAGACGTCTCTGAGTCAATATGTGCCTTGCAAGAGAGGAAATGCAATAACCTATAATAGAACTACTAGCTCAATGTGGTGGCTGCCACCGAGTAGCACGCAGCCGCAGCCGGCAGTGGGAGTACCTGCAGGGCGGTGACCTGGGGAGGGGGAGGAGCAGGGTGGGGGGTAGTAATGTATGGATTACGGAGCTTCCAAGGTAAGTAAACATTTAAATAAATAAAACGAATTTCGTTGAGTGCACTTCATCCCCAAATGCGATGCAGTGCGTGCAACAAAATTAGTTTTATTTATTTAAATGTTTACTTACCTGTAAAACTCCGTAATCCATACATTACTATCCGCCACCCTGCCCCTCCCCCTCCCCACGTCACTGCCTTGCAGGTACTCCCACTGCCGGCCGTGGCTGGTAGCACGGGGCGTGTGGGGGTGGTGATGATCGAAATATATTTAAAAAAAGTGATTTACCTTGCTACTGGCCTGCCACCTCGCGTCGTCTTCTTCTGTTCCTGCTTGAAGAAGGAAGCCCACCCAGGATCCCCTAAGCAGAGTTGTAATTGGACTGAGCGCCGTGGTTCGACACTCAGACAGGCAGTGGGAACCTGTGCATGTCCATTCCAGGCTGTGTATTACAGCCTGGTGGTGGAACATGCAAAGTAGGTTTGCCAGTTTAGCGGGCAAAAGATGGCCGACTGGCCCAAGACGGCCGACCAAACCATTACGTGCACTTAAGTGCCCACCACTCCTCCTTGCTGCCTGACAAAGGAAAAATAACATGGTAATAGCATAGTGTTATTATCATTTTATTTTTCCTTTTTACAGTGCTCAAAATGCAGTGGGGCTGTACTCCTCTGCCTTAGTGGAGGAGCTGCCACTGATGTCTTAACACATATAGAAGGTCTTCAGCCGCGAAGTGCGCTAGATCATCAAAAAGGAGAGGCACGCATTTCATAGCAACCAATCAATCAGAATGAAATGTTAAAGCATAAGGGCCAAAAGCACACATTGGCCAAATCCCCTCAAGTATTGTTAGACTGTATGTGTGAAGACCGGTGCCTGATTATCTGATTATCTTTACAGGTAGCGTTCAGTGGCCATGTTCCTTAGCCTCATCTAATCACGGTTCTGTCGTTTGATGCCAGTGCCCTTGGCAAATAATTCAGCCTTTACTCCTTTCGTCTGAAAAACATTTTTATACTCACCATAAGGTGAATTGTTATTTTATTATTTTAAAGGGGTTGAAAACGTATTGGCGTTTTTTTTTTACCCCAAAACATTTTTTACAAAATATTTGAATTTATTGATAGTTTGGTTAACATTGAATGTGGTTTAAACTTTAACTCTAGACTAGTACATCAGTAATTCATTTTGAAGAAGCAAAGTGTCATTGCGCACATGATTCATATCTGTTCCCAAGGTTATCTGTCAAAAATCATTAAATGCTGCCATGGTGATCTCACACTATTTCGGCCAAAGGCCATAATGGGATCATAATGGCATGTGAATTTTTCTTCAGTATGTGGGTGAAAAGCTTCACTGCTTCCTGACATTCTGATAATGACTAGTCATTGATAAGGCCACCAGGGGACATGTTACGTTCACTTTGAACTGGTACAAGAAATTGAGCAGTTCTATTTCGCACTGGCGTTTCTGCTTATGTGTTTAGAAACAGAGCAAACAGACCGTGCTATAGTCAGTATTACATGAAGGTTTTGGTGCAAGAGCAACATGATTTTTGCTTCTTTTTTCTCAAAATAACTATAATAGAAAATTAATTGAATACAGATTCTCCACACTTTAAATTTAGAAAATAGCACGAAACGTCATGCAAAAGCAGAATGCTACTATTAAGGTCTCAGCTACAGTCAGAGTAACATGTCTGTGGCAGGCCTATTGTTTCCAATACATAACATCCGCGTAGAGTGGGTATTATGTCAGCCCCATGCTCGTGATTGTACAGATTTATTGGCCCAGATATCTGCTCTTGATGCAATGGCTTTCCTCCCCATTTTTGTGTTTGTCCCACCCAGGAGCTTCCCATCATCAGTGTTCAAATTGGATGAATTCTATCATTCCACTCCTTTCTTTGGAGGTACTCTTTACTTCTTTTGCAACGAACACTCCATGGGAGTGCCTGTGTCTCCTCTCTCTGCTTTTGCCTCTACCCTCTCTCTTTTTTCTCCTATTCGACTACCCCACAGTAAACATTCATTTTTATTTTTTTTATTTTTTTCTACCAAGGTCCCAACAGATGAAAGTGCTTCCTATTTTGTATTGATACATGCTTATCATTTTTTAAAATTAGAATTTGCCGTTCTAATAAACCATCTACCCTATTAGAATTATTTCTAAAAAATGGCCACCATTTGTCACAATAAATGATCTCTAAAATGTCATAATGTATACATGTGTACTTAGTACATCGTATGTACGCATGTGTCGGCATGCTCATGCACACCATTCACAAGTGGACATGTCATTGCATATGTATTGCGGTCCTCTTGAAATGGACTTTCTTTAATCAAAAGCATGTCAGGCGTATGCACATGTATCTTAATGCATGAGTTTGCATTCAAATCCCAAAGGTCATTCACAATACCTTGAGTAAAACCTTTTGGCTCTGCCAATGCTTGTTTATTTTCTGAGCCATATCCGTTTATTTCATGGCTCTTAGTTGTTGGACCAAGATTTTGAAGTGAAATTTCTATTACAAACTTAAAAATGATACATCAAAATATGCTTTAGAGAGTGTGAAAGCTGTTCCACCAGTGTTTTTTTAGTGCTCAGATCCATAAAGAAGTCAAACACGGTGCTCCCTTCCCTATGAAGCAAACATCAAAATAGTATGATGTTCTGCATAAGCTGCCTCCTCTTGTTTGTCACTGACTTTTATGAGTAAATACATAATCAAGCTCTATGGCAAAAAAAAAACTGTTATCGCCTCTATTACATTGATACACAGCACAATACCTGCTGCAAGCACATCCTCAACATTCATGACTGTTGTAGACACCGGGATCATGCCCTATAGTGCAAAGAAAAACATACAGTTTGCATTGAAGATAGGAACTTGCTTCTCCATGGGGAAACAGCAATACAGTTCCGGTGTCATGCCACTGCTCAATGTTTCACTGCACTTATACACGTGGTTGTGAATAAATGTCAGGTATCCCACTCCACATGTGGGTGCAATGTGTGACTGCACGTGTCTGTAGTGGGAGGGCAATGGCCCTATTTCCTTCCCTAAAGAGTTCCCTGTGACAGTGCACTAGCTGTGCTCCACTTCCTATGTGTGACAGAAGCGGTGCATCCCCGAGAGCCTGTTTACCCCTGTACCTGCATCGGTAGTAGGGCGAAGGGGTTCCCTCATTTGCAATGAGCCAGAACCTCATATACCGAATGGACACACATGGTGGTTAACGCATGTAACACTTCTGTAACATGGCCCAAAACGTTTCACACTGTCAAAGGTTCAAGTGTGGCATCTCTAAGAGAATAGATGTTACATAGAGAAAGCTTCCGCTGTTGCATAACAAGAGGATCAAAGTCCCATCAATTTACGCTGTTTGTAACAGAATGAAACATCAGAGCTTTCTTCGGTGCCTTTTTTTCAGTGTTTTTCATTCACGTCCTTTGTTTGACAGCCTCTGGCTTTGATTGCCCAAAAGGCAGCGCAGATCAGCTCAGCAGTAATAATGAGAGTTGAATAGTCTGCAAGAACAGCACGCCACTTTAATCACTCATTGGGAAAATAGGCCACTTAATATTGCTCTTCGGGGTATCTGTCATTGTTTACAAGCAGACGCAAGAATACCAATAATTGTGACTCCTCGTCAGCAAACGAGCCATTGTTAAAGTGTTCATCGTAAGGTTTTATTTGTTTTCTTCAAAAGATGATGGAAAGACGAAGAGAACGTGCGACAGAACGTGAGGTTAAACATTTAAAGATGTCATGTTTATTCAGGAAAAATCATGCTTTGTTGTGTGCATATTCATTTCCATTGAAATATAATTGCATTTCAACAATTTGTTATTCAACAATTAATTAGGCTGGACCTCATTAATCCCACCATCACATTTTTTATACGATTAGTAAGAACATTCAACTCTTGGTAGATATTTATAAGAAATAAATGACACACATATAGGTCCATGTTACCAAGCTAAATTCAATTGCGCATATTCTCATGTCCACTGACCTTTAACCTTTGTTACCTATAGCGCCGTTGATTTTGTATCTAATATTGGTTACATATCAATCTAAGTACACTCTTTTCTTTTTATGTTTCTTCCTACCCATTGTATCCCTACCAGCTGGATGATTTTATTTTTTCTCAAACAGTATGTGTACTATTTGTATTACAAAAACATTGCTTATTGTTTTTATCAAGCCCATCCCTTAGAATTGTAACATAGTTTGCTGTGAGCCTGCTACAGTATTTCTTTTGTACAAAGTCAGTTTTACCTGCCCTTCTTCCATCTTCTCTTCCTTCAACACTTACCCAGCCTGTATTTGCATTGTTATTAGTTGCACAAACGCAACTTTCTATTTGCACATGACACGTTGGCCCTCATTATGATGCGTTTTGGACCGCAACCAACAGCTTGTCGGTTGCGGTCCGAACTGCATCTACTGCTGCGGTCCGACTGACGCATTAGGATTCGTGCAGTCAGAGGCAGCAGTCGGAGGGACCGAACAATGCCTTCCAAAAGGCGGGCAGTCAGAAACTCCTCATAATCCCTTAAGTACGGCGTTTCCCCGCATCGGGATTATGATGTCAGCTTCTGACAGCCTTTCCATGTCAGCCTTTGTGACATGGTAAGGCTGTCAGAAAGCGACATTGGGGGCCCCTAGCAGGGCCCCCTTCCCATCTGGCCCTTCCCATCTGTGCCAGCCCCCTATAAATCCCTGCACTGTGTGGCAGGCACACAGTGGTTGCCACACAGTGCAGGGATTTTCACAAACTCCCATTTCTCAATGGGAGTCTGTGCTGAGGGCGGTTTCTGCCCACCGCATAAGCTCATAGTGAGAAATGGGGGTTTTCAACCGCACTATGTGCGGTCGGATCATAATTCGATGTGTGGAACTGCCGACCTATGGTCAGGCGGTTCCTCCACCGAAACGGTGTTGGTCAGAGGCAACTCTGACTGGCATCATAATCTGGGCTTTAATTGACATTTACAGTTTTACTTTGAGTTTAATGTGTGTTTAAATAATGTTAAGATTAAGTCACATCTTGTGATTAAATTATTAAAACCTAATTGGGGAACTATGCACATATATTTTGTGGCGCATGTAATATTATATGTGTCCAAGGGTTACCTAATAGAACATATATTGCCTATTGTATTTACTTGGTAACTGTTATCAACCTGAAATATTGCATGAGGCAGCTAAATATATGTTTATATTGGCTATTAATTCAATATTACATAGAGTCGTCCCAGTTCGTAGATATATTTTTGGGATTGTGGAAGAAAAGATTTGCATTTGTGCAAGAAAAACAAATGCAAAATGAGGAGGGGACTATTCACCCAGAGCACATTCGGATTCTCCTCCTACGGTGCACATGCCCTGGTGGGATAATTTATCTTAAAGAGGAATATCCAGATGGATAGTTGTCTTCAGTGACAGTGAATCCCTAAATCTCAGAGGAAGGCAATACAGGAGCTATTAATTGGACAGAAGGTGCAGGGCACGATCATTATGGCTTGAGGGACCCACTGCACACCAAATATAGCTATTAATTATGGATGGAGCCCTTGTTCCTTGCTTGCATTCGGGTCCATGTCACCTTTGCTATGCTATTGATGACCTGTCTGTTTGTAGTCCTTACCTGGCACCAGTGAATCACTCCCTAACACCAATGCCAGATTAAACCCTGTGGAGACCCCTAGGCAGTCAAAATTACAGGGCCACCCTAGCAAATTATCTCCTAGTACCCAATGCACTAGATTTTATTACAAACTGACAGCTGCCAGAAGATGAGCTTTTAAGAGACAAACTGTTATGTGAATCTGATGTCTCTGGTTTATGTACTTTAAGTTGTTAATGGATACATTACATTAACACAGTATTTTCTCTATAGAGTCTTTCATGTAAAGTTTTCCTTTCTTTAGTTGCTTCATTTTTTCTGTCTTTTGGAAACAATATTTAAGAAAGCTTGATTGTAAATTTCTTTCAAGATCAAATCAATATTATTTTGATCCTTTTTTGCGGGGCCCTGAAAAAGAGTAGGGCCCACAGGCCGATGCCTACTTTTCCTATTTGGTAATCTGGAACTATCTAACACTGAGTATCCTGCCTCTTCATTATGCAGCACTTCTCACAGATTGTATGAGGGATATTCTAAAAATAATTCTACCCTTTTTGCTGAGATAGAAAATATTTTCCTCCCACAAGTGACTTGAAAAGCGTGACTCATTAAGTTCTCATCATCTGTATTTCTGAAAAGGAGTCCAGAAACAGAGATTTACTTTAACCAGCAAGCTAGCTTCCCTACTCCAACAGGATCTCTGGGGAGTACATCAATTTGTAATGCATCCTATATGAACATCTTCACAGATTTTAAGGTTGTACGGCTCTGGAATTTCCGGATCATCTCGCCATGCGTAGATGCAAGTTCAGTGCATGCAATGGTGCCACAAAGGTGCAGAGCAGATGCAGGCTAATCTTTAGCAAACTTGGGTCAGTATGGCTGCCACAACGCCAAGCATTTTGGGAATGGGGCGCAAATACTTAATTTAATTTCCATTTTGTGTAATGAAATTATTTAGAACTTTTAACTAGATTGTTTGTCATGTATTGACAAGGAATGGTACATAAAATATCACGGTTAACATAGAAATAAATCGACGAAATTAAAAGGGAAAGTTAACTAATTAGTTCATCTGGGATGCAAGGCACAGCAGGTGGGTTCCAAGCTTGGTTGAGAACCTAGTTAAGTATTCGAAAGACGGTGCGAATGGTTTGAAACGCCACGCAGAAGTAGTGCAGATGGAATCGGTAGCACAGAGGAGAAGCAAAGAGAGCTCGATTGTGAGAAGAGATTTTTCTTCGATTAACTTTTTGAACCCAATACAGCTCTTTCAGTAAATCCATAACAATTTACCCTGGAGTTCCTGTGCCTCATCCTTCGCATATGATTGCGGCACAGGATATACCTTTTCTTTTGTTTCAGTCTTGTTCCCTTTACTTTGGTACATGGTTTTCTTAAAGAAGCACACCCGTGATGTGTACCCCGACCTCAGCTTCGTTTTTCTTTCACTTCTGTCTAACAACCACAGTATCTCTAATAGTGTTTTAAGAAGTCATTTTCTTTCCTGCAAAATCCAGTGTTATTATGCTAAAAACCTATTTGAAGCAAGTATCATGTTTTATCCTCATTTTTCCTGATTCATAATTCATTTCTCCGGTCCTCCTGACAGCAATTTGTCCGCTAATACAACCGCCTACTTTTATGCTATTAATATAAATATAGGATTTTTTTTAAATTATGTCGCTTTCGTTTCCAAGTTGCTAATTATTTTTTCACAGCAAACTCTATATATGTGTTCAGCCTTTATCTGGACCTCTGGTTGCCAATGAGCTGTTTTTACGTAGAGTCAGACACAGAATACTTCTTAACAGAAAATTAAAAGTGTGCACTTTTTGACCTTTGTTTATATACACTGCCTGGGTTGAAGCCAGAATGCACTATGGGAGCCTTTTTAGCAGCGAGGTATTCATCGCAAGGATATGATGTTTTACTCTATTTAGTCAGTCAGTCAAATTACTTTAAAAAATATAAAAACAGGTACATTTTCAAATAGCTTATTAAAGAAGGGCTACAGAAATGGACAGCCAAGCATACAACCGAATACATTAAGAAACAGCTGTAGGGCATGCTTCCTGCTATGAACCATGCAGCTTGCATGTCCCCAACTCTATTTTTTATTGTGGAGAATTGTGTTGTTTAACTGCATCAAAAATCAATGTCTGTACATTTTATAATTATGTTATGCTCCTATTGCCGTTCAGAGATCAAACCCAGTATCTACTAATGTAAATTAACTTGAGGGTTTAAGGCATGGGCAAAATGGGTAACTGCGCAGTGCCCCCAACTACCACGGGGGCACCTGGGAAACATCTATTTTCTATTTGATGTCTGTCTATTCTATTTCTCTATCTAAACCTCACTCCCTCACGAACTACCACTATTTCTGTCGCTCTAACCAGTATCATTTTAAGAATATTTGAGGACCCGGTAAGAATTTATTTCAACTGTTTCTTTGTGACACTTTTAAAATGTAAAATTTAATTTAGTATTATTTGGAGTCACGTGGCCTTGAATTATCTGGAAATGGATAGTAAAATGTTCAATACAGGGGGCCTAAAAACATGTTTTGCCAGTGCCCCGAAATTATTAAGGAGATACAAACTATTGGCAACGAAATCAAAAAAGTAATCTCCAATAAACATACTACATGTGATTGTGCATGTTTAAAGAGTACAACGATCCAGTTCAGAATATTCTAAATAGAAACAATGCGTTTTTTGTTACAACACGGAATACAGAATGTGTATGTCCTTCACCTCCATGCACGCAATGAGGGGAAAATGTCCTGGTGGAAACCATCCTTAGGAAAACACATAAAAATGGGCAGATATAAAAATATTAGGAACCAGAAATACTTTAAAGGGAATATTCAGCCTTCTAAAATAATTCCAGGTGTCACCTATGCCCCTAACAATGGGTAATAATAATTATTAGGTGGTTTCAACCCTTTCAAAAACGTTTCCACATATTATAGTCGGGTCAGAAGGAAATATGTCAAGATAGCAAAGCTCATCTTTCAGTAGAAGTCCATCAACATTGTGTAGCAAAGTTGTGCTAAACAAAGAAACGTTTAGATATAGCAGTCTTTTACTGTAATTATAATTATTTGAATTGATTATGATCATCATTACAAGTATTGCTATTATTATTATCAGTAGAAATGCTGTAAATAATAATTGTGATACTAATAAAGTTACGATTAAATGCAGCAAATAAGTTGTGACCAGTTGTTAGTACTTATGCTCTAAACAAACATTTTACCCACATTTATACTCATTTAGCTACATGTTCCTGTAAAAACCATCCACATACCCGCTCCGTCAGAAGAGATTTACAAACCGGCTGTTATTACAGACTAACCACCTATTAAGAAATTACATGCCTGCTGTTTGAAGAGGATGAGGAACCTATGTCTTCCATAGTTTATAATAAAAATCAACTGGCATCTATTGGTATAGAAGTTGGCGAAACACAGAGGGCTCCGATTTCTGTACCATCAGGGGATGGTGTTTACTCAATCATGAGGATGCAGAGAACTGCTTGCAGGACTGCACATACACTGACAAATGAAAACGGAGACCACACCATAGCTGATTATCTCAAAAATACACATTAGATGTACCTGAACCAATAAGGAAAAAGGGGAAGTTCAGCTGGAAATAGGCTGAAAAATGTGATGGAAAAAATTACATTTTAATACTTGAAGCGTTACAATATACCTATAATTTACAGTGATGTTAACTTCCACATAAGCATATTAAACAATGGTAGCCATGGAGAAACTAAAGCTGCACATTCTACAGTAAAGTAAGTGTGTAAACAAATTATAAGTGTGTGTTGTAAATAGAAGTCATGCTACCACAATGTCCAAACGCCCTGCTACATTAGGGTGTCATCCAGGCTGGCAGCCAAATGGCTTGAGTGCTCCTAAGACAACAATATTGTGGCATCAAAGCACTCTGTAACTAAAAATTCCAAAGCTCTGAAATTTTCTTCAGTACAAGCATATATGGTATTCAGTATTGGCTCCTGGAGGGAGTGCTGCGGGCGGTGGAGCGAGGCAGGGGAGGGGCTGGATGGGTGTAGTAAACTCAGGCATGTGGCCAATCGGAGTTAGGTAAATAAATAAATAAGTAAAATAAATTAAATTGTGCATGTTGCAACGCATTTGGCATTGCTGCACGCACAAATTAATTTGTTTTATTTCCTCATTTCTT
Source organism: Lissotriton helveticus (assembly GCF_964261635.1). NCBI lineage: Eukaryota > Metazoa > Chordata > Amphibia > Caudata > Salamandridae > Lissotriton > Lissotriton helveticus. The sequence continues at coordinate 740,195,904 of NC_136067.1, read as the reverse complement.
TACCTAACTCCGATCTGCCGTATGCTGAAGTTTACTACTCCCCACCCTGTCAGTACCCTCCCATCCCCTCCCCCGCCCCACCCGACCGCTACGCAGCACTCCCTCCAGGAGACGCTACTGATGGTATTATTCTGACCAAAATTGAAGAACACAGATTAATTAGTTACATCTAACATGTGTTTCATCCTCTAGGACATCCTCAAGGCTAAAGTATAAAGTTTTAATGATGGGTGTTAGACCTGGCATCCTTGGCATGATTCCCCTCAACTTGTTACCTTCAGACATCCTGCTTTTGCTGACTTATTTTTTGCTGGCCTGTGGACTCTGCACACTTTACCACTGGTAACCAGTCCTCAAGTGCTTGTGCTGTTAGAATAGGCGTATACCCAATTGGCATATTTAATGTACCTATAAGTACCCAGTAAAGTGGTACTGCCTGTGCCTAGTGCCTGAAAATTAAATGCTACCAGTAGGCCTGCAGCAGTGATTGTGCCAAAAACTTAAGTAGCCCTTTAAACTTGTCTCAGGCCTGCAATTATAGCCTGTGTGTGCAGTTTAAACTGCCATGTCAACCTGACAAAATAAACCCTTTGCCAAGCCTAAAACTTCATTTTTTATAAATATAAGTCATCCCTAGGGTAGGCCCTGGACGTAAAAACAGGCTCAAAAAAAATGTGTGTCAAACGCATGGAAAGTAACTGCATGCGTTGTACCGTCGTACAGCCGCCCTGGACAGCCCAGAGTGCAGGGTTCAGTGTATTTAAAAGGTGATACATGCACTTTTAGGTTTTTAATGTCCTGGTAGTGAAAAACTCATTTGGTTTTCACTACTTGTGATCTTCAGACCTCGGTAAGCCTTATTAGTATTTCTACGAAGAGATTTCTACCTCTAACAATCTAATATTAATTTACACATTTAGGCAGATGAATATGCCCCATTTTAAAGATTTCAACATTTCTGGCCTACTTCTCACAACCTCAAGCAGATGGGCTTTCTGTAATATCCTCAATTGTTTTTACATATGCCTAGTTATTGTTACTCAAGACAGCTGCCTCCTCTACTGTTCTAGAATGTTATTTTTGAAAGTCTCTAAGAGAATGCTTTTGTCAGTTGCTTCATTTATGCTGTGTGGATTGGACGTTTTATGCATACTTAAATACTTGAAGAATAAATATTCATCATTTCATCTTCAACTGGTGTGATTATACCTTATTACACTGGCGACGATCTGGCTTTGAACCCCTTCTCTTCCTGGAAATTCATCACGACTGAAAACTTTAGCTTCTTCCATTTCCATTTCAACAAGAAGGAAAAAGAACGTCCTAACGCGACCAACTCTACGAGTGGTTAAGCATTTATAACCAAACAAGGTACTGTACAATTTCACTTTACTTGAAAAAAAGAAAAAAAAGGAAAAAAAGATTTCAGCTTAAGTTTAACTCGACACGCCTTTGTTGAGACCTTCGAGGCAAAAGAAGTTTCCTTTCTGACCTCGACTCCGTGGTACTCGACATACTAACCTTGAGTCAGACTTTATTTTCAAATGTGACCGTGCTAGTTCACGTTTTCTTTGAAACTAGCGGCACAGCTTTTTCAAAACCTTTGAGGGAAAAAAGAGATCCTCTCGTGACCTCGATTTACTGGTGTTTGACATGCTTACTTCAAGGCTGATTTTGTTTTAAAGTTGGACTTTGTTGTTTCCTGACATACACATTGAGATTGTTCTCACTTTGTTTTACTTTGAACAAACTCTTCATCTCTTGCACGGAATTTGACTTGCGCGATATTGCTGTAATTGTTTATTTTCAAAACAGTCTCCTCACCTCGTGCAAGAAATTTAGCTTGCGCTGTCCGTGCTCCTTGTTCTTCATTTACCAAGAAGCTTCATTGCCAACCTCACGTCATACGCAACGTGAAATCTACGTGGAGACCTACGTCAGCGCACTTTGTTTCCAAGAGCGTCTGGATTTTTTGTAACCTAGTTACAGAGAAACAACCGGTCTATTGTCTCCAGCTCATTGGCAGCTTCATTGTTTATCAACACCACTGACAATTAATTACCTGCTTATCGTCGAGGGATTATTTCCTTTCTTCGACAGTGATAAACACACCCACAAGTTTTTATTCTCCTTCGACTGTGATGAACACACCCTTTCTTCGTGTTTATTCATTCAAAATTCAACAAGCATTCCTAACATTGAATTTTCATCTTATTCATATATTGTCACGGTGATAAACACACCCTCATCTCAGTGTTTATTCCCTCCAACGGTGATAAAAACACCCTTAGTTTGTGTTTGTCCATTCAGAATTCAACAAGCATTTCTAATTTCAAGTTATTTTTTTATATACATTATTTTAACTTTATAACTATTATGACAAGCACACCATTGTCCACTAGCTTGTTGCTTTTCAACTTCATTTATTCAACAACCTATACCTTGCTATTTTTGAGACAAACACACTTTTATTTCTACGGTGACGATCACACCAATTGAACCAGTAGTGTTCATTCCTCTTCAACAGCTGAAAACATACCAGTAGAACCCAATATCATATTATATCCTTATTGTGCTTAAATAATTAAGGGAACCAGACCACATATATATTTTTTTAATATTTATTTTATCCTCCCCAAATATGCAAAACGTCACCTCGCCTCCATTTTTTTTGTCAAAGCCTGGAGAACCTTCTATTCGGTGGTCTAAGTGGAAAAAGGTTTTCCTTAATTATGTAAGACTTTGCGGTGTTTCCTTGAGTGTAGAAAGGAAATCCGCTCTCCTCTTACATTGCTTAGGTTCAGAGGGACAAGACGTATTTGAACACCTGCCTGAACTCAATGATGAAGAATCTAACGGTCTAAATGAATTTGAGATTTGTCTTAACGAATTAGACAAACACTATCTCCCAAAAGTAAGTACTGTCTTAGAAAGGTATCATTTTGGAAGACGTATGCAACTTCCACAAGAGTCTGTAGAAGTATATGTTACTCACCTACGGAAATTAGCATCAACGTGCAAATTTGACAACACTCTTGAAGAACGCATCCGGGACTAATTTATGTTGGGTTGTAATATAGAAAAGATAAAAGACGAGTTGTGGCAGAAAGATGATCCTAAATTAGATGAGATCATTTCAATTGCCAAACGTCTGACACACTCTCCTGCCTGTGTGAAAGCGATGAAAAAAGAGTCCAGTGCCAGTACCAGCACTGAGAAGGTACAAAGTTTAACAAAATCTAGTGTTTCGAAAGTTAAAGATTCATCTAATGTACATTCAAAATTCAAAGATACAACTAATGTGAATTTAAAAAAAGGTTCCACTATTAAGTTTTTTCATTTTGACAATGTTGGCCATCTGGCAAATGATAAATCATGCCCTGCCTTATCTGCTAAATGTAAAACGTGGGGCAAAATAGGTCATTTAGCAAAAGCATGCAGGACAAGGATTTATAAAAAAAATAAACGTGTGAAAGAAGTCTTCATATCGAATGCTTCAGACTCAGAATCCGATTAACTACTTTGTGGTGAAGTTTTGGTTCAATCAATTGATAATCCCAACAAAGTCTGGAAAATTCCAATTGATGGAGTTCAAGTAAATGGTTGTACTGTCAAGATGCTTTTCGACTCTGGCATTAAAATTACATTAGTTCCTAAGGACTTTTACTATACTAATTTAATTCACAAGGTTAAGATTTTCAAGCCTGACATTAGACCCCTAGCTTATGGAGGTCAACCGATAAAATTATTTGTTTTTTTTATAGGGGAGATTGAGTATAAAGGGAAAATCACAGCTAGAAAGATTTATGTATCTTATAGAGGTGATTGTTTTATCAGCTGGATTCACCAAGCTGATCTGGGCATGATGTTGGTTCCTGGTGCTGATCCTTTTATAATAATGAGGGAATCTGTTACCTCTTCAACTAATCAAGTTGAGGACAATGTAGTGTGCAAAGATAGACATACTAAAAAGTTAGTTGAGGTTACTCAGATTCACGATTTACGAACCGAGTTTGATGAGGTCTTTAGAGAAAAGTTGGGGTGTCTTTCTGATTATACCCATAAGATTGTCCTCAAAGCTAACTCTGTTCCAGTCTCATGCAAAGTACGAAGCGTACCTCTGGCACTAAGGGAGCCTATGCAAAATGAATTAGAAAAACTTAAGAATGAGGGTATCATAGTACAAACAGAGGCAAGCGATTGGTTGGCTCCAGTCGTTTTATCTCGCAAAGCTTCTGGTGAGATTAGGTTATGTGTTGACCTTCGCAATCTTAATTGCGCTGTTGTTGCTGATAAATATCCACTCCCTAACATCTCTGAGATGTTGACTCAACTTGAAGGTGCGGAAGGATTCCCTACCTTACACCTGAGGGCGGTGTATCACCAAATCAAAATAGATAGTGATTCCATGAATTTAACATCTTTTATTACTCCCTTTGGGACTTATAAGTTTACGCACCTTCTTTTTGGTCTTAACTCGGCTGCATCCGTATTCCAACGAGCCATGGAAACTGTCTTACGGGGTGTATTAGGAGTTGAGATATATCAGGACGATGTTTTAGTACATGGTTCCTCACAAAAGGAACATGATGAAAGTCTTAGAGAGGTTTTGTCCAGATTTAAGTTTCGTGGCTTGACACTTCGTGAGAACAAATGCAAGTTCAACTTGAGTGAATTGGATTATTTGGGACATAAATTAAACAAAGAAGGTGTAAAGCCTAGAGATCATTTGGTCAGAACGATTACAAGCCTTTCTCAACCTCAAAATAGAGAAGAGTTAGTTAACTTCCTTGGGATGGCGGGGTATTACAATAAATTTGTTACCCAGTTTGCTTCGCGAGCATATACCTTAAGGTCACTTTTTAAAAAAAGGGACAACATTTGTGTGGTCTAACAAATGTAAAGCTGAGTTTGATGACGTCAAGAATGCCCTAGGTAGCGCACCTTCGCTTCACAGCTTTGACACCTCTGCAAAGTCAATCTTACTTATGGATGCTAGCTCAAAGGGGCTAGGTGCCGTTCTCAAACAAATAAAAGATGGTAAATAAATAACCATCATGTTTCTTTCAAGAGCACTGGTGGGACCAGAAAATGCATACTATGTCAAATAAAAAGAAACATTGTGTATTTTCTGTACCATCAGATATTTAAACAAAATTCTATGGGGAAACTCTTTCATTGTTCGTTCAGACCACAAACCATTAAAAGACTTCTTTACTAAAAAAAGCTTAGACGCTGTTTCCTCGATAATTTGCAGACGGATCATTGCTCTCCTGGACTATGATTTTGTAGTGAATTACATACCTGGCATAGAGAACAAGGCATCTGATTGCCTCTCACGTCTTGTTCAGATAAATTCAAATATAGATTCGGAGAACTTAGTTGATTTGTGGGATAATGATGGATGCAAAGTGTGTGAAATTATTACTGACGTTTTTAAGTGAGAATGAATGGAAAAGCTCTTTAAGTAAAGATACGGTCTTTGCGAAAATATCAGAGTTAGTAACTGAAGGGTGGAAAAGTATGAAAGGTCTTATTGAGGATGTTTGCAAATATTGGAATGTTCGTGACAAGTTGTCTATCAGTTCCGGGGTCTTGTGTAGAGGTATGAAACTTATACCTCCCACTTGTGTTAGACCAAGAATCATCCAAAAAGGCCACCTAGGATGTCTGGGTGTCTCAAAGACTAAAGAAAGAATTTGCATGCACTTTTGGTGGCTGGGTATTGAACTCCAGGTTGAACGTGTTGTGAGAGATTGTGCAGTATGTAATACATGTGCTAAAACATTAACGACAAGAGTCCAAATGCTGGGAGGAAATTGCTCTTGATCTTCTAGGGCCTATTTCTAGTTCTTCTGGCCAATACTATGTGTTGGTTTTAATTGACATGTTCTCCAGATGGCCGGAAATTAAAGTTGTAAGGAGCACTGAGACTAAAGATGTTATCAATTTTCTTGAAGACATTTTTGCTACGGAAGGTCTTCCCGATTCTCTGCTGACTGACAATTGAGTCCAGTTGGTCTCAAGAGAAATGGAGGAGTATTTAACTAAAAATGGAATTAGACATAAAAGATGATCTCTCTATAATCCCGAAACCAACGGGATGGTAGAGAGGTTTAATCAAGATCTCAAGGAGTCAGTACAGTTAGCTAAAGCTCAGGGAAAGACTGGAAATTAAAAATTGATGAGCGTGTGAGAAATTATCGTCTCACACCTCATTCCACCACTAACAACGTTCCATTTGAATTGTTTAGTGGACGGAGTCATATTTTTGATTCTGGGAACGTTTCTGATGTTGTTACTTCTGATAGTTACAATAACTCTCAAAAATTAAAATCTTTAAAAAGAAAGAATTATTTCGATAATAGGAATTCTGTTTCACACACTCGTGTACAGGTGGATGACAGGGTGAAAGTTAGCTTACCCAAGAAAATATGTGGATTATCAAAATATTCTTCTCCATTTGTTAAATGTTTTCAAAATGCTGTCAGGTTGGGTGACGGTCGCATGTGGAATTTAAGTAGAATTGTCCCTTTGCATAACAATATCTCTGTTGCCCCTAATGCTCACAATGAAACAAACATCAGAAAAACTGTGTTGAGAAGAAGTTGTCGTATGAAAAAATTTCCAGCGGCTCTTCACGATTTTGTTTTAAAATAATTATGCAAAGAGGAAAGTTGTGTAATATCCTCATTTGTTTTTACGTATGCTTAGTTATTGTTACTCAAGACAGCTGCCTCCTCTACTGTTCTAGAATGTTAATTATTGAAAGCCTCTAAGAGAATGCTTTTGTCAGTTGCTTCATTTATGCTGTGTGGATAGGACGTTTTATGCATACTTAAAAACTTGAAGAATAAATATTCATCATTTCATCTTCAACTGGTGTGATTATACCTTATTACACTTTCCCGTGGTGCATGTCTATCTGACACGTTGACAGTGCCCACGATGTGCAGAATTACTTAGGCTCTTTCTCTACCACTACTCATGTGAGTGCTAGTTTCAGTGAAAAGATATCAAGCCTCAGCCCCTCCCTTAATGGAGGACATTAGTAATATGCTCAATATTTTTTAATGCATACTCAAATTTCTGTTTCACTAATACATTCATGTAAACTGTGTGAGGACTAAGGCTGGCTGTTAGTGGAAAGATATCCCACGACCACCAACTAAACTCTGTGAGATCGTCTATTTGCTGTCAATTAAACTTCAGCCTTTTCACTTCATTTAATCATTGTGAGGATTTGTAGCTGTCAGAGGACCACAGCCTTTCATTGATATGTGGTCTTCATAATGCCTGTGTTGACTGCCGGTGTAACTACAAGCGTTCTACTCCATAAATCTCTAGAGCACCCACACGTTGTAGAATGGAGTATGGTATTTTATAATTTATGTAGAATTACAATGGTAAAGTAGCCTTTTGTCTCCATGTAATTCGAGAGATAATACACACAGACTATAAGTAGAAGCATACCCTTTGGACCCCAGTTAATTTCTCTAAAGATATTTTTAGCTCTCAGTGGGGCTGCAGATTTTTGTCTCTGTGCAATTTTGTATCTGAAGTCGTTGGCAATGTTGTGTGACACACGAGGTGTTTGAGATCATGACCAGTGCTTGGGGGCAATCCCAGTATCTTGGCTAAGAAAATATTTCAAATGTTAGGTTTTTAGGCTGTGCATTGTAACCATGAATTTCCTTGAGCTGAGAGAGAGAGAGAGAGAGAGAGAGAGAGAGAGAGAGAGGGAGAGAGAGAGAGAGAGAGAACAAGATCAGAGGGTTACTCTATCCTCATCAGCACTGAAAATGTCTATTACATTTTCAAATTCACTTTTAATGTTGAACTATCAGCAGTGCCTCAGACCAAACCGTGCTTTCCCAAATTATGTCCCAAAATGTTCTACCATATTACTCAAGAGGCAGAAGAGAAATGCAGTAAAATTCGATGTAAATATGTGCATTTATTGTTATATTTAATTTTATTGCATTATTTCCCAACTAACACATTTCAGCACTTAATATAACTGTATACATGAATTGAATAGTGGTCTTGTGTATCAGGATTTAACGGCATATTAACAAGAACCTTGTTAAAAATTCCCTGTTTTAGAGGCAGGAAACTGCCGCTAAAACGGCGATAATGGGCTTGCTAATATGCGTTATAGAATTCCAATAGAAGCCCAGGTTAGATGTGCAGGAGATCTAACCTGGGCTTCTATTGGAATTCTATTACGCATATTAGCAAGCCCATTATCGCGGTTTTAGCGGCAGTTTCCTGCCACTAAAACGGCGATAATTTTAACGAGGTTCTGGCTAATATGCCACTTGGGGGCATATTATCAAGACAGGCGATAAAATTATCACCGTTTTTGTGGCAGAAAACTGCCGCTAAAACGGCGATAATGGGCTTGATAATATGCTCTATGGAATTCCAATTGAAGCCCATGTTAGATGTCCTTCACATTTAACTTGGGCTTCAATTGGAATTCCATAGAGCATATTATCAAGCCCATTATCGCCGTTTTAACGGCAGTTTTCGGCCGCTAAAACGACGATAATTTTATCGCCTTTCTTGATAATATGCCCCTTAGTTTTTACTAATGCAGCATTTGCCGCAAAATAAATAAATACAAAATACAATAATAAATAAGTAGTAATTCCTGTATGAAGAAATACCATTTCCCAAAGATGAATTTATTAGCTCGAACGCGTATTTAAATGTTCACCTACAACAAATGTAAAAAAAAATGACCGGTTTTAACAGACATGGAAAAGTCATCAGCGTTTCTCTGCTTTGCCCCCAGTCCACAGGCTGCCTTGAATACAAAAGGGCCGTATGACTCTGTTGGCCAGACACGTACTGAGACATTGTTCTAATTCTGTGTGCTCAGACTTTGATTATCTATGAGAGAATCGGTAGGATGGTGTGATCCTTCAAACAGTGCCCAGTTCTGTGGACATTACTTTAATGGAGAACAAATTGTTCCCATAAATCGCATACTCCCTTCCACACGGCAACAAACTTCAGGAGTACAAGACACCTGAAGATAATTAATGGTCTTTTACACTCCTTCGAGACAGGGCGCGGCCAGTGGTGTTATCTCATGTGCCTGCCACAGTTGTGAATAGCTGTGCAGCTTTAGGATGCGACAGGACTCAAGCTCTGGTAAATTGTTCTCTTTCAAGATGAAAGCCCCGATCAGATTAATTTCCCCACAGAAAACATAGTCTCTTTTCCTACAGATTAGGGGCAGGATAACATGCTTCTGTTAAAGCCTGCATGAAATAGCGATGGGGTGGCAAAACTAAACAAAATATAACGGGAAACATTAGTTACATCGCGGTGTTCACACCACAATACATTTGCAACACGGGCATTACAACGCAAGTCATTACAATGACTTACGTTGGATGGCGCTCTAAGCAAAGGAATAATATGATTTATTATTCCAACACCTTCCCTACTGTAACGTAGGCTGGAGTTGGAATAGTAAATCATACTATTCCTAAGTCCAGCACCCTCCAACGTAAGTTGTTGTAACGACTTGCGTTGTAAGGCCTGCGTTGTAAAGGTATCGTGGTGTGAACACCGTGATGTAACATTGTATATTCAAATATAACAGGCTATGAAAACTAACTTGTGCCAGGAAATGTAGCATTCATTGGCAACGTAAATGAGTCAGGCTTGAATTTTGAGCCCCAACTAAACATTCATGGGCCTAATGTAGTTCAAACACAAAGAAACAAACGAGCATTGTCTGTATTTAATGCAACAGCGACAATTAAGGATTACTGTGAGATTTAATGTTTGATGATTCAATGTACTTTTGAGCTATAAAATAGTCCCTGGTGCACTTCAATGCAATTATGCCACAGGAGGAGGAATTATACACCAAATAGTCAATGGAATGAGATGACTCGGCTGGGTTCATGCTCTATAAGACTTCCGATCCTAACTACTTTAAGCGTGTAAAGTTTAAGGTAATTAAAGATTTTGTATTTATTGAGTTTTATATAGCGCTGGCTAAACCCAGAGGTATCAGAGCGCTTTAAATAAGGAACAACAGCAAGTTACAACAAAAATAATTTAGACATTTTTCACCAAAATTACAAACTGAATGACAAATCATATGGAGCAGAGAGGGAGAAGGGGGAATAAGAATATGAGTAAAAGGATAGGTGGGGAAGGAACCTGAGGAGCGAGGGCGTAAAGGCAGATTGGGCAAAGAGAGAAAAACGTTTGACTTAAGAGATAAGGGAATCATAACGATTAGCATAAGGTCAAGGTACAGTAATTTAAAGACAGAGTTGCGCAGAATAAACAAGGATAGTGGAAAAATTCATAGGGGAGAGAGAAGGTAGAGGGGGACAAAAGTGGTGTTATGGGAGAGGGTGCGGGGATAGGAGGGAGTTAGGGGGGGATTGAGTGAGGCAGACCAGACAGAGGGAGAAATACATTTGAGGATCATCAGGGTGAGAAAGGAGGAAAGAGGGAAAGTACATAAGTTCAACAGGATGGTGGGTCCAGGTCTGGGAGATCAGCGGTGATCAGCAACAAAATGGCGGGCGTGGCAAAAGTAGAAAAAGACAAAAAGTCCAAGATGCGAATCAGGGAGCATGAATTAAGAGCAAACAAGAAAAAAGTAAAAGGAGGGTACGCAGTTCGAGAGTCAAAGGCAGGAGGAAGGGAGAAGAGGCGTGCAGAGGATCCGGACCACAGGGACATCGGTGTTGACAATCTGCCGGGAGTAGCTCCCGCACCCCCATACCTGGAAAAGGACTCTCAGGTCACAGAAGACGGAATCGTGGCGGAGTACATCTCAGGAGATGGCCAGCATGGGGGAGGCAGAGAGACAGCAGCGTGGACTGGGAGAGTGAGTTTTCCCGGGGTCGGCAGACTGCAGGCGGGAACGCGGGACCAACAGACCAAACAGTGCCATGGCATTCACCTTTGATCCAGTAAACGCTGCAGGTGATTAAGCATTGGGGCAGGCAGTTACTTGCAACCTAGTTGGGAAAGGGACGGTCTGGATGAGTGGAATCTCGTCCCCGATCAGTCAGCCGCCATCAGGAGCCTTCCGATGATGAAAAAGCTGCACCAAGGCTGGTCCAAACATCAGGCATCCGTGGGTATTGGTTAGGAGGGAGACAGCAGAGGGGAAAAACCAGCAGCAGCAGGACGGGGCATGCCAAGTCCCGATGTCCAGCTGTGTAGGTGACGGCCGCAGGAGGATCCGGGCCGTACTCCTCAATAGCCGAACCAAGCTGCTCCACTGGGCAAAGGCCATGTCGTCTCATTGTCCCTGAAGTGTGGAAAATTGCCCCCGGTTCAATCTGTCACCATCCGGAGGCATCCGATGTTGTGAGAGCTTCGCCAAGGCTGGTCATGCCTCAGCAATTCGTGGTGATTCACTCTGAGGGCAGTAGCAGAGGTGGAAAATAGCAGCAGCGGGACGATGGAAGCCATTTACCCACGTCCGGCTGGGTGGGTGTTGGCTTCGGGAGAAACCCGGGCCAGACTCCTCTTTAGCCAAACCAAGCGGTTCCACTTGGCATTGGTCATGTTTTTTCGAAGTCCGCTGTCGGTTACAGGGGAAATTACGGGGAATGAGGGGGATTTTAAGCCAAAACGGCACTCCCTGTCCGGGAGCTCCCTGCCGAAGCTCCTCACCGAACGGCCATCTTGGAATACCGCCTGGAATATATAGGAGCCGTGGCGTAATCGGTGCAATGTATCAGAAGTTTCTTGCAGCAGCTAATGATGATAGTATACAGATAGCTAGCAAATTAAGTCAGATTCTTAGGGTCAAAATAACGGCTGAAGAAATACAGGAGTCAATGGAAACAATGAACTGAGTAGTAACATCTATTGATTTGAATTTACAACATTATCGGACAGTATATATGTTATATTACACACCAGCAATTATTTCTTAATGGGCTGTATCTCGATCTGCAGGCAAGCTATTCTGTCCGAAATGTCAACTCTTTGCTGCAGATTTAAGGCACATGGTTATTGATTGCACTAGGCTTAAACGATTGTGGAGTGAGGTTTCTAATATTCTTATCTCGCTGCTTGGCCAAGACTTTCAGCTTACTGAAAACTAAATCTTTTTGGGGATCAAATGTGAAGAAGCTAGTTATGTGAGCTTGCGAGCTACTATTATTATAGCATGTGCCCGACTATGTATTGCTAGAATGTGGATTACAATGTTGGTCCAAGCGTGAACTAAGTCTGGGTTCTGCTTAGACAAGTGTATGAGATGGAACTCACTTTGGCTGAGTCCACAGGGCATCGTTCTTGCCTTAAACTTAATCGGATTTGGGATGGTCTCCAATGGGATTAATGATGCACAGTCACGTTATCAGAAACGTTCCTTGTCATGGCCTCAGCTACGGAATGAATTATGTGATGTCATCATTTCCAATTTTTGTGTACAATCTATGTCTTATTTACTTCCTACTTTCTTGTTTTTCTTCTTTTTCTGATTGTACTGTACAGTGATATACTTATGGCTAATAAAAATAAAAATATAAAAACTAAAAGTAAAAAGAAGAGATGAGAAATACATGTTCCTTTCGGCGGACCCAAAGGTCACTCCATGTGTATTTTAATTATTGGTAACAATATGTCTTGTATGCAGCTGTACCTTCAAAGCCATACCTAACAGATTTGCTTACTTTTGTTACCATACGATGAGGCTCTAACTCAATAGTAGTGATTTGTAGCTAAGAGAAGATGTTATTTTTATACTGAACTTATTGAAGTAGATGAAAAAATCAAAATATAATTAAGTTCTTCACACATCTACATAATCATGCAAAGTGATTGAAAAATCTATGAAGGTTCAAAGGAGTGTAACAGCGCCAAAAAACATGACAATTTTATTGCGACGAGAAATGAGTGCCAACATTATCTTTTTATCAGTCTCTTTTATGTATGCATGTTGGTTTAGAAATCTTAAAATTCCATCTTTAATTATGATGGCAGCTCACTGAAATTCACTTAAAGAATGTAAGAGTGTGAAAAGTTAAAATGCTGCATTCTTTACATAAATCAAAATGTAGTAATAAGTGTAAGTGTCACTTGGAGTGTTTTACCTTACATGGTAACCGGATAGAGCCCATTTGGACAAAAATCACATAAAATAGCACTTTTCTGCTTTTTTAATGAGAACACGTGGCATGCCATTAAATAAAGGATATAGGTCTCAAAGAAAAAAGGGGTTGATTTGGAATAACAAACAATGTATCTAATTTAGGGTCTGAACACACATACTGACGCCAGTGCTGAATATAGATTAATTTAATAGAGTTACCTTTTTTGCTTTTAAATGGCATTAACTTTAAAAGGGCCACGCGGTGAACGATTTTGCAATGCATCACAAAACCCTCACAGTATCAAACAAACAAAACCAACATTGTAGCATATCATTGGTGATTGGCAGCATGCAGGACTCATTAAAGAGTACTGGATTGCCCCCTTTAAAATGCTTTTTTTTCTTTTTGAGTTTGCTGTTTATTAATTATTGAAAAAGTCTTGTTTTTGTTTTCTCATGCCATCAAGTCTTTAAGAAATTCCCTTGTTAAGTAAATGTTGGGGTAATTCAATTATTTTGTTAGAGGAATGATTGTAACCTTAAATTCAATTTAGACTTGAATTTCACCCACCTGTGTTTCCCACCAAGCATTCATCAACACAAAATGTAATTGGAAACACATATATCTCATCACATCTTCACAAGACAAATCAATAACTTTACTTGCAACTCAGATCGCCTCAAATCAGTCAGAAAAAAACTGTATGCTTGCCTGAAGGAAAGTATTTTTATGGTACTGTCAATTGGAAACCCCAATTGGCCAATAGACCAAGAAGTGCTACGAATACTATGGCGTCTTTGCATGAACTACTAAAGGAGTGAGCTTGTCTTTAAAAGTATTGATGGGGATACAAAGCTAAAGTGCTTTCTTAATTGCTATATGGAGCAGCAAAAATTGACATGTTTCTCCCTTTTTGTCCGGCCCAGTAGAACCTGGCTTGTCACATGCATGACTGTAGGTTGATACACAGATTATTTCAAACACGTCCACCTTCGATTCCCATTCATCATTTAGTTTAGCTGCATCATGGCTGACATGAAATGTGTAAGCCAAGGGCTTCTAAATTACCAATACACGCTGACTTTGAAATAGCCATTGGTGACCAGAAATAATGAAAACATTTGGCAAAACAAAGTAAATACTGTGCAAGACATTTATTGGAATAAATGTTAAGACGTCTGTCAGAAATTGGATTAAAATCTAATTTTGGTAAACCTAAGTTTATTGTAGATGTGAAACACTACCTCAAGTTAGAAGGGTACTCAAAAGAAATTTCTGAACCAGCAGTTAGAAAATAATAATTTAATGAGAAGTCAAGAGCTCAATTCACAAAGCCTTTACATGAGTGGTTGTGTACTGAACTATGAGGTTATTCAGAAAGTTGAGAATAGGTTTCAGAAAAGATTCTAGGCAGTTTCACAGAGCACATCCACTTCTTTTGTGTCATTCTGAATTAGGAATGTATTATACAGTTGATCCCATCCAGCTATGTCCCATCTTTTTATGGGTGTCTTTTTGAACAGAAAGTCAAGCATCCTTTACTCGGCTGCTACTAAACCATTATATTAGGTTGGATAAAATGATGAAGATCCTGTGGTAGCTTGTACTAAGTGGTACTTAGAAGGCACTTAGAAGATACTTAGTGGTATCCTGAATATGCCACAATTGCTTTATAAACCAGATGATCTGCAGATGACGCTACCTGCCGCCATCACTGAGGGCGAGGCGCCACGGCGGACACGCCCACCTCAGCTGGCCACGCCCCCTCCCCGACACTATAAAGTGCGCGCGACTGGAAGCGCGTCACTTTAATTTGGGAGTCTCCTGAGGCGGAAAGCCGGGAGTGAATTATATATTTTAAAAACATTTCTGTGTGATACTTTGCATTTTTAACTTCACTTACCTGTGCACTTAAACAGCGCTCCTAGCGCTGCAACGAACGCTACCTGCCGCCATCACTGAGGGCGAGGCGCCACGGCGGACACGCCCACCTCAGCTGGCCACGCCCCCTCCCCGACACTATAAAGTGCGCGCGACTGGAAGCGCGTCACTTTAATTTGGGAGTCTCCTGAGGCGGAAAGCCGGGAGTGAATTATATATTTTAAAAACATTTCTGTGTGATACTTTGCATTTTTAACTTCACTTACCTGTGCACTTAAACAGCGCTCCTAGCGCTGCAACGAACGCTACCTGCCGCCATCACTGAGGGCGAGGCGCCACGGCGGACACGCCCACCTCAGCTGGCCACGCCCCCTCCCCGACACTATAAAGTGCGCGCGACTGGAAGCGCGTCACTTTAATTTGGGAGTCTCCTGAGGCGGAAAGCCGGGAGTGAATTATATATTTTAAAAACATTTCTGTGTGATACTTTGCATTTTTAACTTCACTTACCTGTGCACTTAAACAGCGCTCCTAGCGCTGCAACGAACGCTACCTGCCGCCATCACTGAGGGCGAGGCGCCACGGCGGACACGCCCACCTCAGCTGGCCACGCCCCCTCCCCGACACTATAAAGTGCGCGCGACTGGAAGCGCGTCACTTTAATTTGGGAGTCTCCTGAGGCGGAAAGCCGGGAGTGAATTATATATTTTAAAAACATTTCTGTGTGATACTTTGCATTTTTAACTTCACTTACCTGTGCACTTAAACAGCGCTCCTAGTGCTACAACGAACGCTACCTGCCGCCATCACTGAGGGCGAGGCGCCACGGCGGACACGCCCACCTCAGCTGGCCACGCCCCCTCCCCGACACTATAAAGTGCGCGCGACTGGAAGCGCGTCACTTTAATTTGGGAGTCTCCTGAGGCGGAAAGCCGGGAGTGAATTATATATTTTAAAAACATTTCTGTGTGATACTTTGCATTTTTAACTTCACTTACCTGTGCACTTAAACAGCGCTCCTAGCGCTGCAACGAACGCTACCTGCCGCCATCACTGAGGGCGAGGCGCCACGGCGGACACGCCCACCTCAGCTGGCCACGCCCCCTCCCCGACACTATAAAGTGCGCGCGACTGGAAGCGCGTCACTTTAATTTGGGAGTCTCCTGAGGCGGAAAGCCGGGAGTGAATTATATATTTTAAAAACATTTCTGTGTGATACTTTGCATTTTTAACTTCACTTACCTGTGCACTTAAACAGCGCTCCTAGCGCTGCAACGAACGCTACCTGCCGCCATCACTGAGGGCGAGGCGCCACGGCGGACACGCCCACCTCAGCTGGCCACACCCCCTTGCTCCCTCTCACACGGACATAAAAGATGTGCCTTGCCAGGAAGCGCAGCGGACGGGCGCAGCGGGCGCGCCGTCAGCGCGCCGAAGGCGCGCCAAAGGCAAGCCCGTCTGGGCCCGTCCGGGCCTGGACCGGGCCCAGGGCCAGTCCCCCTGCCTCTTCCTCTAAGCCCACCCGCATCTGCTGGACTCCTGCCCAACTATACCTACTTAATACGCGCTCTTGCCCGACCTGCCCTCGCTGCATCCCCAATCTCCTGGAAACCGCTCATTATCTTTGCCCGCTATGCAACTTTACACTCCCGTCCTGCCAACCTCGTCTCTCCCCTTGTTCACCTTCACAGCCATCCTCCTTTAATCAGTATACCTTACGAGCAGGTCTGATCAACTGCCGATCCCTTCCCCGTCACGCCAATAACATCTGGATGTCCATCTCGTCTGATGAATGGGATATTCTTTTCCTAACTGAGTCTTGGATTACAGACTCTTCCTCGCCGGATATTTATCTGGCTACCCCCCCAGGATATGACATCAAATGCCTGAATCGGGCCGGAGGTAAGTCTGGTGGTGGTCTAGCTGTCATATTCAAATCCTCTTTCCAGCTGACTTTCACTAAACTTACTGAAATAGGTACAATCGAAGCTATGTACTTCTCAATTTCCGACTCCGCGTCAGCAATCCTAGCTGGCACTCTAGTTTACTGTCCCCCTCCCGTCACTGCCCCCTCCCTCACTGCCCTTGTCCACTTATTAGCCGATCTATCGATTAAACATCAAAATTTCATTGTCCTGGGCGATTTTAATCTCCACATCGACAACCCGCTTTGCGTCAAGGCTACCAACCTGGTGGACACCATGGATAGCCTCAATCTTAAACAACTGGTTGTAGGTCCCACTCATGTGGCTGGCCACACCCTGGACCTCATATTCGCCAACTTCCCGTCCATCACTGTCCTTCAGCCTCTCCCTCTGTCCTGGACCGATCACTACTTCGTCCCATTTTCTTTTACTTTAGGACGCAAATCTGCCCCAATGGCCCATAGGAAGGAATTGGGAAGAAAGTGGCATAAGGTCACTTGCGCTACCCTGGATCCACTATTTCACTATCAGTCGGAGCACCTCTCCCGGGACATTGATGAAAATGTCTCCAGATTGAACTCTACTCTCATCAAAGCAATTGATTCTATTGCCCCCCAGATAACCATTTCCTCCACCAGGTCGCGACCCTCGGCTCCCTGGTTCTCCACCCCCCTTCGGGAGGAGAAAAGCAGATGTAAGGCTCTAGAACGCAAGTGGAGACTTAATTACGATCCTGAAGCCAAACATCTCTACAGAACGGCCCTAAAGCAATTTCTTAAACTTAAAAAATGCGCGATGAAAGACCACTTTGCCGCTCAAATTAATAAAGCCAAAAATTCATCCAAAACGCTCTTTAACATCGTCAAAGACTTTATTAACCCTCCGGCTAGGGCCCCCCAGAATACCGCCTGTCAGGTTCTTTGCGAGGGACTCTCAGATTTCTTTCTGGATAAAATTAACAGACTCTGTGTTTCCTTTCCCACAGAGTCTGTTACTCCATCTCCCCCTATCAGCCCCCCTGAGTCTCCATCCCTCCTTGCATTCAATAAACTCAACCAGGACGAGGCTATCAGACTACTCATTGGCTGTAAATCTGGTGCCCCCTCCGATCCGATCCCCGCTAAAATCATGGGAGAACTGGCGCCCTCACTGGCCTGCCCTTTCCTTTCCGTCTGGAATGCTTCCCTTCACCATGGCTTCTTCCCAACCACCTGGAAGGAGGCATTGGTGATTCCCATTTTGAAAAAGGCAGACGCAGACCCCGCTGTCTTTTCCAACTACCGTCCCATTTCCCTTCTTCCTAAACCCGCCAAGGTCCTGGAGAAAGCCGTACAGCTCCAACTTACGGACTATCTAGAACACCACTCTCTGCTTCATGGATCCCAATCCGGTTTCAGAGCAGGATTCAGTACCGAGACGGCCCTGCTGGAGGTGTCTGAGACCATCCGGGAGTGCGTGGACAGGGGCGAGGAGGCCATGTTGGTTCTCCTCGACCTGTCCGCGGCATTCGATACGGTTTCGCACCCCATCCTCCTGGATCGTCTCAAGCAGATAGGCATTGGTGGCACTGCCCTCGGCTGGATCGAGTCCTTTCTCTCATCCAGAAGTCAAAGGGTACTGCTACGCCCTTTTAAGTCAGAGAAAAAACCTCTGTCTTGCGGGGTGCCGCAGGGCTCCGCCCTAAGCCCCCTGTTCTTCAACGTCTATCTGGCCCCCTTGGCGGACGTGGTGGAATCTTACGGAGTCAGGGTGGTCTCTTACGCTGACGACACACAGCTGGTGTTTTCCTTTCGGGACCACTCGGACTCCGCATTTCTCAACTTCCGCCAATGCCTCCTTAACATCAGTGGCTGGATGACTATGAACCACCTTAGATTGAACGCAGACAAAACAGAGGTTCTGTTTTTTAATCAGAAAACCTCTATCCCCTCCTCTTGGTGGTGGCCTACGGCTCTTGATCCTGCCCCTTCCCCGGTTCACTCGGCACGGAACCTTGGTTTCCAATTTGATGACTCCTTGTCATGCAAAACTCAGATCAACAAAGTTACTTCCGCCTGCTTCATGAAACTACGCATGATAAGAAAGATCCTTCCGTACCTCCCCATGGATTCCCGCCGCACAGTTACCCAGGCCCTTATCACGTCCCACCTGGACTATGCCAATAGCCTCTATGCAGGGGCCCCCCAGTACCTGATTGGTCGGCTGCAGATCGTCCAGAATGCTGCAGCCAGACTGATCGGTAACATCCCGTACCGTCAATCCGTCTCTGCATATCGGAAGAAACTCCACTGGCTCCCTGTGGCTAGCCGCATCCAGTTTAAGGTCCTCACTCTTACTTACCGAGCCGTCAACAACCTCGGTCCTACTTACCTGCAAAATCGGGTCTCGATATCTCGCTCCATCAGATCCCTGAGATCCAATGACCTACGCCTCCTGATCTCGCCCCGTTTCAGACTGTCCAGAACCGGTGGCAGAGGTTTCGGTGTCATTGCTGCCAGACTCTGGAATTCCCTTCCGCTTGAGCTGAGGTTTTGTCCCTCTGAAACCATCTTCCGAGCCAAACTTAAAACCTGGCTCTTCTCTGGACTCTAGTTTCCCCTTCATCTCCTTTTTTCTTTTTCACTTCCCTTTCTTTCACTTGGGTACCCCTGGATTTTTTAGCGCCGGGACACCCCCTAGGGGGTAGCTGCGCGCTCTACAAACTCCATAAAATAAAAATAAATAAAATAAAATGATCTGTCCCTTTACTGTCAGAACATCATAAAAGCTCACTTCTTTGCGATACACCAAACTAACCGCGAACAACGTCCTTCAAACGTACTGTGAGAAATCATATGCTCATAACTACAAGTCCTGGGACAGAACATTATCTTGACTGGGTCCCAAACAACCACCAAAGCTATCTGTTCACAGGATTAAGACTTAACACATTGCTGTTGCATTTTCTACACCTGTTTATCAAAATGTAAGTTTAGTAGCTTGTTTTTGTTATTTTAGTTGGCTTTGGTCTACGATGCATTTTTTGCTTTTTTGTAAATTTTATGTGCCTTTTAGGAGCTGCCTCTTGGATCCAAATGTGGTGCATACGAACCTTAGGCAATGCAAACATGCCATACTTTGTATCCAATTTCTATCTTTCATTCATGTCTGTTAGGCAGTAGCCAAGTACTCTCCGTGTGCCATTAGAAATCGGAATGTTCGAAGATTACCTGTTTCTCATATGCTGATTTTAACAGCATGTATGTTTTGCGTACTGGGAATTTTTTAGATTGTTTGTGTAAGGGTCATATCTTTATTGCTATTTTTATATATTAACATGGTGATTTGACTTGTAATGCTGAATTTTAAGATTGCTTTTTATATCATGTATTGGTCTCTTATGGCCAAATCATTAGCAGAATAACAATTCCAGTGAATTAATAGTAGCGTCTTCCTCTTATCTTAATAGAATGTAAATGCCTGGCACTCCAAGTATTTCTGTGAGCAGTTCCCTTGAGAAAGACATACTTACCCATGGGTAACTGTGAGGAGATGTGGCGTAATGAGAGAGCTGCCAACTTTGTAAGTAGGGAACCAGGTTTGAGTCCTGACGCCTCCTTAATATGCTGTGATTCTGGGCCAATCACTTAATCTCCTAGTGGTTAAAAAGAACAACAATGTAAATCTGAACTTGTGATTAATCAGTGCTCATGTGAAGCGCTCCAATGCTTTTGGGCTGATTTCACACTGGATAAAACTGCAGAATTCTTTTTTTTCTTCTTGAAATTTATGAGTAACTCACACGTACCCTGAGTAAGAAGCATACATTCATAGCAAAGGCATGGACATTCAGATGTAGTAGGGCTGGATGTTTAGTTGTAACTTTCACCTAAATCTAGAGTGAGACACACACATAAAAAAACTTTGAAAAATTGTAACCTGAAGCATTCACATAGCATGTGTTTTGTCCTCATGAACCTTACAGCAGCAAGCTTGCAAACTCCAATTTAGGGGCCGATTATGATGGTGTATGAAACGGCTCCGACCAAGGGTCGGAGCCGTTCCTATGGCATCGTAATCTCCTGTTTGAATTCATTTCCGAACGAACCATTTTGATGTAGTCCGTTGGAAATGAATCCAAACAGGATTTCCGAATGGCTTATGATGGGCTCGGAAAGCCTCTGTAATCCCAAGGGCGGCTCTTTCCGCCTGAGGGATTACAATGTCGAATTCTGATAGCCTTTCTGTGCTGTGGTAAGTCGACTTTGGGGGGCCCCAGCAGTTCCCTCATGGGTGAAAGGCCTCGGATGGGGGCCTCAGAGGCACCTATGGTGGCTCCCTGTTGATCTCTACACCCGGTGGCAGGCACCTGGAGGTGCACCTCAGCTACATACAATGAGAGCATGCATTCTGGTCGGAATGCATGCTCCCATTATAAAGAATAGGAGTGCAACCGAACCGTGATCTATTTGCTGGTTTGAGATCCCCGACAGGAGGTTGGTCGGTCCCAGTTCCAGATCGATGTCAGAAAGACTCAGGTCTGTCCGACATCGAAGTCGGCCCCTTAGTTATATAATAACTGCACCCTGCCTACAAACATATTTTAAATATGTCAGCAAGTGAAAATCAAGAAAAATTACAGTTCACATGTACGCTTAATGGTTTGAAAGGAGTGCAGCTGAGAGGGAGTAAGAAACTACAACAGAATGGTGGCCCAACCAGAAGATTGTTATTATTTTTAAAGGGTGATACATTTGAATTGTTTGTTTCAAGTGCTATTAACTTTTAATTGTTCTAGTATGATTCTTCAAGAGTAACATGTTTAATGTGTTTTCAAAGATCATTATGTTTTTAGTTCTGCCAGGAATGCCAGTAAGAACATTGTCCTAACCATTGCCAACATCCCATCAGAATGATTTCTGAACTCAGAAAAACCTTGCATCACATTTTGAAATCTCCAATGACAAAAAAACAAATAAGAGATATTCGTAACCCATTGATCGTTAATTTCACCTGTACTCCGCAACATCTTTTCAAGGTTTAAATTATGTCTCCCAGGCTTACTAAACCAATGGGTACACTAGTATAAAGCTCCAAACAGCGCTGGCACACAATACATTGATTTCCTGGCCCTAATAAACATGTTATTGTTGACCAAATAAGGGTGAAAGGCTGAGTGGAGCACCCGGGTTTAACATTTACTGTAGGCTTGAGCTGAATTTCCCTTTCCAATGCTTAACTTTCAGAGAAGGCAGAGCCAGATAAGTGATGCTTATTAATATTATATGGTGAACGTTCAGTTCCAGTATTATTGTTGTTGTAAAACATTTAGAACATTTTAATTTGATTTAATTTGACCTGTTGATTTATTTTAACAGTCTCTGATTGAGATGTTGAAAATAAAACCTTTCTACATCAGTCTAATTTTAATTTTCAATGACGAAATTGGAAACAGTACACAAACACGTGTGGTTGGTGTTCAGTTTGTCACAGTTAGAATTAAAGGTATCTATAGATCACAAAACAACAAATGAGTCTAAGATTTTTTAAGACTTGGAGGCTTTAAACATTTTTGTTTCGAAAGGTTATCCAAGTCCAGCATGGATTTGAGAAATAAAGCACTTTTAAGTTAGACACATTCATTGGCCTTGTTTCTCATCGAGAGGTGACTTTCATAAAAAGTGAGGGGCATATTAGCAAGAACCTCGTTAAACTTTGCTGCTAAAACGTCGATAATGGGCTTGCTAATATGCGTTATAGAATTCCATTAGAAGCCCAGGTTAGATGTCCTGAACATCATAACCTGTGCTTCTATTGGATTTCTATAATGCACATTAACAAGCCCATTATCGCCGTTTTAGCGGCAGTTTCCTGCCGCTAAAACGGCAAACATTTTAACGAGGTTCTTGCTAATATGCCCCAAAGTTAGTTAATGGTGGTTTGTGAGCTGAGACACTTTAACCCATTCATAACCAGAGCCTCCTTGCTTATACCTTATATGGAAATTGACAGCTACCCGGTTACTAACGGTATATCTCAAGATACGCACTACTGTAGGAAATTTGTTTTTGATTGAGGCTGTATTAAGACTTTTCAAGCAACAAACGCAATTCGTGTAGGGGTGAACAGCTAAAGTCACTAAACTAACCAGTGCTTAACCCTCTGGTAGCTTGGCATGAAAGCAGTCTGCCAAGCTAGAGGCTCTATGTAAAGTATTTATGCCAGTGCACCAACAATAATGAAGTGACAACACAACATAAGTAAAATCCCACACCAATTCAGAAAAGTAGAATAAAATCTAATAAATAAAAAGAGTCCAAAACAACAAATATCCAATCAGTAGACCCGAAGATATGCAGCTTCAAACACTAGGTAACTATAGCACATGAAAGCACAAAGTGCCACACATGGTAATTTGGTCATGCTAGACTGGGGGAAAGTCAAAAGTTCAGGCTGACCAAAATGGAGCACTGCCAGATACTTGAACCTGGATGGCCCCCTGAAAAAGTTACTTTCTCAAAGTCAGGCACAAAAAATTCCAGTTTGTGGTGGAGGAGACCACAAGAATCGGGGAGAGTGTCGCGAACAGTCGTCGCTGTAGCTTGAAGATCCTGTTGGGCATCACAGACAGTCCTTGCTGGAGCTTTGCGTTGGCGGTCACCATGAGCTGTTGATGCTGTAGTACAAAGTGCAGATCTCACATTGACTGTTGTCGCTGGCAGTTGCTTGACCAGGAACAGCTGGGTCCACTGGAGCTTTATGTTGGCAGAGGTCGTGGGTGGCAAAATCTTGGTGAAACTGGCCTGTTCGAGGTCAGAGGAATGCACCCTAATGCCAGTCAAGGGCCTAGGATCAATGTCTCCCTGTACTAGAGGCTAGCAGGGCTCTGGCACATCCAGTTGCAGGTTCAGGCAGGTCTAGTTGCAGAAGGTCAGCTGAGCAGTTGCAGGAAGGCCACTAGAACTTGTTGTGTCCCTTTAGCTCAGAACAGGAGGTCAGCCAGCTGACCTTTGGAGTTGCTCTGCTTGGGATGAAAAGAGCAGGTCCAGTCTTTCCTCTTAGAGAGGAGAGCAGGCCTCAAGCAGCAGAGCAGTCTGGCAGCAGGACAGTCCCTTTCTGGTAGAATCCACTGGTTCAGGAGTCTACTGATGAGTTGGTCTGAGGTTCTAATATTTATACTTGGTGCCAGCTTTGAAGTGGGAGAAACCTCTTGACTTCTGCCCACATTTGGTTCTGGAATTTCCTTCCCTACCCTGCCCAGGTTCCAAGTGGCCTGGGGTGGCAATAGCCTGTTGCTAATTTCTATCTGAGTGTACTGAAGCCAGCCCATTTGAAATGTAATTGGGGCAGGGAACAGCTCCGCCCCTCCCATCTTTAAACAATGGCCCATCCTGCAAACCACTAGTCCCCCTTTGTCTCACTGTCTGGGAGCAATAAACAAAGGCCACCTGCCAACTACACCCAGTACCCTGGACACAGGCCGCAGGCACCAAATGGTTAGGACAAGGAAAAGCCATCTTTCAACCATTGCCATTTTCAGAATTGTGATTTAAAATCTGACTGTACAATTAAAGAGGGTTTTAAATTACAATTAATTTGAGTGTAAACATGACATTCTTATTTGCTCTCATTCAAAGCCTATTACTTATTAAATGTAATATGGTAACCGAACGGTATCCAATGGGTGATGTAGGCCTTGTAGTAGTGAAATGCGAATTAAGGGTTTTTCACAGCAAGGACATGTTTAACTTGAAAGTACAGGTTCAATGTTTTAAATACACTGTACCCTGGCATATGGACTGTTTAGGGCCTACCTTTGGGTGACTTATACATATAAAAAGGTAGGTTCAGGCCTGGCAAATGGTTTATTTTGCCAGGTTGAATTGGCAGTTTAAGTCTGCACACAGGTTACAATGGCAGGCCTAAGATACAATAAGCTCTGCAGGCCCACTAGTAGCGCTTTTCTTTACAGGCCCTGGCTACATGTTGTACCACTTTCCTAGGGGCCTACAAGTAAATAAAATGTGCCAATTGGATGTAAGCCAAGTTTAGAGGAGTAAGCACAAGCAATTTAGCACTGGTTAGCACTGGTAAAGTACACAGAGTCTGAAAAACCAACATAACCGAGTTCAGAAACCAGGAGGGGTAAAGGCAAAATGTTTGGTGGGATCCTGCAGAGAGGGTCAAGTCCAGCAGCTAAACTGCTGATTTCTGTTCTAAACTATAACTGAATACACCATATTGTAAGGTGCTGGACGAGCCCGACTGTCAAACTTTGATTCAATTGCATTAATATTTATTTTTAATTATAGAATCCACATCGATTTTGTATTAAAATGTTGGGAAGTGTTCTTTGTTAATAGGAAGTGGTAATGGAGGTTGAGCATTCAGATGCCTATTGAACATGTTTCCTAAAAATGTGTACATTCTAATCACACCTTAATGCCTTTAACTTTTGACGAGACATAGCTATTCCTTTTAATAACTCAATGGCTTCTATACCAACTTTGAGAATATGCAAATATGGCCTCGTCGAAGCATAAATTGTTGAATGGTCCTGTCTCATGAATAGCATCAAAACAGCAACAGCAAAGCCTAAATAACCTCTTGGCATCAATCAAACTCCTAGCTCCACTAGAAAGAGTCATACCAGATATCAAAGGGCAGATTTATCAAAATATCATGCAGTGCAATGCAGCAAGACATCGTGCTGTGCTGCGTGACTGGGAGGAAGCAGGAATATGCCATATCTCCTAGGATATGAGGCATTCCTGCTCTCTCCCTGCACTGGCACACTGAGTGCTGTCTAGTGCCTATACAGTAACCCTTGTGCCATGGTGCAAGGGTGCCTGCATTACACGCAGGATTATTTTTGTGCAGGAAGGGGCACCTCACAATCTTTAGAGACACTTTTTTCTTCTACGTGTGCTGAAGAATACAGAACACATAGAAGGAGGAAATAATAAGGAGAAATGAAGATAGTGGCCTCTATTGGGAAGGTGTACCATTATGACACAATCACTGGTTTGCTACCTTTAGTAAGTCTAGGATTACTGCCAAATCCACAGGTGGATGCATGGGAATACCCATGCACAATTTATGGAATTCCTTCCCAATGCTGAGTAACACGAGGCAGGGATTTGCTCTACCTGGCATTATTCTGGATTTACTAAGCCCTGCAAACTACACAAGTTGGCTCTCTGTCGTTTAGTAAATCTCACGTAAGCCCTTGTGTCACCTTACATGATGCAAGAGCAATGCAAGTGCTTAGCAAATCAGGCCCCTAGTGTCTAGAATGACACCTGCAATTGAATCCACCTCTCCGAAGATATGTGTTGGAGGCCTGACTTGGGGGATGAGGCAAGTGACCAAAACACTGGAGAGCGCATGGCCAGGCACAGGGATTGAAATTATCTCTAGCATACTCAAGGCATAAACAGTCTCTGAGTGTCACAAAACTCAGATTCAGCAGTAGACAAGCATTAAATCACCTCAGGGCAGTCTGTTTTAAATAGAAGCAACAATCTTCCAGTAAAAACAAACACTCTATGAGGAGAAAAGCAAACAGACAGATTATGATTTTTTTTGAATGAAAAGATGTTCCATTTATTTGGTAGATAATTTCTGAAAGGACAATTGAAATGTACACGCTGTTGAATTCTCACCTTGCTCTTGGATTGCAGATATGACCCTATGGAATGGTACTCATTAGATTGACTGCTGATGCACGCAATGCCGATCCAGACATATTACAATGCATTTATCTTTCTTGAGATTATGTCAATTTTTCTGAGGGCTGTGCACACACTGGACAGTTCTATGGATGTGTGTTTTTTTTCTCTCAAAGTTGCTGTGTAACCCACATACAGTAACTTGAAAAATCTCAGTGATAGATCATGAGCCATTTGAAAACAAAGCTCAGACCACAGAACTGTTGTTGCCTCTGTGTTTCGGATCTCTGCTGCAGTACATTAAATAGAAGATTCTCTGATTTAACATATGTGCTCTAGACAACTCAGTTTTATGTAAAACACAGAGCACAGCTGTACACATGTACTCTAGCTTCCATGAAGCGTAGCAGAATTGCTTTTGGACAGAGGGAGCTGCATGTTTGCAGCTCCCTCTGTCCAAAATCAATGCCGGATCCCGCAGGAGATGGGGAACCAGCAGGGACCATGGGGGCCTTGAGGTTCCCCTCGCAATCCCCAACAAGCTGGCCAAACCCCAGTGGATGGGATTACCAGGGCAATATCGACCCGGGGAGGGGCGACACACTGGCCACCTTCCCCATTTAAAAAAAATACAAATGTTGAAGGCTTGCTTAATGGGATGGGGCCCCCAGGGCCAAAATAGGCCTGGAGAGCGAGACAGTATGGCCCCCCACCCATGTGAAAAATAAAGGCCATGACCTAGGAGATGGGGTTTTCGGGGCTGAAATTGGCCCAGGAGGGGGCCTCGAGTCCCCCCTCCAGTTTTTGTAATAAGACATTTAAAAAAGGATCAGGCCCTGAGGATGGGGTCCCCGAGGCCATAAATGGTCCTGGGAAGGGGGCCACTAAGCCAAGAAGACCTCCTTTTACCTCCAGTAAGCCCCACACAGTGAGATTGCTGGGAGGTGGTCAAAGGCCATACTCCTATCTCCATCACTCTGCAAACGCACATCTCTGCATACTGCTGGTGGGGGGATGAGGTCCCCTTGCCTCTTGAAGGCCTGAGAACTGAATTAGACTTCTTCTCCCAAGCAGCAGGGCGCCCAGAGGTGCGTTTGCAGAATGGTGGAGAAAGGGGGCATGGCCTCAGACCACCTCTCAGCAATCCAGCTGTGTGGGCCTTACTGGAGGTAACATGAGGTGTTGTTGGCCCCCAAGGACCCTCAATAGCCAAGGGGAATTAATCCCCCTACTAGTAGTGCACCATGAGGCATGTTTGCAGAGTGGTGGAGAAAGGGGGCATGGCCTGCTGTCAGACCTCAACAATCCTGCTGTATGGGACTTACTGGAGGTAATAGGAGGATCTAGGTGGCCTCCAAGGACCCTCAATAGCCATTCCCCTCCTAGTAGTGCACCCGGAGGCACGTTTGCAGAGTGGTGGAGAAGGGGGGAGTGGACTGCTATCAGATCTTAGCTATCCTATTGTAGGGGACTTAGTGGAGATAATAGGAGGGGTAGTTGGCCACAAGGATGTGCTTGGGGGCCAACTACTCCACCTGTTACCTCTGGTAAGTTCCACAAAGCAGGATTGCTGAGAAGCTGTCAGAGGCATACCCTCTTTCTCCACTACTCTGAAAACATGCCTCCTGTCACACTACTATTTAGGGGATGAAGTACCCTTGGCTCCAGAGAGACCTTGGAAGCCAATAAGCCCTCCTTGTAAGTCCTACACAGGGGTATTCCTGAGAGCTGGTCGAAGGCCCCGCCCTCTTTCTCCACTACTCTGCAAACATGACTACTACTTTTAAAGCAATAGAAATTCACCCAAAAAATAAAGGTTACAGGGATGTTATAGTTAGGAATTATCATTTCACTGAAAAAAACAAAGGTTACAGGGACGTTATAGTTAGGAGATGGAATTATCAGTGATGTCGTTTGAGATGTCATCATGATGTCATCTGTTATGTCACTGACCATGTCATGAGTGATGTAATATGTGAGGTCATAAGCAATGCATTGCGGGGGTGCAAGTTATAGTTAGCATAGCTAACTATAACTGCTGATTTTCTCTGGGTCTGTACGAGTAAAATGTTAGCCTAACCATAACGTCACTGTAACCTTTGTTTTTTTCAGTGAATATATATATATATATACATATATATATATATATATTCTCGCTCCTGTTACACCTTAATCACGCACACGTACACGGGTGCTGCCTGCGGGAGGTGCTACCGTAACATATCGCGCTCCTTGTCCACTTCCTTGTTTCCAAAAGAGACACAGCACTCGTGAGGGGAAAGTCAAAGATTTTATTTAGACTTTCAAACCCACCAGATGCGTTTCGGCATATGCCTTCCTCAGTGGTACGAGGGCGTGCCGGACGCGGCCATTATTTTATCTCAATTACCCCGTGATCACATTTTCAAATAATAAACATCAACAGATGACAAATGCATCAATGTATAAACGCGCATAAAAATAAGCGCCATTTTGTAACAATGCGTGATCCATATATTCAGCAGAACTATTAAATTCTACTATGTATATAATCAATCGAACTCGCATTTGTGTCTCAATACTTTCCAGAAGTTCATTGCTCCATCTCGCCGTGTATGGGCTACCTTCAGCTAGAGTTCTAGTTCATAAGGCACTGTATGGGCTAGCCTTTGCATTT
Source organism: Lissotriton helveticus (assembly GCF_964261635.1). Taxonomy (NCBI): domain Eukaryota; kingdom Metazoa; phylum Chordata; class Amphibia; order Caudata; family Salamandridae; genus Lissotriton; species Lissotriton helveticus. Next base: position 740,166,695 of record NC_136067.1, on the reverse strand, counting down.
GTCCTAACCAAATAATACTTTACAATATAACAAAAACATGCTTTACCCAAAACCTTATAAAATTCAATTTTTTCACACATGTTCTTCAAATATTTTGTCTTACTTCTATTTAGTTTTCCACATTAGTCATTTCATAATTTTACTCAGCAAATAAAGTGCAATGTTTCTCTTAATCAACCCCCAAACATTAATGTCATCTTTTGAGTACAATCTATAGCACTAAAAATATAAGCCTATAATTTACTGGTGGGAAGATACTTTTTAAAGGACGTGTCACTATGTTTGGATAAAGAGCCCTTTATCCCAAGTGTACTGTTAGTTCCTCATGGATATTCAAACCTTCCGGTGTCTTGGTGCAAAGATCTATAATGTACCTAGATTCTAACCTGCGTAGTCTCATTAGTCTGTCTCCTCCCCTTACGCTCATGGGAACATGATCTAGAGAAAAGTGTGACATTAAATCATTGTTACTTTCATGATATTTCTGAAAGTGTCTAGCTACTGGATAATTCACATCCCCTTTATTGATGGCACTTAAATGTTCAAGTATGCAAATTTTTGTTTGGTGAATAGTGCTACCAATATACCTTAATCCGCAAGGGCAGATTAAACAATATACGGTATAAGGTGTTGTACAAGTCAGGAACTTTTTAATTTTTCTCATATTATCCCCCACTTTATATGTTGTGATCTTCTTGCTATTTTTGCAGGCTTTGCACCTACTGCATGGGTAAAACCCCAGTGGGGGGTCACCAAATGGTTTTGACAATGGTTGTGATAGATGACTCTTCGTCAGTGTGTCTTTCAGCGCCCTTGCCCGTCTAAAAGTTACAATCGGACGGGTGGGTAGATCAATTCCAATCACTGGATCCGTCTTTAGCAGATTCCAATTTTTTTTAAGGATCATACGTAGTCTATCTGCTCCCCTAGAATAGGTCGTTATTATCCTAAATGTGTTTGCATTCTCTGACTTTACTGTTTCTTTGTCTTTGAGCAACTCCACTCTGGATTTATTCTGCACTTTATCAAAAGCCGCCCTAAGGGCATTGCTTCCATAACCCCTGGCTTCAAATCTGGCTATGCTGTCTTCCGCATTGCATTTGAAATCTTCCTCCGTGGTGCAATTTCTTTTAATCCTTAGTAACTCCCCATAGGGGATACTTTGGATTAACCTGTGGGGATGACTACTTGTTGATGTAATATTGAGTTACCGGCCATAGGTTTTCGGTACAGTCTAGTGTTTAGTTTCCCATCTCTCACTATATCTTTCAAATCCCAAAAATTCACATTAGTACAGCTCACCTCCGCTGTAAACCTCAGATTGTACTCGTTTTCATTTAATTTCCTCACATATTTGGTTGCTGATTCTGTCGATCCCCTCCAAACCAGGAAGAGATCATCAATGTACCTATACCAGGCTATGATGTTCTGTGTCCATTCCCCATTGGTATTGGCCCAGGCCACCCGCTCCTCCCACCACCCTATGAAAAGATTCGCAAAACTCGGGGAGTAACATGTGCCCATAGCCACCCCAGTTAATTGTTGGTAATACGGATCCTGGTACAGGAAAATATTGTTTTCTAGACTAAAAGACAATAACTCTAACAACATCTTGTTATGCTCAGAGAATTTTGCTGATCTTGTCACCAAGAAACTTTCTATAGCTAACAATCCTTCCGCATGGTCTATGTTTCAATATAGGATAGCTATATCCATCACTAGCATACAGTCCCCTTCTCTCCACACCACATTTTATATGTGTGTTAAAAAGTCCTTGGTGTCCCTGATATAGCTGCGTAGAGTTTTAACAAAATCAGTTAGGAAATAGTCAATATACACAGACAAATGTTCTTCTGTTTCCAGTAGACCTTTATCATACCATTTGCGAAGCATCTGATGGCAGTCTGTGATGCTTTTTAAATATATACCTGCTTGCCTATTTTTTTGTAGCAGTTAGTATCTGATAATTGTCTCACTGCTTCATCATTATATGCTTCGTAAGTCTGTAGTACAACGTTACCTCCCTTATCGGACGGTTTTACGATAATGCTGGTGTCTTCTTGAATATTCTTAATTGCCTCCCAATGTTTCATAGACAAATTATTCCTTTTATTTGCAGTTGCATATCAATCTTTTTTCCTCCATTTTAACAATTCTTTCGATACTGTTTCCATAAACACATTGATATTGTCATTCGGCATTTGTGGAATGAAGGTGGATGCCGGTATAAAAGGACTGTCTCCTCCCATTTGTTCTATTCCCGTACTAGTTGAAATGTTTCCTCTGTCTTGACTCGCACATTCAACTTCCAACATATTCAGTGCTTGTAGTGCCGGTAAATCATTGTCTTGCAAAATATCCATTGCATTAGGAGTTGGTGTTTTCTTAGTTATCTTTTTGGGACGAAATTTGTAAAATTTGTGTAGCTTTAACTTGCGTGAGAATTTAAATAAGTCAATTTTAGTCTGTGTGTATTCTAGTTTTTTATCCGGGCAGAATGAGAGCCCTAACTTTAGTACATGTTCTTCTTCCTTTGTCAATAATCGGGAGTCAGATTGATTATTGTCAGATTGTTCTCGAGGCATTCCACAGTCTTCATCGTCATTTGTTGTATCTTTTGCTTCTGCTTCTGGTTAGTGGTGGCGAGAAGTTGCTTTTTGCGCCACTCACCCCCCCCTCCGTGCTGGTCGTTTCTTTGTTGGTCCGGGGGTTTGCCTCTTCCCCCTTTCTGTCTTGACTGTGTGAGAATCTCGAACTCCTCGTGAAAAGGAAGTTTATGTATTTTCTGAGCCCCAAGGGTATTCGTTTTACCTCTTGCCTGTTCCGTCTCTGACAGTTCTGATTCTGTCGTATCTCCTTGTTCACTGCCTTGGGTTTTCCCATTTTTATTTACCAAAGCCTGAATTGGGGCATCGTACCTTTTCGCAAAAATATCAAAAATAATCAATCTGACTCCAAGATTATTGACAAAGGAAGAAGAACATGTACTAAAGTTAGGGCTCTCATTCTGCCCGGATAAAAAACTAGAATACACACAGACTAAAATTGACTTATTTAAATTCTCACGCAAGTTAAAGCTACACAAATTTTACAAATTGCGTCCCAAAAAGATAACTAAGAAAACACCAACTCCTAATGCAATGGATATTTTGCAAGACAAAGATTTACCGGCACTACAAGCACGGAATATGTTGGAAGTGGAATGTGCGAGTCAAGACAGAGGAAACATTTCAACTACCACGGGAATAAAACAAATGGGAGGAGACAGTCATTTTAGACTGGCATCCACCTTCATTCCACAAATGCCGAATGACAATATCGATGTGTTTATAGAAACAGTATCGAAAAATTGTTAAAATGGAGGAAAAAAGATGGATATGCAACTGCAAATAAAAGGAATAATTTGTCTATGAAACATTGGGAGGCAATTAAGAATATTCAAGAAGACACCAGCATTATCGTAAAACCATCCGATAAGGGAGGTAACGTTGTACTACAGACTTACGAAGCATATAATGATGAAGCAGTGAGACAATTATCAGATACTAACTGCTACAAAAAAATAGGCAAGCAGGTATATTTAAAAAGCATCACGGACTGCCATCAGATGCTTCGCAAATGGTATGATAAAGGTCTACTGGAAACAGAAGAATACCTATACCTGAGATGTGCGAACCCCATAACGCCAAGTTTTTATCACTTGCCAAAAGTACACAAGAACAATGAGAAACCCCCGGGACGTCCAATCATGAGTGCACAAGGAAGTCTATTAGAACATTTGTGTGTGTATATTGACTATTTCTTAACTGATTTTGTTAAAACTCTACGCAGCTATATCAGGGACACCAAGGACTTTTTAACACACATAGAAAATGTGGTGTGGAGAGAAGGGGGCTGTATGCTAGTGATGGATATAGCTAGCCTATATACAAACATAGACCATGCGGAAGGATTGTTAGCTATAGAAAGTTTTTTGGTGACAAGATCAGCAAAATTCTCTGAGCATAACAAGATGTTGTTAGAGTTATTGTCTTTTAGTCTAGAAAACAATATTTTCCTGTAGCAGGATCAGTATTACCAACAATTAACTGGGGTGGCTATGGGCACATGTTACTCCCCGAGTTTTGCGAATCTTTTCGTAGGGTGGTGGGAGGAGCGGGTGGCCTGGGCCAATACCAATGGGGAATGGACACAGAACATCGTAGCCTGGTATAGGTACATTGATGATCTCTTCCTGGTTTGGAGGGGATCGACAGAATCAGCAACCAAATATGTGAAGAAATTAAATGAAAACGAGTACAATCTGAGGTTTACAGCGGAGGTGAGCTGCACTAATGTGAATTTTTTGGATTTGGAATTTATAGTGAGAGATGGGACACTAAACACTAGACTGTACCAAAAACCTACGGCAGGAAACTCAATATTACATTCAACAAGTAGTCATCCCCCCAGGGTAATCCAAAGTATCCCCTATGGGGAGTTACTAAGGATTAAAAGAAATTGCACCACGGAGGAAGATTTCAAAAGCAATGCGGAAGACAGCATAGCTAGATTTGAAGCCAGGGGTTATGGAAGCAATGCCATAGGGCGGCTTTTGATAAAGTACAGAATAAATCCAGAGTGGAGTTGCTCAAAGACAAAGAAACAGTAAAGTCAGAGAATGCAAACACATTTAGGATGATATCGACCTATTCTAGGGGAGCAGATAGACTACGTATGATCCTTAAAATTGGCATCTGCTAAAGACGGATCCAGTGATTGGAATTGATCTACCCACCCGTCCGATGGTAACTTTTAGACGGGCAAGGGCGCAGAAAGACACTCTGACGAAGAGTCATCTATCACGACCATTGTCAAAACCATTTGGTGACCCCCACACTGGGTTTTTACCCATGTGGTAGGTGCAAAGCCTGCAAAAATAGCAAGAAGTTCACAACATATAAAGTGGGGGATAATATGAGAAAAATTAAAAAGTTCCTGACTTGTACAACACCTTATACCGTATATTGTTTAATCTGCCCTTGCGGATTAAGGTATATTGGTAGCACTATTCACCAAACAAAAATTTGCATACTTAAACATTTACGTGCCATCAATAAAGGGAATGTGAAATATCCAGTAGCTAGACACTTTCAGAAATATCATGAAAGTAACAATGATTTAATGTCATACTTTTCTCTAGATCATGTTCCCATGAGCGTAAGGGGAGGAGACAGACTAATGAGACTACGCAGGTTAGAATCTAGGTACATTATAGATCTTTGCACCAAGACACTGGAAGGTTTGAATATCCATGAGGAACTAACAGTACACTTAGGATAAAGGGCTCTTTATCCAAACATAGTGACATGTCCTTTAAAAAGTAGCTACCCACCAGTAAATTATAGGCTTATATTTTTACTGATATAGATTGTACTCAAAAGATGACATTAATGTTTGGGGGTTGATTAAGAGAAACATTGCACTTTATTTGCTGAGTAAAATTATGAAATGACTAATGTGGAAAACTAAATAAAAGTAAGACAAAATATTTGAAGAACCTGTGTGAAAAAAATGGAATTTTATAAGGTTTTGGGTAAAGCACGTTTTTGTTGTATTGTAAAGTATTATTTGGTTAGGACAAATGCAAAGGCTAGCCCATACAGTGCCTTATGAACTAGAACTCTAGCTGAAGGTAGCCCATACAGGGCGAGATGGAGCAATGAACTTCTGGAAAGTATTGAGACACAAATGCGAGTTCGATTGATTATATAAATAGTAGAATTTAATAGTTCTGCTGAATATATGGATCACGCATTGTTACAAAATGGCGCTTATTTTTATGCGCATTTATGCATTGATGCATTTGTCCTTTGTTGATGTTTATTATTTGAAAGTGTGATCACAGGGCAATTGAGATAAAATAATGGCCGCGTCGGGCACGCCCTCGTACCACAGAGGAAGGCGTATGCCGAAACGCGTCTGGTGCATTTGAAAGTCTAAATAAAATCTTTGACTTTCCCCCCGCGAGTGCTGTGTCTCTTTTGGAAACAAGGAAGTGGACAAGGAGCGTGATATATATATATATATGGGTGTGGCATTAGAGCTATGAAAGGACCATAGGTGAAGGAAGATTGTTTTATGGGTAACCTATCCTGCACACGGTGTTCAATCTGCAAACAGCTGTTCAGCAAGAGCCAAGTTCCTCCAGATACTCCTGTTATATAACTAATGCCTTACTATGGACAGTCTTAACCTGTATCAAACCCCTCTCAGTCACTGAACCTACAATGAGAAATGAAGTTGATGTGAGTAAAAAAAGTCCGTACTGTAAACAGTGTTTACTCTATGGAGAGAGTTTTCACTGTACCGCACTGTTTGACGACAGTGAAACTCTCATGAAAAATACAACAGAGTATTAAAAAGTATCTACCAAGAACAGTGCACACTCTATGCTAAACTTTTCCAAAGAGAGATTATTCATTTAAAAAAGCCATGATCTGAAGGTGCTAAAGATCATACTACCTGCACACATCAGACTGTGGTGAAAACGTTACAGCTAACCATTCTTCTGAAGAAAAATAAGCACATGCACATAGGTTAGTACCTAGTGCACACAGACTTGCTGAGACAATTCTGTACAATAACTCAAGGCTGGTAGCAAGCAATACTTAGTACGTAGTGCATAGAATCTTTACCCTGTTGGAAGTTTTTTCTGAAGAGCTAAAACGCTTGTGTGGAGCATGCTGAGCACAGGTCATCAACTGTGACTGCAAAAATAGTAACTCCTCAATACAAAGATTTATAATGTGTTCTATACCTCTACACAGCTGTGATGCATTCGGAGCCTTCATACATTTTGTAAATACTTACCCCCATTAGCTGGACGCAGGCTGTACAATAATAGGTAGAAAAGAAATATGGTAGTTACTCAACACTAAGTAAACTATAAAAAACTAACACATGGATGATGTCATCAGTGATGTCATAGAATATATCATGAGTAACGTAATATGTGAGGTCGTAGGCAGTGCATAGCTCTGCTAACTTTTACTGGTGAACTGTGTTTTTTAAGTTCAAAACACTAATAATGTGACTGAAATACTCGGGGGAGGAGCCACGCTAGCAACCAAGATGGCCGCGTAGGCTCCCGGCTCCACCGACCTCTGACTCCCGCCAGAATATCCTGTAATTTATCCTGTCCTTGCGCCCAGCCACCGTGTGTATGAACCTGCCGTGAGATTAATGTTGCTATCCCGAGGTCTCTACCTGTTCGGCTGACGAAGATATGTCGAGTGGAAGTTTGCGGCCTAGATCAGCCCAGAAGCCGGGGTCTCGAGTACTGGCCCATCCAGGTTTCAGTTCAACAACATCGGCTGTGGTGATGTGATTGGGTCCGGTCTACCGGAGTGGAAGAAATTTTTCTTCGTTTTTTTTTTTTTGATTGATGTGGAAGACGTCTGGCTGCCTTGGTGAAAGTCGGAGGAGGGGTGACAACCCAACGGTTGCAGCTGTGGACGGGGGTCCTGCCCGGTGACCCGGTAAAGGGCCCGCTGGTGTTCGCTGGGTTGGGATCTCCGCCTGCGGTGGCGGACCTAGGATATCATCGGACCAACTGATAAGTCACCCTCCGCAGTCGACTGTTCCCTACTCGCCTTTCCCCCTATGAGAGATTGAGCTCGCTAGGGGAAGCAATCATGACGGTCATTGATCAAAGAGTGGTGGAGCGGACCAAGAGCGACCTGTCGCTACGAACTGTGTTGGCGGCCATTGGGTCAATTCATGTGTACGTCGAAGGCTGCTTTCAGACGATGGTGGCGCGCTTCTCTGAAATGGTACGAATTGGACCGGACCTTACCCCACTACAAGAAACGGTGACGACCGAGACACCCAAGATGGCCACTCTGATGGAGGAAGTTGACCCCATACTCTGTGAGGTGTCGGAGCCTTTGACCAGTGTTTTGGACGATGGGAATGAGCTCAATGCCACCAATGGATTGTTATGCCTACGGTCGTTGCCGACTATGGAAGGACTAATTGATGTTCCCACTCCAGACACTTTTGATGAGAACTGTTATCGGGATGAAACTGCGTCACTCCCCTATACATCGAAGCCGCTAAGATGGCAGACGAATCTACGCAGGTAGTTCATAACGGGGAAGAGAGTCTCTGGACTTGATGGTGTTCACGGCACTTTCGTTTTTCTGCTTGGTCTTGCATTGAGTACTATTACATTTTCTTCGTACTCGGACTGTCCTGTGGAAGAGGTGGTTTGTCCGGAGGGGACTCAGGCGTCTGATCGGAAGGGGCAAGGATGAGATTGAAAGACTGGGTTTGATTTTAGTATGATAAACACGGGATTTGATTAAAAAAAAAATTGTTTTAGGTAGGCTGGGCGGTGTTTGAAGTTTCCCTTGTAGAGACACATATTTGTTGTCCGATAGATTTCTTGATCTCAATATGGGGATTCTTGGTTCTGGCGGGGGGAGGGGCGACCGGGAGCCCGTACGAATATGCCCTCCTCCACTCCTCTTCTCTACTTTGGTGGATTTCTCTTATAGAACCTAGTTAGATGGGGCGACAGGCACGCTGCTACTGGGGGTTAGGCGATAGCCGTTTGCAGGGGTGCAGGGTGGGGGGATGGGTTTATTGTTTTCTTTTTGTTATCGCCCATATGTTTTTTTTCTCAGTTTTTCAATTTTCTCTTAGTCTTTCCTTATTCGTAATATCGGCGAAATATCCTGACTTTGATTCCTAATTTCTAGTGTCTGGTTGCCATGATACTTCCGCTGCTCTGATTTATGGGTGGGAGGGTTATTGAGGATCCGCATCTAAACTGTTTAGCGATTATACTGATGTAAATCTCTTTTGTGCTTAATGGTGCGGGCCCCTTGAAAAATCTTACTGCTATACGTCTATCCTGTTTTTGTACCAATTCACCCTGTGATTATTGGATGTATATATGGCACCAGATATGTCTGTTTATTTTTGCTTTAAAACAATAAAAAGATTTATAAAAAAAAAGAAATACTCACCTAAGTATAATGTCTCTCCACTTGGATGCTATGGCATGTCCCTGGAGTCCATGTAAATTCAATTGAAATCAATGGAAACTCCATGACGAGTTACCCTTGTCATTAGCATCCAAGTGGTTCCTTCGTTTTTATAATTCACACTATACTACTCAGCAACAGTGACTGGGGTATGGGTAATTAAAGATTTGTTTTTCATTTTAACTGCCTTGAGTTTATTTGCTCTTCAGTACAGCAACAACTGCTAAACAGATATACACAAAATTTGGCATGAAACTGAAACTCACAATAGCCCTTTTTTGTTCAAGGTTATGAGACAGCACACGCTGTCTGTTTGAAAAAGTCATATTGTGGGCTTGCCAAGAGCATACAGGGGCCTGCAGTCTTCCAGTTGTTTGCCATGTGTTAGCTTTACTATCACTCTTATTGTTTACATTCAATTGGGTGGCTTTCCTGGTCTCAGCCTTCCCATCTTGTGTTTGTCCCTCCCATGGAGCATAGCCTCGTTATCATATCTTTGATTGGCTGCTTTCTGTACCTTCTCTCCTCATTTTATGGAGCTGTTCTCTTTTTGCTTAAGCATTTATGAGAGAGCATGTGATTTTCAGCTGTCGTCCTCATTTGCTTCCCCCAATGTTGTTCTCTCTCACTCGTATGATTCTCTCCACTCACTAACATTCATGGTGCTTTCTCTCATGCGGGTTTCTCCCCCATGCTCGACTTTGTTCTATTCTGCCCATGTGTTTCTCCCTTTGCCACATATTCTCTCCCTTATGTTCCTTCTCCCATGCCCATTGTGTTGCTTCCTCCCCCTCAAGCCTTGTGGCTTCACTCCCACCTCCTCCTCAATTGACTCCCTGCTTATCCAAAAATGGGAAAAATGCTTTCACGCTGCATTTCAAAGAAGTGCTTTAGCTCTACAGTATTTTTTGTCTACCAATCTATCTTTGATAAAAAGGAAAAAAGGCTGTATCGTTTTGTGGGGTTTGAACAGCTGAATTAGGGAGATATTGCGACTGATCATTCACTGATACTCTGCAGATTCAAAGAGGATTCAATGAAATCAGAAAAATTAATGGATCTGACTGGATGAGGAAGCTTTTTCCCCTAATACTGTAGTGTGATGTGCAGTTTGAGTATTCGCTAATCCACATAATTTGGTTGGATTGTTGCAATTCAAAATTGTTTGTTATGGTGGCCATTACACGAAGCCTAGCATCAAGACCTATGCCTCAATAAAAGATTTGAAAAATGTGATGGAAAAATATTGTTTTTGACCTTATAAAGTTTTAAAGAACTAGCATTAATTAATGAAAGTTCCGACCCACCTTCTGCATTCTCTTTCCTGATGTTTACTTAGACAAGCTACATTTAAAACCTGGAAATCAGTTGATTTTGGTAGATAGAAAAGTTTTCTTATTCTTCATTTTAATTCATAGAGGTATATTATGAGTATGGGAAAGAAATTTAATTTTTAAATCAATTTATTTCCATAAATGTACATTGAATTCAAAGGCAATAATACCATCAGTAAAATGTAAAGTAACAACATTAACACTTTTATAAAATGTTTGTTTATTGTCTTTGATTCGTACCTTATAAATTAATGTATTTTATGGTAATAAATGATAAAGTACATTAACACAAGAATTGTTCTTGTTCAACCAGGATTTTTTATAATGCAGCAAAGTATTTAACTGTATGTTTCAGTCAATGAAAAGATAAGCATAACATGTAACTCCTGTGCTTTAAAACAAGAATTCTCCTAGGGCCACATGTACAATCATTCCCTTTTGCGACTCGCAATTTGCAAGTCGCAAAAGGAAATTTTCTTATGTGTCACAGACACATTTTGCAATTCACCACGAGGTAGCAAATGACCTGCCTCATCAATATTCATGAGGAAGTTCGCAATTTCTGACCCATTGGGGATGGTGGCCTGCTGGGGACAGCACACCCCATGTCTTTGTTTACTTTCTAAATAAAGGAACTTAAAAATGAAGCCAGTTTTCCTTGAACGAAAACGTGATGCGTTTAACAATCAAAATTGAAACATTTTAGATTCATTCTTTAGGAGTAGGCAATGGTCCGTAGGACCACTACCTGCTCTTAAAAAACGTTTTTGCTGACAATCACAAAGGGGAAGGTGTCCCTTGGGGATCCCTTCCTGTTTGTGAGTGGCCTTCCACCTACTTAGGAAGGTACCTAAGTAGGCTGTAAACTGCAATTGTTTTGCAACCGCATTCCGGTCACAAAAGAATCGGACATCCCTGAAGACTCGCTATTAGGAAAGGACGCCTTTGGCATGCCCTTTCCTAATAGTGACTCGCAAACCCTAATTTGAGAGACAGTAACAGGTTACCAAAACGCAAAATAGGATTGATAGATGCTATAACGGCAAATCCCCATTTGTGAGAGCTAAAATCGGTTGTCCATGTGGCCCCTACTGTGTAAGGCACAAAATAACCTCCCCACTCACATTTATTCTCTGTCAAGTGAATTAATAAGTGGTACTTGTTGCACTTGAAAGTGCGTTTTAGCATATGCTGTGATAATGTTTTGTATATCAAAGTATAATCACATACAGCTGCATACATAAAAACATTGAATGTTGTGCTTTGTTAGGTTGTTGAAGAACGGTTTGTCTTGAAAACATTGCATGTTAATGTTTATGGATTAACCATACATAGGGAACTAGGTTTGAGTCTTGGTGTCGGCTCAACATCCTGTGATTCTGGGCAAATCACTTACGGCCACATGCATCATTGTAGGATTTTGCATTTCCTAAATTGCGAAAATTAAGGAATTGCAATTTAGGAATTGCAAAATCCTATGCATCAAAAAATCCTAAATGTTTTTAGGATTTCTTACTTTTCGGTATTTGCGATTCCTTAATTGCGAATCGCAATTAAGGAATGGCATTACATTGATTCCTATGGGCCTGGAGGCCCATAGAAATCAATGCCTTTTTGCACTTTTTTATTTTGCGAATCCCATTTTTTTGATGCATTGCAAGGGTGCAGAGGGGGGTCCAAAGGACCCTCCCCTGCACCCCTGAAATGTATTTTAAAGTGCATGTTTCACACACACATGTGCAAAGGACATGTGTGTCTGTAACATGAAAGTTTAAAAAATGCAATTTTGAGCATTTTCATAACTTTTCGCAAATTACCACGAGGTTCAACCTCGTGGTAATTTGCACCCCCTAATTGCTAATTCGCAATTTGAAAAACAATCATGCATTGCTTTTAAGGAATCGCAAATTTGCGATTCCTTAAAAGCAATCGCATTTTTGGAAATCACTAAAAATAGCGAATTTCACAAAAATGTATGATGCATCCCAAAAACTTATTTAAGAATCTCAAACGGCCGAATTTACCGATTCGCATCGTTTGCACTTCCTAAATAGGTTGATGCATGTGGCCGTAAATCCCCTTCCTCTCCCGTGGCAAAAAAAAAATGAATCTTTGTGTAATGTTACTGGTGCTCATGTAGAGTGCTTCAATAGCTCTTCGGGTCGAGATCGCGCTATCAACCAAAAGTAAAATACTACCACATTCTCGTGTTGCCGCACATTTAGACCAGCTGCGGAAAATAGTGCTTAAGAAATCAAGAAATACATCGTCAATTTCCTAAAACCACAATCTTTTGCTATATACGTTTATTTCAGTAATAAAGCAGCTGTAGTAAAATGCTCTGAAAACACATTACTTATATTAGACAATCCCATGAAAACTAAAAGATTGTTTGTGGAAACTCCTTTATTTCTAGAGCTGGTACCAGTAAGGCTAGGGTAGTGAACCACGTTCACCTACTTATTCAGCTTGCATCAAAGCAGAGTGAAGATTTCTTCAGCTAAATTACGACTCTAGTTCTTAATTGAAACTCTCTGACCTTCATGGAAGTGGTATGGTTGGCTAGGAAACAATAATAATGAGGTTTGGTATTTCACAGCTGAGAGATAGCATCCCTCACAGGTGCTACTGTCCGTTGCTTTCAAAGTCAGCATTTGCACATGACCCCCACCTTCTAGGGTGACCCTTCGTAAAATCGATAGATGAATCTCTCTCTTTCTCTTTTGCTCTCTCTTTCTCTTTTGCTCTATCTTTCTCCTTCTCACACTGTCTCCCCTTCTTTCTCTATCTCCACCAGGAGCAGCCAGTGCAGGCAAGCATGGTAGGGTGGGGGCAGGTTAGGGGAGAGTTGACAGAAGACAACGAGGGAAAATAAAATGAAAATAAAAGAAACCTAAGTCAGTCTCTCTGTCTACCTACTAGTAGCTTACCTTTACCCCCATCTGTCTTCCATGCCTCTCTGTGCCTCTCTGATCTCTTTCTACCTCCCCTTTCTCTACTTCATCTCTCTACGTCTCATTGTTTCCACCTCTCAAATCAGTAAACCTACACCTTTCTCTTAACCTCTGTCTCACCTGAATCAGCTGAAAATGTGAAATACTTGTAATGGTGTTCCAAATAGGGGGCCCCAACTATGTCTTGCCTGGGACATTCGCATTTTGCCATCTTACATTTTGTTTGCAGAGACAGCAAAACATGGTAGTGCAGCTGAATAACCCTTACAAATTTGTTAGGCTCTCATTACTGGTGGTCTGGTGTTTGCTGCAGTAATTATTACATCTAGTAAAATACAGCACTATTTTAATGGGAGGTCAAATTATCTTCCAGTTACAGGATTTGCCTTCAAAATGGGGCATAACACATGGATTTATTGGACATAGTTCCTCTTTATGTTCTGGCAAGTTTGACCTACTGAAATTTAACTAGGGGTGCAATCATTACCGTGTGTGATAAACTTTGTAACACTTACAGTTGCTGTTTACAGACACCTCTGTTTGCTAGGCCACTTTTAATGAGGGTCTCAGCATGAAATATATCCCCGTGTTCTTAAGCTCCATTTATTACATTGGTGTGTAACTTAAAATCATGCCATCTGCAGGTCATCCATTGTCTCAGTGTTTGTGTACAGTGAATGCCTCTTTACATCACTTTGGATGGAGCAATTGGGAGGTTCAAGCTACCCATTGTTCCAGCAATAGTGCTGATATTTACATATAAAGATGCAATAAACATAGCACATGTATCTCTTGATGAGTAGTGCCTTGGTTTCCTTGTGCACTTAGCTTTTTCATGTTTCTGTTGTGTTTTGCCCTGCGGTGCGAAAGCTGATCCTACCTTTATTAATTTATTAGTAAATCTTTGCGATCTCAGTCAATTGTGCAGACTTATTGTACTGCTGAGCACTGCAACTCTGTTCTTGCATACATATTTGCTTTACAGATATTCAGAAGCACGTTAAAGATACAAGTTCAAAAATAAAGTACCCGTAATTCATTGAGCAGGCATTGCTATCATGAGCACGCACTGATACCTTTTCGAGTTTGTGTTGGTTCTGCATGATTTGAGTGTTGGTAGGTGTTCTGTTTGCTCTTTGGCAGTACCGTATATGGCAATCGCTGCTGATCTTAGATTTGGTACTAAGATTACAAAAGATATGAAGACAAAACAGGCAGCCATTTTGGATTCCCATTTCTGGTTCCTCTCAGTGCTCAGACTTTACACACTTTTCCTGTGTTAGACCAATTGTTTGTTGCTCAACACACCCTCGCCCGCCTCTGTGAGTAATTTACTTTGCACAGGATCCATCTGCACTACTACTATAATTGTGATTCACTGCCATTTTTTGAAAATATTTGATTATCTATGCTATTTTGATAGATAACACTGTCAGAACCAGACAACCCAATTGCAAAACCTTATTATAGACTCTCAAAGAGCGCCAATGCTATTTAACCTGAGGTAAAGTTGCTTGCATTTCACAAATTAATTCAAGTCTTAGAATTTACAACGTGGTGTCCTTTACGCATTCATGAAGCTGTATGTAGCTTTAAGAAACAACGGTGAATGAAATGTGATAATTAAAAATGTATTCCCCTCTGTGCAGGTGCATTTGGAAGTGTTAGAATAAAGAGAAGAAGGCGTTTATTATATTTGCCTACAACCCACCTTGTGTGATTGTGCAGGTGAAGGATAATGAACACACTGGAGACAAATTTGTAAAGCAGTAATTATGATGATAATATGCTGCACACTGGTAAGAAGAGAGATTTATAGGGAACCTCACAGCTCCTCTGCCCCAGAACAAAAATATATTGAGTGCTCACTGTTTCGCTGTCCAGCCTCTCAACCGCTTTCTGTTCTTAATCTTGAATTGTTTCTTGCCTTGAGGGTTGATATTCTAGGCCATTTTAAATTCTATCAACATCATAAACAGGATGTCTTATCAAGATCTGCTGAAAAAGTAACCTGAGTAAGTGGCAGACTAAATAGGGATAGCCCTTCAATCAAACCTAGGCAAAGTGTTCAACATAGTCACCCTGAATAGAATGAAGGAAAATGTTGACACATAGTTGTGAGACAAGGAATCTGTCTTTCGCAAAGATAGATCTTGTACAGACCACATTGCAATGCTGCATATCATCATTGAGCAGTCAGTGGAATGGAACTCCCCCCTCTATGTCAACTTCATTGACTATGAGAAGGCATCTGTAAGACTGCTGAACTGGGTCTATATTCATATTACAAAACTTCCTCTATGAATTCTTCTCAGTTCCTTTCATGGCCTGGCTTGACAGTGCAGCTGTCACCAGACAATTAAGTGAGAACACCAGGAGAGGGGCTTTGGGTCTGTTCATCTGTCATGAGCCAGAAATACATGTTTTGATTGGGGAGAAGTTGTGTATTTCCACAAAAAGGTTCTTACCCTCCACACAACTATGATCATTTTGTTTATGTATCCAGCTGCCTGAGGTTGAACTTTCAAGTGCACACACCCATGCTAATAAATTGTCTTAGAATGATAGATAACTTATATTGTTTTATAACATTTTAGGACCCTAGTGTAATTTTCCCGACTCATGCCCTTATATAGGTATAAATCACCTTGTCCTTATATAGGCATAGAAATCATAACCATATTTAGACATAGCCCATGCAGTCCAAATACAGGCATGGATACTTCCACTAGTTCCAAAAAGCCACAACGATTTCTTGGAAAACTCGGCTTCAGCAGTCAGGGACATCCCCTTGCTTGAATATTGATTTGTCTAAGAACTCATGGAGTTTTCAAAGAACTGTGAGTCTTTGATGACGTTATTATGTCCAACTTTACGTCACACTCGGCACTTTCAAGGTATAAATATGCCCACACTTGCCCTAGCAAACACACAGTGGAGCGGAGCAGTTTGACTATCTACTTGCCCGAAGCAGCTCGCTACAGCAAGTGCCGAAGGAAGCCGACCCTCCAGCTGACGCACTGAGAGAGACGCTGTCTTTTCTCTTGCCGAGAAATCCATCTCCAGTGTTTCCAAGCTCCCCTTGTGGGGTGTTGGGAAATCGAGTCCCGAGACAGAGATACCAGACCTCCTTCATTCTAAACCAAGGTACGGAGTTGATTAGACCCTAAGAGAAATCTTGGATAGATTCTTGGCAAAGAATACTAAACTTATGCTACACCTCACTTACTTCTTCCCTCGTACTAGGCTTAGGTTAGGTACATTGGGGTAGGCATATTTTAGAAGCACCAGTTGAGTACTTTTAGTCATTGTTATTTATGTATATATTTTATGGCTTAGAAACCATACCATGCTTTTACAGTATTATTTTATAATACTCTTCTTGCTGTACGCATTATACTTTACAGCCAGTATTACGATTGTAGCAGTTCATTTCTTCTGCATGAGAAAGAAGACTGTTCAATAAATACTTTTATTGAAAACGCCCGTCTCTCTATTTCTCTGCACCTCTGGTGAAACGAAGCATGCACGATTGACTGAGTAAAATATCTATTCATTGTTTCCACGACTCTAAAGATACGTTTAATCTTGGGGAAACAAAGTTGTCATGTTTATGCGGTTGTCAGAAACTAATCCCTTCTTGTTTATTCGAGAACGTTTCTAGTGCCCTCTGAGCTAGCTGGCACTCATAATTAAGTTTAATATATTCGATAGAGACCCAGTCAACCTAAGTCCTACGTCAATTCTATAGGATATATTATCCCAATGCGCAGAGCCTATTGGGAATATAGGAACTACACTACAATATTTGTCTGGGAGCAGCACAGATGGGAGGAAGGCAGTCATTAACCTTCATGGATTTGGAGGTCTGATTTGACAGTGCAACTGTCACCCGATCTGTTTACTCCAATATTATTCTACAGTGCTTTACTTCCACACAAGTACTTATCCATTCCCATGCTATATACTTATAAAGCTCCACAATACCATCCAACACTCTTTTTAAGCCAGACCTATTGGCATTGCCAGGGCTTGTTGTTTATTCAGCTATCATCAATGTAAGTCAGAACATTCAGGAAAAACGTAATGCCACACAGTGCTTTAATGAGGTGAGCAAAGCCTAAGCATTGCATTCTCTTCGACTTACATGCACCTCTCCAATTTACAATACCACCACAATTCCAATATGGAAGTGAACTGTGATATCTAAGCGGTAAAAATAGATGGGATATTGATATTGAAGAGGGAAAATGTCCAAAACACTTACTGTAACTACCTAGATTGTCTATGATCCAGCCTATAAGAATAGGGACGGAACAGGTATCATGGGATATAATGGCCTGTATGGCGCTGAGAAGATACTGGATGTGCCTAAGCTCGGGGGAAGAGCAAAAGATCTGTTTGTAGTGTAAAAAAGAGATACAGCATAGTGAATTAAAATGTGCCAAGAAGGTTAAGAAAACCATGGTGAAAGTCTGCAGGAAGATGAGAATAAAGCTGCTCATGAAAGACCTACACATTGAGACTAGAAAGAGTAAGCTTATAGCTATAGGCAGGGAATTATCCCTTGACTATGACAAACAGTACCTTGAAGAGAGAAAAATCAGTGCAATCAGTGTCTGGCTCATGGAAAAAAGAAGTAGGATACCCTTATGTAGACATACTACCAGAGAGCTGCCTGAGAAGAGAAGGGTTTAAAATAAGAATCAGAATTAATCCTTGTTATGCCAATTTTAGGAAACAAATAGTCATGATTGATCATGAGGGAAATTGTACATGTGGTTGAAGCACTAAATGCGATATATTGCACATTTTATTGGATTTCCTCAAAGTACGGAGCGAGCAGAAAAAGTTTTTGCGCCAAATCTGTTTAAAATTTGAGATTAGAAACCATCCCCAAACTATGGAACTTATAACTGAAGTGTGGTTTTTAGATATAGCTGTGCCATAGGGAGATTTATGATCGCTGCTAAAACAGTTTACATGGGCATATAGATGTTAACGTAGAAAGAGAAACAGGATAAACTTGAGGGTTTACTGATATTTACATTTTTTATTTACTGTCTTAACTCATCGATGTTTTTAACACTTTGTATTAAGTGATATATTAATCTGTTAACATTTTCAATTGTTTGTATTAATTGCTATAATGATGGTATGTATATGTTATTGTTTGAAGACCAAATAATCTAAATAAACATCTCTTGATTGATTGAATTTACAATACACTTAAGCCTGGATGTGCAAAGTCGTTTTGCAATTGCAAACCCTGCAATTTGCAAACTCACAGAGTCTGGGTGCTAAAATTACATTTTGCTTAGTTACTAATCCCAATTTGTGGGTTGAAAAGCCTGTCTGATGTTAAAATGGGTTGTGTAATGCATTCCAAATTCCAATTTGGAGGTACTATGAAAGGGCTGTCCCTTTCTAATTGTGAGTCACATGTATCAAAGTATGTATCCATGATTTGCATCTGCATTTATCAGTTTCGACAGCACAAAAAAGGTGTTAATAAATTTTTAAAGAAGACTGTGCCCCCTTGGAACTCCTTTGTGGATATTGTTGGAATTGTCAGGGGGAGCATGCAGTGGTCCAGGGAACCACAATCTTCTCATCTGGTGTCTTCCAAAACTGGCACTTTTTTATTTTTTATATGAGTACAAATACTTTTGAGGAACATAGGTGGGCTACTTTGGGACTATAAATGTTGTGTCTTTGTTGGGCTGTGCCTTGCAGACCTCCATGACTGAATTGGCAACATGTCATAGAGGGGTACACATTGTAGCCTACCCAATTAATATTTATTAGGCATCTGCTTTTCTACCCTTTGTAAATGAATAATATTTGATGCCACCTTTTAGTACATTAGTTGCACTATAAATTGAATTGTCACCAATTAATTCAATCACATCTGAAGACTCATAGCTTTCTTGATTATTTGGTGACAAATACTCAAATAAGTTCCGGAGTAGGCAGGGCATACATTTTGTTTAACTCCATGGTGTCCCAGCTCTCTAAAATCAAGGGATGAGTTCGAAATAATTGCCCAAAATGGAACATCAGAAATAAGATGTGTTATTGTTTGGCACGCTGAATCAGCTATCTCTAAACCCATTGATTCCTTAACTCAGTTGTTGGGTGAAAAGGGTTCTTCAATTATCCAAAGTTTATAATTTAAATCTTGTGATAGATTATTTTCTATATATGTCTCATTTCTAGCACAGGATTGAAAAATATATTTAGTTATCTTGGTTAAGATATATTATAAAATGTATAATCTCAACATTTGAGCCTTGGTGGTTGGATCACTTGTTATTATGAGACTATAATGCCTTACTCCACCTCAGAATTTCTAACAAATTAATTTCTATGCTGAAGATTGCCAATAAAGACAGAGCTAGATTTGTCGCTGGTCTCCGAAAGTGTATCCTTATTTCAAAGCCACAAGATACCTTCATTGAAGCAAGGTGTCTAATTGCATAAAATGTAAGCGATTATACCTATTAAACAATTGCTTGTATATTAGCGTGACTTACTGCCTTGTAATAGGCTAACATGAAGTAAAACAGAATGGATAGAAACAATCTTTGGGAAGTTATTGGGTGTTATAGATTACTAAAATGGGTTTTTTAAATCCCTCTATCTGTCATAACAGCAGACTGGGAAGAGACTTCCGTTCAGAAGTGATATAATCGAGCAACTGCAGTTTTAAATGTTGCTGATCATAGGCTCCATTTCAATTGCTGTTCTTAGAATGACTACTACAAAATTTAGGCTTATAAGAATGTACCTGAAGATCCCTACCACCTAACCGGATTTAATTTTTTTTAAATCACAGATCCTCTTAAGATTGTGATATCATTTCAGTGTCAACTGCCTTTTTGCCCACAGGAGAACAAGGCTTTAGAATCTGATGTATCAGAAAAAGGTACCTAACTTGATCGGCAATGGGAACATTCACTTTAATTGAGTCTCCTCAGCTGGGAATTGAGGGTGATGAGAATCTTCACTTCAAGGAGCTTGGATGAGATGTCAAGAAATGAAAAAATGATAGACAACCGTGGGTCTAACTCACAAAAAAGTTTGGTGTAAGTGTGACCTACTCTTGATTTTGGTCTGGCATACTCCTGAATTTCCAAGGATAACTTTAGGGCAGAGGTGCTGTAAAAATAAATGATTTGAAATTATCTTCTCCTAGTAAGTATTTGAGAAGAATATATGTCCAAACACCATTTTTTTAATTGAAGCATAGGTTTCCATCACAGATTTAAGTTTAGTCATATTTTTCATAATTTTATTCAATTCAATACTCCGTGATTAGAATAATGCATTATAGTAGGGAGTTGAAACATGGAAAAGCACAGAAGGCATACAGATAATTAGAATAGTTCAATAATTTCTTACACCATTCTTTAGATAAATGTGTCACCCTTTGTGTGAATGGCATATTCTCCATTTCATGAAGCAAATAACTTAGGGGCATATTTACAAGCCCTGTGCCACCGAAGCATTCCTTTTGTTGACGCTCCGGTGGCGCACAATTCTGAGCCATATTTACAAGGCATGCAAAGCCAACCTGCGCTTTGTTTCATGGCCTTGTAAATATGGCTCCCTTTCATGCATTACTCTGCATGAAAGTGGCATTCCAAGGGCATTCTACGCAACACCCATGTATTCTGACTAATTTTCAGATTTAGATGGTTTTGTAAACCTGGCAATGTTACAGATTCTAACCCCTTTCCAGAGGAGGCAGTAAAGTAGCGCAATGAGGAGAAATACCTTTATTTCTCCTCATTTTTGCTCTTTCCATGTGTGCTGCATTCTGTAGCACTCAGAAGGAGTAAACTGTCATCAATGATTGTTTTTGTGCAGGAAGGAACAATCATCCGTGCAACACAAGCCCCCTGGCACCATGGTGCAAGGGTGCCTGCATTGGCTCTAGGAAGCCAATTGAGCACCAGTGCAGAGGAAATCACCGGGATGCATCATATTGCAGTAAATATGAGGCATCCCTGCACTTTACTAATGACACAGCTCAGCACAGCAAGATGGCTTGCAGCACCGCGCTGCATCATGTCCTAGTAAATATGCCCCTTAGAGTCTAAATACAAAGTAGAGTTATATTTGAAAACTTGGGGTTCTTAATAAGGCTTTACACATGATCTCTTGTGGTATAAAACAATCCAGAGCATTGCATCAATGTTCTTGCCATTTTGGAAGCCTATTGATACAGCGCTTAATTGATTGGCATCATGAGAGTGCCCTTGCAACTGTAAGTGAATGTAGATCTTAGTTTCTTCTCAAATTATTCTAAAGGTTGCTGTACATCATGTTTTAAAACATTTTGCCAGATAACTATTTGGAACACCTCTGAGGACATTATTTACTCCAACTTTTCTTACATAAAAGAGGCTTGCCTTCTTCAGCTAAAATAATTACTGAAGTGAAACTTCACTTAGTGTTTTTTTCATTTTTGTTTGAGTTTTAGAACAAATATTTTCCACCTTTAGCCAGAGTCTGATGAAAGATATCTCTGTAAGCATGTTTTAAATAGATTGTACCTCTTGCTTTCCGTTTAGTATCAGCTCAAACATGTAGGGACTCCCTTCGAAAACAGACTTTTGCTTCTTACTCCCACATTCAATAGGCTTGTGGAGCGGAGGTTAAACCCTGCACTCTCAAGGCTCTACCTTCTGGACACCAAGCGTGCTTTATAAAGTACCACAAATATGTCAGGATATGTTTTCTACCAAGCACAAGGACTGGAATGAGTTTGTCTTCTGTCTGTGCTACTCCATCTGTTATTACAGTTGCCTAACTGTGCAAGCTTCACACAAGTGCCCTGGAAGATGGTGAAATGTGGAAATGTACATGGTGAGCACTCGGTCCCACGTGACTTGTACAGGTTGTCAAAACCTATTTAGTGGTTTAAGGCTTTAAATTATAACTACTTGCAACTACTTCATTGTGGTCGAAATTAGAATGTTCCAGTGACCCACGACCCTACAAATGATTTTTCTGATTCTGAAGAAAAAGGGAACATACAGGCTGTGATATCACCCCTTGGGTGCTTCGATAGTTGCGTGTTGTAAAGACATTATTTATATGTGGTACAATTGCGGCCGGAATGACTCGAGGGTGGGAGTGGTGGGTGGGGGGGGTTGTGTGGAGGTTCCCCCGTGGGGGTGGGGGATTTTCTTTTTTTTTTTTAAAGAAAATACACTTACCTTCCTGGGTCTCGTGCTGTCCCAGCTCCTGGCCTGGTCCTGTGGAACAGGAAGCAGGCAGCCTCCCTCCCCTTCACTAAGCCAATCACAATGCTGCAATGGTAGCGTTGTGATTGGTGGGGACGGCACCCAGCCAGGCGTCTATGGGGAGGCCATTTAAGGGAGAGTGCATATGTCTGGTTTTCGGTCCCAGAGGGGCTCCCAAATAGTCAGGGCCTGCAGCATTGGGCTAACCACTCCTCCCCTGCCCTCCAGTAGACGAGCCCACTAACCACACCATTCTTTCTCACAGTGCGAGAAGCAACAACAGAAAATGGTAGTTTTACCATTTTATGTTTCTTCTTCTCGCACTTTGAGAAAGCAGTGGGGTGACGCTCCTCCGCCCTATTGGAGGAGCCGCCCCTGATGTGGTCATCCCCCACCCCAGGGGTACATTATGTAATGCACGGTTAACAGTTGTAAACTTTATCAGGTTCACATTTCTAATGACACCAGTACCTCCATCATGCCACTAAATAGATATACTACCAAGCTGTCGATTTCACAGTACATCAGTGTTCATCTCTGTTACCATGTGGTCCACCAAGTACCATTTGTGGCTCCACTAATGGTCTCCACTAATGGTCTACTGCATCCCTCACATCCTAGCCATAGAAACGCCCCCATAGCAGTTATTATAACTACTTGCAACTACTTCATTGTGGTCGAAATTAGAATGTTCCGGTGACCCACGACCCTACAAATGATTTTTCTGATTCTGAAGAAAAAGGGAACATACAGGCTGTGATATCACCCCTTGGGTGCTTCGATAGTTGCGTGTTGTAAAGACATTATTTATATGTGGTACAATTGCGGCCGGAATGACTCGAGGGTGGGAGTGGTGGGTGGGGGGTTTGTGTGGAGGTTCCCGCGTGGGGGTGGGGGATTTTCTTTTTTTTTTTTTAAAGAAAATACACTTACCTTCCTGGGTCTCGTGCTGTCTCAGCTCCTGGCCTGGTCCTGTGGAACAGGAAGCAGGCAGCCTCCCTCCCCTTCACTAAGCCAATCACAATGCTGCAATGGCAGCGTTGTGATTGGTGGGGACGGCACCCAGCCAGGCGTCTATGGGGAGGCCATTTAAGGGAGAGTGCATATGTCTGGTTTTCGGTCCCAGAAGGGCTACCAAATAGTCAGGGCCCGCAGCATTGGGCTAACCACTCCTCCCCTGCCCTCCAGTAGACGAGCCCACTAACCACACCCTTCTTTCTCACAGTGCGAGAAGCAACAACAGAAAATGGTAGTTTTACCATTTTATGTTTCTTCTTCTCGCACTATGAGAAAGCAGTGGGGTGACGCTCCTCCGCCCTATTGGAGGAGCCGCCCCTGATGTGGTCATCCCCCACCCCAGGGGTACATTATGTAATGCACGGTTAACAGTTGTAAACTTTATCAGGTTCACATTTCAAATGACACCAGTACCTCCATCATGCCACTAAATAGATATACTACCAAGCTGTCGATTTCACAGTACATCAGTGTTCATCTCTGTTACCATGTGGTCCACCAAGTACCATTTGTGGCTCCACTAATGGTCTCCACTAATGGTCTACTGCATCCCTCACATCCTAGCCATAGAAACGCCCCCATAGCAGTTATTATAACTACTTGCAACTACTTCATTGTGGTCGAAATTAGAATGTTCCGGTGACCCTCGACCCTTCAAATGATTTTTCTGATTCTGAAGAAAAAGGGAACATACAGGCTGTGATATCATCCCTTGGGTGCTTCGATAGTTGCGTGTTGTAAAGACATTATTTATATGTGGTACAATTGCGGCCGGAATGACTCGAGGGTGGGAGTGGTGGGTGGGGGGTTCGTGTGGAGGTTCCCGCGTTGGGGTGGGGGATTTTCTTTTTTTTTTAAAAAGAAAATACACTTACCTTCCTGGGTCTCGTGCTGTCTCAGCTCCTGGCCTGGTCCTGTGGAACAGGAAGCAGGCAGCCTCCCTCCCCTTCACTAAGCCAATCACAATGCTGCAATGGCAGCGTTGTGATTGGTGGGGACGGCACCCAGCCAGGCGTCTATGGGGAGGCCATTTAAGGGAGAGTGCATATGTCTGGTTTTCGGTCCCAGAGGGGCTCCCAAATAGTCAGGGCCCGCAGCATTGGGCTAACCACTCCTCCCCTGCCCTCCAGTAGACGAGCCCACTAACCACACCCTTCTTTCTCACAGTGCGAGAAGCAACAACAGAAAATGGTAGTTTTACCATTTTATGTTTCTTCTTCTCGCACTATGAGAAAGCAGTGGGGTGACGCTCCTCCGCCCTATTGGAGGAGCCGCCCCTGATGTGGTCATCCCCCACCCCAGCGGTACATTATGTAATGCACGGTTAACAGTTGTAAACTTTATCAGGTTCACATTTCAAATGACACCAGTACCTCCATCATGCCACTAAATAGATATACTACCAAGCTGTCGATTTCACAGTACATCAGTGTTCATCTCTGTTACCATGTGGTCCACCAAGTACCATTTGTGGCTCCACTAATGGTCTCCACTAATGGTCTACTGCATCCCTCACATCCTAGCCATAGAAACGCCCCCGTAGCAGTTATTCGTAGAACAGTTGTAGGTGTTCAGGTGTTGCTCCTCTGTCCTCCCACTCAGTGTATTTTGGGTGAATGTGTATGGTACCATACTACTCCTTGCTTCAAGGAGGCCTAGTCCCTGCAGTTGGTCAGTTCTGGTATCATCACAGCTCATGTATTCAAGTCCTCTTGTAGCTTGTCATCACGCCTAACCCTTTTCATTTGAGATTCTTCTGCTGTTGCCCATTTTGTAAATATATCAGGAACCCATGCTACTGTGTGACACTCTCTAGGGCTCAACCAATGGATCTATATGCATCTGTTTGCCAATTTATCACCCAATTTAAAGAATTTTGTTTGCATGTATCTACCCTTTACCTTTTATGAGATAATATTCAGGATATACTGTTTAAGTGTTTGCTCCAACCCACCCCTCATGTATCATCCAATCTTTTGTGCAGGCTTCTCCCAGTACATTTGAATGACGGGGCAACTCAAGACTACATGGAGGAAATCTGCATCCGCAGAGTGGCATTGACCACATCGTGTTGATGCAATGGGGTATATTTTGCGTACATTGAATCAGTTTAAGACTCTTGTTACTAGACACCAGTTGGATCTCCCTGCCTACCCGCCTCCCTTCCTTATCAGTAAGGGCACCATCAACATGGGCTCGCCATTTGTCATAAACTCTCAAGGCTTCGGCTGGCTTGTCTGTCTTCAGCGCCCTGTAAAGATGGGATATGAGGCATCTGTAGCGGGGTCTAATACAATTGTGCCAAACAGGTGACCGTCCTGTACCTTACAGAAGCGGTCGCTCCTTCACGCTGCTCCACGCTCTGCCTCACTCCAAGACTGCTGTCTGCTACCTCGCCTCTGCCATTGCCTGTCCGCAGTATCGCAAGTAACTTTGAAGCGCCAGATCGCCTGATAGTTAGTTAATCTGATGAGCATTATTATTCGTAGCAAGTTGATTGAAAGTAAGCTTTAATTAGATTTGATGAGCATTGTAACTCGTAGCACTCTGATTGAAAGTACGCTTTAATTAACTCTTAAACAGTGCTGCGCTGACTGTAATAGTGATTGCCGCCTGATTGTACCGGTGCCACTGCCATTTGCACCGCGGTATTCCTGCTTGCGCCCCAATCCTGATTGGCTTTTGGCCTGCTGCCATTTTGTTTTTATTGTTGTTGTTGTGGCTCCCTGCCCGGATCTCCACCCCCGCTCCCGCCTCCCCGCTGATCCTCCCTCGCCCCTCCCCCCTCCACTTTCCACTTATGATAGATGCATTTGCGCGCCGCGTTCACGCGCAGCGGTCGCGCCCCATGCGCGCCGAAGGTGCGCCAAAGGAAAGCCCGTCTACGCCCGTCCGCGCCTGGACCGCGCGCAGCGCCAGACCCCCTGGTCCACGCAATACCCTCGCAACCCTCCTAACGTACAACGCCGCTTCCCTTCTCGCCCTCAACCCCGGACGCACACGCCAATGCTGCACAGCCACCCCAGGACACACCCATGGAGCATTCGCCTGCCACTCCTGCAAATTCGCCTGCACAAGGACCCACACCGATTCCTCCACCTCCAAACACAGCTCCAACTCCAACCACCTGAAGTCCATCCTGCTGAACACCCGCTCGATCCACAGACATGCCACGGAACTCTGGGACCTACTCGACACTGCATCGCCGGACGTCGCCTTCCTTACAGAAACCTGGATGAACACCTCATCAGCACCCGACATCGGCGTAGCCATCCCGAACGCTTACAAGATCATCCGAAAAGACCGCATCAACCAAACAGGAGGAGGCATCGCCATCGTCCATAAGAATACCATCAAAATCACGACCAACTCCGACGATAACCTCATGACCGCTGAACACCTCCACTTCCAGATCCACATCGACCCCAGGACCACACCCAGAGGCACCCTCATCTACAGACCACCAGGAACCCGCACACAATTCACCGAAGACATCACAGACTTCATCAGCCCACATGCCCTCACCTCCGAGAACTACATTCTACTGGGAGACCTCAACTTCCACCTGGAAAAAAACAACGACAGCAACACCACCACCCTTCTGGACAACCTAGCCAATCTCGGACTCAAACAACTTGTTGACACCGCCACCCACCTTGCCGGACACACGCTCGACCCTATCTTCACCTCCAGCAAACACATCTCCTTCGATCACACCACTGCTCTCCATTGGACGGACCACCACTGCGTTCACTTCAAGTATAAAAAGACACGACCCACAACCCCCCACAACCTATTCCTCGAAGAAACTGGAACAGAATCACCACCGACCAACTCTTCACATCGCTCAACCAAAACCCTCCTGCCATATCAGTGGACCCAAACCAAGCTGCCACCAAACTCACACAATGGATCACCCGCTGCGCTGACGAATTAGCACCCTTGAAAAACCACCAGATCAAACAAGGTAGCAACAAGGCCCCCTGGTTTAACGATGACCTTAAGAAATCCAAGAAATTATGTCGCACTCTCGAGAAAACCTGGAGAAAAAACCCAACTGCCGACAACCAAACCTCCTTCAAGAACGCCACCCGCAAACACCACCAATTGATCCGATACACCAAGAAATCTGCATTCAAGGATCGACTCGACAACAACGCCCACAACAGCAAGGAACTATTCAACATCGTCAAAGAATTTACCAACCCCACCGCCTGTACCAACGACATCACTCCCTCTCAAAAACTCTGCAACTCTTTATCCTCTTTCTTCCACAACAAAATCGCCGACATTCATAAGAGCTTTGAAAACCTGACCGTTGAACAGCCCATTCCACCCACCTCCAAACCAAAACAGCACTCTCACAACCTTCTCGCCTGGAACCCAATCACCACTGAAGATACCATCCGCCTGATGAACTCCATTCACTCAGGATCGCCAACCGACCCATGTCCCCACCACATATTCAACAGAGCAGACTCCATCATCGCACCCCATCTCCGCGATGTCATCAACTGTTCCTTCAACTCTGCTACCTTCCCGGAAAGCTGGAAACATGCCGAACTCAGCGCCCTTCTGAAAAAACCCACAGCAGACCCCTCTGAACTTAAGAACTACCGCCCTATCTCACTCCTCCCATTCCCTGCCAAAGTCATTGAGAAAGCCGTCAATAATCAGCTCGCCGCCTTTCTGGAATCCAACAATTCCCTCGATCCTTCTCAGTCCGGCTTCCGTGCCAAACACAGCACCGAAACCGCCCTCATCGCAGCTATAGACGACATCCGAACGCTACTGGACAACGGAGAAACAGTTGCCCTCATCCTACTCGACCTCTCCGCCGCCTTCGACACAGTATGCCACAGCACCCTCATCCAACGCCTCAACAACATCAGAATACAAGGTAAAGCTTTGGACTGGATCATCTCGTTCCTCACAGGAAGAACCCAGAGAGTCCGCCTCCCCCCATTCAAATCAGAGGCCACCGAAGTAATCTGTGGTGTACCACAAGGATCTTCACTCAGCCCCACCCTCTTCAACGTATACATGAGTCCCTTCGCATCCATCTCGCGCCAACACAACCTCAACATCATCTGCTACGCAGACGACACCCAGCTGATCCTCTCCCTCACCAAAGACCCAAACACCGCCAAAACCAATCTACACGAAGGAATGAAAGAAGTAGCCGAATGGATGAAGAACAGCAGTTTAAAACTAAACTCGGACAAAACTGAAGTCCTCATCCTAGGATCATCTCCCTCTGCCTGGGACGACTCATGGTGGCCACCGGCCCTGGGTACAGCACCCATACCTACAGATCATGCACGTAACCTAGGCTTCATCCTAGACTCCTCCCTCTCGATGACCAGACAAGTCAACGCCGTCTCATCTTCATGCTTCAACATCCTTCGCATGCTCAAAAAAATCTTCCGTTGGATCCCCACCGAAACAAGAAAGACAGTCACCCACGCACTTGTCACCAGCCGACTGGAGTATGGAAATACCCTTTACGCCGGGACCACAGCCAAACTACAGAAAAAACTCCAACGCATCCAAAACGCCTCGCCCAGACTCATACTGGACATTCCCCGTCAGGCTCACATTTCCGGTCACCTGAAGGATCTCCACTGGCTCCCCGTCAACAAGAGAATAACGTTCCGCCTCCTCACCCACGCACACAAGGCCCTCTACATCTTAGGACCCGAATGCCTCAACACACGACTGTCCTTCTACACTCCCACCCGCCAACTACGATCATCCAATCAAGCCCTCGCCACAATTCCGCGCATTCACAGATCCACCATGGGAGGAAGATCCTTCTCCTACTTAGCAGCCAAAACCTGGAATTCCCTCCCCGCTCACCTCCGACTTACACAGAACAACCTCTCCTTCAGAAAACAACTAAAAACCTGGCTATTCGATATGTAACGCACCCACCCTCCCTCAAGCGCCTTGAGACCCTCTGGGTGAGTAGTGCGCTATATACATTTCTGAACTTGAACTTGAACTTGCCAAATGCCCCCTGCCATTGATGCTCATTTAAGCATACGCAAGGAAGAACAGCCATAATTCAATGCATTACAACAATGAATGCTTTAGTGTGGGGGTGGAAACAGTAGGAGCTTCTTGGTACTGACATTATAAACAGTGTTCTGAATTATAGTTCTCAAAGTAAATACAATCACCTACTTAAAGTTGTTAACTTAGAGGGGAAGTACTTATAAATCTTCATTAAATGCTGCTTCTGGTTGATCTGAATATACAGTATATATCTGAACTTCTTTTGTTTCTTCTGTTACTGTTCTGTTCTTTCTGTTACCCAAAACGATGCTTACACTTCTGGGCCTGCGATCTGCAATCTTCAAAGCTGATTTTTTTTGTAAACTAATGAACTTTCAATGATTTAAAAGTGCAAACCATTTCTCTCTGATGGGTACTTTCCCCGGAGCTCGGCTTCTTGACACTAATCTGTAAGTGTCTGGAATGTCGTAATTAGGTAAAAGTTGGGGAAAATACAGGTGTATCGAGTGAAATACAAGTGCAATATTGTATTAAACTCTGCAAAATGCCTCCTACATAGCAAGGATGTTTTTTTTATAATAACTCCGAGTTTCTTTTTCCAAGCAATCATTTCATATAGATCATCAATGACCTTATACTCAAGTTAGTAGGTCCCCTCCGTATTACTTCAATGTGCAGTAGCCAGGAGGCTGATGTCAAAGTATTGCAACTCAGTCTGCTAGTGCTCCAGGCGGGTCAATTTCTGTACTATGTAACTACTTTCGGTAGACGACCATAAGGGAATAGTAATTATTTATTTCATTTTCCCTTGTGGATGTCTCTGGACCCCCCTTCCCACCGCCCCACTGCTCTTACCTGCAGTGGCTACGGCTGAACAGGACTGCTAGCACCACATCTCTGGACAGCAAGGACATTGGGCAAATTTGCAAGCCCCTTACGCCAGATTTGCGCCGCCGTTGTATCACTTTTGTGACGCGGCGGCGGCGCACAGCCAGCGCTATGCTGTGGGCTATTTACAATGTGACGCATCTAGGGAGATGCGTCATGTTGTAAAGCCCTGCGCCACATGTGGGCGTTCCTGAACGGGGGGGGGGGGCATTCCGGCTCAGGAACCTCTCCGAAAAGTGGCTGAGTGAAATCTACAACATTTCTCTCAGTCACTTTTACGGCCATGCTGCGTCAAAACCCTGCACCTGCTTGAAGCAGGCGTAAGAATTGACGCAGCATGTTAGGGATAGGGCACCCCGAGCCTTGCTGGAGCTGCATCGCGCTTGCGGCGCAACTCCACCAATGCGCCGCCTTTCCGACGTTAATGCGGAGCATCAGTGGTGGCGCACGGGTGGGCAGATGCGTCGCAACTCTTCTGGCGCATCCCTGCTGATTAGCAAAGATGCGCCAGAAGTAGTAAATCTGCCCAGTGTATCTGCGGACGGAGAAAGCCCCGGTATCTCCAGATATAAAGAGTTGAAAGGAAAGGCATATCTGACCAACTATTGGGGCAGATTCATAAAAGCATTCAGGAGTATAGGAAGCAGTAGTACAGGAGTACTATTTTATGTAATCTTACACGCCTTTGTGAATCAGCACAACATGTGTTGTTTATATTTTTTACCTTGGAATTCTCATTCTCTCAGGGTCAGAAGAAGATGTGCTATGCAATTTGCCAGAGCGTACTTCCTATTGAATAGGTTTGTGCAATCCAGTCAATGAAAGGTTAAATTGTAAAACAGCTGCAGTAAAGGTTTGGATCCCTATTCACGTCTATTGCACTGTGGTGTAGACAGACCGGAAAGTGTGTGGCATTTCAAAATACCCAGATCTCACTGCCTTTGCCTAGTGGTCACATGAAAACCAGATGAACAAAATTGTCTGCAAATTATCGATAGCTCTTAGTGAAGGGTATTGTTATGTACGAATAGTAAAGTGTTAAAAGCAAAAAAGCTTGGATGGGGATATAGGGGCATATTAGCAAGAACCTCGTTAAAATTATCGCCGTTTTAGCGGCAGTTTTCTGCCGCTAAAACGGCGATAATTTTAACGAGGTTCTTGCTAATACGCTCCATAGTTCCTTGCATGCAGGGTGTTAGTAAACAGTTTTGAAGATGCAAGCCCTAAATCACAATTAGCTTCTGTACATAGCTACGATTTCCATCTGCAAAAACTTACTCCTGAGTTTCCGTCAGGAAGATCCGCACACGCAGAGAAAGCTTAGCGATGTGGGCTCACAATTTATATCTACTTTCCTGGTTTTCAGATTTAATGAATAGGACATACTTGTTTATTGATGTAGTTGTGGAGTGAAAGCAACTTTCCAAACCATTTCATAGCCATACAAAATACAGGTTACAAATTATTCGTTTTCCTTTGTATTTTCATTTCTAAAAGCGAATAAATTAACTAAACGTCAGATAGACACAGGCGCCCAAGCAGCACAGCTGAAGAGGGTACTCAAAGCCTATCTTTAATCACTTTTCTAGCAACATACGGCTGCCTCTAAGAATATTTACTGAAGTAATCAAAGGGCATAATCCACACATTTTGAATTTATGATTACAGAAAGTCATAATACAGGAGTACTCTTTTTAGGTACTCTCAAGTGCTTTCATGAATTTTGGCCATGAAACATCGCTCCCTTTGAGTAAAGAGCAAAGAGAACAGAGGGGCATATTACCAAGGGCCCTTATCGCCGCTTTAGCGGGACTTTTTCCCGCTAAAGCGGCGATAATTTTCTCCCCCAATTACCAAGTTGTCGCTAACACCAGTTAGCTACAGTTAGTAGGCGATAGCGAGCATTTTGGGGCCCACTTTGCATGTCTGCGATATTTATCGCTAATGACATGCAAAGTGGGTGTGCCAAAATGTTAGCGACTGAAAACAGTCGCTAACATCGCTATCGCCTATGATCAACACAGGCGTAGTTTTGGAAATATTCGCGCTAAGCGCGAATATCTCCAAAAGCTAATGCCTGCCCTCACCAGTTCTTAGCCATGTTATCCAATGGGAGGTGGATAACATGGCTAAGAGCATTGTCACACTAATGCGTGAATATCTCTGTATTGACAGCGATATTCACGCATTTCGCCTGATTTTTATCGCTTTTGAGATAAACCTTGCTAATAGCAAGTTATCTCAGCGATAAAAACAGGTGAAGGGCGGCGATAAAAATATTACCGCTAACCCTATTTAGCGATAAATATCGCTGTAGGTTGGTAATATGCCCCAGAGGGGCATATTATCAAGGAATGGCTTTATAATTATCGCCGCTTTAGCGGCAGAAAACTGCTGCTAAAGCGGCGATAATGGGCTTGATAATATGCCCTTGAGAGTTCCAATAGAAGTCTATGTTCTGGTGTGAACATGGGCTTCTATGGGAATTCACAAAGGCATATTTTCAAGCCCATTATCGCCGCTTTAGCGGCAGTTTTCTGCCGCTAAAGCGGCGATAATTATAACGCCATTCCTTGATAATATGCCCCACAGTCCTTACTGGTAATGGTGTATGAATATTCTATAAATGTTCCCATTTCATTTCCAGTGTAGATGTAGTGGGGTCAATACACAAAGATATATAAGAGTACATAAAACATTGCTGCAGGAGTACTCTTACATACTCATACATTCCTTTGTGAATCAACCACAAAAGGATGAAATCTACACATTGTAGATTACTGCTCACAATAGTTCTATATTTTCTCCTTATTAATTAACATATTTCAAATTCATGAGCTTAACAATGTAAACATGATATAGATTTACAGACTTGCTTCTGCAGATTGCGAACTGGTAAATTCTTCTTTTTACACAACACATTAAAATATTTTCCCTGCTAGATAAATATCTTCCTTCTGTATCTCTTGAGGGTATGGGGGTGTGTGTGGAGCTTCTCAGCCTCAATTGACATGCTTATTTCAGCAGTGCTAGCAGTAAAGATGTATGTGCAAACTGAGTTTTAAAAGCCAGTGGGAATGTTTTTGAGCACTCAACAGTTTTTCATCACATTCCCATCGACCATCCACCATAATTTGCCTAATAGCAGTGATGTTTCGAATGTTTTTCAAACAATAGCCTGTAATCGTTTTTGTTAAAATCATAAAAAGAGCATACATAAAAGAATAATTACAATCTTGAAACAAAGCGTAAAACATACAGTCACGTACAATCAACAATATCTTCATCATTTGTAAACAGTCTGACACAAGGGCAAGTTAGTGGATCACTTAACTATTGTAAAAAGTACAAAGCCAGTCTACTTTGATAAAAATTCATGGTGTTTAGGAATCAGAACAAAGAATCTAATCCTAGGAGTTTTATAGAATGTACAGGAAAGCATAAAGTGCATAGTGGTCTGTATCAAAATTAAATTATGAGGGCACGACAGCCCACCTTTAGAAAAAGATAATATATGATGGGGTAAGCCAAATCTAAAGTGAGTTAATAGAAAATGTGTTATAGTGTTAGTTACCAGGGAAAGATAGGGTTCCATATAAACAGTTGTAAATAAATATGATGTGACTCATGACTATGGTTTAGCAAGCTAATGCAATTCACATTGTGATTTGCAAATGTCATAAAAAGATCTCTTAACCCACTTTTTATCCTTTTTGTTCATGAGTCTGGATTATTAAAAAGCTCTGTCATGCCAAGCTCAAAACATAAGACTTAACATAATTCAGGCAAGTCGACCTAGTAAAGAAGTTAGATTTTATGTAGTCTCTAATTGTTAATTTTTTGTGATTTGCTAAAGCACTTGGCCATATGAATAGCCACAACAAAATTGGAGACAATTTTTTTGTGTATTCTTCAAATGATAGATCAAGCTCTTTGTGACATGAAAAACTTGGACATCTTGGTGGGACTGCCAAAAGATAAAGACGAAATCTAGTTTCTTCAATCTGTAAAACATTTCGATTGGCCGAGCCTCACTCCCCTGAACTATAGAATACAGATGATATATATTTACTGCTACAAGGAGCAATCATGTGTCCGAGGGGGTTTCCCACAGTTTCGAGGCAAAATTGAGCATGCAGGCCTAACATTGGAATAACAGCTTCCTCCTGGGGCAACATGTTCAGACCATCACCCAGCGTTATCAGATATAACCCCTAGTTAAGAAAATGCCAATGGTTTCTGAGAATGTGGCTGTTGACAACAAAGGATCCAGATTTAATATGGGGATTTCCTGTGGTTCTGGATTAGGCTAAATTGTTACTCGAGTTCCTCCTATCCATGAATGATACGAAGCAATTAATGATTTTCTGTAGCCCATTTGCTGTATGTACCACCAAAATTGCATCATCTACGTATTGTAGAGCAGGAATACATCCTGTGCCCACCCTTGTTATGTCTGTCCCCTATCGAACAAAACAGACTCTAGAGCATTAATATCAAGTATAAAGATGAAAAGGGCAAGCACACAATCTTGTCTAACACTTTTGGCCAGTTTAAATAAACTCAGAACACATTTTGGACCAAAATGAACCTTAGAATCTGGATTGGAAGGTCTTCAGCAGGTTGTTTCTTTCTCGGTGTTCAGCGAGTTGGTGGTTGATGGCCATCTCAAGGACACTGGCGGGGAAGGGTTACAGAGATATGGAGTGATGGTTCTTGAGTTTGCAGAGGGTTTCTTGAGGAGAGTTAGCAGAGGGCTTCTTGAAGAGGGGTCTGACTTCTCCGTGTTTCAGTACATCTGGGAAATCGTCCATGGTGATGGATAAGTGAGAATAGAGGTGAGTTTGCAGCTGATCTCCTTTCTCCCGAAGTTGAGTGGGGCCAGGGGTCCAAGGGTGCCCCAGAATGGATGGCTGCACAGTGTCTTTGTTGTGAGCTGCTACTTTCTTTTTGGGTTCAACTGGCCAAAACTACCACCAGGGGCCAGTCATGCGAATATAATATAATTTGTGCACATTGTTGGGGGCCTCAGCTAGAAGAGTGAACTTGCCCACCAGACTCTTTGTTGACAGTACTAGGCCCCTGTCCCCACATAATGTTTTGGAAGAAGACCTGTAACTCTTTTTTCTAATGTTGGATGAGTTTCCCAGTATCTGCCCTCTGTAATGCAGTGTGAGTTGAAGTGCACACATAACTTTCTCTAATTTTGGTGAGTTGTTCTGTAACTGCCCTTTTAAAAAAGGGGCGAGTTTTCCTATTATTGACCCTCTCTAATGAAGTACGAGAAGCAATGTATCTGCTCTTCCTTATTGGGTTATAATTTCCCCAGCTACTGCCGTCTATCAACCTCTCCTGCAGTGGGGGCCTATCAGTGAAAATAGACCACAGCAGTTTAAATGAAGTCAACCAATGTTTTTAAAAGCCTAGTCTTTCATAGATATTGCCTGGGAAACATTGGAACTGATCTGTGCATGCATAGGGTGTCTCTTCATCCATGAGAGTCCCTCCTAGGCTTTACCCAGAGCTTCCAAAGAAGGCATGTAGAGGCCAATGTCTATGCAGCTGAGAAGTTCCCTGGACCGACACCCCTGATTGCCTTACACTATGTACAAGAAGATAACCATATAGGCTCTTACCAGTCACTTTTCTATTCACTTATAAAGATTACAGGACACATAGTAAGAAATCTTAGTGACCTAAAGGTTTTTCCAGCAGAATCCAAAGGACACACGTTCCCAGCTCAGGCTGGTCGGCTCACATTACAACCTTCCAAGGCCTATAAAATGCATAGCATTGAGCTGGGTGATAAAAAATATTATTCACAGTACGTTAATTCCACTGAATACAGTAGTAGGTGCTGTGCAAAGAAAGCTCATCACTGCTACCAGCCTATGGCAGTTGTCTTCTGGGTGGTGCATTGTGGCACTACGATATGGTGCAGCTCTTGACCCAAAGAGTTGTCTTCTGTTAGCCATCCCTTTTTGCAGGTGTAGAACCTCCCTGACACCAAATCACAAGAAGGCACTTTCACAATTCTGTGACACATCCAACAACATAGAAAGTAAATGTCCTGGAGAAAATGTACAGTAACAAATACAAACAGCATCCTGTTTTTATCTAAATTAATTAAATTAAATTAATGTTAGTGCTTACCCCCTGCTGCTTGGGGTAGTTTGCGTGTTAACCTTCATAACGGATGCTTCAATAGGAGTATCCTCACTTAATTTGCATCCATTTTTCCAACATGCTGGTGATTTTAAGGGTACCCAATGGTTGTCGATTCCCCTGAAAATCGCTAAAATATTGCAAAGTTGGGTGGGTTTGTCTGGAAAAAAGTGTTCAGTAAGAATGCATAATTTGTTTATAAAACCCCCTGACCCTTTAGAGCATAACCTCTGGGGTCCTGTAATTAATGCACTGTTGTGGGCCACTCCTCTTATGTTCCTGGGTACTATCTAAAGACTAGGTATTATGAAAGAGTTTATCCTGTGCTTGCTGTTGGATAACACCTTATGACTCTTAGATCAACTCAGTCAATAAACGCCTCTAGCTTATATACTTCCTATCTGCTAGTCACTCACCTGTTGCTCTGGGGATTAAGTAGACCATCTACCAGGACTACCTGTACCCTAGTTACTCATTGTATGCTATGAGCTATATCCCCTGAGTAAATTCCTCTGAGGCTCACGCAAGCATTTATGACACCTAAATTAGAGTTGAGTGCCTGCCTTCTATCGCTCATTTCTCTTCCGACCACTACAAGAATAGGCGTGGCAAACTAAGACCAGATAAGAGCACCAAAATAATTCAGTCATAGGCCACACTGCAATTTAATATTCTTCCAACCAAACATTCCCCTAATAGTGTGCCACACGCACCAGGGGTATGGTGAAGTATATATATGCAACTACAGACGTAATTACAGTATGCATATCTACAGTTCCATCTTCTCTAATACACAATACATGTATAGTGTATGCGTCTGGGCTGCACACTTCCTTCATACACAGAACAGGTACAAGCACTAGAAACAATGATGCAGGCATGTACAATACATGCACTTCTCTCACACTCACAGAACAGGTACACCTCACGCATCCACAGTTAGCTCCCCCCACACCCAGAACAGTTACTTTACAAGCATTACAATTAAATCTTCAATGTAGAAACACAGTGCAAGCATCATATGATATGCATGCTTACCTATTACAGAAAAGCTACATTAAAGATGTTCTCAGTGCAAACTTCCATGGGTGCGCATTCATGCTTCCTTCATACACAGAACAGGTACAAGAATAAGAAACATTGATGTAAGCATGTACAGTACAAACACTTACCTCACACTCGTAGAACAGGTATACTACACACATACACAGGTAGCTTCCCCCACACCCAGTACAGTTATTTTATAAGCTTTACAATTAAATCTTCAATGTAAAAGCACAGTGCAAGAATCATATGATGTACATACTTCTTTATCACAGAACAGCTACATTACAGATGTCCTCAGTGCAAACTTCAATGGGTGTGCATGCATGCTTACCTCACACATAGACCAGGTAAAGGACAGACATTTTTGATAAAAGAATCCCTCATTCAGTCTGTGGGGGCATTGCGAAGACCCTTTGAGGATAAGGTGCTCTG
Organism: Lissotriton helveticus; assembly: GCF_964261635.1. Lineage (NCBI taxonomy): Eukaryota > Metazoa > Chordata > Amphibia > Caudata > Salamandridae > Lissotriton > Lissotriton helveticus. The sequence goes on along the minus strand of NC_136067.1, from coordinate 740,128,554 downwards.
CCTCCTCTGTGCTGTTTCACTCCTGTCTATGTGTGCACAATGCTTGGATCCGATGAGGATAAAGACTATGACATTGCGCTCCCACTGCCTTCTCGATGCTTTCGAATATACTTTTGAGACAATATAAGGATACAAATATTATCTGGGTATGGCAAACAAGTTTCTGACAAGGTATAGGCCCTATAACTAGAAAGTCTGGAAAGGTGTATTGATGTAAATGTAGTTTCAGATGGCAATGTTACAAATTACCTCAAAGGGCAATGAAACTGACAACTAAAGCAGTATAGCCTGGTTGAAGACTCTGGGCTTTGTTGTGTACTAGATTTTGCAAATCAAGGTGTATAATGGATTTAGGCCGGATGTACGACCGTTTTTTGCAGTCACAAATGGGAAATAGGACAGTTTGCAACCGCACAAAAGGGTGGTGGTACGTACAAATACTATTTTGCAAGTCGTTCCTCCAAAAATATTGTTTATGAGTCACTATTAGAAGGGGGCGTGCCAAGGGCGTCCCTTTCTAATAGCGAGTCAGAATGGTATGTACCATTGTTTTGCGGCCGTATTTGCGTCGCAAAACACTCTCAGTTTATCGCCTTATCCAAGTAAGTGGCAAGCCCCCCGCAAACAGGTAGGGGTCCCCAGGGTACCCCTACCCCTTTGTGAATGGGTGCAAACATATTGTTTAAGAGCAGGCAGTGGTCCTAGTTACCACTGCCTGCCCTTAAAAAATTAAAAGACATTTTTTTTAAACACATTCCATTTTCCTTTGAGGGAAGGGGCTGCATTTAGAAAACAAATAGTTGCTTTATTAAAAAATCAAACACAGACATGGGAGTATGCTGTCCCCAGCAGGCCACCATCCCTGTGTTTGCAGGCCATTATTAATGAGGCAGGTCCCTTGCAACCCATTTGGGAATCGTAAACAGTGTCTCAGACACTGTTGTACATCCCATTTTGAGTGTAGCAAATTGAGAGTCGCAAAATAGAATGGTCGTACATATGGCCCTTTGTGTTTAGTATTTGAGGCATGACATTGACAAAATTTGATGACATGGTGTGGTAGGTCCAAATTATTACTGCATATATTAAAAATAGCACTGGTAAAGTGAATAGTTTTCCATGCCCCTCAGCCCCCACAACAAGCTTGCACACCTGGCTTGAAGTGGTAGTGGTTCTTGGGATGTAGTGTGTGCATATGGAGATGGAGATTGAGAAGGCTGACTGTAATGATCCCAGGAGTCATCTGAGCATAGCCAATCCATTAATTTATTTCAATTTCTGGTTATGATTCCCACCTCTGTATCTTTCTGAGTACTTGCATTTTTTTAACTCCTGATTAATGCTCAAAATAATTATAAGGGATAGAAAATCCATAGTTTGTTTGTGTGTGTGTGTGTTTCTTCTTTGCCATGTAGTAACCTTGAATCTTAGTCCAAGATCCTATGCACTTTGATGTGTGTATGTATGCAAGTAAAAAATGTAGGTGTGCATTGCATAGGTACCTGGGTGAGGCAGGCCTGTTGGTTCCATTTTGGAAGACTCTGACCTGTACACAAAATGCAGGTGAGATTACTTTCACATTGTATTGCTGATATTCCTTAGACTGGAAGGAGGGAATCTAGACACTGAGGGGTTGATTACAATGTTATTTGGAAACCATTCTGAACAAATCGGTTTCTGAATCGTTTCTGACAGACTTGTGTTGTGCGAATCTGGCTGACCAATTACGATGCTTCCCAACATCGATCGGTCAGACTCGCATTGACTTCAAAGGGAGCCTTATTTCCGAACGAGAACACAGGCTCCCACTGAAAAAAGGGGTGTTTGGGGAAACCATGCAGCCTGTGACCCTGTCTGCCACACTGTGCATGCAGTGCAAGAGTGGCCCCCTGGGTGCCCCCACAGGCCCCACCCGGACGCCTACGGATGAAGGGTGGCCTACTACGTGCCCCCTAAGTCAGATTCCGACAGCCCTTACATGTCGGGCTGACCAAATCGGAACAGCTGTCCAAATCAGTCATCATAATCGCTCGTTCAGAAACCGTGTCCATAGAGATGTACGAATCGGCTCCGAGCAACTCGGGCTGCCCAAATGCTGTTTGGAAACAATTCAGACAGCCGAAAAGGTTTCCTTGCTTCATAATCGGTCACCCGGAAAGGTGTCCGATTTGGTCGGAAACATAGGTTCCGAATCGGATTTGCCAAATCCAAATCCCATTGGGAGCCTTTCCCGACGGCATCGTAATCGACCCCTGAGTTGGGAAAGAGGAGATAGGCGCCCCCTATTCAATTAGTTCCTTTCTGAGATGGAGAGCTGCTATTGATGATGCTATTAATAGTAAGAGAAACCAGACAACTACTGTGCAAGCTAAGCTGATGTCTGGTGATAGCCAGGTTTTCAGACATGAGTGTACATCACCTGGAGTCGAATTTGGAGGAAACACTGCCTTATTTGTCCTGGGAACCCAAGGAGTCCGGCCTGAGCAAAGGGAAAAGAGCGAGCAAGAGAAGCGGTCATTTGGAAGGTAGCTAGAAGGTGTTGACCCTGTTAAAGGGTCCATACACCAAATACTTGCTGTGATTGATGTGGTTCACCCTGTGACCCAGTCACTGAGATCCTCAGAAGAACTAACGTTCTTCAGAAGCATGCCCAAGTAGTTTTCCATGTCATACCCATCATTACCACCTAGGCAATTCAAGTATACCCTGATAGAATGGCCCAGCTGAAGCTAGGATCGAAAACTGCTCCATTACACCCACTGCATGCCTGAAACCTGGATGGCATGACCGTGACACTGCCAACTGTGTTCCTTGTAGTTCTGGCTGTCCTGAAAGCAAAGACAGCAAACATGTGGCACTGACCAAGCAAGTCCCTTAGTGAGTGGTTAGCCCTGTACTGACCCCAAAATGTACCAAGTGAACTATGTTCCTCTGAAGATTAAGGTCACTGCTTCAAGGCACTACTTGCAGAAGTAACAATTTTCAAATGAGGCGCTGAAGATCCCAGCACCCAATCAAACTACTGCTATTGTGCTTCCTTCAGCTCCTTGAAGTACCCTCTCTTCACAGGTGTTCACTTCTGGAGAAGCGGTCTGCTGAATTGCCTTCACCCTGGATTCCCCAAGTACAACCAACAGAGTACTCACCAGAGTATTAGATCCACTGAATCTATAAGGCTCACCAGCACCGAAAGACTAAACAAGGGACCTGACGTCAGAAGCTGCTGCTGCTCCTGTCGCCCTCCAATGATTTGCTGTGTGGCCTGCTACTTCACTACTTGAGAAAAACTGATACGAGCCATGTGCTTGGTCCAGCACACCAATAATTTACACGCCCACCTGAAGAAGACAAACAAACCCCAGTTCTTCACCGCAAAGACAGAGGAGTAGGTAAGAGCCTACATCGACTCTTTAATCTCACTAAGAGTGACTGTCTACTAAGGGAGGGGATGGAACACTGCACCTGAGCTAGAGACCAGGCCACCTAAAAATCCAAACCATAAAGGGACGTGAGAAGAGAAGAGAGTGCCTATCCATGCCATTTTTAAGCACATAGGATTTGCACCCAAGTATGTGGTATAGAGTACATTACTGTAGTGTGTAGTATTGTGCATTTATGTAAAAAAAAGTACTTGCCATTTTCAAAAGAGAAGCATTGGAATGGACAGTTATATTATGGCCTTGCTGGGTGTGAACCCTCACACTAACCTCCTTGAGAAGCCTGTGACTGCTTGCCATTGCTACCAATAAGAGTCAAGAGCTCAAAGGGTTGGACTTGGCCCGTTCGCAGAGTCATATTAGGACAGATCTTAAGACAGTAGAAACAAGTGACCTCAGCACCAATGGCAGGCCAGTGGCCAAGCGCAAAAGGAGGTCTCCCACATGATATTAAGTAAATGATGAGTTAAACGTGGTTTATTGTTGCGTGTTGCATGGTGGTCAAACATTTGTATACATTGTCTTAATTGTATTCATTGCCCAGTTGTGTGGAATAGGTTGAGGAATTTTCTACACATGGTAAATACCGTTATCCCAGGATGAGGTATTTACCATGAGTTGTAAATACCCCTTGTTTCGAGTTTACAACATGAAAATAAGGCATGACATGCAGAATAATCTACAACACAGAGAATTGTGTATGAGTTGACTTTTTTTAGACCCTTTCCACCCAATACATTTTGACAATATACAAGAGGAAAATTGTGATAGTTAGTACATAACTCGTAATACTGATCCCTGAGAAAAGCTTTATCCTTTAAGTTGTAATGAAGGCCTCGGTGTTGTAACTTTTAATTTGTGGACAATGGGGTTCAGGACATTATGTTTTTTTCTTTTAAGATTAACGAATTTAAAAAAGAATTAGAGCCAAAATATTCAGTTAACACAACGAGGGATTGTATTCTCTGTGGCCTGATTCAAAAAGATAAACTTGCACTTCTGTGCAGGTTTGGGATTATTTGCTAATCACAAAGGTATTTTCTTAGTAGTATCTTTATGACTGCAGAGTCTCCACACATAAAAGATAGTGCAGTCCTATTTTTTATGAGCAGAAACTCCGCAGTCCTAAAGATACTACTCGTAAAAACGCCTTTGAGAATAGAAAACAATTGTAAACTCGCACAAAACTTCAAGTTTATCTTTGTGAATCAGGCCCAATGTGCTTTTTGAAAAGTCTTAATATGTGCAATTCATGTGATTTATATTTGTTGATTACAAAAACAATAATACTTAAAATAGCCACTGGAACAACATAAGCAACTCATTGTGAAGGAGATTACCACTGGATAAAAGTTAAAAAAACAGGGCAACTTTCTACAGGTGGGAAAAATGTTATCAATATTGTAGGCATTTGTAACATTTTTAAAGGTTTTATTGACAAAGAAGATGCATTCCTTTTGTTAATATTTGCTACATTTCTGTTTCAGGAACGCATAATTCTAAAGTGGAAGATAGTGACTCAGAAGATTCCTGCTGTGGGGTTGCCTGGCAGGAGTCCATTATCACTGGTCCCCTTGTCTGCTACAAAAACAGCTTTTTACATTTCAAGGACTGCCAGGCTAATGTGAATTTCAATGTTTGGGCAGTAAAACATGTTTATTCAGGCATTGCTTAATTAGAGATGTTTTATTTATTGGCAGCCTGAAATATACAGCTAGTCTTTCTCCAGTCAAAGCTCAAAACAAATAAAGCAAGACGAACCAAAAGAAACCTCATTCTGATATAATAGTCCACTCCAATAATGCATCATCTAAGGAAATATTTAATACGAACATCTACGATTAGATTTAAATGTTATGCCCTGTCCCGATGAGGATAGGGGAAAAAGACAGTTCGCTTACTCTGCATGTTTACATATAATTTCCCAAAAAAATCATTAGACTTTCCACGTTTATAACTACTCCCTTTACACAGGGGTCTTTCTCACCTATTAATTGGGAGCTCAGACAAAGAGTTAACAATGTAAAACAGAGAGACCTCTCAGATATGTAGCTCTTCTCGCCCAATGAAAATCATCGAAGGGCCAAATAAAATCCCTAAAATAAAACTTACAAATGTGGTTACATGGCAAATATTTTGCATTTCACCAAGAAACCAGAAGTAAAACCGTGAAGCAGAATTCTCATAAGAATATTTAGAAAACCTATGTCCTTGTGGTAGTTAGTCCCAAGCAGCAGGGCCTCCCTTTAGAGAAAATTGCACGTCAAGTCAAAAGTAACTTTATTTCGGAATCTAGGGCCATAAAAGTACACTACACACATATGAACAGAATAAATAAAAACAATCATACAGATTCATATAAAAGCAACACTCAAAACATAATAAAAAGTGAAAGTGTCCTAGAAATACGTACAGAACAGAAGCTAAACATACATACAACCAGTCAGAGGCCACTTGGGTCTGCTGAGAAGAGAGGCACTTCCTTCTCAGCAGCCACATACCCCCTAGGAACTTGACAACTGCACAGGCAAACAGAGGTTGGGGGTCTGGCCTAAGGATGCACAGAGCACATTAGAAGTGCTATGCGGTCCAAGCTGTTTGCATACCGGCTTTAACCGAAAAGAAAGGGTCGTAAATATGCCGGGCATGCAAACGCAAAAAAAACATGGGAGACGGATTCTGCCGGGGGATTACGCCCTAGACACACGTTTGGGGCAGACCACTTAGCAGTGAAGGTAAGCAGCGGGAGTACTCCCAGTCTAAACTGAAATATTGCTTCCTGTCCATTGGTGTCATAAAAAAATCCCAAAAGGGCTGCTAGCCACAAAACGGATTAAAATAAAAAAAATCACAGGATGCAGTGGAACTAGTTGCTCTGCGTGTGTCTATACTCGTTACACTGTGCCAGTACTTCTGTTTTAAGAGATCTTTGGAGGGAAAATGTCCTGTAGTGGGAGCCTCCCATTGTGCAGTCAGACCAAGGGAAAGTAACTGCTCTCTAATGAGTTGTAACCAGGGGATTTTGTGAAAGCGATCTGCACTAATTACTTCCTGTAAAGTGGAGAAATAGTTAGCAAGTTCTGGTGTGGTGCAGATTCGCCTCCGGTGTAAAAGGGGGCATATAATATATACAGTAAGGAAAAACAAATACAGTTAAAAAATAAACAAGGAAAAAAAACTACTAAATGTAGGTAAGAAGAGCAAATGTTAAAGATAAAAATAAGTAAAAATTAATGAAATATGATTTGGGGATCAGGTATTATAAAAATTCATTGTGTACATTTTGAATCAAATGTGTCTTGTGGGAGTAAAAAAAAACAATTTAAATACGTTTTGAGGACCCTTTATTTGGTTCTCAAAAGTTGCCATTAGAAAGAAGCCCCGTGGTTGTTTAAAGCATGTCTGATAGGGAATAGTCTTACAAGAGACCAGATTTGGAAAAAATATCTTTATGATTCAAATCTCCGTATTAGATTTCAAGATGCAATGAGACATGCCATTACCATGATCGCACTTCGCTCAATCTTTGTAGCATAAATATAAATAAACACAACAGTTCCCAAACTCCCCCCACACAACCCCTGCAACCATGGTGTGCCTAGTATGTCATGATGCGTCAATGTAGCGAATGCTCTTATGGTGGGAGTCAATAATAGTATACGTCAAACGAAGAAGATGATGATATTTGGGAAAGGTTAGTTTGTGGAATTCGGTGGATAGTAAAGAGAAAAAGGGGTTCCACAGTTCAACATATGAGGTGCCCTATGCAGAAAGAGTCAGGGACAGCCTCTCCAACCTTAAGATGTACTAGAGGTGATGAAGCCATCACAGGTGTAGGGGAATCTGAATCATGCCCCAGTGTGTTAGGATATTCTGCAGGGCCGTTCCAGAGCCGACTCGATCTGCAGTCCTCTACGTGATTTGAGGGGAAAGGTGATCTTACTGGGCAGTCCCAGAACTGTATAGACAGAGAATCGGGAGAGATGGGTGTTGAAATGAATGTCTATGTCATCTAGCAGTTGTGTCCAGTAGCTGGTGAGCATTGGGCATTTCCAGTTTCCAGTTTAATTACTTTATTCGACAACATTTGTCATAAAAGCATATATCCCTAAGCTAAACAGAATAAATACTACTCTAATAAATTTTAAAAACAATTAAAATACATATTAAATTTTATAATTAGTTGACGAATAACTCAATGAGATTTTACATATATAAAATCGAGTCACAGCAAAGGATCTTATAGGAATAAATTTGCCATTGTAGATGATTATTTACAATTTTAAAGTGCGCGTGCGTATTAGCCAGGCCCACCCCATATATTTGGCTACAGCAATTGCAAGATTGGGGGCGCAATTTGATTTCAAAATCCTTAGCGCCTCTAGATATTTCCTAATTCCCAAATTCCTGCAAACCGGCTTTAGCCATCTACTTCTTGGGGCAGCATATAATGGGCAAGCAAACAAAAAATGTGGGATGTCCTCTACATGTGCTTTACAGTAAGAGCAAGTATTTACATTACCGGGGGACCATTTAGCCGTAAAAGCATTAAGGGGCAAAGAGCCAATTCTAAGCTGAAAGTACAATTTCCTGTCTAGAGGCTTAACAATCAAATCCCAGTACTGTTCAAATTTTGGAACAGTTTTAAATTCCAGAAACTGGGATGTCAATACGGATGGTTGGTTGGAAATCAATACAGTATTATTTATCATGTCCCAATACATTTTTTTCAATAAAGTTTTGGATGGAAAATCATATGGCTCTACTGCAGTCCACAGGTGCTCAAGGTGCAATTTTTGGAGTAATTTCCTTACTTCTTTAAGCCACAGTACTTTATGGAACCTATCAGAATTAACAACATCCAAAAGGGCAGCTGCGTAATGACTCAGTTCAGGAGTAGTTTTTACACACCTCCAATAGAGGAGGGGACGCAGTCTGACCGTATCCTCGATCTTTTTCCTCCCTAAATCATATTGAAGCGGGGTCGAGGGGGTGCTCTGGGGGACACCAATTATTCGGCGAAGAAACTTGTTTTCTGCAACTACTAATGGATTCAAATTGGTGAACCCCCATAATTCTGATCCATAAAGACAGGCACCCAACACTTTCATGCTGTAAATCTCCATTATCGGTTGAATAGGTCTTGTAAATGAAGATTTATGTTTTTGGGCTATTGCTCCTGCCAGCTGGTTAAATTTTAGCACCACAGAGTCCATGTGGGATTTCCAATTCATGTTGGCATTTAAGGAAATGCCTAAGTAAGTGAAAGCACTTACTTCCTCCAGTAAAGACCCATTGTAGTTCATTTTCCACTTGAATTTTTCTTTGCGGGATTCAAGTTCATAAATTTGGTCTTTGATGTGTTTATTTCCAGGCCCCGAATTCGGCAGAAATCACCAAAAGCAATTATTAACTTTTTTAATCCGCTAGGGGTTCGCGAGACCAGCAAAGTATCATCTGCAAACATTAGCACTTGAACTCGCTCCCCATCTAGTAGTGGGGCATCTGTTGGAAATTGCTTCAGAAAGTCAACTATGCCATTAATATAGAGGGAGAATAAAGTGGGGGCCAGAACACAACCCTGTCTTACTCCTCTGTCCACAGGGAAGGGTTCCGTAACATCTCCCTGTGCACCCCATCTAATCCGGGCGTAGTTGTTCTCATGCATCCTTACAAGCAAAGTCAATAATTCGGGGCTTATTCCAAGATCCCGCAGGACAATCCATAACTTTTGTCGGGGGACTAAATCAAACGCTGATTTGAGGTCAACGAAAACAGCAAATAATGGGCCATTTAGCAAGGTTACGTTCTTCCAGTACATAGTTAAAAAATGGAATACCTGGTCGACAGAGCTGGTTAAAGGGCGGAAACCAGCTTGATACGGGGAGAGGATATCCTCATCATCTATCCAGGCTTGCATTTTGTTTTGTACCATCCTGCCCATCAGTTTTTGTGCACAGTCAATAAGACTGATGGCCTGTAGTTGCTTGGTAAAGCCTTGTCCCCTTTTTTGTAAACAGGTATTATTTCTGCTCCTTTCCATGTTGCTGGAATCTTTGCTCCTTGTGCAATGGCGTTACCAAGCCATACAAAGTATTTGCACCATTTTGTCCTGTCCGATAAAAACACGTCCGCCGGTATTCCATCGATTCCTGGCGCCCTTCCTCTGGATACTCCATCCATTGCCTCATTCACGTCTTTCAATGTAAATAGTTCGTGGGTATAAAATACCCTTGCTGGAAGAGGTTCAGTTTGTGATGCCAAATTGTCTGCATATTGTGGTTTAAAAAAATCCACCCAAGCCTCCTTAGGTACATGATTTTTGGGACAATCGGCTACTCCCCCAGAGCCCCATTTTAAAATGGCCCAGAACTCTTTCTGATGTTTATCAGCACATGCTTTCTTCAGGTCTAACCATACATTCTCATCCCACAGTTTTTTTGCCTTTATTTGTGTTTTCCTATATTCATCCCTAGCCTTTAAAACTCCTATTTTAGATCTCAGTGCTACACTAAGATTTTGTCGCGCTAATCTACAAGAATGGTCATACCAACCTCTTTTTATTGGTGGTCTAGCTCCCTTACTCTGCTTAGTTTTTTTAAAAAACAGCTTCTGTATATTAGAAAAGAACTTTGGCTGTGACACTTCAATCAATTGTTTAAAATGTTTTTCATTTATGAGGGTCTGTAGTCTGGTTACCTCTTCAGTGACTATCCCCTCTAGGGCCTGCATATCCCCAGGCTTGTCTACCAAAGTTGTCCATTTGATATGTCGAAGATTATTAGATGTAACAATGTCTAATGACATGAGATCCCTAGCCGAATTTGTTGATTTAGCACCTTGTTCCAGACTGAAGAGCAGGCACAAAGGATTGTGGTCGCTCTCCAATCTTGGGATCACCTGCATATCGACCACTTTATGCCAGCCTCTGACATCTATAAGAATATAATCTATCCTACTACTTGATCTTAAATTGTCAAAGGTGTGCTGACCCTGTAGATCAGAGGAGGTTCGGCCATTTACTGCCCTCAGTCCTCTGGATAGGCATAAGCTTTTAGCCTGTATTGCCACTTCTGTCCATTTTTTTACCAGCGGGAGGTCTAATTGGGGAATTCCCCATTTAGTATCCTCCTCTTGTGTCAGGTCATTATCCTCACATCCTAAGGGTTCAAATGTTGTATTCAAGTCTCCCCCCACCAGAATAGTATACTGTGTTGGTAGAGTCTCTAAGTCATTATCTAATGCTCCTATCACATCGGAAACTGTGCCCCCTTGGGTTCCCCTTGCATAGATGTTATATATTGCCAAATTATAACCATCAGCCCAGGTGAGCACTATAGAAAGTAGGTCACTATTAATAATGCGACTCTGCTTGATGGTGCATTGCAATGATTGGCGTATCCATATAATAAGACCCCCAGACGGCCGTCCCTTAGTATTCTTTTTCGCAGGTGCATAAAAATGTTAAAAACCCTGTCGAAAGACTGGTGCCACTGACCATGTTTCCTGTAGGATGATGACATCATAATGATCAATGAACTCACACCATTCGGGAGTCTCTAATTTGTGATGGATACCCGCTATGTTCCATGAAATGAACTTAGTACTACCTTTCAACACAGTGTTCCCTTTATGTGAAAATATACTTTGATTAAGGGGGAGCAAAGGGGATAGAGGAGTAATTTCCTCATTGTTGGTAATGGTATGAATAACTGGTGAGCTATTCATGACCAAGCTAGAAGTATAATCTCTGAGGTCAGAAATCTTACTCTCACAATAATCTATTTCTGGTTTCATTTGAATGTTATTGGATCTATGAATAACCTCTACGACCTTAGATTTTCCTATGATCCACGATTCTTCCAGTCAATCACATTGGCTTAGGCCTGAAAGGGCCGAAAACCTATTATCGATCGAAATACCCCAATTATTCCTATTTTCTAGGATTTTGGCTTTTCTAAGTACAGGGTTCCACTTCGTTTTCAGCATTGTTGGATTTAGCATGTTACCTTTTTTTATATAAAAGAAATCCAACGTTAATGGCACTATATCAGTGGATCTACGCTGAGGGGGGTATATATTAGCTAGAATATTTGGCAAAACCTCTGGGTCAGAAAAGTGCAGCACCACACAATCCCCCTTAAGTTTTTTGATGCCACCCCCAATCCATTCAACTCTTCTAGCTTTAACTACTTCCTGTGCCAGCTGGTCCCTGCCACCCGGTTTAAAAGCCATGTTCTTTGATAGCCAATGGAGTGATTTGTTTATCAAAGAAGGAATATTCTCTACTTGCCCAGGTTCCAGTCGAGGGACATTTGCTAGGACCAATATTAATGGGGAGGCTTCCACAATTAATTCAACGGGCCCCCTCTCTGAGTTAACATCTTCTTTGGTACCTCTAGAGCTCGGCCCTGCAAGGTCCCCATTATTAATATCTGTATCTGGATCTGAATCTCTCAAATCCCCCCCCCTTGCACTGGTCTCCTCATAATATTTCGGGGGGTATTTGCAAATAAGTTCGACCCAGGAGCAATTTGGGTAATGTTTGGATCAACTCTAAGTGATTCTAACAGGGGGGTTTTCGATGTTTCCTCTAATGTTTTTTGCAAGAGTACCCCAAGTCTGCTAATCTCTTCTGTGAGCTGGTCTATTTTGTTTAGGAGCGGTTTGGTTATAGTTCTGATCTTGTTATCCATGGCATTCAACAGCTTCTTAAATTGGTCTTCATCCAGATGGAACTTTCCTCCTTCATTGCCCCTAATATCATCTCCACTATTCCCCTGGGGGGAAGCATCGAGACGCTTTTTACTTGATCGAAGGCCGCCCCGTTTTGGTATGTTCTTTTCCCCCCCCCTTTGCAACTCTTGGGGCTGGGACCGGTATAGGGGGCTCCTCTTCTAAAGCAATAATGTCAGTATCTTGCACACCCATCAGGTGCTGGTTCAGAGATGGCCACTAGAGGCTGGGTCAGTGGATTGTTGTCCGGGATCTGAAACACCTCATTGCTAATATCAAGTACAGGAGTAGATAAAGACGTGTTATCGATATGCAAGTCAGGCGAATAACTCAATCCCAATGATGATCTCCTGTCTGAGTTAATTTTGGCGACCTTCTGAACCATATAATTGTCTATGGTGTTAATAGAAACTGTAGAAGGTTTAGATTTAGACATTGTCCAAACAGTTTTAGCAGGATACAACTATGGAGGTCCGTGGGGTATAGCGTCAATGTAGTATCATGCAAAGGGTATGGGAGTTTGTAACTTACTTGAGTTTTTTTTCCTTTTGCACAGGGTTCTAAGCCCTGCCCCTGCCTCCTCGTGCCGATGAGGGCCGTAGAGGGCCCGCCCTTTGCCCGGGCTTCGCCCCGGGCGTCCCGCTCGCGTTCCGCGACGCGGGGGTGTCGGGGAATTTGTAGCGCCTCCTGGCGCGTCCTCCCCACGTTCTTTGTCACCAGTTGTGCGCCGCCGCGTGGCCTGCCGGGTGTTGTAGTCCCCGGAGCGGCGGCGCGGTGTTCGTGGCCTTAGTGACTCTTGGCGGTGGCGGCTGGTACCTTCAGCAGACTCTCGGCAGTGGCGGCGGTAAGTTTTGTGGGCATTTCCATAAAAGGTGCAGTAAAGTCCAGGGGGATCCACAACTAGCTTATGTAAGCTCACTGGCATAAGAGACCAATAAGTAGTTATTTTAGTGGCGTCTCTATGCTCTGTTATGAGCGGTATGTCATGCACAGTAATAGACTGCTTTCCACTTCTTTTGGGTCAATGTGAGTCCCAGTTCCAGTTCTCAACGCCTTTGACTTGTCAATTTAGTCTGCGGGGAGTGGGCCTAAGAGGCCATATAGTTTGGTGATTAAGCATCTGTCCGAAGTCTTGGTTATCAACCATTTTTCAAAAGCAGTAAGGGGACATTGTGCCCCCGGATGGACTGAAGGGTCCATCACCAAGTGCTGGCTTTGGAGGTAAGTTTAGCGTCTCTGATTCAGGTAGTGCAGAATCAGAACAAAGCTGATAAAAAGACAGGGGTCCTTCTTCATCAAATAAATGTCCTATAGATCAGCATCCAGCTTTCTGCCAGTGCTGGAACTCTATCTGATTCAGTTCTGGAATGGAGTCTATATTCCCGACTATCGGTGTCAACAGGGATTGAAACAATGGCTGGCCTTTCCGTTCACTCACTCGGTCCCAAACATATAGGGCAGATTTGGTAATCAGCAATATGTAGATGCTCCTCGGTCAGGCAGGCCTATGGAGATAGGGGATTCTCCACAAGTGTTGCCCTGCAACGGTTCTATCTACGAAAAGCCAGTCCTTTTCTGATTACTACCAAGATCATTTGAGTAGGAACCAGTGTTGTGTTGCTTGGAAATAATGTAAAAGATTCAGAATTCCCCAATCCCCCACCTCATGGGTTTTATAACTCTGCTCTTTCCGCATTTGGGAGTGACCATCAGCCCACACAAAGCAATGCATGTATTGTTGCAAAGACTGAATAGTTCCAGCTGGTGATTCAACCGGTAAGGCTTAAAATAAGAATAGAATCCTAAACAGGGTCGACATTTTCAAGGCTTCCACACGAGCGAGCCAAGAGAGTCGGTATGGCCTACATCTGGACAGATCTGCTTTAATCTGTTGATGTAGAGCCTTTTTTTAATAAGATGCAATCACTTTAGCCGTGTGGGGAAGCTGAATACTAGGCCTGGGCGGTAAATTCTCTTCTGTTTGTGGAATTTGCGGAATTTGGGTAATTTCGCGTTCCACGGAGATCACGAAATTGCCCAAAATTTCGCGTTCCGCGACTTCGCAACATTTCTTGCTTGTTCGCGTTCTCAAATGCGTGTTCGCAAGATATTTTCCCCCGACCATGCAAACAGCGAGTGCGATGAGTAAAAAAGCATCGCAAACAAGCAATTCTGCGTGTTCGCGGAATTTCTGGGTGTTTGCAGAGATTTTTAACCGTTTTGCTGAGATTTGCGTAACGCGATTCCGCAAATTCCGCCCACCCCTACTGAATACTCAGGTAGGGAATGGAGGTGGTCGTCCATCGTGTGGGATAGGTGCTTAAAAGCGTTTCCTCAATGGCTGCTGAGAGTGAATGATTCAGGGCCAGAGATTTATGAACATTGATCCGCAACCCTGTCGCTTGCCTGAAGGTCTCTAATTCCTCTAGGAAGACCGGGAGTGAACTAGACACCTCCTTCAGGGCCACCAGTATGTCTTCAGCATGAAGACTGATAGTATGTTTCTCCCCTCCGAAAGAAATCCCTTTAATGCCAGGGTTGTCCTGAACCCTCTGGGCTGACGGCTCCATATAGAGTGCAAAAAGCAGGGGTCAAAGGGGCCACCCCTGATGTGTTCCCCTACAGATGGGAAACATAGCCAGTATCTGATTGTTCATGAGAACAGTCGCACGTGGCTGGCTTTAATTGCTAAGAATCCATGAACAGAATCTCCCACTGAGTCCAAAATGTTGGAGCATAACTTTTAGGTATGGCCAGTGAACCTGAACAAATGCTTTCCCAGCATTGATGGACAAGAGCAGCTGCTCCTAATCCAAAAGGTGGGCTTTGTCAATCAGGTGCAAAACGAGTTTAGTATTATCAGTGCATGGGTGGTGTTGTATGAAAACCACCTGGTCTGGGTCAAAGAGGCTTGGTAGGAGGGAGAACACGCATGAGGCCAATATGCCAGTGAATAGCTTTATATCCACACTGATGATGGGTATTGGGTAATAGGAGAAACATTGGCGCTTATCCTTAAGGTATTTTGGGACAACAACAATGGAAGCTTCCAGCATGGAGGGTGGGATGGAGTCTGACTGTCAATGGGGTTGAACAGTCGAGTTAGAAGAGGAGCAAGAGTCGTGCAAAATGTTTTGTAAAATGACCCAGAAAATCCAGCAGGGCCTGGAAATTTTAAAAGTTTCTGTCAATCTGGATTTGGCGGTCGAGGTCAATCGCTGTTCCAGCGTCAAAGTTGAGTTGTGAGCCTTTTGAAGATAGAGGTTTGGGCTCCTGCAGGAAGAGTTTGCGCTGTATAGAGCTCCTTATGGATGTCCCAAAAAGTGGAGGCAATGGCAGTGTCTCCGGTAAGTTCAGAGCCATCAGGGTCTAAGATAGAGTGGACTTCCGTTGTTTGTCTCTGCCTGTAGTCTATTGGCCAGGAGCGCCCTGCATCTGTCTCCTCTGATATAAAAATGAGTGTTGAGTCCTAAAAGCAGCGTACTCCGCCATATCAAGATCGATGCCTGCTAACTATATCCAAGCAGTCTCCAGCTGGCACCAGAATCGGAGGGTGGGCGCCGGTGCACTTTTGAATGCATTTGAGTACCTGTACCTGGTGGGTCATTCATTTTCTCTTGTCTTGGTGGAGCTCATTGCCTGCCACAGATATATCGATCAGCTCCCCTCTAATGACCACTTTCAGAGTTTCTCACAGTGTGGAATAAAAAACTCTGCTGCAGTGTCGTTTATGGCTAAAAAGTTAGTCAGAGCCTTATTAATTTGTTGGACCACCGAAGATCTGTGGAGAAGGGTCTCACACATTCGCCAATATTCAGGTGATGGCTGTAATAGTTGAAATGTTAAAGTAAGAGACACCACTGCATGATCAGACAGGGAGCAGGGATTTAGCTCTAGATTTGCTATCATAGGTTGGAGGTCAGTCATACCTAAAAGTGATCTTTACAAGCATATGTTTTGTGGGCATGTGAATAGAATGTATAATCACATGTATGTGAGTGTAAGGTACACCATATGTCACCCAAACCCATCTAGCTTAGCCAACACACCCCCCTCTCTAGAGAGAGCCCTAGTCTGGCCTTGGTTTTGCGCTAATCTATCCAGATCATTGTTGAACACTAAATTAAGAGCTCCTCTCAAGAGCACCATACGGTACCGTATAGATATCACCTCAGCCGCTGTACGGTGCAGGAAGTGTTCTTGTCCCTCATTGAGAGTGTAGATGGTCCAAAGTGCGAAAGTATCCTAGGGTCACCGAGTGAGCCAGTAACCTACGCCTGATTGAGGCCTATCTTGCCTTGGAAGAAACGGAACACTAAGATTGCTACTCCCGCCATCTTAAAGGGGTTGGAAGAGAAGAGTTGTTTCAGGAAAGCCAGTGAGCGCATCCTGTGCCTGTCGCTAGCAATCAGATGTGTTTCCTGAAGAACACAAATATGCGCACTGGAATTCTTTAGGTATGACAAGATAGCCTGGCATTTAACTGGTTTATTAAGATCCTTTTCGTTAAGGGTGAGGATTTGTATATTATGATGCATTATAAAGAGGTGGTGAGTAAGAAGTCGTGTGAACCAAGGGTATTTATTTTGTTAGTGTTGCAGGCATGAGGATTTGAGAGCGAAATCTGCTGGATTGACAACAAAGGCCACTATGTACTGGTTCCCCCAAAAATAACTTTCAAAGATAGGAAAACAAGGTTAACAAAAACTGAAACACTGTCCAGTAGAGTCAAAATACAGGGTCAAAGCCCAGTTGGGATAGAGTGGTTGGGAGTGTGTGGTGGCCTGGGAGTCTTGTCTCCCTCACCCTGCGCAATATACTAGCCATAAATAAAGGAAATACATCCCAGCCATGATCATGGCTCGTCTGCAGCAGAAGTGTCACAGAAGAGCGTCTTTAGAAGCGCCTTTCGCTCTTTAGTCATGGCCGGTGGGTCAGGACGAAGTCTCATCAGTGCAGCTCTGGTTTTCCACCACCTTTGAAGTCTGCGGGACCTCCATATTGCTGGCTGGGCTGGAAGTCAGCGAGAGGGGAATCATCAATGCCAAATCATTGACACGCTTTGTCAACGATTCAGAGTTGGTGAAGTGTTCCATTTATGCAGAAGATAATCCAGAATGGGTGCCCCCATGAGGTATGTCTTTACTTCTGTAGTGAGCAGTGACTGGGCGGAATTTTCTGTGCTTCCTAGAATGTAGAGCACTAGATCAGATCGTGGTATAACATAGGCTTGTGTCCTTTAAACTGTACCTGGTGCTGGTGTCTGTCTGCACGCAGGATATGTTCTGTCAGTGGAAAATTGTGTACAGATACTAATATATCAACTGGTGGTGCAGAGTCTGGTCTTTTTCTGGGCCCCGTCTCTGTGCTCTATCTACCTTTATAGTGCACCCCGGTGGTGCTGCCAGAATCGATCTGAAGAGATCTGAAGAGCTATGCCAGTTGCATGGACATCAGTAGATATGCCTTTGATACATATATGATTACACCTTAACCTATTCTAGAAATCCTGGATGTATCTGCAGGGCGAGCTATTGGTCTTTTAGGAAAATAACCTCCTGTTGCTTCTGCTCAGTTTCTTCATCTTGGCTTGCGTCATGGTCTATCAAGGAGGAAACTCTGTTGCCAGGCCCTTTTTGTCTTGGCGGACCTCCCTAATATCACCTAAGTGGCCTTGTTTGAGGCATTGAATATCGTCCCAGAGGAGGGAAAAATGGATTCCAAAAAAGAGCATGATACTGGGTCATCCGCGTCATCACTGTCCCGAGGGAGTTGCGGTGTCAGCGCTTTGAAACCCAGCGGGTTTAGTGAACATGCCTTTCAGCAGGTAATCCTTTTTCCCACGCCCAGTAGCCATTGTGCCTAGTGGCGATAAGGACTGTCCGATAAGAGGGTGGGGCATGACCTCCCAAGCTCCCCAGCCAGAAAGAGAGCTTAAGGGCAATAAAGAGATAAATGGTCCCAGCGCTATGCAGTGCAGTCCCAGGATGCCTATGGTCTAAAAGTCAATAGCCGAAGGCGATCAACACTAGTCACTCATAGGCAGTCGCAGGTTGGTGATGCAAGGGCTCCTTAGTGAAGGAGTCATGTCACAGCAGTATAGGGACCCTAGTGCAGCTTACGTCTTCAAATTGGTGGATGCGTGGTCACTCCGCACAAGTCAGTCGGGGCACCAAGCCAGGTAGGCTTTTTGGTGTTGAGACCCAGAACAGTAGTGCTGGCCCTCAGCAGGCACCCAGGGTACAGTCTCTGAATCTCAAATAATTACCCAGCTGGAATCCATGAAGATTGGGTTCCGGCTTCATGTCACCCAGGCAGCCCCTCAGATCACAAAGATAGGGAGGGCTCCGGTAGGCGGAAGGGTGTATCCTGAAGTAGTGACAAACAGGCAGGGTCCCCGTAGATCTGGGCTCAGATCAGGTGGGTCCCCCAATTGCCCTGCGCCAGACAGCGGTAGGCCCAGGCACCGGACTCACCTAGCCAAACCACACAGGGGGGCCACCCAGAAGTGCAGTGTCAAGGGGGGGTCTCAAATAGTGTCAAGGGGAGTACCTAAGAATAACCCATATACTGGAGGGTAGGTACCTCTCATCTAGTCTAAAGCCCCAGCCTGCGTATGACACCAGCTCTCCCTACCGTGAAACAATGACACTTCAAGTGGAGCAAGGCGGATGATGGTACCCAAAAGCAGCCCATGTGTTTGCCCTGTCGTCAGGGACTTGAGCTGTCACCAGGAGCAGGCAAAGGTCTTTGGTAGTGCACAGGGGTGGTCCTGCTCTTCGCTCCGGCCCGATGTGGTGTCCCTGTGGATCGATCGGCGCCATCTAGTCTGGGGCGGCTGCAAGCACCAGGTGGGGAGGGCAAGCTAGCCAGGCGACCCAGACAGAACAGCTCTCACCGCCTTTCAGGAGTGCCTCTAGCAGAGCAGAGCTGCCCTCTCCTCAACTCGGCGGTGCCATCCGTCGGGAGCAAGGCAGAGTGTGGAGGTGTCACTCACTAGAGGCTCAATGCACCCTGCATCGTCATCTTGAGCAGGCCATGCCGCTCTCCTTCCTCTCCTTGAATTGCAGCGACAGGGGCAATCTGCCTTGAAATCAGACCCAGCGATGCCCCATTTCTTTCCTGGCTGGAACACACCAGGGGAGCTCACAATGCCCTCAGTGTCTATATAGGCAGGTCTGATCAGTGGCGAAGGATGGAGAGATCAAGGACCACATCTCATCCGTCTGCCATCTTTGCCATGCCCCTAAATGACCTTAAAACACAGTTTCACTCCGTTGAAGTGAATTTCCCTGTTTCAAAATAACTGATGACAAATAAATATTCTGATCTTCAGGCCTGGTTCATGAACATACAGCAATGTTTTTGGCAGGATTTTTTTCCCCACATCCCTCAGACACATAGACAAAAGCCTACGTACCACTATTCCTGCTGGATTTCTTCCAGATAGCTGTTAGTTATTTGTTTTACTAGCAAATTCCAAGACCACCTATAATCAGGAAAAAATGTTTCAAATAGCACATATGGCTCAACTGTACAGCACCTTGGCCCCTTTATCAGCAAGGAGCTAATTTCCTTATCCTTCTTAACAGTACTCCAGTTCTAGGGATTCAGTCCTTCTTCAGTCACGTGAATTCTTCTAGGACCCTGAAAGAAATGTTCCACTTCACGTGTTCCTGTCAGTTCTTTGTTTTGAGAGTGGTTGCAATAGTTTTTATTGAAAGTGCTTTGCTGTGGTTGTCAACATTTTCTTATTGAAACCACTTAGACTAGCCATGTGTTCTCCTGTCTTTTTACAGAATCATGGTCACGTTCCTCTGTTCCAAGCCATGCCCATCTGCTAAAGTAAGCCTGCAATGCTGTGTTCTCCAGATTTCCACAATGACAGGACTGAGCTTGCCCTAAAATCTATTTAGGGCAAGCTCACTAACTCTTCAGGGTCAAAGAAAAATCCAAGGCCTTCTAGGTATCCCGGTTACACCACCTGTGGTCAATCTGCTGAAAGGTATTAAAACCACCAGTACTGATTATTTACTTCAAAGTCATAAAGCATAACAGCTCATTAAAGTCTACTTCATAAGAAAAATAGTGAACTGACACTCCTGAGTTATATTTTCTTAATCAGCTGTAGGCATTGAGAATTACTTTACTACCTATTTCCTAAATGGAGTTTGTGGAAAATAAGCTTAAACAAATCTACGTACTTGTCAGGAGCCTAGTCCCTCAGGAGCAGCATGTCTGCAGAAAGAACGCCTCTTAGTACCATGAATTCTATATTGCAAGATTTCACGGATCCTCAGAGTCACCCAGCCGAAAAAGATATTTTAGGGATGGCGCTGACAGAGAAAAGTTCTGAAAAGTCAAAAGGAACACTGTAAAACCTTTACTGCCTACATGCTCTTCACAATAGCAGTGCAACCCCTAGAGTCTTTTCTTTATGTATCTGGTCCACATCATAACTTATTTAAAGGTCCAATTGAATTTCCTATGTATATCCAGGGTTAATTGGCTTCACTTCAATAAATTGTTGAAGACTTTAATCTCTCTCATGCAAGAGTAATTTTCAGACTGCATAAAATAAGTCTAGTCATTCCTGTATTGAAGAACCCATCAACAGGTGTCAGTGACCTCATTAAATGCCTGTTTCACTTCATTACTTATAGGGGATGCTACAGGAATAAGTTCTAACATCCATAATCTATCTTGTTAACATGAACAAATTTGAACATAAATTAGTAATTATCCAGTTGCTAAACACAGCTCAAATCGACCTAAAAGAAGGCAGGTGTTTGGGAATTTAAAAATAGTGATTACTCTCAAGATGCTAATACTTCTTGTGTTTGGAGTCTCCACTAAATCCATCTGTAAAAAAAGTTTTTAAAGATTTTGCCTATTTTTTTATCCTCCTAATTCAGTTTTAGGTTGCCTGACTCCAAGCATTGCAACCTCATTTGCCTTGCCGTTTACGCTGTACATTTAATATTTATGTCCCTACTCGCTTGAAGTCAGAAAGTCATATTTAAGATCTATTTTCTGGCTTCACTACATTAGATCTCCAGAAGAAGACACCCGTCTATATTTAGGGGCAAATCCAGAAAAAACTATTGGTTTGGTGATAACATTTATGGCAATAACTGAAAACCATCTGAAGCAAGCCATCTAAAGCTGATTTTAGATCGTTTTCAGACGTGTACTTTAAAGATTCTAAATTAATTCATTCTTGACAGTGAAGTAGAATCTGAAGAGATAACTGCTTCTTGGTTTTATGCTTCATCACATGTGTTTTATTTCAAAGCAGCACTTACATTTTTAGTATATTGTAGCAAATGGGTAGTCTGTATATGAAACAACAAAGATTTAATATTTTTATTGTAGTTATTGTTATTATTATTATTATTATTAGTAGTAGTACTGTTTCAGGTCTTCCTTCCTCAGTAAGCTTATTAAAGCAGTGTAGCAGTAAAAATCAATAAAATATCTCTGACAACAAACTTTTTGATGAGTTACAACTGAACTTTAGCCAGGGCTACAGAACAGAAACTAACTTGCTTCATACAGACAACAAGGCACTTGATTCAGGTCACTCCGGTCTTCTTGACCTTCATGAACTTTCTGCCCCCTTTGATACACTCGATGATTGCACAGCATCAATAAAGTTGTCCTCAAGTGGTTTGTCTCATATGTGAATATTCTGTTGCAGCACTTTAGGACTTTCACTTCTGTGGTGTTTGAGCACCTTTATGCCATGGGCACGTCAGTGTCGGCCCCGCCGATATCTGAAGTAGCAGTCAGGCCGCAGCATTACAATGCGGTCCGTCCAACTGCATTTGTGAGGAGCCAACTGCTGTGGTTCTGACGGACGCAAGGTACCAGTCAGCTTTGCGGTCGAAATATAATCCCTACAATGGAGCAGGCACCGTCTGCAGGCAATGGAGCAGGCAATGTCTCTTTCCGGCAGCTTTTTAATGGCGGTCAGACTGCCATTGACAGACTGTCAGAAATGGAATTAGGGGGCCCATACCAAGGCCCCTGTCCCTCCACGGCCTCTGCTATGATGCCAGGTGCCCCCACAAACGTCTATGCCCTAAGTGGAGGGCACTGTGAAGTGCCTGTCACAGGGTGCAGGGATGTTTAAAAACATGCCTTTTGGCATTTGGGCTTATGCCGTGGCTCTTTTCCGGGCGACAGCGTAAGCCTCAATGCCAAAAGGCATGTTTCCGACCCCTTCCACGGCCGCCGGATCCTAATTAGGCAGTTGGGACTGCCGACTACTTGTCGGCAAGTCCCTTTACCTCAACGATGCTGGTTGGATGCTCGTCTGACCGGCATCGTAATTAGGGCCAACATTCTTTCTAGTACTGTAATTAATTGGTGAAAGTGAGAACTCTCTTGCTCTGAGTGGCGAGCCAGTAGAACACTCTAAACATGATCTTGGTTTGATTTTAGAATTCTTTTCATAACGCAGTAATTCCCTCAATTCTCCAAGAACATATCCCTTCAAAGGCTTGCCCTCCAACTTTGTTCCTCAGGGACTCCTGGGCATGGAAGAAACAGACTGGTCTGGGTTTTAAATTGTCTTTGGGTGCCCAAAGGCAATAATCCACTTGCCGAGAATTTTGGAAAACTGGAAAGCAGCTGCAACAAAGGTTATGGTCTAGGGTACATGTTTTTGGTCACATATATGATCCCTGGAATATATGAAAGCATATCACAACCTTAAATTTTCAGAATCTGCGCATTGTAAGTTTCTCTCATTGCATGCCAGATCTCCGTCACCAAATTGGCTAGCAAGGAGATCATGCTGAATATCGATTTTGTCTGACTTTTAGAATTTTTTTTAACATATTATTCCCTTCAGTCTACTTCAGGCAGTAAATTATTTCTGTCAAGAGTTGAACCCCAACTTAGCTCCAATGAATCTGCTGAGTGTGGGTTTTCTGTATGTTCAGGGAGTCCGATGGAATGCATTTTAGAAAGTTACAAAGCTGCTGCAAGCAAAATGTTGGTTTACAGTACCGCTCTTTTGGGCACAGAATACACCCCTCGGTCCTCTGTAAACATATCCCATCCATATTTATTTTATTTATTTATTTCAAAGGTTTTATACAGCGCTACTGGACCCAAGAGTATCAGAGCGCTTTACAAGGATGGTGAACATAATGAGATAAATTTAACAATTAAGCGGAAAAGAGTTAAAGTATGACAATACATTCAACAGGGCTAAGGGGGCAAAGAAACAGCGAGATAACATTAAGTGGAAAATGAATATTATAAGTTAGGATAGAGAGGGGGTGAAGAGAGGGGGAGTGAGAAAAAATGAATGGACAGGAAGAGGTGTGGCGCCACGGCCAGGGCGACTGACTCCGGAATCTGGGGATCATGGTTCGATCCCTGGCACCGGTGGCAGATTAGCCCAGCACCATCTGACTCTGGGCAATAGCTTGCTTAATCTTCCTGACGGCCCCCAGCGCCTAGAGACCCTAACGGGTGATTGTGCGCTTTACAAATGTGGATATTATTATTATTATTATTATTATTGAGAGGGGGTGGGAAGAGGAGCGGACAAGGCAAGAGAGAGGAGTGGACATGTTCAGAGTCAGTAACATTAGATACCCCAGTATTTGTTGAGAAGGAGACTTTGAGTTCCTTTTTGAAGAGAGGGTAAGAGGGGTTGCAGCGAAGATCCTTAGGGAGAGAGTTCGATATTTTAGCAGCGTTACCAGAGAACGCACAGGATTGGGTCTTTTGACATTTGAGTCTGGGTGGGATCAAGACAAGGGAGTTTGTGCTCCTCAGGGACCTGGAGCAACCTGCTTTGTGTAGTTTTGTTGTAAGGTAAGAAGGGGTGTTTTGGTGAAGAGCTTTGTGAGTGATGCAGGCAATCTTGTAGGTGGATCTCCCTTCTATTGGGAGCCAATTGAGATTTTTGAGAACAGGGAAGATGTGATCAAATTTTTTTTCTCCAACATATACACATCCTAAAGTTTCTTTCCCTCGATGCCATAGCTTCCTTTTCCTGTAAAGAAGATAGGGCCAGATGTAGGTAGGCTCCAGGCCTCCAGGCCCATAGGAATTAATGACTTATACGGAATCGGTAATTACCGATTCAGTTAATACCGAATCTTAACGATTCGGTATTTTTTTTCCGATTAATTACCTACATGGGATTTACCGATTCTAAAATACCGAATCGGTAAAATTCGGTATTTTAGAATCGGTAAAACCTATTTACCTACATCTAGCCCCTAGTTATTAGATTTTCAACATTGTTTCAACAAAACAGAGTTGTGTTCTTCACTCTTCCTCAAGCAGAACCATATTGCCTCAAAGCTTGACAAAAATCTGTGGCGTTATCAGATATGTGTGGGTCTTCCATGGGTTTGAGCAGGGATCTACTCACTAGACACCAGATAATGTTTTTAGGGGGAGATTGCATTCGGGGTGTCTGCAGTATTTGAGCCCAGGGTCTGCCACTACCAAGCAAACATACCAAGCCTAGACATTTCTTTAAGCTAGGCACCGTTGGAATTTTTTTCTTGCCCGAACAATCGTAGTAATTTCAGTAGCTCCATATTACCCTTGATGCAGAATTAACAATAATAATGTGATTGCTCCTGCTCACCTAATTAAGAGTGATTTTGGGGGAACAAATCCACCACGAGAGCACATTTAGCAAGCAGCCACTTGCTATTCGTGTTCTGCTGCATTTGAAGTTATTTCGTAGTGCAAAGTGAACTCTCTCATCCATTTTGGAAGCAAGAGTCTCATTTTTGTGCTAAGACTATGAGAACCATTCATGTTCTCTCACTTTCAGCGCTATTTCTTAGTGCAAAATGCATTCTTTCTCCCATTTTGGATGTGATTAGGCATTTTTGCACGATGAAATAGTGCTAAATGCAGAATTACCCTTGTTTAATTATGTGCATTCTTGTGGGATTCTTTGGTAATTCAGCATGATTAGGCAATACTGCATTCGGTGGATTACAAGCATCCCTGCTTTAGACTAGAGATGAAGGAATCCACAGTGAAGTGGCTTGCATGAATCTCAATAGGTTTTATCACTCAGATTCCCCTGTAAATTTCAAAGCATGGGTACAAAAATTACAGGTTCCCCCTTTTCTTTTTTGGTACTGAAAACTCCAGAGCTTCAGGCAAATGGGAAAAATCCTATCATCAAGTGTTCCTACATCTCCAAGTACACTGCATGGGTGAGAATCAGATGTAGCATTGCAAAAATCTACCTAGCATTTCCTAGTACCAGGAGCCTCTGGATCACTTCTACATGCACCATAGGCACAACTCTTAAAGGACAATATGTTGGGGCTACCAAGTGCCTGGTCATGCTTTTAAAAACAAAACGTGTTTTGTGATGGAATGTTTCAAACCTAATCAGGACATGGGAAAGTTGCAGGTCATGTTCAAAGAAAGCAGGTTCCAGATGCATGGGAACTGGGTGCAGGTCATGGCCAGATTCCCCACCGTACGCTCAAAGTCTTAGGCCATGCGCAGTGGTGTTTTTGGGCATCTGGCATTGTACCTAGGGTGGTAACCAAGCCCTGATTCCAGAGTCTGTTGTTTGCTTTCTGTCTGAAAATCTATAGATTGTTTTATTATCGCTAAAAGTGATAGCTTTTATCTGCTATTAAGAGTAACTCTAGCAATCCAGGTGCTTGTTGATTGATGGTTTCAGCTTGAGATCAGAAAAATACTTAGGGGCAAATTCTCAAGGCAATATTGCCGCTTTAGCGGCACTTTTCCGCCGATAAAGCGGCAATAATTTTATCGCTAAATTCACAAGCTGTCGCTAACAGCAGTTAGCGACAGCTTTTAGGCGAAAACTACACCTTTAGACATCTCCACTTCTGTCAGGTTTAAATAAAGCTAATGATATGCAAGGGAGGTGTTCCCTTGCAAAATGTGACATTAACCCAACATTACCCTATTCAAAAGGGGACTCCTTATTTTAAGATGACCCAAAAATGTGGCTATAACTGCAACTAGAGGCATTTTTTTAAGACCACAAAAAATCAGGTCTTAAAATGGAGATACCCATTAGGGCCGCATTTCTGCAGCTTTTGTTGCTGGACCACGCTGCAAGCAATGTTGCTGTCCTGCCCTGCCACAAAATTACAGGGCACGACTGCGCAACAACAATAAGATAGTGTGCATTCTTGTACCCCAGTCATGAAAAGCGTTGCAGCGCTGCGACAAGACTGTGTTGCAACACTTCTCAGTACGCCCATCTTGAGACAGCATGGATGCACTGTACTCACGAACAGCGCTCCATGACAATTATGTCAGAAATCCTGACATATCTGTCTGCTTAAAGTCACGCATTGCTGCAGTGGTGTCACAACCATGACGCAACTCCTCAATGCATGGGGTCAGCCTATCCCTGTGTCACTGCGTCACCCTCACACCTGCCATCAGGCAGGCTGAAGGTACTGACGCAGTGCAGTTCATGAGGGGTGTCCGAATGACGACTATGTTGGAGATCCATCAGTGTTGGTTGTGCGCTGCGTTGTTATCATTTGTAAGCAGTGGCGGAGTGTTGTTGCTGAGAGAGTTGATGAGATGTCCAATGGTGGCCTTGATCCAGCTGTGAGGGGTTTCGATGATGGTGTTGGTGTCCGGTGGGTAAGGTGAAGACGTGATGTATCCAATGATTGTTGGTCCAGGAGAGTCCGGTGTTGTTGCTGAAGTAGAAGCTCCCGCTTGCGGCGGTGACATGCTCGACCATGTGTCCTGCTATGTGGCTTGTTGATGTGAGTTGCTGCTTGCGTCTGATGTTGGTGACCTTCCCCAGAAGGAGGTGGTGTCATGGTCACTGGGGTTGTCCAGGTGGAACTTCATATCACACAGTGGGATGTTGTAGGTGGATGGGAGATCCTGGGGTACAATGAGGTCAACAATGGAATCTGAGAATGGTGATCCAAAGCCCAGGGGGCCTGCACATGAGTGTGCCGCAGTGGATGTGCTTGAGCTTTGTCCGGATCTGGGAGTTGAGGTGGCCCATGGTCACCCATAGGTCATTAGAGTGCATGGTCAGTCTGACTGTGCTTGTGTAGATGATGTGTAGATGATGGCAATGCCTCCTCCTTGATCGTCGGGGTGCTCCTTGCAGGTGAAACAGCAGTCATCAGTGATGGTGATGTCGATGTCCGGTCCGGAGCAGAGGTTGGTCCTGGCAGGGGAGGTTGCGTCTAGAGTTGATGGTGAGGAGGGTGCTGGCGTCGTAGCAGTGGAGGTGTGATTTGGGGAAAACTATGAATTTTGGGGTGTGCAATTTAGTCAATTTGGAGTTTTGGGTGTGTATTGGGGCTCAAAAAGGAATTTATGGGTTCACATTTGGAATTGGGGTACAAACGTTAGTTTAGGGTTGAACTCACTGGAGTGGGAATAGTGATGTTCATGTCTCTGGAATGCAACACCTAACCTACTTTTGTAATGTGCTTAGTATTGCTATGCATTGAAATTGAATGCAATGTCATGTTATGCGTTGTAACTACGTATGTGCCTTTGGCACACAAGTGTTAATCCCACTGTGCATGTGTGCACAGCGGTCACCATTGAGAAGTTCTGGGGGGGTGCTGGGCAGCTGTGAGGTGGTAAACGCCACAAAGATTACTGGATGGTGCGTGGACGCGGGGATGTGTGTGAGCGGGTGTCGTACATATTGTAATGAGGGAAGGCTTACCTCGAATCTGGGCCACGTGTCTTCCTAGCTCATGCTCCCCTGCCTCTGCTTCTGCTTTCAGGGACAGGAATTCGGCAGCCAGGCTCCCTCCCCTGAGTCAATCTCAAAGCTGCAATGCGGCAGTGTGATTGCTAATTTGCAGCAGGATAAGTCATGCAGCCAGTGGCTGGAGGGGTGGCCATATACTCCATGCAGGCTGTAATGCAACCTGCATTGTGAACAGGGTAGTACGCATGACTGCTTTGGGCAGCCTGAGTGGGCCGACCAAATACTCATTGTGCACTTGAGTGGGCATGCCAATACGCACATGCCCTGCTCTGTGTTTGGAGTAGTCTCACCCACACTCCCAACACCTGAGGATACATGGCATGATTACATCAGTTATTTATCATCATGTGATGATTGTTCCTCTTCTGCACTGCTTGAGGCAGGGGGGCAACGCTCTTCCGCTATTGCAGAAGATCCGCAGCTGGGTGTGCATCATCCATTTGTGATAGGCCTGAGCAACTCGCCCACCGTCCCTCCTGCACTATGGGTCCCAGCTCCTCCTTACCTGGACAGTGACACTGTGGCGCAATCCACTGCAATCTCTCCTAATCTGTGACCCAGCCAGCAGGAGCATCAGCCAGGTGTGATTTCAATAGGCTGGGTACAGCAGTCGCCAACTAGTCCGCTGGTGAACCACCAGATGCAGTTAATGCAGCACAGGCCCCTTAGGCATGATGTTGCAAAGCTCATGCAACACACATTCAGCGTAGCACATGGGCCTCAGCCTCCACAGCATACAAACAGCCCAACATCATCCGGCCTATGATGCAGGGAGACGGCACACACCATTGGTAATCCCCTCTGTGCACCCTGATGTAGTGGTGGATCGTGGTATGCGATGCAGACCTCCCCACGTTGGTGCGGCGGAGCACCTTCACCATTAACAGCTCCAAGGGTCACAAGTCGGTCTTCTCACACAGGTTAGCAACTTTTCTCCATGCGTCCTGCCAGACTTCACCACCAGGTATGGGCGAATGTTGCACATCAATGTCTACCACAACGGCTCATCAACTCCACAGCTCCTCAAAATCCCACTCCAAGCTCCAGACACAGGTCTAGCAAGGCATCCAGGCACCAGACGCAGGTCTAGCAAGGCATCCAGGCTCCAGACACAGGTCCAGCGAGGGCTCCAGTTGCAAGTCCAGCGAGGCATATAGACTGCAGACATTGGTCCAGTGAAGCATCATGGCTTTCATCCTGGTAATCCTGTATGTCGGCTGGCTAGTTTGAGGTGGCCTAGGATCTCTCGCTGTCTAGTCTGAGGTGTGGTCTTGTATGTTAAATGGTTGTAAGTGATCTAAATGCTAAATATATTGATTTAAAGCTATGACAAAGGTATCTCAAATATTTTGGTAAATGAGAACAATTAAATCTCTGTTTTTATTTAGAAGAATCTGAAAGCCATATAAACCACTTTTTGGATCATAGCAGCTCATTTTACTTTTAAAGTCAGTTTTTCTTTTGTATATATTCTGTGCACATATTGTTAGTGCCGCATTAGTGGTACAAATTCATTTAATATTTTGTATGTCCCTTGCAGTGCTGAAAGTAACCTGATGCTTTATATTGCGTGCATCATTAATATGCAGTGAGTCACTTAAGGGACATTACTATTTTTATTTTGTATTTGTATTTTGTGATAGAAGAGAGGGTCAGCAAAATGCTGTGTATTACAGAAGAAAGGTCTTGTCTATAAGTGATACGAGAATCTTTAATATAGCGCCTTGTGCGCCATGTGGAAGGAGAGGTCATCTAGCTACTAAGATGCAGATCGCCTGTCTGGTTTTAGCTTTAAACCTATAAAAACTGATAAACCCCCACCGAAAGGAAAATAGCCATCACCAGTGTAAACATATAAACACTGAAAAAACACCTTCACAACCACAAATTAAGTGCCATTCAAAGAAAGGAAAAGATGAGTGACATATTAATTTGTATTTCTTCCTAAAGGGGTCAATACAATGTAACTTTGTTATACAAGGCAGCAGTGAGAAAGACTGGGCTAACATTATTCTGCTTGAGTTTTGTTGTTTAGGGATGTAACTAAAATATTGTTTCTTCTTCCACCTGCTTTTTCAGGTCTGTGGTCCTTGTTCTAAAGATGCAGTGTTTAGAAGCACATTTTAGGTCTTACTTAGATATTTTATAAAATGTAAAGAATCAGGAAATATCAAAATCATATTTGATATGTTGGCTATATTTGATTTCACTGATAAGTAAAGGGCTGGCTTCATAAGAATCTTTCCCAATATATACCATCACTTTTACCCACAGACAGAAAATGGGTGAATCCTTTGATACATCAGCCAGGTTTTCTAGTGAGTCAGTATTGATAGTAGGTGAATTGTTAAACACCCTAGGCTTTAAACATTGAATGCAAGGTGTAGTGACACGTATATGTGAAAAGAGTGCTGTCACGAAGAACCTAGGCTAGTGGTGAAAACATGACGCCAGATTTCCGGAGAACATGGAACACAGCGTCACTTGGAATGCAGCTGTGAAAAGTTCTTACTAAGTTCAACAAAGATTAGAGTGATATTGTTTGTATTTCCAGTGATTCAGCTATGTATATGAAAAGGTTGTGTGATAACCTGTCAAAATTGATACCTGAGCTGAAGTGCTTCCATGTACAAGATCCTTGCCACTTGCTAGATGGTATGCTGAAAGTATCTTTACAATATTCAGAGGTTTTTTTTCAAAATCTTTTTATTATGCAGCAGTTATGCAGCAGAACAAGTTAGCGATACATTTACAAACGATAATATAACAATATTCAGAGTTAGTGAAGAATGCTTTTGACTTGTCCATTCTGATGCAATGTTTTGTTGTGCGTGGGTACTAAAACACAAATATTTCTCATTTTGTGCTTTGTGTTGCATCACAGAAAGAATCTTCCCAACTGTGTCATTTAGCCACTGGTTCTCAGACCTTGAGGCCACAAATACTATATTATCCATGTGGTGACTGTTTACAGAATTTTGGCTTAGGGATGATTCAAAAGGCAATAAATGTGAGGATCTTCGGTTAGATCCTGATACTGATAGGAAAAAGAATTTACCAAAAATAGACACTGAAAACAGGAAAGCCTAGACACAGACTTTGAAATAAAGGTTTAAATCCTGCCTTGTCTGACATGTGGCAAATCACTTTCCTTACCAAACAAAAACTAACGGCGCTTAGAGGCGCTGCAGCTGTCAATATGTGCTATACAAAATCATGATAATATTTCCTTTCCATTTCAGCGTATGGCACATATTTCCTGATTCACAAGAGTTGTATGTTGTGAAGTGTCCACATACCTGGAAAGTTCACTGTGCCCATGTTACTTCAAAGCTATCTAGCCAGCATTGCTTGTATAGGACTTTAGTGTTACTCCCTGGAAGCATCCATTCATTTGTCTAGTGCTTATTGCCAATGTGTTGTATGTTTTTAAGTGCTTCCTTTATCAGTGTTTTCTATTACCCACACATTCCACCTGTCAGACGCTTCGGAGCACTATGCTTATTGTTGAGTAAAATGTTTTATGGATATGTTATTGGGGTGGCTACATGTGAACTCAGCGTGGGTATGGTGGTTAATGAGCTGAAACCTATTGATGGAAGAATCTGTTGATGGTGATATTGGCATCATTAGGTGTGGGAGTTCAGAAGGAATCTGGGGACTTGGAGATTGTGGGGCATATTCTCAAGAATATATCGCTGAGTTAGTGGCACTTTATCGCAGCCAAAGTGGTGATAAAACTATCGCCCGATTCACAAGCTGGTGATGACAGCCCATATCACCAGTTTACCTGCGATAGCAGTCGCAAAAAATAGCGCCACAGATGACCCCAGCAACTATCGCTAATGAGATGCGGAGCAGGCTTTCCCGTGCCAAAAGTGATAAGATCACCAAAACAAGGCGATAAGGCACGTTAGCAGCAGGAAATTAACACCTGGTCTGACCTGGTGTAAAGTCGGAGGACAGCCTGCACCAGAAAAGGAAGCCCAGCCCAGAGCCATACCTCAAGGGCAAAAGATGCCATGGAGCCACTGATCATGCAGGCTGGACACCCAAGCCACTACAACCACCACCACCACCCCAGGACCCCACACCCCGCACCCGCACCGCCCCCCCCGGACCAACACAGAGGCAGCGCAGACAAAGACAGCAACCTTCAGAAAATGCACCAACCTCACAGACCCAACACCAGAGAATGGCATTGCCCACTACAGGTTCAAAGGGACAACCATCCTCCGCA
Source organism: Lissotriton helveticus (assembly GCF_964261635.1). NCBI lineage: Eukaryota > Metazoa > Chordata > Amphibia > Caudata > Salamandridae > Lissotriton > Lissotriton helveticus. Next base: position 740,096,396 of record NC_136067.1, on the reverse strand, counting down.
TCCTGACCACCATTGCCCACAGGCTGATGGTACCAACACATTGGGCAACCAACATCCCACCTCAGACAAAGCTGCTTGCCGTGCTGCACTTGTTGGCCTCTGGTACCTTCCAACCAACAACCGCCTGAGTCGGAGGAGTCTCACAGCCAGCCCAATCCAAGTTTCTCACAACGGTTGTGGATGACATGATCAGCTTGGTACCCCACTATCTATACTTCCCCCACACTGCGCAGGAACAGTTGTAGACCAAGCAAGGCATCTACGTCAAAGCTGGCTTCTCGCACGTGTTGGGGCAATAGAATACACACAAGCCCTACTTGTGCCCCTTGGCAACACTGCACAAAATAACCGCAACTGAAAGCACACATATTCCATGAATGTGCAGGCAATAGTGGCCCACGGGGGAATCTACATCAATGTCGACGCCAACCACCCAGGCAGGGTGCATGATTCCTACATCTTCCGACAGTGCATCATCATCCAGCGCTACCAGGATGGCACCTACAGAAATGCACTGCCCGTTGGCAAGTACCAAATTAACACACCACACACCTCAATTCCACAATCATGCAACTCGGAACACTGGGAATGCACACGTTACAAACTCAAATATAACATGTCAAACAACATGCCCACCCACCAGACACAACAGCACAACTTACTGTGGGAACCTGGGCCAGCCATGTACAAAAGCCATCAACGGCATGGCACCTCAGCCACATGATAGCAGATTGTGGGAAGAGATGGGGACCAGGCATGTGCGAAGGAGGCAAATGAATGATGAATGTGAATGTACTCAATGCCAAGTGTGGCGTGGATGTAATGGCCAGACTGCAGTATGCAGACCACATCCATGTCGACATACACCGCTGGTGTTTGGAGTGTAATGGACAGTGAACGCAACCATGCCACCCCAGCCAGTGGGGAAGCTTGCGGAAATGTAGCTTGTTACGTCCCCCCTGTAAGCGGGAGTGGAGTGGGCTGGCCGGCGTACGCCAGGCCAGGGTAGGGGTGTGAATAAAAAGCCTGTAGCTCTGGGCGTGGTTTGATGCGTGGGAATTGCAGGTCTGTCACTGTTTTTCGCAGCTTTTTTATCGTGATTGGGCTCATCACACTTTTTTTGCATTCATGTTTCGCATTTTGCAGCATCACGTTGACTTTATCGCAAACATTTGATGTGTTACCATGGGTCTATTGTATTATACCGCCTTGTTGTGAATGCTACATTACCACAGCGTTATTTTCCACGATAGTCTGCGATGTGAAGAGTTGCATTAAGCTAATTTTGTGGAAATTATCACACATTCTGTTTTCTCTGCTGTTATTATCGCCATGTAGCGTAGGCTTGTTAAGACCACGCTGACATGGCGATAATATTCAGGGTTAGGCGGCATTAACATTTCTGGCGCTGACTGACGTTGGCGATAGTTATCGCATGTCATTGTGAATATCCCCCTTATTGTAGTTATTTTTTGTATGGCTAACCAAACTTAAGTTTCCTATTTTAGTAGACTGACAGCTTATACATTTAACCCCTTCCACGCTTGTGACGGAACCGTTCCGTCACGCCCCTCGGGTGGGCTGTGCTGGTGACGGAACCGTTCCGTCACGGCCCGCTCGCCGCGCCTGCGCGCCACGAATTCCGCGCCTGCGCTGAGCGTTCTATTGAGCGAGCGTGGCCGTGACGGAACCGTTCCGTCACAAGCACAGCTCACCCGAGGGGTGTGACGGAGCGGTTCCGTCACAAGCGCGGGAGCGCCGCGCGGCCCCCCCGCCCCTTAGCACTGCGGCGGAATAGCCGCCGCAGTGAAAGGGTTAAAATCCATGATGAATATTTGAGTTAACTGCTCAGAGTTACTAACTTTAAAGCTGTCGTGTAGAGGTGGTGAACACTGTTTCTGTACCTCTGATTTCTGCATCTGGAATAATATAAAATATTTAGTATTTTTTTTATTGTGTTATAAAACTTATCCAGAAATAAGAGGAAAGGAAAGTTGGAACTTAGTGAAAGCTTTGGCTGATGCTCTCAGAGAAATAATGCAGAAATCAACTCGGCAAATAAGATTTATTGTAAAGAGTCTACATAAAAGACTCCCTAAGTTATAAGCTCTGCATTTTTCAACTGGAAGCGCCTCAACACTGGCCATAAAATATTTCTGTACATAAGATTTTCTTCAGCTTTACTGTAGCTAAGGGATAGCTCAGTCAGATGAAAGGCAGAAACAGATATTATTTGTTGGGCTTGCTCGACTTTTGTGTTTACTGTTGTTTGTTTTACTCAGATATCTGTTTTTATTCTCAATGGTTCACCTGCAAATCCCAAAGCAACTCAAATTCTGAGATCCCCACTTGGGTCATCGCTTGTTCTAATGTGCAGTAATCAATATTGACTGAAAGCCTGTACTACTGGCAAACTATTCCCTGTTCTTGTCATGTTCGTCCCTTTATTTGTATTTGCTCCTCACTACTTCGTGTTCTAAAATTAATTTTCAGTCTCTTTTTTGTTAATGTGTATCCGACTTTCATTCATCATCTGCGTTGTTGTTTACAACACATTTACTCATGCATGTTGAGGGAAACGGGATCTCTCACCAACGCTGACATCTTCAAAGGTTTAAGCTGAAGGTTTCACCTTTTCCTATACAGTGTGGCTTATGTTCTTTTCCATTCATGATGCTCCTCAATGTTTCTTTGCTCCACTGTCTGCTAATGATGAATCTGTTGGATACCAGCCAGAGGTTGTCCTGCTAACTGTGATGAAGCATGAACCATCTGTGCAATTCAAGGTCATGTCAAGGAAATAGTGGTCCTGCTCTGGTGAATGATAGACTTTAAAACTGTTTATTGGAGAGTTATATTAGTATGTGTAAACCATTTTAAACATCACTGTGCGTATTTCCATCTATAATCTGTTCTGGTTGGTAAACTCTTCTGAGTATTTTTGCTTTGTTCTTGTTTTTAAAAAGATGAGATAGACAAAAACGTGGCCAGGTTTGCGGTGATGGGCTTGCACAGCCATTATTTCATCATTAATTGAGTTACCCCCTACAGTAACAAACGAGTTACATTAACCAGTTAAAATCTGTAGGTGCCACAGCAACAAATATTTCTTTTTTGGCAGAATTACCCCGAAAGCCAGATGCGGGTAATGGATTTTCTTTGAAAAAAAATAGATTGTTCTTCCAGCAGTAAAACCGAATATTTCACAAAAAGCAATCTATCCCACCATTTACCTCATGTATTTCTGCATACACATATGAATGTTTTGGTTAAGTGCAATGCATCCTGACCTTCATTGTCTGTGGAAGTTGAGTACGAGCTCCAAACATGTGTTGGGTAAAATGGTAAAGGCTGCATTTTTTGTTCTGTTTACCTATCAGAAATCTCGTTGACGAGAATGTTATATTATTTACTATCTTTAGAGGGCTGCTTAACTCTCACCTTCCTCTTTCACTTTTCCATACTCCTTTGTAACTAAAAATACATTTACAGCAGCTATCAAGGGGAGCAGAAAGTCAAGAACGACAATCCTGATGTTGATTTTCACTTGTCTTTACTACTCTTCCTGTTATTAACCAAAATCGCTCTAAATAGAATGATAAATATACCAGTATTGCGGAGAACAAAGGATTGTCGTCACTTACAGTTCTTTTGATCAATGTAACCATTCCAACACCCAAACAGTAGAATAGTATCTATGAAATATATATAATCCCTTCATAGCTCCTCATAGTCTAATAAACCGTTTGCCATATTAAACACTAGTAAAGACAATAGGTGTATCATTTTCTAATTTCAAAATGGGTCTTCTTTGTTTGGAAAATGTGTGTGTGGTGTTGTTCAGATGGAAGAAGCCAAGAATGAGTAAAAAGGTGGACAAGTGAGCGAATACGTTTTGATGGATTGTGGCCTGAGTCCTCAGATGAATGCAAGATTGGGTGAGCACAAGTATGGATGTATGAGCGAACAGTAGTGTTGAGAAGATACAACAGCTTCCTGCTACCAACAGGGCTGCAGCAAAATATGGCATCCTGGACTCTGCCATCCCTGCAGTCACTCATCTTACTGATTCAAAGATCTTTGCACTCACTCTTTCGTCACTCTTTTATTATCGTGCTGCACTCATATTTAGCCATACGTGTATGTATTCACACACCCATTCTTCCATCGACCAATGCACTCACTCTTCCAGACACAGAATCACCCATTATACCATAAGTCACTCAACCATTCTTTCATCCATGTATTGGCTCTTTGTCTCATTCTCACATTCAACCACCCAGCATTCGAACACCATCCATCCACAACAGGCAGAATCCAGGTGCAGGTCCTGTTACTCCAACTCAGAGAGCAAGGCAGCAGGCCAACAGAATAGCTAGGCAGCAGAGCAGTCCTTCTTGTAGCAGAGCTGCACAGCAGTCCTTTTCTGAGTCTCCCACAGGCCCAAATGTGTACGGAAGAGTTGGGTCTAAGGGTCCACTACTTATACCTGGTGCACACTTTACAGTGGGAAACGTTTCTAGAGCCCTCCCCCTACATAGTTATCTGAAATGTCCTGCCTCCATGCCCTGGCCCCTGCTTGATGTGGGCACATAAGACTGGTGTGAAACTCTTTGTGAGTGTGCTGAGGCAGAGTCTTTGTGATGAGCAAGGTTGGCAGATGACTGTTCCTCTCCCTATCAAGTCAGCGATGGCCCATCATGCCAACACCTATTCCCCTTTTGTCTCTCTGTCTGGGACTCATACACAAAGACCAACTGCCAGCTACAACCAGTCATATGACTCAGGATACAGACTTCAGAGACCAAATAGGAGGGACATGAATATGACAACTTTCTAAAAGTGGAATCCTCTGAACTGTGACTTAAAATCCAACTTTACTATTAAAGAGGGTTTTAAATAACATTTCCTTAGAGACAAAACTCAACTTGAGTACCTGCTCCCAATTGAACGTTTTCACTTTTTAAATGTAATAAGGTCCCCCAATGTTATCCAATGAGATAGGCAGGCCATGCAGGAGTGAAACATTAATGTAAAGATTTTCTATTACCAGAACATGTAAAAGTAAATGTACATGTCACACTTTTTAAGTACACTGCACCCTGCTCTGTTAGCTGCTTAGGACCTACCATAGGACTGACATATGTATTACTGAGGAAGGTTTAGGCTTGGCAAAAGGTTTATTTTTCCAAGTCGAAATGGCAATGTACAACAGCTCAAACAGACTGCAATGGCAGGTCTGAGACATGTTTAAAGGGCTACTGAAGTGGGCGGCACAATATATGCTGCAGGCCCACTAGAGCACTAGAGTGGAGAAGCGTGGCTCAGTGGTTAGAGGTGGCAGACCCGGAGCTGAGATCGGCTGTGGACCAGGGTTCGATTCCCCGCCTCGGCGGGTCTCGTGCTCAAAAATTCCACGGACTCGACAATTCTCTCTCCGGTGCCTACTCGACTCACGGGGTCACACTCTGCGACTCTGGGCAATAGCTTGCTTAATCTCCACTACAGCCCCTCGCGGCGGGATGCCTGGCTTTCACCTTGTGGATACCCTGCCGGGGTATCTCACAGGGGAATACCAGGACGGGTTCCCTAAGCAAGCACCTTGATGCCTTCGGGTGATACGTGCGCTATATAAGTCGCAATACATACATACATACATGTATAGGCCTTGTGCACATGGGGTACCACTTTACTAGGGACTTCCAAGTACATCAAATGTGCCAATTGATTGTAAACCAATTGTGCCATGTTTAAATGTGACCACAAGAACTTTAGAACTAGAAAGCAGTGGTAAAGTTCACAGAGTCCTAAGGCCAACAAAAATGAGATCAGCAACAATGGAAAAATGAAAACAATTATCATTAGAACCGTGTCTTGTTCTAAGCAGGACATTGAAGCTGTGATCTTTTCCAGCCAGATCTCCAATGTGAGACTAGGTGAAGGTTTAACGGGCAAAGGAGGCTCCTGCTTTCCCATTTCTTAGATGAAACCATAATGGAAATTTTCATTCTGGAACGACCATAAGACAAGGCATATGTTGCAAGTTTATGAATGTTTTAAGCAGATATAGAAGCTTAGATTCTAGCAGCATCAGTACTGGAGACATCCATGATTAACGTGCTGTGTGGACAATGAGGCCCTTTTTAAAGACTATGTGGCTTATTTACAAGCTCCTTGTGCCGCAAATGTGTCACTTTAACATGGGAAAAAGTGACATAAGGGCGGCGCAAGGGGCATGTAAATAAGCTGATATGTTCCTTTTCTTTATGTTTAGACATATATATGTTCTTACCTTTCTTTGTTATAAACATGAAAACAAAGGGAATGGAGATTAAAATTGCTGCATATCTGATATCTTATGACTTAAATACAATATGCAAGAACATTGAATTATCAGCCTAGACAATGAGAACTTAGGGGCATATTATCAAGGGATTTATCTCCGCTTTTTCGGCTTTAAAAGCCAAGAAAGCGGAGATAAAATTATCTCCCTATTACCTAGCTGTCGCTAACACCAGTTAGCGACAGCTAGTAGGAGATAGCGACCATCTTGGGCCCCGCTTTGCATATCAGAGAAATTTATCACTAATGACATGAAAAGTGGGCGTGCCAAGATGTTAGTGACTGGAAACAGTCGCTAACATCGCTATCTCCTATTACCAACTTTTGGAGATATTCGCGCTAAGCGCGAATATCTCCAAAAGCTAACACCTGCCCTGAGCAGTTCTTAGCCATGTTATCCAATGGGAGGTGGATAACATGGCTAAGAGCATTTGCTCGGTAATGCATGAATATCGCTGACTTTTCAGCGATATTCATGCATTTCGGCTGATTTTTATCGCTTAGGAGATAAACCTTGATAATATCAAGGCTCCTAAGCGATAAAAATCGTCGTTACACGGCGATAAAATTATTGCCGCTAAGCCAACCTAGCGATAATTATCGCTAGTTGTTGGTAATATGCCCCTATATCTTCTCTGAAATATGAAACTCTTGTGCTATTCAGTTAAGTCACAAAACATGTTCAATCATGAGATAAAGAGTGTCACAGGAAATTGATAACATTTTCTTGAGTGTTAGCACATTCACTGGTACAGTAAATAGACATGACATCTAGCAAAGATCGAATATTGTCATCAACTATTACAGAATCATGGACGGGAGCAAATATGTTATCAATAATCTTGTACTTTGAAGTTCCCAGGTGAAATGTAGGCTGCATGAAATCATGAATTCATACCACAAAATAAGTGTCATCACGTAAAAAGTGCAGAAAACAAGGCAAAAACTGCAAAGCATAAAGTGGAAGAGTCTCAAACTAATCCAAAATATAACCTAACCGAGCAGGAATAAAATAAATACAATTAAAATATATATTTTTTCGTTCGCTCAAAAAGACTCTCACTACTACCATGTCTAATATGTAACTCCGCGGCTGTTACAAGGATAAAACCGCAAAGTTTATAATCATCAGAACTGGCTGTAACAAAAGAAAAATAATCCACATCTTCGTTAATATTTCAACATTCAAATATGCTGTAACCAAGAAGAGGTGCCAACTCAAGCATGGTGACTAAAACGTGGCCATCTCCGTTAGCCTCCAAGCCACACTCCCACCCGACAAATAACTTAGTGAAAGCTACCTTTCAATGTCGTGTTCGTTTTTGATTCTGTCCTGGTGACTTGTCTCAACTGACTGCAAGTTTAGCTTCATTTTTAATGTACGCAATCATTTTTTTAAAAGACTATTACATTCAATCCTGGCACTTGCATCCAAAATCAAAGGTAGGTAGCAACTAGCCATGGATTTGATATCCACCCAATATGGCAGCTACCATATTAATAGCAGCTAATACCATTTTCAGAGCGCTTCTTTATAACACAGTTTATTTAATTGTCTTTTTCAATTTTTGAGCCAGTGAGAACCTGGTTAATTTGAATGCTTGGCTGCTTTTCCTCTTTTAAAAGTAGAGTGCTGTTCAAGGAAATAGCTTTATATTTAAAATCTCGTTATCACTTCGTTGCATTCTCACTGCTATATTTTAGAGAATGTTCTTCCTTTGTGTCATGATCTTGGTAACAAAGAGATTTGTCTGTTATGTGAAAGACGTCTTAGGGCTTTCTGCTTTATCCCTCAATCCTCCATCTCGGTGTTACCAAAGGAGGATACCTGCGGAGGTATTATTCCTAACTTATGCTTCCCTTTGAAAATGCTCATTTTTGTCTTTCAGCTCATACTTAATTTGAGCCGTGGTTTCTGGTGCTCAGCGCCAGCACTACTTAATCATCAACACCGCCACTCGAGAACTCGACCCAAAGATGCACTTTTCGTGACACATTCTTTTTTTGTAGTTCCAGGGAGATTAAGTGATTTGCCCCGAATCACAGGATGTTAAGCCTACTTCGAGACTCGAATCTGGTTCCCCAGCTCCAAAGTCGGCAGCTCTGGCCCTTATGCCGCATCCACTTCCCACTTTTAGGGTTTTTGGTGAGTTCTGTTATTAGTGGCGCTAATAGGAACAATTGTCTGGTGGACGTTGCCACTCAATACAAGAGGCGTTCGCTCTTGCAGAACTGCAATATTAAAATGCCTAGAACCGGAAGATCCACAGCTTAACTGTTGTTTGACCAAACTCCTAATTAAGTATGAGGAAATATCAAATAAAGACTAGTGGCAAGGTTAAATGGTTACAAGATGTATTATTGGAGACAATGCTAAGTGGACCACTTACTCTTGAGGAAATGATATATCAAAATGCTCCTGAGCAGCCTAGTCGACCCTTGATTAGCCTCAAAATCTAGTAAAAGGAACATTCAAAACAAGGCTAGCGTCACAAGTACGCTTCACAAGCATTGCTTCACAAGTACGCCAGTTTGACGTCATTTTACATGTGAGGCTATTTTATCAAATGGGCAGAAAGTGGGCATTCCAGGGTAGGATTCGATGAGCCCCTACAACTTGTGAGGCATGTTCATCTACGCTGGACAGACATTCCCGCTCTGGATAAAACATCACCTCCACTCAGTTTCCCAAGTGTTCTTCTGAAATCATTTGTGAATTCTAAAAGACATCATAAAGTTACTGTAAACCTAAATCCTTGGAATATAATGTATACTTCTATTTTGAAGAATAATAAGGTCCTTAGAGAGGCTGTGGGAAAAATGTGTTTTTCATACATCCATTTGTCACTCCACTGACTCACTCTTGCATTCACCCTCTGGCATAACCAGAATAATTCACACACAAACTCAACAATATATGCAAGATAACTTAAAAGAATAAAAGTAGAAAAAAGAAAACATGCTACCATCTAATAACGGTGGGCATGCACTTGATGCCATATTCAGAACCAAAAGGTCTGCCATCATGGAATGGTAAAACAATAATACACTACGGACAACAGCATTTTATAATGGTCTCCTGTATTAGAAGTAGCTATTTGGGATGTGGTGCAATGCAGATGAAATGAGTGGCACGCACTCCAGACATCATTCTGCGAAACATGCTCTTAAATCCCTCCACTGGCTCCCTGTGGAGAAAAGTATTGATATTAAAGCTCTTTGTATTGCTTTTAAAGCCCTCCACAATCACAGACCAGACAACCTAAAGCACCAGATCCATTGTTCTGTTCTGCAGAGAAACCTCCGGTCATTGTCTCTAAAGCTGGTGGAGGTTCCCAGATTCCAACTTAAAAGCTGGGAGCGGGGGAGCAAAGTTTTGTTGCTAACACTGCCAGATTATGGAACTGTCTTTTCACCAATTTAAAAACTCCTCTGTTCTGCTTTCTTTTAGAAATGCCCTTAAAACCTGTCTTTTCTCCCGTTAGTCAATCTTCCATAACGCTAGGATTAATTGCTCCTAGTTTTTGGTTCCCACCCCAGGTTTTAAAGCACCTAGACGCCTTTGGGTATTAGCTCACGCTTTACAAATAAATAAACAAATTTAAAAAAATGCTATCTATCCCATTAGGGCTTAACAATGATTCTCCTAGTGCAAATCTTCTAAAGTCGGGGTCTATCAGAGGTGGTAACCAACACCAAAACCATGGCCCACCAAGATAATCTATTAGATTCAATGTATCAAAACATAACATTTGTAAACTTTAATTCTGAGTATTAGCAATACACTCTTAATCACCTAATAACGTTAACATATTCTTGTCACAATCAATATGTCAGGCCTACTGTTTTTATCGTAACTTTTCATAATAAACAATCAATCAGGCAGCCTTTATCATTGGCTTGTGACCATAACCAGCTCAATTCCATTTTGCTGAGCATAAGCATTCCAAAAGGCAACCATCTGTCATAAAGCCTTAAAAGTACAAATGTATACAAAATTACACAGTTGGTGAAGCAAACATCATCTCTCCTAAGAGCGCCTAACAAGGATTACAATAATGCATATCTTCTATCCGCATACCAAAACCTTTGCCTACAAACAGTAAAATTAAAAACAAATTCCTGTATTCAGGCTTGCTCACAGTGTAATAACAATTAGCCCTTAAAAGACTATTGTCACACATCCTCCCCTTCCCAGGTAGGCTCTAGGCTGAATATTTGCTGGTCGCCCAGATTCAGACACACAGATGTCGTGATACCACTTTCCTGCCGAGAGGGGTTTCTGATCTTGCATCGCTCTATACCAGGCTAAAAATACATGCTAGGGTCTGCTGACCCTCGTGGAGCCTAAATCCCTGGTGTATCAAGGAGGCAGCTGATAGGGTTTGTAGGAGTTTCAGATAAAGGCGCTCTACCTAGAGTATACGTTACACCCTGTTGGGAGATGATGTCTAAGGTGTGGTGTGTAAAGAGCGAACGGAATAACCCTAAAACCGTTCCAGGAAAATCAGAAAGATTATCACAAACTATTAGCAGCAAAGCTCTCGCAACCACAAAACAGTATAAAACATACAAAACAGTAATGACAATAAAGTAGCAGAAAACAGCAGATCTTTATGTTCGTATTCTTATTCAACAGGACGTTTATTGGATCCACATTCAGCCGACACGTGTTTCGTCGTGTTAAAGTGGAGTCAACACGACTCTTCAGGGCTGATGAAAATAAAATAAAAACAACATGTGTATAGTACAATTCACTTGTAACACATCTTATACACTTATCAGTGATGGAGACGTGCATGGAAGTGAAAGTGAGTTTCCGTCAACGGATTGGTGTGTGCCCAGTGTCCGTTTTAGTGATTAAAAACCATGCACATCCACATTTACATTATGGTGATGGTGGTGCAAGGCGTAGGTGAGTGAAAAAACAACAATATCTGTCTTTTCTATATATAATTATTGTTGGTACAATCTACCGGAATCACGTGACCTGTTCCTCTCATGCTCACGAAGAACCCGCGTTTGTGAAGGATCAGGGTGCAAAAGTGTCAATTGCTTCATTTAATAAGCACACAGGTGAGTATGTCGTGCTCAGTATTAAAGTGGGTCTATATACAAAAGTCAAATAACTCATGCAAGTCCAATGCAACCCTTAATACTAATTGTCGCATACCTGGTATAAAGACCCAGGCATCTATGGGTTGATGCGAAAAACTGAGTATAGTTGATAAGAGGATCTATGTAACACAAGGGTAAAAACAACGGGAGAAAACTAAGAGCGGGCAAGTGGTTTACAACGTAGGGTGCCGTGCAAAGTATCGCTAACTGTGGCTTACCCTGTATGTAAGTAGAAGGGTGTTCAATATCTTAAACATCCAAAGAACCCTAATTCCGGGTTCTGAGCTGAGTATCGCACAGCTCCGTTAACGTGCGAGCTCAACCAGGCTCGTTAGTACCAAAATAAAACTGCATGGAAAAGGGAAAGAAATAAAGCTATGAGAAAAATGGGAGTAGAAAAGAAACAATGGTGCCATTTCAGTTCTCTGTAAAATAATACGATCAATTCTCGTCTGTAGTGTACATACCTAAACACGTGTAAGTGTCTAACTGTACCGGGAGGGGATCCAATGTTAAAGATGGGGTTGGTTCTTAGTTTTAGAATCTCCAGGTTTAACGCACTAAAAAACACAAAAACGGAAGAGGGAGTGAGAGATGCCCAAGAAAAATATACGCTAAGCATCGGCGAAGGCAAGTTCGCAGGGTGCTATGGTCTTACCTGTTGCTCAGTATCCCTCCTCTGTGTGTTTTCCCGGTCGCCGTGTTCCATGGACGGACACGTGACCGGAAACCGGAAAGACTCAAATAGTCTTGGTCAATTACTGACTAGAACGTGCCATAAGATTACTGAGCTCCAAAGTAACCACCATCTTGGGTGTGGAAAATTATGCATATACGAAGTCACCATTCAATCTAAAAGGATAATCGGGTAAAGGCGGATACACCCCTGTTAACGAAATGAGCTCCATACCGAGAATATTTGTAAACAATCATAGATAAGATCAGATGCATGCGTAATAGATCTCTAAGATTATAAGTGTACGATCCCTTGTGTTGGAGGTTTCTTGTTACGGATGAGAAAAGGGAAATCAGGACAATTAAGGAAATAAGCAGATTCGCCTATTAGCACAGTGTCATAATTCACGACTAATTCAGATCGTGAAAAAGAACCTTCATAATTGTGGAACTATTTCATGATAGCAAACTATCCCAATCCGAATAGTAAACTAGTGGTCAAATGTACAAAGTAAATTAAAATTGAACGTTACTCGCAGTGCAAACTTAGAGCTGCAGCGTGGGTTAATTTCTTATATACGTGTAAACAGCTAAGTTTGATTGAAAATCCCGAATTATGCACCCATAAGTGAATATAAAAACACACGGTGACTGGTGACATGACAACCTTAATGTACAAATTGGGATCAGTCTTATTGTAAATTGTAAGATTGTAAATCCCTGGTGTATCAAGGACTGGGACACTAGAGAGGGCCTTGTGATGGCTACAGAGAATTACTTCACTGACAACAGAGGCTCCGTGGAGTCTGAGGCAATGGTGTGGGAGGCATATAAACCGGTAATACTTGATATCTAAGATATCAGGGTTAAAAAAAGGAGGCAAAAAAACAACTGGAGGACATAGAGCACCACTTATCGATGTGGGAGGAGGGTTACCTGGTCATTGTGACTTCTGCGCTAGTGCATCTCCTTGCATTCCTGTGGGAGAATACCAGCAGATAGAGGATGAGGAGGTGCAGAAACCGCTTAAGACAGTCGGTAGGTTAGATTAGATCGGTTATAAGGTAGGGAAGCTCCTAGCTTGATTGGTGCATTGTGAGGAGGGTCAGATAACGGGTGAGGGAGGTGTTCAGTACAACTGGGAGTGTTATGTACACAGCCCTAGAAATGACAGAGAGGTACTTGCCTGTTCAAAAGAGACTTTTTTTCTGTTTTGGGTCGTTGTGCCTCATGGTAAGAGCAGGAGAGCGCAGAGGGGTCTGGAGTCACTACAGTCTGGGCCAGGGGTCTCCAACCTTTTGTGTAGTCTGAGCTACTTCTGGTCAGTGAAAATCGTCATGAGCTACTAAACCCAAGGAACTCGCGCATTTTTCCGAGCAAACCCCCCTTGCCCAGTTTCATTGACTATAAGCCTCATTTCAGCTGAACCCATACTGTGGTTTGAACAAAATACTTGAGTTCCCTAGAAACACTGAAACTTTAGACTTTTTGGCCCACCAGCCAATAAAATCGAGCCGCAAATAGCCCAAAAAACACAGACAAGAATTGGCACAGCCCACCAGCCAACAAAATCAACCCACAAAACCAACCAAGGCACTAATCTGTCAGGCCAGCCCTAAGGGCATGGTCTGCATCACCTGTCGTCATTCCCACCCCACTGGCCTCTCGAGTGCGGTCCCATAGAAGGGCATCCCCCCCCGTACAAAGACACTCAATAATAATATTTCACAATTGTGGCCAAATACAAAGTGTGTATTACAAACAGACATACTTTGCTTGCTCCTGGCAGTGTTGTTAGTGAGATGGAATGAAAAGTTAGTTACAATAAGGGATTGATTGTGGAAACCAGCTGTTGCGCATATGATCATAAATCCACCATTTATATTTATAAACTTGTTCAATAAATTAGCTGCTTGGTGACAGAACAGGTCTTATCCAGAGTGCAACTGTGACTTTTTTTGCACTCCTTTTTCATTAACATTACCTCTTACAAAGCCTAACCTTTATTGGACAGTGTGAAACTGCAAGCCCCAGCATGCATTGTGCTGTGGGCTCAGAAACCAAGACTGTCTGATTCTGAAAGTCTCTGTTAGTGAAACGAAGCACACATGACTAGCTGTGACCACTCTGTGAAGTAAGGTGCGCAAAATGCTTGCTTTGTTAAATCAATGAAGCAATAACACAGCAAAGCCTGGGACAATCGGGCCACCTGCCTTGAAAAACACACAAGACTTCATGATGATTGCTGCACAGAGATCCCTCTTATGCAGAGAAATATGGAATGCTTGAGGGCGGACCGGACACAAGACACATAGAAACACCATTCATGCCCACGCTGCACATAATCAGCAGGGCTGCTGTTTAACATGACCCTGCCCTCTCCTGCATCCTACCTTACCTGATTCTCTGATATATAAGGTGGCAGGCTAAAAAGGCAGGTGGCAGTGGGCCTGGCCAATTCAATACTACTCACGCCATCTGTAAACCTGCTCTGTACTGGCACTCTTCGCACACAATGATAAGCGCTGTGCCAGGGTGGGAAAGGCAGGAGAGGAGGCGCATGCACAAGATGTGCATGTAGAAGAGGAACGTCATCCTCTTCAGCCCACCCCCACCCCAGCTAAGCTCAAACCAATCTGAGCAGGTGCTTTGGGTGAGGGCGGGAAATGGAGCAAAAAAAAGCCTAAATTATGGCGGATGCAGTGGATAGGATGGGTCTGTGTGCCTTTGGAGATTGGATCTACAAATAATCTTGAGGCACCCATAGCACTATGGAGGCGACCTGCTCCGCCCATGCTAGCAGTTATCTAGCAATATAGGTGCAATGGATATTGCACTGTTTTAATTGAGGTCGGGCAAAGATCACCATTAGCCGTTTCCCTGTTTTGAAAGTACACGAAGGGGCAGCTAGATTAAAGAGGAGATGAGGACCTGAGTAATGTTCTATTTCCGGCCCTGGGATTAGGGCAGGGCTGGGGTGTGCTACTGCATATATTTTTACCGAGGTACGGGGAACTACGAGCCACAGGAAAGTAATGCAATTGGATATTTAAGTATGCCATTTCTTCAATAGTGCGCGGGACCGAAGGGCCTTATTCAATGAGATCGTTTCTGTTACCTCCTGCAGTGGTCAAATGTAAAGGTGGCAGGCTGTGCTGTAGGCACAAACAAGGCTGATGGCGTGGGTACGAGCAGTTCTATACTGCTTGTACCACCGTCCTTGACACACCTGCTGCTCTGCAATGGCCTCACCATGCCACGCCTGCTGCTCCATACTGGCACTCGTGCACAAAGAAAAGTACGGTGCCGAAGTGGGAAAAGCAGGGCGCGCAGACACGAGATGTACACGAAGGAGAGGAGAGGAACGTCATCCTCTAAGCCCCGCCCCAGTTAAGCTCAACAACCAATCCGATCAGCTGATTTGGGTGAGGGGAGGCAACGGAGCCAAAAAAAGCCTGAATAGCCCAAACAACACTAAAGGACTACTAAATTGAAATGCAAGCTGCACGAGCTACTCACAGGGTCTCGGCGAGCTACTGGTAGCTCGCGATCGACCTGTTGGAGACCCCTGGTCTAGGCGCTGGATCAGATCTAATGAAGTCGTAGGAGGGAATATATCCAGCAATGTTCAAGAAGAGATAGACTCCAGCCCCGGAGCCAAATGTAGGATGAAGATCAGGTAGGCCATACAATGGGGAGCTCGGGGCCCTGCAGGCTGCACATAGCCTCCGCATGATGGCAGAATACCTCCATGAGGAATGGGGGTGATACTACATACCAGCACCCCAAGCTCACTGTGTTTTTTGTCCTGCACTGTCAATCAATCAATCAATCAATCAATCACTGTATCACCGGATAATGCTGGGGGTGGGCATAGTGATGGTGTGCGCTTGATCTGCCCTGTAGCTCCACTTACTGGGCCTTAGGCTGTCATACCATGACTGTATGGGGGAGAATCACAAATGGAGCATGATGTCATCAGGGTGGGGGGGAGCAACACTGCACCCGACCCTGCTCCCTAGGTGGCCCTCTAGCAGCAAGATAAAAGGCTTTGGGACAGTGTGCTCCAAGACGCCATCCAAGAAAGTCCCAGGTGCAGGTGCCTCACTCCGCTTAGCTGCACCAAACCTCACAGCGACTCAGGCACATGTACACTAACCAGAGGCCCCAGCACATTGCAGTAGAAGGGTGCCATCTTCAGATCGGCTCACGTGGGCATATTTTATCGTGGTGGGCGGGAATGGGGCCAGGCAAGGCAGGCAGGTACCCCAGCTGTACTCGATAGTCCCCATCCTCAGGCTCATCCATGACCCCTGTTGCTGCGGCGCCTCCAAGAACTGCGCCTGACCACAAAGGTCCACCGCCTCATCTTACCCCCTTTTCAAAAAGGCATCCATCAGAGGATAATTGGCCTGCCAGGTGCACAGGCTGCTGCAATCTGACCTACACATCTATGGCATGAGGATGGAGTGAGAGAGTGTGAAAAAAGCAAATTGTTTCAGGTGTACTGCTCCGGAGTTTCACTGCGGCATGACCACCTTGGATGCCGGTGTGGCCACGGCCCCCCACCAACAATATGAGTTGGCAGAGTCCAAGAGATTTTGCTACCTGCAGGTTAGACATTACCTTACTAGTCAACTTGGAAACCTAGAGCAAACTGAGGAAGACTCCCCTTTGAAATATAGACTCTTGGGGGTCCACTTCAACACCATATCTGTGTCCATCACCTATGCCACCTTAATCCAGAACTGAGTACAGCCTTTAGACAAATTGAAGGGCAGCTGGAAGCAGGACAGGGCATGTGGACTGGCAGAGGCATGCAGATATCCCTGACAGATGGTGATCAGGGTTGGCTTTCATCTCATACAACTCAAGATACTGCAAATAGCACACACCACAAGGACAAGGCTCCATGTCATGGGCAGAATTCCCAATGGTAGGTGCCTGAGGGTCTGTGGTTAGAGGGGGACTCTGGTACATAACCTGTGGGAGTGCCCAAGACTGTAGGCATACTTGGGGACACCTAGAGGAGGCAGTGGGAGATGTGGTGTGTCTGGGCATCTGAGGGGAGCATATGCTGCCACGGTATTCCCTCCTGTTCTGTAACACTGCACTGATGCTCGCCAGGAGCTACATCATACAGGCTTGGGGTAAAGAGAAGCCTCCCAGCACGACCTGCTGGGAGCAGAACATGGACTTGTGTATGCGAGAGGAACGGACAGTGTATCAGTCATGGGACTGCTCGAAGAAGTTTGTCAAAATTTAGAGCACATGGGTGGAAGTGAGGGAGCAAGGGAATTAACCAGTCGGAACACTGCACGGTTGCACACTTGGCCAGGGAGGTAGATGCCACATGGATACATCTTGCTTTGTGCCTGTCAAGATTGCAACATTACCCAGGGATGCCAAAGTTATACTGTTGATGATTTAATTGCCATTTCTTTTATACTCTTATTTGCAAATAAAATGTTTTAAAAAAAAGAGGCAATTGTCTTTAACAAATACTTTTTGCAATAAGCATGTCAGGCCTACTGGCTTTGTTATAATATTTTATGATAAACAGATCAAGCCTATAAAATCTGGCATGACTTTTCCCAATGAACCAATGAAGCCTTTATCCTTTATCGTTGGCTTTACACCTAACCCAACAGTGGCCTGTTTAACTGCACATAAACTGGCAAAAACATTCATACATGGATTAAATAAATAAGTAGAATATTATAGCCTGCAAAACAATATACAGCCCTGCTCAAAATGTCCTAACAAAAATCACCACAGTGACAACACCCAGGGTTTGTCAGATTGGGTGGCTAACACCAAACCCCTTGCCTACTATCGTAATCTGTGAAATTACAAGTTACAAAATACCTGTCTATAGCCTGTAACTGTTAAAGACTTACAGGCGTTAAAATATGCTTTTTAAATTTAATAAAGTAGACCAACAGCCTTTGTCATAATGTTTCATAATAAGCAGAATAGTCCTATTGCATTGTACGTAATGCAGCCAGTGTCAGAAAAAGGCCTGCAGCTCGTCACCATAACCAACTCAGCCTACGGTTTTGAGTGCAAGCATTTCCATAAGGCAAACACCAGACACAAAGTCATACAAACACTATACTATTGCTCCTGAAACAGCCTAACAAACATTCTCACAAAGCAAACCTTCTATGTCCATGGTTTGTAACACTGGCTGACCTACAGCACAACCATTGCCATGTATTTCACTCTCTGAGATTCCATGCAACATAATAACTATCTGTAAACTTTAATATAGGGCAATAACAATTCACAAACGACTTTCACATATAGTTTTCACAATAAGTACTTAAGTCCCAGAGCCTTTATCATATCATTTCATAATAAACAGTTAAGGCGTATAGCCAAGATCATTGGCTGGCCACTATAACCAAGTCAGTGCTGCTCCATCAAGTATAAACTTTGCCATAAGCCAAAAAGTGCAATACAATAAATCTTTTTAGTGGAAGAACACAAATTCAGCCCAATCAAATCCTGTACTCAGGGAAACCAACATATGGGTGAGCCTAAGACCCTCTATAAGTAAGACTCTGAACGCTCTCCTTTGTTGATCACATAATGTCAGGAAACCGGTGGGCTGTCAAGCCAGACCTAAAAATCCAAGTAGATTAGTGTGCCTGCCCTCCTCCCATCTGTGCTGCTGCCAGAGAATAGCAAACACCGTAAATTAGTTAATAGCATTAAAGTACCATGTGTGTGCCCCTAACAATTCAAGCTCAGGCAGCTGGATAAATAAACAACATTTTCACAGCTGTGGAGACATGCTCCTTTTTATGGAAGCACACAACTTCTGTCCGATCAAAAATAGTGCTCCAGGCTATCAACATGTGGGCGGAGACAAAGCCCCTCTCCTGGCTACGCCTCTTAAAAGCTTTTTTCCGATGTATCATATACTGGCAACAGCTGTGCTGCCAAGCAGTATCTAAAGAGGGGTAGGGAGAACACATAAATTAACAGAACATAAAATGTCCATGTCATGGTATATCATGTGTATTTATATAGCTCACCACTCACCTGGGTGTGTATCCTGACGCCGATACCTCACTTAAGTGATTACATGCTGCACACCTATTGTTATTACACTCTAGTACGCTGTCTAGAAGAATTTGCAATGTTTTAAAGGTCTGATCAAAGCAAATATATCACATAAATTGACCTAACATGACACTTCCCATCATTGAACATATACTTTTAATTAAAAAGGGCATATTTCAATTTGACATTCATATACTGAGTGCTTAGAAAAAAGGGAAGTCGAATGTTGGTGACTTGGAGGCCCAACATCCCTCCAAGTGCTGGGATTTTCATTTAACACTTTACTCATTTACCTCTGAAACATCAGAATAAGTTAAAGGTACAAAGATTAGAGACTTTGAATATGCAGGCAGTGAGAGTGAGCCATGCATACTGTGCTGTCTGGTTTGGATGGGATCTGGTATTTCTGTCCAGTCCCTTCTACTCCTTTGTTGAGCTCACAAAACGATGGAAGATTACACCATGAAACATGCCAGTCACTTGCAATTTAGAAGCTTAATTGCATGACACATCTTGTTATCTTACAAGCCAAACGTCTGTGTTGCCACTCAGCTCTAGTTGGGAAATACTGTATTTCTCATACTCCCAGTAACAGTAGAGCTGTGACACCCAGGAGAGCTTTTTTATATTCACTGCATTTTGCATACCTGTCGGATTCAGAAAATGAATATTTAAACATTGTGAAAACCTTTCTGGACCGTCAAGTCCAAAACACGACGAAAGAAGCACTTTTATGGTGTAAGTCTCAAACTACTTTGTTAATAGCGTGGATTTGAGTATTCTTTTTAGGTCTGTCAATTGCCTTAATGAATGACGTGCTTCTTGGGCAGATGCCACATTTAAGTTTACCCAAGAACTAGTCACAATCAAAAAACTCCCATTGCTTTGAATCCCACAGTCAAATAAATGTTCACTCATCGCCCCTCTGCGCCACTCTGCTAGTGCAGCTTAAGGGAATATTGTAGGTGTTTCGATACTTTTTTTCGTGGCCCATACAAAATTCAAATCATGCCTGCTTAATTAGCAGAACGATAAGAATTTCGCATTCCACTTGTTATGCGAAATTACAACGTAATTATACTGCTGGGAGAGCTGCAAACGGTTGTGGTTAGCATCAGTTGAGCTTATTGCACTATTTTTGTAGAGTCATAAATTGAAACCCGCATGCACTGTGCGCAAAAATCTAGCACTAAATGACGCATAATTTTCCTAAAATTTCACTTAGCTCTGTAGGAACAATTATGCAAATTTTGCACACCTCTACTTTTTCACTTTTTTAATCCCATCTCCCTCCTTCTGAAGTTTTGTTTGCTGTGGGATATAAAGATTGACAATAGCTGCCTAGCACATTTAATGAAAATCATTTTAATTCTAGGCCCAAGTTGGGCTTGTACCTGTGCTCTGACAGCTAATCAGGAAGAAACATTGCTATTACGTGCATTATAAAGTTTAAAAATTCCGAAGCATGCTTCTTGCATATGTCCCTCCACTGTAATATCGATTGTGTATATAAAGTCAAACTACTACAAAAAATCCTAAAAACATACTTGTGCTTTAGGTCGTAAAGATGCCTTTATTTTCTCCTATTTTTCACTCGATGGGCCTGATGCTCAGGTAAGTTACACATATGGGTATGTTTACACATTTGAGTAAAGTTTCGGTATTCACAAAATGCATTTTTGTAGTACCTTACATTTATATAGTAACTTACACTCTTGAGGTGAGTCCAGCACTAAATGGCCAGCCACTGGTACTGCAAACACCCTCCCTAGAAAATAATGGTGGTAGGGACTTCCTACAAAAGAAAAAAATGCTACAAAAGTGTAAGTTACACAAAAGTGCTGTTTGCGAATACAAATGGTAGTAAACTTCCTCAAAGGTATGTTACTACAAAAGTGCAGTTTGTGAATAGTACTTTGTAGTACATGTTGTAGTACTAATGTAGTACTACAAACATACCTCAGATTGTAGTTTGTGAATCATACCCACAGTGTGTAGAAAGGAAGGCCCAGAGGGAGGTCAAGGGTGGAGGATTACAAAGTTCAGAAGGTGTGGTGGTAATGGTAGTTTGGGAGCAATGAAGCTCAGGGACATAGAGGATGGTAGCAGGAGTAAATTATTTTTTAATATATATTTGAGGGAAGGACACACTGAAGATGGGTTGCTGGAGCCCAGGTATATATGTTTGTGAATGGGGAGAGGCACCAAAAAGCAGTGCGTGTAATTTATAGCTGGCCTGATGTATTTGCTCCTGTTTTACTTTGCTGGACCATGATGAAAGGTCAGTGGGAGGGTGGAAATGAAGCACAGAACACATTCCAAATACATTGCATAAGTTTCAACAAAGCAATCGTTTCATTATGAGGCTTTATTTGACATAGTCAGCTCACTCTATATGATGTCACACAGCAGCCCTCGGTGGAAATTATCCTTGTTGTTGATACTCATCCATGTACAATTATAAATGACTTACATTTCTGTGCCCTGCACACAAAAGAAAGATACAGGTATAAACCATCAAATTCTCATTTGAATAAATCTGAAGAACAGAGTATTTAGTTTGGAAGGGTTCACAACTGGCACATTTCTTCCAAATAACAGTGAAACATAGAGAACGGTTGGACATTCAACAAATACCCTGATGCTCCTGGGTAAACCTCATAATATCGTATGCCTGGCCATGACGTCTTTGTAGATAGCAATATTTTAAATGTTATTGTGACTGCTGTGTTTATTTGTTATTTTATATTCTGTTAGCTATCCAGGTATTTCCAAGTATTTTGATGCTGCCTTCCAGATACACATTGTTATTTAAAAGGACACTAATTAAAAAAAAACATTTTCGATATTAGGGTTTAAATATGTTATTGGGGCGTGTTTCTTGTTACTGGGTACCTACAAAACAATCTTGTCCGATTAATACTTTATCTGGCATAGTTTCCTTTCTTTCAATAGCTATTTTGTTAACTCTCTTTCCTTTTTTTTCAGGGCAAATTATGACATCAACATCCAAAGGTATTTTCCGACCATTTTTAATCATTTGTATCGTCTTAAGTTGCTTCATGGTATGTGTGCTAATATACGTCAAGCCAACAAACAACTGGATCTCAAGCCCCATCGAATCCGCCAGCTCGGTTCTGAAAATGAAGAGCTTCTTTACCACTAAAAGTGATTATTTCAATGAAACGACAATTCTAATCTGGGTGTGGCCTTTTGGGCAGACATTTGAGTTGAAATCATGCAACACTTTATTCAACATCCAAGGATGCCACCTAACCATCGACCGGTCTCTATACAACAAATCACATGCGGTTCTTATCCATCACAGAGACATCAATTGGGACCTGACAAATTTACCACAGCAAGCCAGGCCACCCTTTCAGAAATGGATATGGATGAACTTGGAATCCCCAACACACACACCGCAGAAGAGTGGCATCGAACATCTTTTCAACCTGACCTTGACTTACAGACGGGATTCAGATATTCAAGTGCCTTATGGCTTCATGATCGTCAGTACCAATCCCTTTGAGTATGAAGTGCCAAGCAAAGACAAATTAGTGTGTTGGGTTGTTAGTAACTGGAATCCAGATCATGCAAGGGTCAAGTATTATAATGAGTTGAACAAGTATATTGAAATTCAGACCTACGGGCAAGCTTTTGGAGATTATCTAAGTGACAAAAGTCTTATCCCAACTATTTCAACTTGTAAATTTTACCTTTCCTTTGAAAACTCAATCCACAAAGACTACATCACCGAAAAACTTTACAATGCTTTGCTGGCTGGATCAGTGCCAGTTGTCCTGGGCCCATCCAGGGAAAACTATGAAAATTATATTCCTGCAGACTCTTTTATTCATGTGGATGATTTTCTCTCCCCCAGAGAACTAGCAGACTACCTTCTGTTGCTGAACGGTAATAGTGAGATGTATCTCAGTCTCTTCAACTGGAGAAAGTATTTTACAGTGAATTTATCCCAGTTTTGGGAATCACATGCGTGCCTTGCATGTGACCATGTAAAAAGACACCAGGAATACAAGTCTGTAAGCAATCTGGAAAAATGGTTTTGGAACTGATTTAACCCTTCGAGCACTTTGTATAAGAAGCCTGACGATCACTGTTTGAACTGAGTTGATCAAAGACAACTTCCTGTGTTTTCTGTCAATTTGCCAAATTGTATTTGCTCTGTAGTTTGTCAGATAATTTAAAGAGCATCGCCTGATGTTAGCAGCCATCACTGTTCAATTTGACATCAAATGTACATAGCTATTTGTGTGCACTGAGGATAGGTTTAATGTTTACTGCATTTTTTAATATTTCCCGAATGTCTGCCCAGAGTAATGTGAAGTAGTGATAACAAAGCAGCTTATTTGTGTTTCTCTTTTTATTGAACACATTCAATAGCCGAATTGAACATAGACAGAAATGTCATCAGATGTCATTTATAAATGAAACATCGTTTTTTATTTATTGAAAATTTTCCGTGTAGATGTTTTTGAGAAAAATGTCTAATGACTGAATTACAATACCTAATAACATTGTGTGGCAAAATAGAAAATTGAACCACAAAGTTTTTTTTCTGTGAGTAGTTGTTACTCATGCAAGATACTCCACAATTTCCAGGATTAAGTCACATCTATTCTTGTAAAAAAGCTTTGTGAAATGGCCCACTGTTCTATACATTTTAACCTATTTCTACTTTTTTTAAATGTCATTGGATAGTTTTGTGAAATGTATGGAACCACAATTACGTGCAGTGCATTTTGTCTATTGTCTTTTGTTGTTTTTCAGTTTATTTTTTAATAATAAAAATCTTCAAAGTATGTTTTTTGTTTTTCAAGAGGTTCGATATGGGAATGTCTTTATCCCTGTAAACTAAGAAAGTTATTGGGAGACCAGAGACTGTTCTTTATTCTTTAAATGTTTTGAATCAGCTTGGAAAGGTTTTCCTTATGTTTCACTTTCCTTCATGCTGTTCAGCACTGCGTTTGTTTGCATTCTGCTGACCAAAGCACTGACCAGAAGGACCAGCAGCAGTCTCTCAAACTTCTTTAAGTCTGCTATTCTTTTTTTGCGCATACAGGGTGTAATCCGTTATTTACTGTAGTGAATTGAAATGAGGTGCTTTTGAGTTAATCATTTTTCATTCGTAATTAACGACCATGACTTGCTCTTTTGAAATTTAAGTGATCTTCATTTAAAAGTTGCCTTCAATTTTCAAGCAAGGAATGTTGTACTAGGTGCCAACAGAATGCAAGGTTGCAATATGTGCATATTGCATGTTGAAAAATCATGTACCAACAATACATATGTTTATTTTTTCATTGTATGCAGCAGGATTTTGCCAGCAGCCAGCGTGGTATGCTGTGTCCCACACACTGTGTCTCACACACTGTGTCTCTAAACCAATTTTCACTTAAGGTGTCCATGGCTCAACCTTGATACAAAGGTCAAAGAAGCAGGGCAATACTCTAGAGGGAAGAGGTTTTTTCATCCCTTACAACACAGTTAAATGATGTAAAGAGAGACAAGGCACAATACCAATAGGTACAACATATATAGAGTTCAAGACAAGTGCTGAAAAAGCAATTCTCCAGTAAATGAAGTCTGTTGGAAAGGTGTGAGTTGTCTGGTTGAAATCAGTCGAAGAACCTATGGAGCAACATTGAACTTGTTTAAGATCCACAACAGTCCAAGAGTTGATTTGTGGGAGTTGTTCAAACTCGTATCTGGATCTGCCCAGGTGAAACGAGTGTCTACTAGAGGTGGTTAAAATACCGCTGTCCTCAGGTCTTCCAGATGTAGAAAATTGACACGTCATCTCCTGTCTTGTTCTGCAGTTAGAGTTGTGGTTTAAGGTTGAAGACTAGTTGTGAGTTGGCAAACCAGGTTGAAGATCTACAACCAGCAATATTAATCCAATATAGCTTCCACACAATGTACCATGAATCTTAACGTGTGCAACTCATTTTTGCAAGAAACTTTCAGCTGTTGAATTTCAGGTCACCCATGAAGATTTTTTGACCTCTTGGTAAACAGTTTCAGCTGGCTCCATATGGCTTGAAGTTCTCCCATCCATCCACCAGTCAGGAGTTCATGATCCAATGAACAAAAGCTGGAGCTCACCACCAGTCCACCACAAAAGCACCAATACCTACTTACAGGCATTGGAATACCATACAGTACAAGTATCCTGCAGGATTCCAGATTCTTTATTTCCTGGGAGTCTAGAAGAAGGCGTCTTTGCGTACAATGCTGAGTACCAGTTCTCCCTTTAGCCTTTTCACTGTCCCATGTTCTTCCCAAGTGCTCTCCCTTGGAGCCGTCCCTTGTTGTTGTTGAGTACCAGGATTCCTGTAACTTTCAGAAAACTAAGATGGTGTAAGAAGGTTATAGAGGTTGCCTTAATCAGAGCTTAGTTCAGCCTTCATGCGCACCGGTTTATTTGACTGGTTTCATGAGGCTATGGTGTCGATTCCGATCCGGTAAAATGCGCTCCGAATGGTCGTACGGAGAGTTTTTTCCCCGTACGAATCGTATCCGTAGACGTCCCGTACGTACGATGAAGTACGATCCGTACTAGGTGCCGAACTCCGTACGAGTCGTACAGGACTCCGTACGACTCAAATCTCCATACGAATCTCACTCGGAACCCACTGTACGCGACATCGCGGCACGTTTTTACGACCCAGCAAGTACGATTCGTGTCGGGTACGCGCCGTACGACCCTTTTCCTATGGGAGCCGAAAACAGTCGTAAACGCAGAGTTCGCGCCGAAACAGGTACGGAACGCCCCCCCCCGGGTACGGCACGTACCCCCCATGATCGCAGGGGTACGCGCCGTACCCCTCTGGTCATGCGGGGTACGTGCCGTACACCCAGCGTACATGGGGTACGCACCGTACCCCATGTACAGTGGGTGTACGGCACGTACCCCATGTACGCTGGGTGTACGGCACGTACCCCGCATGACCAGAGGGGTACGCCGCGTACCCCTGCGATCATGGGGGGTTCGCGCCGTACGGTGTGTAGGTGATCGTGCGCTTTTCCGTACGAATCGACGTGTACCGTACGATTCGCGTACGGGTTGGCCGATCGGGATCGGAATCGTCCGGTCGTACGGCGTCTGTACGAGTCGTACGGAAACGACTCCGGATACGATTCGTACGCCGGATTATTTTACCGGATCGGAATCGACCCCTATATTGGGATCTTGAAATGCAGAGCAGGTGGATTCACAAACGTGAACAATTCAAGCAGGTTCTTTCTCTCTTCTATTCAACAATGTTAACTTTGATGAACTACGTCAGGGTGAGACTAATTGCTCAACTGAGAAATTTACCAACACTTTTCTATTTGTCAACACCATGCAGAAATGTGAAATAAAGTTAATTCCAGTTGGCTGAAATATAAAAAGACAATATAGCCTTTAACACCTCTTGATGGCAAGATACCAAACATCTGATTACACATGTGAGCTCCACATATTGAAATCATTACATCCCAAGGGAATTCTAAACACTCCATTGAACACTTAGGGAATAATTATGTGCAATAATCAGATGAAGCTTTAGAAGATTTTGTCTGCAGATCACACCGTGACCATTGCCCTATACATGGCAGATGAGGAGACATTTTTCATGGAGTTGACCATTAGCTGCCTTCTCCATACTGTAAATGGGACATCACCAGGCCAATAAGCATGCACCATAATTTACAGTGTTGATGTTATGAGTATTTGTATACCTATTCAGTCTAGAAACCAGGCCAATTCAAAATATTGTACGACAGTCAAGTCTTGGGGGCTTTGCTATCAGACCCGAATACAAAAGAACCAAAATGTAGAGCAAAGGAAAATGCACATGTCCAATAAAGTGTAAAACTGAGTAAAGCATTTGAACCATCTAAAGCAGGGAAGAAACGTTTTTAAAACGATTTTTTTTCTTCATTGGCATTTTTAACAATATCAGTATAAAATTTAACGTGAACAATACTCTGTTTCAATTCGTAGTCCTCTAGTACAGGCCATGTCCTCATGAGAATTGGAGCTATCTCATGGGTAGCTCAGGTTTGCCCGCCCCTTGCCTTCAATTTAAAGGCAATTTCTTAAAGATTCTCAAATAGAAATTATTTTTCTTTATATCTGAGCATAATTCGATTGATTGTACTGCACACAGGATTTTGAATGTGCAGCAGAGTATTTTAATATTCACTCCCCAATTTTATCAATCAAATTGATTAAACACTTAATAAAAAAGGGGTCACCAACCTATGGAGAAAAAACAGTAACCTTTGGCAAGTCTTGCAATGCTATCAGTCACCAATAATAGGTAATTTAGAATTGTGCTTTGCTAGATGATGTTTTCTTGGATTTTGAGACCTGTTTTGATGGCATACACCTGAGGGTCCTGTCAAATACGTTCTGATTCCTGTAGTGTGTCATCAATAACTCATAGATCAGAGGAGTCTATACAGTGTGTGTCATGTTTTTGTTTTCAAAATACCTAATTGCGGTTATATTTTGGGTTAGGCATGTCACGTAATTCTGTGAAGTGTAATCACGCAGAATTATCTAACAATCACGCAAGATTGCATCGAATTATGCAAGAAAAACAATTCTGAATTTAGCTTTACTTTCTTAGCACAAAATGCCCCCTCACGTCTATAATGGTTGTGAGGATGCATTTCACACTACAAAATAGTACTAAGTGCAACAGTACATGCGCAGCTGCTCACACTCACTAAATGTGCACGTGGGGTACGATCTTCCCCCAACTTA
Source organism: Lissotriton helveticus (assembly GCF_964261635.1). Classification (NCBI taxonomy): domain Eukaryota; kingdom Metazoa; phylum Chordata; class Amphibia; order Caudata; family Salamandridae; genus Lissotriton; species Lissotriton helveticus. Next base: position 740,068,411 of record NC_136067.1, on the reverse strand, counting down.
TCCCTGGAATTTTGCATCAAAAGTAGATGTGAGGATCGATTTTGCACCAAGAAAATAGTGCTAAATGCAGCAGAACATAAACAGTAGCATGAGCAGCCATTCACTAAATGTGCTGTTGCAGTAGAAATGTTCCCCCCAAATTACTCTAAATTATGCAAGCAGGCATAATCATGTCATTATCGGTAATTTCACGTTGAAGAGTAACACGGAATTACCAAAATTACTCCAGCAAAAATAAATCACTCCCAGGACTAGTTACATTCTTTTCCCTATGGGTGTGTGGGGATTTTTTTACTCAGATTGATTTAATGTCCTGGGGCTCTACTCTGGAACCCAAAACTGGGCACCAAGTACACTCCTGATCCACTTGATCTTTAGGGTAATGAAGCTAAACAGTGCAAGGTTTATTCAACGAGGTAGTTGGGGGCAGAAACTCAGAACTTAGTGAGATATATGATATCATTCAATACACAGCGCAAACATGTACATAAATATTAGAGGACAATCGTATGATACATTGTTAACAATGCAATATTCACTTTAATACGGAACTCACCAGTACTGGCTGAGGCTGTTTCTCTTGTTAAGGTATTGTGTAGTTATCATTGGCAAAAGTAAAAACACATTGTCCTTTTGCAGAAAAAGGGAGGGAATTCACTTGTGACACCCTCTAGATCCTGGTCTACCCCTCCCAAATGAGAGTGGCTAGGTAGAGGGCTGTTAGATTTCTGGGTCTTTAGTTGGCACAGGTAGGTACTTATGACAAATAGGGACCCTGGCCTCTAGTCAGGGTAAGGGGGATACACTCTTTAGATAACCCAACACTCATAGTAATACAGTGAAAACACCACAAATGGACTCCACACCAGTTTAGAAAAATAGAAGTATTTAATCTAAACTAATCTAATCAAAACTAAACAAGACCAAAAGGACAAATATCCAGCATACACAGTTCAAGGACATGATTTCAAAACAGTTCTTAAGGTTGCGTTAAAATAATCCACAATTGCGTCACGTTTTAGCCAAAAGTACCTTCAGATGAGACAAAAAGTTCCAAGGGAAAGCTGCAGCGTTGAAAAACAAGCGATGCGTCACTCCTGAGACCCTGGGGAGGTGATGTGACAACCCCGCTGGACGCAGCGGGCGTGTTGCGGTGACTCCGGTCTGTATGGGGTGGGATGCGATACCTTGTATGTATTCCAGTGCGCAGGTTTTGTAGGAAGCGTCTCGCAAAGGTATGATGCGACGATCTTCAGGGCGGTGACGATCTCAGGTGCGGCGGCGATGCGCAGCATCGACCTTCTCCTCTCGCGGCCCCTCAATGTGATGACTCTGCGATGACTCTCGCAGGGACGTGATGCGGTCCGCAAGCAAGCGGTGCGACAATCTCATCCAGGCTCTGCGACGATACTCGCAGCGATGGTACTCTTCCCGCACCGGAGCGATGTGTTCCAAAAGCGAAGTATGCGTCAGTTCTTGCAGCAGCAACAGACGCTGCGACGATCTCGATCTTCACGACGGCCGGAAATTTCCTCGCACTGACGGGGATGCGCTTTGCAAGTGAGCGATGAGTGAAACTTTGCAGATTGTCTTTAGTTTCTTCTTATCCAGCTTCCCAACAACAGGTACAACTTCCAGAGGAACCACAACTGGCCCAAGCACTCTAGGAAGGACAGAACTCTCTCAGTAGAGTTCAGGGGGGAAGCTGGGGGTGAAGTCCTTTTGTTCCTGGGACTTCTTAACAGGGAGCCACCTCTAATCAGGCCCTTGGAGATCTCTTCAAGCAAGGGGACACAGCACACAGCAAAGTCCTTCCCCTCTCCTTGGCAGCAAAGCAACTGCAGGTCAGCCCACAAACACACAGCAGGACAGTCCTTCCTCTTCAGTCTTCCAGCTTTCTCCTTGGTAGAGGTTTCTTCTTGATTCCAGGATGATCTAATTTTCTATAGTCTGGGGTGCTGTACTTATACCCCAAAAAGTATGTGTTCCCTTTGTGCAGGAGGGCTCTGAGCCCAGTCTGAACCAGTTCTGGGTGTACCTTGAGCACTTTGTTTACCTGGCTTCTCCTTTCCTTTCAGAGAGAGGGTCAGGGTCATCAGCTGCCTAGCAGGAGGTGGACGAAAAGGAGAACAAGGGGGACCCTACTCACAAAGGAACCAGTGTAATGCGTTGATCCAGAAAACAATGGTTCCTGTGGCATATTAAATGTTCAATACTCAGTCAGTACACAGCTCAATAGCAATTCAAATATTAGAGGGAGGATGACAAAGAGAGAAACAACCCACACTTGTACCAGTTTGTAACAATTTCTTTGTATTTCAAAAACAGTTAATACTGCAACTATATCTACATCGTACACACAGTATAAAAAGGTGCAAGGTGTCCCAAGTGTTATTGTGAGCGAAACAAAAAAGTGTGACAGTAAGTAGTATATACAAGTTTCAGCTAGGAGTATTTACAAGAAAAAGGAAATTGACCATGAACAATAATAGAAACAGTCATTGATCAGTGGCTATCTACAATCATAGGTACTGTGTTATATAGTTCATTTCCTATGGCGTCGACGGCGTTTCGACCCGTAGAATGGGGTCTCATCAGGACTGGACAGTGAGGGACATCTTACAATGTGTTTTCATTCCATAACGCAACCCATGCGTGATAAAAAAGTAAATTTAATTTACTTACAGTGAACCCAGCCGGGCACACTGTTGGTGGTAGATATCAGTGGAAATCCTTAATTGGATATGGCGGTCGATGCCGTCAGTGCGAGGTATGGCCAGGAAAATGCCTGTTCGCCGAATATCTGTGCTCAATCGCATCTATCAGGACGTCTGTGTCAGTCAGTCCTGATGGGTTGTGTTATGGAATAAAAACACATTGTAAGATGTCCCTCACTGTCCTGACAAAACCCCCATTCTACGGGTCGAAACGCCGTCGACGCCATAGGAAATGAACTATATAAAACAGTGCCTATGATTGTAGATAGCTACTGATCAATGACTGTTTCTATTATTGTTCATGGTCAATTTCCTTTTTCTTGTAAATACTCCTAGCTGAAACTTGTATATACTACTTACTGCAACACTTTTTTTGTTTCGCTCACAATAACACTTGGGACACCTTGCACCTTTCAATACTGTGTGTACGATATAGATATAATTGCAGTATTAACTGTTTTTGAAATAAAAAGAAATTGTTACAAACTGGTACAAGTGTGGGTTGTTTTTCTCTTTGTCATCCTCCCTCTAATATTTGAATTGCTATTGAGCTGTGTACTGACTGAGTATTGTACATTTAATATGTCAGCAGGAGATGGAGGCAGGCACAGCCCTATTCAGTCCCAGGTGCTACCCCCTCCCACCACTCTAGATGCAGATGGAGCTATTCATCCCAGAGATGGCCCACTTTGCCTCTGGGAGCCACCCAGCTCCTGTCACACACAAACCAGACAGTCAATTCACAAACAGGCCAAGGCACACAGAAAGGTCAGACAAGAGAACCGCCATTTTCTAAAAGTGTTGTTCTCAAACACAGGATTTAAAAACCACCTTTTCTAAAAGATGTGTTATTAAATTCTGAGTTCAGGGATACCAGCCTTTTATGTCCTATCTTGCTCCTTTGGGGAGATATGCAGGTAACCACTGTACACAGCAGTTCCCATTATAGCCTACAGGCAAGATAGCCTTACAATAGTGAAAAACGAAAATTGCTGTAATTCACTACCAGAGCATGGCACCTGCACTAGTACATGCTCTACAATTCACATACACTGCACCCTGCCCAGGGGAGTACCTTGGTCCTTACATAGGGGTGTCCAATGTGTACAGAAAGGGAAGGGTTAGGCCTGGTCAGTGGGGACACTGGCCAGGTTGACATGGCAGTCCACAGACTGCTCACAGGCACTGCAGTGGCAGGCCTGAGACACCATTTTAGGGCTACTCATGTGGGTGGCACAATCAGTGCTGCAGGCCCACTAGTAGTATTTGAATCACCAGCCCTGGCACACTCAGTGCACTTTACTAGGGACTTCTTGGTAACACAAATATGCAAATCACGGATAACCAATTACAATAACAATTTACTCAGGGAGCACTTGCACATTGACACTGATCAGCAGTGGCAAAGTGCCCAAAGCATCTAAACCAGCAAAAAGAAATCCAGCACAGCATAAAAAATACAGGAGGTAGAGGCAAAAAGTCAGGGGAAACCACGCCAAACATGCCAGGTCTAACAAGGGTGAACTGTACAAAGTTACTATTCTCCCCACAATATCTCTACCTTGCAAAATACTTTTCTGTCTTTATAGTCATCAGCAGGCAGAACCTTCTACTGTTGGCTGAAGGCAGGGACTGTGTCACTCCTGGTGGTGTGTCGTCCTACACGATGCACCAGGAGGGATCGTTCTAACTCTGCTTTTACATGGCCAAGGCTAATGCCATCTCTTTGTCTGGTACACACTTACAAAATCCCAAAGATGTGCACGATGAAGGCTGGAGTGACCAAACACTGATGAAGGAGAGTGTGTAATCCACTCATTTTGATTTCCGTCAAGTGGATCTTCGCAGGCAAATCTTCCTTAGGCCCAAACACAAACCCACCACCAAACAACATGCTAACCCCTCTCCAGGTCACAGCAGTGGTAAAAAAACAGAGATCTAAGCAACAGTTAATAAAAGTGTGTGATATGAGGATAACACAAACCTTCCAAGGCGCTTTGGTTTCTTCTCATGAGGCCAACAAATGAAATCTCAATTGGATTTTCTCAGCACCTAATCATTGCAGACATTTGCTTTGTTTTCATTTATGGAAATCACAGGATGCGGTTGCAATTTCAGTTAGGAGAACGCTGTCACATGTGCTCTTGTGTTCATGCATGCTGCTGGGAGAGCATGGTTTTCAAAGTCTCACAATATGGCCCTGTGGATCAGATATTTCCCATGGTTTCAATACTTTGCTCCTGGTGAGCTGGAGTTGCAAAACGTCCAATTTCTAGTTCTTGAACCTGGCAAAGGATGGATGTCAGCAAGAGATTCCAACCCTGTAGCATAGAAGTGTTTCTCAGTCTCCACTTATGTTGGACTCTGGGTTTTGTTTGATGAGAAATCTTGGCACAATGACTGGTGTTTTCTATGTTATGTTATGTTATAGGGTACTTAGCAAGTGTTTGTTCACCAAATGGTTTCTTGGTGCTAAAGGAGACGTGAAACAGCAACAGAGGGGAAAGACCTAGTTATCATATGCCTGGGAGAAAAGCCATGGCTTCAGCTGTTTTCTGAATGGTGCATAAGAGGTGGCCGACCTCAGCTCCATCGGGAGAGAGTTCCAGAAATGAGGAGCTAAAACTGCAAATCGAGAACCACCATGTTTCTTGCGTTTAAAAGTGGGGGTGACTAGCAGATTCAGATGGGAAGATCGTAAGTTCCGAGTGGGGACATAACGTATGATCTTGGATGAAATGAAAGCTGGACTATTGCTGTAGAGAGCTTTAAAGATTGTGCATCCTACCTTAAAAAGGCCTCGCTTAGCCACAGGGAGCCAATGGATCCTTTTCATCGGGGAACGGACACAATGCCATTTAGGTTGGTGGAAGATCAGTCTAGCAGCCTGATTCTGGGCTAGCTGGAGGCATCTAAGTTGGTAAGCCGGGATACCTACATAGAGGGAGTTGGAATAGTCCAGTCGGGAGATGACCAAGACCAAGATCACTAAGGTCAGAGCTTCCTGAGACAAAAATCTGCTGATCTTCTTAATTCTGCGTAGTTGAAAAAACCCAGCAGAAACCACCAAACTGATCTGGGCTTTCATTGATAGATCATTGCTTACCACTATGCCCAAACTCTTGGCTGAACTAGCCTCGAGGGGAGGGTTGCCTAAGGTAGATGGCCAAAAGTTGGAGATCCATGGATTCACAAGTCCACCAGTGAGGATCAGCTCAGTTTTATCGGGGTTGCGCGTCAGTTGATTTTCGTTCATTCACTCACTTATGAAAGTCATTGTGTCTTGAAAATGAGACAGAAGATAGATGGAGATTAATGTCAAAGACTAGTTGTAGGTCATCCGCATTATTGTATGTCATGACTTTCCTTTCCCAAAAAGAAGAGATTAAAGGAAGGAGGTACAAATTAAAAAGAAGCGTGAGAGGGAGGAGCTCTGGGGCGCTCCACAGAGCAGTTCCATCTTCTTTGAGGGAAAGTTAAAAAGACGTACCGATTGAACCCGGTTACTAAGGAAAGAGGAGAGCCATTTTAGGGCCAGGCCCTGGATCCCGGCATTGCTGACACGGTCAATCAGGATGTTATAATCGACCGTGTCAAAAGCTGCTGACAAATCCAGGAGAACCAGGGCCTGGGTAAGCCCTCTATCTATTCCCCCTCTAAGATCGTCCATAACTCTCAAGATGACTGATTCTGTGGAGTGGGAGTGTTGAAAACCAGCCTGGTTGGAGTCCAAGACATGGAACTATTCAATAAAGGTACTTAGTTGGGTTGATACAAAAGGGGATGATGGACGGAGCGTTTGAGCAAATCAAACACTCACCCCCAGTCAACTGATCTGGGTTTAATCCATCACCATTTTTTAGCCCACTCAGCTACCCCAGTTCAAACATGGCCATATGCAAATCAGTCTGACCCTGTGCCTCATGGGAACAGTCCAGCCCGAACTGCCAAGCTCTCCACACCACTGGAGTCAAGCTATCCTGGCTGAAGACGGCTGATAGCCAGAAACCGGTCCTAGGATGCTTGATTCCGGTCCAGGAAAGACATGGCTTGGCAGTTCGGGCTGGACTGTTCCCATGAGGCACAGGGTCAAGGCTGATTTGCATATGGCCTTGTCTGAACTGGGGTGGTGTGGAGTGCAAAAAAACGATAGATGTAGGCCCAGATCTCTGTACTGGGGTGAATGTATGACATTGTTCTGCATTCTGTCCATCAACTATTGTTTTGCACTTAGTTGGGTTGAGACATGTGCCTCTAGAACTTTACCAAGGTAAGGTAGTAATGAGATTGGGCGGTAGTTGCCAAGGATAGAAGGGTCCGCACCTGGCTTTTTCAGAATGGGAATGATTTCCACACTTTTAAAGAGGTGAGGAACTATGCTCGTCTCAAGTGATTTGTTAAGAAGAGAGAGTGGGGGGTCTTGACATTTGGAAAAGACTTCCTGAAGAACATGAGGAGGACAACAGTCAGTCTGGGAGCCAGTATCAACTCTTTTAAGTAGACCCAAACAGGTCTCCAAAGGAATAGTGGGAATCAGAGTCAGCTGAAACGACAATCCAAAGATATTGAGGGTATTTGTGGAAATAACAGAGGTCCAAATACTGGCCTTAATAGCACTGATTGTCTCCATAAAATTTCAATCACACAGAGAAAGTTTGTGTATTGTGAGACAGGTTTGAAGCACTTTCTGGCTTATGTGTACTCCTCCCGGAGAAGTCTATGCATAGCCTAGTCTTGCAGTGTGAGTCGGAAACTGAGGTGGAGGTGGAAGCTCTTTGTCAGGGGAAACCCAAAACTGGAGCTCAAAAGAGGGTGAGACTTGCCCAGTTAACTACCTCTTAACCTGTTGGCGAACACACTTCAAAGGTACCACTGTGCAGGAAGGGGGACAGATTTTCCCTATACTTTAAAGGGACATGATTTCTCCTACCCTACACATCCGAGAGGCTGATCAGTTGCAATAGACCTAAGTAGATGTTGGGCATGGTCAGCCCAGAAATGTTGCTTTTGTGTGGTGTTTGTTTTCACTTTTTTACTGTTTAAAGTGTTGCGCAAATACTTCACATATTGCTTCTAAGTTAAGCGTGACTGTTCTGTGCCAATCTACCAGAGAGTTGAGCACAGGTTCATTTAGGGTTAGCTTATGGCTCACCCTGACAAGTAATGTGGTTACTGCTTGACCAGGGCTCCCATCCAGGTCAACCAACAAGCCCAGGGGCAAATTACCAACAACTAGCAATAATTATCGCTATCTTGGCTTAGCGGCAATAATTGTATCGCCGTGTTGCGATTTATCGTTTAGGAGCCTTGCTATTATCAAGGTTTATCTCCTAAGCGATAAAAATCGGCTGAAATGCATGAATATCGCTGTAAAGTCAGCGATATTCATGCATTACCGAGCTAATGCTCTTAGCCATGTTATCCACCTCCCATTGGATAACATGGCTAAGAACTGCTCAGCGCAGGTGTTAGCTTTTGGAGATATTCGCGCTTAGCGCGAATATCTCCAAAAGTTGGTAATAGGAGATAGCGATGTTAGCGACTGTTTCCAGTCGCTAACATCTTGGCATGCCCACTTTGCATGTCATTAGTAATAAATAATTCTGTCATGCATTCGGGGCCCAAGATGGTCGCTATCTCCTACTAGCTGTCGCTAACTGGTGTTAGCGACAGCTAGGTAATAGGGAGATAATTTTATCTCCGCTTTCTTGGCTTTTAAAGCCAAAAAAGCGGAGATAAATCCCTTGATAATATGCCCCCCAGTTATTACAGCAGAGACCAGCTTTGGAGAAGCAGTTTAACCCCATGGATGCTCAGCATATTCCCCTCCTGTGCTGAGAATTTGTAAACCCCTTTATTCATGACGAGCTGGGCTCGTCATGAGCGTGCGAGGAGGCTACTTCATGACGAGCCCAGCTCGTCATGAGTGTGGAAGGGGTTAATTCACATTGATGCATGGGCTCTCAATGTCATTGAAATTGTAACCATAAATCCATTTGGAGCATATTTCACATATTCTTCATTCAGCACCAAGTGCTCCCATAACTTCATAGTTAAATAATGGATATGAATAAATGAATTTGATATAGACTGGGTGAAATAGCAGACAAATGACAATATTTAGTTTTAAGGATCACTGTAGGCAACATGCAGACTTTTTAGTGAGTTCACCATATGCATAAAAAGTTACTTCATCAGGCTGAAGGTCAATGATTACAAATTATTCCAATAATAACAACTCCTCTTAGAAAAATCCTATGGGATATAATTGTCCATTGTTATAAGAATACTTCTCAGCTGAAAAAGGTGTTGTGTTTTGACCTCTGTGTGGGAGACTGCAGTTTAACTGAGGTCTTCAGGAGGACTGGGACTTTAAGTTGTTGGCAGTTCCTATCATGACAGAAAAACAAATGGGATTAAAACTTGAATTGCATTTAAACCAATATATACATAATATTATGCATACATATTTACAAGGGGCCATATTTAAAATAATAGTAATGACTCACCGGTAATTTACATTACTCGGAGTCATAGTCTTCCTTGAGACACACCTTACATCGTGAGCACTTTGTGGCTAGTGCGGAGCATTCACATGTAAAAATAAAAAATCTATTACTATCAAACCAATATGGCCCCCACAAGTCATACCTGTTAATCTAGGTACATATAGGCAGAGACAATGCAGAATACATCCTGCATTACTCAAGCATAAATAATACTACCATGTTTTTCTCCCCACCCTCAGGTAGGTAGGGAGGTCATGCTGGACTGTGGCAAGGCAGATTATCACTTGGAGTTGTGAAGATTACCAGTAAGTAACTGAGTCATTACCTACCTCATTCGTCTTCCTTGCTACAGTCCGTTCTTCATGAGCGGATACACAAGCCATAATTAAAAACCTGAGAGACATAAACAATGCAACATTGCAGCTGGGCATTTTTGTATAAAATGATAGAACGCCTTAACCTTGGAGACATTTTTTTAACAGCAGTTAAAGCAGTGTATAAAAATCTATTGGCAAAGGTGTTAGTAAAGGGAATCTTTCTAAACTAATAAAAATTGATAGAGGGACTAGACAGGGCTGTCCCCTCTCCCCCCTCCTTTTTAATATTTACATCAAGCCCCTGGCATGCAAATTAGGAGCAAACCAAAATATCCAACCTTTTATGTGCAATGGATGATCCCACAAAATTGGTCTATACGCTGATGATCTAATGATCTTTACAGGTGATTTTACTAACTCTCTCTCTCCTATTTGGGAAACATTAGATCATTTTGCAAGCGTATCTGGGTATTCTGTAAATCAACAAAACACAGAATTGATGCAATGGAATAGACAACCCTGCAACAACTTGATAAGGCAAGAAATAAAATACTTGGGAGTACAAATCATTCATAAATTGGAAAAACTTGCTCAGAAACATTTTGATAAGTTAGTTGCATCAGTTAGAAAACAACAGCAGGCTTGGGGAGCGCTGCCATTGTCCTTTTTTGGCAGATCTAATCTTTTAAAGATGTCGGAGCTCCCAAAGTTTTCCTTTCTTTTTAACACTATCCCCCTAGAATTTAGCAAATCATGGTTTAAAAAAATACAAGGAATGTTCACCAGTTTTATCTGGGGAAATAAAAGTCCCAGAATTGCCCTAAAGAAACTATGCAAGAAGAAAGAGCAAGGTGGTATAGCCACCCCAGATTTATACCAATACTATCAAGCCTTTAATTTAAAGAACTTTCGTCAGCTCTTAAAGGCAAGCTCCAGCTCAGCCCCTTATTTAAAAACTCTTGTAAAGGATCCTCAAGTTCAATCAGAATCTTTTCTCTTCAAATTTGGTCACCCTAAGTGTTTTTAAAAAGTCAAAGTAAAAATCATTCAGAATGCAGCCAAGATCTGGTACTACATAAGACTTACACAGCAAATACCATATTGCTGTGATTCCGCTCCTATTTAGGACTCTACGGGCACCCCGGCCTGTCTTTGGTACTCATTACCAACCCCGCTACGAGAGAGTGGGATTAACTATTGGGGTCAACTCCTAGAAAACTCTAAATTAATTTCATGGCAGAGACTGTCCGAGGTTTCCAATAACTCTGTCTCCAAATTTAAATATTATCAATTAGCCAGTTGGGCAAACACACAGAATGAAAAGGGTGAGGGGAATTTGGAGCCCGAATCTAGGATAAAACTACGACCCAAGATACAGAAAGAAATCACAGAGTGGTACTGGTTGCTTATTCAGGCAGAAGAAGGGACCCAGAATTCATTGTTGGAAAACTGGAAGAGGGAACTGCTGGATAAGGATCAAGAATTATTATGGCAAGTAACTATGGCTTATTTATGGCGCTACGCGAGATCGGCCCCACTAAGAAAAAAACATCTCTTTACTGTCCATAAGGCATATTGGACACCCCTGAGGTTATCGAAGATGGGAAGCCGGACATTAAGAAAATGCACCAAATGCAGGGAAGAAAAACGCAAACGAAGCACATATGTTCTGGCAGTATCCCTCGATCTAGTCCTTCTGGGAGAAAGTGGGTAAGATTGTATCAGAAGTCTTAGGTCAAGATCTAAATGTGAGTTTGGATATTGTCATTTTTGGGGTTTTAACGGAAGCGGCAGATAATGGCAGTTTTGCTAAATTACAAAAAAACACTGCTGGCAAGAAGGGGACTGTGTATCAAATGGATACTTCCATGTTCCCCCACAGAGGTTGAATGGATCCATTTAGTACAAAAGGTGTCAACTCTTGATCGAGCTACTAGGTTAAGTAAGAAAACAAATTTTTGGGAATTATGGGACATATGGTTAGAAACCTATAGAAACAAGATAAATGTCAACCTTCCAACTTGATACACGTTTATAATTATTTTAAATTTAATCTCGAAACTTAGTTTTTTTGTTGCCTTTATGTTTTTTTCCTCTTCCCAACTATTTTGGTCCTATGATTAGTAATATGCTTCACAGGTTTCGGCTTGTCTGTGTCAGAGCCACTTTTTTATTTGCCTGTTTCAGTGAAGTTAGTCCTTTTGACGGGGTGGGGGGGGATACGGATTATTACTAAAAACCCGGGATGTCTATAATATCTCCTCACGAAGAGACCGGGTTCCCCCGTCCCAGTAAAATAGACCCCTTATCTGATATGGTCTTGCTTATCGACAAATGAGGACAAAAAACCTAAGAAAAACAAAACACCCAGTATTTATTCAAAACAGCAATATCAGAAACTAAAAAAAAACATATTCCACTGCAGAAAGCAAAGCTGATCCAAAGGAAGCAGAGTAAACTTCACCCAATCATAATTTGAAATAAAAATATTAGTATGATGGTCAAAAGAAGTGGCAGTTGTGCAAATATCTGGTAGTGAGACAAAATATCGAAATTAAAATATCGATATACAATAATATCGATGTTTTAATTTCGATGGTATAGAATATCGATGTCCAAAATATCGACAGACAGAATATCGTTTTTTTAAGGTATGTATGTTAATAATATCGAAAATATCGAAATTTAGTAATATCTAAAATTTGTTTAGTGTTATGTATTTTATTATTTTGTTTATATGTTTGTTAAATATGTTTTGTAATGTATGTTTGAAAATTTGTAAATTTGTTTACATTTTGCGTTTTAGTATCAGAGCGGGTTGTGGGTTTATAGGGGAATAGGGTGGGAAGTAATTTAATAATAATTAATTAATTAATATATTTTTGTAAATATTAATAATTAATAATTAATTGGTAATTAATTTATATTAATTAGTTAATTACATTAATTAGAGTTAATGTTTTAATATATATACATTTTTGTTATTGTTAATTAATTAATTGGTAATTAAATAATATTAATTAGTAAAATAAATTAATTAGAGTTAATGTGCTAATATATTTAATTTATTGTTATTGTTAATTAATAATTAATTGGTAATCAAATATTATTAATTATTTAATTAAATTAATTAGAGTTAATGTGCTAATATATTTATTGTTTTTGTTATTGTTAAATAATAATTAATTGGTAATTAATAATTATTAAGTGATTAAATGATGTGATTTATTTATGTGTAGTGGGTTGTGTGTTTATAGGTGGATAGGGTGTGATATAATTAAATTTAATAAATTAAAGCGATTGTATTTATTTGTTGGTATTTATTGTTAATTAATTAGTAATTAATATGAGTTAATTAGTTCATTTATAATTACATCAATTTAGTAATATTAATTATTATTAATGGATTAATTGAAATTTATATTAATTGTCTTTTTTATATGTGTAGTGTGTTGTGTGTTAAAGTGGGAGTAGTGTGGCAATTAATTTTTACCCCCATGCTATCCAACGCTTCCCCTACTGTTGCACCCTCTGGAGTGTGAATAGTAATTTTTACCCCTACGCTATCCACCGGGGAAACAACCTTTACAACGCAACTTTTACAACGCACTACCATTACAACGAAATTTTTACAACGCAAAAACCATTACAACGCATGTGTTTACAACGCATGTTTTTACAACGCAGGTACCTTTACAACGCATACCATTACAACGTAAGTATAGGTAAGTATATAATAATATTTTAAATTTTATATGTTTTAGTTTTTTTAAGGGGTATTTTTAGGGTTCAGTGTCAGTTTTCAGTTTTTGGGTAAAAGGGTATTTTTAGTGTTCAGGGTCAGTTTTCAGTTTTTGGGTAAAGGGGTATTTTTAGGGTTCAGGGTCAGTTTTCAGTTTTTGGGTAAAGGAGTATTTTTAGGGTTCAGGGTCAGTTTTCAGTTCTTGGGTAAAGGGGTATTTTTTGGGTTCAGGGTCAGTTTTCAGTTTTTGGGTAAAGGGGTATTTTTAGGGTTCAGGGTCAGTTTTCAGTTTTTGGGTAAAGGGGTATTTTTTGAGTTCAGGGTCAGTTTTCAGTTTTTGGGTAAAGGGGTATTTTTAGGGTTCAGGGTCAGTTTTCAGTTTTTGGGTAAAGGGGTATTTTTAGGGTTCAGGGTCAGTTTTCAGTTTTTGGGTAAAGGGGTATTTTTTGGGTTCAGGGTCAGTTTTCAGTTTTTGGGTAAAGGGGTATTTTTAGGGTTCAGGGTCAGTTTTCAGTTTTTGGGTAAAGGGGTATTTTTAGGGTTCAGGGTCAGTTTTTAGTTCTTGGGTAAAGGGGTATTTTTAGGGTTCAGGGTCAGTTTTGGGTTTTTGGGTAAAGGGGTATTTTTAGGGTTCAGGGTCAGTTTTGGGTTTTTGGGTAAAAGGGTATTTTTAGGGTTCAGGGTCAGTTTTGGGTTTTTGGGTAAAGGGGTATTTTTAGGGTTCAGGGTCAGTTTTGGGTTTTTGAGGTACAGGCGAGCAGGGTAAAAATAAAATAAATGTATATTTAAATTAAATCAATTAAATGAAATAAAAAAAAAAAATACATTAAATTATTACGTTTTTAATTTATTTTAAATGTATATGTATTAGTTTTAATTTTTTAATTATGTTTTAATGTTTTTATTTAATATTTGTAAATGTATATGTATTTTAAAATTATTTTTACATTATTATTAATATATTTAAAAAAACGATATTTTTATTTTCGATATTTTTGTACTACGATATTAATTTTTCGATATTTTTGTACTTACCTTTATGAAGATAGGACTCCGATATTTTTGATTTCGATATTTTTGTGTCGATATTTTTGTATGTAGATATTCTGTCTGTCGATATTATGTCATAGATTCCAAATATCTATGAGCAAAGCCCCCTTAAAAACTGCTCATGAAGAAGAGACTGCCCTAGTGGAACATCTGTGAACCAGAGAAGGAAGAGAGAGACCCACCCTTTGATTAGCCAAAGCAATCACTGTTTAAATCCTCCGGCTAAGCATGGGAATGGCAAACTTAGGGGCACATTAGGATTGCGGTTAATCCGCATCCTCCGGGCCGGCGGAATCCACCGCCGGCCCGGAGGATGCGGATTAACCGCTGCGGACAGAAAAAGACCCCCCGCCAGAATAGGATGGCTGGGGGATCTTGTTTCCGTCCGCCGCTTTTCCGCCGCGGTCGCCTCCCGTCCGCGGCGGAAAAGCACTAACATGGCTGGCGGTGTCTATCAGACACCGCCAGCCATATTAGGATGTCAGCCGTGCTATGCCTTTACACGGCGGCATTTCCGCCATGGAAAGGCATGCAGACTTGTCTTTGGGGGCCCGTTGCGGGCCCCCAGGGGTGAAGGGGGGGTGGGGGCTGCACATGGGGGGTACCTATGGTACCCCCCTGCCTTTGCGTGCATGAAGCGGCAGGCACCACGCGGTGCCTGCAGCTTCATGCACGCAAAGGAAAACATGTGTTTTTTAACATTGCGGCGTGTGCTGCTTCAAGCAGCACCCGCCGCAATGTTAAATATATAGGATGTGACCGCCAGGGTGGCAGTCACATCCTAATTTGCACGGAGGGACCGCCGCTGCCCCTGCGGACGGTCCCTTCTCCTCTGGGGTGGCGGGCGGACGAATGTCCGTCCGTCATCCTAATGAGCCCCTTAGTTATGATCCTTACACCCCATTCCAAAGATATAGATTGTAAAAGCTCTAACCAGATCTTAGGATTGTAAAGCAATCTCTCTCTCTGAAGATGGTAAATGAATGAAAGAGGAGAGAACTAACTCCTGAGATAAATGAAAAAAGGAAGAAACCTTAGGAAGAAAGGTAGAGTCAGATCTCAGCACAACCTTATCCGGAAAGAAATAAAAATAGGTGTTATGGTAAAGTAGAGCCCCAATGTCTCCCAATGTTTGGCCTGAAGTAATGGTGACAAGAAAGATAGCCTTTAGAGTCAAAAATCTCAAAGATTCTGAGGGTAGAGGCTCAAAAGGTGATTCATGTAAAGCAGAGAGCACAAATGAGAGATCCCAGAAAGGAACTGGGGAATAAATCAAATTCCTTCTCAGATGAAAGCTTTTTAAAAGGTAACTAGATAAAGGGTCAAATAAGGGCCCCAAATATCCTTGATTGCTGCCAACGGACTCCTCACAGGGGACACAGCTAAACCTAATAAAAATCCATCTCTTAGAAATTTGAGTACCTTACCCCTCCTCACAGAATGTAGGGCTAGAACCATTAACTGCAAACTATTTTGTAAAAGTAGGCCAATGTCTCTTATAGACCTTGCGTATACTTCCTAGAACTCTGAACTGAGGCTGCAATATCTGAAGAACAGCGTAAAGATGTCAATCTCTGTCTTTCAATTTCCATACCCTCAGAGAAAGATGGCGAAGGTGGTACTCAGGCAAATCCGGAAACTTTAGAGGAGATGGGACAAGCGTAAAAAAACAAGGAGACTGAATCGCTAGTTGCAACAGGAAACAAGATTGTCTTATCCAGTATAGGACCAGCAGAAGGTTTTCTGCCCCCTTCTTACGGATCTCAGATAAAACTTTGATGATGAGCAGAAAGGGAGAAAAAACATAGAAGAGATTCTTAGGCCTTCTGAAACTCATTGTGTTCACTAGGCGGTGTTTGCAAAGTTTCACTCTGCGGAATTCTGCGGAGTCACAAAAAACTCTGCGGAATTCTGCTGGCGGGCAGAGTATTACTTGGCCACCCCTAGTTGTGGGCACTCTGCTCACCCCAGGCTATTTAACATGCATCGCTTGCCAGCATGTAGTATGTGGGCAATGCAGGCTGAGCGGGCTTTACAAGCAATGGAGCAATACGGGTGGACCGCGTCACACAGACTGGGTTCCACAGCGGGCACGCAGACTCCTCATGTGAGCGCATGCTGCACTGGCGAAAAAAGCTTCTGTGCAGCGTAGAGAGCCTGCAGCATAGTCCTCTTTTTTACTGCCATGATGCTGCTGTGTGGACTACCGCCTGCTATCAGCTGCTTACTGTGCTGTGTATGGTGACGCTGTAGTCAGCCAGTAAGAGCTTTTCACTTCCCCGCTCATACTGCCACATTGTTAAGGACCCACTCAATAGGGATCCGCAGTCGGCTATCTGCTGCTGGTGGTGCCTGTTCCCATGACAATCTCTGCTCTCTGCCTTTGCAGTGTTTCTTACACTTCTGGTTTCTCCATACCTTGGTGGTTTGAGGAGCAATGTGTTTCTGCTTTTGTTTTGCCGAACAAAATGGTGAGAAATGAGATGGTAAAATGGCTTGATGAGGTGAGCTAAGAGATGAACTATGTTGGTGAATCGAGTTGTAGGAACACTGAGGTGGCACACATGGAAAAGAGGGTTCATTCGGCAGGAGCAGACATATGAGTGACCACTGGTAATTTGGCGTTCCCGGAAACTCCGCTCTGCCGGCGTTAGATGGAGTTTTTTTTCTGAACTTTGCATTCCAACAGAACTACGGAACCGCAAAAACTCAGAGAACTTCGCCAGCAGAGTTTGATGCCCTCACTTAGTGCCTCCCCCAGGCTTCCTGACATGGACGAAGGGAACAAAACAGAGGCAGATGTGCATCCTGCAAAGAAGCAAACAGGTCCTAGCCATTGGGAACCAAAGCCAACTGCTATCTCCTGAATTATTCGAGGTGATAGGGCCAAGATTAGAGAAAAGGGAAAAGTCTGCCTCACACTTCGGTATGCATACTCTCCCTACTCGGAAGATAAAGCGCTATCAGGGAGAGAAGGTTAGCCTCAGACCATAACCTGATCTGTACTGGCTAGGCAGCGAACCAAGGAACCAAGATACCACCAAGGTGGTTGATGTTGGACCTTGTGACCTGGTTGTCCGTTCTTATCTGATCTGTTTTCTTGACAATCAAAGGGGCAAAGAACAATAGGGCTATGAGAACTTCAGCCACCCCCTTCCAGTTTAAAGAGTTCTTCACCTCCAATGCTGTTCAAAGTCCCTGATGAGTGAGATTTCCCATGGTAGTGCCCCAGCCTAGACTGCTCACATCTGTAGTGATAGTCAGGTGGTGGTGATTGAAGGAGGCGGCTGAGGGCTTGGCTCAAGACAACACTGACCCCCTGAAAGTGACAGCGGCATGCATACCTGCAGGCTGCTAAACCCACCTGCCTGCTGAGGGGTGCTGTGGTACCTTTATGTGGCTGGGGAGCTGAGCAACTGATGAAACAAGTATGAGCATTGGCGCCTTGACCACAAGAGGGGCTGAGGCAGAGACAGAGCGCTATACCCTGTTCCTATACCCCCATTATGGGAAAAACTGACCCCCAAACAGCCAAAACTTCAATTTGAAAATAAGCGTAACACACGCACGTCCGAAACCATGGGGGACCAGCCTGGGACAGAGGGTGCTTCAGGGACAGTGGAGCACTCAGAGGATGACACCAGGACTATCCTACTAGAACTACGCTCTGGGATGAAATCGATAGATAGTAAAATAGACACGCTGGCGACTGGTCTTGATGTGGTGAAGAAGAAGGTGGACAAGCATGAGCATAGGCTTGATGTCCTGGAAAACAGGTTATCGGACACACAGGACTCGCAAGAGGAATTCCAGACCCAAATTCAACAAATGGAGAAGGTTTTAGAGATCATGAAGTCTAAAAATGAGGATTTGGAAGCGCACTCCAGGCGCAATAATCTTCGTATGATTGGCCTGCCAGAGTTCACCGCCATAACCAAAATGGAGACATTCATTGATGACTTGCTGCACAAACTATTTGGCTCGGTGTTATCCACAGTAATGATAGTTGAGAGGGCACACCATTCCCCGGGCCCCAGACCTAAACCGGGGGCACCGCCGTGCCCGATAATAGCGTGCCTGCTAAACTATGCTGACAACTATGCTATTCTGCGAGAGGCCAGAGCTAGGAGCCTCATCAATTATAAGGGAGACAACCTGTCCTTTTTCCCAGACTACACCCCTGCGGTGCAGGCAGCGCGTCAGGAGTTTGTGCCGGTGAAGAAGATGCTGCCTCTGTACCCTATGCAATGTTGTACCCTGCCAAATTGAAAATTTCTCACGTGGGGCAAGCACTCTTTTTCACAGACTTGAAGTCAGCCCTGAAGTTCTCAAAACATATCTGCAAGACTAGGCCTCGGCAGTGCGGGCTGGGGAGCCCATCAGTCACGCTGAATCTAGAACACTCAGATTAGGAATGATGACATTGTTTTTTCTTGTAATGAACGAGGGTGGATTTATAATGGAGTCGCGGGCGGGTGCTGATCTGGTATTGTCTGTTTGAACAGCTGTAGATGGGGGATGGTTTCCCTATATATTTGTCACATGTTTGCATGTAGTTCTATTTAAATTGTGTTGGGTCAGCGACTTGGACACTGATTACATTAATGGTTGATAGCGCACAGGTGTACCATACAGTTAAAGTCTGGCACGTCTCACCACGGAGTGAATGTTCACTGCCGTACCCTCCCCCCTAGCTGGTGTTCCTCACTGGTTGAGTTGTATGGAAGATGGGGTAAATGTGTGGGGAGGGATGGAGATGGCCTCAACCTAATTGGGAGCTTGGAGTGGGTGGGGCCGGGAGGTAGGGCGGTGGGGGTATGTGTTATGTTTTCTTTTGGTGATTGTAGCATTAAGGTCGATTGGGGTGAGAGCTGGTTGTTGTGGTGAGAAGGCTGCACGTGGCACTGACACTGCCCTTCTGCTGCTGATCACATTACTTATCAGGCTGCTCGAAGTCATCTGGTTCCACTATTGGTGAGTGATACCGGTTGTTGACTTGGAATGTGAGGGGCCTTAATTCTCCCAATAAAGTACGCCAGGTGTTGGCCTACTTGACTCGTCATGACATTCATATAGCTTTATTGCAGGAAACACATTTGAAGTTTTCCTGGAAGATGGGCGGGATTTAAACTGGCACCCTCTTTTTCATCATATGCCAGAGGCTTACTGATTTTGATAAAAAGGGGCGTTGTGTTTACACCTGCCCGGACAAATATAGATGAGGAGGGGAGATGCGCAATGGTACAAGAGAAGCTGGGAAGCTCTTTGGTAACTATAATTAGCATGTACGGGCCTATTGTAGATGATCAGAAGTGTTTTGCCCGCATGTATGCTAAACTGAGGAGCTGGCCGGAAGAAAATATTTTGTGGGGAGGTGACTTGAACACGTACTTAAACCCTGAACTGGATAAGTCCAATCCAATGTCACATCGAACTACTAAAGTAGCCCAGTGCGTGAAGAGTGCTATGCTTGAATTTGGATTGAGTGACTTGTGGAGAGTACGAAATGCCTCAGCGAAAGAGGGACCACATGCGACACCGCTACACAACAGCTGGTCGCATTTAGACTATTGGCTACTAGGAGGGGATGCAACAGATTTGGTACCGGAGGTCGCGAACTTGCAGCGCACTTTATCTGATCACCAGTGCAGCTAGACATAAAGATCCCGATGGCTGTGCATCGCCCATTCACATGGCGGCTGCGCTCAGAGGCCTTACTTGATCCGATGTATGAGCCACAGTGCGGGAAGCTATAGAACAATACTTTCTAATCAATAAGGGTTCTGTGGATGATGCTTCCACTTTGTGGGAGGCTTTCAAGGTGACGATCAGGGGAGTTACATGGGTACCTCGGTGGGCATTTTGAACGATATCAGGGCGCAGTTTCTCAAAGTTGAGACTGAGCTTCAGGTATTGGAACGCAGTTACGCAGAGGCTCCATCGGCTGACACCTTGGCCCGCATACATGAGCAGATCTTGGAATATAATACTTTAGCTGACACTGAAATGCGATACATTTCTCGTAGGCACACGGCGAGAAGATACGGAGAGGGAGGGAGACCAGGGCTTACACTAGTGACCAAGATCAGAAACCGTATGGAGCAACCACATATAGATAAGATCATGGACCCCCAGGGGAAGGAGCATTATCACCTACTAGCCATTACCCAGCAGTTCTGCGACTTCTACGCGGACCTCTATACATCCAAAGGGGAGGCGACTGCGGATGAGTTGGAGGGGTACCTGGAAGATTTGGCGTGCGTTTGGCTGTCTGATGTTCGTAGAGAATATTTAAGCTTGCCTATTGACACCAAGGATATTAAGGCTGCTATACTAGCCCTCCCCAATGGAAAGGCGCCGGGGCCTAATGGTTGAATTTTATAAAACATATGCTGACTTGATCACTCCGTATCTACAAGAGTTGTATGCTGAGGCACACGAGTCGGGGATACTACCGCAGTCACTGCGACAGGCGCTGATTATAACATTGCTCAAGAAAGACAAGCCCCCAGATAAATGTGACTCCTGTCGTCCCCTTTTATTGATCAATATTGATGCTATGATCCTTGCCAAGATTTTGGCTGTTAAATTGCAGCCCCTGATGCTGTGCTTGGTGCTGCCGGACCAGTCGGGTTTTATACCTGATAGATTCACATCCCACAATCTTTGGACTATATTTTCCATGTTTCATATTTTGGAGCCAAGCATGTCAGCCGCAGCGGTAATGCTGGACGCAGCTACGGCGTTCGATTCGGTTGAGTGGAAATATATATTTTTTATCCTTCAACGCATGGGTTTCCCACCTTTATGTATATAGTGAATCAGGGTGCTATATGCGGATCCATTGGCTAGGGTTCGTGTCGGCTGTTTGACATCAGACCCGTTTGATATAAAGAGGGGCACTCGTCAGGGCTGTCCTTTGTCTCCTATGCTTTTCAAGATTATATTGGAGCCATGGTGCTTTTTGTTCATGAACTTTCCAGGTACTTGGCGCAACTGATGCGGGAATTTGTAAAGTTTGGTTGTTTGTCGGGCCTAACCGTAAACTGGGATAATTCCGTTGTAATTCCTTTGACGGAGTCCATGGTACAGCCGGACATGGATTTCCCGTTGGTATGGTCTGTGGGCCAAATAAAATATCTTGGAGTCTGGGTCCACCGAGAACCAGATAAGGTGATACGTGAGAATTATGGGAGGAAGTACAACAAATTGGAGCAGCAGGTGGATGTATGGGTAACCTTACCGCTTTCATTGGCGGATCGTATTGCGTTAATCAAGATGGTGGTTCTGCTGCGGTTTTTGTACTTATTTACTAATATACCGAGTGTGCTGTCAAAGAGGTTTTTTAGCACTCTCTGAGGGACCCTGGTCCGGTTGGTTTGGGGGGGCAAATATGCCAGTGTAAAGTGGCCAATCCTAACTAGTGAGTATGATAAAGGAGGGTTTGGGGCTCCGGACTTCTATGTTTACTATTTGAGTGCCCGAGCCCTATATGCATTTTATTGGATGAGACAGCTTGCATTTATTCCACATGTCGCGGTAGAGGAGGGGAATGTATATCCAGTTCCTTTACACAGCATGATAACACACCGGACGTGTGGAACCCCAAAAACTGAGATAAATGCAGTGGACATGACTATAGCTGCCTGGCAGGAAATAGGGCGGCTGGTGCGTAAGCTCCCCTTGTTTGCACCAGCCATGAGAATAGAACATCAGGCTGCACTGTCGGTGACCCATGAGGCGCCATTGATGCGGCTGTTTAAAGAGGCGGGCTTTCAACTGATGCAGGATATCTACCTAGAAGGGTTGATTCTCACATCTGACACCCTGCAATATATCAGTAATCCAACGTTGTTGTTCAGATTCGCGATGCACAGACATAGACACGCGGTTAAGGCCCATTACAACACCTACCCTCTGAAACCTCCTACATTGCGGGCCCTACAGTTCGTGCTTACTACTCCCACTAATAAAAAACTGATCTCTCGACTATATAGGTTGATAAAGGAAGAATGCATGAGTCAGCCGGACAGAAGTAGGGAGAGATGGAATGCCTGTTTACCTGATCCAATATCGGAGAAAGATTGGATGTATGTGTGCAAATTAACCGGTACACTTAGCATGAACGGAAACTTACGTATCATACATTTTAAATATATACACCAGGTGTACTATACTCCTGCACGGTTGTATAGATTTGGACAGCGTGAGTCTGGCTGCTGTGCATGATGCAGACAGGCGGACGCTGACTTTCTGCATCTTGCTTGGGGATGACTGAGTTCCAGGCACTTGTAATGAGAGACTTAAAGACCATGACGAACGTAGAGCTACAGTGCACTCCGCTTGTTTGCCTGCTGTGTTGCGTGCCCCACATCAAGGGAGTTGGTGGGAGATCTGTACCACTGGCCCTGCTCATGGCTACACGGAGAGTGGCTATTACATGGGGTGGGAGGCGTATACCAAAATTAGAACACTGGATAAAGGACTTGGTCTATTGCAAGCATAATCTGGAGACATGTGCCGAAGAATTACCTACAATCTCAAGACCGAAAGACATTTGGGAGCCCTTGAGACTCTTTCTTTTGAAAAGGTCAGCTGAGGCTGAGCAGAGCAATGCGAGTTAGGTGGTACAGTAGGAAGTAGTGTGTGGCCTGGATGTATGATATGATGGACTGGAATGGGGATGCTTCGTCATTCCAACACAACTTTGTAATTAACGTTCAGTAAGGATGTGTTTTTTTTGTTGTTTTGGTATTATAATTTTGGTGTCTTTGTGTTTTTTGTTGGATTTATGGGAACGTTTATTTTCATGATTATACATGCATATTGCTCATGTGCTACAGGATTATTTTTATGTTCATTGTAGAGGTACTGTGATGTTTCTTTTTTTGAAATGTAATTAAAAAAAAAATACGAAAAAAGATCTGTAATGATAGTCACAGCAAGTGGGGGAGACAGGTGCACTCCCTACTGCCAGATTGGAAGGGATTAGCCACCACTGTAACTTCTGAACAGTCTCTGGAGAAACTGGAACGAGACCCTCATAGTCCTGTGCCATCGGATTCCATTTTTACAGAACATGGTACACAAGATGGAACAAGAGACCAAGGCACAGGCAGGTGGCCATGTCACCCTGTACCCTGAACCATTCCTGAGCTGGGGCCTACTGTAGACTGAGTAGCTGCTGGAGATATAGCCTGAGCTGCCGAGCAGGAGGCAAGAAAACCCTCCCCAGCTTGGTGTTGAACAGTGCTCCTTTGAACTGCTATTCTTGAGAGGGAATAAGAGAAGACTTTCTTTCATTGAGGAGAAACCCATGAGACTCCAGACACTTGCACACACTTGTTAGAGCTTTAAAAAAGAAGAAGCATAAATGATCCAGTCATCAAGATAGGGAAAAACCAATAAAACCAAGGCATGCAGGGTATCTACCATAAGAGCGATGGTCTTTGTGAAGACTCAAGGAGCCGGAGTGAGAGCCAAAGGAGGAACACAGAACTGAAAATAGTGTCCCAGTCCAAAGAATCACAAATACATCTGAGCCGAACGGTGCATAAGCAAATGAAAATAGGCATTCATCAAGTCAACAGAAGCCAGAAATATGGCAGGACATATGAGTGGAAGAATGTGATGTAGTATGAATTGATTGATGCAGTACCGGGGTGCAGTAAGACTGATAGTTTCTACGTTTTTGGAACACATTTGTGAACTTTTTCAGAGACAAAGTTAAGTAGATTTATAATACTTTCAAGCACAACTACAACTGTGGTCAGAAAGTCAATATACAGCATACCAGACCAAGCCGCTCTATCTGAGCTCTCTTCAATGACAAAGTCTCAGGTATAATCACTGATTCAGAGCACCAAATCAGGGTCACCATTGGACCTGTGCCCCCTGCTATAACTAAGCTAGCCACCAATACCATTGCAGCCCAGATTTCCAACATTTTTAACACCATGTTTAAGACAGGCTTCTTCCCTAAGCAGTGGAAGAAAGCCTCTATCCTACCTTTGTTGAAAAAAATATACCTAAACTCTTCAGAAACCTCTACATTTTTGATCCAGTCCAGGGAGGATCTAGCCTGGCAGTTCAGGCTTTAATGTGCCCATGAGGTGCAGAGTCAAGACTGATTTGCATATGGCTGGGTCCAAACTTGAATGGCATGGTGAGTAAAAAAACAATGGATTTAGGCCTAAATCTCTGTACTGTACTGTACAGTTGCCAATATTGGTAATTGCTAGATTCATATTTTTACTCAATCACACATGACACTCATAGTGACTGGAAAAAAGTTTTTTTTTTTATTTCACAGTTGCCTTTTTTTAAATGTAATTTTGTCAAAACTTTAACTGTTCATGTTATTATTTCCATAAACAATTCAAAATGATCTCCCGTGAACCACATACAATTCACACCTATATGAAAAACAAATCTCACATATGCAAAAACAAATTAATTGATGAGCAAGCTCTAGTTCCACAAAAAGTATATCACAAAGAAAATAACAACACGATTGGAGACAAAAAGAAAGAAGAAAGAAGCCCAGAATGGGGAAAAAGGGGTTGGTGAATTATTTAAACCAGTTCCATGTTTTTTGTAACAACAACACACCCAAATTAAGGGCACTTGCCTATCCATGTTCAATTCAGGTAACCAGGACTGATCTTGTATTCAATAATGTCTTGAGTTGTTCATGAACAAAGGCTATCCTGATAATCAATTTTAGTATGCATTTGTTTGGCCAAGAAGAAAGGGTCTAAGTGTTTCGAACCCCATTAGGTGCCTTTTAAGTGGGGTTCTCCTCAGGACCTGGAACAAGCTAAAAACAAAAAAGAAAGAAAAATGTGCTGTGTTACCACGTATTCACTTCTTACACAAAACACTCCAAAGCAGTCTTCTTCTGTTTCTAGTTTACCTTGTGCAAAGAGTCGTTTCTCCACTGAGTGTCTGCCACTTTCACTATGGGACAGCTAGAGCCGAAAATACTGTGAATAAAGAGAGAAACGAATAGACCAAAAAGGAGAGGAGAAAGCAGGGAGGAGACTTGGTCAGTCTTGTAAAGATTGAGATATGTATCATTGCGGAACGAAAAGAAAGATTGAGGCACTTACTTGTCCTTGATTGATGTTTAAAAACCAGTCACTCATAGAATGTTTCAGCCAGTGTGGATGGTTGGCATGCTTAACTATCGAAGGCAAAGTACGAGGGGTAAAAAATTGGTTGGATGCCCACGAAAAAAATGAAATGTTTGCAAGCTAAAATCATGATATGTGTGTACATGTCAGTGGATCTCAACAATTTGAACTGTTTGTGTGTATGGATACCTTTCAATGATTTGGATCATCCGCGTTGCGGAAATACATTTCTAGTTTGTGCAGAGACGTCCTATAGAAGGAATAAAACATTTTTTCCTAACAGGTCCACAAATCTTAAAATGAAGTTAGAAGCCCCTTGCTCAAGTCCAGATACCTAGTTGCCTATCACTCTAAGCCTTCAGTGTTTTTGGCCCAGCACGTAGAACGCTGTTTGAAGTATTGGCTGTGTGCCGCTTAAATGTGACGGCAGCAACATGCGCGTGTTGCAAGGCTCATGTGATCGTGTTTAAAAAAATTGAAACTTTATTGTGATTGACATCTTAACAAATAGCCAACTCTGTTAATACTGCAATTATGGTGTTTGAAGGTCAATCCATTTGAAACCTAGAAAAATTCTTAATGAGAATTAAAATTACGGGATATTTGAGGAACAGATCTAAAAAGGTAATCATAGTTTACGTCTGAAGGTTTTACAAAACAAGCTCATTTTTTACATATAAAGCAACGCTGAGGCAATGTGTGCCTCCGTCTGTTCAGGATTTGGGCCCATGGGTAAACCATTACATGGCATTTGCAGAAGTACACATGCCCTCATAGGTTGCAAATTTCAGATAATTCATTTAACCCATTGACAGCTCAGTTAAATTTCACAATAAACATTGCTTCTCTTTGCATTAATAGTCTATCCATATCTCGTGGGTCCTTCTAATTTTTTGCTAATACAGTCAATTTCAGCTCATTGACGGGATGTTTATTAAGTATCCAATGCTTCACCAACGGTGCATTCAATTTTGTTTTTTCGGATCCTGGACAAATGTTGTATAATTCGTTGGTGGGCATAATATGCCGTAAACTACATATTTTGTTTTACAATTAGAGAATGCATCATGTTTCCATTTGATATTTTTAAAAGAGAACAATCCTTCAATTGTTTGGGAGCAACACACACAGGAGCTGCATTTATGGTGTCCAACGATGGGTGGTAAACTGAATAGTGCTCTTAACATAACTCCGTTCTGTTGTTTTTGGTACTGCTGCGTGGATTATTAAGTTGCCCATACTTTTATCCTTTTTCAGGGCAAACACAGGTTTGCTAAAGAATTTGTGTACGTCATGAACCAAATGCCAGTTTTGGGTGATCACCTTCTTCAGAAAGTTGGTGCGAGGACAGAACGTGGTCACACATAAGAGGCGTTCCATTTTCTTTTTTATTCTTCTCTGTAAAAGAGTTTCTCTGGGTGTCCACCACGCACGCTTCATGGCACGTTTTAGTAGTTTCCTCAGCTAGCCTTGTGTTTCCGTTTTTCCAGCAGGTTGTTTGCATGGTGCATGTATTCAGTTTTTAATGTACAATTGCGCTTAATCCTAAGGAACTGTCCATAAGGAAGGTTATCACTTTCAAACTGCATGGATGTTGACTCTTAAAATGCAAAGCTCGGTTTCTATCTGTTGTTTTTTTGTGCAATGTTGTTATGAGTGTGCTATGTGTCGACATATGTCATAGATATGTCAGAGATACTACTGAGTTACTGATAAAGATCAAAAACATTGTCATTGATCGAAAACAAAGACATATATCTGTGTGCCATTGATGTGACAGCTTTGTACACGTCCACTCCCTATGATCTGGGCATCGAAGCAATTGAATATTCTTTGTTACAATCGGACCTTAGCGAGGAATTGAAAGTCTTCCTACTAGAACTGCTTCAATTCACACTATACCAGAGCTACTTTGTACACAATGACAATTCTTCCTTCAATTAACGGGGGAATCCATGGGGAATTGCGCAGCCCCCAGCTATGCAAACCTCTTCTTGTACAAGTTTGAACTTGACAATATTCTCAGAATGGAAACTTGGAATAAGCATCTAGCGTCTTATTTAAAATATATAGATGACATTTTTATTGTATGGCAAGGACCTGAAGAAGATCTGAAGCTAGCCATTGAGTCTTTAAACCAGGTTAATGACCGGATCAATTTCACATACAATATCGATCACTCGAAGATCAACTTTTTAGATGTTGTCATTTACATCAGCAACCAACAATTGGAAACCACGTTGTACAGAAGGAGAACAGACCGCAACAATCTACTGCATTTCAGCAGTTTCCACCAACAAGCTCTCAATGCACATCTATCCTATTCCCAATTACTAAGGGTAAAGAGAATTGTTTCTGAACAGGAACAACTATCTATTAACATCACAAACATGGTGGATCGTTTTCATGACAGAGGTTATCCCCCAAAAATTTTGAGCAATGCTACCACTCTAGCAGCTGCGATATCTCACAACCAGCTTTTGACCACAAAAAATGTGCCACACAAACCAAACGAGCTGTGATAGTTTCAAGATTTTCGACTGAAAGTTTGGGATTGAAAACGATCATAATAAAGCATTGGCCAATGCTTCAGGTGGAACCTGATTTCAAGCTTTTTTGCTTGAACAACAACTCTTTGCTTACCAGAGGAGCAAAAATCGGGCAGAGCTCATCAAAACAAAGAGACCTGATACTAACGTTACTAATTACAAGGGCACTGTGCCATGCCACAATAGTGGCAACTGTAACAACATCATAAAAGGGAAACACAGTGAACCATCCAACAAAAGGCTTTACGATTACACTGTACACTACAGTCATGTGTGATTAAAAAAACCTGGTGTATCTTCTTAAGTGCCCATGCAGACTGGCATAGATTGGCAAAACTGAGAGGAAGAGTAAAACCAGACTCAATGAACACAAAAGTAACATCCGAAACAAAAATCTCAAGTCAATGGTGGCCACACATTTTGCACTTCACAATCACAAGATCAGTCAATTGCGGTTTTTAGTTTGTGAAGTCATTGACATCAGAGAAGGAAGAGATAGCCGCAAGTTTCTAATACAGCGTGAAACATTTTGGATCATGAAAGTGAGCACGTTGACACCTAATGGTCTTAATGACCGTATTGAATATAGCTGTTTCTTGTGATCCTATGTTACCTGTATCAACTACTTGATGCGTATTATCCTTCTTTTTATTTTTCGATCATTCTTTAATCTTGTTTATTCACAGTGTCAACCTTCCCTTCTCTTATAATGTGTCCATATGCTTCTCACTATCTTTTGTTTTTTAATCATCTTTTAATTTCTTATGTCCATTTGTACTGCTAAACCAAGTAACAAGTTACCATCACAGCACTTTTATGCACCATGTTAAGATGGTCGCCACCGTTGACGGAGCCTGGTAACGCCGTTTTCACTTTTCACTACCTGCTCCTTTGCATATAATGGCGACTGCTGGGATGCGCATACTGAGCCGTTTGTTCACCCGGCAGCACCCACCATGGCAGACCTCGGAGTTTAGTGTCTGGAGGTAAATACCTAGAGCTTCTTGAGCTCTAATGCACGTATAAGCATGTATGCGAGCCGCTATTTTGCGTGATAACTGCACAATTTAATCGTTTGAACTTTCAATCACAGTTAAGTGTATTTACATGACCCGGGCCCTACAATCTTATCCTTGGCAACTTGCTCACAAATAGCGTTGATGGGTCACACGCGTCACACCGGTTTTAGTTTTTATGTCTTTACTCACAATGCATTATAAGCTTGAAACCACCAAAATCACTGATACATTTCACGTTTGGAGAAATTGTTTTACTTTTGAGCACTTTTTATTATTTGTTTTCGCTGAGTTTGTTCTAAACACCATCGGACCTTAACACATGAGGATTCATGACACTTAGCATGTTACGCATTACAGATGTAAGGTACAGTATTTTCTTTTTATGGTCGTCTCATACGCTCGTTCTTGGTTTGTTTAGGAAATGAATCCCCGATGAAGGGCGGAGACACGCCCGAAATGCATTGGGGCCGGTATACATGCTTGTTTCATTGATCATGGAAGCATATTGATTTGAAGAATGACATATTTCATGGAATTTATGTGATTACAAATATAGAGCTCACATTAAACGATGTGTTAAAACATCCACTGAAAATGTGAATATTAATTTACAGACTTTATTAATCCAGATTGGATTCTGGCAGTTCAGTAAGAGGGACACTTCCCAGTGGGGAGGTGCAACAGAGCTATTTAATACGCCCAGTGCAAGGGGATGATACCTCGGTGCACGCCCTCAAACTGTCTTTAGATCACAGAACTTCTGGTTTATACCTTCACAAACTCTGGAGTGCGGGATCCAATACCTTTTAATACAAAAGTATGCAATGTTGATTATTGCCGGTGGGTATGTAAGTATACAGAGGTTTTTTCTAATGCTCTTGGGAAATTGAAAAGGTTTCAACCCTGCTTCGTGCTGAGGAAAAATGATAAACCAGTGGTACATATAATATGCCAAGTATCCAATAAATTGAGGAAGGAGCTCAAATGTGAATTGGATAAATTGTGTGACTTAGGGATCATTGAGCCAACTGAGGGTTCGTAATGGTTGGCTCCAGTTGTTCTTGTGTACAACTCTGTGAGTCTTAGTGTAGACTTGCAGGATTTAATTTCAAACATATGGGTTGACCGTCTACCACTTCCTAACATAAATGAATTTTTGGCTACTCTTAAGGGGGCTGTAATGTTATCTTCTCTAGACATATCAGGGGCATACCATCAAGTTGAGTTGTGTGAGGAGTCCAGCCAATTTGCAACATTTGTTACACCAGAAGAGGCTTATTGGTATAAGTGCATGTCTTTTGGTTTGGCATCTGCCTCTGCAGTGTTTCAAAGGTTAATGATCAATATTTTCAAAGACATGCCAGGGTAGCATTATTTCAGGATATTTTAGTTTATGATAAGGATGAATGTGAGCATGATGAAAGACTGGGCAAAGTGTTGAAGATGCTCAAAAGATCTTGTGTAACCTGAAAGAAGGACAAGTGTACATTTTAACAAGATGATGTGGATATTTAGGTCATTTAAGTGATGGTCTGGAGCCAGAATTAAGATTCTGAAGACAATTGAGGAAGCTCCTGCACCCAGAAATAAGGATTATCTTAATTTGTACCTTGGTTTAGTTGAATATTGTGCTATTTTTTTTTAAACTTTGCCTGTAAAACTTTCTGTTTTCAGAATTTGCTGAAAAAGAATGCTAGTTATAACTGAGATAGTAAGTGTGAAGAAATGTATGAGGATATAATAAAAGACATAGTTTCTGCTCATCCTCCTATAGCATTTGATACGCACACTACCTTTATAATTGCTACTGATGGCAGTAATTGTGGTTTGGGCACAGTACTAATGCAGAGAAGGAGCTGTGGCAAGGAAGAATGGATTGTATTTGCATCTAGGACATTGCACTCGGCTGAGTCCACATACTCTACCATTTAAAAAGAATCATTAGGATTTTGGTGGAGTGTTCAACAATTCAGGAATTTTGTGTGGGGGAGCCATATATGTTGCGTACAGACCATTAACCTCTGGTGGAATTGTTTAGCACGAGTAAAGGTGGGAAAGCAACTCCCCATAGTGTGAAAATGGCAATACAGGCTTTAAGAGTATCAGTATAAGGGGGAATATATTCTTTGAATTAGTTATTTTGTTACTGACTGTCTATCACATTTGCTGGTAAAATCTGAGTTATCAGAAGTGGAGTATGGTGATGATGATTTGGAGTTTGTGTGTTCTGTAACGGCCATTACATGTGGTGCTTTATGGAAGATAAATGGAAGTTGGCTTTTAATGAAGACTATGTTTTATTAGAAGGTTATTGAATGTGTTTCAACTGGTTGGCCCAAATTGGGTGACTTGGATGACTCTTTAGTATCATATTGTAGGTCAGCTAGTGAGTTGACTCTGGTAAATGGTTTACTAGGTAGGGGCAAGCACATAGTTGTTCCTCTGCTGGTTAGATCTACAGTGCTCGATTTAGCCCATGAAGCGCATATTGGAATGCAGGTTATCAAACTCAGAATCAGAGAAGATTTGTGGTGGCCTGCAGTGGAAAAAGCAGTGAAGCTTTATGT
Organism: Lissotriton helveticus; assembly: GCF_964261635.1. Lineage (NCBI taxonomy): Eukaryota > Metazoa > Chordata > Amphibia > Caudata > Salamandridae > Lissotriton > Lissotriton helveticus. The sequence continues at coordinate 740,036,806 of NC_136067.1, read as the reverse complement.
AAGAGCTTGTGTGTTAAGCGATAAATCACAGGTTACCATGCCGTCCCCTGTTATACCTCTTACCAGTAATGGGATACCCTGGTGCAAACCACCATTTGATGTGTCTGGACCAGTCGCAGTGTTAGAGACTCCTCCCAAGTATGTGCTAGTATTAGTGGACTATATGTCTAAATGGACTAAGATCAAATTTGTTAGCAGGGTCAATTCTAATGTCATTGAGCTTTTCCAGGAAGTGTTCATCATGGAAGGTTTTCCGGAGAAACTGGTAACTGATAGCTGTACCCTGTAAATTTCAAAGGAAATGAATGTATTGTTGAAGAAGAATGGTATCAAGCACATTAAGATTTCCCTATACCATCCTTGCCGCAACTATCTTATGGAGATGGTAAACAGATTCATTAAAGATACATTACAATTGGCTTTGATGAAAGGGTTATCATGGTTGAAAGTATTCACTGTGGACAATGAGAACTATTCCATACATTAGGACAGGAATTTTCCATTTTTCCTATTAAGAGGTAGAGTTGCTGGATGACACTTGAATAAAGCATGAATGGGTAGGAAGTGTTTGGACATGAACAGGGTAAAGAATATGCTAGAAGTAAGAAGGAGTGTTGTGGGTGGTTCTTGGTTAGAACAGTGTGGTTGAGGGATGGACGTGTCAGTAGGATTCCAAGGGTGGCAGTTGCTGCCTGACCGTCGATGCTGTCAGAAGAATAAATACCTTACTCCTACTTGAAGGTGTTGTATTTTCACTGGATTTCTTGGAATCTGTGTCCGCCTGAAAAAATTCAACTGGAGGAGATATAAATTCAATGAGGTAGCCTTCTTTTACCAACCATAGCAACCAGGCATCTGATACATTGGTTTCCTATGCTGTTGCAAGATTCTGTATTCTCTCATCCACTCTGGGAAGATAGTCATGCCATTGGAGTAGAAAGCTGAGGAGAAGCAACTGAATGTTCCTGCCGGGACTTGTCTGAGAAGAGAGTGCCATGAAAGGGCTGAAAAATACCTTTTGATGCTAGAACATGATTGAATGCTTTCCCAAAACCTGAACCCCTGCCCCTGGATACACAACTCAACAGGGTCAATGATTTGCGGTCCTACACTGACTTCTTGACCAAATCCTCTAGATGTGGACCAAAAATCTTAGATCCAGCAAAGGGCAGGTGGCTAACAAGGTTTTTATGTGCAAAATCCACTCTCCAGGATCTCATCCATGATTCCATAATTGGCAGACAAAATGTTCATTATCCCCTCGTCATTCAGACGAGACTCCACAGAGTAATTAGCAGAAGCAGTTGCCCTAAGCATCCTCAGAAATAATCATACCGCTAGAGGCCAAACCTGCTGTCAGGGAGTCCACGTTAACAGAAGCAGGACATTTTTCTGAGAAATTTTGCAAAGTGTAGTTTCAGGCAGGAAACAGAAGAAGGTCCACCTTCTCCACACCGGTCCCTTCTCTGGAAAGCAGGCCATGGACCACATTATGAATAGGAAGAGATGCTGGCTCCTTCCTCCTATAATGGCTAAAGAAATCATCCTCCTCGCACTGGGTAGAGATATCTGAAAAGGAAAGGTTTTTTCTAAAATGCACAACAGTCTTGGTCAGATCTGACCCATGAATAAAGTGACTTCTCTGCTCTTACTCCTCAGACAGGTCATCGTCCGGATCATGGGCAAGAAATGCTCTGAGAACCTTAGGTAAAGGTTGCTTTAAATGGAAATGTAGAAGTGCGGAACTACTTAACATACAGGAGGCATATGCATGAATATGGAGAAGCTGTAGGCAGGGCGTTGGCCTTAAAACTAAAAATGAAGGAATCTAACAGTAAAATTGCTAGATTACAAGATGAAAACTGGATAATACACGAAGATCCAAAGAAAATATTAGAAGTATTCTACCAATTCTATTCTGATCTTTATACTAAGCAACCCAATTTGGTACCTGATACTTTCCTGTATGGAGGTATTTTTAGTAAATTAACAGAAAGTGAAAAGAAGGCTTTAGAACAACCTTTCTCAATGGAAGAATTGGAGAAGGCAGTTAAAAGTATGTCTAATGGTAAGGCAGCAGGCCCTGATTTTATCCCAGCCGAAGTCTATAAATGCTTTTTCGAATCTTTAAAAATTATTATGTTGGAAACCTTTAGAAGGGCACAATTGGGGAAAGCTCCACAATCATGGGACAATGCTTTAATTGCAGTCTTCTCTAAAAAAGGGAAACCCCCGGAGCAACCTGCATCGTATCGACCCATATCCCTATTGAATTGCGATAGCAAAATATACTCAAAGATGTTAGCTAATCGATTGTCTAGGATAATCACAACGTTAGTCTCCTTGACCCAACATGGGTTTATCCCTAACAGAGGAACTGTAGCACATATTAATAAGGTGATCACTTTAATAGACATAGCAGAGACCGAGAAAGGAAACTTTGCTCTGATATTACTTGATGCCGAGAAGGCGTTTGATCGTGTAGAATGGGCTTATATGTGGCAAGTTTTGGATAGAATGGGATTCGGCACAAATTTTGTAAGAGCAATTAAGATTCTGTATCGCTCACCAAACGCGAGAGTCGTTGTTATGGGTCAAAAATCGGAAAAAATAACCATTACTAGAGGTACCCGACAGGGTTGTCCCTGTTCTCCACTTTCTTTTTGCGTTATTTATTAATCCTTTTTTAAATAAATTACTAGAGTCATCACACATTAAACCATTTGTTGTTGCCAATATACCCCATTCTATACTCGCTTATGCGGACGATGTAGCTATAGTTACCACTGATCCTAGCCAGGCAATTATAGAGATAGAACGTCTAGCTAATGAGTTTGGAAACAGCTCTGGTTACAAATTGAATGCGTCAAAAACACAGATACTGTGTTCAAACAGTACTCAATTTAATGACAATAGGGTAACATCAGAGGTGACATACTTAGGAGTTATTATAAAAGCCCAAACAAAAGAGATTGTGGAATCTAACTGGGCTAATATATCACGTCAAATTCAGAAATCTCTAGATAGGTGGGGGCGACTTCAACTCTCTATAATTGGCAGAGGGAACATTATTAAGATGAATGTATTACCCAAAATATTGTATATATTCCGCAGCATTCCCCTAGAAATTCCTACCAGCCAGATATTGAAACTGCAATCCTCATGTACAAAATTTTTATGGGCACCTGGGAAAACAAGGCGCGCAATGAAATGGCTTACACTTCCGATAGAGAGAGGAGGGCGAGGGATACCTGATTTCTTATTTTATTATTATGTGTGCTTTTTACAAAGAATGCGAATTTTATTGACTGGGGAACAAATAGAGGATCCAGCTGAGTCCCCGTCAATTTTTTACTTGCTACTGGGAGAACACTCAAAGGGATGCTTATTAAAGGAATTTGAAGGTAATTATTATAAACACACTAGATTCAAGGTGATTGAATCAGTATATAAAGTCTGGAGAAAAGTTAGGTCCTTAATAAAAATAGAGAAGATCACTTATTATACTCCATTTTCAGCAAACAGGATACTTCCCTCTATATTTTGGGACCATGTGGCCAAGGAATGGAATAGGAAAGGAATTATTCGAATAGGATATTTGTTAGAGCCAGATGGAACGTTCAGAGCCTTCTCCGATTTGAACAGTAAATATCAAATATCCCATTCCAGCTTTTATAAATATCTTCAACTTATAGATTTTTGCTTAAAGAAATTAAATAAACCGCTTCCTATCAGCTTAATAGAGGCAATTCAATCAAAGAAAAAAATTGGTCTAATATATCGGCTATTGGTCAACTATAAATTGGATGATATAGATAAATACAACATTTTTTGACAGGCTCAGTTGGAAGAAAATGGTTGGAATATTTTGGATTCTATCCTGATGTCCAAAGAGTTATGTCTGTCAGCTAATATGAAGGTTCAGGTATATAAAACCCTGTTCAGATTATACTACACTCCTAAACGAATGGCCACATGGGGTCCACAATATGATGGGAAGTGCTTTCGCTGTAAAGGAGATGAGGCAGATATTATGCACATTTTCTACAGTTGTTCTAAATTGCGGTTATTCATTTCTAATATAGAAAGATTAATTACTGAAGTTATTCACTATCCTATAAAGATCTCGCCAGCTCTTATGTTAACTGGGGTCAGCCAATCTATCAATGATAATGTGGAATTATGTGTTTGTATTAATGATTATTACTCGGCTCTGTATTGCTACTGAATGGCTACAACCGGAAGCACCCACGTTTGAGTTTTGGAGAAGAAAATTATTCAATGTTTATGAATTAGAGTGGAATTTATATGCGTTAAAAGGGGCAAGAAAAAAGAAGATTGGTTTATCCACATGGGGGGCTCTCAAAGATATAATGTATTGGAAATGAATTATTGTACGTTGAGAATGTATTCTTTTTACTTATTTTGACCGAACCAAGGCAATAAAAAAAAAAAAATGTAGAAGTGCAGGTACTCACTAACTAGAGTGCCAGTTTGCTGATGAGAAGTACCAGTACTCTCTCATTAGATGTATTGCAGCAGTGCTAAGAAGTGCAGGTACTATCTTTTCCAAATTAAATAAGTGCAAGTACCTGCCCCTTTAAAGCACTGAGGTAATTCCCTTGCTGCAAAAGTCAATTACACCACTTTATTAATCAGTGATTAGAGCAGATCAGTCACTCCAAGATGGGCACCTGGGAGTATGGAAGGCCCAGGACCCTTTTCACCAGAGCTACATTTGGCCATATGCTTGCATTTACAAAGGCACATTCACTCCATGACTGCAAGTATGTTAGCAAGGAGAGAAAGCTGGCTTATATGCAGAAAACTACTTCCTGTGTTACAGCGTTGCCTAGCAAAGTCCACACAATAGCTCAAAGTGCTACAGGACCACTGCCATTATAGACAAGGCAAGCTGTATTGTGAACCAATAAATGTGCAAGGATCTGTGCCCAAAAATCCCAGATCTAACCATAAAACTGGAAAAGGAGATTGGCGCTACGCAATTATCATGACCATGGACAGCAACAATCATACGGGTATTAGGCAGAAGTGGTAGCGTCTGCCTCCCAATCAACAGGTGTTGCAGCGTGACACACACTAGTGAGACAAAGGGGGGTTTGAGGGGCAGCTGACCTGAGGGAAGTCTGCCCCCATGGCAGACTGGGAGGGTGGTGCAGTCCAGTGACTGCCATTTTGTATTGGTGCTACGCAAACAAATGATGGATGAAAGGCTGACTAAATCATACATTCATCCCCAGTCAAGAGATCTGGGTTAAATCCATTGTTCTTTTGCCCACCATGCCACCCCAGTTTAGACCCAGCCATATGCAAATCAGACCAAACTGCCAAGGCAGGTCCTCCCTGTACCGGAAACAAGCATCCTGGTACCGGTTTCTTCATCATACCCAGAAACTCTTGACTGGTGGAGAATGTGGAATTTATTCAGCATTCTGTCCATCCTTTGTTTATGCCATTTTGTATTAGGCAATGTTATAGCGCAAAAGTCGCCCATAGTAAATGTAGTCGGTCTGGTTGGGCTACCAGCCACCATTGTAAGTTTAGGTGACCTTGTGGCTGATAGCGTGATAATAGCCTGATTCATTTTTCTGTGTTGCATTTGGCATAGTTTAGGCTTTAGGATATATTCCTGTGCTTAGTGCAAGGATACTCACTAGTATGGCGGCAAACGATATTGGTGTGGCTGAAGTGATGAGGCCACGGAAGGAGGTCGGGAGGATGGACCTTGTGGTGGGAGAACAGGAGTTTGATGCTCCGGCCTGCCTGCCTTGCTGGGTCTCTGCGGGGGTAGCTGTGGCCATTGTTGAATGCTCATCACTGAGAACATGGGCTGCATGCAGTGAGGAGAGAAGTAGGGGCCACTCCATGACTAGAAGAGCGGCCCCACAGGTGGCTGGGGTCAATCGAGCTAGGTGGGGCCTTCTGGTGCCCGCAGGGCCACGATCCAGCCAGAGTTGATGGTAGTAAGAGGTGGGCAGGTGGAGTCTGTGCCTACTGATTTAAGTAGTATGACCGAGGCTGCACTGACTGGACAAAGCAAATTGGCCCCATCACGCGATAGGCACATATAAGGGGATGCTGCAAAGAGGGGCGGGAGGAAACAGGTGGCATCTGAGGAGCTGCTTCAGTGGAGCCCCTTGGGGACTTCAACAATGATGGGTAAGGGGGCTCATCTGACAGATGATCACCTGCCCTCAGGCACCTAGAAGCCAGCCTGGCTGCTGACAGAGGAGGGGGGGTGAATGGGTGGGGGGGGGGTGCTGGAGGAGGTTTTCCCTAGTGCACAGCCCCAGAGGAGCAGGGGTATATCTGAGGGAGAAGCTGGGAAGGCTTTACATGAGGTGGCAATGGGGGGGAAAGGAGGGACTTGGAGTAATTGTCTGTCATATTGGAGGAAGACAGGCCAAATTGGTCTGGCCTACATATATTTGATCATTGTGAGGAAGCTTTTAGGGGTAGGGAATGGGATAGGGTGGCTCAAGTGGATGCCTACATAGGCTGGGGAGGGTCCCTGCAATGGGGAGCCCTGGGGCAAGCAAGAGAGGGGCATGTATTGTGTGCGCAATGTTGTGGCCATGCTAGAAAGGAGTGGAGAGGAAGACGCTTTAGAGGAGGATGGATTGGTGGATGAGAATTTTGGGGTGGTTAGATGGCCCCCTTTTGGGGTGTGGCCTGGAAGGATGGTGCTCTCAGGGGCCATCCGGTTACATGGAGGATAATCAGGCCTGGGAGCGTGAGCTGTTGGGTGCTAAAGAGTTTGGGCAGGGCGCATGGCACCAGAAAATTAGTCCTGTCTTCTTTCTTTCAGGTGCAGAGGTGGTGTGACATTCTGGACTAAGTAGAGCTGGGTCCCCTCATCAGTACAGAGGAGAGAAAGAGCTGGGCCCAGCACAGTTTGCCTGACTCCGGTGGGTGATCCCGGCGCAGCCAATGTACGAAAGTCCAGAAATACCTTGTTGTCCCCAGTAGCTGCTAGGTCGCAAACTGCCTCCGGCACACATGAAGCAACAAACAGACAGGTAGTGTCGGGGGACCGGCAGGGAAGGGTCACTTTGGCCCCATAGGCAACAGGCGTTGCAATGCTATGGTAAAGTTTGGATCAGATCATACACAGGCAAAAGTTGTTGGTCTAAGTTGGGGCCTTTTGGATGACCCACTAGGGCTAACAAATTTGGATAACGAGGAGGATAGCATGGAGGACGGAGTGCTCCGTGATGAGAAGCCGGATGTCAGCGTGGGTAGGGTTTGCTAACGAGTTGTATAGAATTTTGCAGGTGCACAAGGAACGGACCACCACAAGTGGGAAAGAGGATAAAAACTGGTGAATCAGAGCGCAACTGCACAGTCACCGACTTTGGCGCCAGGTAAGGGCAAGGTGAAGGAATCTGCTTCTATGATGGTATCCATGGACATGGATGCCAGCGCTTGGTCAGAAGGAGGGTAGGAGAGGTTGTGCAAAGGTAAATATGTGACAGATGTGTGAGTGGGTACACACAAGAAAGATGGTGCCCACAGTCAGTGCAGGGGCACAAACAAAACGGAGGCCCCTGGGGTAGCTACAGGTGGGTCAGTTAAATTGGGGAGAAGAAGGAAGGGCCTGACAGCAAGGAACTGAAGATTAAGAAACTACCTGACATGGGAGTGACTAAACCATTGTGGGCTCTTTCAATGTGGGCCACGAAAGAGCAAATTTGAAAAGGGGAATATGTAGAGGTGCTAAAACTCTTATGGAACGAGTTGCACTCAAAAGAGGGTTCCAAAGATGAGGAATACGAGTTTCTCCAAGCAGATTCCCTCACAATAGAAAACTGGATGGCTGGGTTTCTGACATATGCCCATGTATTACTGATAGAAGTATCCGGAGCACTACATAGTCATGTTAAAGTACATGGACGTGATGCGAAAAGTGCATATCACAAGGGGGGGGTATGCGTGTGCGCAGTGCGATGAGGAGTTTAGTGCATGGCTGGCATGGGATTTAGAGGCAAAATGGGTGACCTTGATTCGGATTTATGACAGCACACTATGGGGCACAAAATGCTAAATTGGGGAAGGCTATCTGCAAGTGGTCTGACAATCGTTATTCGCTCCTTTCAAGGACGTCCCACCTGGAGAGGAGTGGGAGGGACTTCAAAGGCACTGCCAAGGTCAGGGGGCCCTTGCTGCGATTTTAATAAAGGAAAATGCACGCTTGAGTACAGTAAATTCTGCCATGAGTGTTCAAAATACCAGCACAACACCATTTTGATAACTGCTATGGGACAGGGGGCGCATCTCACAGCTAGGGCATGGGACAGTGGCAGCAATATGGGGGTAGCAAGGATGGCACCAGCAGCAATTCTCAGGCCCAAGAGGCAGTGGGGGGCAGGGACCTGGTACAAAACGTCGGTACTCCGGTTTACTTTGAGAAGTTGGAGTTCTAGCTGGATTTCTACAAGCGAACAGAAAAGTCATATTTGTTGCGGAATGGATTTCATTGTGGTTTTTGGTTAGGGTACAAAGGTTCCAGGATGTGAAGGTTGCAGACAATTTGTGTTCCACATCAGAACATAGACAGGCGGTTATGGACAAGCTAGAGAAAGAGGTTTCCGAGGGCAGGATGGCAGGACCTTTTCATAATTGGCATATGGAGGATTTGATTGTATCCCCTATTGGAGTTGTTCCCAAGAAGGAGAAGGTCCATTTCATTTGATACAACATAGGTCTTAGTCTGAGGGTAGGTTGGTGAATGATTTAATTGCAGTGGAGGGAGCGTGGGTGTCCTAATCCTCTGTAGATTTGGCCATGTCACTGGTGGTGGCAGCGGGTCCGGGAGCATTGATGACTAAATGCAACATGAAGTCAGCTTTTCTGCTGCTTCTGGTACACCCATATGATTTCCAGCTGCTGGGTTTGGAATTTGAAGCGAAATCGTATGCGGACAAGGCAGTGCCAATGTGTTGCTCAATGTCTGTGCTTTGTTTGAGTGCTTGAGATTGTTCTTGCAGCGGGAGTTCACAGGGCATCAGTTGGTAACTCACTATTTGAAAGATTTCTTCATTGTGTGGGCACCCAGTTTGGCAGACTGCCAGGTTTTACCGGCAAGGTCCCAAGAGTTAATGGGCGAATTAGGGGTGCCATTGTCAAAGGAGAAAACAGTGGGCCTCAAAACAGTCCTATCGTTTATGGGCATTGAGATTGATTCCATGCGGATGGAAGTTAGGCTACCGCTTGAAAAAAAGGAGAAAAGGCTGACATTACTAATTTGCATGCTAGGACAGGAAACCAAGAAAGTAAAGGAGATACAAGTGTCGCTGGGGCATCTCAAGTTTGCGTACAGGGCAGTACAGGTGAGGAGGTCATTCTGCAGGAGGTTAAAGAGGGCATTATTGGTTTGTGCTCTGCCTCATCACTATGTGCAACTTTCAGCAGGGGTCAAAGAGGATCTGAGAATGTAGAGCATTTTCTTGCAGGACTTCAACAGAATTCCTTTGGGGAGACAGAAGGGTATTGACTGGTATGTGTACATTTACATAGATGCTGCTGGAGGTCAGGGCTTTGGCTTGTATTGGCAGGACAGATGGTGCACCGAGCTATGGCAGGCAACATGGATCAACAGAGGCAGGAATATAGCTTTCCTGGAACTCTTCCTTTTGGTGGTAGTGGTGACTCTCTGGAGCACAGACCTAGCACACAATAGAGTGTTATTTAGGGTAGACAACTAAGCTGTGGTGGAGGTGGCGAATAGAATGTCTGCTAGGGATATGCAGGTGCTGAAGCTGTTATGGGTTTTTATTTTGGGATGCTTGTATTATGACATCAGAGCAAGCCACATGTCGGGTGTGAACAATGACATTACTCATTCACAGTGGGGGAGATTCCATTTGGGTTAGCCAAGGATGCAGACACACATGCCGGAGATGTTGTGGTCCTTTTGCAACGCAGGATGGTACAACTGGTGGTAGGACAATTTAGAAAGAAGGGGACCCCTACTAATAATAGACTCACTATTTGTAGGGAAAGAGTCTTTTAGACTATATTGGTAACGTGCCTTATAGTGAGCTGATTAATTGAGCCAAATGCAAACTAGGAAACTATTCTGACAGGCAAAATCCAAACATATATAGACAACAAAAGTGATGACTATTGTGTTTATGTAAAAATATATTTTTGTTTTATTTTAATCATTTTCTTGTGGGTTGATACATCTTTCATATTTTTCTTTTCATATTAATATAAACTGACAGACAAATATAAATATACTTATTGTGCAACAAAAAAACAGCTAATCAAAAAAACATATGAGTGAAAGAATTATTAACAAAAGAATACACATATTCAAATGACAATGATGGTACATAGGGCTATTGGAGTAAGCAAAGCGGTGGGTGGAGTCTCTACGCGCGTTTCGGCATTTGCCTTCTTCAGGAGTCCGTCATTTGCAATAAAACATATACATCACACTGAAAGACATATAAAAGAGCCGTGTCATACATAGTGCATATTACTACAATTCTTTGTAGACTGTTTCCTAGGGCCTAGGTCTCATTTATATCATATAGTTTAACATAATACTATTTACATATATACATACGGAGCAGTTATATTTACATAGGCTTAATACTGTTTACACATGTGCAGAAAAAGGAGTACTGATATCTAAATGCATGAAAAACTTAGTTCTGATTGCCTTTGACCAATCTACGATAACACTATGTCGGGCAGGCCTAATTAAATTGATAAAGATGGAAGGGGAGGGGAGGGAGAGAAAGAAAGGGGGGGGGGGGGGGGGGTTTGGGGGGAGGGGGGGCGTGGGGGGGGGGGGGGGGAAAGGCGGAGGGGGAAAAAGGGGGGGGGGGAGGGGGGGGAGGGGAAAAAAACGGGAGGTTATTGGGGTTTTTTACTTGCCTCACAGAGTGTATATATTAAGGATACAGTGTAGAAAGAGAAAGAGAGAAAAGGGTAGCAAAGGATTTAAAAAGGGATACATAGATAGAGTGTTATCAAGATCTACATCATATTCTTATATTGATGCATACTTGCTGCATAGAAGGGCTATAGGGTGTGGCAACTTAAAAATACTCTAATGTCTATTTACGATGTTTACTTACAAAAAACGGTGGGCACAACTTTCTTCTATAGTAGGTATTTTGGTTAGATACTACAACTCATCAATCGTTGTTTTCAATGCCCTCAGGCGTTGTGAAGAGATTCTAGGTTTTAACAAAGGAGAGAACACAGAGTAATGATTATACTCACGATGGTTATCTCAGTCATCAAATGTTATTTTCCTGTTTTTGGATACTAAAGGTGGTAGGGTCATTAGCTGCGTCAAAACACAGTTACTGTGTTCAGGCTTGGAGGGAATTCTTGGTGTTGGGGCTCAGTGTTGGGAGACTGGATGGGCAAGGGTTGAGCATGTGACACGATATATTTTTTAAGGCTGGTCAGAGTTTGTTTAGCTGTAAAGAAACTCTTCAGCGCTGTGCAGAGTTCTGCCAGTGAGCGGAGTTACTTTTCCTGCCCGTTCACATGATGTTTCCACCAAAGGGCAACGCAAATTGCATGTTTGGGTGGAAATATGGTGTGAACTGCACCACACGGTCACGTTGCCTTGCATTTTGTTCCCACTTGTTATGTGTTTTAATGAGTTTTGTACTGTTTTTCTCTCTACAGCCTTCCTATTTTGTTTTACTTCCTACATTTTATTTTCCACCCCTCCCCCAGTATCATGGCAGAGAATTGTGCCCCTAAAAAGCGGCAACAAAGAGCTGCCTTCTTTGTGAAAGGCTGCGCCCAGAAGCGGGCTGCCCGGGCCTTGTTTTTGGAGGTGTAGGTGGCAGCGCTTGTTTTGCTTATGCAGCGCCACCTCTCCACCACCCTGGCAGCAGGCCTGGGTCCAAGTACGGGCTCCGCAGCGCCAGCAGTGCTGTTGGAGGGTGCACTGGGCAGTATCACTGGTCTGGGGTCGGCAAACCCACGATCAGCTGATGCACCGGTTGTCCGACAACCTGGACCGAGAGCAGGACCTGCTGGACCTGCTAGGGGTTGAGGTTACAGGGCTTGGTTCCAAAAATCCAATTTGGACGTTACGGACTTAAATAACTTTCGTCCCATCGCCAGGCTCCCCCTCCCCGCCAAAATCATGGAGGGCATACTGAACACTCAGCTCAGCAACTTCCTAGGTTCTGGAGAAAGGCTGGATTAATCCCAACACGGATTTAGGGCCGGACACAGCACAGAATCGGCACTGATAAAATCCTCCGAAGACATTCGAATGGTGCTGGACGCCGGGGGTAGAGCCGCCCTGATCCTGCTTGATTTGTCAGCGGCCTTCGATACGGTCTACCATAAACTATTGGTGGACCGGTTGAGGGCCAGTGGGATTCAGGGAAAGGCACTAGATATTCTGAAGGCCTTTTTGGCTGGGAGGACTCAGTCAGTGGCCTTGGGGGACTTCAAATCCGAGCCATTTGTGCTCCCCTGCGGAGTTCCCCAGGGGTCCTCCCTGAGTCCGACTTTGTTTAATGTCTATGTCTCCACCCTGGCGCCAGTTATTAGATCCTTCGGATTTAATCTTACTTCCTATGCTGACGACACCCAGATTGTGGTGTCGCTGCGCCAGGGAGATCTAGACACTACTGCACATCGGTTCAGATGCTGCTTGCGGGAAGTGAGCAATTGGATGGCAGGTAACTGCCTTAAGCTCAACTCCGCAAAAACAGAGGTGTTACTGTTTGGGACCAAAGACAACATTTGGTCACCTCGCTGGTGGCCAGAAGAATGGGGCTTCCACCTACCCCAGTACCCAAGGTAAAAAATGTGGGGATCCTGATGGACGATTCCCTTTCCTTCAGGCCTCAAATCAATGCCTTATCCTCTGCTACGCATTTTGTGCTGAGAACTATCAGGAAGGTTTTGCCATTCCTTCCGGTAGAACATAAAAAGACAGTAGTGACCGGACTGGTGATGTCTCGGTTAGACTATTGCAACGCGCTCCTTCTAAATGCTCAGCAGGGTCTCCTAGACAAACTTCAGATCCTGCAAAATGCAGCAGCTTGCCTGATCACAGGCACGCCCAGGTTCGACTCAGTCTCCCATGACCTAGTTAAACTACACTGGCTGCCAGTGCGGAAAAGAATCCTGTTTAAATCACTCTGCGTGATCTTTAAAGCACTGCACAACATTGGTCCCCACTGCCTGATTCCTCTCTTCCAGTGGTATAAACCAACCCGAGCGTTACGATCAGCCGAGCAGAGGCTGGTTGTCATCCCTAGATTTAGGAAAGTTCGCTGGGGAGGCAGAAGTCTTTCCCTAGGCGCCGCCAAGGCCTGGAACGCGCTACCGGCCAATCTAAGACAGATCCCCGACCTACTCAAGTTCAGGAAGGCTCTCAAAACGTGGCTTTTTTCTCGCTAATGCCCCTGCTCACCCCCACTAGCGATCAGCCAGCGCCAGGACACCTCCGGGTAACAGTGCGCTCTAGAAGTGTCAAAAATAAATAAATAAATTGGTGAGTATAAAATTATTAATATTATTATTACCTGTGTGTTCTATGCTATTACTTATATTTTTTCCAGAAATAGCAAGCATGCTGCTCACATGCAGGTAAGTTACGTTCACAAATTATTATACTACCCAGGTGCTTGTCGCTACTTAATCATACTTGTTTGTGACTTTGAGCTGGCTTCGGCTGATTATTTAAGAACTTAAGTAATACAGACTTGAGAGAGACTCCTTTTTCCTGTAACTAAGATAGTGGTAGACAGTAAGTATTAGTAACTTTGCAGCGTGTGTCCTCACACTTGAGTCCTTAGAACCTTTTTTGTAGCTCGTGCAGTGACAAGCAACCAATCAATTTGGTGTATGTATGCGTCCATCTATGCATTTAAAGACAAAAACAAAATGGAGACTTGTTTGCGACTTTGATCTTGGTTGGGTTGATTATGTAAGAATGTAACTAACACAGAATAGAGAGAGAGTCCTTTCTCCTGTCACTAAGATAGTGGTAGACAGAAAGTATTAGTAACTTTGCAGCATGCGTCCTCACACTTCAGCCCTTAGAACCTTTTTTGTAGCTTGTGCAGTGACAAGCAACCAACCAATTTGGTGTATGCATGCGTCCATCTATGCATTTAAAGACAAAAACAAAATGCAGACTCAGTGAATTTGGCGGTCAAAGAGGGTTGAGAAAGATTGCGAATCACATTGGAACTTAGAAGCAAATATAATTTGTTGCGATTTATTATTATTATTATTATTATGGAGCATTTTATATAGCGCACAGATACCCCAACGGGGTGTCCCGGCACTCCTGTGGGTGATGAGACTGTATCTGACTCAGAAGGGACTAACAGAAGAGATAGGTTTTTGAGCTCTCCGGAAGGGGAGTTCCTCCTTGATGGTCCGGATGGACAAGGGTAGTTTGTTCCAGTGGGTGGCGGTACAGACTTGGAATGTTTTTCCCCCAGAACGAACTTTTTTTAATCTGGGGGTGGTAAGGAGATGTTTAGAGCTGGAACGTAGAAGTCTGGTGTTACTGTAGGGACGGAGGCAGGAGGATAGGTATGCAGAGCCTTTTCCCTTGACAGCCCGATGGGCTAGGGTGAGTGCCTTAAATTCCGCCCTTTTGTGAACGGGAAGCCAGTGTAGCTTATGTCGGTGGGGAGTGAAATGTTCACGAAGGGGGAGGCCGCAGACCAGATGAATAGCAGCATTCTGGACTGTCTGGAGACGTCGTTGAAGGCCCAAGGAAAGTCCAAGGTACAATCCGTTGGCATAATCCAAATGGGAGGTGACTAGAGCCTGCACGATTGTTTTCCTAGTATGACTGGGAAGGAAATTGATGAACTTTTTCATCATCCTCATCTTGGAAAAGCAGGCCGCGTATACCGTCTGAATTTGTTTTTGGAAAGAGAGGTTGGTATCCCAGATTACTCCGAGGTTTTTAACAGAGTCTTTAGGTGAAGGGGGTGCGCTCAGATCGAGGGGCCACCACAAGTTGGAGTCCAGAGGTGCGGGCTGGTGGAAAAATATGACCTTGGTTTTGCCGGCGTTAAGCCAGAGGGAGTTGTTGTCCATCCAACTTGCGATGTTGCGGAGGCAATTTTTCAACGGGTCAAAGGTAGATTGGGATGGGGGGTCATATGAAAACAGTAACTGTATGTCGTCAGCGTAAGAAGTGGCCTTGATCCCAGATTTAGCAATGATCTCGGCTAGGGGGGAAAAATAAACGTTGAACAGAAGGGGGCTAAGTGAGGAGCCCTGAGGGACTCCCCACCTGAGCGGGCGGCTGTCCGAGGTAAATGGGGGTGTGAATACTGCCTGAGTCTGATTGGATAGAAAGGAAGCAAACCATTCTAAGGGCTTGCCTTGAATGCCTTTTGCCTGCAGACGGTCAAGGAGGAGGGGGTGGGAGATAATTCCAAAGTATTTGGAATAGGTGCACTAGATAAGTTTAGGAAATGTGGACTAAATATATAGGATAGTCCGCAGCTGTGATACTAGTCTACTACTAGTCGATCTGATCTAAGAAAGTACTGTGTTATTTCAATTTTCCGTTTCCTGTCAAAAATCTTTTTGGAGAGATTATTTATTTATCACCAATTATTTTAAGTCTCTTTAATTATGTCTTACATCAGCATCCAGGGGCAAGAGGTCATCTGAGGCGGGTGTGGGAGCTGGAGTTGCCTCCCAAGAAGAACGTTCCTTGGGCAATGGCTCTACTGGCCCCAGTAAGTCCTCCTGTTGTTAATAATAATATTAATAATGTTATGAACATTTATAAAGCGCCTGGTTACACCCACTGGTGTGTCCCCGCGCTATGATGAGGAGCTGACTGCAGAAGAACCTGACTACAGAAGAACCTGGACAAATCAATAGACCCTACAGGCGCTGAAAAAATGTGTTTTCAGGTCTTTCCTGAACCTAGCCTCTGAGACCTCTAGCTGGAGGCTCAGCAGAAGTTTGTTCTAGTTCTGAAGAGCCAGGAGGCGAAATGACCGGCCACCCATCCTAGCCCTCATGACTTTGGGAACAAGAAGCAAGCCTGTCCCACAGAATCTAAGTTGCCTTGTGGGAGCATAGCGTGTGATCAAGTCAGCCAAATATGAGGGACCCGTTCCCTGGGAGCTGCGATGACATACGCAGAGTGCCTTAAACAGCACCCATTCCCTAATGGGAAGCAAATGAAGGGTTGCCAGAGCCTTCCTAGAGGAGGCCCGCCTCAGTTGCATGAGGACTAGCCACACCGCTGCGTTTTGTAGACACTGAAGTTTATTCAAACATACAGCCATGGCACCCAGGTACAGTATATTTCCGTAATCAAGGCGAGATGTCACAAGGGCATGCACCATAGTCTTCCTAGCAGGAATAGGAAGCAAGTCCAGAGTTTTACGAAGACCCTTAACGACCCCAAAGCAGGTACCCAACCTGCCTGGTTTGATATTCAAAGGAGAGCTTGGAATCTAGCCACACACCCAAGTCCTTTACCTGAGTGCTAGGCGTAGGAGTAGGTCCCAGGCTCTGGGGCCACCAAACTGATGACCAAACTCACAGGGCTCTCCCCACAACAAGCACCTCGGACTTATTGCCATTCAACTTCAGGCAGTTATTAGCCTTCCATGATGCCAGTTCTTGAAAACATGCCATGAAGTTGGAGGCAGCCGAGTCCTGTTCCTGTGTCAGGGAGACCGCCAGTTGTGTGTCATCGGCATAGGACACAACCATGATCCCGAAGCCATCTGCTATCTTAGCTAGGGGTGTCACATAAAGATTAAACAGGGTCGGGCTCAGGGCCGAACCTTGCGTCACCCCCTGTTTTAGTTTGATGACTTTAGAGTAGTGGGAACCCTGCCTCACCTGGAAACTGCGCTCCGCCAATAAGGATTTCATCCACTTCAGTGCATGGCCCGAGACACCGCCTTTATTCAGACACTGAAGCAAGGTGTGATGAACCACAATGTCAAAGACGGCACTTGAATCCAACAGGATTAAGGCCGCTGTCTGCCCAGCATCCGCACATTGACTAATTGTTTCCGTGGCAAAGAGCAGAGCAGATTCTGTTGAGTGCATAGCGCGAAAGCCCGACTGGGAGAAATGTAGAAGATGGTGTTTCTCAACAAGCGCCATAAGTTGTTTATTAACTATTTTCTCTGTAACCTTAGCAGAGTAAGGGAGGAGAGAGATAGGGCGCAAGTTGTCAAGTAGTTTGGAGCTGATATGGGGTTTCTTGGGTAGTGGGAGAACCACCGCTTCTTTCCAGCTGCCAGGTATCGTACAAGTCACAAAAGACATCTCAGAGAGGTGTCTAATGCAAGGCTCAATAGTAATGATGCTCTCCCTAAGTACCTTAGGGGTGGCCGGGTCTTTAGGAGAACCTGACTTGACACTCAGACAGGTTTGGACTAGCAGCTCTGGGGGGGGATTGTGAGGTTACTCATCTCTACTCCCTCCCAGTCCTCCCTAGCCTCCTCTGCAGTCTTTTCAGCTTCCCTAGCAGACTCAGGAAAGGTGGAGTAAATGTTATCAACTTTTTCAGCGAAAAAGTCCGCTACACGGTTACAGGACTCTACAGATTCCAAAACCGGAGGAGCTCTGGTGGTCAGAGTAGAGATCTCCTTATAGATCTTAAACAATTCTTTAGCTGAATTCTCTGCTACCCCAATTCTTTCCTGATAGTATGTTGCATTAGCTCTCCTAATGAGCCCATGATATTTTTGCCGCATGGCATTATACTCACTCCTCCCCTGGTCCAAGAATCCCTTCCTCCAACACCTCTCCAGGCGTTTGCACTCCTTTTTAGCCGTGCGTAGTGTAGAAGTGTACCATGGAGCAGATTTTTGCTCCCTTCCTGGATTCTTTCTCGGTGCCCAGGGGGCGGTACTGTCCAGTGCCTCGCTAATGCGCCTATCTAGATTAGTGCATGCGCTTCCAATGTCAGTACCTCCTGGTGGCCGTCCCTGGGTCAGAGCGTTGTTAAATTTCTCCCGGGAAAAGCCATCCCAATTCCTACAGCTAACGTTTGGCATAGGCTTTACCCGAACCCTCGGGGCTGGCACCCATAGTGTGAAAGGGATCAGGAAATGGTCAGTCCAAGGGACAGGGAGAGGATCCTCTGCTACTAAGTCCTTCCAATTCACAAAATTGGGTCAAGTAGGAGTCCTTGCTGATGTGAGGGTAAGTCATATATAAGCCTTAGTTGCAGCGTCAGCAATTCTTGGCGTAAGGCACCAGCCCCTCCACTCATGAGCTCCTCAAAATGTAAATTAAGGTCACCAACCACTAGGAGTTTGTCATAGCGTAATGCCCATTTTGTGAGACCCTCAATAAAACTAGGGGAGAACCGAGTCGGAGGTCCAGGTGGTCGGCAGACCAGGAGCCCCTTCACGATATAGTTAGTATTCACCTTAATCGAAAAAAAACCCACCTCACTATCTACAATAGGGAGTAATATTAATATATATTACCGTAACTTTGACCGCTCCTTTTTTTGTACTATTTATTTCTACCCATTTCCAAATTTTAGTTTTTTTCCCAAGTCCTCTTCGATCTATCTTTTCTTGTTATCCAAGCTTTCTCCTATTTACTAATGTGTTTATTTTAAATTTCTAGTGTCTTTATGTTATCTCAAACTGCCTCTGACAGTAGCTTAATTTCTGCTGGTTTTTCAGTAAGCTTTCCCTCTCCCTTCATATATTTTGTGGACTGCCTAGCGGTGGTACTGCAAGACTCAGCGAACCCATTGGTTCTGGTCACTTACTACTACTAGTACTAGTACTACTACTCACCCATGCAGATTGCATGCCCAAGTAAGGTATTATACGCATCTTTGTTGAGATGAGGAGGCTTTCCTTGACCTTCTCATGTCATCATTGCACAATCAGTAAGACGAGAGAGTGGCCATGGTCATCACATTGGACAAGCCAAAGTTGTGAATTCTTCTTAGCTAGGCCTGGTATTATTAGCAGCAGTTGAAGGTGAACTGATTACCGTGCACCATTGCTGGGCGGAAGTATGCGGAGGAGCGGGACAGCCCCATTTCATTTGCCAACCAAGAAGACCTTACGTCCGTCCAGTTGGCCACTCTTATTTCTTTTCAAAAACTCAGATTCATCAACAGATCTAGCCACTCAGTCCAGTCCTTTACCGGTTGTCTTCTTGAGAGGCTTTTCAAAAATTGCCACCAACAAAATGCCTAACTGGATATTTTTGATAGAATATACTGTCTGTATCTGAATTGAAGGGATGAGTGTGGTGTATGTATTTTCAGCTTTGCAAAAAAAATGAGGGAGGCATATAAGGCATCTAAAAATGTGTAATGTTTTTTTCTAACAGCACTGGCCACCAGTGCCAAGGGGATGGCGGTGCCATTCAGGCAGCAGATGCGGCAGCTGCAAGGGGTGAGCCAGTAGCAGTGGCAGGAGGTAGTAAGTCATATTATTTGTTTTTTGACGATTTAGATACTCGCTCAAGGGTGTACACTGCACTGTTGAGACTTGTGAAAAGATGCAGACACCCATCTTTACTTAGCATATACAGCGGAGTTGAGTAACTAAAGTCCTTTTCTATCTTCATCTCACCTGAAAAAGTTTCATGAAGAGTCAGACCTTGATGGGATGATGGAAAAGGGAAAGAAGGATGCAAGGAGGAAGGATGGGTAAAATGTAATATGACTGGAAAAGAAGGATAAATGGGTGAAAGCATATACTGTAGGTGGCTGATAGGATGCATGGGTGGGTGAAGGATGGATGAAAGGTGAAAGGATGCGTGCTTGGGTGGGTGAAAGGAATCCTACAGGGGGGTTTGTTGGGTCAAAGCAAAGACACATGGGTGGTTAAATGCCAAATGTATGTTGGCGAAAGGTTTGGTGAGAATGGGAGCCATGGTTGGATGAATGGTATTCATAGGTGAAGACTGGATGAAGCGAATGTAAAACCCAAATGGGGACTGAATAGCAAAGCCAAGGGTGATGAATAAAAATACTACAATAACAATTCAATGATGAATGTAAAAATCCCTACAAGAGGAGTCAACAAGGAATGTTTATTTATCGAGGCTTTTGATTTAAAGCTTTGAGGTTGTATTTCAGACTACTCCCTTGTCTCAGAGTAGTTTTAAAGTACAACTTATATTATGTACCCACCCATTATCATCAATCACCTCCCTCCGAGCTCGTACCCATCGCATTTAACCAGTGACAGCCATGGGTGACCTATCGGCTGCATGGTTACAATAGTAGTCACTCATGTGACGTATATCATTCCTATACTAGTAACTATTCATCTGCCATGTTGTAATCAGGGTGACATTGAGGCATTTTTTAACCGAGCACGGCCATGATAGGAAAAGAGATAATTGTCTAGTACAGCGGCCCCACCTGCAGACAGTAGCAAAGTAACGCGACAAGAATATCCGGTAAACAGTTCGATGATTCATTGCACTGATCTACGCTGGCAGGAGCCTTGACCTCGTGGATTGTTACACACTGACGGCAACACCCGCCCGTCTTTCTTTTACTCTGTCCAGGACCACTCCATACGGCTTGGCCGTTTCTGACATTATCGCACTTACCCGACTAGGACCTGTAGTGTAGTTCCTATTATCCCAATAGGCTCTGCGCATTGGAATAATACCTTCAATAGTAAAGGCCTAGACCAGACGTTAACTAGGTCTACTACTGACGATATTAGACTTAAAGTTTTGGGTTTGCCAGCTAGCTCAGAGTTCACTAGAAACTTTCTCGAATGTTCAGGAAGGAATTAACTTCCCTGATTAGACAAGAAGGGATTTAGTTTCTGACAACCATAGAACATGACAACTTTGCTCTCCCCTAATCAAGAGTGTATCTCGAGAGTCGTGTGAACAAAAGGCAATTTATTTTACTCAGTCAGTACGTGCATTCTTAGTCTCATCAGAATGTAGAGAAAAGGAAGAGACGGGCGTGTTCAATAAAAAGGTGTTATTTATTGATCAGTCTCTTTTCTCATACAAGAGAAATGGATCGATATTATTGCAATACTTATAGTTAAGTAAAGTGCATACATTAAAAGCAGAAGTATAAAATAATACTGTAAAAACATTGATATGGTTTCTAAGCCATAAGATGTTTTAAAATGAATAAAATATATTATATACACATATACATTTGACTAAACGTACTCAACTGGTGTTTCTAAATACGCCTACCCCGTGTACCTGACCTAAGCCTAATACGTGGGCGGGAATAGAAAGTTACAGTTTAAGTTAAGTTTGTTTTTGCCAAGTGAATACCTAAAGAATTCTCTGCGAGGGGTTGTTCAGTTCTGTACCTGGAATTAAGGATGAATGAGGGATGGTATCTCTCTCTCTGGTCTCGATATTCCAGGCTGCCTGCGAGGGCTACCCGGAAGCGCCGGTGCTGGATTTCTCGGCAGGAGAAATGGGCAGCTGCTCGATTTCAGCGCGTCAGGAAGGCGGGGCTGCGCCAGCGGGGTCTGCTCTGCTCTGGGCTTCGGCAAGTATGGCTGCTCCGTCTCGTCACCACCGCGTGTGTTTGCATAGGGCAATATCGGTAATATTTATACCTTTAAGGTGCCGAGATTGACGTAAGGATGGACATAGATACGTCAATAAGGATGTCATACGACTTGCTCGTTAGCACATTCTTTTGCTGAAGTTCTCGGTGAAATCAAAACAATGGCCGCAGGGTTTTGCCCAGGTTGTCATAGGTTTGATTTGTTATGAGAACTCCGTATGCCTTATCAGGGGCTGGAGGAATATCGCTTGTCTAATTAGATCGCAAGCGTTATGACCTAATCAGATAACACGTTCCTGTGCCGTAGTGTGACTGCGTCAGATAACGGTATCTGCATCATGGGGGTTTTCCGCCTCATGGGCTGACTGCTAGTTAACTTGTTGGTTTGTTTAACCAGAATAGGGTCAGGAATAGGGGGATCGATTCAGAACCTATAGGAATACATCACACCCACTCCACGCTATCTATGGACATATTTACTAATCTATGCATAGTAAAACATACTATAGAGTATAGTGTATACCTTACCACCCCAAAATACATAAATGCATTTTGAAATTTTTCAAATATAAGGAAGAATTGCAATCATATGTATTGTATGCACTCAAGCTGTAGAATAAATGCCAAAGTAATCACGCATTTGTATACATTATTGCTATTTGGTATATGATAATTTACACATGAAATGGCTCTTAATACAGAAAAAAAGTTCGAGACCATTCCATCACAGAATAAAATATTTATGAACATACCAGCGGGCAGCTAATGTCTATAAGCTATCTAAAATTTAGAAACCTTAGTTCTCTAAGAATAGTTCTTACTTTAAGCAGAAGATAGTGTCCCGAAAAATATGCAAAAATATTTTGGGGCTGCTGAAAATTGCTGTCCGTGAACTGGAGGTGAAATTGTTCATGTGACTTTATTTTTAAAGTTGAAGGCCGAATTCAGGGAACGCCGTGTGCGAGCTTGCTCAAAAGTCTCTATTTCTGCTCTGGTGAGAACATCATATCATTTAGGCTTTCGAAAAAGCTGTCAACAGCTTCCTGGGAAAGTTCCACTAACTCGGAAAAAGGTGTAACCATGCATTCGTGCGCATGATTGTCTCCATTGACATTCTGATTCGCATTGCTGACAGAAGGTCGTACCTGTTCGATGCTGCTTTCATCTTGAACTTCACTACCCCTTAATCGTAGTGGTGAAGCTTCCACGAATGCCGTCATCAGGATTGGTAGCCTTTGAGGGCAGCACAAAGCGTGAACCTTGATCGGGCTCAACAATGTTTCTGCATCCATTGGCGCATTTGAATGTAGCGTCAGACAGGTGTCCAACACGCATTCTTCTCCGCATAGCAGACACCTTAATACAGGTAAAACACACCTTTGCCACATTGGTCGAAATGATAGAAACCAAGTCATGTTCAGGTCTCTAAGCCGGGAGAGTCCCAGGATTTTTGATATCCGGTCCCGGTATCCAATGGCTAGGATTGTTTCTTCCCTTGTCGCAAGAGTTTTGTCTGTGACATGGGTTGCCATAACGAAAAATAAGGACTAAGAATAGGATTCCTGCAATTAGTCCCAAGATCAGGGGAAGTCCGCCAAAAATCGAATGGACGAAATCTGGAAAAATACCCAGTATGGCTTTGAATGGTGTTAATGCCATCGAAAATACTGTCTTAAATACCTTTGAGACCCCATTGGTATCAGAAATATTTAAGATTTCATTCAGGATTTCTGCGAAATGTATGGGGGAATTAGTTGATAACAATGAATGTATCTCTGCAGTCGTCCTTGCGACTTGTAGATCATACGTTTCTTTTGATGACGTGAGCCTTGTAGGCGTCTGAAGAAGCACTGTTTTCATTCTGCTTAAAGTATCTATTCGAATAGAAGTAATTTTCAAATTGGGCCATGCCCTTGTCTCCCTGTCTGGAAAGGAGCTGGGGAACAATGAGCGTCCACAGCACTTGACCTTCGCAGTCGTAGTTACGAGATAAGGAGTCCCGGGCATAAGACTACAACATCTGCGATCTACAATTAGAATGTAACTCCCATTGTAGAGTCTTTGAAAGAATGGTTCTATCTCTGTTGCAGGTGCGCCTTGCTGGTGACATGAAAGGTTGTATGAATTCCCTTCACAGGCTCCATGCAAACTAATTCCGTTACACAGAAGCGTGCCGCTTAGTGACATCGCACAATTATTGCCACTAAGAAACACTTTCTGTCCTTTATTACTGACACATGCATGTGAATAGGGCAGGTTCCATGTTGTTTTAATGTACCCCTTTCCCAATTTCTCGTACATGCCAGCCTGTATATATTTTTGGCAGTATTGAAACCTGAAGGTTGAGATTGGAATATTTATTATCCCATGTATTATCCATTCACTGACAGGTCGTTCTGACATTGTCACTGGTAATCTTTCGAGTTTTTCAATGCTCAAGATTGTATAATCAGCACCCTTTTGTGCCATACTGATTTGTCTATCAGTAAGGTTAAAGATTTGGAATAGTGACGTTGTGTTGATTAAACGCCAAGGCACATAGCCTGAACGCAGATTTTGTAACGTCCAGCCAAGCTGTACAGTAGAACGCAATTGAGACTGACCGTGTTGTAATAACAGTAAGTCTTGCGATAATATGTCGATTGCTGAAGACACAATGCTGTCCAAAGAAAAAATTCTGGAGGACAGAGTCATTAACCCATTGTCCACTACAGAAAGTGATTTTTCCAAATTAATACGGACAATTTCCCGTATTCTCTCTGCTGTTTCAATTTGAGTAACCTTCCAGGCCTCGTTGTATGCTGCATATACAGAGGCTGCTATGAAACGTTTTTGACGCTGTTTGCGTGGTCCCATAATGAAATCACGCAAGTCAGCACCATCAGTAAGTAAAGTTAGGTGTTGCTTAATTTCTGTCAGTGTGGAAGTTTGTAGCCATTGAAGGCATAATTTGCCCACACTGTAGGTGGTTATTATCCCTGGGTGATGTCTTTGAGGATATCTAGGGTCTGGCCTGGTCATTTTGAACCCCTGTGTTTTGTTCAGGAATCTGTCTTGACAGTTATTAGTATCTGTGGGCCAGATCAACCACTGTTTCCAATCTGGATGTGTTCTGTTTTGGTTTAATACATAATTTACGTCTATCTCCTCATCTGTAGAGGTATTGCTGTACATTGTTGGCTTTGGAATAGACGGTTTATTTAAGTCTTTGATTTTGGCTAGGCCAAGACAGGTAGTTTGTTGAACAGTGTCATTTAAAAATATCATTTGTTCTGGGATCATGCAGGCTCTAAACAAAGATTCTATACCCTGTACTTGCCATTCTTTTGTGCCCCAAACACTTTTCAATTCAACATTTTTGTCCCAATAATCAAAACCAAAAGTATTCATTTGTTCAAAGAATGAGTCTGAATATATCAATTTTCTGTTTGTTATCATGGTCTTAGTTCCTGTCTTGTTTGACAATTTGAAATAAAATGCTTCAGCATTACTTGTGTTAAAACCTGAAAAGTATGAATATTTGTCATAGAAGGTTCTTGAGCTTCCTTTTGGAGGGGTTGCACAATGTTCCCATTGATTATAATTTAAAACATTTCTAGGTTGTGCAGATCTATGTAGAAAATGGTTACCATAGTGGTTATAACAGTACATACTATCATAATTTGTAGAACCCTGCAAATAATCATGTTTGGTAAATTTAGCAGACATTACTAAGTCAGACATCATATTATTAATGCTTTCGAAGTCCCAATCATCAGCAAATGAGCTTGGTTTTGCAAAGTCACTCAATGAGATCTTAATTTGGTGTGGATATTTCAGGATTTCGACCGGACCATAAATTTCATAGTCAGTGTTGTCCCAGGCTACCCCACCCGGTATCGGATTGGCTGTGAAGTTGACTGAAGAAAGTTCTCTTTTCTCGACGTATGAAGATGTGTGTGGTTTGAGGATCAAGTTGATTTTCTGACTTGCTGTGTCCATTTTAGCATATTTTCCCTAAATGAAGCGTCCCAAAGTAAGTACCATGATGAGCCAAAGTATGAGGATAAATGCACCAAAACCCACCCAAAATTCGATCCATGGAGAAACCAGATATGTTTCTTTTAGTTGTTTCAAAAGTTCTTTTGCTTTATCTTTAAAGTTTTTTGATGATGGCTGTGTCTTTGATTCACTGAAGTCTTCAGAGGAATCATCGAAGTTTATGAAGTAGCCGGATGCAGTTCTGTCAATTGTTCCAATTGCTTCAGGATTACTGTTTCTTGCATTTTCGCTTGGTACTTCATTATAGATTGGTGTGTCTCTGCTAAATGTTTTTATTTGGGTTTTCAGAGGTCTGAGTTCTATTGCATTGTTGCATAGTCCTTGTTGTTCTTCTGTAGGCGTTTCGAATGTGATGAGCCTCTTCGTTAGGACCTCTGTACTGGTAGCAAACCTTGGTGTTCGGCTACTTATTGGGAGTCCACTTGGCCTACTGTTTGTTATCGGCCACATGATTGTGGTTTTACCAGGTCGATGGATACAACTCGGTTCTCCTTTTTTACCAGCAAGTGGCGGTAGTACAACTGATCTTGTCCCGTTGATAGACAAGACAGGGACTGCTTTTCTGTAAGAAGGCCCAAATTCCTTCTTTACCGCGATCTTTTCCCTGACTAGATCCCCGACTTTTGGAATCCAGACAGGTCTTGCTGGGACAGGTGGTGGTTCTTCAGTGGTTGTTGGCTGTTGTTTCAACTTTATGTTGCTCAGGTCTTTTCTTGTTTTGTTTAAGTCCTGCAAAATAGCCAAACGGTCTTTGATATCAAAGCTTTTTTCTTTCACCACTGAAGTCTGACTATCAATGTCAGAGATCAACATCCTAGTTCCAAATAATAATTCGTACGCACTGAATCCCTTCAGAGAATTTCTTGGCAAGTTATTTAGACTACGTTGGACACTTATTAGATGTTTGACCCACCCAGCTCCCGAAACTAATATCCTTTCCGTTATAGATTGCTTTATGCCTTGGTTTTTTCTTTACACCATCCCGTATCCCTCAGGAAGGAAGTGAGAAGATTCCCGCTGTGCTATGCTCATTTGGCCATGTTTCCCATCAGGCTGGAGGGCTAGAGTGAAAACAATGGTCAGACGTAGCATGCTCTTAGCGTATATGCCATTTAGACTCGCAAATCTTTGTATAACAGTCCAGACGTCAGCCGAGTGCTGGTGGTCTACATTATAAGTGGAAACTAGCCTGTATATGTTAGTCGCAATCCTTCCTTTTTACTCTTGATTTTTTCTGGAGTAAAACGACGAGGTATTAAACTGTTTCTCTCCCCACTGCGATCTCTGTTGCAGTTTGGGCAGTTTTTTACAAACATGGTGTGACGCAGGCTCATGCCTGGCCACCAGTACCGTGATTGTAATTCTTCCAGAGAATCTTTTAGTTTGAGGTGTCTGAGACCCTCGCCCATATGTGCGTCTGCGATTAACAAGTTTCTCCTGTCCATGTTTGGAATCACTCTATCCCCCACTCCAGGGATTCGAGCAAAAGGGACGGAGTTTGCATCGATTATGTATGTATAATTGAGTGGGTAGTTGATCGGTAGCGCTGAGCAGTCGCCTTTTGATGACGTTTTCACCGCCAGCACTGTTTCACCGTCAATGTATTTTAATGTACGCTTTTTTCGAACTACGGGAGCCGATTTAGTGGCTGCCGCTGTGGCTGTCTCAGCCAATGAATTCCCTGCAACGTGAACGCCATCACGCTGATGACTCAGTGAGTGTGTCACGTGAGTCTTTGGTAGTTCTTTTGTAAAAGAGCTATTTGTTCCCAGAGCAGTTTCTGCTTTATTGGTGCATCTGTGTCATCTTTGTAACCGTTTTGAATCCATGTCTGCAAATCCTTGTTATATGATTTGACGCAGTAATATGAATCTGACACTATAAGTGTCGGGAATTCGCGATCCGCATTATCTAGCGCCATTTTCAATGCTAGTATTTCAGTTTGTTGTTCTGAATTAGTTTCTACTGAGTGTGTTTTTGTTAATAGAGGTTTTAGTTTACCTCCGCGCCACACTTCTTTTGTAATCCCACATGTGGGGTTGTATGCCTGTTCTCCCCAAACGGGGGGTTGAGCATGTCCGTCTGTATAAATTACACAGGCGTAATGTCGTAAAGGCAGAATGTCGATTGGCAGAGGGTATGTTTCTTCATATTCTAGATTTTTTAATTCTTCTAGTTCTGGATCAAAGTAGTAGTATACTTTGTCCGTTGTAATTGAGTTCACCCATTGTATCCATTCCGGATTCAGTGTTGTTGTTGGTAAATTACACGGTGTTGTTAGTGCCTCAAAGGCTGATTCTGCTGTTCTGACTGTAACATGTCTACCGTCAGCTTGATCTTTTTCTCTAGCTATTGCGGTTTGAACAGCATGAACAATTTTTTCTTTAATGCTGAACTTCTTTTCAGCTTCTGTGTACAAGTGTGATTTGAATGCAATTGGTACCTTTTCTCCCTCATTAGAGGTCAGGTATGTGAATCCGCATCTCCCTGGGATGACTCGAATCACAAGATTGAGTGTGTTATCACGTGTTTCTAATTTTGTTTTAATTAGCATGTCTGTTTGTAAGGATCTCAAAATTTCTGTGTGTATTTGAGTCCAATTGGATCTTTTAAAATCTGGTTTTATCAGATCATATAGGGGTTAAACCCTTTCTGCGTAATTTGCAATGTATGTTCTTCCGAAATTTAGGAAGCCTAGAATCGACTGTAGGTTTTTTAGTGTTCTAGGTGCTTGGATTACGGCACATTTCTCTAGGAAATTGT
Source organism: Lissotriton helveticus (assembly GCF_964261635.1). NCBI lineage: Eukaryota > Metazoa > Chordata > Amphibia > Caudata > Salamandridae > Lissotriton > Lissotriton helveticus. The sequence continues at coordinate 740,008,488 of NC_136067.1, read as the reverse complement.
CGGCCAGGCTTTTGCCTTCACTTGATAATTCATATCCTAAGAACAGGACTGTCAGATGGGCAATTCTGGATTTTTTAAAGTTGAATTTGTAACCCTCTGCTGCGAACCCAAGTATTATGGTGTTCACTCTCTTCAAGTGAGTCTCCAAGTCATCATCTGTTAAGTAAATGTCGTCGACATAAGATAATGCTTCATCATCATATATTTGTAGTAATTCTGTTACTCTCGCTGAGAATACTCCCGGGCTGTTCTTGTACCCCTGGGCTAACCGACAGAATTGTTTTTGAGTGCCATTTATTGAGAAGGCAGACAAATATCTGCTCTCTGGTGCTATGTTTTGACAAAAGAATCCATTAGAGATGTCTAATGTTGTTTTGTATTTTTTGCGCACTATGTTATTCATTAGTGCAGCACTATGCGAATTTTGCACTGCAAAAGTTTTGCAACATGTGTTAAGGTGTCGGTAATCCAAAACTAGACGATATGGATTGTCTGGTTTGGAGACCGGAAACAAAGGGTTGTTCATTTGTGAGGTGCAAGTTTCAATCACCCCCTGGTATTCTAGCTGATCTAGTATTTCTTTTACCTGTTTTTTAGCTTCTTGCTTAATTGGATACTGCCTTTGTGCAGTAGGTTGTGATTTTAACTGGATTTTGTGAGGAGGAGAGTCCTCATCCCATCCCACGTGATTTTTATATAAAGCAGGAGCTAGAGCCACTGCCCACTTTCTAGCAAGTGTGTATTTTTTATGAATTGGGATATGATTTGAGAAGGCAGGCATAATTACTTCTTCGCCATGAGGGCAATCCCTGACAAACTCTGGTGGCCAGTCTTTTTCAGCTAGAAGGATATCATAGCCCTTGGAGAGATTATCCCAAAATAGTCCCCTTATTTTTCTAGTCTTATCCCCCTCTATAGTCAATGTTATTTCGTATATTTTGTGAGGTTTGCTAACTCTGGTGTCTGCAGTTTCCACTTGAAGATATTCATTCGTGTCCACTGTCTCCAGATGATTCATAAGGACTTTGCGAGCTATGCTCACTTCTGCTGCGCTGTCTAGCATTGTCTGAGCCCATTCCCCGTTTTTCAGTTGTGTCCTCAGAATTCTCGGCATTGTTAACTATTTTAATGCTGGCTACCTTCTTCTTTGGAAATTGTAATTTCTTTTTTAGCTGAGCAGGTTCCTTGTCTTTGGACTTGGCGTGCTCTTCTCTTTGTTCTGATCGTCCTCTTCTTTCCGATTTCTGCGAGGAAGTCTGAAAAGATTGAGAGGGACGTGTATCAATGTCTTGATATCTATCAGGCTTTTTTATATTATCCCTGTTTCTAAGGTTATATCTTTTCCCAGAGGGGTCACTCTGGGGTGACCTGTGTCTTTGGTTCGGAGATTTCTCTCTTCGCCTAGGTGACCTTCCTCTGGACTGGAATTTCTTTTCTTTGGGATTGGATTGTTTGTTTCCATCCCAGCTCTTTTTCTGTGATGTTGAATTATTATTAAAAAATATTTTTTCAGGACTTTCAATCAGTTGTGGTTTTACTGGTATTCCACCTAAACTATCTCTACCTAGTTCCTCATAGGATTTTTCTATGATTCTGGCAATTTCGGCTGGTTGGTCTGCTATATCTGTCTCCTTTAACCTCTGGCGGATCGCCACGTTTGCTGCTTCTCCCTTTATGTTGGCTAATAATATAGCCGAGACCTGCTTGAAGTCTTTTAGTAATTTCATACCAAGAGTTAAAGCGGGTTCTGGACCATATTCATCTTGAATTTGTTTTAGCACATCTGGTATTACCGAAATGGATGGAACACCGTGCGTTTTTGTGTAGATGGAAGCAAAGACTGTACCCCAAGTGTCACAGTCCTCAATGTGTGGTGCGATTCCCATTGGCAGACAGATAGTCAGAATCCTGTGCTTTTCTAGCGGGGTGGTGTCTGGAAACACCGCCTCTATTTGGGTGATTTTCTGCGCTAGCCAGAATGGTATTTGTTCCCGTTTAGCCGGTACTTTACCTAGGCAGGACTGGATGTTCTGTGGTGTAATTTTATTTGTGTTCCCCTGGTGAGGGGTCAGCTGTGGAATTTTAATTGCTGGCTGAATTGTAGAAGTCCGCATCACATACTGGACTAATTGTCTATGTATTTTTATTAATTGTTTTAGCTGTGTTAACAGGTTAGCTGCAGACATCCCGTCGATGTCTGGATGTGGTGTGTATCCGGCTAGGACCGGCCACGTTGCTCCTGGTCTACCTAAAGGACCGAGCCTGGTGATGTGATTATTATGTTTTAGGGTGCCATCAAATAAGAGCAAATGCTCTTGAAATTTGAGTGGTACTTCCACCTCCTCGAAAGGAGTGTACGTTTCAGGAGGTTCCTCTATTTTGTAATAGTGGAAGTACTTTGTTACAGGATTTGCTGCTGGAAAGTTTATCCATGAATAGTATACCTCTGTCTGCCGATATTCGTGTGCCTCAATTACGAATATGACTGTACCACCTCTAGGTGTCAGTCCATTTTCTATAAGTTTTATGGTTATAGATTTTCTTTTAATGACCGGGATGAGTATTATATCCGGGTCAGCTTCCTGTATGGTAGCATCAGCTGCTGCGAGTTCAGTTGCTAATCTAACTGCCTCTCTTTCATCATCACTGTCTACCATTTTACCGACAGGATGGTTATTTCTTTTGTTTGCAGATCAGGTTTCTTATGGAAACAAAGATTAGATGCACAATATTTTGGAACAGTGTATCCTTCAACGTTGACTATACCAAGAACCATACATAGGAGTTCCCTCCTGCGAGGTCTGGCGGATATAACCTTTTACCCACTCCAGACGTCTTTGGAGTATAATGAGAAAAAAGGGGTCTGAGTGAGAAAGCACGACTGAGTTACTTTAAATGTCTTACGTTAGTTTTATCGCCCTTTCCAAACGCGTTGGGCGCCATGTAGTGTAGTTCCTATTATCCCAATAGGCTCTGCGCATTGGAATAATACCTTCAATAGTAAAGGCCTAGACCAGACGTTAACTAGGTCTACTACTGACGATATTAGACTTAAAGTTTTGGGTTTGCCAGCTAGCTCAGAGTTCACTAGAAACTTTCTCGAATGTTCAGGAAGGAATTATCTTCCCTGATTAGACAAGAAGGGATTTAGTTTCTGACAACCATAGAACATGACAACTTTGCTCTCCCCTAATCAAGAGTGTATCTCGAGAGTCGTGTGAACAAAAGGCAATTTATTTTACTCAGTCAGTACGTGCATTCTTAGTCTCATCAGAATGTAGAGAAAAGGAAGAGACGGGCGTGTTCAATAAAAAGGTGTTATTTATTGATCAGTCTCTTTTCTCATACAAGAGAAATGGATCGATATTATTGCAATACTTATAGTTAAGTAAAGTGCATACATTAAAAGCAGAAGTATAAAATAATACTGTAAAAACATTGATATGGTTTCTAAGCCATAAGATGTTTTAAAATGAATAAAATATATTATATACACATATACATTTGACTAAACGTACTCAACTGGTGTTTCTAAATACGCCTACCCCGTGTACCTGACCTAAGCCTAATACGTGGGCGGGAATAGAAAGTTACAGTTTAAGTTAAGTTTGTTTTTGCCAAGTGAATACCTAAAGAATTCTCTGCGAGGGGTTGTTCAGTTCTGTACCTGGAATTAAGGATGAATGAGGGATGGTATCTCTCTCTCTGGTCTCGATATTCCAGGCTGCCTGCGAGGGCTACCCGGAAGCGCCGGTGCTGGATTTCTCGGCAGGAGCAATGGGCAGCTGCTCGATTTCAGCGCGTCAGGAAGGCGGGGCTGCGCCAGCGGGGTCTGCTCTGCTCTGGGCTTTGGCAAGTATGGCTGCTCCGTCTCGTCACCACCGCGTGTGTTTGCATAGGGCAATATCGGTAATATTTATACCTTTAAGGTGCCGAGATTGACGTAAGGATGGACATAGATACGTCAATAAGGATGTCATACGACTTGCTCGTTAGCACATTCTTTTGCTGAAGTTCTCGGTGAAATCAAAACAATGGCCGCAGGGTTTTGCCCAGGTTGTCATAGGTTTGATTTGTTATGAGAACTCCGTATGCCTTATCAGGGGCTGGAGGAATATCGCTTGTCTAATTAGATCGCAAGCGTTATGACCTAATCAGATAACACGTTCCTGTGCCGTAGTGTGACTGCGTCAGATAACGGTATCTGCATCATGGGGGTTTTCCGCCTCATGGGCTGACTGCTAGTTAACTTGTTGGTTTGTTTAACCAGAATAGGGTCAGGAATAGGGGGATCGATTCAGAACCTATAGGAATACATCACAGACCGGGTTGGAAGTATCACTGGTCCCCCTATTCCGCCCCATTAAAACCCTTTCTCAGCCCTGATGAGTCACGGTTAGCCACCCTCTCCGTGACGAAACACGTGTCGGCTGTGTTCATGTTCTCTGGATCTCCTCTGCAAGGAGAACCATTTTCACCTATAAAGCAAAAAAAAAAAAAAAAAAAAAACTCTTGTCAACAATCTTATTTCTTATGGCATTGATGATTACCCCTTAAAGAACTTCTTGTGTGTGCTCTAGTCCTTGTGTTTATAAACATGACAAAAGTATGTCTGTATAGGACGCAGGCTGAGCTAGCGTTCCTACATTAATTTAGCTCAACAAGAGAGAGAAGAATACTTGCATACTCCATAAAGCATACTGCCTGAAAGTTTAATCACATCACATTGAAATGGCACATGGATACCAGCAAATGTACTGCGACTGTGCCAAAGTCAAATTTAATTTGTTTTGCTAAGAGTATTGTTTACAATATGTCTTTTTTATTTCTTGATATAGCTACTCCTGCCAATCCAACACAACTTATCAGGCAGGAGGTAGCAGCCAGGACACAGCAGAGGAAACTGGAGGCCATGAGGGCCGAAAATCAGTGGCTGGTGGCTGAGGAGAAGGAGGCAGCAGAAGCAGCAGCTTCAAATGCCCTGGGCCCCAGCTAGGCCCCAGGGCCTCTGGTAGTCCATGCAGGTGCCCCCCACCATTCCTCCACTGCTGCTCACCTTATAGACTCTATAGAGCTTTTAAGCACCACATGCTCCAGAGGATGGCGTGACTGAAAGCCAGAATGGAGGAACATTTTGACCAATTGGAGAGGAAGCTACTAATCCTATTCCTCTTTTGCTACTTTTTTAATCTTTTGTATAATGGGTGGGACTTGTTGGGGGGTTGGTTGGAATGTTGGAGTTTGGGCATTTTTGGGGTTTTTCTCTTACTTACCTATTTATGGAATTTTATGGACAATTAAGTTTTTGGACTTTCTTTCTAAGCTTACTTTGGACATTGGTTGGGGTCAGTGAGAGGGGTGGGCCAGGTGTTGTGAGTTTTCTAGTTTTTATTTGTTAGGGAAATATATTTTTTATAGTTGTGCATGTGATTTCAATCTTTTTTGTGGGGTACTGTTAAACTTCGCACTGCTTGAGTTGCCGCAGGCCCGCAGCCAGTTAAAGAAATCGGAAGATTGTGAAACACCAACAAATAGATATGCAGTACCCTCACTTGTCCTACTACTCTCTCCTCTAGTCTCTGCAGTCTGCAACTATATTAACCCCTAAGGAGTTGGGGTTGGTGTGAGTGTGTGAATTTTTATTGTATTTAGATTATTGTAGCTCAACAATGAACCTCCACAGTTCTTCTCTTACCTGTAATTAGAAGAAGCGATGTCTGCATGGTTTCCCAAGGTGCCAAGGTGGTGGTAGTAGACAACACCAGCATGCTACCGCACTAGTCAACTACTGAAAGCACCAGATCTGGAAGCGAGGTCCCACTCTCTCCTAGCCAAACTCAAACTTCGAGATGAGGAAGATTCATCACAGGGAACCAAATACATTGAAAAAAAAAATTACTTAAGGCTGTTTAGGTCTCGCACCTGACGATGCAGCACAAAGTGCTGTCGCCAGAGAGACCTATTGTCGTCGACCAGGCTTTCAAGGGCTTTCAAGGGAGACAGAAGATGGGCACGCGCAGGCTGCAGGCCGGACTGGATCTGTGAACGCGCGCATTCACCACATACACTCACGCGCTGTGCCCATCTCCTGTCTCCCTTGCAAGCCTCATGCAGTTACTTTCACTTTCGCTCCCCCTTCTGCCGTGGGCTCCACGGCCCGTCAACGCGCACCGTACTCGCGCCTCTAAGACCGACTCCCCGGCAAGACCAAGCCCCCAGCCAAGAGGAAATTTGCAAACTTACCCGGTGTGGCGGCTGGCTGCGGCGCGGTATTGGAGCCCTCCAGCTCCTCCAAATATCTGGCAGCACAATGCGGGGCTTCCTCCTTAGGCATGGGAGCCCCGCACTGCTATCTGCTGCTCTCCTGGGATTTCAGCTCCCGCATTTCACTCCCTCTTTGGTGCCGGGGCTCCCTCTTCATCACGGGCAAGCAAAAGTAACCTGTACCACGCATGCACGGCCAGCCCTCGCCCTCCCAGGTCTCCTCCCCGCCCGGATGTGGAGCTGTGCCTACTTTCTATTTTGCCATTCCCTGCCTGAGACGGGGCTGTGAGCTGCTTGTGGCGTATCCCGATGTTTGGTATATCATCATTATGGTGACTAGAAAGCTGTTTGGGTTCATATTACATCAGGCTGCTACACATTCGAAGGCACAGTCTTTGTGGATGCACTCTGCGTGTTAATTCTGTGCCTATGAGGGCATGCTCCAAGCTGAGGTTTGTTATGTGTCATGTAGGTAGTAGCTGGCGTTGTGTCTGTCAAGGTATGTTGTATGCTTTCCATCTTAGACTTCATGATGCTTCAAATCGAGAATAAAGTACACCTGAGATGAGGTGAGGTGAGGTTCCTTATACCTCCAAGTAGTTAGTAAAGGGAAAATACAAACAAGAGAAAACGGTGTCCTCTTTTTATTTAGCTGAGGTCGTCGCTGGTCCCCCAAGGTGCCCACCCAGACCCAGCTTCGAACTGTTGCTTGGCCTTCTGGAAACAGGCTGCACAAAACTCAGCACACCCTTGAAGAGTATCCTCTCCGTCAGGCTTATGCTCTGGGGTCTGATAATCTTCACAATGGCTTTCTCTCCTTCTCTTTCCCCTGCCCTCGCCCTTCTCGACCTCTTTGAAACAACGTTTTCGCTGCATCAGCACTCTACAAAAACACCAAGTGAATTAAAATAACATTATACGTGCCTGAGTACTACAGGTGTGAAGTTTTTCTACAAGTGCATCCCTCCTCCCCCACCTCGTCTAGTCTGTAGCTGAGGTTTAAAATGACAGCGCATCCCAACACTAGTAAGTGCATGTCTGAGATGGAGGTGACTTCTAGACTGGAGGTCGGGGGGGCGGATCAGAAGTAACAAAAACTATCATTTCTTGGAAAGAGGCTCCTCTCCTCCGGAGAGCAAAAGACAAAATAGTTATTAAATAAAAAAAATATTCAGGGACAGACAGACCAAGCTCTCTGAAATCTGCGTAGCATTTCTGATAGAAAGGTCCCTGCTTGTTTCAAAATTAGCAATATGTAAAGTTTGTCCATGTACAACTTAGTTACCAAAGCTTTGGACAATGGGCCCGATTTACCAGGGTGTTTCTCCGATTCACACCATCCATTTTATTCCTGGGCAAGGTAAACTCACACCTCTTGGAAGCAAAAACATTCCACATTGGGACCCGGGTCTACTCTAGTTGCAGAGGGAAACTGACCGGCTGATTGTGGCTGTCAAACTGTATATACTGTCAAAACATAACGTGTCAGCAGTCAGTTGCTTTATATGCTGTTTTTGGGAGCATGTTTAATTTCCTTGTGGCTTGAGGGTCCTTTGAACCCACAAATATATGACATGGTGTGGGTGCATGCATCCTGCCCCTGTCTTTGAGTTACGGAGCTGTTTGTTACACTTCAGGGTAGTTGTGTCGGGCGTAAGTGTTGTGAAACGCCACACTCTGGAGAAGCATGTTTACACAGAGCTGGTGCCAGACACTCAGGGCACAGCCAGTCCTTCCCTGACTCCAGAACAGCCCTCTGCATGGCAACCTGTAAAAACAATCCGATTTCACTGACCAAATGTAGTCCATCTATGAAAACATTCAACTCCCTCCACCCTCCCATGCCCCAACCCTCCAATCCTTGGAAACATCTAAAAACAGATTGACTCGATTGGTGCAGTGAAAAACGTATGGGTGAGTGGTTTTAAGTAGCTTTAAATAGTGGGGAGCCCGGGGAAGAAAAGGTATTGTTAGGGCCACGTGGTAGATGCTGTTACCTCCTCATGGTTCAAGTGTGACATCTGTATCTTTCTTAACAATTGTGAGTGAACTTCCACAAGAAGCAAGCAGCAGAGCATCTTGTATGGTCCTCGAGAGCCGAGGAGAGGTGTATAAACCCCTGGCTATATTACTCAAGCGGCGAAGGTCTCATTTTACAGTGCTAAACTGCAGTGCTGATGCAGACTGCGCACTCCTAGCACTAATGTTGGAACCTACGCAACTTAAAGTTGATACAAGAAGTCTGCAAACATTTTTTTTATCGCACACACCCTTTGTAAGCACTGCTTTAATGATCTTTAAAACTGCAAATAAAAAAAATAAAAAACGCACACTCCTTGTAAGCACTTCTTTTAGGATGTTTAAAACTACACAAATATCCCTGAACGCCAACGTCATTTGATGGAGGATTATGTTGACATGAGTTCAACACCCAGTGGCAATGGCAGTATATTCGACCATTGTCACAATTAAAGTTGAGCTTTAGAGTACTTACCCTACCTGCCTTGCATTAATGGCTGACTCACTCTTCACTGACTATCACACTCACTGACACTCTCACAGACTCTCACTCTCTCACACTCTCACTGACACTCTCAGAGACTCTCACTCTCTCACTAACACTCACACTAACTCTCACTCACACTGACTCACTCACACTGACTCTCACTCACACTGATTCTCTCACTCTCACTCTCTCACTAACTTACTCTCCCACTCTCTCACTCACTCATTGTCACTAACAGACTCTCACTGACCGACTCGCCCACTCTCTCTCACTCACTAACTGACTCTCCCACTCACTGACTGACTCTCCCACTCACTCACTCACTGTCCAGACTCTCACTGACCGACTCACCCACTCTCTCTCACTCACTAACTGACTCTCCCATTCACTGACTGACTCTCCCACTCATTCTCACTCACTGACTCACTCACTCACTCTCAACATATTGCATTACAAATGCAATAGGTGTCACATTTGTGAAAGTTTAAGCTATTGGCATTGTAAATGACAATGCTATTAGTGTATCTATTTTCAAAACCAACACATAAATAAACAAATTGTCATTTACAATGCCAATAGCTCAAACTTTCCTAATGCGAGATCTATTGCATTGCAACTGCTTGTTTTTTAATGCAAACTTTACCAAAAAGTTGCGACAATCACTGGAGGAAGACTAGACTAATAGTACACAAGAAGAAGAGAGCCAAAAGAGATAATATGATAATCAATGCTAATTTAAAAAAATCAGAATGGTGAACTAGTAAAAGTTACAAAATGAAGTTGCCTCAAGCTATGAAGTGAACAAGCGTAACCTTTGGCGCACGCAATACCACACCAGATGCCAGCAATTATTAATTATATTCCTCTGAAAAAACAAATGAATATAGAAAACTGTGCATGGGTGGGTAATTTAAATATATATAATATAATATTGTCAGTATGGACTATACTTAGAGCAGAAGAAGACCCTCGCCCTGCCTTGAGTTGTTGTTGCTTTCACCACATCCGCCCCACTAAGTGCGTGATTAATTAACTGCGTAAATGTAATTTAGTCACATCTCAATAAATCACACAGTCCGGGGGAAGAGGATTGGGGTTAGATGAATGGATGGGAAGGGGCATTCGAGGGAAAGATTTAAAGAAGACAAACACCACATAAGGACAACATTCATCTTGGAAGCCAACCATCATAAATACGTTATGAGAGGAAACAGAAATGGAGAAATGATGATGAGTAGTACAGGTAAACCAAATCAAATTGTCCGACTGCCCCCAGAGAAATCCAAGATGCATTATGTTGTGTTGTACTGAGCTTTGAAAGAAAGCAAATCAAATTGAAATATCTGTAGGAGTCAAGTAAACAAACATAAACAACACACACAGTTCTAATGATTAAAGAGAAAAAATGACAATGTTACTGTATTGCCAAATAGGGAGTTGCATCTGCATTCTTGTTGGACCTTCTGTCAATCTTGGGTGCCTGGTGAATTCAATTCAGTAAGGGAAGTGTGAGCATGTTATATTATGTTTCCAGTATGGTGCAGGATTAAGGATTTGTAGATTGAAAATCAAAAATGATATTGAAGAATCAAGGAGAAAAGTTCAACTGCATAAGGAGTGCAACGAAAAGACTCAGAGGCAGTATGGCTAAATGTCTGTTTCTTGTTACCTTCAACAACAGCCCCCCATCCGAACACCACTTAGATTCAATTTTGACCCAGACAGCACTGAGCACACACACACCCTCACCCAGCAACATAGCATTTCCTCAATCAAGTAAAAATCAACGCACCACTGTCACTCACCACCACTACACAGAGCTGTGTAGGCCTGTTGTTTGCCTTTAGGCCACTTCCAAGTTATCCCAAAAGAAATCTGTTGGGTTCAGTGAATTTGAAAACTTCCATCTTCTTCTTGTGGCAATTCTCGAAGTAGTAATACCCATGTCTGAGTCATTGCATTTATCTCTGATCCTCCTGAGTCCGACACCGATTATGGTGTTAAACTCCATACCAACTGTGTCCAGAGTCCCGACTCAAATGCAATAGATTAGCCTGTAGTACAATTTTGTTGTTGCACAACAGGAAGGGAAAAATTGTGTCATTTTTTGTGTTGATTAGATTTGTGTTTGCTTTATCTAAGGGAGAGGTCAGGTCTGACTCCTTGAGGAGTATAAAGCAGAAAACCAAAACAAAGCAGTGTGGACTATTGAGTGGACCCAGTGAAGCAATTTTGCTAACTCTCAAAGGGAAAGGACAAAAAATAACCTTCATGGGAAAATTGTTGATCTGCTGTTGGTAGGTCAACAACATTGTAAATCATCACTAACACATTTTAAGAGTAATAGTTACAGATACAAAAAACAGCCTGCCATCACATTTCATTTTTTTAAATTTTTTGAGTTCTATATAGAGCTTACAAGGCCCGAGGGGTATCAGAGCGCTTTACAGCATACATGTATAGAAACATAAACATTAGAATACAGTGAGTAGCCTCTAGAGTACTGGAGGTCACAAAGATCGAGGTCATTGGCCAGATGCACAGAGATGACGGTTGAAGAGAAATTCTTTTAGTTGTCTCTTGAAGATCGTGGAGGAGGGATTAGTCCTGATGTGGGTAGAGAGAGCTATCCAGATTTTTGTGACATTCCAAGAGAAAGAGAGGGAGAGGGATTTTTGTTTATATCTTTTGGGGGGATTAGCCGGAGGGAGTAGGAGCTTGTTAAATTTCTTGATTGTCCAGCTTATGTGAGTTTGGCAGTGAGGTAGTCCGGTTTGCCTGAGTGTAAGGCTTTATGGATGAGACAGGCAGTTTCGAAGGTGCAGCGTGCTTCAATGGGTAGCCATTTTAGGGCCTGTAATGTAGGGGTGATGTGGTCGTATTCCTTGGTACCTGTGACCATTCTTGCTGCTGCGTTTAGGGTGGCTCTCATGGGGGCTGTGTGTGTTTTAGCTATCCCAGTTAGTGTGGCATTTCTGTAGTCAAGTCTGGACAGAACAAGAGATTGGGTTGCGATTTTTAGGTCATTGGGGGTATGAAAGGTTTGGTGTTGTTGAGGAGTTTTAGGTTACAGAGGGCGCCTTTTGCTGGGGATTTAATGTGGGAGATCATGTTGAGACTTGTGTCTAGAAAGATCCCTAGTGATTTAGCTGAGTTTGCTGGAGTAGGTTTGCAGTTTAGAGAGTCAAGGTTGTTTATCCATTCTTGGATATGACGGGGTTGTTCATGATTGGAGAAGACAAGGATTATATCTTCCCAAGACACATGATGAAACATCACAATGAGTTCACAATACACAACACTGACTCATCCACTCAGGGAGGTGTAGCTGACAAATGCAAATAGAAGGAATAATCCCTAGATAATGAATGCTGTTGTGCACCTGTAGCAGACATGGAGATGACTTGATTGATGTCAGATGTAGTGGAAAAGTGGTAAATACGAACCAATTTTTTTTATTTTAAAACAGTACACAAAAAACTAGTTGAAGTTGAATATGACAATCGCACATTTTTCTTTGTCAGGCCTGAGGAAGCGCGTGATTGGTTGGACACTTTGCCGACTCGCCGTGCTGGCCAAGAACATGCTAGTGGTGCTGAAGGGGGACTGATGGACCAAGAATGATTATGGTGCCTGCGTCCGGAACACTACTCAGAGTGACCAGCTGCAGCTCACTGACTTTTTTGATCATTCCATTCGTATCTTGGGAGGTAGCGGCGATGGTGGGACCCTTTCCTCCTCTGGGGTTTTCTTTGTGTAGATTAGTTCTTTGTTTGTAATTGTTAGGGCGACAGGCACACTGCAAATTAGGGTGGCTTTTGAGTCGGTGCAGGGTGGGGGGAAGTTGTGTTGGGAACCTTGGGGGGAGGGAGGGACATGTTTTGGGATTGTTTGTTTTTTCTTCTTCAAGGCAAGGTACTTTCATTTTCTTTGATGTTGGTGTGATACTCGTTTTGCGATGGGAGTTCATTGTGGATCTGGATGGGGGGTAGAGGGTTGAGGGTATTATGCTGCAATGTGAATGGGTTGGGTGATCGTATAAAGAGAGGGGTGGTTATGCAGCTGTTGCCGCGCCTCTCGCCTGATGTCGTTTTGCTACAAGAGACACACTTGATAGGAAACACTTGTCACGCTCTTAATAGACGGGGTTATAGTCTTGCTGCCCATTCTGGATTTACATCTAGTTCTAGAGGAGTGGGTATTCTGCTTAGGGTTTCCCTCCCCCTCGAGGTTGATGATGTGCTCTTTGATGCCAGGGGTCGATATGTTGCACTTGTCGGGCGGTGGGAGTGTAAACCAATCTCGTTAGTGTCAGTTTATGTCCCCCCGGGCTTACAATCCATGACATTTACGAACCTGGGGCGGATGGTTCTGGGTCTCCCGGAGGGTGTTTTGATACTGGGTGGTGATTTTAACTCCGTCATTTCTGGCAGGATAGACCGCTATCCCCCCCGAGATCTTCCTGCTGCGCAATCCTGGTTGGGTGACTTCCTGGAAACTTTCGGCCTCATAGACTGTTGGAGGCTAATGCATCCAGAGCAAACACAGTTTACTCTCCACTCGGGAGCTCATGGTAGTCTTTCTAGATTAGATTATGTCCTGATACCGGCAGCACTGTCCCCCTCGATTGGAGAGATTAGACACTTGGCCCGGGGTATATCGGACCATTCCCCTATTTGGTTTCATTTTAATCTTAACGCCGGGGCCGAGGGGAGGGTGACTCCAATTAACCCCTGGTATCTCCTTAACCCTAAGACTCGCACTGAATTGATTAAATCATTTGATCTGTATTTTACTGAGAATGCTGGTTCTGTAACCTCGCCTGTATCGTTGTGGGAAGCTTTTAAGACTGTGATCAGGGGACAGGCATTGTCTTTGGTGGGGTGTGCCAAGAAATGTAAGAATGAGGCAATTGTTCGGCTCGAGACTGAAATCACAGACCTGGAGACTGCTTTGGAGCGGGGGGTGTCTCGAGAAGCATTACACGCCCTCCGCCTTAAACAATTAGAATATAAAACGTTGGTTACTGATGCGGCAAAGATGATGAGTAGGGAACAACAGGGACGGCTGTATGATGTGGGTGATAAAGCAGGAAAATTGATTGCATGGCTGGATAGAAGGGAGAGAGCAAATCGAGTGGTTCCGGTGGTTGAGACATGTGGTGGAGTGCGTGTAACGGACCCTGTTGAGATTGTTGAATGTTTTACTGATTATTTTCGAAAGGTCTATACATCGGTGTCCGACAGGCCCGAGGAGGATTTGCAATTGTTGCTTCGGGATATAGCACTTCCATGTTTGTAGGAATCGGATCGGGACTGTTTGGATGCCACGCTCTCGGTGGATGAGGTGGCTCTCGCGCTGCGCTCCCTTCGCTCCGGCAAGCCTCTGGGTCCCAATGGCCTTCCTGTTGAACTGTATAACTTACGCCATGATACCCTAGCTCCCTATCTCCGTGATATGTTTTTGGCTGCGCGAGATAATGGCTCCCTCCCTAGAGATCAGCGTCTTGCGACCATCGTGGTGATCCATAAGGAGGGTAAACCACGAGATCGCTGCTCGTCCTATAGGCCCATTTCACTCTTAAATGCGGAGCCCAAGATCCTCGCCAAACTGCTTGCTAATCGTTTGATTACGATTATTGGCGACCTGATTCATCCAGATCAATCGGGCTTTATCCCGCACCGTAACACGGCTTTAAATTTGCGACGTCTGCATGGTGTTCTCGCGAGGGCCCAGACACTGCGTGAACCGGCCATCTTGGCGTCCTTGGACGCCACGATGGCCTTTGATACTATCGAGTGGTCTTATCTCTGGGCGGTACTCGCCAAATTTGGATTCGGCGCAGGTTTTATTGGTTGGGTCAAGCTTCTGTATGAAACGCCACAGGCACAGGTGGTGGTTAATGGCCGTGTTTTCATGCCTTTTACTCTTGGGAGGGGCACGCGGCAGGGTTATCCATTGTCCCCGCTCCTCTTTGCTTTGGCGTTGGAGCCACTCGCCGCTTGGCTACGGTGGGAGCCTTCGCTGAAGGGTATACGCTGGACGCCGGAATTTGAGGATCGCATTTCCTTATACGCGGATGATATATTATTGTACCTTACATCTCCCCATAAATCGCTCTACGTATTGTTTGACGTACTTAACTCCTTCCGGAAGAACTCGGGCCTTATCATTAATTGGTCGAAATCCTACATTTATGTACTCGCGGGGGATGTCCCTCGTTTGGCTCGGGGCTGTCCCATCCAGTTGCCGCTGTCAGGCTTTAAGTACTTGGGTGTGGATGGACCCGGCGGTTTGCTATGAACGTAATTTACTCCCCCCGCTCCAAAGGTTGCGCTCCGATGTAACGCGTTGGCGTAAATTACCGCTCTCTCCTCTAGGGCGTGCTGCCCTTTTTAAAATGATGTCCTTACCGCGGTTCCTATACGCCCTACAGAATAGTTTTGATGTAATCCCGTCGACGTATTTTCGGGAAGTAGACTTGTTGCAGAGGCAACTAATATGGGACGGGCATTCACGCATCGCTCTTCCGAAATTAACACTTCCCTGGTATGATGGCGGTATAGCGCTCCCGGATATTCATAGGTATTATTGGGCTTCCTACCTTGCTGCCATCAACCACGGGATGTATGGCCCGGCGTTGAATCCAGCATTTGAAATGGATAAGTGGCTGCTCCCGGGTGGTGATTACTACAGGGCACTCTATTCGGGACCCTCCCATTCACAACTCACGGGACCTACCGCTATAGCCGTGCGGGTATGGCATAGCGCAACGGCAGCTATGGGCTGGAGTGATAAATTAACTGGTGCAACACCACTCTATGCCTCTGCGAAGCTGGGTGTCCTATGGAAGACGAAGGGATTTGATAAGTGGGACATGATCGGTATTGGTAAAGTGTGTGATCTCTGGGTTAAAGGAGGGGTGAAGGCCTTCTCGGAACTGCAAATAGAGTATAAGCTGAGTGACAGGGAAAAATTTCGTTATATCCAGGTACGCCATGCTCTTAACTCGGTGTTGCTAGTGGGTAGTGATATTCCGGATTCCTCCTCCCTCGAAGATTGTATACTAGACGGTTATGTGCCAGACAGTACTATCTCATTGTTCTATAAGAAAATGATTAATGACCGATCGAGTCTGCTCGATCGCCTCCGTGAAGCCTGGATTGCTGATGGTATTGAACTGGATGATGAGGACTGGCAGTCCGCGATCTCCTCCCCCAAGGAGGTGGCGATTCCGGCACGCCTCCGTCTGGTCCAACTCAAGATCCTCCACAGAATCTATGTCACCGGTCCCCGTCTGATCCATATGGGCTACTCCACGGATGGCGTGTGTAGGCGTGGGTGTGGTCTCCTTGGCACCTATCTCCATATCATATGGGAATGCCCTGTGGTGGTGCGATTTTGGAAACGTATACATGAGGTGATGGATGAAGTTATGGGTGTTGTGATGTTGCCGGAAGCCCGACAATGTTTATTGAATGTATGGGGTTTGAACGACTATGACGTGTCACAGCTTCGGTGGGCGACTCTGGCCAATATGGTTGCGAAAAGGGATATTGCACAATTGTGGGGATCCCCGAGGCCGCCTACAGTGACTGCTTGGAAAGAGAGTTTGGACTGGTGCATGTTCAGGGAGAAAACAGTGTATATGGCAAGAGGCAGACCCAAGAAATGGGGGAAGATTTGGAACCCTTGGAACTCATACCGTGGAAGTATCTGTATGCCCCCACTTACCGATATTCATAGTCCTTCCCAGTCGCCCTGACCTACATTCCTTTTAGCTGTGTTATATAGTGTTGTTCATATGCAATTCTCCCTTAGCCGCCCTCCCCTCATCTGTATTCAAAGACTCTTTTCTCCTGCTGTTATGTATCTCCCGTCCTCCTCGAGCGCGGACCTAATGGCTGTATTATCACTGTACTGCCTTGCTTGTCTGTTTGATGTGTCGTTTCTTTGTGTTTTAAACAATAAAAAGTTACGGGGAAAAAAAAAAATGAAAAAAATAATATATAGATTACCCATTAATAAAAAAATTTAAAAATTTAAATTAAGAAAATTAAGCATAAGTGAAGTAACCCTCAAATGCTTAACCATCCATGCAGCCTATGGCAAAGGACTGAACTTGGTTGAATGTACAAAATGGCTGCCAGCCAGTGCCGCATTGTCATCAACAACAACACTGAGCAGGAAGACTTTGGGAACAACGAAAAGACATGCAGACAAATAAGGAAAGCACACTAGATGCCTAGCCTACACAAAAAATGGCCAGGCACCAACCACATGATCACAACAAGAGAACCAATGCAGGCCTATGGGGAAAACACATTGGCTGGCTAGTGGTAACACAAAATTGCCGGCAGCCACATGGTCACAACAAGAAACAGGAGGCCTAGAACAAAGAACGCCATCAGACCTATGGCAAAAGCACACTGGCTGCCTGCACAAAATTGTCGCTGGCCACATGGTCACAACAACAACCAGAAAGAAGGCATGGCGACAACAAAGATGACATGCAGGCCTATGGCAAAATCACACTAGCTGTGTACACCAAATGGCCGTCAGCCACATGGTCACAACAAAAAGCAGGAGGCCTAGAACAAAGAACGTAATCAGGCCTATGGCAAACGCACACTGGCTGCCTGCACAAAATGGTTGCCAGCCACATGGTCACAACAACAACCAGCAAGAAGGCATGGCTACAACAAAGAACACATGCAGGCCTATGGCAAAAGCACACTGGCTGGCTACATAAAATGGTTGTCAGCCACATGGTCACAACAACAACAACCAGCAAGAAGGCATGACCACAACAAAGAAGACATGCAGACCTATGGCAAAAGCACACTGGTGCCTACACCAAATGGCTGCCACCCACATGGTCACAACAAGAAGCAGGAGGCCTAGAACAAAGAAAACATATAGGACAATGGCAAAAGCACACTGGCTGCCTACACAAAATGGCCCTCTGTCACATGGTCACAACAAGAAGCTGGAGGCCTAGAGCAAAGAACTCATGCAGGCCTATCACATAAGCACACTGGCTGGATACCCAAAAAGGGCACCAGCCATATGGTCACTAACAACAAAGAGCACATGCAGGCCTATGGACAGTCCACTGGCTATACAAAAATGGTCCCTGGCCAGCGGCCACATAGCACCTGGAACAAAGGCAAATGGTGGCCTATGGCAAACACACAAACACTGGTGAGACAAAGGAGGCATGGTAAAACTGAGAACACAGTATTAATTCAGCAATGCCAAAAATAAAAAAATTAGGAGGGTTAAAAGAAATGTTTACAACAACTCACATCCTTCAAATGCATTACTCCACCTAGGTCTATACACTGATTGCAGGAAAGAAATATGTGAAAGACGACCAAAACATACATTTTGTATACAATCCAACCTCATCCATGACCTAAATGCTGTTTCATTTTCAACAGACACCACAGAAACAGTTGCTTCACGCACCCATGACTAGCACTGAGCCTAGTAGCTGGAAGGCCAATTGACAGACTAGGCCACATAGTGAATTAAATCAATATTGCAAATGTATTAAAAAAAAAACATTAAGAACAGGTAGTAAACTGTGAAACATTTTTCCTTTACATAAGAAAAATGCAAAGAAATCACTCACCCCCTACTGAAACAACAGGCCACTCACCACAATAAATGTGTTAAATGCCTTAAAAGTACAAATAAATCCAGATGCATGCTCCCAATGAAACAAACAACACCAGGTTTTCAACTTACTTGTGAAATCGCAAATACAAAAAGTCCTTAAATTCAATGAAATATTCAGCAGAAATAATCCAAATGAAAAGTGACCAGGAGATGGGCAAAGTACTGAGAGGAGCCTGCTGGACATAAACAGGACGTTGGAAACTCTGGGGCACTTCCATTTAGTTTGAAAAAAAGTTTCAAAAAAAGACTCCTTGCACAAAAAAAACCAGTGCCAAATGTCAATTCAAGGAGGTTTTAAAATCCAAATCGTCAGTTCGGTGAGATTCTAATGCTTCAAAAGAAAACTTTGCTCCATTGCAGAATGTGGAGTTCAGCAGTAACCCTGCGCTCTCCGCAGAATGCATAGTTGCCGAATTCCGCAAACTCCACGAATGAAGCGGAGTTTTATGACAAGGCTTAATATTTAGGAGTTGATTGACAAGGATCTGTCACAGGTGGCCATTTCATGGAGGTTTGTGGTTTAGTTTTATGGGTAAGTTGTTGGGGGATACCCCACATCGGCAGGAGAACTAGGCCACATGATGATGGAGAGTTGGGCAAGAGAACAGGGATGGAAGGGGCGGGTCATGAAACCTTTGTCTTTGAATGTACTACTTCAAGGGCTGCAACAGTTGCCTGAGGTTTGCTGAAATGCAGGGGAGACTTCATTATTTTCCACAGTAATAGTGTGAAAGTTTTTAGGGGCTTTTAGAGTATCAAAATTGTTGGCAAATAGGGGCAGGAGAGGTTTCCACTGAGGGGAAGTAGCCAAGGCATTGGGGAGATGG
Source organism: Lissotriton helveticus (assembly GCF_964261635.1). Taxonomy (NCBI): domain Eukaryota; kingdom Metazoa; phylum Chordata; class Amphibia; order Caudata; family Salamandridae; genus Lissotriton; species Lissotriton helveticus. The sequence goes on along the minus strand of NC_136067.1, from coordinate 739,989,207 downwards.
GAGTTCTGAATTTGCCATTACAAAATGGATCAGAGATTCTACAGGAAGCGGTTTATCTTGGAAGCTATGGGTTCAGCAGGGTCATATCCAGTGGCATGGGGTGGGCGCTGGATGGCATTTTGTGGGAAGGACAGTGGGATGGTTTTCCTACACATTCAAGGAGGCAAGGTGACAGTGTAGCAGCTATTAGTAGTGCTCCAGATGGCATTAGCCTGGCTCGGGATACAGGCAACCGACTGTGGCACGATTCCTTTCCCATTGGGGCGGCATCAGAAGCTGCAAATAGAGGTTGGGCACAGGACGACTTCATGCATTTGGGTGCTGGTAATTGGAACACTATAAGTGTTATGTGCGGAGGCTGGGGGATGAGGGTAGCTCAGCAGATGCTTCTTGGTGAATTGCTTACTGCTTTTTTGCTTCCTTCCTGGTGCGGTAGAGGACCCAGCATCTAAGGAATTGGAGATTTGGGTAGTGAGCCATCTGTTCATCAAATGGGCAGAGGTACAAGCAGGTCAGAGGGGTGTTTTAATGAATGCCTGTTTCAGATTACCTGGAGGGGAAAAGGGTAATGCTTTGGAGGGATCTTCTGCACATGTTAAACGGTATGATGTCTGGGTCACAGTGCCAGGATGTGCCAGTTGTTCACCTTGGGGAGAATGACTTGGTTAGAGAATAAGGGGTGGTGCTGTTGAGGACTATAAAAAGGGACTTGTTGGAAATTAAGGCGTGATAGGCTGGGGTATTCGTGCTGTGGACTGAGTTTGGGCCGAGGCGATCTTGGAGGGGGTAGGCAAGTCAGTGACAATAGATTGGGTGCTAAGGAAAATCAATAGGGAGATGGTGTACTGTTATAGGGAGATCAGTTTTGGTAGGAATTGGTATTCTGACTATACATTTTAGGCCACATATTTTTTTAGAAGGGATAGAGAACATTTGTCTCGAAAACGGTATTGACGTGTATTTGTTGAAAACAAAGGTGCTAACATTAAACAGTAGGTGGTTAAACCTCACACCAGAAGCAATAGGGGGGCAAAAAAGGGGAGTAGTTTCTCAATCCCCCTTGTCTGGGTCAGGGGGCATGACAAGTTTGACAGGAGTTGGCAGAAGTTGCTTGACGTTGGCAGTTGGGAAGCCATGTGCAAGGGGAGGGTAGGCAGGTAGTTAAAGTTTCAGTTTAGGACATTTGGGGCCAGATGTAGGAGCCCAAATAACGGTCGATACCGACCGGTATTTAGGAATTGGCATGTAGGGGCCATTATTTTACAGAATCGGTAAATTTACCGATTCGGTAAATTTACCGATTCTGTAAAATACCGAATCAGTAATTTTACCGATTCGGTAAATCCAAATGTAGGTGACACTCCTGAGAGTGTCACAGGCCCTTAAGAGTCGGTATTTTACCACACAATCCTATTGTGTGGTAAAATACCGAATCCAGGTGTCAAAGTGACACACCCTGCACCCTTGCAACATTCGGTATTTACCGATTCGGTAATTACCGAATCGGTATTTCCCATTAATTCCTATGGGCTTCACAGCCCATAGGAATCAATGGGAAATACCGAATCGGTAAATACCGAATGTTACCGATTCGGTATTTCTAAATAAAAAATTAGCTACATATCCCTCCTTCATATTTACCGATTCATAAATACCGAATCGGTAAAATTCGGTATTTATGAGTCGGTAAATGTCCCTCACGGTTACTTACAGATTCATACAGATACTCATAGGATGTAGGGGGATAGATAGTTGAAAATGTTGAAATGAAATATGGTTAATAAGTTAGCAGCAGAGTGGGTATGTTTGGGGGGGCCATAAGGATTGGAGTAGGCTAGTTCACTGGATGTATTAGCGAGGTTTTAGTTTTGTAAGGGGGTTTGCCAGGAACCTTTGTGATGTGCACCTGTTTCCATACAGTGGCCTTTTCCACAAACAAAATTTGTCAGCATCTGTATTGCACCCCTCCCTCCCAATGGCTCCACCTTTATGTGCCCAGATTTACAGTACTACATCTGGGGGCATTATAGTAATATATTTTTTATTTTTATGGGATAATTCTGTGCACGAGCCACAAAGTGCTCATGGCATAACGGATACGGTAGGTAACAAAATCCTACTAAAGTGGAGGAGTAGTTATATACCCCCAAAAGAAATAGGATTCTTAATTCTTAATGGAAATCAGACCATTTGCTGTGGAGATATAAAGATTTTTTTAATTTAGTTGGGGTGAAGGTACTTTTTTCCTCTGTTTACAATTATATAGTGCACTCACCCATGCTTCTGCTGCTTTGAATTCTGGGCCAAGGTACCTGTCGGGTAGATTCACACACATTGTAACACAAGGTCTCCCTACAAACCCTTTGGAATGCACATCAAAGCCTACCTTTGCTGGAGACACATTTGCACTCCATGGCGCTTATTTGTTTTCTTCAGAGTCGTCTTGTACAGATTCCATGGTGCAGGGTCTTCCTTCTTCAAGTGGAGTGTTTAACCGGAAGGCTGGTCTGGCATCTCCCAGCAAGGTAAATCAAGGAGGACGTTTGAGCGCATAGCATCTCCATGGAAGGATAATCTTACACTTCAGTCTGCTATATTTTGACCTGTTATGACTCTTCTGTGGGGTTTGGCAAACCCACTGATTGCCATTGGTTACTATCAGTGGCATTCAGGAAGGAGGGCTTCCTATTGGTGCATTTCTGTAAAAGTCCATCCTTTATGTCTTCAGCTCTCTTTCTGGCGATTTAACTCGGAGAGCATTTTGGTTGGCCATCAGACAGTACAGCGTGTGAATGCCTCTCTTCTCTCCACCCTGTTTCCATGGAGTGCTGCTGTTCACATGAGCCATTGCATCCCCTCCAACTGACACTTGTTTTTTCTGACGTGCAGCCTCAGGCAGCGCTTGGACGCCTGCTATTTATTTGAATTGGTATGTCAAATCTGCCCGGAGACTGCGCTGGTTTGGTCTGGCTCTGGGCCCCTCTGCTCGAAGCATCCTTTCTCTGGCCTTTCACATGTGCGCGAGAGGGAAGGTGTGGGCAAAAAAAAGAAAGCATGGTGGAAGCAAAAAGTAAAGTTTTTATTCTTCTATACAAATTGTGCTTTGTTCCTTTCAGACACGCCCTGTCTGCAGCTTTGACTATAAACATAATGTTTTCAGGCTGTTCTCTGCAGAGGACGTTGGTTGAATACGTGGACGAGGAACACTGGCACATTAAATCAAGGCCAAAGCAGTGCACGCTGTAATCGCCGCAATAAAATCAGTTATAACATTGAACATTTAGACAGTGCGCACTACTAAAAGAACTACTTATTTTTCCTGAAAAAAGATGTTAGCATTCCCTACATCAAGTCACTTAATCTCCCCTTACACGTGACCTTATGTAACGTAGCTGGTGCTCGTGGACAGCTCTAATTCAGGTTGAATATGCCTATATAAAACTGCAAAAAAAGGACGAAATTATCATAAAAGCCTGTATACTAGGTTTGAATGTATGACTTACTTATTACTCACAGATTTCTAGAGAAGAAACCCTCTAGCTGTCCAAGTTTCCCATTTAGGACCAGACTCCATGTGATGCAGTGGTATATTATTGCATTACAAATGCATTCCCATGGAGAAATGTTTACCATAATCATTTTGCTTATTCATTGAGTGCCCTAAATCTCCCAAATGCGTTTCCTGTTCAAGAGACAATAAAACATTACAGGCCTCATATATGAGGTTTTGCCGTAGGGAAGCGCAGCAGGCATTCCTGCTGTGCTTCCCTATGGCAAAAGAAAAGGGCAGGAATGTGCTGTATCTATAAGATATGGCGCATCCCTGTCCTTTTCCCCTGCGCCGGCGCACAATGGTCTGCCTGCACCAATGCAGGCACCTTTGCACAATGGTGCACGGGTACCTGCATTGTGGGATGATTATTTTTGAATAGGAAGGGAAACCTTTCTGTACAAAAATAATCACAAGAGGCTTTTCCTCTTTCTATGTGTGCTGCAGATTGCAGCACACATAGAACAAGCATTTGCAATGCGATAGGTCTCGCATTAGGAAAATTTGAGCTATTGGTATTGTAAATTAAATTTTTTTTATTTATGTGTTGGTTTTGTAAATAGCGAAATTAATAGCTTTGTCATTTACAATGCCAATACTGTTAATTTTTGCAAATGTGACACCTATAGCATTTGTAATGCAACATGTTTTGTATTTACGTGACTTGGATGTATTGATATTACAAATAACAATGGCTTTGAATTTTTTAAAATAATTAATACTTAAATAAAATGTATTGTAATTTATAATGGCAATAGCTTAAACTTTTGTAAATAACTTTTGTGAAGATTATGTTCAGTGTATTTTATTGTGACGAAAATCCAAGAACAGAAGTGAAATATTAACATCTTTTTATGACATTTGTAATAAAGCTTGAAACAGTGAGAGAACATATTTGAACCAGTTGTTGTTGAATGGTTGCACAGATTGATGCTGTGGTGGCGCTGAGTGATGTTGTGGTGGCGACGAGTGATGCTGAGGCGTTCAGTGATGATGTGGTAGCGCATAGTGATGTTGTGGTGCCCCTGAGTGATGCTGTGGTGGTGGTGCTGAGTGACAGATATAGTGAGTGCGAGATATAGTGTGAGGGCGGATGTGGCGGTGGACGTGGTGGTGGGTGTGGTGGTGGTGGACATGGTGGTGGTGGACGTGGGGGTTGTGGACATGGTGAAGGACGTGGTGGTGGAGGAGGTGGAGGTGATGGAGATGGTGGTGGAGGTGGACATGGTGGTGGATGTGGTGGGTGTGGTGGTGGTGGACATGGTGGTGGTGGACATGGTAGTTGTGGACATGGTGATGGACGTAGTGGTGGTGGTGGTGGTGGACATAATGATGGTGGATGTGATGGTGGTGGATGTGGTGGTGGACGTGGTGGTGGTGGATGTGGTTGTGGTGGACGTGGTGGTGGACATAGTGGTGGACATAGTGGTGGATGTGGTGGTGGACGTGGTGGACATGGTGGTGGTGGATATGGTGGTGGTGGATGTGGTGGTGGTGGATGTGGTGGTGGTGGACGTGGTGGACATGGTGGTGGTGGACGTGGTGGACGATGTGGTGGTGGTTGGTGTGGGAGGGTTAAAATCTGAAGCACTCCAGAGGCGTTGAGAATCGCTTTTACAGAAAGTCAATGAGACAGGTATAATCTTTCAAAGATATCCGTAGTTTATTCGTGGATTTATTTTTCCTTATTATTTCATATGAAACGTAAATGTTCAATCCTTGTAAATACAGTCCGATTAAATCATAGGACAGTTCATCACATGTGTTGATGCTAATTACACTTTGAAACAAGCAAAAGCTCTTCATCAAGGGGGATTTTCTGGGAAGTAAAACGACTGAAATACGTGTCTGATTCCAAGAAGACAGATTGCGAGCAAGACAAAAACATTCAACTGTAGCAAAATGCTACGTCTGGGGTGAAGGAAACAAAACAACAGCAGTAAAAGACTCTAGGAGAAGGTGCTGAGTAGGGCGCCCCGTTTTGCGCGAAGCGTGTGGGTGAAAATACTGAATCTACAAATACCCGAGTGAATTCACGTGTTCCGAGGCATTTATGTGCGGAAAACAGGAGAAAAAGAAATGTGCTTAGGACACACAAATGTGAGGGTTAAGAACTTGAATGGATCTGTGACACTAATCAGTGAGTGAGCTCAAAACAAAGAGAAGGAATCTTGCTGAAAAAAGCAAATGTGTCTTTAGATGTGTGACACGGACAAAAAAAAGTGACCTATGGACGTGGAAACAAGCATTATTAAAATGTAGCCTAGCCTAACAAGAAACAGCGCGGCAATCGGTGCAAGTGATGCCGCACATTAAACCTGCTGGTTACCAAGTTAAATACGGGTGACCGAAAGTGATCGGTGAAAACACAGTGCTCTGAACAAGTGAATATGTAAGAGTTAGCGTGGTTAAAAAGTTCAGAGAAATATGGCCGTCGGGCATACCTTAGTGCTTGAAGCTCACATTGCCGAAGCCAACCATGTCGGTGTTTAGTAAACGCCGTTGGGAGTGAAGTTAACGGTGTGGTGACTACAAGAAGTACTCCAAGACCCGGAATGCAGCCCCCGGGTCACAAGAAGTAGAAAACAGACAACGTGCTGCCGCGGCGTCTAAGAAGAAAGTGAGAGCTGTGGGGAAACGTTAAGAGCATAAACGCGGCCGTGAAATGGGAGCCGCGAGCGTGGAAAAAAATTTTGACACAAAAGAATGCATGTGCCACGAGCGCTGTGAGGGAGCTAGGCAAGCATGCCAGCATTCACGAGCAGATGGTCCTGTTTACCTATGGACGTGGAAACAAGCATTAGTAAAATGTAACCTAGCCTAACAAGAAACAGCGCGGCAATCAGTGCAAATGATGCCGCACATTAAACCTGCTGGTTAATGAGTTAAATACGGGTGAACGAAAGTGATCGGTGAAAACACAGTGCTCTGAACAAGTGAATATGTAAGAGTTAGCGCGGTTAACAAGTTTTGAAAAGGGCCTTCCACCACGCAGCTGCACTTTTAGTATTGTTGGAACCGTTTGAGCTAGAAACAAAAAATATTGTTGTTAAAATATGCAGACGATGTTGTAAATGCGGAATATCTATAATTATGCGAAAATCACACGACCGCACAATGGTATAATTTCCGTAGCCTTGCTTTTAGCCTACATGTATCATTTGGGCAAGCTCAACGGACTTAGGGACACATACTTCCCCAGAAAGATACTACGACTCGTGCTAGAAACAAAAACTTAACAGAAATATTGAAAGAATACTCAGTATATTATACTACAGTATACTAATTATAATGGTATACCACATGAACAGGAGAACAGTAATGGAATTAGTAATACGAATAATGACCATAATAAAACAGTACGCAGCACAGCTCTGCGATGCACACTAATGGCGGCACGGCGCTGTAAACATCTCAACATAGAACTCAATTGTAACTTTGAAAGTAACTCGCATCACGGTGACAGTGACAACAGGAATAACGCTGACACTCACAATAATCACATTAATAGGTATCATACAGTGTGTAGTGATGCGGTGCTTATATTCAATAACCAGTTTAGGCTGAGCCGTGGTGATATGTTATGTGCAAGGGAGTTATTGGGAGGGGGAGGGGGGGCGGGAGTGTGTGCAGGAGGAAAGGGACAACCTGGGAGGAGAGAGGCAAGATAACGGACAGAGCCCGACTGTTGTGCTCAATAATAACACGGAACTTGAAAAACGGGTTTGTGGGAAAGGAGGAAAAGTAGAAGGTTGGAAGGGAAAGGAAAATGCAGTGGGGAGGTGAAAAAAGTAACAAAAGGGAAAGAAGCGAGGAGAGTGAGAGAGTACATATAGAAGGGAAGGAAAACCTCGAAGACTTTGCATAAAAGGTGAACAACAGAGAAGGAAGGAGGTGAGGAAATGCACTGGGAGTGAAGGAAACAGTGGGAGGAAGGAAGGAAACGGCGAAAGACGGAGTCAAACTAGGGAGGTGAGAAAAGAGAACGAGGTGAAAAGACGAGTGAGAGAATAATCTAGAAATAAGGAAACAACCCAAGACAGAGAGAAGGAAGGGGGTTGAGTAGAGTGGGGAAAAGGGCAAGCAGGGCTGGGGTGAAAGGCAAACGCGAGAGAGGGGCGGGAGGTAAGAGATGAGTGAAGAGAGAAAGTAGGGCTCGCAGAACAGAGGGTGGTAGAAGGAAGTTTCCAGAGGAAAAGATATTAGAAATGGCAGGAGGTGAGAGAAAAGGGACCTTGGTAGAAGGAGGGAATATGGGAAAGAGGAGCTCAGTGGAAGTCGGGGAAATGAGGGTAGATTGGGGTAGATACAACTATGGAAAGACGGAAAAGGATGAGGGAAATGGGGGCAAGGAATGAGCATGTGAATGAAAGAAGAGTGTGTAAAGAGTTAGCAGGGTGAAGGAGTAGAGATGGGAAGAAAGAGTGATGGAAGTAAATCAGGAAATGAAGGAACCCGTTATGGATTTAATATCACAATTGGATGTATGAATTGAAGCCTATAGTGCTGGTGGGGGGGTGGGGTGTAGCGCCTTGATGCCTGGAAAGGGCTTGAACTATTAAAAAGTGAAGAGACAGCTTGTGAAAGGCAAGGGCGTCCGAGAGGTAGAATGCGAGAGCGCCATGGCATGAACTTCAGGATGTTAGGGAAACAAGCTCTCGGCATTGCTGGGTGGGCGGGGGAGCAGCAGCCTGTGGTGTGGGAGACAAATGTTGGTGTGCGAGGCTTACTTTCAAGTCGGGTGGGGGAGCAGGGGAGCCAGCAAGTGGGTGGGAATAGCTCTCGGCATTGCTGGGTGGGCGGGGGAGCAGCAGCCTGTGGTGTGAGAGACAAATGTTGGAGTGCGGGGCTTCCTTTCAAGTTGGGTGGGGGAGCAGGGGAGCCAGCAAGTGGGAGGGAATGACTGAGGCCAAGCGCGCTGGTGAAGCGCCACGCTTCAATACTTAACATGCATTGTGAGAAATCCGCTTGTTTAAGAGAGTTTGGTCACATGTAAAAGGTTCAGAGCAATAAATTGCTGGACCTAAAAACGGTGGAGCAGGAGTAAGACTAGCAGGGGTGAGAGAGTTTTGTGAAGTAAAACATTGGAAATGCAGGCCCTCTAATTAACAGAAACAATACAGCTTTTTACACATATGCATGCTATTTGTAAACACCTGTGAAGTACTTACTTGTGGCTCCAAGAGGACTGACGTCAAGCCACGCAGCTACTTTGAAGTTATTGGTTTCTTTGTGCCCGTGAAGCACACGATTTTAAGAATACCTGCAAAGTACTTTGGTGCGGCCTTGACACCAAGCCAAGCTGGCACAGCTTTCCTAGCCCCTATCACAGTTACGTTGGAAGATAAAACCTGAACTACATTAATGTCCCTAAGCAGCAGGGAGTCACAGCTACACAGGGAAAAACAGGTACAGCCTCATAATAATAATGATGAAATATAAAATGTGTGCTTACAGTGTGCGCTACAGTACAGTGTGCAGCAGAGAAGTGTGCCACACTGAGGAGAGCGTTCGCTGCTATTGCTCTACCAAGGCTTGTGTGCACTAACATTAACATTTGGGCAAAATACATGGCGTTGCTTTGGGCCTGATAATGGTGTTGCTTTGGACCTGGTAATGGCAGTGCTTTGGGCCTAATATTTAAAGGCCATTGCGGTTGCCAGGTTTGTCCGTCGTATTGGGCTTCCTGAAAAAAAGCGAGAAATGCTGGCTCTGCTGGTATCATAGGAAGAGAGCAGCCTCGGCAGGGTCACCAAAGGAGTAAATGAAGGACCATTTACAGCTCCGGGTTGGGAAGGGAAGACTTACCTTGCCGCGCCGGTAAAATATATGGAGCCCACTTAATTACTTTTTGATTCCAGTGGCCTGGTTTTTACTTATCGACCTGGACAAGATGAAAGTCTATACTGGCTCCTTCGGTATTGAATCATGTGACGCTAAGATGCACTAGCATTCTAGCAGCATGTACAGTAACTCTAAAGTATCCTAGCACATAAGATACGGCTGGATGAAGTGTTCGCATCTAACATGGGGAAGCTTCAGATATCTGCACCAATAGCTATTTTATGGGGAAAGATGGGCATTTTACAGCATATGCTAATGAATATTTACAAAATAAAAACAAACAACAAATAAAAGTGTTCAAACCCAAAAGAATAGACAATAAAAATATGTGCATTTAAGAGCCCAGGAGTGAGTGACTGCCAAGGGCATTCTTCACACCGCTACCACACAAGAGGGTGGGTGCATTTAAAGGGGAGCTGCATGTTTTGGGACAACTCAAGCACAACCGAGCTAAGGAAGCACAGAGCTATTTGTCGTGCAGCAGTCTCTGCATAACCTTGATCCAAAGCAAAGGGTATTTAGTCACTGTTTTCTGCCGGCTTGCGGCACTGATGTGAGAGTACATTCACACAATGTTTATACTTTAAAAGCCTGTAAAGTACTTAGCTGCGGCTCCAGAAAGACGGACACAAAGCCACGGAGCTCCTTTGAGGTGATTTGTTTTTGTGTGCATATAAAGCATACAATATCAAGAGCACCTGGGTGCAGCTTTAATACCAAGCAGCAAGTTTAAATGTAATCTCTTAAAAGACGACCAGCACACACTAAACAGTCTAATTAAAAAAAAGTGTGTTTTTGGCCTAGAACGCAAGTGATCTGCAGGGGCTGTAACTTTTTACATTTCATGAACATCACCCGCTTAGCAAAATACAAAAAGAGCATAGCATAAAAATAAAATGTAATCCAAAATAATAATACCAAGCGGACCAAAACTAGGCAACATCTGGAAATATATATAAATGATAACCCGATATTCACACAGTTGGTAGGGGGAAAACCTTTTACAGTCTTTACGCATTGCACTGAACATTAAAACTGATTGCTTTTGCTGGCGAGAAAGTGTTGCTTACAGTTGTTAAATATAAGTTATAATTGCAATAAAATTAAGAAAAAGACACATATAGCAATCTCAAATTTTAGCAGCTATATGCAGACAATTTTGAACAAAAGCGCCTCCTGAGTTGGGCTTATCTCGAGGAAGCGCATTCCTCAAATGCTCCGTGGAAACTAGCTGAAACGCGAGAATAAGCCCCCAGTAACAACAGGATGTTTATGGGCTGTTACCAGAGCTTTTATACACATTAAACCAGGAAAAATTAGAAGTTGATCCCAAAGACTATTTAAACCTATGCACAAAACAAAAAAAATATAAAACACACACTGATTTGCAGCAAGCAAAATAACCTACAAAGTTACATGCAGATTTAATGGTTAAAAAGAAACAACGCGATTAAGATGGCACATCCTTAACCTACAAAGTTACATGCAGATTTAATGGTTAAAAAGAAACAACGCGATTAAGATGGCACATCCTTTTTAGCCCCGGTCACAAAGTAATGTTGGAGAATAAAACGTGAATTAGCTGAAAGTTCCCCTTAGCAGCAGACAATCAAAGCTACACGGGGAAATAGAGGATATATAAAATATGTGCATGGAGCTCACGTTCTACCTAGGTGCTCTAGGCACTTTAGTGCGTTGAGGAAAGATACAAGGTCCGTATAAAAAGCTACGAAGGTTCTGGTGTTATTGTAAGGTGGATGAGAGTTATACTTCCCTTACTGCAGCGGCTCTAGTGGAGAGTCTCAGTGGCACCATTAAAGTATAGTGTACACGGGTCAGTCATTAAACCACAAAAAAGAAGAAACTGATCCCAAAGACTGTTCCAACTATAACTACTGTTCTTAAAGTAAAATACCGCACTGGCAGGGTTCAAGGGGCCCGGTGCCACTGCACCTACTGCACCAACGGTAGGTACGCCCTTGCTCGGCAGTCCTGGCAGCCGTCTCTTCGGTAGCGTAAATGGCGTCTATTTTAAGAGAACATGGGAATCTTCAGGTCACGCACTTTCAGTAAAACGCAGTCGGTTCTCAAGCTGCTCTGGGCCCGTGGCGGGGTGAGATGCGCCTGGGGCCTACTCGAGGACGGACCTTGCCCTGGCGCTGAAGGACTGCAGCCGGCCTTAAGAGGCACTTCGCAGTGAGATTTTTTCCATTTCTCGCAGAGAACAGGCTGGGCTGGGCAAAGTCTGCAAATAAAGCGCCCTCTCGCATCCCTGTGAATTTCACCTTCCCTGTGTGAGTGGGCTGGGCGCCAGGAGGCGCTCCCCGCTGTCCTCTTTATGCTTTTACTTCCCGAGGCACTAGGCAGCTGCAGGGCTTTCTGTTCCCGCTGTCAGGTCCACCTTCGGCGCGGCCATGAGTGATTTGCCGACCTCAGTAGAGGAGAGCAGCGCGCCACCAGGAGGTGAGTGTGTGCGCGTGCCCGTGTGCTAGTCCCAGTGAAAAGGTCCGTCAGTGAATGCCGTGACGTCACTACCGTTCTCAAAGCCCACTCTCTGACAGTGTGGAGATCTGTCTGATGTCAGTGGGCGTCGGCTGATGAGGATGTATTGATTGGGTGAAGAGGACAGAATGTGATTATAAATTCAACAGGAGCAACAAGCCGTGAGCGTGCACTCTCCCGAACTTCCGGTGTCGGGATGTGCACGCTCACGGCTGTCGTGGGGCGGGACTTCCATCTTATGCGCCCACGGAGTGGATGGCCAGCCCAGAGGAGCGGTGGCAGCAGAAGTCAGGAGTGGCGCTGAGGCTGCTGATGCGGTAAGGTAAGTGGGGCTTAGTCGTGGGGGTGTGTGTCGGTGTGTGTGTGTGTGTGTGTGTGTGTGTGTGTGCGTGCTTCCGTGAGTGTAGCTGTGTGTGCGCGCGTGAATGAGAGAGGCTGACGCTGTGATTGTGGATTGTAGAGCAAAAGATGTGCACGGCTGGGGGGGGGGGGGCTGGGCATGCGCGTCCGCGAGGTGCAATTGGCGCTCGTGCCCCGGTCTGTGGTCCCTTCAGCGCTAACTAGGCAGCAATAGGTATTTCGCTGACGCGAGACCTAAAAAGGAAAAACAAGGAGAAATAAAGATATTTCTCCCCGTTGCGCCTCCCTTACGGCTTCCCTGGGGAGGCGTAAGCTTTTGGCACTGCCTCAAATTTACGATTTCTCGTAAATCTGGGGCAGTGTCAAAAGGCCATGAATGTTGCTGGGAACGCCCCCAACAACACCTATTGCACCCCACTTTAACGCAGAACACTGCATTAAAGGGACTGATATTTATCAGGCAGCATTAAGCCAAAATAAAGTGGCTTGGTGCTGCCTGATAAATATCACAGAGGCTTCTGCACCACGGAACGTCACAAAAAGTGACATTCTGATGGCGCAAGGGGCCTCATAATTGAGACCCTTCATGTCTCAAGCATCAGTTCCAAAGTCACACCCTTGCATTTATTTGTAAACCCATATCATGCAAGGGCTAGCAAACACCACTGAACTCTATTTGTTTAAAATGTTTTACTGTTTTTTAAATGTAGCCAAACAGCAGAATCTTTCCGAACGAGAAATGGTATGAAAGTAGCATAAACGTATCTGATGCTAATTATACTGTAGACAATGTAAAGAAAAAGAAAATAATGAATTCTTTATTGGACATATTTCGATCACACCTTCTTCCTTTTGTTTAGTTAAATATGATATGTTCAGTTATTATAAACCTTTATTACAGAATCAAACGTGCGTCTTTAAGGCATTATTCAGTAGGTCAATACATCAGTAAAAAAAAGAGTACAATGTAGAGAATACTACAGCATTTATTAGAGAGTATTGAAATATTCATTTGAACCTATGGTGTTTCTCTAATAAGGATGGGGTATCAAATCAATACTGGAGCAGAAAGATTAAGCTTTGTAAGATCAGTGTTCTAAAAAGGTTCCCTCTAGAAACTAGACACTAATGAAGAGGAGGAGGCAGTTTGGTGGCATACCAGCGTTTGAAATAAACCACCTTTGAGCAAGCATACTACAGTCCAAAACTATGAAATGATGATTTTGCATTCAATCTTTAGAATCATGTTTTGGATAAAGTATTGGATCATATTTTGAACTATACATTAACTTTTAGGGGTTGCCAAGAAATATGCCGTTTAAACTGCTTTGTGCATAACCATATTAAATATTGACTTACAATACCAAACCGCTGAATTATCCTGATTGGGGCCTAATAACAGTCCAAAATTCATAGAGGAAATATAACCATCCTTTGTGGTACAGATCAACATTGGATTGGTAGGATTTGTGAAGAAGCAGGAGAGATCAGAAAGAATGGAACAATCAATAATGTATAGGAAAATAGAAGGCACGAACAAGATACAGTTAAAAAAACAATAACTTTTGAAAAAATTAGCTTTAAATATAGATTCTGAAATAATCTAATTATTTTAGTGTGAAATGGTAAAAGATTTTTCCTGGTCCTCTTCAAGCTGTGACAGGGAATATGACTACAGAGTGAGATTACAGTCAGTACATGGTAGACCTTGCTGCTTGAAGATTATGATTCATGATCTGTTTAGCAACAAATGCAAAAACAACAGTTGATGGACAGAATGCAGAACAATGTCATACACTCACCCCAGTACAGTGATCTGGGACTAAATCCATCGTTTTTTTGCACTCCACACCATCCCAGTTCAGACATGGCCATAGGCAAATCAGCCTTGACCCTGTGCCTCATGGGAACAGTCCAGCCCGAACTGCCAAGCCATGTCTTTCCTGGAGCGGAATCAAGCATCCTAGGACCAGTTTCTGGCTATCAGCCGTCTTCAGCCAGGATAGCTTGACTCCAGTGGTGTGGAGAACATGGGACTGACGTCTGAGCATACCCATCCCACTCGGGGTGACAAATGCAAAAACAACAGTTGATGGACAGAATGCAGAACAATGTCATACATTCACCCCAGTACAGAGATCTGGGCCTAAATCCATCATTTTTTTGCACTCCACACCACCCCAGTTCAGACATGGCCATATGCAAATCAGCCTTGACCCTGTGCTTCATGGGAACAGTCCAGCCCGAGCTGCCAAGCCATGTCTTTCCTGGACCAGAATCAAGCATCCTAGGACCGGTTTCTGGCTATCAGCCGTCTTCAGCCAGTATAGCTTGACTCCAGTGGTGTGGAGAGCATGGGACTCACGTCTGAGCATACCCATCCCACTCGGGGTGACAAATGCAAAAACGACAGTTGATGGACAGAATGCAGAACAATGTCATACATTCACCCCTGTACAGAGATCTGGGCCTAAATCCATCATTTTTTTGCACTCCACACCAACCCAGTTCAGACATGGCCATATGCAAATCAGACTTGACCCTGTGCCTCATGGGAACAGTCCAGCCTGAACTGCCAAGCCATGTCTTTCCTGGACCGGAATCAAGCATCCTAGGACCGGTTTCTGGCTATCAACCGTCTTCAGCCAGGATAGCTTGACTCTAGTGGTGTGGAGAGCATGGGACTCAGGCTGAGCATACCCATCCCACTCGGGATGACAAATGCAAACAAAGCATGCCTGAAAGCCAGGTTTTGTAAACTTTTATTAGTGTGTTTCTGAAGTCCATCACAAGGTTTTCATGCTTTCTGGGTTTTAAGAGCATATTAGTAGAAAACAAGGCATTTTATTGCATCCCAGAGAAAGGCATGCAGGTCGCTCACAGCAAGATGTTGGAGGTGAGCAGAGGACAATTAGAATGTGCCCCTCTGACTCCCCTGCTCCCTAGGGTCTGCTATACCTGATGGTTAGCTGGTAGCATGTCACTGACATTTAGCCTGTCCTGATTTGTCCATCAACCAGCAGTACCATGCATGCTCGATGAAAAATCTGCTCTCTGAAAACTTAACCTGTCTTGAAGCATGTCTCTGCTTTTTTTAGGGGTGATTGGCATGGAGAGGACACGCTAAAACTTGGAAAGTGGAGAAGAGGGTTCAAGTCGTTAGCTATAGATGTTATGCTACATGTTTTGCTGCTTTTATAATATGCAGCTACTTTCTAAACATTAACATGTAAAACAAATACCTGATCTATAATCCTACACCTACCAATCCTTCAAAAAACAATCAGGATTTTTATTTTGGATATCGCATGTCTGCAACATTTTGCACGTCACATTAACAAAGTTTAGTGAGAGAGGTGGAAGCCAAAGTCTGGTACACTGCTTCCCCATTGTATTAAAATGTACATTGATAATTCTTTTGTGCTACAAAGCTAACCACTTATAAGGTCTCAAAGGCGAGACCTATTGGCTATGCCAATGTTTGTTTTCAATTGATAGCATCCGATTTTATCTGCAAGTGTTGCCTCTCAAAAAGGCTCGAGAATGCAAAGAGGTCTACAGCTCATAAAGACGGAACCAAGTAGTAAAACAGCTTACGTACTTTAACTTACCTTAGGTCTTATCTATTTGCAAAGGGATGTTGCAGTTCTACTTACATCTGTGTTATTCACACTTTGAAGTCATTACAGAACAAAATAGCACTGATTTCATCAAGGGCTGTGCTCAAGACCTCAGGATTTGCACTATGTTTGAAAACAATTTCAACAAGAGATGGGTAAACCATGTTACGTTAGCAGTATATGAGGCGCAGTCCTTGATGCGACCGCTAATTACCCATGTTGTGTATAGTTCAATGGAGCCAACAGTATACTGTGAATGAAGTGTTACTGAATTGCCTTTTTTTTGTAAACCATAACATTTGAAAATGTATGCACGCTGTAAAACACCAAAGCTGACAACCGAAAAATTATCATAAAACAAAGGGTGTTTCACAATGTACAAAATAAACCTAGATATTTTTCATAATCCAACTAAAAAATGACTGAAATGCAAAAGGTATTTATTTTAGGAAACAAGTTACACAGAATATACCTTCACAACAGCACAATGCCGGCTCAGAGAATTTCAGCCATGGGTTGGATGGGCATGGAGTGATTAATTTGGAGTATAAAACTCCACAAATGTAAACTAATCAAACAAAAATAAGCAAAAAATTGTAAAACATATTTTAAAATAAATTGAAGCTGCAACCACAATACTATCGTTAGGCCGTAATAGGCTGTTCTCAGGACCAATAATATATATTGCGCTGAGACCCGTCTCTCTCATTGTGGTGTGAGGTGTGCTCAGAGTCCTGACAGTGCATTGGTCCTTTTTTTGCAATAGTCTCAATCCACCCACCTTATGAATGTTAATCACATTTCTATCTGTAACCCACCTGTAATGCGTTAGGTTATACAAGGGTTTATTAAAAGTGCTATACAAAAACCAATACAACTCAACACCTCTTTATTGGATCAGCTGCTTAAGGTCAAGACAAGCAGGATCAGTGTATATATACCAATTATTTTACCCACTTGGCTCTAAAAAAACACTATCCTAAACCATAACAAAAGAAAAACTGAAAATCCAAGAAGTGGTCAGAAGTTGAGTCATTAGTTGCATTTGTGGTTCTCCAAATCACCTTCAATGAACAATGGAATCAATGGGAGTGGCTGCTCCTCGTGCCACAGTGGATCATGGACATTACTGACTGTTAGATCTGGGCAGAGGTAGGTACCAATGTCCAAATAGGGACCCTTGAAACTAGTCAGGGTAAGGGGGATACACTCTTTGGATAACCCCTGCTCACCCCCTTGGCAGCTTGGCATGAGCAGACAGGCTTATCAAAGGCAATGTGTAAAGTGTTTGTACCAACACTCACAGTAACACAGTGAACACCACACATGGACTTCAAACCGGTTTAGAAAAATAAAGTATTTTTATCTAGACTACACAAGACCAAAACGACAAAATTCCAACATACACTGTTCCAAATTAAGACTTTAAAAAGAGTTCAAGGGTTTGCACCAAACTAATCCACAGTCGTGTCACTTTTAGCCCAAAGTACCTGTAAATGCGACAAAAAGCTCCAAACGGCAGCTGCAGCGTCAGAAAACAAGCCATGCGTCACTCCTGAGACCCTGGGGAGGCGATGCGACAACCTGCTGCACGCAGCGGGCAAGTTGCATCGAAACCGGCCTGTATGGGGGCGATGCTATACCTTGTTTGGATTCTGGTTTGCAGGTTCTCCGGTGGGAAGCGTTTCGCACAGGTACGATGCGACGATCTCCAGGGCGGCGATGATCTTCGATGCAGCGCTAATGTGCAGCGCAGCGTTGATCCTTGTTAGACCTGGCACCTTGGTGTGGGCCTCCCTTCTATTTTTGCTGTTGTCTCATGTGTTTTTGCTGGTGTTAGATGCTTTGGGCACTGTGCCACTGCTGTCCAGTGCCACAGTGCAACTGCACCCTATTGTAAATTGATGTATGGATTAGTGACTCCATGATTAGCTGATTTGATTCACTTGTCAGACCCTAGTACAGTGCACTGAGTGTGCCCAGGGCTTGTAAACCAAATGCTGATGGTGGGCTTGCAGCACTGCTTGTGCCACCCACAGAAGCAGCTTGTAAAAGTGTGCCTCAGGTCTGCCATTGCAGAGCCTTTTGCAGTCTGGTACTGCCATGTTGACTGGGGAGGTGCGCCCCCTTGCCAGTCACTAAACTTTGCCTTTTCTTCATATCAGACACCCCTCCAGTAGGCTCAAGTGCAGTGTGCATTATAAGTATAAGGTAGGACGAGCCCTGATGTGTGTGGCATGTCCTAATAGTGAAGTACAGCCATTTTCGTTGATTACTATTGCAAGGCTACCTGTTCCCCTTTGGCCAGAATGGGCAGTTTGATTATTACATCTTAGAATCCTGACTCGGGGAACTAGGTAGAAATTCGAGTTTAGTATGCATGAACTCAGAATGATAAGATACATCTTTTAGTGAAGTTGGTTTTAACATTCTGTGTTTGAAAATACCTCTTTTAGAAAGTAGGTATTTTCTTGTCTCCCATCCAAGCCTGCCTCTGCTAGGTTGTGCATTCCTTGTCTGGAGTTTGAGTGACAGGGGCTGAGGAAATTCTAGAAGAAAGGGTGAGTCAGCACAGGGCTGAATAGAGAGATCTACATGCAGATGGGTGGAAGGAGTTGCACCTGGGACCTGAACAGGGCTGTGCCTTCCCGCCACAATGCTGACTCCACCTCCTGTGATGCATCTGATGTCCCTGCCCTGCACTGTGAAAGGAAAGAAGGAGCCATGTAAACAGAGTGCTCCAGGACTGACCAGAACTGGTTTGGACTAGGCAAAGGTCTCTATGCCTTCAGAGAACAAAGAGAAACTGTGTATAAAAGAGGGGACCTCGATCCCAGAACTTCTGATCACTTTTGGGAAACAAGAAGAAACCTTTCGTGAGGAGAGGAACCATAGAGACTGAGGAGAGACTATTCCTAAGCTGAAGTGCTGCTTGGGGAATTTGGCCTGCAGTGGTTGCCTAACTGCCAATGAGAGGAGAGAGGAACTTTGTATGTACTTACTGCAACTTGTGAAGGATCTCCAAGGGCTTGAGAAAGAGCTTGCCTCCTGCTGAAGTCTCAGTGACAATAGACTTCAACCACCAGCTCCCAAAGAGTTCTTTGGAAATGCCTGCAGTTGTGTTGGGCTTTCTGAAGGACTGAGTGTCGCAAGGAGCTTGAATTCATGACTTATAAGGAAGAAGCATGGCGCATTACTGAGCAAGGATGATGCCGCTGTAGCTGTCGCATCGCAGAAGCGTCTTGCATCACCGGAGAAGAGTGCCGCCGCCGTAGCCTCTGTCGTCGCATCACTGAACACGGGTTTTGCCTCTGCAATTGTCGCATCGCCTCGCTGGAGGATCCCGCATCACCTGAGAAGCGTGTCTCAGGACCTGTCATGACAGAAGAATTGTTTAAGCGCCACACGGCCGTCAGGCATGCACACATTGTATCGCACCAAGGAGAAGACATCATCTTTGTTTTCATCGTACCAGATCTTCATCGCATGTAAATGTAATGTAAAGAATGTAGCAGTAGCAGAGCAGTAACAAACTGGTGCATCCCGTCCCTGCGTGTAAGGGACTATCGCATCACCTTCCCATCATCACTTTCGTTGCATAGCATTACGCATCCATTGGTACAATGAACTCAAAGTGTCGCGTTTTAAGATCCTAAGAGAACTTAGCTAATTCTACCATTTTTAGTATAGTATTGTGGATTTTTGTCGTTTGTGGTCTTGTGATAACTCTATATAAAGAATACTTATTTTTTATATAAAACTTGTGTGGTATCGATCTGTAGTGTTGTCACTTGATTACTGTATGTGTTCACAAATACTTTACATACTGCCTTTGAGATAAGCCTGCCTGCTCGTCCCAATCTAAAAAGGGGGTGAGCAGGGGTTATTTCAGGAGTGTACCCCCTTACCCTGACTAGACGCAAGGGTTCCTATTTGTCACCGGTACTTACCTATGCCAACTAGCCCCACATCTAACAATCCTCTCCTGTCGCGCCCCCTTGATGCTTTGGTGCTGGACTCTGCGACGATGTTTGCAGCAACAGGAATCTTTTCTCACTGGGGCGATGCGCTCTGCAAGCAACCGATGCGTCGGTTCTTGCAGCGGCAACAAGCGATGCGACAATCTTGGTGGTGATGGGAATCTTCTTGCACTATCGACAATCTGCTCTGCAAGCGAGCGATGCGTGCCAATTGCAGATCTTCTCCTTTTCTTCTTTTCCAGCTCCCCAAACAGCAGAAAACAACCTCCAGAGGGCTCACAAGTGGATCAAGCACTCTAGGCAGGTCAGGACCCAAACAGCAAAGTTCAGGGGAAAGCTGGAGGTGAAATCCTTTTGTTCCTGGGACTTCTTAACAGGAGGCCAGCTCTCCTCAGGCCCTTGGACATCCTTTCAAGCAGGGGAAACAGCAACAGCAAAGTCATTCCCCTCTACTTGGCAGAATAGAACCTGCAGGTCAGCCTACACAGCAGGTCAGTCCTTCCTCTTCAGTCTTCCAGCTTTTCTCCTTGGCAGAGGTTCCTTGTTGATTCCAGGATGATCTAAAATTCAAGGGTTTGGGGTCCTCTAGTTATACCCCAAAAAGTATTTGATCCCTCTCTGGAGGAGGGCTCTGAGCCCGGTCCAAACCAGTTCTGGGCGTCTCCTGCCAGTGGACACCTTCTTCCTTTGGAAGAAAGGGGTAGGGTCACCAGCAACCCAGCAGGAGGTGGAGCAGGCATTGTAGAAGGCAGGCACAGCCCTATTCAGGTCTAAGTGTTATCCCTTCCCACCACTCAAGATGCAGATGGAGCTATTCAGGCTAGTGCTGACTCACCCAGCCTCCTGGAGCCACCCCAGCCCCTGTCACTCACAAACCAGACAGTCAATTCACAAACAGGCAGAAACACACAGAAAGGTTAGACAAGAAAACCGCCACTTTCTAAAAGTGCTGTTTTCAAAAACACAGGATTTAAAAACCATCCTTCCTAAAAGATGGGTTATTAAATTCTGATTTCAGGGATACCAGAATTCAACCTTCTATCTCGCTCCTATGGGATGATATGCAGGTGAAAATTATACACAGCATTCCGCATTCTAGCCTATGGGTAAGATAGCCTTTCAAAAGTGAACAACGAAATTGGCAGTATTTCACTATCAGAGCATGTCACCCACACTAGTACATGCTCTACCTTTCACATACAGGGGGGTACCTTGGCCCTTCCAGAGGGTTGTCCAACGTGTACAGAAAGAGAAGGGTTAGGCCTGGCCAGTGGGGACACTGGCCAGGTCAGCATGGCAGTTAGCAACTGCGCACAGGCACTGCGGTGGCAGGCCTGAGACACAATTTTAGGGCAACTCTTGGGTGGCATAATCAGTGCTGCATGCCCACTAGTAGCATTTGAATCACCTGCCCTGGCACACTCAGTGCACACTACTAGTGACCTATTGATGAAACAAATCTGCCAATCATGGATAACCAATCACAATATTAATTTACCCAGGGAGCACTTGCACTTTGACACTGGTCAGAAGTGGCAAAGTGCCCAAAGAATCTAAACCAGCAAAAACTAAATGCAGCACAGTGTCAAAAAAATACAGGAGGCAGAGGCAAAAAGTCAGGAGAAACCACGCCAAAGATGCCGGGTCTAACGCTGACCCTTTTCTCTGAATTCTGTCCTATTGACCTTGCCTGTTCTCTCTGAATCCTTAAAGCCCTTAAGTCCGGCTCACCCAAGGACCCCTGTGTGGCCCGTTTACTATCGGATGTGGCGGATACTTTCAATTCGGAGGTGAGTTTTATGGTCAACAAATCATTGTGGGAAGCGTGTGTGCCGACAGTTTGGAAACATGCTCTGATCCTTCCCTTGCTTAAAAAACCATCGCTCGATCCATTGGCCCCAGAAAACTATCGTCCTATCTCACTTTTGCCGAGTCTGGCTAAAGTCTGTGAGAAAGTGGTCACATTCCAACTTACCAACTTTGTTGAGGGGGCTGGCTTGTTTCATCCGGCACAGTCTGGCTTCCGTGCCTCGTATAGCACGGAGTCCGCTCTGCTTAAGGTTACTGAATTTATTCGGGAGTGTCTTGATGACGGCGGGAGAGCAGCATTGGTCATGCTTGATCTCTCGGCGGCGTTCAACACGGTGCCTCATGCCATGCTCCTTGATCGCCATTCTGAGATAGGAATTTCGGGGTTGGCTTTACAATGGATCAACTCTTTTTTGGAGGGAAGATGGCAACAGGTTTGGCTTCCTCCATGTGCCTCTGTGCCCATGAGGGTTTCCACTGGGGTGCCACAGGGGTCATCACTTAGCCCGCTGTTATTTAACATCTACGTGACTCCACTGATTTTCTTGGCGGAGTCTCTGGGGGCTAAGGTGATGGCCTACGCCGATGACACCCAGCTGCTGTTCACTTGAGCAAGGAGGAGGACTCGGTCAAGAGACCCCATCAGTGCTTGTCTTCGGTCTTTCACTGGCTGGCCAATGCGCAGCTCAATTGTATTGAGGGAAAGTCTGAAGTCCTGCTGTTCGGCTCTTTTGCTCCAGACTTCAGAGAGAGATGTTGGCCTGTCCGGTTTTCCCTGTCCACCTGAGAATAAGGATGCGGCCAAAAACCTTGGCGGTCGGTTCGATGAGAACCTGAATTTCGGGACACATGTAAAAAAAACTGGCTGGCACCTGCTTTGGTGTGCTGAAAAGTTTGAGAAAGTTTCTGCCCTTCCTGCCGAACTCGGCTAGAGAGACGGTTGTTCATGCACTGATTCTTTCTCGCTTGGATTATGCCAACGCCCTCCTTGTCGGCAGCCCAGGCTATCTTGTGAAGAAATTGCAAGTGGTCCAAAATTCAGCCGCCAGACTTCTAGGGGGGCTGTCTTCCAGGCACAGTGCCCGGGCTCTTCTACGGTCATTGCATTGGCTTCCGGTTAAAATTCGCCTGAAATTTAAAATGCTCTCTATCGTGCAACGGGCCCTTTATGGTCTTGGTCCCAGTTATTTGCAGAAGAGACTCGCCTTTTACACCCCAGTGAGACAGCTGCGTTCTTCTTCTCTGCTGCTAATGCAGACACCGAAGTTTAAGCGCCAGCGATTGGGGGGAACTCCTTTGTCTTCAAGGCTTGTCTGGCCTGGAATGAGCTGCCCTTGGCCTTGAGAGCCACTCCTGACCCTCTTCTGTTCAGGAAAGCCCTAAAAACCTTTCTGTTCTAATTTGGTTTCTGAGCTTCTTCTGCCTTTTTTTGCTGTTAGCGCCGGGACACTTCCGAGTAGCTGTGCGCTGAATAAATTAAAATAACATAACCCTTGCCCTAGCCCAGCTCCTAAGAAGCCCTGTAAACAAAAGAAGGGGATCAAATTAAGGGGATTGATTCCGTTTAGGGACCTACAGAGGCTGGAATCCTAATATACATGTGTAAAACAAAAATACCTCTGACACCATCATTCTAACAACCAGTAATTTTGTTCCAAAGGATTTTTTTATTATCCTTGAGATATATTTCTATATACTGTCTAATTTTGACATTTATTTTACAAACCAATCATGCCTGTCACTAGGCAAACTAGACATTGTGATCTTTCCTTCTCTTATCTTTGAATATATAGACAAACAATTTATACAATGTGCCCAAAATTATATACAGTGCAAGACAATAAAGTTGTAAAAAATACAGTGCATTATTCACAAAACTAATAGTAAGTCAAAAAATGAGAAAACTGGAGCTCAGGTACATGTAACATCCTCAGACATTGCATAAGGTGAAGACTGATCCTATTACACTCTATCACCATAGGATGGAACAAAGGCACGTTGATACTTTTCTTGTCCTTGAATTTTACTATTTTTGTATAGCCAAGGGAGAGGTCAAAGATAAGGGTCAGAGCTCAAGGATTGTCCCCTTTAAGGGGATCTATTGTGTCCAATTAAGGGACTCTATTCCAACTTGGTTCTGTGATGAACCTCTCTCGGGTGAAACCAGCGCGTTTCGACCTTCTTGATGGCTGTGTTTTAAGCGAAGGTCTTTATCAGGGATACTGTGTCTTTCAAAAAGGGAAACTTGTGTACCTGCGTGAATTAAAAGGACAAGGAGGAGGGGGAAAAAAAACAGTCGGTGTTGTGTAAGGTATCTCACGTGGGTTATTCTGGAACACGGGGGTGTGACACCTACCATACACAAATCTTCCGAGCCGTGGAAGGGAGATACATTGTCCTTGTGCTTTTCCAGTTGCAGCATTTACTGAAAGGAAAAAGGAGGGCACATAACTGCATCTTGACTCCTTACAGAGAGCTGTTCTTAGTGAGTTTCTGTTAGTAATATGTGAAACTTGGTGTATAGCCAAACGGTTCAAACGCGAAGTGGTTTAAGCGAAAGGACATGGCTGTGAGGGTTCTAAAATGGCTACACAGATCCCTCACTATATGTAAAGTCCAGGGCTTGTTAGTACCTACTGATGGTGGTATATATTTTCGGGGAAAGGAAACCCAATAGTTTTTTTTTTACTTGTGACGTGGTTTGCTTAGGGTTACTACCGGAGGCTGCTCCCCGTGTTGTTCTCATTGGTGCCCAGCAAAACACAGGCATAGACGGGTACCTTCTAGTGTTCAGAGTCCCTCGGTAATATCTTCCTCTAAGGGACCGTTCTCCTGCCCAGTGTATGGGCCATGCTGCGTCGTTGAAACTTGATGCTTTGGAGAACCCGGGATACTACTGAGTACTTCCGCAGTGGGAGCCCTTCCTTCAATCGCGTAAGTCCTCGCTCGGAGCGGTGGGCACAGTATATAGAAATATATCTCAAGGATAATTGAAAAATCCTTTGGAACAAAATTACTGGTTGTTAGATTGATGCTGTAAACAAAAGAAGGCACACCAACAAGGAAAGAGTATTTTCCAAGTGAACCTTATTCCAAGGTTAAGTTGCCCATGACCAGAATCATCTGGTCAGCTCCAAGTCCCAACAGCAACTTACTACTGTCACTGTCAGAACCCTGAGTCACTATTCCATTCCAGAACATGCAGCACTTACAAAAGTATGCAAGGAAAAAATGATTAATCATTGAAAAATGTTAAGTAAAGTAAATACAACGTTACTAATACTACAGCATCTTCCCACATACATAAAAAAGGAAAAATTAAAGTTCTGAATAGCTAGTATAAGACGAACTCATCAAACTTGTGAGGCCATTTTACAATGCAACCTTCTCTTCTTTCATTGCCACCAGTTAAGGACACTTTGGCATCACTTACAGAAACTCTGTGTAAGGCACCCTGTTCAGGATTTAAAATGTCTGACAGAAGTTATTTACTATCCAAACAGGTAAAGAAAATGTAGATTCTCCTTTTTTTTTTACCTTAACAGCCCTCTTAGTTAGCACCCAATCACTTATATTAAGATTCATGTTATGCGAGTTGCTTCTTCCATCAAAATAATTCTTCATCGCCATTTGCATCTCAATCACACTGGTTGCAATGTCACCACAAATTGCAGTGTTCTGCATATCACTCCTAATGTTTTTATATTCAAGCCAAGTAGGAAAAAAATTGGTACATGATTGTTTACTTCTTAGCAATGTAAAAGGTGACACGCCTGTGGTGCAATGATGTGCAGACCAACCATCAAAACATCCTTAAGCTCATTAGTAGCTTTTATTTAAATATAGCACATTTTACAAATTTATCTCCAGAAGAAACACTTTCATACATATGATAAACACTTCATGTGGAAAAAAGCAAAAAAATGGACTTTCATTCAACAACTCTTAAAAACCCACTCACTCTACACATACAACATTCATACTTTCAAATAATATCTTAAACAATTCACTTGTACATCAAATACCAAACAACATTGCTATGTATCGCAATTTTTTGAAAAAGTATCCTCTACACTATTCACAAATAGTTTTACATTTGATATAAGATTCTCATTGATTGGATACAGTGAATGCCAACTTTGAGTTTCATCACTAAGGGCAAATGTTTGGTAATTCTATGGTCTACGCGTTTCAAACCCCTCTTATTCTTGACAGAGGATCTGCCAACATAAATCTTGCATTAGGAAAAACGTGGAATTAGTGCCTCTAGTTAACCATTGGCACAAAAAATCTCACAGTGAAGGAGACCTTCGCTGGACAATAATTTCTAAAGTAGAATGAGATCCACGTGGTGGAGACCAGGAACAAAAATTATCAAAAAGAGAAGCACTACTGATTGTGAAATTTGACACAGCAGTGTCAGGGCTAAACGAACTCTCAGAATTATATAAATTATAACTCCTTCTTCGGAACCCTGCACCCCATGAGGCCATGGCATCGACAACAGCCTTCCTCTAGATATTCCTTGCCCCCACCATTTATCATGAGTGACCTGTCTAATATGAGAAAAAAAGCCTGTACTATTCATAGTTATATTACATATGAGCATGGCGATATACACTGGCTGGAACACATTCTGAATCGGATACCGGCAAACAAAGTACACTCTTTATAACAATAGAATGATATATGCAATATACACTGGCCGGAACACAGTTTGAATCAAGTACCGGCACATAAAGCATACTCCTTATAACAACAGTATTATATGTCTCATATGGAAATAGATCAAAATGAACCCTAGTGGGGGGGGGTGAACAACCTTTACAACGCAACTTTTACCACGCAGTGCCTTTACGACGCAACTTTTACAACGCAAACCATTACAACGCATTGCGCTGGGGGCGCTCTAGGATAGGGAATAGGTTTAATTTACTGTCCAACACCTACCCTACTATCCACGGGGACTGGAGTTGGAATAGTAAATTAAACTATTCACTATCCAGTGCCCCAAAGCACTGTGCGTTGTAATGGTATGCGATGTAAAACTCGCGTTGTAAAAGCATGCGATGTAAAAGCATGCGTTGTAATGTCATACATCCGTGGGGGGGATTTCATTTCGATCGGCAAACAGTATGCATGTAAATGAAAAAGAGACTACAAGTCCCAGACCCACGTGTAAGACCCGTTCCGCCTTAAGTGCAGGAACGCGATATGTCCGTCAAGTGCGTCCAACAGTGATGACGTAATGCGGAAGAAGGATCTCCGAAAGGAGCAAGGTGAGAGACTCGGGACACCTCGGCATGTATTATTCTCGCTGCACTGCAATAGGGAATGAAAACTTTACAGTAAAGGCTGCCTTATTTTTGCAGCAACTACGGAGGTCGGATGCTGCTACCCAAGTCGATAAAAGCTGCCGGTTCTCAATTGCTAGACGGCGCCGAAGGTAAGGACGCATCTCTAAATAAATAGCAGAAACCAAGCATTAACGCGCCCTATTAACCAAAATACCGCAGTTTACATTAGCTGTTGGTTTTTGAACAGGACAATGCGGGCGTTTACGTTGCCGTGAGCCGATAACTACTAGAGAGCAACTCAGAAACCTCCAAGTAAGTCGCTTCCTTTTGGCTAGGTCCCTTCCAACACTGTCTGCATTACTGAATCATGAACAGCCCCAGTCACAGGACTGCTATTGTTCTTTCTTTCTTGTGTGTCTATTAGATTCACTACTGACTAGTGGAATTGTTCGACCTTTGGGCGTAATCAATTTAGGCACGCTTCTGCAGTTGCTAATATTGGTGGCTCATCTCTGAAGTGTTTTGATTAAGACAATAGGCAGATTTTCATATTGTAGTCTTTCATTGTTTTTTGCAGTGAGGTTGGTCCTGACGAGAACCCCAAGAATAAGAGGGGTTTGACAGTTATTAGTGTCTGTGGGCCAGATCAACCATTTTTTCCAATCAGGATTAGTTCTGTTTTGGTGTAAAATATGGGATACGTCTATTTCCGCATCTGTAGAGCTATTACTATCAGGTATGGGCTTTGGTATAGATGGTTTGTTTAAGTCCTTTATCTTGGCTAAGCCAAGACAGGTTGTTTGTTGAATGGTGTCATTCAGGAACATTATTTGTTCTGGGATCATGCAGGTTCTGAATAATGATTCTAAACCTTGTACCTGCCAGTCTTTTGTACCCCAGACAGTTTTTGTCTCAATGTTGTTTTTCCAAAATTCAAAACCAAATGTAGACATTTTTTCAAAAAAGTTTGTAGAATATATCAATTTGTCAACATGTTTTTCATTCCTGTCTTATTCATTATTTTAAAATAAAACGTCTCTGGATCAGTTGTATTAAACCCTGAGAAGTATGGGCATTTCTCATAAAATGTTTTCAAGCTGCCTTTTGGCGGTGTTGGACAATGTTCCCATTGATTATAAGCAAAAACATTTCTAGGATTAGCAGATTTATGCAAATAGTGATGCCCATAATGATTAAAACAATACATTTCTTCATAGTTTGATGAACCTTCTAAATAATCATGTTCTGTAAATTTTGCTGACATTTCTAAATCTGACATCATATTATTAATATTTTCAAAGTCCCAATCATCAGAGAAAGTACTAGGTGATACAAAGTCACTTAATGAAACCTTGAACTGATGTGGATATTTCAAGAGTTCAACCGGGCCATAGATGTTGTAATCAGTAGTGTCCCTTGCTACACCACCAGGTATAGGAATGGCTGTGATGTTTACTGATGATAGTTCTCTTTTTTCAATGTGAGAAGATCTGTGAGGCTTTAGAACCAAGTTGATGTTCTGACTTGCTGTGTCCATTGTACTATATTTTCCATCAATAAATCTTCCCAAGCTTAAAACCAAAATGAGCCAGAGTAGGAGGACAAGTACACCTAACACAATCCACAATTTAATCCATGGTGAAATCAGATATGTTTCTCCAAGTTGATGAAAGAGTTCAGTTATTTTTCCTTGAACGTTTTATTTGCTGGCTTTTCTTCATGTTCACTTGGATCTTCAGAAAAGTCATCGAAATTGATGAAGTAGCCAGATGCAGTTCTGTCAATTGTTGAAATTGCTTCCGGATTTTCATTAATCTTTGGATTTGTATAGTCAGAGGCTACATCATTGTAGATTGGTGTTTCTTGACGAACTGTTGCAATTTGGGTTTCAAGAGGCACAAGTTCCATGGCTTTGATGCATAGCCCTTTTTTATTCACTGCAGGTTTATCAAATGTGATTAGCCTCTCAGTTTTTATAAATATATTTTACTATTAAAAAATATTACAAAAGATATTACAAAAACTCCAGACCCTGTCAGCAATAAAGCAATAATACAAAAATACAATTATGGCAAATTATGGCAACTACAAAGATAGGAAAATTCTGTAAATGAGTTCTGGCAACCTTGAATTGTAGCAAGGTTTGGGCTTCTGCTACTTCTTGGGAGTCCACTGCGCCTACTACTTATTATTGGCCACATGATTGTGGTTTTACC
Organism: Lissotriton helveticus; assembly: GCF_964261635.1. Taxonomy (NCBI): domain Eukaryota; kingdom Metazoa; phylum Chordata; class Amphibia; order Caudata; family Salamandridae; genus Lissotriton; species Lissotriton helveticus. The sequence continues at coordinate 739,960,029 of NC_136067.1, read as the reverse complement.
ATGTCGATTGATACAACTCTGTTCTCCTTTTTACCAGCAAGGGGCGGTAGTACTACTGATCTTGTTCCGCTGATAGTTAAGACGGGTACTGCTTTTCTGTAAGAAGGCCCAAATTCCTTCTTCACCGTGATCTTTTCTCTGACCAGATCCCCAATCTTTGGAATCCAGACAGGTCTTGCTGGGACAGGTGGTTTTTCTTCAGTGGCCGTTGGCTTTAGCTTTGTGTTACTTAGACTTCTTCTTGTTTCATTTAAGTCCTGTAAAACAGCCAAACGATCTTTGATATCAAAGCTTTTTTGTTCCACCACTGAAGTCTGACTATCGAGATCTTCGATAATCATTCTAGTACCAAACAAAAGTTCATACGGAGTGATTCCACCCAGAGAATGTCTTGGCAGATTATTAAGACTAAGTTGGACACTTATTAGATGTTTGACCCAACCGTCAACCGAACCTAAAACCCTCGCAGTTATAGATTGCTTTATGTCACAGTTTTTTCTTTGCACTACCGCATTTCCCTCAGGATGGAATGGACTAGAGTACCGCAATGCAATGCCCAAGCTGGCCATGGCCTCCTTGTAAGCTCGAGAGCTAAACGCAGGACCCTTGTCAGAATGTAGCATGCCAATTGCGTATGTGCCGATAAGGACTCGCAAATCTTTTATAACAGTTCTGGCGTCAACCGAGCGCTGGGGCCACATCCAAATGAATCTCGTGCAGGAATCCACTGCAACCATGATATATTTAAAGTTGCCATCCCATTGTAAGTAACCACAGTGGTCCAGGTAAACACATGCTAATGGTTTATCTGAGATTAGAAGGGGTGAAGATACCTTCATTTTTTGGCATATTTCACATTCTAGAACATAGTTGCTAGTCTGTTTTCTCATGCGTGGCCACCAATATCTCTGTTTTATTAACAATACTGTGGCGGAAACACCAGCATGTGCAGAAGCGAGCCCTTCATGTGCCGCTAAAATTAGTCCTAACCTGTGTTCCATGTTTGGAATTGCCCTATCAGTATCAATTCAACAAAGCAGATCGGACACGGTCGGTGGAGTTCGGGGAAGCAGTTCTAGGATTCTCTCGTCCTTGGTCACTCTTCCTCGCAAGTCACTTGTACCGGCGTTTCCCAAAAGGCAAACAGAAAGACACTACCGTCACGAACTGTATAGATTCTTAAAGCTTTATGCATGCACCCACCACCAATACTCCGGGGCACCGGGTTAGGGATTTCCTAAGTCGGACGAGGGGTCGGGGTACCAGGGAATTGGGAAGTGAAGAAAAGAGTGTTCGCATGCAGCGTGCAAAACTTTACTTATGCCACAAGCCCAACAGTCCTGTGCCCTCCAACCTCCTCCTCCACCGTTCTCCCCACGTCACTTGCCCAGCGCTACGGTCCCAGGTGACCGTAGCAATGGGTATCGCAGTGTCCTGTTGCTCGGAGGGACAGCCGGATACGAGCGCGGTGTGTGTTGGGGAAATCTCCCGTAGGTCAGCTCCGCCGCTCCGTCGAGTCGCGGACTCCGTGCTTCTACTGGCTGGACTCTCCACTCCGTCTCCACGAACTTCGTCGTCTGCTGTTCTGTGCTGCGTAGGTCCGTCTCCTCCCCGGCCGTTGTCCGTCGCAGCTGCCTCTCCTCCGGGTCTCCAATCACCAGACGGCCCACAGCTGAGCCAACGGTTCCCTTTCAACTCCTGTCTGGGCTTCTGTTCCTCTCGTGCGCCGTAGGCTAGACCGCTTGATGCCTCTGGTTGAGGTGGACTACTGGACACCATCTTGAAGTCCCCGGTAGCCTGGGTGATAGGATGCTTTCTATCACATTGCCTCTCTTCTGGAGATGGACGATCGGGCCATTCAGCTGTCGGAAATCTGGAGAGACAATCTACATTCCCTTGGAACTTTCCTGGCATATGCAGAGTCTGAAATGAAAAAGGCTGTAAGGCTAAAAACCATCTTAACACTTTAGCATTGGTTTCTTTATGGGTTGCTAACCAAGTTAGGGGAGCATGGTCGGTAACTAAAAAGAAAGTTCTGCCCAACAAATAGTACTGTAAAGATTCCATGGCCAATTTGATGGCCAAGCATTCTTTCTCCATGGTGGCATAGCGTGTCTCCCTCGGGAATAGTTTGCGACTCAGAAACAGCACTGGTTTAAGCAATCCTTGATTATCTGGTTGAGATAATACCGCTCCCAGTGTCATGTATTCCTATAGGTTCTGAATCGATCCCCCTATTCCTGACCCTATTCTGGTTAAACTAACTATCAAGTTAACTAACAGTCAGCCCATGAGGCAAGAAAAGCCCCCATGATGCAGATACCGTTATCTGACGCAGTCACACTACGGCACAGGAACGTGTTATCTGATTAGGTCATAACGCTTGATATCTAATTAGACAAGCGACATTCCTCCAGCCCCTGATAAGGCATACGACGTTCTCATAACAAATCAAACCTATGACAACCTGGAAAATCCGTGCGGCCATTGTTTTGATTTCACAGAGAACTTTAGTAAAGAATGTGCTAACGAGCAAGTCGTATGACATCTTTATTGACGTATCTATGTCCATCCTTACGTCAATCTCGGCACCTTTAAGGTATAAATATTGCCAATCTTGCCCTATGCAAACACACGCGTGGTGACAAGACGGAGCAGCCATACTTGCCGAAGCCGAGAGCAGAAGCAGACCCCGCTGGCGCAGCCCCGCCTTCCTGACGCGCTGAGAGACGCGCTGCTATCTCAAGCCGAGAGACCCAGCACCGGCGTTTCTGGGCAGCCCTCGCAGGCAGCCTGGAATATCGAGAGCAGAGAAAGAGATACCATTCCTCATTCATCCTAACTTCCAGGTACAGAACTGAATAACCCCTCACAGAGAATTCTTTAGTTATTCACTTGGCAAAAACAAACTTAACTTAAACTGTAACTTTCTATTCCCGCCCACGCATTAGACTTAGGTCAGGTACACGGGGTAGGCGTATTTAGAAACACCAGTTGAGTACGTTTAGTCAAATGTATATGTGTATGTAAATATATTTTAATCATTTTAAACATCATATGGCTCAGAAACCATATCAATGTTTTTACAGTATTATTTTATACTATTGCTTTTAATGTATGCACTTTACTTAACTATAAGTATTGCAATAATATCGATCCATTTCTCTTGTACGAGAAAAGAGACTGATCAATAAATAACATCTTTTTATTGAACACGCCCGTCTCTTCCTTTTCTCTACAATCTGATGAGACTAAGAATGCACGTACTGACTGAGTAAAATAATTGCCTTGTGCTCACACGACTCTCGAGATTGACTCTTGATTAGGGGAGAGCAAAGTTGTCATGTTCTATGGTTGTCAGAAACTAAATCCCTTCTTGTCTAATCAGGAGAGTTAATTCTTTCCTGAACATTCGAGAAAGTTTCTAGCGAACTCTGAGCTACGCTGGCAAACCCAAAAATTAAGTCTAGTATCGACAGTAGTAGACCTAGTTAACGTCTGGTCTAGGCCTTTACTGCTGTAGGTATTATTCCAATGCGCAGAGCCTATTGGGAAAATAGGAGCTACACTACATGGCGCCCAACGCGTTTGGAAAGGGCGATAAAACTAACGTAAGACATTTAGAGTAACTCAGTCGTGCTTTCTCACTCAGACCCCTTTTCCCATTATACTCCAAAGACGTCTGGAGTGGGTGAAAGGTAATATCCTCCAAAACCTCGCAGGAGGGAACTCCTATGTATGGTTCTTGGTACAGTCAACGTTGAAGGATAAAAACAGTCCCAAAATATTGTGCATCTAAACTTTGTTTCCATAAAGAAACCTGATCTGCAAACAAGCATAATACCATCCTGTCTGTAAAATGGCAGAGAGTGATGATGAAAGAGAGGCAGTTAGATTAGCAACTGAACTCGCAGATGCTGATGCTACCATGCAAGCAGCAGACCCGAATATAACACTCATTCCGGTCATTAAAAGGAGATCTATAACCTTAAAACTTATAGAAAATGGACTGACACCTAGAGGTGGCACAGTCATATTCGTAATCGAGGAACACGAATATCGGCAGACAGAGGTATACTATTCATGGATAAATTTTCCAGCAGCAAATGCTGTAACAAAGTACTTCCACTATTACAAAGTAGAGGAACCTCCTGAAACGTACACTCCTTTCGAGGAGGTGGAAGTACCACTCAAATTCCAAGAGCATTTGCTCTTATTTGATGGCGCCCTAATGCATAACAATCACATTACAAGGCTCGGTCCTTTAGGTAGACCAGGAGCAACGTGGCCGGTCTTAGCCGGATACACACCACATCCAGACATCGATAGGATGCCTGCAGCTGAGCTGTTAATACAGCTAAAACAATTACTAAAAATTCATAGACAATTAGTTCAGTATGTAATGCGGACTTCAACAATTCAGCCAGCGATTAAACTTCCACAGCTGACCCCTCACCAGGGGAACACAAATAAAATTACACCACAGAACATCCAATCCTGCCTAGGTAAAGTTCCAGCTAAACGGGAACAAATACCATTCTGGTTGGCACAGAAAATCACCCAAATAGAGGCGGTGTTTCCTGACACCACCCCGCTAGAAAAACACAGGATTCTGACTATATGTCTCCCAATGGGAATCGCACCACACATTGAGGACTGTGACACTTGGGGTACAGTCTTTGCTTCCATCTACACAAAAACGCACGGTGTTCCATCCATTTCGGTAATACCAGATGTGCTAAAACAAATTCAAGATGAATACGGTCCAGAACCTGCTTTAACTCTTGGTATGAAATTACTAAAAGACTTCAAGCAGGTCTCGGCTATATTATTAGCCAACATAAAAGGTGAGGCAGCAAACGTGGCGATCCGCCAGAGGTTAAAAGAGACAGATATAGCAGACCAACCAGCTGAAATTGCCAGAATCATAGAAAAATCCTATGAAGAACTAGGCAGAGATAGTCTAGGTGGAATACCAGTAAAACCGCAACTGACTACAAGTCCAGAAAAAATATTTTTTAATAATAATTCACCAAAAAAGAACTGGGATGGAAACAAACAATCCAATCCTAAAGAAAAGAAATTCCAGTCCCGAGGGAGGTCTCCCAGGCGAAGAGAGAAATCTCCAAACCAAAGACAGAGGTCACCGCAGAGTGACCCCTCTGGGAATAGATATAACCTTAGAAATAGGGATAATATTAAAAAACCTGATAGATATCAAGACATTGATACACGTCCCTCTCAATCTTTTCAGACTTCCTCGCAGAAATCGGAAAGAAGAGGACGATCAGAAGAGCACGCCAAGTCCAAAGACAAGGAACCTGCTCAGCTAAAAAAGAAATTACAATTTCCAAAAAAGAAGGTAGCCAGTATAAAGGTAGTTAAAAATGCCGAGAATACTGAGGACACAACTGAAAACGGAGAATGGGCTCAGACAATGCTAGACAGCGCAGCAGAGGTGAGCATAGCTCGCAAAGTCCTTATGAATCATCTGGAGACAGTGGACACGAATGAATACCTTCAAGTGGAAACTGCAGACACCAGAGTTAGCAAGCCCCACAAGATATACGAGATAACATTACGTATAGAGGGAGATAAGACTAGGAAAATAAGGGGACTATTTTGGGATAATCTCTCCAAGGGCTATGATATCCTACTAGCTGAAAAAGACTGGCCACCAGAGTTTGTCAGAGAGTGCCCTCATGGCGAAGAAGTAATTATGCCTGCCTTCTCGAATCATATTCCGATTCATAAAAAATACACACTTGCTAGAAAGTGGGCAGTGGCCTTAGCACCTGCTTTATATAAAAATCATGTAGGATGGGATGAGGACTCCCCTCCTCACAAAATCCAGTTAAAATCACAACCTACTGCACAAAGGCAGTACCCAATTAAGCAAGAAGCTAAAAAACAAGTAAATGAAATACTAGATCAGCTAGAATACCAGGGGGTGATTGAAACTTGCACCTCACAAATGAACAACCCTTTGTTTCCGGTCTCCAAACCAGACAATTCATATCGTCTAGTTTTGGATTACCGACACCTTAACACATGTTGCAAAACCTTTGCAGTGCAAAACTCACACAGTGCTGCACTGATGAATAACATAGTGCGCAAAAAATACAAAACAACCTTGGACATCTCCAATGGATTCTTTTGTCAAAACATAGCACCAGAGAGCAGATATTTAACTGCATTCTCAGTAAATGGCACTCAAAAACAATTCTGTCGGTTAGCCCAGGGGTACAAGAACAGCCCGGGGGTATTCTCAGCGAGAGTAACAGAATTACTACAACTATATGATGATGAAGCATTATCTTATGTCGATGACATTTACTTAACAGATGATGACTTGGATACTCACTTGAAAAGAGTGAACACCATAATACTTGGGTTTGCAGCAGAGGGTTACAAATTCAACTTTAAAAAGTCCAGAATTGCCCATCTGACAGTCTTGTACGTAGGATATGAATTATCAAGTATAGCCTGGTTGACAATTTTCTAAGAACTAGAAGAATTAAAAAATCTAAAATATGAAAAGACGTATCCTCTGCCAATCGACATTCTTCCTCTACGACATTACGCCTGTGTAATCTATACAGACGGACATGCTCAACCCTCCGTTTGGGGAGAACAAGCATACAACCCCACATGTGAGATTACAAAAGAAGTGTGGCGCGGAGGTAAACTAAGACCTCTATTAACAAAATCACACTCAGTAGAAACTAATTCAGAACTACAAACTGAAATAATAGCTTTGAACATGGCGCTAGATAATGCGGATCGCGAATTCCCGACACTTATAGTGTCAGATTCATATTACTGCGTCAAAGCATATAACAAGGATTTGCAGACATGGATTCAGAACGGTTACAAAGATGACACAGATGCACCAATAAAGCAGAAACTGCTCTGGGAACAAGTAGCTCTTTTGAAAAAAGAACTACCAAAGACTCACGTGACACACTCACTGAGTCATCAGCGTGATGGCGTTCACGTTGTGGGGAATTCATTGGCTGAAGCAGCCGCAGCGGCAGCCACTAAACCGGCTCCCGTAGATCGAAAAAAGCATACATTAAAATACATTGACGGTGAAACAATGCTGGCGGTGAAAACGTCATCAAAAGGCGACTGCTCAGCGTTACCGATCAACTATCCACTCAATTATACATACATAATCGATGCAAACTCCGTCCCTTGGAGTGGGGGATAGAGTGATTCCAAACATGGACAGGAGAAACTTGTTAATCGCAGACGCACACATGGGCGAGGGTCTCAGACACCTTAAATTAAAAGATTCTCTGGAAGAATTACAATCACGGTACTGGTGGCCAGGCATGAGCCTGCACTACACCATGTTTGTAAAAAACTGCCCAAACTGCAACAGAGATCGCAGTGGGGAGAGAAACAGTTTAATACCTCGTCGTATCAAGGCAGATAATATTACCAGCAAAAAGAATGGCTTGCGATTAACATATACAGGCTAGTTTCCACTTATAATGTAGATCACCAGCACTCGGCTGACGTCCGGACTATTATACAAGATTTGCAAGTCTAAATGGCATATACGCTAAGAGCATGTTACGTTTGATCATTGTTTTCATTCAGGCATACCAGCCTGGGGGGAAACATGGCCAAATGAGCACAGTCCAGCGGGAATCTTCTCACTTCCTTCCTGAGGGTACGGGATGGTGTAAAGAAAAAACCAAGGCAGAAAGCAATCTATAATGGAAAGGATATTAGGTTCGGGAGCTGGGTGGGTCAAACATCTAATAAGTGTCCAACGTAGTCTAAATAACTTGCCAAGAAATTCTCTGAAGGGATTCAGTCCGTACGAATTATTATTTGGAACTAGGATGTTGATCTCTGACCTTGATAGTCAGACTTCAGTGGTTAAAGAAAAAAGCTTTGATGTCAAAGACCGTTTGGCTATTTTGCAGGACTTAAACAAAACAAGAAAAGACCTGAGCAACATACAGTTGAAACAACAGCCAACGACCACTGAAGAATCACCACCTGTCCCAGCAAGACCTATCTGGATTCCAAAAGTCGGGGATCTAGTCAGGGAGAAGATCGCGGTAAAGAAGGAATTTGGACCTTCTTACAGAAAAGCAGTTCCTGTCTTGTCTGTCAACGGGACAAGATCAGTTGTACTACCGCCACTTGCTGGAAAAAAGGAGAACCGAGTTGTATCCATTGACCTGGTAAAACCACAACATGTGGCCGATAACAAACAGTAGGCCAAGTGGACTCCCAATAAGTAGCAGAACACCAAGGTTTGCTACCAGTACAGAGGTCCTAACAAAAAGGCTCATCACATTCGAAACGCCTAAAGAAGAACAAGAAGGACTATGCAACAATGCAATAGAACTCAGACCTCTGAAAACCCAAATAAAGACATTTAGCAGAGACACACCAATCTATACTGAAGTACCAAGTGACAATGCAAGAAACAAAAATCCTGAACCAATTGGAACAATTGACAGAACTGCATCCGGTTACTTCATCAACTTCGATGATTCCTCTGACGGCTTCAGTGAATCAAAGACACAGCCATCATCAAAATCCTTTAAAGACAAAGCGAAGGAACTTTTGAAACAACTAAAAGAAACATATCTGGTTTCTCCATGGATTGAATTTTGGGTGGGTTTTGGTGCATTTATCCTCATACTTTGGCTCATCATGGTATTTACTTTGGGACGCTTCATTGAGGGAAAATATGCTAAAATGGACACAGCAAGTATTGTATTGTATTGTATTTATTGCTTATTAAGCGCAACTGCCACCCCCAAGGGTATCCTGGCGCTGAGACCGAAACGTACATCTATCAAAACAGCTACATTACTCTGGGAAACAGGTAGGTTTTAAGGCTCTTTTTAAAAGTGAGCAGATCAGGACAGCTCCTTAATGCCAGGGGGAGAGTGTTCCACAGCGTGGCAGCCGCAAAACTGAAAGCGCGACCACCCATTCTCGTTCTATTAATTTTAGGAACTTTTACCAAGAACGCCGAAGATGATCTTAGAGGTCTGGCTGCCTGATACCAGAGGAAGAGAGTCTGAAGAGGTATTGGTCCCAGTCCATGCAGGGCCCTAAAGACAAGGCAGAGAGCCTTAAACGCAATTCTCTGCTGGAATGGAAGCCAGTGTAGATCGGCCAAAGCTGCCGATGAAGAGGCGGACCGAGGTCGAGACAAGGCCAATTTGGCGGCCATATTCTGTATCCTTTGGAGCTTTAGGATCAGAATCTTCGGAGCACCCAAAAGTAGTGCGTTACAGTAGTCAATCCTACTGAGGATGGAACTACGCACTACCTCAGCTCTGGATCCCCGTGGAAGAAGTGGCAGGATTTTCCGTAGAACACGGAGCAGACCCATGCATGTTGCTGCCGTTTTGTTTACGGAGGCATCAAGCTGCAAATTGGGTTCAAATAGAACTCCCAGATTGCGAGCTGACTCTGCCGCCTCCACCGATCCCGGGATGGACACTGGCCAGAAATCTGCCGGTAGTGTACGGGGAGTTCGGTCCAAGGAGCAGTGGAGTACCTCCGTTTTTGATCCATTGAATTGCAACGCATTGGCTCGCAGCCATGCTGCTGTGGCTGCCATACAACGGTGAAAGACATCCCTTGAAATAGCCTCTGAACCCTCAAATGAAAAAATCAACTGAGTGTCATCGGCATAGTTGACAACAGATATGCCGAATGACTTTATCAGTGCTATCAAGGGACGGAGATATATATTAAATAGGATCGGGCTAATTGCCGATCCTTGAGGGACTCCCTGTTTCACCCGCCTAGTGGCTGATCGAAAAGGTGGTAATGCCACGGCTTGTTGTCGGTTGTCCAAGTAGGACGTGAGCCAGTCTAGGGCCAGGCCGCACACTCCCGCACTCCGAAGACGGCCAAGTAGAACTTCATGGTCCACCGTGTCGAACGCGGCCGACATGTCAAGTAGCACCAAGAATGCAGACTTGCCCTTGTCGACTCGCGTTCGCAGATCGTCCAACACGGTGACCAAGGCCGTTTCGGTGCCGTGCGCTGGCCTAAAGCCATATTGTACAGCATCCAGACACAGATTTGTTTCTAGGAAGTTGGATAAGGCTCTTGTGACCCATCTTTCAAGGACTTTAATCGCAAATGGTAATAGCGAGATTGGCCTATAATTGGCCGCACAAAGAGGGTCCAGAGAAGCCTTTTTCAACAGAGGTGTTACAATGGCCAACTTCCAGCTGTCTGGAACTGACGCTGTGGTCAACGATTGACAGCAGATGGAATGCAGCGGAGGGAAAAGCTCATCTTGAAAGGCCTTCCAGATCTTGTGAGGCATGGGGTCCAGCGGTGATCCTGACGATACACTGCTTGCCAGGATAACAAATTCCTCTAACGAGGGGACGGGGAAGCTGGACAACTGAGGCATACCTTCCTTGTTAGGTACCCAATTGGAATCCATGTTGTCAGACGGTTCCAAAGGAGAGACTGCGGTTGTTACAGATTGATCGCAATTTTTCAGTCCAGTCAGGATAGTCCTGATTTTCTCCTCAAATGCAAGGGCCAGCGAGTCGCACAGTGCCTGTGAGGCCGGAATAGTGGACGCCATGCAAGGCGGGTCAGACAAAGTCTTGACCAGTCTAAACAGGGTCTGAGATTTGTTAGAGGCCTTCGCCAGAGTGTCTTCCAAAAACTTGGCTTTTGCGGCTCTTAACTGGACCTTGTATTCGTGCAAGGCTGCTTTATAAGCTGCCTTATCCTGCTCCCTATATCCTCTCCTCCAAGTGCGCTCCGCCTGTTTACAGCGGAGTTTGGAGTGCCCTAATTCTTCGCTGAACCAGGCGTTAAGGCCCCTGGGCCTGTCTCTTACCTTGCGTAAGGGGGCCAGGTCATCAAGAGATGATACAATATGCTGGCAAAGAGAGGCATAGCTCTTATCCACATTCTCCTCCATCTGAAAGGTTCCCGGTAGGAGTGTGGGTCGAATCGGTTCCCTAAGGAGACGACTCCATTGCCGATTCAGCTTCCTGCTGGTCGATTTATTGGGTCTCCATGGGCCAGGTATAAGGAGGGACAGGACAATCATAGAATGATCGGTCCAACCCTGGGCCTCGACCTTATCTACCACAACCAGGTTCTTATCTGCAAATACCAAGTCTAGTATATGTCCCCTATCATGGGTGGGTGCCTGAACCAGTTGAGCAAGTTGGATATTGCTACATGCTTGACACAGTTCTCGGAAGGCCAAATCATGGGGGCCAGAAGGCCAGAGGTTGAAATCACCCAGTACTAGAAAATTGGTATGCATCATGGTATGGTCAGAACATCAACTTGGTCCTCAAACCACACACATCTTCACACGTCGAGAAAAGAGAACTTTCTCCAGAACTTTCTTCAGCCAACTTCACAGCCAATCCGATACCTGGTGGGGTAGCCTGGGACAACACTGACTATGAAATTTATGGTCCGGTCTAGATCCTGAAATATCCACACCAAATCAAGATCTCCTTGAGTGACTTTACAAAACCAAACTCATTTGCTGATGATTGGGACTTCGAAAGCATTAACAACATGATGTCTGACTTAGTAATGTCTGCTAAATTTACAAAACATGATTATTTGCAAGGTTCTACCAATTATGATAGTATGTATTGCTATAACCATTATGGTAACCATTTTTTACATAAATCTGCACAACCTAGAAATGTTTTAAATTATAATCAATGGGAACATTGTGCTACACCTCCAAAAGGAAGCTCTAGAACCGTATATGACAAATATTCATATTTTTCAGGTTTTAACATAAGTAATGCTGAAACATTTTATTTTAAATTGTCAAACAAGACAGGGATGAAAACCATGATAACCAACACAAAATTGATATATTCAGATTCATTCTTCGAAAAAATGAATACTTTTGGATTTGATTATTGGGACAAAAATGTTGACTTGAAAAGTGTTTGGGGTACAAAAGAATGGCAAGTACAGGGTATAGAAGCTTTGTTTAGAGCCTGCATGATCCCAGAACAAATGATATTTTTAAATGATACTGTTCAACAAACCACCTGTCTTGGCTTAGCCAAAATCAAAGATTTAAATAAACCGTCTATTCCAAAGCCAATAATGTTTAGCAATAACTCTGATACAGATGAAGAAATAGACGTAAACCATATATTAAACCAAAACAGAACACATCCTGATTGGAAACAATGGTTGATCTGGCCCACAGATACAAATAACTGTCAAGATAGATTCCTGAATAAAACACAGGGTTTCAAAATGACCAGGCCAGACCCTAGATATCCCCAAAGACATCACCCAGGGATAATAACAACCTACAGTGTGGGCAAATTATGCCTTCAGTGGCTACAAACTTCCACACTGCCTGAAATTAAGCAACACCTAACTTTACTTACTGATGGTGCTAACTTGCGTGATTTCATAATGGGACCACGCAAACAGCGTCAAAAGCGTTTCATAGCAGCCTCTGTATATGCAGCATACAATGAGGCCTGGAAGGTTACTCAAATTGAGACAGCAGAAAGAATACGGGAAATTGACCGTATTAATTTGGAAAAATCACTTTCTGTAGTGGACAATGGGTTAATGACTCTGTCCTCCAGAATTTTTTCATTGGACAGCATTGTGTCGTCAGCAATCGATATATTATCGCAAGACTTACTGTTATTACAACATGGTCAGTCACAATTGCGTTCTATTGTACAGCTTGGATGGACGAGCTAAAATCTGCGTTCAGGCTATGTGCCTTGGCGTTTAATCAACACAACGTCACTATTCCAAATCTTTAACCTTACTGATAGATAAATCGGTATGGCGCAAAAGGGTGCTGATTATACAATCTTGAGCATTGAAAAACTAGAAAGATTACCAATGACAATGTCAGAACGACCTGTCAGTGAATGGATAATCCACGGAATCATAAATATTCCAATCTCAACCTTCAGGTTTCAATACTGCCAAAAATATATACAGGCTGGCATGTACGAGAAATTGGGGAAGGGGTACCTTAAAACAACTTGGAACCTGCCCTATTCACATGCATGTGTCAGTAATAAAGGACAGAAAGTGTTTCTTAGTGGCAACAATTGTGCTATGTCACTAAGCGGCACGCTTCTGTGTAACGGAATTAGTTTGCACGGAGCCTGTGAAGGGAATTCATACAACCTTTCATGTCACCAGCAAGGCGCACCTGCAACTGAAATAGAACCATTCTTTCAAAGACTCTTTAATGGGAGTTACATTCTTATTGTAGACCGCAGATGTTGTAGTCTTATGCCCGGGACTCCTTATCTAGTCACTACGACGGCGAAGGTCAAGTGCTGTGGACGCTCTTTATTCCCCAGCTCCTTTCCAGACAGGGAGGCAAGGGCATGGCCCAGTTTGAAAATTACTTCTATTCGAATAGATACTTTAAGCAGAATGAAAACAGTGCTTCTTCAGACGCCTACAAGGCTCACGTCATCAAAAGAAACGTATGATCTACAAGTCGCAAGGACGACTGCAGAGATACATACATTATTATCAACTAATTCCCCCGTACATTTCGCGGAAATCCTGAGCGAAATCTTAAATATTTCTGATACCACTGGGGTCTCAAAGGTATTTAAGACAGTATTTTCGATGGCATTAACACCATTCAAAGCCATACTGGGTATTTTTCCAGATTTCGTCCATTCGATTTTTGGCGGACTTCCCCTGATACTGGGACTAATTGCAGGAATCCTATTCTTAGTCCTTATTTTTCGTTATGGCAACCCATGTCACAGAGCAAACTCTTGCGACAATGGAAGATACGATCCTAGCCATTGGATACCGGGACCGGATATCAAAAATCCTGGGACTATCCCGGCTTAGAGACCTGAACATGACTTGGTTTCTATCATTTCGACCAATGTGGCAAAGATGTGTTTTACCTGTATTGAGATGTCTGCTATGCGGAGAAGAATGCGTGTTAGACACCTGTCTGACGCTACAATCGGATGCGCCAGTGGATGCAGATACACTGTTGGTTCCTACCAAGGTTCACGCTTTGTGCTGCCCTCAAAGGCTACCAATCCTGATGACGGCATTCCTGGTATCTTCACCACTACGATTGAAGAGTAGTGAAGTTCAAGATGAGAGCAGCATTGAACAGGTACGACCTTCTGTCAGCAATGCGAATCAGAATTTCAATGCAGACAATCATGCGCACGCGTGCATGGTTACCCCTATTTCCGACTTAGTGGAACTTTCCCATGAAGCTGTTGACAGTTTTTTCGAAAGCCTGAATGATATGATGTTCTCTCCAGAACAGAAATAGAGACTTTTGAGTAGACTCGCACACGGCGTTCCCTGAATTCGGCCTTCAACTTTAAAAATAAAGTCACATGAACAATTTTTCCCACCAGTTCACGGACAACAATTTTGTAGCAGCCCCAAATTAATTTTTTTACAAAATTTTCGGGACACTTATCTTCTGCTTAAAGTAAGAAACTATTCCTAGAGAACTAAGATTTCTATTTTTAGATACTTTATAAACTTTAGTTGCCCGCTGGGATGTTCAAACTTTTTTATTATGTGATGAAATGGTCTCGAACTTTCTTTCTGTATAGCCATATTAAGAGACATTTCATGTGTATTTCTCATATACCAAATGAGCAATAATGTCTACAAATGCGTGTTTACTTTAGCGTTTAATTCATAGCTTAAGTGCATACAATATATATGACTGCAATTTTTTCAGTATATTTGAAAATTTCAAAATGCATTTATGTATTTTGGGGTGGTAAGGTATACACTATACTCTATAGTATGTTGTACTATGTTATACTATGCATAGATTAGTAAATATGACCATAGTTAGCGTGGAGTGGGTGTCATGTATTCCTATAGGTTCTGAATCGATCCCCCTATTCCTGACCCTATTCTGGTTAAACTAACTATCAAGTTAACTAACAGTCAGCCCATGAGGCAAGAAAAGCCCCCATGATGCAGATACCGTTATCTGACGCAGTCACACTACGGCACAGGAACGTGTTATCTGATTAGGTCATAACGCTTGAGATCTAATTAGACAAGCGACATTCCTCCAGCCCCTGATAAGGCATACGACGTTCTCATAACAAATCAAACCTATGACAACCTGGAAAATCCGTGCGGCCATTGTTTTGATTTCACAGAGAACTTTAGTAAAGAATGTGCTAACGAGCAAGTCGTATGACATCTTTATTGACGTATCTATGTCCATCCTTACGTCAATCTCGGCACCTTTAAGGTATAAATATTGCCGATCTTGCCCTATGCAAACACACGCGTGGTGACAAGACGGAGCAGCCATACTTGCCGAAGCCGAGAGCAGAAGCAGACCCCGCTGGCGCAGCCCCGCCTTCCTGACGCGCTGAGAGACGCGCTGCTATCTCAAGCCGAGAGACCCAGCACCGGCGTTTCTGGGCAGCCCTCGCAGGCAGCCTGGAATATCGAGAGCAGAGAAAGAGATACCATTCCTCATTCATCCTAACTTCCAGGTACAGAACTGAATAACCCCTCACAGAGAATTCTTTAGTTATTCACTTGGCAAAAACAAACTTAACTTAAACTGTAACTTTCTATTCCCGCCCACGCATTAGACTTAGGTCAGGTACACGGGGTAGGCGTATTTAGAAACACCAGTTGAGTACGTTTAGTCAAATGTATATGTGTATGTAAATATATTTTAATCATTTTAAACATCATATGGCTCAGAAACCATATCAATGTTTTTACAGTATTATTTTATACTATTGCTTTTAATGTATGCACTTTACTTAACTATAAGTATTGCAATAATATCGATGCATTTCTCTTGTACGAGAAAAGAGACTGATCAATAAATAACATCTTTTTATTGAACACGCCCGTCTCTTCCTTTTCTCTACAATCTGATGAGACTAAGAATGCACGTACTGACTGAGTAAAATAATTGCCTTGTGCTCACACGACTCTCGAGATTGACTCTTGATTAGGGGAGAGCAAAGTTGTCATGTTCTATGGTTGTCAGAAACTAAATCCCTTCTTGTCTAATCAGGAGAGTTAATTCTTTCCTGAACATTCGAGAAAGTTTCTAGCGAACTCTGAGCTACGCTGGCAAACCCAAAAATTAAGTCTAGTATCGACAGTAGTAGACCTAGTTAACGTCTGGTCTAGGCCTTTACTGCTGTAGGTATTATTCCAATGCGCAGAGCCTATTGGGAAAATAGGAGCTACACTACACCAGTCCTTTATCTGAGGCGTCTGTTTGCAACACAAAAGTCTTTTTGTAATCGGGACAAGTCAAAATTGGAGCTTGGCACAGTATAGTCTTTAGGGTTTCAAAATTCTTCTCTTGTGTTGGGCCCCACCCGATTTTTGCTCTTGAAGGTTTTCCTCTCAATAAGTCTGTGAGAGGGCTGGCCACATCAGATAACTGGGGAATGAATCTTCGATAATATCCAACTAACCCTAGGAAAGCTCGTACTTCTTTTCTTGTGGTTGGTCGGGGAATGTTTCTGATAGCTTCCAGTTTGTCAACTTGGGGTTTTAAGGTTCCTTCACTGATGGTGTAACCTAAATAATTTATCTGATGTTTACCCAAAGGGGTCTTCTTTGGATTCATAGTTAATCCTGCCTGGGCCAAGGTTTCAAATACGTTTTCTAAATGTTCTAGATGTGTTTTCCAATCCGGGCTGTATACAACAATGTCGTCCAGATAAGCCAGGGCATAATTGTGATGGGTTTTTAGTAATATGGCCATAAGTCTCTGAAAGGTAGCCGGGGTTCCATGTAGCCCAAATGGCATCACTTTGAATTGATATAACCCTGAGGATGTAGAAAAGGCTGTTTTCTCTTGAGCTGTTTCCGTCAGGGGTATTTGCCAATAGCCCTTGGTTAAATCAATGGTGGACATCACCCTAGCCTCCCCCAGTTTCTCAATTAGTTCGTCTACTCGAGGCATGGGATAATTGTCAAATTTCGAATGAGCATTCACTTGGCGAAAGTCAATGCAGAAACAGATGCTGCCGTCCGGTTTTGGTACCAAAACTATGGGAGATCGCCAATTACTCTTGGAAGGTTCAATGATACCGGCCTGGAGCATCTTTTCTATTTCTTGTTCTACTGCCTCCCTCCTAGCCTCAGGTATTCGGTAGGGTCTCACATTCACCACTCTTCCTGGGGCGGTAACAATATCATGGGCTACCAGGGACGTCTTCCCTGGTTTTCCTGAACTACGTTCGGGATACTGGTCAAGTAACTGTTCCAACTGTCGTTTTTCTTCTACAGATAATCGGGGACCCATGGCTGGCCGTTCCTCCTGTCCACCCCTCCCCATCTCCTGAGGTAACTCTAGTGGAGTGATGGTCACATGATTTATGGATTGGACTACCTCGGCCTCTGGGGATCCTGTACTTGGTTCTTCCCATTTCTTCAGTAAATTAATGTGGTATGTCTGCCCCACCTTGTTAGTTTGTGGTACTGCTACTCTGTATGAAACGGGTGTAACTTTCTGGATAATGGTATATGGTCCTTGCCAGGTTGCCAATAATTTCTTTTCGGAAGAAGGGAGCAAAATCAGTACTTTGTCTCCCACCCTCAGTTCCATCAACTGGATTGTTTTATCATACTGCTCTTTTTGTCTACTTTGTGCTTTGTCCATGTTTTGGTGGACAGTATCCCATAGTGTGGCTAAGGTTTCTTTAAGGGTCTGCATATATCCTAACAGTGGTTTCCCCTCATCCTCCTCCTCAGTCCACTGCTCGGCTGCCATGTCGAGTAAAGTACGGGGTTTTCTCCAAAACAACAACTTGAATAGGGAGAATCCCGTGGATTTCTGTTCATGTGTTCTAATGGCAAAGAGTACTAGAGGTAACTTTCTGTCCCAATCCTTCCCTGTCTCACTTATCAGCTTCTTCAGGATGGTCTTAACCGTTCGGTTGTATCTTTCCACCAAACCGTCGGTCTGGGGGTGATAGACTGCCGTTGTAATCTGTTGAACTCCCAAAAGGGAACATACTTCCTTCATGAGTTTTGCCATAAAAGGGGTTCCCTGATCTGTCAACAATTCCAACGGAAATCCTACTGGGGAGAAGAACGATATCATAGCCTGAGCCACAGTTAGCGTAGTCATGCTGGTCAGAGGTATAGCCTCCGGATATCTTGTTGCATAGTCTACTAGCACTAAGATATATTGATGTCCTCTGGCTGAAGGAATTAACGGACCTACCAAGTCCATCCCTACACGCTGAAATGGTACATTGATAAGGGGTAAGGGACAAAGGGGTACTTTCTTGTCTCTGGAAGGATTTACCAACTGACATTTTGGACATGTAGCACAAAACCTAGCAGTTTCTCTATACACCCCCGGCCAGTAAAATCGATCCAGCAAATATTTCAAAGTTAATTCCTGTCCGTAGTGACCCCCACCCGTCTGGTTGTGTGCTAATTGCAAAGCTTGTTCTCGAAAGGCTACGGGTTCCAATAACTGTTCTACTTTTCCAGTTGCTCCTTCACTTACTCGATACAGTAACCCTTGTTTTATACAAAAATAGGGTCCAACCTTCTCTGAGTCATTCTCTTGTACTTGATTCCAGGCATTCGTGAGGGTGCTGTCATCTTTCTGAGCTGTACGGAAGCTTCGTGCAGGAGTGTCTCCATGCTCTGGGGAAGAAAGTAAACATGAAGCAAAAGACTGACAGGCATTGTTATATCGCTCTTTGTCTCTTCTCTTTTCATTTTTTGATTTCTGCTCTCGGTATCTGGGCTGAACTAGGGTTTCACCAGAAAATGGAGCCTCCTGTAGCCATTCCGCTCTGCCTTCTTGTTCCGAGGCTTCCATTAGATAGTCATGAAATTTGGGCAGGTCTGTTCCTAACAAAATATTCTCAGGAAGTCGGGAAACTACTCCCACTCTCCGGACTTGTGGATAACCGTCTATTTCAAGCAAGACTTCGGCTAAAGGATATTCCTTAACATCTCCATGAACACATGACACTAGAACAGTTTCTCCCTCACATAGAGAATTCAGGGGTACCAAATCTTGTTCTACTACTGTGTGGTGGCACCCGGTGTCTAGCAAAGCATCAATAGGTTTCCCATTTAATCGGATAGTTTTCTTGTATGTTTTCCTACATAGACCTGTAACCAAAACTCTCCCTCCATTGGCTCGGATCGATCATTGTTTAAGGGACAGTTTCGTGATATATGTCCCCACTCTGCACATTTGAAACATTGCGGTCCTACCTGAATAGGAGAATTGGGCTTTGGGAAAGGTTTTGGTGTGGGTCTAGTGGTATTAAAGGGGCGTTTTTCTAAACTATCATTGGGAGCTCAGGGTGCAGGTTTAGGAAATACTATGGGGGTTCTCCCAGTAGAGGCTTTGAAGTCTGGAGACCTGTGATAAGCACACACTAGCTCGATAGCAGATTGGGATGTTAATCCAGGATGTTGCTTTAACCAGGCTCTAGTATTTGCAGGTAACGCCTCTAGATATTGTTCTAGAAAAACTTGCTCCGTAACCTCTTCCATGGTGGCAGTACTAGGTTGCAGCCACCGGCTTCCCAAATCTCTGACTCTGTAAAATAATGCTCGGGGATTGTCACCTGTAACCCACTTCTCCTTACGAAAACGGGCCCTATAATACTCTTGGTCGCACCCTAATCTTTCGAGGATTGATTTCTTTATCTCGGGGTAGGGAGTTACTCCCGCTGGGTTAGCCGCTTGGTACACTGCCTGTAGTTCCCCAGATAATAATGGTGCTATATATTGTCCCCACCTTTCTGCAGGCCAAGTAGCGGTGGTAGCAACCCTTTCAAAATTGGTGAAGAAGAAGTCAGGGTCTTCTCCTTCTTGGAACTTTTGTAACACACTACCGGGAAAATTAGGGTGAACCCGGGCATTAGAAATTACATCTGTAAGACGGAGAAAAGCTGTGTCCTGAACTTTCTGGTTACTTGTTAACAATGTTGCTTGTTCTCTCAAAGCCGTTTGAAATGCCTCTCTTTCTTTTCGTGCATTCTCATTCTGTTGCTCAAACACTAATTGCAAATGTCTCTGACCTTCTGCCAGCTGCGTTATCATATCTTGCACAGTCACTGGTTGCGTCATTTTGTATCAAATGGCAGTATCCCACTTCTGACACCACTGTAAGCGTTTCTCTCCCTGGTGCTTAATTAACTCTTTCACACAGTCATTGACAGTAGCAACATAAGCTTTTTATTCAGCCGTCAAAGGATAAATTGTTCAGAGAAACTCAGTATCAATTCAACAAAGCAGATCGGACACAGTTGGTGGAGTTCGGGGAAGCAGTTCTCGGATTCTCTCGTCCTTGGTCACTCTTCATCTCAAGTCACTCATACCCGCGTTTCCCAAAAGGCAAACAGAAAGACACTACCATCACGAACTGTATAGATTCTTAAAGCTTTATGCATGCACCCGCCACCAATACTCCGGGGCACCGGGTTAGGAATTTCCTAATTCGGACGAGGGGTCGGGGTACCAGGGAATTGGGAAGTGAAGAAAAGAGTGTTCGCATGCAGCGTGCAAAACTTTACTTATGCCACAAGCCCAACAGTCCTGTGCCCTCCAACCTCCTCCTCCACCGTTCTCCCCACGTCACTTGCCTGGGGCTACGGTCCCAGGTGACCGTAGCAATGGGTATCACGGTGTTCTGTTGCTCGGAGGGACAGCCGGATACGAGCGCGGTGTGTGTTGGGGAAACCTCCCGTAGGTCAGCTCCGCCGCTCCGTTGAGTCGCCGACTCCGTGCTTCTACTGGCTGGACTCTCCACTCCGTCTCCACGAACTTCGTCGTCTGCTGTTCTGTGCTGCGTAGGTCCGTCTCCTCCCTAACCCTGGGCGTAGTGTGCGGAGTGGGGCTCCGCGGAGCTACGCGAAGTGGGCGCAAAACTACGCCCACCCGCGCACTCCGCGTAGCCCCACTACGCGCCGCCCGCCTCCCTCCCGCCCTCCCTAAATACTTAAATAAAAGGATAGAAAGCTTTTAAAAACACTTACCTTGTCCGCCGCGTCCCCGGGGCTCCCTCTCCCCGTCCCTGGATTCGCGCCGCCACCGATTCAGATACTAATGCGCATGCGCGGGCACCCGCGCATGCGCATTTCTCATGAGAAATGCGCATGCGCGGCCGCCCGCGCATGCGCATTAGTATCCGAAATGGCGGCGCAAATCCAGGGACGGCGAGAGGGAGCCCCGGGGACGCGGCGGACAAGGTAAGTGTTTTTAAAAGCTTTCTATCCTTTTATTTAAGTATTTAGGGAGGGCGGGAGGGAGGCGGGTGGCGGCCGGCTACGCACTGTCTGCGGAGCGCGCGTAGTGCCGCCTGGCTACGCCCGCTACGCAAAATGCGTAGGAGACGGCACTACGCGCACTCCGTGCACGGAGCGTAGCTGGCCGCCCACCCTTACTCCTCCCCAGCCGTTGTCCGTCGCAGCTGCCTCTCCTCCGGGTCTCCAATCACCAGACGGCCCACAGCTGAGCCAACGGTTCCCTTTTAACTCCTGTCCGGGCTTCTGTTCCTCTCGTGCGCCGTAGGTTAGACCGCTTGATGCCTCTGGTTGAGGTGGACCACTGGACACCATCTTGAAGTCCCCGGTAGCCTGGGTGATAGGATGCTCTCTATCACACCCCCACTCCAGGGATTACAGCAAAAGGAACATTATTCGCATCAGTTTTGTATGAGTACTTTACTGGAAAGCCTTTTGGGAGTGTCTTACCACTGTCTTTTACTGAAGCACTGACAGCTTGCATTATCTCACTGTCTATTTTTGTTTTTGACTGGGTAATGGCAGCTACGGAAGCCGTTTGCACAGCTGCCTTCGCGCCCTCATCAGCCAATGAATTCCCTGCAACGTGAACGCCATCACGTTGATGACTCAGTGTATGTATCACGTGAGTCTTTTGTAGTTCTTTCTGTAAAAGAACTACTTGTTCCCAAAGCATTTTATGCTTGATTGTGCCACCTTTTGCATCTTTGAAACCGTTTTGAACCCAGTTCTGCAAGTATTCTTGTAAGACTGGACGCAATAATACGAATCGCACACTATTAGTGTGGGGAATTCGTGATCGGTATTTTCACGCGCCATCTTGAAAGCCTGAAGTTCAGCTCGCTGGGCTGTACAATCTCCTAGTGATTGAGTTTTAGTGACCAGGGGTCTAAATTTTCTTTCGTGCCACCAACCTTTAACGATCGCGCACGCAGCACTATAAGCTTGTTTACCCCCAACTGCGGATTGTGCTGAACCGTAGGTATATATTATACAGCCGTAATGTTCGAGAGGCAGAATTTCAGTCGGCAGAGGACATTCATATTCGTATTGGAGAAATTCTTGCATTTTTAAGTTAGGATCAAATTCGTATACTACGTCTGATGCAGCAAGAGAATTAACCCATTGTATCCATCTCGGATGTAACGCTTTAGCATTCGGAATGCTGGCTTTTGTTATTGCCTCTAGGGCAGGTATCGGTGTAACGATTATTATACGTTTACCTTGTGCGAGGGCTCTTTCTTTTGCTACAGCAGTTTGGACCGCAGTCAGAATTTTTTCAGTAGAACTTAAATTCATTTCAGCTTGTGTGTACAAGTGTGATTTATAAGCTATTGGTACAGTTTCTCCCTCATTAGAGGTGAGGTACGTAAATCCACATCTTCCTGGGATGACTCAGGTTACAAGGTTGCGTTCGTTTGCGCGTGTTTGCAGTTTTGTTTTAGTTAACATCTCTGTTTGAATTGATCGTAACATTTTTGTGTGTTTCAGAGTCCAATTAATTGGTTTGAAATCAGGTTTTATTAATTCGTAGAGAGGTTTAACCCTCTCTGCGTTGTTTAGAATGTAAGTTCTTCCGAAATTCAGTTAACCTAGAATTGATTGTAAGTTTTTCAGCGTTTTTGGAGCTTGGAGTACTGCACATTTCTCTAAGAAGTTGTCTGCTAGGCTTTTGCCTTCACTTGACAACTCATATCCTAAAAATAGGACAGTGAGGTGGGCAATTCATGACTTTTTAAAGTTGAATTTGTACTCTTCAGATGCGAACCCAAGTTTAATGGTGTTCACTCTTTTCAAGTGTGTCTCCAGATCATCGTCTGTAAAATAGATGTCATCGACATAAGATAATGCCTCATCATCATGCATTTGTAGTATTTCTGTTACCCTGGTTGAAAATATTTGTGGGCTGTTCTTGAATCCCTGGGGGAGATGATAGATTTGCCTTTGGGCACCCATACTGAAGAAAGCGGTCAAGTACCTGCTTTCTGGTGCTATGTTTTGACAGAAGAAACCATTTGAAATATCTAAGGTCGTTTTATATTTTTTGCGCCAATGTTATTCATTAGTGCTGCACTGTGTGAGTTTTGTACTGCAAATGTTTTGCAACAAGAGTTTAGGTGTCTGTAGTTCATGAATTGTCTGGTTTGGAGACAGGAAACAAAGGGTTGTTCATTTGTGAGGGGCATGTTTCAATCACCCCCTGGTATTCAAGTTGATCTAAGATCTCCCTGACTTGTTTCTTAGCTTCTTGCTTAACAGGATACTGCCTCTGTGCAGTAGGTTGATTTTGTAACTGAATTTTATGGTGAGGAGAATACTCATCCCATCCTACATGATTTTTGTATAATGCAGGGGCTTGGGCCCCTGCCCATTTTCTAGCATATGTGTATTTTTTATGAATTGGAATGTGATTTGAGAAGGCAGGCATAACCATTTCTTCGCCATGTGGGCACTCCCTGACAAACTCTGGTGGCCAGTCTTTCTCTGCTAGCAGGATATCATAGCCTTTTGATAGGTTCTCCCAAAAGAGACCTCTTATTTTCCTAGTTTTGTCCCCTTCACGTAATGTTATTTCATATAATTTATGGGGTACACTAACTCTGGTGTCTGCAGTTTCCACCTGAATGTATTCATTCATGTCCACTGTCTCCAGAAGATTCATCAGGATTTTGCGAGCTATGGTCACTTCTGCTGCGCTGTCTAGCATTGTCTGGGCCCATTCTCCGTTCTTGAGCTGTGTCCTCAGAATCCTCGGCATGTTTTATTTTAATACTGGCTACCTTCTTTTTGGGAAATTTTATTTTTTTACTTTGATGAGCAGCTTCCTTGTCTTTGGACATGATGCGCTCTTCTTTATGTTCTGACCGTCCTCTTCTTTCCGATTTCTGTGAGGAAGTCTGAAAAGATCGAGAGGCACGTGTATCATTATCTTGATATCTGTCAGGTTTTCTTAAATGATCCCTATTTCTAAGGTTGTATCTTTTTTCAGAGGGCTCCCGTTGTGGAGACCTGCCCCCCCATTGTGGAGATCTATTTCTCCGTTGGGGAGACCTTCCTCTGGACTGGAACTGTTTTTCTCTGGGAGTGGTTTGTTTATTACCCTCCCACTTCTTTTTTGGAGTAATGAGATTATTCTTAATAAAGCTCTTTTCAGGATTTTCAGTTAGTTGTAGTTTTAGTGGTTTCCCACCCAAACTATCTCTACCTAATTCTTCATAGGATTTTTCAATTATTCTGGCAAGTTCAAAATATTGTTCTGCTATATCTGTTTCTTTCAATTTTTGGCAGATCGCCACAGATGCTGCTTCTCCTTTTATGTTGGCTAATAGTATAGCCGAGACTTGCTTAAATTCCTTCAGTAATTTCATACCTAGATTTAAAGCAGGCTCCGGACTGTATTCATTTTGAATCTGTCTTAGTACGTCTGGTATAACCGCCATAGACGGAACACCATGTGTTTTTGTGTATATGGAAGCAAAGATTGTTCCCCAAGTGTTACAGTCCTCCACATGTGGTGCGATCCCCATTGGTAGACAGATTGTCAGAATTCTGTGTTTCTCATTAGGTGTAGTATCAGGAAATACTGCCTCTATTTGAGTAATTTTTTGAGCTAACCAGAAGGGAATTTGTTCCCGTTTTGCGGGTAATTTGCCAATGACTGATTGAATAGTCTGTGGTGTAATGTTATTTGTGTTCCCCTGGTGAGGGGTGTGCTGTGGAATTTTTTATTGCTTGTTGGACTGTTAAAGTCCGCATGACATATTGGACCAATTGTCTATGTATTTTAATTAATTGTTTTAGCTGAACTAAAAGTTCTCCGTTTGACATTCTTTCAATGTCAGGTTGTGGGGTATAGCTGGCTAGAAACGGCCATGTGGCTCCTGGTCTACCTAGTGGACTGAGCCTGGTGATGTGATTTTGATGTTTTAGGGCACCATTAAACCAGAGCTGATGCTTTTGGTAGGTTAGTGGAATTTCAAAGTCCTCGACAGGAACGTATTCCGTTGGAGATTCCTCTACTTTGTAGTAGTGGAAATCGTGTGTCACAGCATTTGCAGCCGGAACATGTATCCATTAATAGAATACCTCTGTCTGCCGATATTCATGGGCCTCTACCACAAATATGACCGTACCACCTCTTGGTGATACTCCATTTTCTATAAGTTTTATAGTTATGGTTTTCTTTACATTTACCGGGATGATTATAGCATCCGGTTCATCTTGTTGGAGACTTGTGTCCTCTGCTAGAAGTTGAGCTGCTATTCTAGCTCTCTCCCTTTCCGACATTTTGCTGACAAAAAGTTTGCAGAGCAAGTTTCAAGGAACCAAAGATTAGGTGCACAATATTTTGGAACACTGTATCCTTCAACGTTGACTAAACCAAAAACTAATACATAGGATTCTCATTCTACTAAGTTTTGGCGGATATTAACCGTTCACCCACTCAGACGTCTATTGGAGTTTTTACGGGAGAAAGGGTCTATGTGAAAAGCACGACTGAGTTACTCTAGTATCTAGCGTTAAATTATCGCCTTACCAAACGTTGGGCGCCATGTAGTGTAGTTCCTATATTCCCAATAGGCTCTGCTCATTGGAATAACATAAACGATAGTTTAGACGTAGGACTTAGGTCAACTAGGTCTCTATTGAATATGTTAGACTTAATTATGAATGCCAGCTAGCTCAGAGGTCACTAGAAACTTTCTCGAGTAAACAAGAAGGTGTTAACTTTCCTGAATAGACAAGAAGGGATTAGTTTCTGACAACCGCATAAACATGACAACTTTGCTCCCTCCAGAATAAGGAGTATACCTCCAGAGTCGCGGAAACAATAGATAACTATTTTACTCAGTCAATCGTGCATGCTTAGTTTCACCAGAAGCGCAGAGAAATAGAGAGACGGGTGTTTTCAATAAAAGAGGTTATTTATTGAACAGTCTTCTTTCTCATGCAAGAGAAGTGAGTTGCCACAATTGCAATACTTGTTATAAAGTAAAGTGCGTACAGTAAAAGGAGTATTATGAAATAATACTGTAAAAGCATGGTATGGTTTCTAAGCCATGCGGTGTTTAAAATACATAAAATATATACATAGATAAAATCATAACTAAACGTACTCAACTGGTGCTTCTAAGAAACGCCTACCCCGGTGTACCTAACCTAAGCCTAGTACGTGGGAAGGAGTAAGTGAGCTACAGTTTTAGTTAAGATAGTTTCTGTCAAGAATCTGAATCAAGAATTCTCTAAGGGTCTAATCATCTCCTTACCTTGGTGATAGAATGAAGGAGGTCTTGTATCTCTCTCTCAGGACTCGATATCCCAGCAACCCGCAAGGGTGACAGGGAAACACTGGAGCTGGATTTCTCGGCAGGAGAAAAGACAGCGTCTCTCTCAGTGCGTCAATGGGAGGGTCGGCTTTCTTTGGCACTCGCTACAGCGGGGCGTCGGGCAAGTAGATAGCCGATCTGCTCCAAACCACTGTGTCTTTTGCTAGGGCAGATGCCGGTATATTTATACCTGGAAGGTGCCGAGTTTGACGTAAGGTTGGACATAAGACTTCACTAAGAACTCGCAGTTCTTTCAGGACTCCAGGAGTTCTAGGACAAATCAATACAGAAGCAGGGGCAATTCCCGGGCTGCTAGAGGCTAGGTTTGTTTAAGAACACGTTGTGCTTTCTAGGAGTCTGTGGGAGTAGCCTTGCCGTATTTGGACTGCATTGGCTATGACTTAATATGGGTATGATTCTTATGCCTTTATAAGGATATGATTTGATATAACCACATAAGGGCATAAATCGGGAATATTTAAATAGGGTCCTAGATACATTTACAACACAGTATTGGCATGTCCTTTGGTTATTAGTTCAAGAGTCCTCAGCCTTACTGTTTGTGAGCCATACCCTTTTTTGTTACATTGTTGTGGTGCAATGAGGCGGCATGTTATAATTCAAAATTTTGTTTTTTAGGAACTTACAAACATAATGTCCGAGGTTGCCGCAGTGTGCACTCCGTTTTTCACAATTTTGTTCATCCTTTTCACCAAACCGTTAGATGATGGCAAATACAAGGTGACCACTGAGTTTTGGATATCTTGACTCATTGTCTTTCACTATTTCCCTTGGTGACCCTTCCAATGCAAAGACATTCTCTAAAAATGTAGTGGCAGTGTCAGTGCTGGGCGAGTTAACAAAGAAAGAATAGTAATCGATCAATGATATATGGTACCTTGCATGTTACATGGTAAACCCAGATATGAGCCTTACAGGTCCAAGGCTATCTTTTCTCCAACAAGGGATTTAAAAAAAAAATACAATTCAACTCAATTCAATTCTTAACAGACACATTCTAAAGCACCAAATCAGTGGCCGCAAATATATGAATTCTTAAAATCAATTGCAAAGACTGACAACAGAATGAATCATTGTCAATTGAATCATTGTATTTTAATGATGATTTCAATATGTTAATTAATACAAGAAATGGCCTCTTACAAAAGTCATCATGAGACAAGATTATTGTAAAGACTACTTATCTTGGTCATTTTTGTTTATGTGAACTGTATTTAGTACCCTTCTTTCATATTATTTTTTCACATAAATTTGTATAGAAAAAGTATACACCCGTCTCTGTTCTTCCAGATTCATTCTGCTGTAATTTTTTTGCGATTGATTTTAAGAATTTCTATATTTGAGGCCACTGATTTGGGCCTTTAAAATTTGTCCGTTAAAAATTAAGTTGAATTGTATTTAAAAAAAAACCTCTTGTAGGCACTATTACCTGATATCTAGTCTTTACCCAAGCATCCAAGGGTATATTGGGTTGCCCAATTTTTTCAGCAGTTTTGTACATCACCTTTTCCCAAACAGTACCAGGAAATGACACAGGATGCAGAGGCATGCCACACGTCTTCCAATATTTATCAGCCAAAAAACATTCACCACATATGTCAATAAATTGCTTAACCTGATTATCTTGTGAAGGTCCCCAATAGTCATGTTTCAATATTTTACATGTTTTATTAATCCCTAAATGCCCTTGATGAGCTAAGGCATTGATAGTCAAAGTAAGGCCTGGGGCCGCTTGTGGTCCTGACCTGACTCCCTCCTGAACGACCCCACTGGCTGCTGTTTCCTTAAGAGAGAAGTAACTTTCAGAAAGATGTCAAATAAACGGGCAAGGGTTAATTTACAAGATAACTGAAGTAAAAGAAAAGAAGCAGAAAAAGGTATCCTGCACTACTTAACTTTAGGAATACATTCATTTTTAAGACATCTTCCAACAAACGTATAAAAATTAGAAACTCACTTCTAAATTCAAAAGTTTATTCATTAACAAGCAGAAGCGTTTCACCTTTAGTACATTAGAATATATCAGTGCATTGAAACTTACATTTTAAAAGTAGTAATTTTCAAACATGAACATAGAAACATTCATGCCTCTTCCCACCCTGACAGCAATGCCAGTAGTGAGGCAATTCCGTTGTCATGTTGAATAATGTGGTCTGGCTTGTTATTTTATATGGGTAACATTATTGTTTATTAAAACAAACATAATAGAAGGTTTTGTACAGTGCATATCCTTGTTACATATATTTCAAGGTGCTCTTATATGTGAAATGAAGAAAAGGCAGGCGAAGTGAAATAAAACAATTGCCTAGGATCGCCCAATTTCGTCAAAAAGGGTATCCAGGATTGATTGTTTGTTTTTGCTTTGACATTACGCAATTCTTTTTCATTCCAATTAAATAATGAAGCTACTTCTTTTTTTACACTTGACTATCCTGAGGGTGAGATAGCAAGTAGAGAAGGCTCATAGAGGGATAGCGATTCAGATACTGCATAACACAGCATTGTCAAATCTGTGACTCTTCTAGCGACTAGGGGGTTGATTTAGAGGGCATTCTGGAATGAAACACTCAAAATAACTCTATGACTCACTGAACACAACATGTACATGCTTCCCTTCCCCAACATTACCCTCCATCTCACTGGCATAAATGTGTCCCTCAGGCACACCACATACCTTTTTTTGTGGTCTTTGGGAAAATGTTTGCAAGTACTCATGAGCTACAGAAATAATGGAATTTCGCAAACACTCCAGAGGTGCAAACAAAACACCCCTCATGATCATAGTACTTCCCACCAACAATTCGTCTGACGCCTAGAAAAAGGTTTTCAATCACCTTGACAAACATCTACCTTCAGGCCACCCACTCATAATGTATGCATAACTTTTTGCAAATTCTCCTCATGCATATAAGCTGCCACCCACTCCTTCTCTGACATCTTGCTTTCTTATTTGCTCACAGCATCCACAACTGCAAAAACACATTCCACATCATCCACAAATGTATCCTCATCACTGCCATTTAGTGGCATACAAGACAATCAGCAAAACACACCAGATGATGGACGGAATGTTGCACAATGGCAAAACATTCACCCCCAGTCACAGATCTGGGTTTAATCCATCATTATTTTGCTCACCAAGCCACCCCAGTTCAGACATGGCCATTTGCAAATGAGTCTTGACCCTGTGCCTCACGGGAACAGTCCAAACCGAACTGCCAAGCCATGTCTTCCCTGGACCGGAATCAAGCATCCTAGGACCGGTTTCTGGCTGTCAGCAGTCTTCAGCCAGGGTAGCTTGACTTCAGTGGCTTAATGAGCACGGGACCCACATCTTGTCATACCCTTCCCACATAGGGTGAACAGCAAAACACACAAGATGATGGACGGAATGTTGCACAATGGCAAAACATTCAGCCCCAGTCACAGATCTGGGTTTATTCCATCGTTATTTTGCTCACCAAGCCACCCCAGTTCAGACATGGCCATATGCAAATCAGTCTTGACCCTGTGCCTCATGGGAACAGTCCTACCGAACTGCCAAGCCATGTCTACCCTGGCCCGGAATCAAGCATCCTAGGACCGGTTTCTGGCTATCAGCCGTCTTCAGCCAGGGTAGCTTGACTCCAGTGGCTTAGTGAGCACGAGACCCACATCTGGGCATAACCTTCCCACAAAGGGTAAACAGCAAAACACACAAGATGATGGACGGAATGTTGCACAATGGCAAAACATTCACCCCCATTCACATATCTGGCAGTTCGAGCTGGACTGTTCCCATGGGGCACAGGGTCAAGACTGATTTGCATATGGCTGGGTTTAAACTGGAATGGCATGGTGAGCAAAGAAACAATGGATTTAGGCCCAGATCTCTGTACTGGGGTGAATGTATGACATTGTTCTGCATTCTGTCCATCAACTGTTGTTTTTGCATTTGTCACCCCGAGTGGGACGGGTATGCTCAGACGTGAGTCCCGTGCTCTCCATGCCACTGGAATCAAGCTATCCAGGCTGATGAGGGCTGATAGCCCGAAACCGGTCCTTGGATGCTTGTTTCCAGACCAGGGAGGACCTGGCTTGGCAGTTCGGGCTGGACTGTTCCCATGGGTCACAGGGTCAAGACTGATTTGCATATGGCTGGGTTTAAACTGGAATGGCATGGTGAGCAAAAAAACGATGGATTTAGGCCCAGAACTCTGTACTGGGGTGAATGTATGACATTGTTTTGCATTCTGTCCATCAACTGTTGTTTTTGCATTTGTCATCCCGAGTGGGAAGGGTATGCTCAGACATGAGTCCTGTGCTCCCCATGCCACTGGAATCAAGCTATCCAGGCTGATGAGGGCTGATAGCCCGAAACCGGTCTTTGGATGCTTGTTTCCAGTCCAGGGAGGACCTGGCTTGGCAGTTCGGGCTGGACTGTTCCCATGGGGCACAGGGTCAAGACTGATTTGCATATGGCTGGGTTTAAGCTGGAATGGCATGGTGGCAAAAAAACAATGGATTTAGGCCCAGATCTCTGTACTGGGGTGAATGTATGACATTGTTCTGCATTCTGTCCATCAACTGTTGTTTTTGCAGTTGTCACCCCAAGTGGGACGGGTATGCTCAGACTTGAGTCCCGTGCTCTCCATGCCACTGGAATCAAGCTATCCAAGCTGATGAGGGCTGATAGCCCGAAACCGGTCCTTAGATGCTTGTTTCCAGTCCAGGGAGGACCTGGCTTGGCAGTTCGGGCTGGACTGTTCCCATGGGGCACAGGGTCAAGACTGATTTGCATATGGCTGGGTTTAAACTGGAATGGCATGGTGAGCAAAAAATTATGGATTTAGGCCCAGATCTCTGTACTGGGGTGAAAGTATGACATTGTTCTGCATTCTGTCCATCAACTGTTGTTTTTGCATTTGTCACCCCGAGTGGGACGGGTATGCTCAGACGTGAGTCCCATGCTCTCCATGCCACTGGAATCAAGCTATCCAGGCTGATGAGGGCTGATAGCCCGAAACCTGTCCTTGGATGCTTGTTTCCAGTCCAGGGAGGACCTGGCTTGGCAGTTTGGGCTGGACTGTTCCCATGGGGCACAGGGTCAAGACTGATTTGCATATGGCTGGGTTTAAACTGGAATGGCATGGTGAGCAAAAAAACGACGGATTTAGTCCCAGATCTCTGTACTGGGGTGAATGTATGACATTGTTATGCATTCTGTCCATCAACTGTTGTTTTTGCATTTGTCACCCCGAGTGGGACGGGTATGCCCAGACGTGAGTCCCGTGCTCTCCATGCCACTGGAATCAAGCTATCCAGGCTGATGAGGGCTGATAGCCCGAAACCGGTCCTTGGATGCTTGTTTCCAGTCCATGGAGGACCTGGCTTAGCAGTTCGGGCTGGACTGTTCCCAAGGGGCACAGGGTCAAGACTGATTTGCATATGGCTGGGTTTAAACTGGAATGGCATGGTGAGCAAAAAAAACGATGGATGTAGGCCCAGATCTCTGTACTGGGGTGAATGTATGACATTGTTCTGCATTCTGTCCATCAACTGTTGTTTTTGCATTTGTCTTCCCGAGTGGGACGGGTATGCTCAGACGTGAGTCCCGTGCTCTCAATTCCAGTGGAATCAAGCTATCCAGGCTGATAGCCCGAAACCGGTCCTTGGATGCTTGTTTCCAGTCCAGGGAGGACCTGGCTTGGCAGTTCGGGCTGGACTGTTCCCATGGGGCACAGGGTCAAGACTGATTTGCATATGGCTGGGTTTAAACTGGAATGGCATGGTGAGCAAAAAAACGATGGATTTAGGCCCAGATCTCTGTACTGGGGTGGATGTATGACATTGTTCTGCATTCTGTCCATCAACTGTTGTTTTTGTATTTGTCACCCCGAGTGGGACGGGTATGCTCAGACGTGAGTCCCGTGCTCTCCATGCCACTGGAATCAAGCTATCCAAGCTGATGAGGGCTGATAGCCCGAAACTGGTCCTTGGATGCTTGTTTCCTGTCCAGGGAGGACCTGGCTTGGCAGTTCGGGCTGGACTGTTCCCATGGTGCACAGGGTCAAGACTGATTTGCATATGTCTGGGTTTAAACTGGAATGGCATGGTGAGCAAAAAAATGACGGATTTAGGCCCAGATCTCTGTACTGGGGTGAATGTATGACATTGTTCTGCATTCTGTCCATCAACTGTTGTTTTGCATACAAGAGAATCAGCCTGAACATTTCTTGCACCAGCCAAATGTGTCACTATAAAATTATAGTCATGAAGTTTAGACAACAATGTCACCAGCCTTGCAGGAATATTATTCATTCCATTTCCATTAAAGATATGAAGTAAAATTTTGTGGTCAGTAAACAATTCAAACTCATGTCCCTAAATTTAACATTCTGAATATGTGCACTGTCCATGTACAAGCTAGTACATTGAGTTCAATAGTGCTTTAACGTTTCTCACTCTGTTTCAGCATTCTTGGGGCAAAAGCCAGTTTGCTCCCTGCATGCCACCCATTGACTAAGAACAGATCCAAGACTCATCAAACTCGCATCAATAGTAATCATGCATTTGCTACATTTTTGAAAAGCTTTTAACACATGTACTTCTTCATTCAGCTATTTGACCTTACCAAAAGCTGTATCCACATCATTAGACCACACAAATTTCACACCTTTCTTAACAACGCCCTCAATGGCTCCACCATTTGTGCATAACCCTGAACTAAAATGGCATAGTAGATAAATATAGATATGTGATAGAAATTGGGTTACTGCTTGACTGGGGTGTGAGCCCTGGTCAATTAGAAACCAAAATCCTACTCAGGGTAAGGCACAGGCAAACCCAAAATTAACCTTTGCCTAATGCCCTGGTAGCTTGGCACAGAGGAGTCAGGTATTACTCAGAGGGAATGTATAAAGTATTTGTGAAACATTTCAAACAATAAAACAGAAAAACACCACATAAAAATATTTCATAACGGTTAGAAAAATAGAGCTTACTTTAATAAATAAAACCAGACCAAAACGACAAGAATTCTGTTACTTGTATTGAACTTCAAAGAGGCCAGTGAATATAATGCCAAAAAGCACAACTGGGGATATGTGGATATCTGGTTGCGTTGGACCAGGACAAAGTCACAACTTCAAGCCGACGGTGCTGGACACGGGCCTGCTGTAGACCCAGTTAGGCCAGCTGAACATAGTACCTTAAAGCATTGTTGCGGATAGGCGTTTTTTCTGCTGGATTTCGATTTGGAAGCATGGAGGAGAAAGATAGAACAGGGGGTAATATGCCGCCTGCACACATGAATGTTTTGAGAAGAAGAACACCGGATTTAGGAGAAGATCAAACACTACTCAGGATCTTGGTACTGATGCAAATACATAAGAGACCCTGATGAAGTCCTAAAGGGACGAAACACGTTGGCTGGGCTGAATGGACAACTCCTGTATATTGAAATAATGAATTAAGCTGGATTTTAAATGGATACACAAGACTCCCCAATGATAACTTCCTATTAAATTACTAATATAGGATATGTTTGGAACAGTCCAAATCTGTTGATTAACTGAGTGATGCTCTTGTTTTGTTACTCCGTGCTTCTTATCAGTTGCTGAAATTGTTGTATGTTGATTGTGGCGTCTAGCCAGTGGGGTAACGAAAAGTAAAGCGAACTTGAATTATATACTATCAATACACTAGTGTGCCATTATAGCTCACACTGCTGGGGTACATATATTGTTGTCCTAGTTGCAGAGCACTGGGTAGGTTTGCATCAAAATTGTAACTTGCAGCCGAAACAATGTGTCTGTTCCAGGATTCACTGAGGCTGTGGTACAAGGTCTTGTTGTGTTGTTATCAAGGAACCCATCACTGGGCTGTGATCCAATGTCCTGGCGTTGGGGATGCAGCACGCAGCTGGCTGCATAGGTTCTGAGGAGCTGCGAGGTTCTGAAGCAAAGTACGGCATTGTTGAGGCTGACATAGACAAAAGATGCAATAACCTGGGCTGGAGATGCATCACGCCATCGGTGATGCATCGGTTCCAAAGACTGTGGGTTCGACCCTGCTTAATAATGCGCCGCTCTGCTGAGGAGATGCATCAGTTCTACTCGTGGATACACCGATGAGCAGAGGAGATGCATTGGTTCCCCTGGCAAGCACCTTAGGCCTACTTCCAAGGGTCCAGGACTGGGGTGGCACCACTTGGCAGGGTAGACTCACAAAAGGCAGAGTCCAGTTGTAGGTGCAAGGTTGGTGAAAGCCTATTATGTCCATGACGGTTCCAATCAAGAGGTAAGCCACCAAGCCCTTGGAGTCACTTTGGATTCTAGGTTCAACGAATACAATGGATGCAGGTCCAGTCCTCCTCACAAGAGGGCGGCAGGGCAGAATAGCAAAGCAGGAGTCCAGCACAGTGTAGTGCAGCAGAGTGGCGGCAGTCCTTTAGTAGCACAGCAGTCCTTCTTCCTGGCATAGTATCCACATGTCCAAAAGTGTACTGAAAAGGTGGGTCTGAGGCCCTTCTTTTTATGCACAATTGTGTCTTTGAAGTGGGAAGAAACATCTAGAGGCTTGCCTCCGAAGTGCACTGATACCCTGCCTTCCCTGTCCTGGCTCAAGACTAACTTCAGGGGGTATGCAGTTTTTTGTGTGGAGACAGATTATAACTAGGGCTCCCAGTTTTATGGTATTAACCTTTTTGCCATTTCCATCTGTATTTATCCATATTTATGTTTTGTCAACTTTATTAGTATCTATCCATATTTATTATGGGTTTTGCAAACAAAATAAGAGGACACTGCGCCATGAGACTCCTTTTGGGATGTGATATGTTGCGCAATACAAGTGTCCAGACTAGACTAGACTAGACACTGGTATATTTCCATATTTACTTAACCAATAAATATGATGTCATGCATGAATGCCTGACAGGTTTCAGTAATATGAACACCCGCAGAAGATAAATCAATGCACTTATATGAAAATATGCAGATTTCAGTATCAGTCTTGTGCATATCTACTGCTGTTTAAGCCTCTTTACTAAAATTACTTTCTTTTTTAACTCCCTTACATATCAATCCACACACTTAGTGGCCTGGCATTCATGGTAAAGTGCATTTAGAATCACTCAAAAAGCACCCAATTTCCTTTTTTATCCACATTTAAAAATAAATACAGACAAGGAAATAAATGCTTTTCTGTCTGTAATTATCCGTAAGAATCAGTAAAAACAGAAAACAGGGAGCCTTAATTACAACCTATTCAGGTGTAAGTGAGGCTACCCCCAGCTCCTCCCTCCCATCCTACCAGTGATGGCCCATTCAGTCACACCTAAGTTCCCATTGTGGGTGGTTGTCTAGGGCCAATACACAAAGCCCAACTGCACCCAGTTATATGACCAGAGGGGAAACATCCATTACAATACAGTCATTACATTGCACTGCTTTTACAATGCAGCTGTTACAACGCAACTGCCTTTGCATCGCGTGCCATTACAACGCATGCCATTACAACGCATGTCACTACAACGAATGCCATTACAACGCATGCCATTACAAAGCATTTTAAGGTAAGTAATAGAGATTTTTTAGTTTTAGGGTGAGTATGGGTTTTTGGGTAGATGGGAATAGTAATTTTTACCCGTACACTATCCAACACTTATCCTACTGTTTCCCAAAAAGTCTTATGCATTGTAATGGTATGTGTTGTAATGGTATGCGCTGTAATGGAATACGTTGTAATGGTAGTTTTAAAAAATGCGTTGTAATGGCATGCGTTGTAAAATTATTGCATTGTAAAAACTGCATTGTAAAAGCATGCTTTGTAATTGTTTGCATTGTAAAGTCATATATACCACCAGAAATAGGCTGCAGGAACCAGATGGCTTATGTTTTCTAAAAGTGGCATTTTCAGAATTGCAATTTAAAATCCGACTTCACCAGATGTTAGGATTTCAAATTGTGATTTCGGAGTCACCAAACTTGAAGAGGTTAATTCTTCCCATTTGGAAATTACACTTATAAATTGTAATAAAGTAACTCACATGTTATCCTATGGGGAAGATACGCCTTGCAGTAGTGAAAAATTAATGTAAGGGTTTTTCACTACCAGGACATGCAAAACCTAAAAATACGTCCTGGTTTTTAATTACATTGCACCTTGCCAACCTGGCTATCCAGGGCTTACTCTAAGGGTGACTTACAATAATTAAAAAGGAAGGTTTGGTCCTGACAAAGATTTTTTTTTGTTGAAAGGACAACATGGCACTTTAAACTGCACACATAGGCTCTGCAATCGCATGTCTGAGACATTATCAAAGGGCTACTTAAGTGGGTGGCATAATCAGTGCTGCAGGCCCATTAATAGAATTTAATTTACAGACTCTGGGCACCTGAAGTGAACTTGACTAGTGACTTATAAGAAAATTCAATATGCCAATTGGGTTTGAGCTAATCTTACCATATTTTAGGGAAATGGCACAAGCACTTTAGCTCTTAGAATCCTAAGGTCAGCAAAAACGCTGTCAGCAAAAACAGAAGGTGTGCAGGCAAAAAGTTGGCCAAGGATGTCAGTTCTAACAATGGTAATAAAAGGAAAGGGCTGATAGAGAAAGCTAATTCAAATATCCGCACATGGAATGGAGTGGGCTGTCATTTGGCAGGTGAGTTGCAGGAACCAATACAAACTTTCAATGCATGACGTGTTGCAGCTTTGGGATACATACATAGTTGGCTCTATCTACTAACGCTGAAGAGGCTATTTGTAAAAAATTGTTTCTTCTGCATCTTTGCCACAACTGACTTGGAGTATGTCAAGAAATTCAGACTTAAAAGCGAAACGAATCACCACATCAGCACTGTCTATTGTACACAGTGTCTAGATACATTGTTATTATTTATAAATGGTCTGCTGCTCGTATAAAGGAAAGCAAGTTGTAAATATCACTGTTGTCACAAATTCGCCCTTTGTTTGTGGTTCCAATGCACACTGGGAACACTAAGCACTATTTGTTGTATATATGTGAATACTTTCTGAAGAAGTTATATAAAATTGTAAATACTTAATCACATTGTGTTTGGTTTCCTCTTTGCCTGACATTCATATGCTCCATTTTTATGCCATTGCGCATTATAATTATCATTATTATACATTATTTTTGCCACAAGAACCATTGTTTCTTGACATACAGTAATTACCCTGGTTTGTTGTGAGTGGGGTTCCCTTGTTTTTTCTTTGTAACAACTCACTTGGATGCAGCAGTATGGTAGCATAAATGCAGAAGGAAAGCTCAGAAGTGTTACTGTGCCTACAGTGAGTGTGTACAACCCATACATCAGAGCCCTGTAGGGCTTTTTGGCTCAGGCTTACAATCCCCAGCAGGGAATTTGATTAGTACCAAAAAGTTGGATCACAATAACAGCATTTGCTATCTGCTCATACTCTGCTCACATAGTACTGCCAACTCATCCGTTTCTTACAGAATGTCATAATGCTAAACAAATTAAACATTCATGAAACACTGTCTAATCTCTGACATAGCATACCAACAAGCCCTCTGCAGACTCCACACCTGAACGTGGGGCCTGCATTAGCCCTCCAAGACTTGGGGCCTGATTTAGATATAAGCTGACAGGTTACTCCATCAAAACAGGGATGGATATCCCATCCACCGAAATATAAACCCCATAATATCCTATGGAATTTCAATTTCGAGGAATATGATTTCTGTCCCCGTAGTGACAGAGTAACCCATTCGCTGATATCTAAATCAGGCTCTTTGTCTGAATCATGTGGCCCTGTCTGACATGACCTCAAGCCTTGCTTGACCCTTCAGTCTCTTTCAAACTCAAATGGGGTAGAGGAGCTGGTAGGCAGGCACACTGTGGACAGTGGTTGCATGGACTCACTAACTTGCCAGAATCAAGACAGTCTATGCAGTCACTCAAAGAGAACTGTATGGTCTGGCCTGTCGCCTGGGTCTAATGAGCACTGAGGTCTGTTAAGGCAGTTAAAGTGGGAGTAGTGCCGAATGGCTATGTGGGATCATTTGTCTTCAGTTGTTGCACATTGTTATCCGTAGGGCATAACTGATCGGCCGTACCCTACTCCTGAAGATCATTATGAGTGTTTCTGTCATCACATTCCTGCTTCCTACCATCTGAGTGCTCTTATGGTGCATGACTTGATGGCATTGGTCATGAAGGCAGGAGGTGATACTATGCTGACATACTTAGGTAGAAAAGATAGACATGTAATAGCAGTGGGACAACACACTGATCTATTGTCCACTAGGATTCACTGGCCACTATGGCTATGTTGCTACATATGTATTCACATAACTGGGGATATGTTGGCTTTGTGTCTTAAGTATAGATTACATTGTGTTGGTGAACTCAATCAAAGTTCATAAAAACGTTTGTGCTCTTTTCAAACTTCTTTAAACATATCTATTAGCTGAAATGTGCACTAAATCCTTGTGTTTTGCATTATAACTTCAGAACTACTGATTTTCCACAAACCAAGAATAGTCACTGAGGGCCAGATGACAAAGGTAAAGGTGCATTTGGTGTAAGTTTCCTACTTTTAAGTTTGCACAAACTAGAGTACTCCACTCCTGGAGACTCCACAATGGGGGCAGAAAACTCCACAAACATAAGAATAGGGAGTGCTATGGGTGTTGCTAGGCACCGCAAGATGGGGGACGCACCGGATTAAAGCTCCAGGTAGAGCGCCTGCCATTCCACGTCATCCTGCGGTTTGGGGGGGTGAAGACTAACTCTGGGGATCGGGGTGATCCCTCTTGAGGCTGTCACTTTGTTCTGCAGGGCCTCGGGGCCAGCGTCCCTGGATCCATGGAGCTGATCCTCGCCGCCCATGAGGAGGCAATAGGATATGAAGATCGGGCCTGTGGCCGCTGAGTATTCCTGCGACCCAGAGGTGCCAGAAAGCTACTTCCCTGTCTCCCTCCACCCTGCTACATCTGGATACAGTAGGAACGGGAAGGCTGATGGCGTGGAGCAGGTGGGCAGGAGATGCACGCCCCTCATGGGCTGCTGCTGGGCCCTGCCACAAGCAGAGACATCTGAAGACTTGAGCCCCTCCCCTCTATGGGGGGATGAAGTGTGACAGAAGGGTGAAAGTGACATGTTATCATGGCAGAGGCATGCTGAGACTCTAGGGGTGCTCCCCCGTCACCTTATTGCCAACACATTACATCTCACCTTCAGGGGCAAAACTCAGGATTTCCCCCTCCAGTCTACGAGGGATACATGCTGTGCACCTGACTACTATCCTCCTGGGTTTGCAGCTCCCACAAAAGAACGACTGCTGTCCATGCAGCCAGAGCTGAATGTGCCTCAGCAGAGTTGGTGGGCTTGAGGAGTGACCTTAGGAGACGGCAGGTCTCCGCTACGAAGCCAGGGAGTCGGGAAGATCATGTTTGGCTTGGATATTTGTTGCAAATAAACTGAGTATGGTGTGGCCAAGATTGGTGCTGGCCTTGTTGTCTGAGAAATGATTCACTAAGACTGTGACAGAACACATTGGTGATGGCTGGCCCCTGCTGGCATCCTCAACCAGGGTTGACTTTACAAAGGTAAAATTAGACTCTATTTTGCATGCCATACCTAAGACCAGGACTGATCTTGGAGAGCGGGTGGATGCAGTGGGATTGGAGCTAGTACATTTACGAGATCATCAGTGTAAACTCACAGACAGGGTTAGGACCACAGGGACAGCCATCTCCAACCTCCAGCCGCAATTGCAATCCCTCAAAAAGCAGGTGGTGATTCTCACCGACAAGGTTAAGGCTTGAAGTTCAATGATCTCGAGGGCAGGTTCTGACAAAATAGTATTCACATTCTTGGTCTTCCAAAGGGAGCTGAGGGTGGCAACCCCACTACCATTATTTAAAAGTTGATCTCCACTAAGGTTGCTCCTGTGGGACTGTCATCATTCCACTGTGGAACGCGTGCATAGGATGCCTGAACTCCACCCCCACAGAGCTCCTCCATGGCAAGTGGTGGGCAAGCTACTCAATTCCCGGGACAGATACGGAAACTGAATGCAGACCGAAGCTTGGGTCAGATCACCTACGGAAACGTGTAAATCTATCTTTTTCCAAATTAGACCATTGCGGTGCAGCATAGCTGGATGTCCTTTGGGGAAGTGCAGTGTCAGCTACAAACTGCGGGCATTCAGTTCTCCTCTCTATTCCCAGAAAAACGAAAGGTGATAGTGAACAGAAAAACCTCTTTTTTGACCGAACCTGAGGACGTTTGGGACTGGGTCAAACTGCAGAGGCTAGACACTCCAGAGGCTGGGGATGATGCACATGAATGTGCCCCCACCTTCTAACTTTCAGCTCGGGTTCATAACCAAAAGTACCTGGCATCACATAAGAGGGCCTCCAGCGTTTCTGGTACTCCATGGCCTACTCAGGCACAACAAGGGTGAATTTTAGCCCTTGCAGTGGCAGCGTATATGTGGAACTCTGATGGTACCTGTTTGCCTGGGGATTTGGACAATGCCTCCTCAGAAATAAGCTCTGAGCTGAGGAAAAAACTTCACTGCTTTTGTGTTGTTTTTCATCATCAACATACCATCATGGGCCTTCTGTGGACGGGGGAGCAAACTCCTCCTCTCCTCCCTTCACACCCTTTGCTTCAGCTGTGAATATTTGGTGGCATCAATTGGGAGCGATCCTTTGGAGTTCCTTTGGATCACTTGGGTTTCCTTGGATCACTGGGGGGATCCACTTGGATACCCTTTGAATCGCTCTCTGCACCCATCTCCTTTCATCTACTGTTCCTCCCTCTCTGAGGGGCCTCCTCCTACTGCTTATACTTTGCTCATAGGGCCCTTTCAACCGACAATTTCCCAGAAGCATATACCTCTGATTCATGCCTGGCAGCTCTGAGTCCCATTCCAGTTGAAACTACACAGACAAACTCAGCTTCCTAATTGTCTAAGCCACTGGATTTATTATCACAGCTAGGGGGGGGGAACTGCACACCAGTGATCTCCGTCACACCACAGTAGGTGGAGTTTTGCCAAACTTCATGCTCCAAGCAGAGTGGCAAAACTCCTCAAACTCTGCCGGCAGAGTGGAGTTAAACACCCACCCCTGGCCTAGAACCCATGCAGAGGGAGACAAGCTGCATAGTCTCCTAGCTTGGCTCCTGAAACATGAGGTAACTGCCACACCAGTGACTGCAATATGTATTGACTTCGCTCCGGTTGCCCACTCCCAGGCAGCTATCCACCAGGGTTTCTGCACTCAGTATCAAACATTATATGTTTCTGGCTAGACCTTGCACCATACTGCGATAGGCGACTTTCTCTCCACGGTTGCACTCCTGCATGTAACGTAGGAACACAACCAAATCCTATATGCCGCTGTCACAGAACAGGAGAGATGATGTGTTATACAGGACTCTCCCACACGTAAAACCCCGGGACTGAATGGACTTCCCATCGAGTTCTGGTTTCATTGCCTAAGCCTGGCAGGGATATACTGGAAGTGATCTACTATTGGCCCCTGGCCTTGAGGGGATTCAACTATAGGAGCCTCAGTAAAGTATTCGCCATGCGCTTACTGGCCTGTATCCTGTGCTTGATCCACAAGGATCAAAATGGATTAATACCGGAGATATCTATGTCGCTTAATTTAAGATGGTTCCATCAGCTACTTGAGGGGGCCATGGCGTTGCATTCCCTTTCTGCTTGTCTCGTTTTGGCCCTAGAAAAGCTGTATGTCTGGTATGCTGGAATGGGAATATATGTTTGCGGTACCGAGGAAGATTGGGATGGGGGAGGGACTGTTTTGGTGGGTCACGTTACTTCACACAGAGCCAACTGCCAGAGCCAAAATTGGATAGCTGATTTCTGCTCTGATCCTGGTGCAGTGTGGAACGTGACAGGGATGTCCACTGTCACCAGGACTTTTTTCACAGGTGATGGAGCCCCTAGCGCAGAGATTGAACCACTCAGTGAGGGACTGGGGATTGACACTCCATGGTCAGGCACATGCAGTTTCACTATACATAGATAATGTCCTAGTCTATGAGAAAGATATACAAAATGGTGCAGATTCAACACTGGGATATCTGACTGTATTTAAGGTGGTGCCAGGTCTGGGAGTGAATTGGCTGCAGATTTGCTTATTTCCTGTGTACCCTGACAGTCCCCAGGAAACAGTGGTTGTGAACTCGAACGAATAAAGTGGGAAGCTCACACATTTCGGTACTTGGGCATCACTATATATAATTTCCCCAGAGATCTATTGGAGGGCAACCTCATGAGACTGGTGGTCTCCCTTCTTTCCCAAGTTCCAATTTGGTGTTCACTCCCTCCCATGGTGTGTGGGTAGGGTTTCATTGTCCAAAGTGGTGACGCTGCCTAGACTTCTTATTTTTCATGAACCTACCTTTTATTATCTCATGTGGAACGTTCGGCATGTTGGATAGAATACCTGGGGACTTGCTCTGGAATAAAGGTAGGCACTAAGGTGCATATTTAGAAGGGGATTGTGCCACCAGACCATCACTTTATATGATGCTCTGAAGGTGCAATGCCCTGCACTATATTTACAAAGTGAAGCTAAGCCACTTTGCATGGTTTAATGCCGCTTTGTAAACATAGTACCCTTTCACACCGTTTTCTGCATGAAAGGTGCATACAATTAGTGTTGCTATGGGCATTCTACCGCAATACCCATTGCTTTTTTATGCTGCCCCAGATTTACATGAATCTGTAAATCTGAGGCAGCACCAAAAACAATCGCCATTCAAAATCATCTGCTAGATTTCCAAATGAGGAGAAATACTTTTACTACTCCTTGTTTCTACTCTTTATGTGTGTGCTGCATTCTGCAGCACACAAAGAAAGAGCAAAACGCCATTATTTAATGATTGTTTATGTGCAGGAAGGTGCTTCTTCCTGCACGTAAAACAATCATTAAATAATGGTGATCTGCTACTTCTATCTGTGCTGCAGAATGCAGCACACATTGACGAAGCAAATCACTATTATTGATTGTTTATGTGCAGGAAAGAAGAAAAACATTCCCTGCAATGCAGGCTCCTGTCCACTATGGTACAATGGTGTCTGTGTTGGCGATAGGCAGCTATTTTAAACACCAGCGCAAGGGAAATCATAGGGGTGCCCATATTGTTGTAAATACTACGCATCCCTGCATTTTTTAAATGACGCATCGTGGCACTACAAAAGCTGCTGCAGTGCAGTGCTACGTCATTTCCTTGTAGATATGCCCAATAGTTGCTATGGCCAAGCTTCAAAAGCCAAAAGAACTATTGATGGACAGAATGCAGAACACTGTCATACATTCACCCCAGTATAGAGATCTGGGCCTAAATCCATCATTTGTTTGTTCACCATGCCATTCCAGTTTGAACCCAGCCATATGCAAATCAGTCTTGACACTGTGCCCAATGGGAACAGTCGAGCCCGAACCACCAGGCCAGGTCC
The DNA here is from genome assembly GCF_964261635.1 of Lissotriton helveticus. Taxonomy (NCBI): domain Eukaryota; kingdom Metazoa; phylum Chordata; class Amphibia; order Caudata; family Salamandridae; genus Lissotriton; species Lissotriton helveticus. The sequence continues at coordinate 739,915,931 of NC_136067.1, read as the reverse complement.
TCCCTGTACTAGCAACAAGCATCCAAGGACCGGTTTCGGCTTTCAGCCAGGATAGCTTGACTCCAGTGGTATGGAGAGCACGGGACTCACGTCTTAGCATACCCATCCCACTCGGGGTGACAAATGCAAAAAAACAATTGATAGACAGAATGCAGAACACTGTCATACATTCACCCCATTACAGAGATCTGGCCCTAAAGCATCGCTTTTTTGCTCACATTGCAATTACAGATTGAACACAGCCATATGCAAATCATTCTTGACCCTGGCTTGGCAGTTAGGCCTGGACTGTTCCGATGAGGCACAAGGTCATTACTGATTTGCCTATAGCTGGGTCTTAACTGAGGTGGCGAAGTGAGCTTAAGAACGATGATGGATTCAATTCAGATCTTTGACTGGGGGTGAGTGTCTGAAATGTTTCAGTGATCCGTCCATCATCTCCTTAAGTTTACAAGCGTCAAATCCCTACAGCTGCAGGGCATTACTACCTTGTGGCAAACCTCCAATGGCCAGTTTTCAACCTGGCAGAGATATCAACCACATTGGACAGGAGGTATGATACAGTGTGCACGAATTGTTTCTTTCACTGTCTTCTTTCGCAGCATATTCAAATAGCCTTCGCCACGTAGCCTAGGCTATGCCTGCTATCTGGGGCCTTTAGATGCTCGCTGGGCACCCTGCTGTATACACCTCACATCCGTCTGAGCACTCTGACTGGCTTTCATGTGGCTGTGGATAGGTAGGGGCTAGTGACCCGGTAGTCCCTGGGAGTGTGCACATTAGGGGATCTGTACCAAGCTTTCAGCCCATTTGTCTTGCTGTCAGAGCAGACTGCACTTCCGGCTGCTCAGGTCCTATTGCACCTGCGACTAGCTGCAAAGATAGAATGCCTCTGGGGAGCAGTGGCTTTGACCCAAGCCTTGTTTACCCTGGGAACTGGGCGACGGCTGGCCTCCTTGATCATGAGACCTCTTCCAAACCTCAGTGCTGACCTATTGGCCCATCTGAAGGGTCATTGGGAACATAACCTATGCCACCCACTGACTCATAAGGAATGGCAATGGATACTCCAATACCCACGTAAAGTCGCAGTGAACACTCGTTTCCAAAACATTCAATTTAACCTCTTCCGTGCTCATGACGGAACCACTCCATCACGAGCCACGGACGCGCTGTGCTGGTGACAGAGTGGTTCTGTCACGGCGCGGCCACCCCACCTACGCTGCAGGAATTCCACGCCTGCGCGGACGTTCCATTGAGCGGGTGGGGCCGTGGCGGAACGACTCCATCACAAGCACAGCGCGCCCATGACTCGTCACAGAGTAATTCCGTCACGAGCATGGCGGCGCCGCGCGGACCTCCCTCCCCCCCAGCGGCGAGGCGGAATTACCGCCGCGGCCAAGGGGTTAACATCTTGCATCGTGCTTATTTGACCCCGGGTCGTTCGGATATATGTAGGCTGGAGCCATGCCTCCTTGGACTTCAAGGGTGCAGGGAGCAGTGATGTGCTTTATTGACTTGTCAAAAGTACCATCACAATGAGGTGGAAGGCAGTGTCATTCCCTGGGCCAACACCATTGCAGGCAGCATTGCTGCAATGGGCCCTGGTGGAATCCGCTGCATTGCATAGAGAGGAGCTACGGGCCTCTGCCAAGGTTCCATAGCCAGTGACTATAATGACTTATTGCACGCTTTTTTGGACTGACCCTGACTACGACTCACGATCCTAGCCACAACCATTATGCACACCAACACATACCCATCCCTGGGGCAAGAATCTATTGATCCCAATAGGATGGGCGTGTAGCAATCAATACATCAACGAAAATGTAAATCAAAATTAGGCATTATACCATTTATTAGTTTACTCTTTATTCTTCAAATCCTATATTTCATATTTACATCAATTACTTGCTGGTGCAGTGTCAAAACTAGCCAGGGGCGCCTTGAGTAGATGCATACCATGCACATTGTTTGGGATCCACTGCAGTAACCACAGTCTTCTGAAGTATTTAATTTTTAAGAAAGTGTGACATGCAATGAGCAGCCAAGTCAGATGTATTGGAGCCTTCCGGCTAGTCCCACTTGTGCTACCGTATGGAGATTCCCAACAAAACAATTCCCAACTACCTGGCTCGAACATAGACATAAATAGACATAGAACAAGGCAATCCAGTGGAGACTCATGGAGGGTGTTGCAGCGCCACCTCCCTCTCAAGCTATTCTTCAGGTGAAACCAAAAACGGGGTGCGGATCATGTTGAGGCTCTAGTTTTAGCTTATGAGCAGTCATGCTTGGGCTCAGACAAACGTCCTGATCAGCAGCTGCCTGTTGCAGACCAAGTCAACAAGACTGTCTTTGAGCTTGCAGCCACCGTACGCTCACAGGTGACTGTAAAACCAGTGTAGCTATCAGTAGCCGGTATTTTTATATGTTGTTTGTATGATTTGCTTAATCATCACCAACTTGTAAAAAAATTGTGGTTTTCGCATTGTACCGATGCCCCTATAATTGCAATTGTCATTCTCTGGCAATCTCCACTGTCATTCTTGAGACCGGAAACTTGGTCAAAGTGTATGCACTTTTATTGCTCTCCAAAAAACGGTCGATCACATTTCTCCCCGACCACTAAAATCTGTCTTTTAAGTTTTATTTTTTTGATAGCTGTCTTGTGCATTTCCTGTGTCTAGTCACAATCTGTTAACGAGCTGCTGCTTATGTAACATGCGTGACTGCATCCTTAGTTCTTTCACCAAGTTCCTTGTCAACTTCTGTTAAGTTTAAACCGTGGGTGTGTTTGCAGATCCAGTCACGTTTTGCAATACCAACTCAACAGATGCAGAGCTCTTGAATTGTAAGACATATGAAAAGTGAGAACTAATTAACATAGGTTGACGTCAACACAAGAAGGGATATGAGAGAAATGGTAAATATTTATAGAAGTCCAAAAGTGGACATCAAAAGAGGCTCCTTAATAACTAAAATGATCCATAGAAGAGCTTCTTATAGATCTTGAGAAAGGTGCCAATGAGAATTATGTCATTTGTCCCCTGCCCATCTCTTCCTCCACTTGGTTCCTGGGAGTGAGCCCCCAGCCTAGAGAAATTTGTTTTAAACAAAAAATAGTTTAAAATAAAATTCATACGCAGACCCCAGTGCTGAAAAGTATTTTTTCTGACTTATCCACTTCAAGTTTTTAAATAAACAACTGGTATATTTCTATTTGTTTAGATCTATGATTATAATACCTTTATTGGCTTCATCCCAATTATTTTCAGGGAGGCAAATGGAAGTACTCCTTAGAAAAACTGAAGTACTTACATTCTCCCAATCGCCCAAAAAAGTTAAGTAATGGGGAGCCACGGTTAACGGCCAATAGTTCAAGGGAGCAATGGGTCGAAAATATTTGAGAACCAATGCCTCAAGGTAACGACGACTGCTAAGTTTTCCATTAGCGATCATTGAGCGGTAATGGATTTACCCCTCTCCTCATTAAAAACCGCATTTGGCCAATAATTAAATGAGTGCAATAAAGACCAGCCATCAATGACTCTCAGGTTACAGGTTTCAGCTTGGGCTTTCTTTCACCCCTTCAAGTTTGAGTTTTCATGTGTTTACATCAGGGGCATGATCAATGTTTGTCAAGTAGATATGACATACAAATGAGGAGATGGTAACTGTAGTATTGCTCTTCTTGAAGATGGAATGTTTGCATGTAATTGGGATGTTTATTGTTAGAAACATTTGGAATGGTGTGTGGTCATTCAAATAGTTGTAGGTCTGTTGGAGATGCCAACAAATGGTTGTTGTCAAGTTGCTGCTTCTTTTTCACAAAACTGCATACGTTTATGCAATAGGCTTACCTGCATCAGGTGGTGGAGGTGCTTAGGCAAAATATTGGAAAGGAAATATTGGGTGGACAAAATATCATGTCAAGAATGTCGAGGACATTTTGTTCTGATAAAAAAAAGAATGTCGAGGACAAAAATATAATGAAGGTAAGTTTCTATAGGGTGGTAACGTTTTACAGTATGTAACTCTACCTTGATGATATAGATATATCATATAGGTACGTAGATGTGGTTCTAAGAATAGTGAAATCTTTACTTACCTATTTACACTTACTTTCTTGATATTTTAGTCCTCGATAATCTTGGCCCTAAATTCTGTCCACGCTATATTTTTGTTACTGATATTCCATTAGTGATCCTGTGGTGGAATGTCCAGAAGCCGTTATTACACTTGCAACAGTTGATAACCAGACTCATAGAGCAGCACCTACTTTTATACAAGCGCAACACTCCAGGGTGGTTTGACACATTGATTTGATCAATGCTACATATAGACTGATGCCACCTCGTTTCAGCTTCCTTTTATCTATACATTTCGTTGCAGTCTCTTCTACTTAAAATATTTTCTTTGTCATGTTATTGCAGCATTGGATGGGAAGCCCAATGCACCACCGAAGTCCTATCAAACGTTACTTCATTAGATCAGCTCTATTTGTTTCTGAACAAAGGTTTAATGCTGACCTTTCACACACTACTTGGAGGCAACCTCATTGAATTGGGCTCACGTTGACAGGGACACGCATTAAACATAGAAGCACTTGCTTAAGCTCGCTTCAGAGGTTTCCAAATCTTCATGGGTCTAACTGCTACACGATCACTTGGTTTTCCACGGTACTGTAGGTATTATCTTCGCTTAGCCCAAGACAAGCACTAATTTCCCTGAAATATAAAAACCAGGCCACCCATTTATATTGGATGTCAGCCTTTTGCAGATTGTTTTTATCCTTTTAAATATCTTCAAGAACTATAATGACTACTTTGGTGACTATTTCAGTTTAATTTATTATGCACATTTCTTTACCTTATTAACACTATGCCCAGCATTATGATTCTACTATTGTTCTTCTTATTCTTGGCGAACTGATTATGGAATGGAATACTTGTTTTGGGATGTGTCTAGCATATGTTATAGTTCTAGAGACTGAAGACTGCTTGTACCAAAGAAAACCCTCTTTATTAAAGAACTTCTTAAGGGGAGAAGGCTTGAGGCAATTTAAATGATTTCCTGCATTGCTTGAATCTATGAGTCTAAACATGTTTTAGTATGCAGTAGTGCAATTAAAAGAGTGATATGGAAGCATAACATTAACATGGTGATCAAATGTTTTAAATTGTATTCAAGAAAACTAGGTCTAGGAGAAAGTGTTGAAGAGTATGTGGCTGCCTTAAGAACCATTATTGCAAATTGTAAAATTGAAGGGCATATGTACTAATATTTTACAGCACAGCAGTAAGCAAAGTTGGTGTGCTGCATTACATGAAAGGAAGAGAGCAGAAATGCTACATATTTACACAGATATGGAGCACTTCTACTGTCTCCAGGCGCACTGTAGGCACCCTTGCACGCACCCTTGCACTACTGTGCATCCTTACAGGCATTTTTCTCTATGGCATTTCCTAATGGTGACGTAACAGTCTAGGAGGATGGCGGCCGGCTAGGTAGCTAGGTCGGGAGCTCCGTGGTGGCCCCGGTAAGAGACTAAGAGAAACTATTGGAAGAATGCCCTATTAACAGCGAACATGCCCTTGTTTAAATGCGCAACTTCAAAAGCGATTTTATTTCCATCAACATCATCTAAAATCCTGTATATCCGTGGGATCACTCGACTCTGAAAGAAAAAAAAAACATTGTACTTTTATGCTGCCACTGAGAACAGCGGGATTGTTTACTGAGCCTCACCGAGTGGGGGTTGGAGTGGGTGCCTTGAGCAGCCAGCGGACTGGATCTCGAATCCTGGACCCTACCCCCTCCCTCCTGGGGAAGCAGAGGATTTCCCAGGGCATACACGGGGCTGTGGTGCGCGGCACGGGAGGCTCGCAGAGCTTGCCAGAGAGCCGCAAGCAGAATTCCCTTCCTGTTCCGGGGCGAAGGAGGCAGCGACAGCACACTACCGGTGGCTGGAGGCGAGGATTGTCGGACCAGCGGGAGCAACAGAAGTAGTGGTGGTGGTGGTGGTGATTCAAACTCCTCGAAGGACGAACCGGAGAAGAAAAGTGCAAGGGTGAGTCTCGGGGTGTTGACGTAGGGTGTTGAGAGCAGAAAACGACAGAGGAGAGGGCAAGGTGGAGGCAAAACAGAACACTCGAACTATAGTATTCTGGATAAAGAAACAGAAGGGAATCCAGCAGTGAGACATATGCGTGGAGGTGAGACCTCTCAGGGGGTAAAGCAGTTTTCTGTACAAAAGAAAGGAGAACAGCGGATGACAAACTCTAGTGGTACTGTCACTACTGAGGAGGTGAAAAAGAAAATTGAGAATGGGGGTAAACGGTGCAGTAAATAAAGAGGATAGAGGGGCTGTATCGCTTGCACAACTCGAGGAGACACAAAGTGAGGAAGTGATAAAAAAGAGAGAACAGGAGAAAGGGAGATCAAGCTACTGCCTGAGGAACAGACAATTTCTTAAATCCTCAATTACAACCTCTACAGACACTAAACCATCTATTGCCCCCCGTAGCACCAAAAGGAACCTAGGAAAACAATCAAGTCCGATCCAAATAATTACTATAACAAGAGTAAAACCCCAAAAGAAACAGGGAAGATCGGAAGTTCACTGGACCCTCTACCGCGAGTAACTCCATCTCTCAGATCTTTCTTTAAAGTACAGGAGCAAAATAAGGCAGCCCCAATCGGAGAGGGACAATCGAAAAAAGTGGTAGCTCATTCCGCAGCAATTTCAGTGGCCCCTTCGCCTGCAAACACAAACGTGACCTCAGTAGACAATCCGAGACCTGCTCAGCCTCTACAATATATTTCATTACTAGAGCCCGCTATAATAGAAGGAGCTAGCATGGAACCTATCCAAAGCAATGACATGGCTACCACGTTGCAGATGCAGGAAAATCTAACCTCAAAAGAGGTAGCCTCTCCGCAATTTCAATATCCAGCAAATCAATTGACCCCTCTCTCTAAAGATAATAGTTCCATGAAAGCGCAAACTCAAATCTCAGCCCCAGTGCTAGACTCAGCAAACCAATTTTTGGAGAAAATGTTGGAAGAAATGAGGGCGAAATTTGCGGTATCAGAGCTGAACCAAGGCAAAATTCGTGAGGTATGTGAAGCTCTAGACACCAAGATGGTTGCTCTGAATGATCCGGTTACTGGGGTGGAGTCTGCAGTCGAGGGGCTATAGAAAAAGGTGGAAAAAAATGAAAAAGACATAAGAGTGCTTAAAGAGAGTGGTAGGACCATGAATGATAAGTTGGAATCCTTAGAAAATCAGGCCAGAAAAAACAACCTGAGAATATTGAATGTCCCGGAAGGGGAAGAAGGGGCAGATATCAAAAAATTTGACGTACAACTACTCGAGGAACACTTTTCGTGGACGAAGGATATAGGCCTGGAGAATGACATTCAAAGAGTGCACCGAGATCCCTTTGGTAAGAAAAAGGAAAGAAAGAACCCAAGAAAAATTTTGATAAATTTAAAAACATATACAATCAAAGAGAGAATCTTAGGAGAGGCTTTAAAAAACGGGCCCCACTCCAAGGAAAATTGGACATTCAGGATTCGGTCCGACATCTCTTAAGCTAGCCAGGACAGACAATGGGAACTAGGCCAATACATGCAGTAAACAAAAAGCCTGGGGGCAACAGTACAAATGAAATTTCCCGCAGCCCTTCGAATTATGTGGCGCAACATAATGCACAATGCAAGAGAGCCGGCTGAGGTTGCTAATTTTCTGGAACAGATGAGGGACCAAGTGAGAATTGAGTCTGGGACACGCTCTTAATTTTTTGATTCTAGAAAGGGAGGAGAGATCCGATTAAAATAACAATATTACCTAGAGGTGATGCGTTAATTCAAATAGGAGGGAATATAAGCACATAGGTAAAAGGGCACTATTCTGTAAGAAAGGGGCAACCACGGAGCTCAAAAGGGGCTAAAATGAGGCCCGAAAGAAAAGAAGGGAGGCTTCCCCAAGGAGGGCTATTTTACTACACAAGAAAGATAAACTAGGGAAAAAAATACTAAAACAATATCCTCACAAGGCAAGAAGGAAAAAAGGAGACATCAGGGATGGCCACACATAACAACAGGGAAACACAGAACTATGGCAAGTAAGGGAATGAGGAAAAGATGGGGAAGAATATAAACATTTTAACTTGGAACGTTAACAGACTTAGAATACCAAGTAGAAGGCAAAGAATCTTGGAGTATCTGAGGTTGGCAGACAGTGAGATTATTATAATTTTACAAGAAACACACTTGTTAAAAAAGGAATGGGAAGAAATTATATGAAAATTACACTGGGAGGATAGTTATGTATGTACTGATATGGAATGTGTTATAAAGGGAATCGCTATACTCTTTAACAAATCTGTAAAAGCCAAAATAGAGTGGAAAGAGTTAGATAAAAAAGGCAGATGGGCTATCACTAGAGTAAGAATTCACAATAAACCATACACCATAGCATTCTATTACGGGCCTAATCTAGACGACCCCATCCCATTACAAAATCTGTTTACCCAATTGTTGTCATTCGATTCCCTAGTTATACTAGGGGGGGACTTTAATCTAATCCCAGACCCTAAGTTAGATCGTCGGCCCCCAATGAAACAAGTACATTTACCTAAAATGAGGGATTGGCTGGGAATCTATAAAAGAGATCTGGGATTGATGGATGTTTGTAAGGAGAAAGGGGATAAAAGATACCCCTTCACATTAAAAAATAAAAGGTTAAACATACAATCTAGAATTAATTTCTTTCTGATGGATATAATGCTAGTTGATAAGACACACAAAGTAGAACACTTGCCAGCCTCACTGTCGGACCATTCCTCCGTTCTACTCAAAATTCACCTGGGCGAGGGACAAGTGGCAGGGAGATGGACAGTGGACTGCACTATTTTTAATGACCCACAAATCATGGAAACACTTAAATTAGACTCGGAAGAGTATTTTGAGAATAATAGAGAGGGAACATCTTCGCAAGTTAGATGGGATGCTTACAAAGCAGTAATAAGGGGGAAAATACTCAGCTTAGCGGCACCCAAATCAAAAGAAACAAAACAAGAAATAGGAACGTTGGAATCCAACATCCAAAACATAGAGCTGTTAATAGAAGCTGAACTTGACCCTGAAAAAAAGCGAAAGTGGGTAGCGGATAAGGTTATTCAAGAAGAAAGGTTATCAGGGGTATTAGAGAATAAAGTAAGAGAGAGATGGGAAGCAAGTAATCTAGCTAATTATGAATGTGGCGAGGGGTGCAGAAAGCTCCTAGCGTGGAAAACAAAGACCGAAGTTAGCAGGAATAACATACTCAATATTCTCCCCCAAGATGGTTCCAGCTCAAGCTCAGAAGAATCGGTAATAAAGAAAGAGTTTGCTGATTTTTTCTCTTCATTGTACACGGAAGATATATTTCCCTCAAATGAGGATCTAGACGAGTACCTGGAAACCCTGGAACTTCCAGAAATAACAAATCTGGAAAAAGAGATGTTGAACGCCCCGATTACCATGGAGGAGGTAGTAGAAAGATTGAAAGGTTTAAAAAGAGGGAAAGCAGCTGGGCCGGATGCGCTCCCTAATGAGTTTTATACCAAATTATGTGAGGTCCTAGCCTCCCCACTCACGAACCTGCTAAATAAAATTTATATAGAGAAGGAGAAACTTCCGGAATCCTGGGATGATGCAACGATAAGCATCTTGTTAAAACCAGGCAAGAACCCAGCAAAAGGCGAATCTTATCGCCCTATAAGCCCACTTAATTGTGATTATAAGATCTTCACTAATATTTTAGCAAAAAGGCTAGGAAAAATTGCGGGTAAACGAAGACCAGAAAGGGTTCGTAAGAGGTAGGCACCTGCAAGATCTAACACAAGAACTCATCATGTCCATAGATATAGCTACAAGCGAAAAAATTCCACTAACCATAATAACCTTAGACGCAGCTAAGGCGTTCGATAGAGTGAATTGGGCATTTCTGAATGCTACTCTAAATAAATATAATCTGAGAGAAAACTTTCAGGGAGCAGTTCAAGAACTCTATCGAGCCCCAAAAGCCAAGGTCTTAATTAACGGAAATCTTACAGAGAACATACTAATAGACAGAGGGACCAGACAGGGGTGCCCCTTATCCCGAATTTTATTCAATCTATATATCGAACCCCTGGCAACCAAGCTCAGAGCTCATGCAGAAATAACTCAGTTTATATATCATGCATGGGGAAAAAAATAGCCTTGAACGCGGATGATCTGATGATCTTTACTAGCAACTACGCAGGATCCTACAATGCAATCGAGGAATCTTTAAAGGAGTTTGGGAAGATATCAGGTTACCAAATAAACCTGGCAAAAACAGAAATCATGAGTTGGAATACCCAAGTAAATAGCAGCTTTTCCAGAGAGAAGATCAAATATCTGGGAATAGAACTGGCTAAAAGCATAGAAAAGGTGCCCAGCATAAATCTGGATAGGACAACGACGGAGGTAAGAAGGCTGTTAAAAACATGGGGAGACCTTCCCTTGACTTTCCTTGGTAGATCTAATCTGACTAAAATGTCGATCTTACACAAATTCACACTCCTGTTTAGCGCAATACCATTAGAATTTAAGAGGGAAACCCTGAAAAAAATACAAGGGGAATTATCGAGTTTTATTTGGGCGTCAAAAAGCACACGAATAGCCTTGGGCAAATTACGAAGACGAAAAGTAGAAGGTGGAATTGCTAGTCCAGACTTATATGAATATTATAGGGCCTTTCAATTCAAGCATATGAGGATCCTGTTAAGCAATTTTGATCTGTATCCAGAACATCTTAAAGCAATGACCGGAAACACTGGGCACTACCTATTTAAATTTGGTCATTCAAAGTACTTTAAAAAAGTCAAATTGAAGACGTTAAGATCAGCGGCAAAACTTTGGTACCAGATAAGGAGCACTTTGAATATTCCATATTATAGTGAGTTCGCCCCAATTTGGAACTCCCCAGGAACCCCAGAATGCCTCAAGGATAATCTGGCTAAACCTTTGAAGACAGCAGGCTTTCAAGTTTGGGGCCAACTTATGGTGGACAACAAGATAATTGAGTGGGAAACTTTGTCTAGAAAAACAAATGCATGTCTTTCAGAATTCAAGTTCTACCAGCTCACTAGTTGGGCAAAAACAACGAAAGAGAAAAACACCGGAAACAAGACAATTGAAACAAACATGATAAAGAATTCCCAGATGAAAAAAGAAATAGCATCTTGGTATTGGGCTCTTATTGCAGCGGGAGAGTAAAACTTCCTAATTCCAGAAGCGACCTGGGGGAAAGAACTGCCGTCGCTGAATCTCCAAAATCTGTGGCAAGTATCTATGGGTAAATGCTGGGCAATTACGAAATCCGCTGCTCTAAGGAGAAATCACCTCTTTACTATTCACAGAGCCTATTGGACACCAAAGCGGCTATCTAAATTCAGTGGTCCAAATATGAAGGTGTGTCCCAAATGTGGATTAGCAGGTGTGGATGATGTACATATGTTCCGGCAGTGCCCCCAGATCGATGGCTTCTGGCAGGAAGTGAGTAAAATCATAGAAACAGTATTGAGAAGACCAATAACTGTAAGTATGGATCTTGTTATTTTTGGGGTCAACACCCAAGAGGGGCTCAATCCTTCTACATCTAAAGAACAGAATCTTTTGTTTATGCTGATCTTATTAGCTCGTAGGGAACTATGCATTAAGTGAATAAAGCAGGTTGCCCCCACGCACTTGGAATGGGTGGCCTCTATAAATAAGATAAATAAATGGGACAGAATAGGCAAACCCAGCAAGAAATATAACTTTTGGGAGCTTTGGGAAAGATCCCAGTAAGTAAATTGATAGGTTACTTAGACCATTCCACGTTAAGCCCGCACATTTCCAATGATTATGCAATGGCAAAAAAAAAAAAAAAACACAAACATTGTGCTTGTGTGAGTGGCCAAGGTGGTCAGCTCCCCCAGTTCGATTTTGAAAGTGTTAAGGACACAAGGGGACTCCTCTCTGAAACCACAAAGCGTGAATGCCCCATAATCCAAGGGTCGTGACGGAACAGAAATCAGAGAAGTGGGCCCCTGATAACTCCGGTTACACTCTATTGCAGAATGAGGAAAAAAATAAATAAATTAAAAATAAATTAAAAAAACAGTCTAGGAGGATGGAAATGTAGAGCATTTTTCAGTGGGCCATGCAGATGATTGGGAATTTGAAGAGCACCATCAAAACTGAAGTATTATGTTTGCACATAGATCCTTTCTTCTTTGTCGTTAAATTAGCTAAAAGTGTACCTTGCAGCATCATCATTTAGTTTATTTTGATTGTTCTCATTATTAGTCCAAAATGTATATTTATTTCCATATTATACATCGTTTATTGTGCATTATTATTCTATTGCTGGTTTTTATGAAAATAGATGCGGTAGTTTTGTCCTTTTAATACTCTTAATGAAGATGGCATGTATGTATGTCATTAGAATATTTATTGTTAGAGGCATTTGGAATGTGTGGTGAGTCAAATAGTTGTGGGTCTGCTGGAGAAGGCAGCAGATGGTTGATTTTGAGCTGCTGTTCCATTTTCCACAGAACTGCCTAACTGAATGCAGTAAACATACCTGCATCAGGTTCTGGAGTGTCCAGGTGCCATTCTTCCTGCAACTACATTGAAAGTTGAGCCTTTCAGCTGTCTTGCACTATGCAGCTTATTTCTGAAGAAAAATAATGTTCAAAAGGTGTGCTAAAGCGTTAGGAAACAAATGCAACAACGTGCAGAATTAAAATGTATGTGTTTTAAATGCAAAAATTGTAGTAGGCAACCATCATTAATTGTATTTGGCCTGAATAGCTAAAGTAGCATTGCCTGACCAAAAACTGACATGAATAAAATGTTTCATTTTCTGACCTTCCCATGGACATGTTTTTCATCATAAATACTAGTTGCATAAAAGCTTTCAGCTAAATCTGCAAATAGTTCTACTTACACAAAGATCACTATTAAATATTAAATGGATTTGATATTTAATGGTGGAAAGAAGAAGTTCATTTTTTTTTGTTTGAATGTTTTTATTGTTATTTCAACATATAGTAACAATGCAGAGCTGTAGACGGTACAGGGCGAGACAACAATGATTAATAGGGATCACAGCTAGGAGCAAATACAGTAAGAAAATCGTACGGCGCCACCAGCACGAGGTTCATCCAGTGTCTCTGTGGAGAAAGAAATTGGAGGGTATAGGGGAGGAGAACAGTGGTGGTGACACAGAACAGCCTTACTCTGCATTTCCCACCAGTACGTGCCATTCTCTGCCATGGCCGCCCCCGTCTACCCACCAGGGCAATGGAAGCCTCCGAAGGCCGAGGCAGCAACACCTGTGCATGTTAATGTGAGTGTGGATCTGCACTGGCCGCAGGGCCGCGGCCAGTGGGGTGTCATAGGGGAAGGGCGTCACCGAGGGCTATGTAGTGTGCAGGTTGGGCCAGTCCCGGACTGGTCAACACGTACCAGTGGCGTGTGGGGAGGAGGAGTGCAGAGGCATGTCCCACATGTTTCCAGTGTATAAGGAGGTAGGCGAAGTCTCGGTGCGCTGCGTTCCGTGTCCCTTATTGTCACTCGGCAAATCGCGGTGTGGTCACAGCAATGTCATTGCTGTCTCATGTGCTCCGTTACATGAACTGACGAACAGGGGAGAGAGAAGGGGGGGGAGGGAGGGGCTGGGTGTGGTCAGCAAGGTCAGCTACGTGTCTCGCGTGTTGCCGTGGGGATGGCGCAGCAAGAGCGGGTGGTAGGGGGGGCAACTATCGTGTCGGTCGGTGGATGTCCGTAGTGTGTAGGGGGGGCGCGGGGAGTTCTGCAGGAGGTGCGAGGCGTTGGAATGACATGCAGGTCATCTCCTCGTCAGCCAGAGTGCAACCTGACTGATAGCGGGACGAATGTCAGTTCAGGGGGGTGCATGAGGGGCTGGGCAAGAGATGTCAGTGCTGCCATGTGTGTCGGCTTGTTCCGCTATCGTGTCCCCATCCCTCTCAGGGGAGTTGGCGGGCGTGTGGTCTCCCAGTGGGAGGAAAGAAGAAGTTCATATGTGAAGATGCAGCTTTTCTACAGAATATGAATGCTGTAAAATGTAGACTAAATAACATTGTATTTGATAAGAAATGTTTCACTTAACACTGCTGCTTAAGCTCATTGAATTTCTTGGGGAAAAGGCGAGTAGTGATCCTGCTCCCATGATGATTAACTGCCTGAAGAAAATGGAGAAAACTAACATTGAAATTGTGTGCTGTTTATATAAGTGTGTGTTCCTAGAGTAACCCTAGATGCGTTTCCCCATTTTGCCACAAACATTCACACTTGTTTATTAGACACTACTGAGTTTCTTGTACCTATCTTTATGAGAAGTTCTCCCTTTATTGATAATTAACTAATTGAGCTGACATTAATGCTGAAGCTTTATGCTTTATGATTACTCTCGAATTTAGAACTCTTTATAGGTTCCTAACTGACACCTTTTCATTCCCATTCTTACAATAGGAATGATCTCCTTTATGGAACGCGCTTAATGCATTTGTGATTTAAGTTCTTAATTTGATTATTGACAAAACTAATGACTTATATTGATGTCTTCATATGATGAATAAAGAAGAATCACTAAGATTCTGATTCTTAAAACTCTTTAAATCATACTAAACTCTAATTTTGGACTAAAAGTAGTTTAGAGATTCAAATTAAAATTTAATGTGATGTACAGCTCCTGACTAATCTCAACCATCGACAAAGATCCATAGTCCTTTGAGTAAACATCGGGGACTTCTCCATGATGAGTGGTTTATTCTTCCAATGGTAAATCGATTACCTTAAGTGAGATACCCGCTTCACCAAAATTGGTAACAGGAACATGGTTTCTGTTATGAGAAATATGAGCTGAGAATAATTGCCCTTTTTTAGAGGGATGTCCAGGTCTCATGGCCCAAAGCCAGATTTTTGAAGATTGACAGAGTGCTGTTTCGATAGCAGTTGAAGAATTGGAGGTGTGGGTATTAATAGGGTTATGTGTCGACTTGTTTTGGTTGTTGAGATTTTTGTTTAAAAATGTTTGTAGTATGTAAGTTGAATAAAGTGGAGAAGTTTTTGTGCTTCTTAAAAAGAAGATAAAGAGGTTTAATGGCTCGGCATAGCTTGGAATCCTTGGATACATAAATACGAGTTGATTTATGGTTTTCCTATCTGCTGAAAGGTTTGTGGTGCAGGTCTTAAGGTACAGTGGACTACAAAATTGAGATAGGTTGTATAGATACAGGTCCAGTCTTTCTCACTCTCAAGCAAGAGGGATGCAGGTAGCAGGGCAACACAACAAAGCAATTAAGCAGAATGGCAGTCTCTCCCGCAGCACAGTAGTCCTTCTTCCTGATGAAATGTCCGCAGCTCCAGAAGTGTTCTGAGTTGGTGGTGTCAGAGGTCCTTAATTATACCCAGGTGGGCCTTTGAAGTGGGGGAGACTTCAAAGAGATGTCTCTGAAGTGCAAAGTCAATTTGTTTCCTGCATTGGATCCAGACTCAATAAGGGGGGATGCAACCGTGTCTGTGGAGACAAGAGACAGCCCTTTCAGATGTAATAGTCAGCCCCTCCCTTCCATCATGCTCAGGATGGCCCACCAGGCTGTAGATGGCCCATCAGTCACACCTACGCTTTCTTGGTTTGTGTCTATGTAGAGAGAAAGCATAATGTCAGCTGTGACCCAGCCTATACGTGTATTCAGAAACAGGTAGAAGGCGCCACATGGTTCCAGTAAGAATATGCCAACTTTCTCAAAGTGCCACTCAGAATTGCAATGTAAAATCCAACTTCACCATAAGTTGTGTTTTTGAATTGTGATTTTAGTCTCTCATGGCTGTATTAGGTTAGGGGGAAGAAATACTGTTATTTTACATGCACATGTTTCATAAGTTATCTTCTTTTCTACGCAATGACTTTTGACACACATTTGCTGGCGTGACAGTGCAGGATTCATTTCTCTGAAACCATATTGCTTATTTTTTCCCTTTGTAAGTACACCATCATGACATCTTGAACATCTAGTACAAGGTATAAACATACATTGAGCAAATGTTATTTGTTATTAGTCCATTAGATGAAATACCTATCACAAGAGGATAAACAATGACAGCCTCACTGAGTCCTCAGCACCAAAGCATGGATATTTTTATTGTAATTACACATGCATTTCCATGTTCAATTTAGAGGAGAACTTTGCTGTCACTGCGAGGTTGCTGTTGTCGGAGTCTCAGCCCAGCTGATTCCTGTTTTTCGACTGCGCAGATTGATGTCCAACTTGTGACCAAGAAGGGGACCTGAATACACTTACCTTTAGGTAATGGGGAGTTGGATCACCCAGTAGGGGACTTTGAGTGATGTTAGAATGAAAATGTTGATGTTTGCGCATTGTCCTATGTAAGTTAGCATTTGCTGTGCCATTTTCTTCACAGGTGCCATTTTAAGCTGTTTGAAATTGATCTCATTCAAATTCCGAGAAATGCTCCCCTTAGAGATTTGTTTTCTTCATTTCTGTTTTATTACAGCAATACATCTACTGTTCCTATTATCTCATACCTTTCTTACAAGATAGAGGCCCTCTCCCCCTTGTCTGGTGGCGGCCTCCAGATGGAACAACCTTGGACCATGAAACTTTGTGTAAGATGGGAATGCTGAACCATATTTTCTGTATTTCACTGTTTTGCTGCACCTGCTTGGAAAATGCCACTGTGGGCGTGTTTTAGCCCAGTTGCGAAATGTACATAATGTATCTCTATGCTTGTTGATTTCAGTCCTCTCTGCAGCACTCCTAGCGAATGGGCAGACCGGGTTCCACTCTGAGTGTATATGAATTAACAGCTTTTGGTTTGTATTTTCCACTCTTTGACCAACTCTTCATTTGGTAAGGCAGGCTGAGAGGTGATCATTAGTGACATGGGTGACCCTAATTGGGCCACCTCCTTCAGCGATCACCGGCCCTAGGCATCTAGGTTAGGTAGCGCATAGTAGGAGTACACTATACACAATATTTAGATACCAGTATAAATACACTGCTTTAGCACAATGGTGGAATTGTTTATACTTTTCACTGTTCTCATATTACTGATCACTCTCATCTACTTTTGTTTGTTAATCATTGTAGCACATGTATTTTGCACAAGAATTACAATTATAATTTATGAGGCAATGAGATTAACACCTGTCTGACGGAGGTCTTCTCTAGGTTACGGCTTAACTAATTGAAGTGCAAACCTGAAAAATCAGAAATTATCTTTTTTGATTGTCCACTCTGCGAATCTTGGCACCATTGTTGGCCACGGGATATGTCCCCTCCCACAGCTCCAGCCAGTATTGTGAAAAACTTAGGGGTTCAGCTAGATGCCACCCTAACAATGAAAGCCCAATTCCAGACCATTGCCGGCACGTGTTTTGGCATGCTAAAAATGTTGAAAAATATCCTTCCCCTACTACTGGTCGAGTAGCGGAAGACTGTAGTCCAAGCCTTAATTATCTCTAGGCTAGATTACATTAACATCTTGTACCTGGCCTACCTGAGTACTTACTGAATCGTCTGCAGGTGGTTTAGAATGCGGCGGCCAGAGCCATTCTCATGGTGGGTCCCAGAGCATGCATGTCAATCTTTCTGAAGGCCCTGCACTGGCTTCTGGTACGGAAGAGAATCTAGTTTAAATCACTCGTCCTGGCTTTTCACGCTTTCCATGGCACAGGTGCCATATATCTCAGGAGTAGAGTCCAACATTACGCACCGTAACTAGTCTTGAGGTCCTCAGGGCAATATCTGATGCTTATCCCTAAGTTTACCCGCTCCCGGGTGGGCGGTCGCTCATTTCAAGTGCTGGCCGCCTGCTCATGGAACTGTCTGCCTCTCCATCTTAGGCAGGTCCAGGATCTGCTCACTTATAGGAGACAGCTGAAACCCTGGCTTTTCCAGCAGTAATTCTCCTCTCGGCTTGGCCTGGCCTTTGAGCTCTGGTTTCCTGTTTTTCGGTGGTTTCACAGTGCCGGACACTCTGTGGAGAAGCTGTGCTCTTTATAAGCACCTATTTTCATTTCATGTTTGTTACCACGTTTCTGTGAGGAGTCAGGGTTGTCTTGTTATGAGGTTGCCCAATCCATTTGTTATCTTCCTAAGTACTTATGGTGGCACTGTGAGCTAGCAGGACTATAGGCCAACATATCCTGATGGGTGCATAGAATTAGTCTGTCACCATCCCAGCATTTATGTTGTCCAACAAATGTGTAGTTCCTACCGGGAGGTAGACATCGTACAACACTAGAGACACCACATTTGGGGGTCTCATGTCTTCCCAATTGTAAATTACACTTATAAAATGTAATAAGGCAATCCAAATATTATCCTATAGGAGAGGTACTCCATGCGGTAGTGAACAACAAATGTAAGAGCTTTTTTTGACTACCTTGACATGTAAAACTTAAATGTACATGCCCTACTTTTTAAATACAGTGCACCCTACCCATGGGCTGTCCATGGCCTACCTTAGGGGTGACCTATGTGTAATAAAAAGGATGGCTTGGGCCCAGCAAGCAGGTTCATTTGGAAGGTCGACATTGCAGTTCAAAACTGCAAACACAGGCTTTGTAGTGGCAGGTCTGAGACATGGTTAAAGGACTACTTAAGTGGCTGGCACAGTCAGTGCAACAGGCCCAATAGTAGCAATTATTTTACTGTCCCAAGGCACATGTAGTACACTTTAATTTGTTTTATTCTTTTATTTTTTAAAGATTTATAAAGCGCACAGCTACCCAACAGGGTTTCCTGGCACTAAGCAAGACAAGCGAGATTGAAGTTTGTTGGGGGGGGGCGACAAATTAAATCTGACTATAAAGAAAGGTCTTCAGCTTTTTACAAAAGGCTAAGAGAGCCCGGCAAATCCAGCGGAAGGGAATTCCACAATTTAGGTGCAAGTAGGAGGACGAGCGCCCTCCATTACAGGTCTGCCGCACTCTAGGAACTTTCCGGCGCACTCTATGGACTGAGAAGGATGAAGGCCGGCTGAGTTCGGTTTGCAAGTGGGTTGGTAAGGCTTGACAAGACTTTGGGCCATATGTATGTAAATACTATTTACTGATTCTAAAATACCGAATTTTACCGATTCGATATTTCAGAATCGGTAAATGGTATGTAGGCATTGATTCGGTAAATTTTAATGAATCGGTAAAATTCGGTAATTACCGATTCGGTATTTACCGATGCGGTAATTCCCATTCATTCCTATGGACCAGGAGGCCCATAGGAATGAATGGGAATTACTGATTCGGTAAATACCGAATCGGTAATAGGGGGAAGACTTACAAGGGTGGCAGGGTGTCACATTGACACCCTGATGCAGCCCTGAATAGTGCATGGGTGCACATGTAGCAGACATACATGCCCTAAGGGCATGTATGTCTGCCACATGGCACTTTAGGAAAAGCACAAATTTGCTTTTTCAAAGTTTTCGATAGTTACCACCAACGTTTAGGTGGTGGTAAATATTGAATCCTTAACTCAGAAATGCACTCACTTGAGTGCTCCCTACATTAAGGATTCAGTAATTTACTGAATCAGTATTTTAAGGAATCGGTAATTTACCGATTCCTTAAATTACCGATTCGGTGAATTACCGAATCCTTAAATTTGGCCCCTACATCTCAAATGCCAATACCGGTCGGTAACGGCCAAAATTCGGTAATTTCGGCCGTTACCGACCGGTACTGGGCTACCTACATCTGGCCCTTTGTATGTACAAGGGGGTCAAGCCATGCTGAGCTCGAAACATATAGCAAAGGGCCTTGAACTAAAAACGTTTGTTTTCCTTGAGCTAGTGAACTTGATGGAGCAGAGGGAAAACAGAGGCGTGACCAGGCAACCAAAAAAGCACGTGGGCCGCTGCATTTTGATTGAGCTGGAGACATACCATACCATAATGTAAGAGAGAAAATAATCTGCGTAAGAAAAAATGGTCAAACCAGATTTTTCCACAATGTCCGCCAAGGGGCGAGCATAAAGATTAAAACTTACAGGACTGAGAATACTTGGGACTTATAAGTAAACTAAACATGCCAATTGGGGAAAAAACAATTTTACCATGTTTTACGTATAGAGCACATGCACTTCAGCACTGATTGGCAGTCGTAAAGTGACCAGATGCCTGTAGCCAGCAAAAACAAAATCAGTAAAAACAGTAAAAACAGAAGGTTTGAAAGTAAAATGTCTGGGGAAACCACACCAACGATGTCTGATCTAACATTTTAATATTGATTAATGTTAGTGGAACCTATTTGCATTAAGGTGAAGCTGCATTAATTAAGATGATTTCCTGCTGGTCGAGATTTCATTTGCATGGGAAAAATCTTTCTGTATGAAAAAGTTGGTGGGTGTAAATCCTACAAATTTTGGTTGTTGAATAAATTGTGGTTTACTTTAGAGGAGCAGAAAAAGATTGTTTGGTTTTTGTTTGCTTAGAGTTGTAGATTTGTGTGAATAAGAACATTGTAAAGGAGGTTGAACTGCTGCAAGGAGTGAGAAAATAGGTCATAGTGTGCTGAGATGTTTTGGTTGGTTTACTGTCACTCTGTTATTGGTTAATGATGAAACATAGTGCCGCACTGGTATAGGTCAATTGTTCGGTAACTGCCACATTGAGATTGGTTAACGATTCTTCAAGTATTAAAGCTGTGATAAGATTGGAGAAAGAAATGTGATGTATATTGAACAGAATCAAAACATTGATGATTACATTATGTTGTATATTCTTTGTTCAATAATTCAAATTGATGAAATGTATACAAGCTTTTTAAAGGTTTTGTGAGAGGTGATGTGACTATTCCAGTACTGGAAGGTGAAGAGGCTTTGCCCAATGGTACACCAGCACATTTTATGACAAATATGACAATGAGTATGTGGCTGCATACATGTCTGTTGCTCTGTTAATGGCGTAAGATCACTGAAAATGAGGGCCCTTTAAAATTTCTCAAGATATGGTACAGTTGAATTTAGAATTGTTATTAGATTGAGAGAAAAGCTATATGAAATGAAGCCCTCACCTGGACCTACACAGTAGGAAGCCATTAAATGCTTGGGAGAAAGAAGAACATGCGAAAGAATGCGCAAAATATAAGAACAAGGCTAACAGTGCAGAAGCTAGATGGGATGAGGAACAGCAGAGATGGAGGAAATCCTCAGTCAAAGGAACTAGATTATACCCATTAATTACTACTGAAAGCTCCAGAACTTAAAAAAGATGAATGCACAGGGGAATGAAGATGAAAAAGATTAAAAGAAATCAGACACCGATAGTGATTCAGGGGATGAAATTCTGAATGCACTATTATCTGTGTGACCACCACAATATGTGGCTCCTACTACAAATAATGAGGGTGCTTCAACATCTAATGCCACAGTAGCTGCAGCCCCTGTTGACTCAAATGTGATTCAGATTGAAAGAACATTACAAATGACACAGCCTGTTACACAATCTGTTATAAAAAAAATTCTGCCTGCTCGAATTAAGACTGTCCCTAAAGTGATGCCTCCAGGTATTACTGCTTTTATTGTGACTGTACCTGCACCTGGTGTTAGGGTTATAACAGCACAGCCATTGGAGATTAGCACAGTAACTGCTCCAATTAACATTGTCCCAAAGCTGTTTGAGGAGCACCTGCGACAGGGTTCATCCCAATGTCACAGAATTCACAAATTGTAGTTTGGACACCACCACATGTGCATTCATTGAGGGAAGGGAGAACCAATAAATAGCACAAGGCAAGACTACTTTGTTTAAAGAGAGAATATTTCCTCCATGGTTCGAAGAAATTTCAGAAAAAAAGAGACAGGAAATGCAGAAAATCAGGTTTTCAATTGCCAAGAGCCTGAGAAGAAAAGACAATTAAACATCTTGAGGTTAAAAGTAGAGTTAGCAGAAATATTCAGAGGATATTTAGATCTTGAACATGTGAATCAATCCCAGGAAAAAGAGCTGATTTATTTGAGCAAAGAGATTACTAGGAATGCAGTGGTAAATTAAATGAATTGACTCAAAAATATGTGTCCCATTGCAAAAAAGTTTCAGAGCACAATTGGATGATGAAGCCATTGAGACAATGCGTTCTTCGGGAATGCTAGTGCACATTACTGAATTAGTAAAATACTTTTATAAATGGAGTGGGTTTGGGAAATTAGAGAGCAAATGGGCAAAGAAACATGAAAAGAAAAAGAAACAATCAGATGTGACTGAAGCAAAATGTAAGCCACACGGATGTCAGTCCCCCAGTTGAATGAATAAGCCTCAGCTTTTTCACTGAGAGAAACACCAGATGGAGGGCATGTCCATGTACCTTGACGTAGAGGTGACTTTGCAGCATTTATTAATCATTTTCTAAAATTGAGAGAGAATTCTGTCCAGTGGTACACACAAGTGACAGATTTGTAAATGTTTTGAAGGTGCTGTGGACATATTTAAATATGTTCTTTGACATTTTAGTACTGAGAGAGTTGTGGGTTGAGTGCAAAATTGCTGTACTATGGCCTTGTACAGAACCAACAAGAGATGCAAAAACTAATGCACCATTCTCCTGTGGTACTGAATATATACAATGAAGTGATTACCTTACTGAAAGGCAAAGTTCCTGTGAAGGATATTGATTGGGTAAAAAAAAAGAACAGCCGAAAAGCCAAAAGAATCTGTAAATGACATTTGAACGATTGTTGCAGGTGTTTAAACAGCACAATATACAGGAACATTCCGTCAAGAATGATATGGGGCTCTTTGTTTCACAGCTTGTGCTTGGTTTGGAGCCAGAGATCAGTATGCACATTCAACAAAGTGTGATTTGTTGGCAGACAAAACCGTTAGATGAGATCCTGAGATATGCTAAAAATTGTAGTGAAGAGATGAAGCATAAGAAACTTAAGGAGAAATTTGTGCTTGCGCATATGAAATTGGCACAGAGAAGATTTCAGAATCAGTAATTGTCAGGGAATTCTGCATGTATGATTGCTTCACGGGGCAGAGGGCGAGGAGTTCCAGTCGATCTGAATTCTGGTGTAGATGTTGCAAAGTTGAAGAAAACAATTCCTTGTAAGTTTTGTAACAAAATTGGGCTTTGGAAGAGGGAGTGTAGGTTGAATCCAAAAAGAATGAGTGGTGATGGTCAAATGCAAAGAGGAAATCAGGTGCAGATGCAGAATGTACCCGTTGAGCAAATGCAAGTACAAATGCAAACACCGGTTCCTATGACGCAGATCCTGAAAGACCTGATGGTCTCGCAAAATATGGAAAACCCTAGATTTAAGGTGAATCAGATGCCAAGAGCAAACTAAAATCTATTCCAGACTCAGAATAAGAACCCAATTCAACAGTTCCCAATGTTGAAGAGTAAGAGCATTGACCCCTTCAATTTGCAATGACAGTGCTCAGGGGGAGGAAGATTGTGTACCTGATGCCGTTTTGTAGGTAGACCACAGTGGGCCATTTGTAGAAGGTGAAGTACAGGGTCACCAATTGTCGTTTCTGATTGATGCTGGAGCCACCTGTTCCATTGTTAGAACAGCGGAAGTCCCAGACCTATTCCTCTCTGGAAAGAAGATCCAAGTTGTGAGAGTTACAAGTAAAAAGATAACAAATCCATGAGAGAAGAAGTTCTTGTAAAAATAGCTTCATTTGAAGAAAAAGACCAGTATGTAGTGTGCAATTTGAAAGCTGTAAATCTGTTACGAAGTGATTTGTTGTGTAAGCTAATTTGCACAATTTACTGTACACCGGATGGGGTCGAGTTTCAAACTCATGATGAAGATGTTGATATTAAAATGGCCCGACAAGAAGCAGCTGTAGGATTTATCCAGTTAGGACAGTAGATGATTTACCTCTCGATTTGAAAGAAACCGAGAAATGTGGAATCTTATGGGGAATGATATAGGTCTACTTAAAAGTATAGAGCCAGTCCGAATCACAGTGAAGCCCAATGCAATCTTTCCAAGAACACTACCATAGAATTTGACCCCAGAAACAGTGGCAGGAATCACACCATTGAAGGCATGTTAGGGAAAGGAATTCTAAGAGAAATTGTTAGGAGCCCTTGCAACTCTCTCCGATCATGGGCTTGCAGAATCCTAATGGTAAATATCTGATTGTTCACAAAATTGTTGTTCCATGTTGTCCCATGGTACTGAATCCAGCCACCATCCTTTTCCAAATTCTGTACACTGCAGAATGGTTTACTGTTGTGAATTTGCACCAGGCCTTCTTTCCTATCCCATTGCATGGGAACAGCAAATCCCTTTTCTCTTTTGTATTCAGAGGGAGAGTTTTGACATAGTGCCGAGTTACACAGGGAGATACTGAGAGTCCTTCAACATTTTGGTCAGTTCCTAAAGAAAAATCTTGAGTATCTGATCCAGTTTTTATGCATAATGACAATGACCTACTTGTAGCATCGAGCACACGAGAAGCTTGCAGAGAGGATACAATTGCTTTACTAAATCACCTGGCAGAGAATGGTCATGAAATGTCTCTGATGAAACCACAATACTAGCAAAAAAGAAGGTCAATATTTGGGACATATCACTTGAGAAGGGAATGAGAAAAATGTCACAAGAAAGAGTGGAATTAGCCTCCAAATGAATCCACCAAGAACACACAGAGAAGTCAGAATGTTTCCTTTGATTTATTAGCTACTGTAGATAGTGGGTACCAAACTTTTCCCTAGTGGCTAAGCCTTTACTAAAGCTGACACACAAAGATGTGCCTGGTCCACTTTCATGGGACAGCAACGCCTTGCATAAAGAGATAAAGTGTCTGTCATGCCCCGTCACCAGGAATGCGGGAGTACAGTAAGAAGTTCACATTTGTTTGCAGTGAGAGGAAGGGATGTGTATCGCAGTGCTTACTCAGATTACTCAGAGACCTGTTGCTTATTTTTCAATAACCCTTCACCCTGTAGCTGCAGGACTGCCTGACCTCCCGAAAGCGGTCGACCACAGATGGTGTCAGTATTGAAAGGTGTGAAAATATGGCAATGGGACTTCCTTTAAATATTATGGTACCTCACTTTGAAGAGACTTTTGAAAACACAGTACATGACAAACAGTAAACTTACAAAGTACGAACAACAGATACTTGCGGCCGAGAACATCATTCTCAGACGATGTCAAATTCTGAATCTGTCATCCTTGTTATCTGTAAATGAGATGTTCTTGTCCAGATGTCACAGATTTATATACCAAGCCAAGTCCTGACCTAAAAGATGAACCTTTGATTGAGTCTGATTATGTAACTTTATGGATGGCTCGTGTCTCAGAAACAATGAAGGTACGCTGAGAGCAGTTTATGACTCCAAGGTTCTACCTCAGCACAAGTTGCAGAACGGATTACCCTCACAAGACCTTGCAGTCTACCAGCCCAATTGAAAGTGACTATATTTACAGATAGTCAATATAGCTTTGGTGTGGTCCATGAGTTCAGACAGGTATGGTCACAGAGAGATTTCATGAGATCATCTGGCACACCCATCATAAAAGGGGAACATGTAAGAAAATAGAATGATGCAGTGCAAATACCTATAGAGATTCCGGTGGTAAAAATGTAGCTCACAGAAGTGGCAATGGATATGATGAAGTTGCACAATATTTTGCACTTGTAGTCTGCCCATTTAATGAGTATTTCACAAACTAATCTGGAGACAACGCTGCTTTTTAAATGTTGTTGTCAGTAGCAAATACATGGTAAAAATGTTTCAGAGGAAGAACAGCAAGGTTGAATCACAGCAGGATGTGGGTTGTGAAAAATGCAAATAACATTTAGATTTCAGTGGATGGAAGACCAGTGTTGCCAGATAGTTTATAGTTACCCATGATACAACATTTCCATGGCCCAACATGTCTGGGGAAAATGCAATGGAAAGATTGTTCAAACAGAATTAGTTTAACCCCAGATTTAGGATGCTTGCAGAAGAATTGTGCCATTGATATGTGACATCCCAGCAGATGGACATAGGGAAGAGAACACCAGTAACACTAAGTCATGTGGGAAGATCAGTTGGTCCCTTCAACAGAATGCAGATGGACTTTATAAAGATGCCTGTTTGCAAGGTACTGACATATGTCCTGGTTATAGTGTGCATTTTCTCTTGAAGTGTGGAAGCCAATACAGACTAAATCACAGTCTTTCTGTTGCAAACCAGCGGTTGCATGAGCTAATACCAATGTTTGGGTTAGCGGTTTCTCTGGAATCAGATTGTGGGACTCATTTCAACAAGGGGGTCCTAAGAATGCTTTGTGCAGCTCTACAGATGGAACAGAGATTACACTGTTATTATCGTCCAGAGGCATATGGAATCATTGAACAGCTCAATGAACCATAAAGTCTCATTTCCAATGTCTATGCATCCACTTCATTGAAAACACCTGATGCTTTACCTTTGGTGTTGATGACTGTTCCAAGTACACCTGATAAGAAAACAGGACTATCACCACATGAAATTCTCATGAGCGTGCTATGAAATTGCCTGCTGTACATCCAAATGTGCCTGTGAACATTACAGATGACATGACATGACATGATACTTGATTACTGCAAAGGATTGGCAGATGTGGTATGTTCTTTTTCTCAACTGGTTGAAGCAGGAACTGCAAATCTGCATCAAGAACAGTGTCACAACCTTAGTCCCGGCGACTGGGTCCTGATCAAGAAACAAATGTCAAAGTCTTGTTTGGAACTCACCACGAATACTGCTGTTAAGTATGCCAGAGTTCTGAACTAGGTGCTTGCATCACACACCCAGAGAACAAGAAATCCATTGGAAGAAATAGTGTTCTTTGAGCCACCGCAAGCTGTACAAGTGCAAGACACAATACCGCCAGAGAGGCAAGCAGAGAAAAGAAAGGGATGGAGAACCATGAACAATTGCACCAATCAGAGTTCCTGTTTTTCACAAAGTGGCATTGAAGATTCTGGTGAGGAAGAAGAAGCTACAAGAGGCAACAGTTGAGACATCACCAGAACAAGAAGAAGATCCAGGTGAAGAGACAAGTACAAGATCAAGAAGAGTCAATTACAATGCTAAATGGGTACAAAAGTATGTTTGGCAGAAATTGAGATTGAGTGTGTCAGCTGAATGCATACCATTAGCAATTGTTAAGGAGATGGAATCAAGTGGTATAAGTGACACAGAAGAACAAGATCAATAGACACCAAAGAGATCAAAAAGACCAAGAGTACCTTGTCGGAGATATTCTACACCTGAATGGACTTATTACATGAATGAAGTGCTAAACACACCATAACGGAGTTGATTGATTTGAGATCAGAACTTTTTGAGCCCCTATGACGTCACACTAACTGCAAATATTGGTTGAAGTTGCTGGAAAAAGGTTTCTGAAAAAAACACTATTAAATGAGAAAGTGAAAAAGATTGCAATCAAAAATGTTATTTTAAAAGAATTAAGAACATTTCCCAAGGTTGCAGTAGAAGAGTAGGGATAACATTTTAGAAGAAGACAAAATAGGGGTAGGGATGACTATATGAAGACTATGGGGTCCATTAGGATGTCGGGCTGATTTCCTCCGCCAGGCTGGCGGTAGCCACCGCCAGCCTGGCGGAGGAAATCTGCCCGACATCCACAGCCCAATTCCCCCCGCCATATTAGTATGGCGGGGGGACCGCGGCGGTGAGAAACACCGCCCGCATGTTTTCCGCCCCGGTCGCCTTGCGGCCGGGGCAAAAAACAAGTAACATGGTGGCGGTGTCTGTTAGACACTGCCCGCCATATTACAATGGGCTTTCACCAATGCATTTCCCTGGCGGCATTGGAAAGGCATGCAGAGACTCCCTGCGGGGGCCCGTTGCGGGCCCCCTGGGAGTCCCTGGCTTGGGGGGTTGCACGGTGCCTGTCATGTTGCGCTTTGAAAAGCACAACGTGCACTTTTAACAACGACGGGCGACGGGCGGAGATTTCTGCTCCGCCCGCCGCAATGGTAACCATACAGGATGCGCCCGCCTGTGTGGCGGGCGCATCCTAATGCCCTGATCGGGACCCCCGCCCTTATGGCGGGCGGTCCCGGGTCCCGATATGATGGCGGGCGGACTAAGTCTGCCCGTCATCATAATGGGCCCCAAAATGTTGTGAATAAAGCTGAACAAATTAACTGCAAAAGAAAATAATAGGAAACTTTAAAAGAAAATCTGAAGGTGAATTGTTGACAATATTTTGTTTAACGTTCTGACTACAGACAAACATGTGTTTCCTAACCTGGGCTAAAAGCAAGATTATTATGGGTAGTACATTTATATTTGTAGTATTAGTAGATAACCATTATTAATAGTGATACATTACACACCAGAAACACAGAAATCAAAGTTTGGATTTAGTAACATGACATCTGCACATATATCAGATGAAGATAAATTGCAATGTATTGTAGATACATGAAAGAACATTTCTTAACAAATGTTTATTCTAGATACGCAAGCATAAGGCGCAAAATACTGTTATGTCTGTGCACATTTGCCTGAATCATCTGCAGAGAAGGAGACATACCATAACAAATGCAATCACATGTAGTATTTTGCTTAGCTCAGTATATAGGTGAACATTTTAAATCTTATTACTTAGATTATGACATGATTCTTTCATAAATTCCCTTGCAGAAAAACATGAATCTACATATACAGCCAAAGGAAATAGGCACAGCTTGGTATTTATTTTACACCATCCATACTCATAGACACTGTTAAGGCATACGTGTAGGAAACTGGCTCTGTATATACTTTACCAAAGTAAGATAGAGTGTACACAGAGTCCAGGGAGTCCCCAGAGGTATGGCAGAGGCTAAATTAGGTAAGTACTAACAGCTCTCTTTTTGGTAGTGTGGGCTAGCAGTTAGGCTTATCCGGAGGGTGTTTTAATCATTTATTGTATTTACTCAATCAAGACTGATGCCACACACTCGGGTACTGAATCCAGACCAATTAGTTAAGTATAAAAAAGGTATACTTATGTTTTATTTTTAGAACCAAGCAGGACTTTGACACAGGTAAGGAAAATATACTCTCAAAGGAAAGCCTTGACAAGGAAAAGCTGTTGTGGTTGAATTTGCAATAATAATAATAATAATAATAATATATTTTATAAAGCGTGACAGCTACCTCAAACAGAGGTGACTCAGCGCTAACGCAGTCAAGCAGGGCAGATAGAAGGTAAGGGGACTAGCCTTGGCTGAATAGCCATGGGGCATATCATCAAGGGCCGGCAATAACATCGTCGCCGCTTTAGTGTCCGTTTTCGGGTGAAAAGTGGCAATAATTTTATCGCTTTATTAACAAGGACATGCTAGCACGTGTTTCCTTGCCTTAGAGCCCGGTTTCCTATCGCCTCGCATCGCTAATGAGATGCAAGGTAGTTGTGACCCTTACAACTACATTTTGAAATATTGTTAACGGTGCTTCGCTGTATTTACAACTAAGCATCGTTTTTTTTGCGCTACATGTGCCGTAACGCTGGAATTTAACGTCTGTTAAGTTCTAGACTAAGGTATACCTAAAATGGGTGGTGGATTGTGTGGCTAAGACCACAGGCCCTATCATCAAGGATATCGTTGTTTTCCATGGAACATCGCTGGAAAACTCGCGGTGTTCCATGGAAAACGGCGATATCCCCGCTATCGCTGGAATTCTTATCGCCTCGGTGATACGCGTTGTTAATAACGGGCTAACCGGGCGATATATTCCAGCGAAAGCCGGCGATAAATATAAAAGCGATATTTATCGCCGTCTATTGATAATATGCCCCCATGTCATTAGTGCTTTCCTGAACTCCAGTTCAGATTGGATTAATCAAAGTCTATTCAGAAGGGAATTCCATAATCTGGTTGTTACCATGGTAAAAGTTCTTCCTCCCATGCGGGAAAACAGAATCTGGGAGTTCGATCTTAAAGAGTGTTTTTGTTGATAGGGGGGAATATGTTTCCTAATGTAGCTGGGACAGTTACCTCTCAGGGTCCTGAAAGCTATTGTCAAGGCCTTGATTTCTATCCGTTTAGCAACTGGCAACCAATGGAGCTGATTGATATGCGGAGAGATGTCTTGTCTAAAAGATACTCTTCTGATTAATCTCGCAGCCGCATTCTGCACCATCTGCAGTCTCTTAATCAGATATGCAGTCAGTCCCAGGTAAAGACTATTTGCGTAGTCCAGCCTTGAGGTCACTGTAGCATGGACAACCGGTCTTTGACAGCTCTCAGGAAGAAAGTGTAAAATTTTTCTCAAACCCCTCATTACAGGTTTGTATTGGGTTCAAAAGAAGTTCAAACTGCACAGTAATTACTTTTGGATTACTTTTAGATGACATTGACTACTCGGAGAGGGGTGCCTAGATACCACACCGGGGATCTCGTAATAGAAGGTAAGACTTTATCTGGCACATGCATCAACGTAGGCTTTTGCGATTCCTAAAGAGCAAATTTTAAGGAATCGCTATTTAGGAATCACAAAAGCCTACGCATGTAGGAATCGCTATAAAAATAGCGATTCCTAGACCTTCCTTAATTGCTACTCGCAAATTGCTAGTCGCAATTAAGGAATGCTGTCCCATTCATTCCTAAGGGCCTACAGGCCCATAGGAATGAATTGGAGATTGCATGAGCAATTTGCGAGTACCAGTAGCTACTCGCAAATTGCTCATGCAATTTCAAGGGTCTAAGGGTGTCAAAATGACACCCTGTTGCACCCCTGAAATTGATCTGTGCACATATGTTGCACAACATGAAACTGAAAAATGGACAAAAGTGCATTTTTCAAAGTTTTTGCAAATTACCATGAAGTTCAACTTCATGGTAATTTGCTACTCCTAATAGCGAAATCGCTAATTTTATAACTTTCATGCATTACATTTAAGGATCTCAATTTGGGATTCCTTAAATGCAATTGCAATTTAAGGAATCGCAATTTAGTGATTCCTTAAATTGCCATTTTTGCATTTGGGATGATGCATCCCAAAATCAAAAATACCGGTCGCAAAGGGGCAGATTCTGAGATGCATGTGCCTGTTGATGATTTGCAGTTTACTTAGTTTTTCTTTCATACAAAAGTTCAACTCGAAAGAGAACATTTTTAGTCACAAAACACGCAACATTGGTTTCCATGGGAGAAAAAAGATTAACGGTTCTCAGGTAATTAAACGACTTACGAGTGGGAGTTTTGGGGATTAGGACCAAGGTTCCACAAGGTTCGGGTAGGCACTCAAATTGCACCACGGTTGGGGGCTGTCCACAGGCAGGCACCTCAGCCTCGGGAGCCAAGCTCCTTGGGTTAAGGTCAGGGCAAAGTTGGTCCCAGGTCAGCACCAAGTCCACACCACCAGTGGCCCAAGGGAGGTTGTTTGGTGGGGCTTAGGAGGGATCGTATGGAGGTTTTCGGTTTTGGATTTTGGCAGCAGGCACAGTGCAGGAAGTCTTCCAGGAAGAACCAACAGCTGACCAGGCAATTTGACTAGACTCTGGCACGTAGGTGCACCGCAGGTCCTCTTCTCTATGGCACAGGGTGGCCGGATGCAGGGGTGCCTTTTAAGGTCGTAGTTCACCTTATTGGGCACTCGCTGTTGGTGGGGTCTCCGTGTAGAGGCTGCAGGCAACGTTGGGGAGCCCTGGGAGGGTCAACTCATGGTGGGACTCAGACTCTGGACTGCTGGGGGTCCACGCTGGAACCGGTGAGCCACTTGGACTCGGGTCGTAGGTGACAGGTGCAGTGGTGGTTCCGGGCATCGGGTTTCTTCGTCCTCAGAGCTTTTCTTTGTAGTTTCTTTTGAACAGAGCTGCTGTTCGCAGGAGATCCGGTCTTTGTTGAATGCAGTCAGTCTGCCTGGGAGCTCTGGAGGTTTCTGGCTGCAGGACAAGTCAACCTTTGGCGCAGGATCACCTGAAAATGTAGACAAAGTATAGAGGCCTTGACAATAACACCATCACACAGACACAAAATGAGGAAAAACTCAACTGAAGAAGAGAGTGAACTTTAAAGATGTATTTAATAAAGAAAACTATGATGGTTGATGACCAGCAGAGGTGGGAGATTGCTGAAGTGTTTATAGTCTCGTGAAAAATACTGCAACAATCAGAGATGTTTTAAGGCATGGGCAAAATGGGTTCGGTCCTAGACTTTCAGGGGGCCCCTGAAATTTGTATTTGTATTTGTATTTGTAATGTCAATTTATAACGCGCTAGCAATCGCTCCAAGGAGCATCTCGGCACCAATAGAGAGACAACTAGATGTGAAGGTTGCCTTACTGCTTAAGGAGACCCGGACCGGGATCACACTAGCGCTCTGGCCATTGAGTCTGGAAGATTGTAAATCCAGGTTTTCAATTGCTTGCGAAAATCAGATTCCTTGTCCAGTGCTCTTAATGGGAGGGGTAGGGCATTCCATGCCTTAGCACCCAGTACCGCTAGGGATTTGCCCCCGCGGGTTTTGAGTCTAAAACTAGGAATGGTCAAAAGATTGGCATTTGAGGACCTTAATGCGCGTTTTGGACAGTATTTTACAAATTTTTTCCTTAGGTAAATAGGGCCTGAATTATGCAGAGCGCGAAAGGTGATTGTCAATACTTTGTGGAGGACCCTTTTAGTTATAGGCAGCCAGTGTAATGCATGGAGGGCTTTGGTTGCTGAGGATTTTCTCGGCCATTTCAGAACCAGCCTTGCAGCCGCGTGCTGGACCATCTGGAGTTTATGGGTAACCATCTTATTGGTACCAGCATACAGGCAATTGCAATAGTCAATGCGAGAAGTAACTAATGCAATCGTAACAGATTTCCTTGCTTCGAGGGGCAGCAAGTCGAAGAACTTTCTGAGCATTTTTATTACCCCGAAGCAGGTGCCTGCCACTTTTGACGCCTGATGTTTAAAGGATAGATCGGCGTCAAACTGTACCCCAAGGTTGCGAGCCGAGGAGGTAGTGTGGGGTGGTATTTCCGCCTTCTCAGGCCACCACAGTCTGGGGATGAAATCATTATTTGGGCCTATGGGCATGATCTCGGTCTTACCTGTATTACATTTTAAGTGGTTTTTCCGCATCCACTCGAAAGTGGCCGTTAAACAGCACTTAAGTTTTTCCTCCCAGGCCTGGTTACCTTTGTCCATGACCAGTATCAGCTGAGTATCGTCGGCATATGCTATTACCTCTATGCCGTAGGACGATATCAGCTGTATCAAGGGTGCAGTGTAAACATTGAACAATGTCGGACTCAGACTAGAACCCTGAGGTACTCCCGTAGACAGTGACTTCTCACTGGAACGGAATTCCCCCAAGGTCACCACTTGTCTCCTGTCACTAAGAAAGTTTTTTATCCACTCTAAGGCAATACCTTTAATGCCAGATGTTGTTAGCCGGTCTATTAAGATGGCATGTGAGACCGTGTCGAAGGCCGCCGACAGGTCTAATAGTATCAGGACGGCTTTCTTGCCTTGGTCTAAAGCTGAGCGGATGGTTTCCGTAGTGAACAGGAGAGCCGATTCGGTGGAATGCTGAGTCCTAAAACCAGATTGATTAGGGTGCCATACCTCGTTATCTTCCAAGAAAAGTGTCAGCTGTTTATTCACTGTGGACTCAGTGATTTTACACAATGATGGAAGTAATGAAATTGGACGTAGATTGGAGAGTGTAGAGGGGTCAGGGAGTTGTTTTTTTTGTAATGGCTTTACAGCTGCCAGTTTCCACTCAGGGGGGACATAGGCGGTGGACAAAGAGTTGTTAACAATAGCATTTATGTCCGAGTTGACAACATCAGCAATGAGATGTAGGAGTCCTATAGGACATGGATCAAATGGTGATCCTGATTTGGTTGCCAGGATGGCCCCTTTTTGTCTCCTCCAAGCTGATTGTACGGAAAGCTGATAGCTCTGTTATGAAGAGAGTCTTGCCCTGATGATCTTGAATGCTTCTTAGACAGATTGTTTTAAATACTGTTTCTCTTTAATTTATCCTTATTGTGAGTGATGTATGAGAGTCTATTACAGACATTTTGAAGAGAAATCTTGTATTTATATATCATGTAACATCCATAAAAAGTTTGTTTTAGATCAAAACAGGACCTCACATATGCGAAATGGGAGGGTGTCACAGCAATTAATTGCTGAAATGTTAGTGAGCTGCTACTGTAATAAAATATTGAAAACACATGTCACTATCCCTAAATATTAGATGTAACAACTTTGGATTTTGGACAAGTGTGTCTGTGCACTGTCAGTGAGTGACCTGGCCAATGAGGGCATGAAACACTTAAAATTGGATTATAAATTCAAAGCTGTTCCACACATGGGCCGCCAAAATACGTTCAACCAAGGGATCCCAAAATCCTTAAGAGGTCCCTGGCAACAATGTGTAGAATTACCATGTAGGCTTTAATAAAATGAATGCGTTTAAATGCAAAAATTGGACTAGGCAAGCATGCTTACTCATATTAGGCCTGAATAGCTAAAGTAGCATTGCTTGACTAAAAGTTGACATGCCTAAAGAATGCTGACATGTTTTTCATAATAAACTATAGATGCATAAATGTTTACAGCTAACACTGCAAATGTTTTTACTTACACGAAGATCACTGTTAAATAATGAATGTATTTGATATTTAGTGGGTAATGAAGAAGTTCATATACGAAGATGCAGCATTTCTAAAGAATAGGAATGGTGTGAAATGTAAAAAGAACAACATTGTATTTGATTATAAATGCTTTCACTTAACACTGCTTCTTAAGCTCATTGTATTTCCTGGTGAGAAGATGAGGATTCAACCAAAAGGAATGGGAGTTCTCATATAATGTTTTTCTGATAATGCAGAGATCCAAATAGGAGACAAACAGAGAAAGGACAAGGAAAATGGAGAGAGAACGACAATAAAGAGGAAATGGAAAGGGGCAGGGTGAAGAGGGTTGAAATACTCTTGCTTTTTTACTTCATTTTATCATCTTGTATTTTTTTATCTGTTTGCTTTCTTTACAAGTAATTGTTTCAACAGAGTCTCTCGCTGTGCAATTGTTCTTAGCAGATATAATTGGCTGCCCTGCAACAGGGTCAGAAGAAGCTCCAATGCCAGATCTGGTGGGTCAGTCAACTAAGAAACCTATTACTTGATTTATGTTTGACATCCTCATCACATGTTTAAATCCAAGCGGATCTGCTCTGCCTTTCATTCTTCTGATGTTATCAAAATGAGTACTATTGAGCTGGATAGCAATAGACGTTTTACTTCACACCAGGATACACCAAGGAGTGAACATGTGCTTTAGAAATACATGTTACTTCATGGCGATAACGAACATTTACC
This sequence comes from Lissotriton helveticus, assembly GCF_964261635.1. Lineage (NCBI taxonomy): Eukaryota > Metazoa > Chordata > Amphibia > Caudata > Salamandridae > Lissotriton > Lissotriton helveticus. Next base: position 739,880,541 of record NC_136067.1, on the reverse strand, counting down.
TGTTTCTTGTTAGATACATCATAATCAAGAAAACTTTATTTCGGTAAAATACCATAAAAAGTAAGCTGTAAACATGTAAAAACAGTGCACATAAATATTAAACTTGATCAGCTAGTACAAAAGTAGTTTCTAAAACATTTTCCATATAGACACAATTAGGCAAAATTCATAAATATGGAAGCCCAGTTAAAAATAGTGAAATAGTGAAGATAAAAGAATTTATAAAATACAATGGAATTTATAAAAAACAATGGGAATCCATTAACTGCCATTCCAGACTTAGACTCAAGCAACAAAGGTTCTGCGCTTATGCCACTTGGCTGCCAAAAATTGAGAAACAGCAAACACAATACATCCAGTTGTGTCTGACTTTAACGCTCTGAGCGCTTGCATACAGTGCCAAAAGCCCAGATTTTTGCACAGGGGTACGAGCCAATACCTCCTCGGTTTGACGTACGCTGGGCAAAAGAAGAAGTCGTGGAGCTCAGTTTCGGTATCACATTTGCATGCTGGGCAGTTCTTCAAGCAAGAGATGACCACTTGCCGATAAAGGCTCGTAAGGGTAGAACTCCATGCCTCGTTGGACATACAGTTGTTTTTGCTAATATTGGGTATATGTCATCTAAAAATCGCTCAAACAGATAAAAGTCTTTCACATGCAAGAAAGAAGCAGTAACAGAACCAATTTGGGAATTACAAAGTGCTGAATTAAGTTTGTCAGAACGATAGATTTTCGCAAGCGTGATACGTGAGATGGTTTTACATTCCCTCTCAGGGTCAGACCATGGAGCGGGGACTCCTAACCTTGTAAACTCATTCTTAATAAAAATGAGCCAGGGGATTTTCAGGGCACTCGGATGCGTCAGTATTTCTTTGAGTTCCTGTCTGTAATTTATCAGCTCTGGTGTCACTCAGAGCCTGCGCCAAAACCTGAGAGGTTTTAATGCTAACTCTTCGTCAATTGATCTAATCCCCAGGTCAAACCTTAGAGGAAGGAGCTGGGTACTAGTTGGAAGTACTAACAGCTGTCTTAGGAATTTATTCTCAACCCTGGTAATTTCAGTCCTATTACAATGTCCCCAGAGTTCACCCCCGTACATAATGGCACCCTTTGCTTGCGATTTATAAACTTCCAGCGGGGGACCAACAGGTTTATTAGTGGACTTGTTGGATAGTTTGAGTATTCCTCCCGAGAGTTGGGCCAATTTTAGTTGTGATTTGGTTTGCTGTGGACCCCACGTTAGGTTCTCATTGATGGTAACCCCCAAATAGTCAAAGGTATTTACCCTTTTGAGTCTCAATTTCCCTAGACGTGGATTTGGTCGAGTTGGTCTAGGGGGATTGAAGATCATGAATTTGGTTTTAAGGGAGTTGATCTCCAGTCCCCGAGCAGCAAAAATTCTTCAAAACCATCCAATGTTCACTGTATACCCATTGGTGATTTAGAGAGTAAGAGGGTGTCATCAGCGAACATGATGGCAGGCACCCTGTCGCCAGCTAACTTAGGAGCATCATTGCCCAGTACTCCATTAAGATGCGTGATTACCCCATTGACATAGAGGCAAAACAGGGTCGGTGCAAGGACACAGCCCTGCCTTACCCCCCTGCCAACAGGAAATTGAGACAACAAAGCGCCGCTTTTCCCGCATCTAACTTGGGCAAAGTTAGCCTCATCCAGCCTCATCAGGACAGATGGAAGGTGTGGAGGAATGCCCAGCTCGAGGAGAACACTCCAGAGCTTCCCCCGGGTAACAAGATCGAATGCAGAGCGAAGGTCCACGAATACCAAATAGAGGCTGCCACCCTCCATTCTCACCGTTTTCCAATGCAGGAGTAGTAAATGAAAAATGTGGTCCAGGGTGGAGGTATTCTTCCTAAACCCTGCCTGATAGGCACTAAGAATTGTGAACTCTTCTATCCAGTCATGTAGGCGATCCAGAATGAGTCTCGCAAAGATTTTCTGGGGACATCAATGAGGCTTATGGGTCTGTAGTTGGATGGGAGCAGAGGAGAGCCCTTTTTATATATGGGGACAATCTCTGTGCCCTGCCAAGTACAGGGAACCACCATGCCTCTCAAAATCGCATTAATAAGAATCTGGAGATATGGACCGCAAATTTTCGGCTCGTACCTGAAGAGGTCACCTGGAAGTTTACCCAGGCCTGGTGCTTTGCCTGTAGCAAGTTTAGTAATTGCGTTGCAAACTTCCACCTTCGTAAACTCAATCACCTCTAACTGCATGTTGAGTAGAGATTCTGTTAAAATGTTTTCGGGGTCGTCAGGGAGACCCTCAGTGGAGTACAAGGCCCGGTAATGGCCTTCCCAGACTTCCGCCGCTATAATGGGTTCAATGGCTGCTTTCGGCTCAATAAAGCCGGTATTAATAATAGACCAACATTTTTGAGAGTCTTTAGTGGCTAGCGCAAGTGTTAGGCTGGACCACTTATCATAATCCCATTCTTCCTTGGCACACTTAGTTATCCTTTTGTAGTGTGACCTCCTGTCTTTATTTGCAGTTCTATTATTATCTTTTATAGCCTGCAAGAGTTCTGTTTTGGTCTTCCTGCAAGTTGTATTATACCACCAACAATGGGGAGACCTATTTCCCTTCTTGAGAACCCGGGGATTAAGTACATCTGCCAGATTGAGTACTAAGCCCTCGTGGAGAGCCTCCATCTTATTTAAGTAATCAGGGGCAGAGGTGGATTGAATAGGGCTGCAAACTCTATAAAAGAAGGGATCACCAAACTATAAAGTTTTTCTATTTGTTACGGGTGTTCCAGTAATTTATGCCATCTTACTCTACGCCTATCATTAGATAGGGTAAGATCATCATCGATGGCCCCCGGAAAGTAGAGCACCACTCCTGCTGGAATTAGGGAGACCCAGTTCCAAAATTAGGGCGTTATGGTTGCTATCCAATCTTGTGGCAACATTAAAATCCATTACCTTTGGCAGTAACCTTGTCTCAGCCAGGATATAATCAAGATGGGACATTTGTCCAGGTTTGTTAAAAGTAGGTTTGGCTGGGGTAGCAGGGGGGTGCAACCGTAACATGCTCGTAGGGAGTGGGTTAGGGTTAATGCCATGATCTGTATAGCTAACAGGGTCCATGGCCTAGATGATGGAGCCTGTATCATAGGGATGGACCAATGATCATCCTCTGCCAATAGGACGACTTCCCTCAGACCCTCAAGGGGCTCATAGTGGCAATTCAGATTGCCCCCCCACCAGAAGATAGGTACTACTCGGGATTGTTAAAATAAAGATGGACAGGTCCTCGATAGTACTGGACTCTTTAGTTATACTGACAGGGTGTGAATAAACATTGATCAATGCTAGCTTGAAGGCATTAGACCAAGCAAGGATTGCACATTGAATATCTTTAGAACAGGTATTTAGTGGCTTGACTGTACAACCCAATTGTGATCCAATCCAAATAGTGAGTCCCCCTGATGGACGACCTCTCCCTCCCCGTACTGCCGGGGCAAAGAACGAAGCAAATCCTGTCCGATGATGCTCCGTCCAAGCCCAGGTCTCTTGAAAGAGGCACACGTCACATTCATCCACAAAAGACCCCCATTCAGGGCAGGTCAACTTATTAGTCAACCCTGCCAGATTCCAGGATAGAATTAAGTGACTCTGCCCTTGCGCCCACAGCCAGACTCTTAGGTGCCTCCTCATTTGCCTCCCCTATGAGACCCTCTATGGTTGGTAAGTGGGGCAGTGGGTGGCTTTCATGGGCCAAGTCAACTACAGACTCCATAGATCTATCAATAGGGAGTGGGCTGCGACTTGGAATAGCTAGGGTCAGTGTATCCGACATGCTTCTTGCAACACTCCTGCCCCCTACAGAGATTGGTGCAGTGCCATCATCCGACTCCCTCCACTCTGTCTCACAGTCTGCCCCATTTTTATCCACAAAAGTGCACTGCAAGCTGCAAGGGATCAGTCAGTCCACCATGTCCAGGCAGCTATATCTGTTTTGCAGGAGGACGGCCGAGGGGAGTAGGGGTTCTGTGAACCTGCCCGACTGAAACCACCCACTGTTGAACACCCTGCAATATCCCAAACTTGTTTAGCGCCTGGACTAGTTCGCAGTAAGCCAGAGGGGTAAACATGCGACAGGGGAAGAGACTGGATAACTGACACGGGCCTGGACTGACTCCACTCGCAGATGTAAGACACCGTCCGTGTGTCTCTGAAGTTTATCAAGATGCAATCTCCCTTCGTGTCCTTTGCTCTGAGGCCCACCCATGACACTCTACGGACAAACATAATTTCACTAGTTACATGTGGTGGAAGTGGTCTGTTTTTGTTAAACCAGTCCGTGACCTTATTCTTTAGTGTCAATTATGATTTCTTGCTATCGTTCATCAGCTCAAGTACTCCAGCTAGAACCACTACATATGGGCTGGATTCAGGGGGTAAATCAATTCTTATGAGCGGTGTTTTGTTGTTACACTGGAAGTGTGAAGGTACACCATGTTCCTTTCTGGGTGTTAATTTGTTTTGGGAATGCTGTTCCCGTGCACAGTTAGCAACATTCGAAACAGGCCCTGTTTTAGCCATTTCTTAGCTCCCGGCCCCCTGTACACTTTGATCGTCTCCCACCGACCTCGCTGCACCCGTGTTGTTTAAATCGGGTGAAGTTAGAGGACAGTCAGGTATTCGGGAGGGGAGTTGTTGTTGAGAGGTTTGTTTGTTACTAACATGACTTAACCTGTCTAGGACCCCAGAACTCCGAGCTGAGACATTGGTAAGAGGGTAAGCAGACATAATATCTACTTTTTATTATCGATGTGACATAATATCGAAGTTTTAATATCCATGGATAAGTATATCGAATAATTAAATATCGATTACAAAAATATCGTTTTCAGTATGTGTAATTTAATATCGAATGCAAAAATATAGAAAGACAAAATATCGTTGTATAAAAATATCGATATATTGTAATTATTATTAAAATGTGTTTATTTTTTAGAAATGTTTTGTGTTTATTAATAATTAGTAATTTCTATGTGTTTCTAAAATGTAATTTTTTTTTAAATGTTATATAATTTTAGCAGCGGGATTTTGGGTTTATAGGGGATAAGAGTGGGGAGTGTTTTAAAAAAATATAAATTGGAAATAATATTTGATAAAAAATTTATAAAAAAATAAAAAAAAATGAAAATTACATTTCAAAACAAAAAAATTTAGGAGTGGGATGTTGGGTTTATAGGGAATAAGGGTGGGGAGTGTTTAAAAAAAAATTACATTTGAAGTAATATTTTATAAAATATTTATAAAAAAATTATAAAAAATTTAAATTTAAATTTAAAAACAAAAAAACTTAGAAGCGCCATGTTGTGTTTATAGTAGATAATGGTGGGGAGTGTTTAAAAAAATAATACATTTGAAGTCATATTTGTTTAATGATTTTAATTAAAAAAATAAAACAATTCAAATTAAAAAAAAATTATAAATAAAAATTTAGTAGCGGGGTGTTGGGTTTATAGGGGATAAGGGTGGGGAGTGTTTTAAAAAAATATAATTTTGAAGTAATATTTATTTAAACGTTTTAATAAAATGTAAAAAAATTTAAAAAAATGTAATTTCAAAAAAATGTAAAACAATCAAAATTTAGTAGTGGGGTGTTGGGTTTATAGGGGATAAGGGTGGGGAGTTTTTAAAAAAATTATAATTTTGAAGTAATATTTATTTAAAAATGTAAATAAAATGTTTTAAAAAATTAAAAACACATTTTTTAAAAAGAAATTAACATTTAGTAGCAGGTGTTGGGTTTATAGGGGATAAGGGTGGGGAGTGTTTTAAGAAATTATCAATTTGAAGTAATATTTGTGTTAAAATTCAAATAAAATTGTAAAAAAATGACTAATGCAATTTAAAAACAAAAAAAATTTAGTAGCGGGGTGTTGAGTTTATAGGGGATAAGGGTGGTGAGTGTGTTTAAAAATTATATATTCGAAGCTATATGTGTTACAATTTTTTTTTTAAATGTAACATTTAGAAATACATTTAACATTTTTAAAAATTATTTATTAAAATATTTTTACATTTAAAATAATTAAAAATGTATTTAAACATTTATAAATTTGTAAAAATTTTAAATTTTGCCTAAATTAAAAAAAAAATGTAAAATAACATTTATGTTTACAAAACAGTATATTACTGTATTATTTACTTCGTTTGTATAATTTTATTTTTGATGTAATATAAATATTTTATTGGTTTACAGCTACTACTCAACTTTAATGTAGACTGGATTGGGAATAGTAAATTATATTTAATTAGTGTTCAGCACCTACCACAATTTATTGTAGACTGGAGTGGGAATAGTAAATTATAATTAATTAGTGTCCAGCACCTACCCCGATTTAATGTAAACTGGAGTGGGAATAGTAAATTATATTTAATTAGTGTCCAGCACCTACCCCAATTGAATGTAGGCTGGAGTGGGAATAGTAAATAATTTCAAATTAGTGTGCAGCACCTACCACCATTTAATGTAGACTGGAGTGGGAATAGTAAATAATTTCTAATTAGTGTCCAGCACCTACCCCAATTTAACGTAGACTGGAGTGGGAATAGTAAATTGTATTTAATTAGTGTTCAGCACCTACCACAATTTATTGTAGACTGGAGTGGGAATAGCAAATTATAATTAATTAGTGTCCAGCACCTACGCCAATTTAATGTAGACTGGAGTGGGAATAGTAAATTATATTTAAATAGTGTCCAGCACCTACTCCAATTTTATGTAGACTAGAGTGGGAATAGTAAATTATATTTAATTAGTGTCCAGCACCTACCCCAATTTAATGTAGACTGGAGTGGGAATAGTAAATTATATTTAATTAGTATCCAGCACCTACCCCAATTGAATGTAGACTGGAGTGGGAATAGTAAATAATTTCAAATTAGTGTCCAGCACCTACCACCATTTAATGTAGACTGGAGTGGGAATAGTAAATAATTTCTAATTAGTGTCCAGCACCTACCTCAATTTAATGTTGACTGGAGTGGGAATAGTAAATTTTATTTAATTAGTCTCCAGCACCCACCCCAATTTAATGTAGATTGGAGTGGGAATAGTAAATTATGTAAAATTAGTGTCCAACACCTCTCCCAATTTACTTTAAACTGGAGTGGAAATAGTAAATTATATTTATTTAGTGTCCAGCACCTACCCCAATTGAATGTAGACTGGAGTGGGAATAGTAAAATATTTAAAATTAGTGTCCAGCACCTACCCCAATTTAATGTAGACTGGAGTGGGAATAGTACATTTTATTTAATTAGTCTCCAGCACCCACCCCAATTTAATGTAGATTGGAGTGGGAATAGTAAATTATTTAAAATTAGTGTCCAGCACCTCTCCCAATTTACTTTAAACTGGAGTGGAAATAGTAAATTATATTTATTTAGTGTCCAGCACCTACCCCAATTGAATGTAGACTGGAGTGGGAATAGTAAAATATTTAAAATTAGTGTCCAGCACCTACCCCAATTTAATGTAGTCTGGAGTGGGAATAGTAAATTACATTTAATTAGTGTCCAGCACCTACCCCAATTTTATGTAGACTGGAGTGGGAATAGTAAATTATATTTAATTAGTGTCCAGCACCTACCACAATTTAATGTAGACTGGAGTGGGAATAGTAAATTATATTTCATTAGTGTCAAGCACCTACCCCAATTAAATGTAGACTGGAGTGGGAATAGTAAATAATTTTAATTTAGTTTCCAGCACCTATCCCAATTTAATGTAGATTGAAGTTGGAATAGTAAAATACATTTTATTAGTGTTCAGCATGTACCACAAATAATGTAGATTTGAGTGGGAATAGTAATTTATTTATGACTATAAATAAATGTATACAAATGTGTAGTTGGAATCTTTTATTTTTTTAATAACATGACAAAAAAACAATAAGCATTAGTATTACATTTTTATTTCATACTAATTTATATGGTTACATATATTTGACAAACAGTTTTATGGTTAAATGAAATTTTTATAATTGTTTGAAATTGTACATTTTATTAACAAAAATATTTAATACAGATGTAAGTATGGTTTAAAATGATTACAAAAAAGTAAAAAAAATTCACGTATTATATAACATTGTTATATTGTTATACATGTTAGTTGTACATACTGTTTTTATATTAATATTAATATTAAAAGTATTAATAATAATTTTTTTAACACTATGTTTAAATGGAAAAAACATTTTAACACATGTGTATTTATATACAAATTGTAAATTTGTTTCACAGAATTTTGTACATTTTATTGATGTTTTAATAATTATAATAATACATATTATGTATTTTATAATATTTATTTTTATAATTTTACAAAATATATACTTTTTGTTAAGTATTATAATACAAATAAAAAAATACATTTATTTTTTGACATAGTATTTATTTTTTAATTTGTAAAGGAATAGTTTAAATAATTAAATAATATGTTTGCAAGGTTAATGTATTGTATTAGTTTTGGGTCTTTCATTTTGTAACCGCTTTGGGTCGTTTTGTGTTATTGGATGAAGAGCCGCTCGCGGTAGGGAGACACATCACGTCGCTAAAGGTAAGGTTTGTTTTATATGTTTTAAGTGTGTTTTAAAGCACTTTTGATAGTAGTGTGGTAGTATTTAGTGTTGTTAGAAGTAAATTAGTTTGATATGTTGTATTTACGTATGGTGGATGTACGTACTTTTAGCTTGTTTTAGGCTTGTTTGTAGAGTCAGTATTTAGATGTTTAAAGTATATTTAGGTGAAATATAATGTTACTAGTGATGTTAGTAGGTGTTTTAGGTGGGTGGGAATGTATGTTTTCTATTTTTTTGTTGCAGGTGTTCGTGATATCAGAAGCAGTCGTTTTTTTTTTTAAAGAAGTGTTTGTTAGTTTTATTAACTAATGGATGTTGAACACTTCTTTACATTTTTGGGGTTTCCTGGAGCGTTTGTTCTATATTTTATACATTTTCGGGTTTTTTATGGTTATTCGAAGGATATTCGTTGAATGGATTATTCAGTTTTAGGACAGTTGTATTTTTTCATTTTTTGGGGGGCAAACTTTTTCCTAACTGGATTGTGTTGGTGAAGATGCATTCTACAGCACTTGGAATATGCTTGGTAAGTTTTTTACATTTTATTTGATTGATTGATCTTTATTTCGACTATTCCAGCCATAAAAGATACATATAAAACATATAGTATATTATACAACACATATATTACATAATACAATTTAAAATATGTCCTATATGTTTTTAAAAGAAATGTGCTAAAACTATCTTCCGTACAAAATAAGAATACATGTATACAAAAAGAATGAGTTATATCACCATATGCATTTTGATAGCGAGGGGCAAAGTCATACACCGTTTGGTTGGCAAAGTAAGTACATGGTTTAACTTTTCATAATAATTGACCAACCTTCCTTCTAGCAAAATAAACTGAGAGGAGAAATCTACTAATACCGAATACAACAATTTGTAAGTTATTAGTCTTTGCAATCCTATGGGCCTGGGAACATGTTCTTATTCCTAGGGTGTTACACAGTGGTTTAATCCACTTTTTTCTTGCTTTGTCATACGCTTGGCAAAAAAAAAGGATGTGGCTCTCGTCTTCCATATAGGAGCCTGAACACATTACACACTTCCCCTGTGTAATGTCATTATCATCACCATTTCTCTTAGACCAGCGTTCAACGTTACAGCTTGTCATAATATTCCCATACCTAAACTTCAAGAATAGAGACTTCGCAAGCGGAGGCTCAATCTCGTCCAGAACAGCCTCAAAAAGGGGCTCGTCCTTGAAGTTTAAAACATTTTTGGTAAGGGAGCCAAGACTATTACCATTTACTAAGCGAATGGAGATAAAGGACCAAAATGCTTGTTTCACCATAGGTTTTGCATTAGACGGTAACCTTTCCGGACATTCCCAAAACTGTGGTAAGCCCAAGATGAGAAACCATTTTTTAATGTGCTTGAGCCATACGATGGAGTGCATAGAGTCAAGACCCAATATCTCCTGGAGTCCTTTCCTATAGTCAATCAATTCAGGGGTAGACCATAGTCTTACCCAAAACATTAGTGGTCTTAAAATTGTATGATTATCAGTTCTTCTAAAATTCAAATCCATTTGGAGTGGTATCAAAGGTGTACTTATGGGGACCCTTAGGATTGATCTCATGAATCTATTATCCAATCCGTAGAAGCTGTCCTTTGACCATGGCCCCCATATCTCAGCCCCATAAAGGGCAGCAGACTGAGTTTTGAATTTGAATAGCTCAAGTGCAGGTGTAACACTTTTGCTTGAGCAAGCATTTAATTTACTGATAATTGGTCTAACATTATGGGCGTAGGACATTTTACTTTTCTCGATTTGGTCTTTCCAGGTTAGGTTTGAGTCTAACACTACCCCCAGATAGGAAAAATTATCCACTATTTCTAGGACCTTATTTATTGTGGGTGGGTAATGTTATTATCATTATTGTTATGTTTTATTTATTTCAAATGTAATTAATGTGTGTATATATATTTAATAAAATATTACAATTTTTACACACATTAATTTTTTGGGAAATAAAATATATTATTGTTATTTATATTGTCTTTGGGTTTTTTTTCGGACTAGTTTGTTGTTCACAGTAATTTAGAGTAGTGTTTGGCAATTATTTTGAGGTATTCAATGCCTTTTGTGCTAGTGTACAACTTTACTTGTTCTAGGTATTTGTGCATTTGCTTGGTTTGTTTAGATGTTTTTGGAGTTAGTTCAGTAATGGATTGTTCCATTCTGAATTCTTGGTAGCTTTGTTTTTTTTGTAGGCATTTAATAAATTTTTCTAAACTTGGTTTAGTTCGTCCAGTTCATTGTAGGAAGGCATTGTGCCAGCCTTCAACAGCGTTGTTTGTTTTGGTTCATCATTTAAGGTGCTTCGGTAAAAGTTCCACCAGGGTATTAGGAATTTTGGATTTCTTCTGTGGCCAGATCTGTGGAGTCTGCCTACCCAGGTATCTTCAAAGTAGTCTAAAAGTTGACTTAATTTATCTTCATTATGTTTATAAAAGTTGCTATCAATTAAAAGGTTGTAGTGTTCTACTACGTCTGTTTCTGGAATGTAAGCCAGTGCTGTGAGTTTTTTTATTTGATATGCAAAAGATGAGTTTGTTGCATATTCTATGCTTAAAGTTGTCTTTTATAAAGGTCTCCATAGACACTGGTTAAAGTGATAATAGCACCCTTGAATACAGGTATGGGGGTGTATTTTTAAAATACTTGAAAGCATTGCTTGTTCAAAATCAAGTATTATTTTTTCAGGAGAATAGTCATTAGTTTTTTGTTTGATTCTGTTTAATAATTCCATATATGTGGAATTAGTTTTATTTGGTAGCAGTGCATAAAGTAGAGATATGTTGCAGTTTTGATATAGGCCATGTATGGTGTATAATTGGAAAAAAGGTTTGGGACAGATGTTAAAAGTCCCATCCATCATCCAATATTGGCTTTGCTGAAGTTTTATGAGGTTTATATTTGTGTCAAAAATTATAAGTCTTTTATCATTGCTTTCATTGTCGTAAATGACAAATGGTCGTTTGTTTAAAGTTATAGTTTGGTCAGGATTTAAATTTATATCGCTATATGTTCTAGGAGGCGGAGTGGTAGTAGTAGTTGTTCTTTTTGTTCGTGCTATTGTTCTTTTTAGTGCAACTATATTTGGCATCTGAGTAGTGGCTGTTTTGGGTATTTGGGGAATTTGTTCTTTTAAGATGACGCTAGTTGCTTTTTGGGAACCTGTGCTTGCCTCTTTTATATTTTCCAATGCTGTTCTAACTTCTATTTCTGTTACGTTTGGTGGGTGGTTGTGTTCCCTAGTATAAATTGCTGTTGCTTCTCTAGTTGTTGCCCTTCCATAACATTTGTTGGAGTAATATTTGCTACATTTCCAATTAACTTTTATCCCAGATTGTTTCTCTTGGGTATAAGTGTAACCCATGTAGCAGAGTAATAGTTTTCCTTTCTGGCTGGTAACAAATTCAGCTCCTTCAGTCATTTTGTTGTTTGTTATTCTACAAGAAATATATATTCTACTTATTTAAAAAATAATTTATGTATTTTAAGTTAATTTAAAAAATATTTTTATAGTATATACTTACATTTTTCGAAATTCGGTCTTTGATTTTGATGTACTTGACTGTTTAGTTGTGGCCTTTATTTTCTGTGTTTTCTTGATCTGTTAGGAAAAAATTCATTTATTTGTGTTAATTGTTCAGCGATATATTTTAGGTTGCAATTACAGTTTTTCTTATCAATTTAGCTTAAACTTATTTTATGTTTTTAAGAAAATGTTTGAACATACTTTGTTAGTTGTATCTTTGTTTTCTGAATTTTGTTCTCTGTTCTTTGTCAGTAGAATATCCTGTAGTGGTAGGAGAAAATAAAAAGTAGATATGCATTAGTTATTTGAAATGTTTGTTATTTTTAACATTTTAGCGGTTAGTTTAATGTTTGAACATACTTACTTTGTTAGTTGTATCTTTGTTTTCTGGAATCTGTTCTCTGTTGTTTGTTAGTAGAGTATTCTGTAGTCGTAGGAGAAAATATAAAGTATATATGCATTACTAATTTCATCACGTTTGTAATTTTTAACATTCTAGCAGTTAGTTTTATTTAGTTTATTTTAGTTACTTACTTTTAATCCATTTAATTTTAGGGTTAATCTTGATGTTCTTGTAGGTGTAGTTGAATTTATCCAATGTATTTTCTCCTGTCGTTTTTTTCTTCATGTGGTTTGTGTTTCGTGTGTGATTCTTTATATAGTCGTTTGGAGTTAGTAATTAGTTTGTTATTGGTTAATTTATATTTTCAGTGTTTTCATTGTTTTCATTCAGTTTGTATTTTTGAATATATGTTAGGGTTTTTTTTTCTCTATAAGGCAAACGTAAAATAATAATTTTGTCTGTTCATTTTATATAATTTAATTAAAATCTTTTAGTAAAATAATTTAAATTATTAGATGTTTTATAAATTTGAAATTTAATTATATTTATAGTTTGTTATGAGCGATGTGTATTTTGGTGTTAATTTAATTTTTACATGTTGGAAAGTGTTGTTATATATATATATATATAAATCATTTCGATATATATAAATTAACGATAATATTGTTGACGATAAATGTGTTCTCGATATTTTTGACATAGGGGTCGATTCCGATCCGGTAAAATCACCGTCCGTACGACTCGCATCCGGAGCCGTTTCCGTACGACTCGTACAGATGCCGTACGACCCGACAAGTACAAACACGACCGGGGTACCAGGACCCGAGTCGTACGGTCCACGTCAGGTAAGGGCGGAAAAGCGCACATTCACATACACACCGTACGGCTTGTACACCCCATGATCGCAGGGGTACGCGCCGTACCCCTGCGATCATGGGGGGTACATGCCGTACACCCAGCGTACATGGGGTACGTGCCGTACACCCAGCGTACATGGGGTACGGCGCGTACACCCAGCGTACATGGGGTACAGCGCGTACCCCATGTACGCTGGGTGTATGGCACGTACCCCCCATGATCGCAGGGGTACGGGGCATACCCCTGCGATCATGGGGTGTACGCGCCGTACCCGGGGGGGGCGTTCCGTACCTGTTTCGGGGCAAACTCTGCTTTTACGGCTGATTTCAGCTCCCATAGAAAAAGGGTCGTACGGTGCGTACCCAACACCAATCGTACTTGCCGGGCCGGAAAAATCGGCCGCGAACCGTACAGATGTCGCGTACAGCGGGTTCCGAGGGAGAGTCGTACGGGAATGTCAATCATACGGTCCCTGTAGGATTCGTACGGAGGACGGCTCCTGGTACGGATCGTACTTCGTCGTTCGTACGGGGTACATTGCAGGGTACGATTCGTACAGGAAAAACGCTCTGAACGGCAATTCGGAGCGCTTTTTACCGGATCGGAATCGACCCCTTAGTGTATATATTTTAATGTAGTCGATATTTAAATCTTTCGATATGAATGTTGTCGATTTTAGTGAGATCGATGTTTATGTAGGTCGATATTGTGTATCCGATATTTTTGTATGTTTTTAGTTATGTATGGGATGTCGATATTATTGTGTTCGATAATTTTGTGCCGATATTTTTGTAGCTCGATATTGTATCTTTCGATAATATGTCAGTGATTCGGTAAGAGATAATACATTTTTTTCAATAGCAGCCAATCTGTGTGTGAGTGGTAATAAATCAGCAATTATAGCCCCCTCTTTGTCCCAAAAAGCATTGTTCAGTATGGGCACAGGGATCTCTGGTATATTGGGAACAATCCGAACCACTAGAGTTATCTCTGGCTCTGTCTCCTCGTTCTGTCCCAAGGTTTTCCATCCTTCCTCTCCCATCCTTGTCGGTTTTGGTTTGTTGGGACAGGATTTCTTCGAGTGACCACCCTCCCGCTTCTATTTGTTAGCACCTTGCATATCCTTTGAGTGTTCCTTTCTTCTCGCGGAGGTAGCGGACTTCGACCTTGTTATAGCACATGAGAGCGGATCCTGTACCCCGTTCTCCGGCACAGAGTCAGGCAAGGCTGTAACACTATCCCCAGTTGCCATTAAGGTGTCCACCATAAAGGGATGGTCAATACTGGTAGTTGGACCATGAGCAGGAGAGTGGTCCGACATCAGCCCACCCAAAGACGAGCAGTTAGCAGGTAGTGGATCGAGTGATAGCCGTTGTTCCGTGACTGCTATCTCTTGAGCAAGTACATTCGAAGCTCTGGTGATAAAATAATCCAATGTTCCCATCATGCTCCCCCCCTTCGAACCCAGTTTTTCCTTGTTAGCGTCAGTCGCCATTGCAATCAATTGGGCAAATCGCAAATTTAAGGCCCCCCAATTGGAGAGGCTTAGCCAAGGCGATGAGTCTTACCGCACTGTGATGAGCACCGATGTGCCAAACCAAACGTTAGACAGTAGGCCCAGCCCAGCCTGCTCCGGCCTCGAACGGGCTCAAACGGCCCCACCCTTGGCCCGGGCTGAAGGAGCACAGGTGTCGGTGATTGCGGGGCTCCTGGACCCTGTAGTCCCGCTTCGCACCCTCTCTCGTCCGCGAAAAGCTCACAGGCAAAATCCCACTTCTAATGCTGCGAGCGGCACTATGAGACATATTTACGAGTGGAGTTGCTTCACTCTTGAAGCAGCACTCAAGGTGGTATAAGAGTGATGCAAGCCCTAAATGAGATATTTGCGTGGCCTTGAGTGGCTAAATAAATCTGGCATAAAGCAAAGCAGCATAAATCGCTGTGCTGCCTTACTCTGTGCTACGGAGGTGTCCCATGGGTGTTGCGTGGGTGTTCCCATGGTTTTTAACACATTCCCAGAATTACCAGAACTGGTAAACCTGGGAATACACCATAAAGATACACCTTCACAGAGAGACATAACAAGGAGAAATATCTTTATTTCGCCTCGCTACTTCCTCTTTCTTTGTGTGCAGCACACGTAGAAAGAGCAATTTGCCTCTCTGGATTGTTTTGTTTGCAGGAAGGTGCCCTCCTTGCACAAAATCAATCCTGCATTCAACACAGGCAGCCTTGCACCATGGTGCAAGGGTGCCTGCATTTGTGCTTGGCAGCCAAAAGGGTGCAAGTGCAAGGAAAAGGCAGGATTGAGCCGTATTGCCTTAAATGCAGCTTATTCTGGCTCTTTCCCTATCAAGCACTGCAGCGCAGCAAGGTGACTTGCTGTGCAGCATTTCGTGACATTTTCTTAAATCTGCCCCTATGTGAGATTTGATGGTGGGTGGAGTCCAAAGTGTTGACCATATGTGCACGCATGGAAAATAGGTACATCTCCCCAGTCTGTACATAGATACAAGTTTCGAAAATCCACCTGCTGTCTTCTCTCAACTAATGTAAGTGTGGTCTGTTAGGCATCCATTCCTGCTGGTATTATGCTAGTGTTATCATAACCTTAGTAATTACTTCTGCTAGGCTACTACATGAAAATAGTGATACTTTTTTTGTAATTGCAAGGCTGTTTCAATCTCAGAACACAGTCCAGGAAATATGAGACGTTTGCGTAAAGATCATTATCCTTTGTTATCCATATTATTTTATTCCAGTAAATCTACTGAGTGCCTGAAGTAAAAAAAAAAAGGATGAGCTCAGTGTATTCAGACCGTTCACATTAATATTGCGGAAAGGTATTTTAGCACTTTATAATCTTACAATTTAAAAGTCTAAAAGAGAGTAAAGTCAGAGAAAAGAAGTTGGAAGTGAATGAGGTCAAATCACGTTTTAAGGCAAAGGTGCCTTTCAGGAGAATCATTGATTTGTGTCCACTTTTCTGCGCTGCTTTCAATTAAAATGTCAAGGGTTTTTGTTCGGCACGGGCCCTTTGAATTGTGATAGTGTATTCAAGTCTTTTGTAACTGTTCCCTTCTTTAGAAGAAAACGAATTACTTTCCGAGCTCTGGACAAGAACTTCGATTTTAAGTTGCTGATGTAAGTCTTCTGTGATAAACAGACATTTTTTTTCTTACAAATTTTCAGCTCTTCTATAATTATAAGCACTAGTCGGTTTTCCAAGTGAATAATATATACAAGAAATGATCATAAGTTTCTTGATTTAATATTTTTTCTAAGCAGCAAAATTAAACGTGAAAATATATTCGGAAAAAATAAATGAACACGAAGCTTCACAATTAAACTATTTTAAGGATGAAAAACAACTTCTGAAAAAGAAACTGTAACGGCATCATGTTATAGTACTTTTTTATTGACTTCTCGGTTATAGAAAACTCCAACTGTCTTGTGTTTTTGTTAAGTGCAAGCTTCTATAGGGCCTTGGACTCTAGGCACTTTGAACATCGAATGCAAAATGCAGGAGAAGAAATCAATTTCTAGCGGATATAGCGTCTAAGATTTTTAACAGAAACCTAAGTAAGAGTATAGTAAGATAGATGTCAAAATACCTTCCACACTCACATCCACTCTTAACTTATTAGGAAGAAAATGGTAGTTGTATTGTTTGCAATCCCTTAACAAATGTTTGTCCTTTAGGAAACAGTTAAACAAAGATTGTTCCCCGTATGATACTTATGATGCTCAAACTATCTAAAGAGCTATCTCCCTCTCATTCACTATCATTTAACCTACATTAGGCAACACATTCACCCTCAGAGGACCCTGTATTTGCTCCCCGCTTGATAGAAAGTAGAACCTAAAAAGAGGCATATGTTTGCACAGAATTTACAAAATTTAACCTGACAATGTATATTGCGTTTACAATCTTATTTATTAAAAAACTGTATTGAATTTCATCCTTAACTCATGAAAACAGTCAATGTGGAATCTATTTGTCTTGCATACTCCAACACTGATATGTCACAATCAAAACACAATTTGCGAAATGCAATTAAAAACACAATTATATATATATATATCCAAGCTCCAAACCCAAAGAGGGATTTTTCGTGTGTCGACGCGTTTCGGTGGATCCTGCCTTTTATGCACCACCTTCCTCAGGACAATTGATTAAAAACACAGTATATTCTTGAAAGAAGTATATATCATCCCTCTATGAAGTCTTGGGAAGCCGTAATCTACTTGATAGTCTTTTTCCTGCTCTACTGAGAGTCAATCTCAGGTTTTTCAGGCACTTCTGATATACACATCTGGCATAGTTCCTTTTGTCCTAAATTTGGATTATTTGCCTATCGCCACGTGTTTTCCTACTCTTAACACCAGATACTTTGTTTACTGGTGACTGGAATTTTGCATCACCCTCCTTATTCTTGCAGGATTATTCAATTATCTTGGGATGTTACTCTCTTAGGTATATTTCTCGTAGCCTCACGTAGCGACAGGGATACGGATTGCCGTGTCCTCTGCGTGTGAAGACGGAAACTTAAGGTCTCACCCCTAATTCCAGCTTTCAGTGAATCCCCGACTACACCTACAATGCACTCCCTCTATTACTTTCCACGAAATCTATCAAACATCTATTCATTTCTGCAATATATTCTAAATTATAAAGCAGCCCCATGTTTGAGCCTGCCCTGCAGAAACCACTATTTGTCCCTAAATTATCAGAGGATTATGATCCGAGAATATCATGGGATGCTTCTCAATGCAAACCTCCTTGACTACCCCAGTTGAAACCTAAAAATAATCTAGGTGAGCAAATGTCTTGTAGGTATATGAGAAATAGGTATAGCCGGGGTCAGGTGAATTTAGCTTAAGTAACCCAGACATCCGCTAGTCCATAATCCATCGGAGGCTGCTGGACTAACCTATAAAACCTTGGTTTCTGACCCACATATCTTCCGGACGTTCATAAACTCTGATTGATGTCTATATGGATGTTAAGGTCCATACACAAAAGGAGAGGGTAGGCCCCGAACCCAGCTTCACATCCAAAAATTCCATAACTGCTGTCTCGTAAATAGGGCAAATAGTGTAACACGACCTGGCAACCTGACATTCCACCAGAACCCATCTTCCTGACTTGTGCAAAAGTTTGCACTTTACCACACAGTAGGCTTTTTCAAATGCAAAACAAGGTTTATGTTTTAATGTGCTGCCTACAATTTTGGTAACAACTACTCAAGGCTGCAACAGAAGTCCTAATGCCACGCTTTTAGGCACTCATGTAGGTGGTGTAAAAGAACATTGCAGCCCACTTGTGACATCTGACGTTTAAGCCACCTATGCTTTTCGTGTGCCATATTTCTATCTGGCCTTACCAAAAGGTCCGATAGGCCGAATGGAATGAACCACTATTATCATGTTTTATGATGCAAAACACATGGGCGTGGAGGTGTTTAGCAGCCTCCCAATTATGAGAGTCAATCTGCCGAATCCAGTTCTAAACAAACAAACAAACAAACAAACAAAAATACTGGTAGAGTATAGAGATGGGTGAATTTCCCTACAGTGCCTACTTGTTTGTAAAGTTTCTTAAGATTTCTTGCCAGCTGCAAATTTGAATACTAAGAAGAAAATAAGCCAAGTGCCCATTTATTTTTAAGCATTCTGAGTACCCTGCGTGATATGATTATGTGTAAAAGAATATTTGTAATTGTAACTGCATTTATATAGCGCTTTCTACCCCTGACGCGGCGTTGAAACGCTTTTTCGGCGAGTAGAAGTGCATGTGTAACACTTGTGTGAAGGAACGTAATTTAAAAGAAAAACATGTTTGGGATGATGGTTGAATTTAATCTGCAAGTGAAAGTAAAAATATTCTCAACAGAGGTACACAGGCACACTGCTAGGTGAGTTAACACAAGTAGAGAGAGAATTGCAGGTCACTGATTCATTTCCGTTTGTGACAAATGTGGATTTCTAGCACAAGGAGTTCT
Organism: Lissotriton helveticus; assembly: GCF_964261635.1. Taxonomy (NCBI): domain Eukaryota; kingdom Metazoa; phylum Chordata; class Amphibia; order Caudata; family Salamandridae; genus Lissotriton; species Lissotriton helveticus. The sequence goes on along the minus strand of NC_136067.1, from coordinate 739,861,154 downwards.
TTGAATTGTCAAGTCCCGTGCACTAAAATAGTGGGCGAGACTGCAAGTCAATCAAAACCTGAATTTGGAAGCAAAACAGTCTCCTGTGCTGTAATCGAAAAGTGAAGAATATATAAAGGAGCAAAGACGAGTAATGGAAGACCGGAGGAGTTAAAATATGTATGATTCAGGAGGAATTGCAGGTTCGCAAGCCAGGGACACAAGGCTATGAAAACATTCTATAAATTGACAAGGCTTCTAAACACACGGCATGGGGAACATAACTTATTGAGAACAAGACTAACCTTGGGAAAATAAGAAAAAGTCATTTATTTTCCAAGTTTGACAAAATTCAAATTTATATACTTAAACTCAATAAGTTTGCAGTTGATAATATGTATTTTCCTTCAAATATATTGTCAAATGTATTTTGAATTTTTTTTGTTATACTTACATTGCACCACTGGGTCTTATTTCGTTTTTCCAATTGTGACACTTAGGGGCCGATTTCGATCTCGGTCGGAAGGGCATTGAATCGAGTTTGGCATTAGCGGGTCCGATTCGGAGGCTGAATTTTCGTCCGAGTCATACACAGGTCCGGATGTCGAAGTACGATGTGAACAAGTGCGAAATCTCCATCCGAATTGTTTCCGGGTCCTAACCGCTCCGTACGACTTGGTCACAAGCAAACTGTGGAACACAATGGAGATGTTTCACGACCGAACTAGTAGGATGCTTGATTCGGACAGCCGGATTGAGTCGGAGCATCCGACTCGCAATAGCTCCTGGAGTTGGACTTCGGAGGACCGCGTCGGACCCCCTTTCAACCGCAGACTTATGACTCGGACACAGGATGAGACCCGTGGGTCTCTCCAACACAGGCATGTACAGTGTGGATGGCACCAACGTGTCCCCACTGTAGGGGGCGCACTTGTCCGCGACGTATCCATTCAGTCAATGGGAGCTCATGTACGCGTCATACGACCGGCTTCCATTGACTTCTATGGGAGTCCGACCAAACTGAGTCCGACAGTATAAGGCTGCATCGTACTCGCTCGGTCGGACAGGAGTCCGAATTGGTCGGAAAACAACACGGTTCTGGCTCGGTCGGAGTGCTTTCGACCCAGATCAGAATCGGCCCTTTATTCTGAAGCTTGACAATAGTGGTGACCCCAGGTTATTCCTGACATTCACCAGTACAAAGTCAGAACTTTAGTTTAGTTAGTGGCCTTTGAGTACAAAGTCAAATGTGGTACTAAATACAGTTTTCTAAAATGGCAGCAGAATTATTAAAAATGCCCAGACGTCCTATGTGGTACTTGGACTCACATCAATAAAATATTAATGTTTTCCCCCTTCATAGCTACGCCATTATTCATTTCATTTGTTCCCTAATATATGCAACACTTCAGGCTCAGATAATCATCTCCAGGATGGAAAAATTCAAATGGGCACACACAGTTAATTTCCCAGTTTTTTGGACTGTAAGAACCTATAACATGTTTAGGTTATTTAGTAGGTGTCATCATCAATAGAAATCCGTGGATATTGAAGTAACATTTTTGATGACAGAACAGACAGTATTCGCCCGTTGAGAACCATCTGAAAATAAGCAGGCTAGTAGTAGGTGGCACTACAATATAACCCCACTCCACATGTCACCACACTTGGCAAGTCTTAAAATGGATTTCAATTTCCTTCTTATTGTCGAACAAATTCTGCTATTCCCATGTGACCCAGTAGCTGCCAGCACGGATTGGGAGTGGCGGGGTGGGGCGGAGTGGGGGAGTGGGAGAAGTGTAGGAGTAATGTGGAAAGGAGGAGACCTCTCTGTCACCCCGAACGTATGGCCGGGTGCCCCGGCCGCCCGGGAAACCTTTGCAGGCCGGGGGCGTGTTCCCGGCTGGTATGCCCGAAGTTGCGTGGTTGGAGCACGCCCCCGCCGCCTAAAAGGGTTGTCCTAACCCCCGCCCGGAAGTCCGTGCACTTTTGGGCGGGAGGGGGATGCCGCCCCGCCTCCCCGTGCAAGTTAAAAGGCGCGGGGGCCCAGGCAGGCGTCCTCTTGTTCCCGCGCTCTGAAGGCTGCACCACTCGTCGCTCGTGAGCCCTCTAGGGAACAAGCAGCATTTTTTGAGCGTGGTAATCATTGTTTTTTTCTGTTTCAGGCGTTGGGGCGTATCTGCAATCCGAGGAGCCGCGGGAAAACAGGATAGAAGAAAACAGATCGTCGGATATGCCTGGAAAGAAGAATGGGAAGAGCTCCGAGATGGAACGGATGCTTCACATACTGGTAAACCGAGTGTCGGCGATGGACAGAAAATTTGGTATAGTAGACCGATTGGATCGCGGCTTAGCGGCGCTCCAGAAGAAGGTGGAGGCTCAGTCGGGTCCCTCAGGGAGGCCTAAGAGGGTTGTGGAGCCCGCTTTGCCGAACGTTACTACGGGGGGGGGACAAGGGGAAGAAGAAAAAAGAGAAAAGGGGTCCTAGAGAGGCCCCGGTCCCGAGGGAAGTTCCGCTGGCCCCAATAAACCCGGCGGCCAACCCGGTGCCGGCACCGAATGGGGGATTGCCAATCCCTGTGATTATCACTCCACTAGATGAGGCACAGGTACCCCCTGAACTGGTGATGCACCTAGCGGCGGTGTTGCCTTGGCTGAAGAAGGGAGCGGGGGGATCCGCGGGTACGGAGGACCTCGCTGAAGAGGCCAGGCAGATTATCGACCAGCTTAAGCGGGCGAGGGGCTCTGGGGCAGGGAACATGCCTTCTATTCCTCTGTAGGTGGCGAACCCGGCCGCTACCGAGAACCAGATTAAGGCGACGGACACGACCGGAGGTACGACGGAAAATGGTAAGAGGTCGCTCCCAATAATGGGGGAGGGCGCTGTGCCGTCAAGGCGGGAATGCCTGGCGCAACATGTTCCGATGGCCACGAAAGAGATGGTGTGGGCCAACAAATATATCAATATATTTTCATTGTTGACAGACAACCGAGAGTTAGAGTATGCCAAAACCCAGAAGGAATGGTTACACCGAAGTGAATGGAGGGCCAAAATGGCAGAATTCAGGTTGGAGAAGTCTATGATGAATTGGATTAGGGCTTTTTCTGTGTTTGTGGCAATTATGGGTGAGCGAACGCCAGACTTGTTGGGAGACCTTGCTTGCTACCAGAGCAGGATCACAGGCTTCCATGAGAAATATGGTGGGGACGCATGGAAAGGGTGCGATGTGTCATTTAGGAAAGCGAAAGAGTTCAATGAGTCATTGACTTGGGATTGTTTGGACACTGTATCTTGGCATGCGCAGTTCACGCCAGGCTCAGCGGCAGGAACTGGGTCGAGTGCGAATGGTTTCAGGGTTTTTCAGCAGAAACAACCACTGCCCTTTCGATCAGCCCACGGGGGACAATCGCAGCCGAGATCGGGCGGGAACGGGAACAAGCGAGGGGTATGTTGGGGTTTTAACAAGGGAACGTGTAGTAGGCCGCAGTGCACATGCAGGTTCAGGCATGCCTGCGCAGGTTGTGGTAACACCTCCCACCTCGAAACTGGCTGCCGATCCAGAGGCAATGTTACCGGGGGAAAATGGGGTACCAAGCAGGATTGACACGGTGGCCCGGATGACTAAGCAATCGCCCGTGGAGAATTTGGCTATGACCCCCTGGCTGAGCAGATACCCTGATCGTGTGTCCACCGGGATCCTGCGGGATGGCTTCTTGTAAGGCTTCAGGATCCCGGCGGGTGATTTTCGGGGGCCCCCCTTCTGCAGGAACCAACTGTCCGTCACGCACAACCCGACTGTGGTCGCCACAAAAATTGCAAAAGAGGTTCGCTTGGGGCGGGTTGCGGGACCGTTTTGGGAGATACCAGATGCCAATTTTGTGTGTTCCCCATTAGGGGTAGTTCCCAAGAAGGAGCCGGGCGAGTTCAGGCTCATACATAATCTGTCGGCGCCAAAGGGGGCTTCCGTGAATGAGGCAATCGATGCAGGCATGTGCAGTGTGAGGTATGCATCGTTCGATGACGCAGTGGTCATGTTGAATCGCCTGGGTCCCGGGGCACTGTTAGCAAAATCGGATATTGAATCCACATTTAGATTACTGCCGGTTCATCCTGAGGATCAACATTTGCTCGGTTTCACATTCCAGGGAAAGTACTACATGGATATGTGCATGCCAATGGGTTGTTCAATTTCCTGTGCTTACTTTGAAATGTTTAGCTCATTTATGGAGTGGGCATTCGCAAGGGCCTCAGGGCACCAACATCTGATGCATTATCTCGATGATTTCCTGTTTCTCGGCCCGGCGGGCTCTCAGGACTGTGCACGGGCATTGTAGGAATTTTGCGTGCTTATGCGGAGTTTCGGGGTTCCGTTGGCGCCAGGTAAGACAGTGGAGCCGACTACCTCCCTGGAGTTTCTGGGTATTGAACTAGACTCCGTGGAGGGTTGCTTCTGTCTGCCGGCTGAAAAAATAGCCAAATTCAGGGCCTCCTTGATGCAATGTCTTAAGAAATACAAGGTGACACTGCATCAACTACAGCAAACAGTGGGACAGCTAAATTTTGCGCTGAGGATTATACCGATGGCCCGTCCATTCTCACGATCCATTGTCCAGGCCATGGTTGACCTCAAGGAAGGGCACCATCACACGAGACTGTCGGCAGAGGTTCGCCAGGATATGCTCATTTGGCTGGCATTCCTGGCGGATTTCAATGGCCGGGTAGTCTGGAGCAAAGCCCCGGCCTCATCAGCGGAGTTAGGTTTATGGACTGACTCTGCGGGCAGTGTGGGGTTTGGTGCAATCCTGAGTAACCGATGGTCGGCCCAGAAGTGGCCGGCATGGTGGGCGGCAAGTGGCTTGACGAGCAACATTGGTTTCCTAGAGTTATTCCCGATCTGGTTAGCATTGTCAGCCTGGCCAGAGGAGTTCCGAAGCCACTCGGTGATATTCTGGTCTGATAACATGACTGTGGTAGAATGCATCACCCAACAGGCAGCACGCTGTAAATGGATATTGCGACTGCTGAAAGAAATTGTGTTGAAATGCTTGAAGCTAAATGTACAATTCAGGGCAAAACATGTGCCGGGAGTACTGAATAACGCAGCTGATGCGCTCTCTCGTTTCAAAATGCAGGCATTCAGGGATTGTTTACCCTCAGCAGAGCTAGCGGCAGCGCCATTTCCCGAAGCACTATGGCAGGTCGGCGCTACGTATTACAAAACCTTGTGGCAGCCAGCCTAGTGCCCAGGACAAGGAAAGCTTATGAAGGGGCGTTCCGCTCATACTGCGCCTTTTTGGGCCCTGCATGGGAGCAGAGATGGGGTCAGGAGGGGTCCTTTACCCAATTTTTAGTGGCACTTCATGACAAGGGCCAGTCGGCGGCAACCGCCTGTCGGTATAAGGCCGCCATATCGTTTATAGCGCAGCTCCAAGGGATCGGGGATCCGACGGACTCCTTTATAGTCAGAAAGGCGCTGCGCGGCTGGCGGCGCCTAGAGGGGCGCAAGAAGGACACCAGGCATCCAATAGGATTTGACAGATTAACGGCCTTGCTGGCGAAGCTAGAGGAGACATGCTCCTGTCCTAGTGAGGTTGTCCTATTCCGGGCAGCATTTGCACTGGCATTCTATGGGGCCCTGCGGGTAGGCGAACTAGTGGCTGCCAACAAGAGGGATACCGAAGGGGGTCTGCGTAGGGACCGCACGCAAGTGAGGGGGGATTCCCTGCTCATCATGATTGCCAGGTCAAAGACAGACCAGGAGGCCCAGGGGAGTAGCATTGTGTTGCAACATGCTCCGGGTAGTCCCTGTTGTCCAGTGATGCGCGTTGAGGCCTACCTATGACAGAGGGGGTCGACATGGGGGGGGCCTTGCTACGGCATGCTGACGGCACCCCGTTAACAAAGTTTCAATTCCAAAGGGTGCTGGCAATCACGATTGCAGCTGCGGGCTTGAACCCGGGTGATTTTGGAACTCATTCATTCAGGATAGGGGCCGCTACAGAAGCGACGGCCGGGGGTCTGCAGGCAGACAATGTTAAACAGTTGGGACGATGGTCTTCAAACTGTTTCAAACGTTATGTGCGGTTGCACATGTTGTGACTTGGTGAAGATGTGCACTCACGCTTGTTGTCTTTTGTTTGGATTACAGTTTCACGAGCCTGTGACGCAGGGCGGAAATTGGGACCGGCCCAGTATCAGCTAACCACCACGTCAGGAGCGAGGAATGGACGACGAGTGGTCTGGGTCGTGGGCCACTCATACGTGAGACAGGCCGCGGACATATTCAGGGCAGGTGATGCGATCCACACATCTGAGGAATATGGTTTCAGGGTGTCCTTCCATGGGAAGGGCGGTTTGTGTATTGACCAACTACACGGTTTTGTCGAAGAATTGTTAGAGCGGCACAGGTTACCGCCATCAGTAGTCATAGTGCACATTGGGGGCAATGACTTGGTGAGATTGGGCAGACGGGCTTTAATCGAACACATACTTTCGGCAGTCATTTGGTTGGGAAAGGTGCACAATAGCTTGGTCACACATGATTCCGAGGAGGGTATGGAGGGGGGGTGGTCCATTCGGTAAAGAGGGTCAACAATAAAATGGAGAAATTGTTTCGATCTAACCACCTCCAAAGTATACCTCACGGCTGCATCTGGGGGGACCGTTGTTATTCAGACGATGGGGTACACCTGTCCAGGGTGGGGAATGACATATTGATAGAAGACATTATAGCTTGGCTAGTAGGATTGAGGAGGCATGACCTATAGGAGTTGTGGGGGGGCCAGATAGTCGGTCAACTATCTGGCCTGTAGCGGTAAGGTCATGATCGGTGAGCAGTGATTTCAAGGTCCCTAGTGGGGGCGCCAACCATTATGGATGGGAGCGCCCGGGGGAGGTGGCCATTGGCCCCTCCCACGGGGGGGCGGCACCCATTACTGATGGGATCGCCCAGGGGGAGACGGCCATAGGCCTCTCCCAGGGGGAGACGGCTATATGCCCCTCCCACAAATTTCCCAGGGGACGGATATCCGCTGCGGCGGAAGAGAGTGCGGGGAAAGGGGGGAGTCCACGCTGTCCTTCTTACGGTTACCCCGCATGGGAACTAGGACGTCCTTAAGATGGCGCCGAGTGGAAGGGGGCCTCCATGGCAAGGGAAGTTACGGTTGGCTACGAGGGTAAAGTCCTCTGCGCATGCGCCACTCTCACGAGAGGGCGGAAATTTGGTGATAGGGATCTGACACCGGTTAAGACCTTGCCGTTGGCCCTTAACGATAGGATGTACAAAATTCGTATACAATGCATGATGTCATGATGTTAGACTCGGTTAGGAAAATCTTTGTATTAGAGATTTGTTAAGGTTAGCCTAGATACCTGTCTTCATCAAGTGTAATGAAAGTTGAATTTTGTACATGATAAATGAAACGTTTTTAATTTAAAGTTTTAAATTTTGTTTCATATTTTGATAAATACGGCCGGGGGGGTCGTGAGGCCCCCCTGCCTTCCAAAAAGTCAAACTGTGAGTGTCTCCTACCATTGGGATTGGTGTTGGAAGGGGTGGCGGGCATCCCGGACCATATGGAAAGGAGGAGACCTCTCGGTCACCCCGAACGTATGGCCGGGTGCCCCGACCGCCCGGGAAACCTTTGCAGGCCGGGGCGTGTTCCCGGCTGGTATGCCCGAAGTGGCGTGGTTGGAGCACGCCCCCGCCGCCTAAAAGGGTTGTCCTAACCCCCGCCCGGAAGTCCGTGCACTTTTGGGCGGGAGGGGGATGCCGCCCCGCCTCCCCGTGCAAGTTAAAAGGCGCGGGGGCCCAGGCAGGCGTCCTCTTGTTCCCGCGCTCTGAAGGCTGCACCACTCGTCGCTCGTGAGCCCTCTAGGGAACAAGCAGCATTTTTGACCCACCCACCAGCCCCTGTTGCAGAAGTTTGGAAGTAAACAAAGTGGTGATCTGCAATTGATGGTGATGCAGAAACGTCTTGTCTAGGTCTTTTTTCTCCCAATTTAGATGGATTTCAAGATTGTGTATGCAATTGACTGCTTGTCTACAGATGGTCTCTCTGTCATAGGACCTTTTCTCCTTGGTAGCAATGTTTATAGTATGTTGGGTACTATTCTGGGACTTCCGCTCTACAAGGACGGGGGTAGCAGTGAGGAATATATCTAGCTGTGATGTAAATTTTGCATACATTTTTCCCACTCGTAGGTCATTAATTGTCGTATATATTAGTCTTCGGTCGGGCGGTAAGGTCATGATCGGTGAGCAGTGATTTCAAGGTCCCTAGTGGGGGCGCCACCCATTATGGATGGGAGCGCCCGGGGGAGGCGGCCATTGGCCCCTCCCACGGGGGGGCGGCACCCATTACGGATGGGATCGCCCAGGGGGAGATGGCCATAGGCCCCTCCCAGGGGGAGACGGCTATATGCCCCTCCCATGAATTTCCCGGGGGCCGGATATCCGCTGCGGCGGAAGAGAGTGCGGGGAAAGGGGGGGAGGCCACGCTGTCCTTCTTACGGTTACCCCGCACGGGAACTCAGATGACCTTAAGATGGCGCCGAGTGGAAGGGGGCCCCCATGGCAAGGGAAGTTACGGTTGGCTACGAGGGTAAAGTCCTCTGCGCATGCGCCACTCTCACGAGAGGGCGGAAATTTGGTGATAGGGATCTGACACCGGTTAAGACCTTGCCGTTGGCCCTTAACGATAGGATGTACAAAATTCGTATACAATGCATGATGTCATGATGTTAGACTCGGTTAGGAAAATCTTTGCATTATAGATTTGTTAAGGTTAGCCTGGATACCTCTCTTCATCAAGTGTAATGAAAGTTGAATTTTGTACATGATAAATGAAACGTTTTTAATTTAAAGTTTTAAATTTTGTTTCATATTTTAATAAATACGGCCGGGGGGGTCGTGAGGCCCCCCTGCCTTCCAAAAAGTCAAACTGTGTCTGTCTTCTACCATTGGGATTGGTGTTGGAAGGGGTGGCGGGCATCCCGGACCATATAAAAAATAAAATACCTTTGCACCGCTTTCCCGCACGTCATCTCATCCTCTCCTCTTTGGGGCCAAAACAGGAAGCACCTTGGCTTCCTGCCTCAAGCCAATCACAACGCTTTAATACAGTGTTGTGATTGGTCTGAGCACCCTGGGTCGGTGCTCAGCCAGGGAATGAGGGCATGGCCATGTTCTCCACTCAAGCTTTAATGCAGCCTGCATGTAGAACATGTGAAGTGTGCATGACTGTTTTGGACGGCCCCAGAGGGCCAGCCAATCAGTCATTGCGTGCTTGGATTCGGCAAACCACACCTCCCCTGCTCTGAGAGCTGAGGAGGCCCGCCCACTGGGAAGCTGCGCAGCAGGAAAAAATTCAATGATAGTAACCTCAAGTAATAATCATTATATTTGTTATTTCTTTCACTGCTTTGCAGAAGTGAGGCGTAGCTCCTCTGCCTTAGCAGAGGAGCCAGCACTGATGAGACTATATATTTTTTCCAGTAATTGTAACCAGCTTTGGAGAATAGGTCCAGTAATCCCTCACAACTTCTAGAGTATGCAAACTGGTTTTCACTTGTATAGCTTCCACATAACAATTGTATAGTGGTTTTACGTGTGTAAGTGACACACATAGAGAGCCTAATTTCAACGACATTTTGAAATATATAAAGTAGAACTCCTGTAGTACTCTTTTATGTTTTATGTACTCATACATGCCTTTGTGACATATTCCCAAAACATCTACATTTAACAGAAACTGTTGACTATTTAGTAAATATTCATATGCAATTAGTATAAATACCAAGCATTGGTAAATGCATTAGGTTTTGTCTATGGGTTTAATAATAAGTTAAGAGGAGTGGGAGTAGTGTATGAGTGCAGGGAGAATGATGTGAGGGCTCTCTCTGTAGTGGTGTATGAATGAAGGTTGATAAGTCTTGAGTACGGGGTGAAAGTGCTTCTATGCTTAGTGATTGTTGTGTGTTTAGTACAGAAAGAGAATTGTGTGAGTGTACACGGTGAGAGGTGTGCGACTATAGGATGAACATTGGCAAATGCAATGGCTGAAAGTAATTTGTCTGCATAGAAACCCAGTATGTTCATTAATTTGCATTTTATGAACTTCTAAACACAAACACACACACAACCATACACGTGTTACCATCCTTGTGGGGACTATGTGTGAAAACCTGCCTTGTGGGGACTAATCTTTCCCAATGTTTTTAAAACACACTTATAACAGAAAAATGTTAAGAAAAAATTCATGAAACAGTATCCTGCTTCAAAATTGCAAATATATTGTTATTTAATTGTGCGCACAGCACCATCCTTGTGGGGACTTGAAGACATGCTACCATCCTCGTGGGGACCTCGACCGTAACACTATTTGTGATTGAATACAGTTGAAGGCACATGGCTAAATGTTTATTTTATCAACAATATACACACACAAGAGTATAATCTATTAATATATGAATTGCTGCATATATACTAGCGGTGTACATTAAAGACAGCTCATGCTTAAAGAAAGACACTTCAAGCTGTATGTAACCTATTTATTAGTGCTTAAAATCTTAGGAGATTCTGGAACTAACACATAAAGAAATTAACATATGGAACCAAGGAATATGGTCAAGTGGAACCCGGAGCTTCATTACCTGCTTACATTTTTGCAAAAATAGATGTTCAAGTCCCCACAGAGATAGTGGGTGAAGATCATCGTGTTTAAGTCTCCATAGAAATAATGTGTACATTCAACGCCTAAATTCCATTATAAAGAGTATGAAGCTAATGATGTTCAAGTCCACACAGAGGTTGTGTGTGATTATGGGAATGCTCAAGTCCCCACAGAGATGGTATGTTATGTTGGAGATGTTTAAGTCCCCACAGAGATGGTGTGTTATTATAGTGATGTTTAAGTCCCCACAGAGATAGTATGTTATCATAGCGATGTTTAAGTCCCCACAGAGATAGTGCATTAATGTGATTGTGTTTAACAGCTCATTAAAATAGGTAGGCCTGGGTGGTAAATTCCGTTCCGCTTGCGGAATTTGGGGATTTTCGTGTTCCGCGGAGAACGCTAAATTACCCAAAATTCTGCGTTCCACGGGTTCAGGGAATTTTTTGCTTGTTCGCTTTCTCAAAATGCGTGTTCGCGAGATATTCCTCCCCGAGCACGCAAACAGCGATCGCGAACAGGAAAAAAGCATCGCGAACAAGCAATTCCGCATGTTCGTGGAATTTCATATAACAAACAAACAAAATACTGGCACTTTCGGAAGTCTGTTTTACCTTTGTATAAACAAATCTTGTGGCAACATCAATAGTATGAATACATAGTTCCTCATGGCGATTTACACAGTCATAAATATGCTTGAATAACTATCCATAAATATAAATAAATAAATATTTAAATATATAAATAACTGATTCAATACATGGATTTTCTTTAATACCTTACTTCATGCCTGCTTCTGATCCCATAAGCAGTATTGTGCAAATATTGCTATAAAACCATATAGAAAGGATATACCTGTAGCTACAGCGTGACAGAACTGACATATTGCCATATATCAGCATGAATGCTGGAATAGGGCTCCGTCGCTCATAAAACTAGTTGTTTTTAGTAAACATATATGTTGTGCTTTGGAGTTGATTAACTCTATACAACATTTTGTTATTGTCATTTTTGTACTGTTTTTTCATGAATTAACTCAATAATGGAGTCCACATCTATTTCAAAAGTGCTACAGTGCTTGGCAGCTCCAATCGTTTGTGCAATATTGCAAAATGAAAGTGCTATGTGCCAAAGACATGCTACACATAATAAATGAATTGGAAGGTGCTAGGGCCAAGTTAAAATCAGATTTCCTTAAACTACACAAATGGGAATTAAAAATTATAACCTATTAGCTTTGTCTGTCAGCGGTGATATCTCAATCTCTCATTGATAGGTTCCTGCTGTCTCATCATATGTGGAACTGAATGGTGGGATTGTTGGGGCCTCACTTAGACCAGAAATATCCCAGGGTGCCAACCATATTGTATTGCTGATATTTATAGAAAGTTGTGGAGGTCATCTGTGTTGTTGAGTCCATTAGATGCTTTACTATCAAACTCAAGTATCATTCGGGACTCCAATTGTCACAACGTCCTTTCCCTATTGCCTCCTCTATGGAGGTTGGGGATAGCATCAATGACAAAGTATTTTAAGCACTTCAGGTCGTTGTTGTGCTCAAACTTGAAATGTCGTGCGACTGGATTTGTGGTATAGTTATTAAAAATTACACGCATGTGCTGCAATAACCTAACATGCACCTGTAGCTTCGTACTGCCCACATACCGCAGGCCACAGGTACATGTTAGTATGTATACCGCTTGTTCTGTCCTCCTCCTCCATCCCTACCGACACTGACATCACCCAAGAATCTAGCGCACTGGTCCGAATTCTCACCCTACGATGAAGACTCCGTCGCAAATATCCTTTCCACCTTGAACCCGACTAACCATTTCAATGACCAGCTCCCCTTTAAGTGTCTTGCGACCACTGCAAAATCCATTATTCCTTGCTGGACTGCGATAATCAACGCCTCTCTCCGGCAGGGATCAATCCCGATCTCACTGAAAGCAGGCCAAGTCCTCCCCATTCTGAAAAAAACATCGCTGGACCCAGCCTCCCCAGATAACTTTAGACCAATTTCCAGCATTCCCCTCTTGGCGAAAGTGCTGGAAAAGTGTGTTCAAATACAGCTAAGTCACCACATCAACAACTTCCATCTACACGATGACTGCCAATCCGGCTTCCCACCGGGACATAGCACTGAAACCACCATGCTCCACATTGTCGATGATGCTCTTCAAGCCCTTGACCAAGACAAAACCTGTTTCCCAATCCTCCTTGATCTATCCTCGGCCTTCGATACTGTCAACCACGAGATGCTACTCGAACGCCTCAAACTTAGGATGGGTTTAGATAGCACAGTACTCAATTGGTTTAGTACCTACCTCCAAAACCGATCTCAGAGATTCCTAATCAATGGCGAACTTTCCACCCCCTCCGTGGTCACGGTGAGAGTCCCTCAAGGATCAACGTTGTCCCCCACCCTTTTTAATCTCTATTTAGAACCCCTTGCCGAAGTCCTTCACACTGCAAATATCTCCTTCCATATGTATGCTGATGACATTCAGATCTATATAAAAATCTCATCTCTTGCGGAGGTCCTCACCTTGAATGAGGCCCTGAAGCAGACCGTCCGATGGCTCTCCTCAAACCAACTCAAACTCAATGCTAATAAAACTGAGTTCCTTTCTAATCTCCCCGCCCAAGAGCAACTCTGAGATCCAGACATGGATCAAAGCTATCACAGCCTTAAACTGTCCCCGACCATTGTGGACTCGGCCACATCACTGAGAATTATCTTGGATTACAACCTATACATGCAAGACCACATCAACTCAATGGCCAAATCTGCCAGATTCCTCCTGAGCTACCTATGGAAACGGAAACCCTTTCTAGCTGCTCCCGACCTAAAACTTGCAGAACAATCATTAGTTATCTCTCGGCTGGAATATGGTTGCTCCACCCACTCCGGTTTACCCAAGGTCTCTCTGGCACCCTTAAAAGCCTGCCTCAATGCAGCCACCAGATTACTTACAGGCTCTAGAAAATTCGATCACATCACTCCTCACCTGAAAGCGCTGAACTGGCTTCCCCTCGAGGCTAGGATTCACCTCAAGCTGGCATGCATCACGCACAAGGCCTTACACTCTAACTCCCCGGCGTATCTAGCACAGAAGCTTGTGATATCCGGAGGAAGCAGAAACTCACGATCAGCAAATGCCTTCCTACTCTGGCCTGCACTCTTTAAGAAAAAAAAAAACTACAATCGGGCTTTCACCGGGACTGCTCCAAGAATATGGAACTCCTTCCCTCCTGACATCAGAAAAATCCACTCCCTGACACGCTTCAAAAAAGAGGCTAAATCCTTCCTCATGGGTAAATTCCTTGGCTAAACCCGCTCCACAACCACCGAGCGACTTAGTACCCGTGTGATATCCTGCCTATTGTATGATCCTCGACTGTGTAAATTACCCTGTTGTATAGTTTTCTTTTCTTTTTCCGTCTCCTAATGTAAAGCATCCCTGCAACATCCGGCCTATTGTATGACCCACTAATCTGTAAAATGTTCCTATGTACAGTTTTTCACCCTTCCCTCTAGTCCCCAGCACCCCCTCCCTCCATTGCACAGTTCCCTTTGACACCCTGCCTACCATATGACCCTTGATTCTGTATAGCTCTCGGATGTATTGGTCTCATATGATAACCGTCTTTTCTGTATTACTCTATGAACCTGTAAAGCGCCCTGATACCCTCACAGGTCAAGTTCGTGCTCTATAAAACCTCAAAATAAATAAATAAATAAATAAATAAATAAGTGTAGCTGCCCTTGATAGTAGGCATATCAGGACTAAATGGGGTGGAGTAATGCATGGCATTCTCTCCAAATTTGCATGCTCTCAATGTTGAGCATTTTTAAAATCATTGTCTTGGTTGTAGCCACATATTTTTTTAGATCAATTCAGGGCTACTGTTAGCAATCTGAGATCTCATAGATAATCCTTTCCTGTAGATAATGGTTGGTTCTGCTGGAAGTCTATGTGTCAGTACTCCATTTGTGAGTACGATAGGCCAATTAAGTTTGATGATTGACCTGATCTTCCTTTCCTGCTGATTATAGGTAGATATAAGTCTGTGGGCATTGTCATCTAGACTAGGTTTCCTTCCCTCCTCTCCTGTTGGCATCAAAGATTCCGTAGGTATGTCTCCCACTTTCTTTACTGCCTCCATGAGAATAGAATCACTGTATCATTTCCTCTTAAACCTGATGGTGCTTCTTGTGTACATTCATGTAGGTATTTCTGTGTTTTGCAAATTAATTTAAGCTGTAGGAGTTCTCCAAATGGGATGCTTCTAACTACATTTTTCGGGTGTGCGGTGCTGGCGTGTAGCGTGAAATTACCTGCAGTGGCTTTCCTATTTAGAGTGGTTGCTACCTTTCCATCTTTAATATACACCCTCACGTCTAGGATCTCAATATTTTCTTTACTCACATGTGATGTAAACTTGAGATTGGCAGTGTTCATGTTGATACTTTGAATACAATTTATGTCACTTTCATCATTACCTTTCCATACAATGAAAACGTCATCAATATAACGTAACCTATACTTTACATGTTGTGAATACATACCAGGGTGTGTTGTTTTAAGTACCTGTTCCTCCCACCAGCCAACGTGCAAGATGGCATAGCTAGGGGGGAAAACAGGCTCCCCTCACTACACCCCTCAATTGTTTGTACCGATCTTTACCAAACATGAAGTATTTGTTATGTAGGCACCATGAAATAAGGTCTAGCAACATCTTGTTATGATTGTAGAAGTTCAGGGGTCTTGTATCCAATAAATGCTTGACTGCATTCAGACCTGTGTGATGTTCAATGCTCGTATAAAATGATTTGAAGTCCAATGATATCAATATTAGATCATCTGCCCATTGAATACCATTCACTTTTTTTAGTGAGTCCACTGTTTCTTTCACTTAAGTTGGAAGCTTCTTGACAAATTCTTGTAGAAAGAAGTCCACATATTGTGTTACATGCTCCCACACACTGTTGATAGCAGATATAATTGGTCTGTCCGGTATTGGTGTGGTATTCTTGTGGACTTTGGGGATGAAATATATGATGGGAAGGACTGGGCATTCTATATTTATACTCTTCCATTGATATTCAACCATCTCTTTTCCCACTGTTGTAAGTCCTTTCTAAGGGCTTCTTTAGCCCTATTGTATTATTTAATTCTTGTTTTCTCATAGTATTCCTGAACAGTTAGATGCCTGTTTGCTTCCTGTAGGTATTCTGTTTTAGGCCAAATCACTATATATCAGCCCTTATCTGATTTAGTTATAACAAATTCATTATTGTCGCTTAGTTTCTTCATCAATTTGGTGTATTCAATTTCATTAAAATGTTTAATACGTTTTTTGTGCTTCACTTGATGGTACAATTTCTTGATATCTTCCATTACTCACTCATGGAAAATATCTATTGCATCTTTTGGCATGCCTGGGAAAAATGTAGACCTAGGTTTGAATTGCTACTGCCTGCACCTCGCTGTGCTATATTTGTATATTGAAGTTGTTCTTGGGTTGACTCATTTGTAACAGAGCTCTTGACTTGTCTTAATTGTTTCTTTACTGAGCTCATGCAATGTCAGAAAGGTTGGAATGTTGGATACTTGAAGCACTTCCTTGGTGCGTTCTGTAGTTGGATTCACCACTTTTGCTTCCTTTAAGCCTGTTTTAATGGTGAAGATTTTTTTAAGCTTCAGCTTGCGAATGAAACAAAAAACATCAACTCTAGTTCATGGATAGTTGAAATCACTTACTGGGCAGAAAGACAACATTTGTTTCTCCGCCTCTGTAAGTGTCATTGGTGATAGGTTGATGATGGTATTATCATCCGTCTTTATTTCCTGCGCCATTCTGTTTTTTTGGCTTTTGAATATTTTCCTTTTGAGCCTTTCCCTTCTCCTTGTGTTTCTTCTTTTTCCGTTTGCCTCTTTTGATTGTGAGGCCTCAGGGTTTGTCGGCGGTCCAGAGCTAAAAAATCAATCTCTTCACCCAGGCTGAGTTTTCTTGTCTCTGACGGTCCACTCATGCTACATGTGCTACCTCTTTCTGAAACTGTTTTACTAGTGAGTGAGTTTGCATCTGAATTAGAGGATGCATTATTACCTACGTCTCCTGAACGCCGTGTATTGGTTACTGTGGGATTTCTGGACCCGACATTGAGTCTCATTCTTTTTGCATTCTCATATTTGCGCGCAAACGTAAAGATCTGGCCTTGCTCGTATTCGGCCTTATCACGAGCAAATTTATATGCCTTGCAAGTTTTGATCTTTTCCTCCTGTTTTGTTAGGTGCTCTTGTATTTTTTCCTTGTTCTTGTTACAAATTCACTTGGTTCTAATATACCCAGTTGTTCGTTTGTTTTCTCTATTTCAATAATCAGAACTTGTCGGTCAATTTAATAAGAATTCTCACCAAGGTCATTGATACCATTAAATTGCTCTTGCCCCATTCTTTAAGCATATTTGGATTAGGGTTGTGGAAGCTAGGTGCTAGAAGGATTCTAAGACCCTGTGGGACTCTTCCTTCGTCCTCATATTTGGTTAGAGACTTATGTTCCCACCATTTGGTGATTTCATTCCGCATACATTTCTCCAAGGATTTTAGTAGTGTTTTTGCAATGCTGTCTTTACTCGTTACGCTAGCATTGGAACCTTGTCCACTTGTAGACGCATTAGGCAGGTTATTAAAGAGTTCATCTGCCGTTGCCTCCCTTTCACGTACTGCGTCTGCTGAAATGCGGAGGCTTACTATGTGAGTGCCTAGCCTTTGCCATCTTGAGCTGCTGGTCAATGCATTGCCTACCACACCTCCCCACATATGCCTCTTGCTGATCGACTCACCACCGTGATCCCGCCTCCGACCGGTCCTCCAACCCTGCCGCTGCCATCTCCTGGCTGGTGTTTTTTCAAACAAAATACTGACACATTGTCTGAGCACTATCGTAAGTCTGTTTTCTCTTTGTATAAACAAATTTTGCGGCAATATCAATAGTATGATTACATGGTACCTTATGGCGATTTACAAAGTCATAAATATCTATCCATAAACTATCCATAAATGTAAATAAATAAATAGTTAAATATTTAAATATATAAATAAACGATTCAATACATGGATTTTCATTAATACCGTACTTAATGCCTACTTATGATCCCATAAGCACTGTTGTGCAAATATCGCTATAAACCCATGTTGAAAGGATATACCTGTAGCTACAGCGTGACAGAACTGACATATTGCCATATATCAGCATGAATGCTGGAATATGGCTCCGTCGCAATAGCTAAAAAAATCGCTCATAAAACTAGTTGTTTTTAAAAAACATATATGTTGCGCTTTGGAGTTGATTAACTCTGTACAACATTTTATTATTGTCTTTTTTGTTCTGTTTTTTCATAAATTAACTCAATAATGGAGTCCACATCTATTTCAAAAGTGCTACAGTGCTTGGCAGCTCCAATCGTATGTGCAATATTGCCAAATGAAAGTGCTACGTGCCAAAGAGGTGCTACACATAATACATGAATTGGAAGGTGCTAGTGCCAAATATATATACATAAATTCTCATCACTAGACTTTCATGTATTTAGTTTTGAATCTGCTCATAAATTCCAATAATACAAATCAAGTATTTCTCATATCCCAAATAAAATATTAATATAATAATGATGGGTCTTGCCGACCAAAATGCTGTAGCAGAAAATATTGCACATCTTAGTCAGCTGCATCCCTGCTCTCGCTCCCATTATTATTGTGGTCAAAAGGCTAAGAAGAGCTTTACATCAACACAAGAACTACTGACAAGAGCACACATTAATACTAACGTGTCAGAGTCACCTTTTTGTAGCAGGTTGAAATGAACTTTTGGAGCACACTTAGCATTTAAGTTATACAGAAAAAAACACTGCTGTCATCTGAAAAAACAACTCTTCAAAAGATATTTTCATATTGCCTAATATCAAATAGATGAGTTGAAATTATTTTAATTATAAAATAATTTCTTAAATATAAGTATTCTTGGCAAAAGGAGCGTAGGGACAGCTTGCAAAATTCCCAAAATATATCTTCACCAAAAGCAACATTTTATCCACTCAGCATTGACATAGACTACCAGATTCTGCTGCGAAAAACAAAAAGACAAGTGTCCACAAGACGAACTGTACTCTGCGTTTATGACAGAAATGTATAGGTAAGGTTCTAATTTGACAAACAAAATAGTGGATACCCTTTACATTGAGACATAGCTGTCTATACTGTACACTTAAAAACCCACACCACAGACAACGCTACCACATTCGCTTAATTTAATCACCTTGGTCTAATCTACAAAACATATACTTGTGGCTCAATTGCTGCCAACTGAAACAAGTACATTTTTGAATTAAAACCGGACACTAATTCTTCGAGAGCAATGGAGTGGGGGTAACAAGCAAACTGTATCATGTGGGCACAAAATAACATGATGAAGGGGTGGAGGAGTGAGATTGGGGACAAATAAACACCCTAAAAAGACACAAAGGTCATACAAAATAGGAATAACAAGCACAGCTAACAAAAACTAGACGCAAAAATGAAAAAAAAGAAACCGGGGTTCTCACCTACAGCCACCTTTGTGCCTCAGTATCAAAAATGTGCTTTTGATTCAAGGAGTTGAGAAACAATAACCAGATAATCCTACATGATACACGCGCATCAAATGGCTCGTTTTTAGGTCTCGGCCTGCGTAGGCTGCGCTTGCCCAGTCTCGCAGGGGAGATCTTATGTGTTAGAGTGTGGGGCTTGAACCCGCCCCTCTTCTCCATTGGCTGGCTTCCTAAACGGAGGCCAGCCATTGGAGGAGAGGGGCGTCTGTCTGTTCAAGCCCCGTCTTTTTGGGATTAGGAGGTGTGTTTTTTCGTTTCTTTTTTTTTCTTTCTCTCCTCTTCCCATTGGCTGGAATTTTACATTCCAGCCAATGGGAAGAGGAGGGAAAGAAAAACACGCCCCCGAATCCCAAAATGACGGTGTCTTTCTCCGAGGCATTTCCGCATCACCTCGGAGAAAGATGGTGGTGATCGACTGCTCTCCTGACGGCTTGCAGCATCCTCCGCCTCCCTCGCCGCCGCTCGCAGGGTTTTAAAAATGTCTGCCACCGGCAGCAGCAGCAGCATGAGGACCAGCAGCACCAGCCCAGCCACCGCCGCCAGAGGCACAAGTAAGTGAGGGGCAGACCCTAATCCCCCTCCCATCCCTGCAGGCTGGCAGCTCCTAAGAGGATTATTGCAGGGGGAGCTGGCGGGGTCCATGCGGGGATCCGAGGCCAGGACCCACACGGGCTGGCCCGAGCTGTGGTGTGAGGACCCGAGGCAGCTGGGGGTGTATGTGTCACGGAGAGGGGCCTGCCCTGATGGGATCTGTGAGTATGTGGTGGGCAGAGGCCGACTGTCAACACTGCCCTCTTCCCGGTCTCCCAGCTGCCCGCTGCTGCACCCGTGCTCCCAGCTCCGTCTCCTTCACTTTCTGACTTTACCTCTTTTTCACACTTTATCTTTTCTTCTCACCCCTCAGGGCTTCCTATTCTGCCTCCTGCACACCCCTGCCGTACCATTTAAATCCCCCTGCTCTCTCCATCCACCCCCTTCACACTGCCATCTCTTCCGCACACCCTTTCTGGGCTTTCTCTCCTGTTTTATGTTTTTCTTGCTTCCGTTCTGTCTATTTTTAGCAATTCTCACACTCCTTTTCTTATTCTGCTATTTCTTTTA
Source organism: Lissotriton helveticus (assembly GCF_964261635.1). Lineage (NCBI taxonomy): Eukaryota > Metazoa > Chordata > Amphibia > Caudata > Salamandridae > Lissotriton > Lissotriton helveticus. Next base: position 739,840,744 of record NC_136067.1, on the reverse strand, counting down.
TTTCATTTCCCCCCTTTACTGCTTTCTTTTCCGTTTCCCTCTCCTTTCCCTGTCCCGTTCCACACTCCAACGTTCCCTTTACTCATTGTCTTCTCCATTTACTCCATCTCATCCATTTACTCCGCTGCACTTTCCCTTCTCCCCTCCTTTCTGTCTTTTGTGCCTTCTCCTTCCCTCCATCCATGCTCATCCTCTTCTCTCTCCACCCTCTCTCATCCTGTTGAGTGCCCACAGGTGCCTGCAGAGCCTTGTGCCTGGGCTCTCGCACGTTGGTGGCCTTGGCTTGTCTCATGAACATGTGACAGAACCCCTCTGAGCTGCGCGGTGATTTGGTGTGTGCTTTTATAATGGTTGCATAGCGAAGCGCTAGAGCGCATACATGCGTCCGCAGCACTGTCATCAAAGCACTTTGGTTTATAATGTATGGCTTGCGTTGACTCACGGAGTGTGCAGCCAAGTGTGCGAGGGGTCCCTTTAGAAGTCGCTGTGAGCGTGAAGCAGGCCATCTCATTAAAGCCTACAGAGACCAGCTCTGTTCCCTGCTTGTGCTTGCTTTTCTTGCCTCTGTTCCCTGCTTGTGCTTGTTTTTATTGCCTCTGTTCCCTGCTTGTGCTCGCTTTTCTTGCCTCTGTTCCCTGCTTGTGATCGCTTTTCTTGCCTCTGTTCCCTGCTTGTGATAATTTTTCTTGCCTCTGTTCCCTGCTTGTGCTCGCTTTTCTTGCCTCTGTTCCCTGCTTGTGCTCTCTTTTCTTGCCTCTGTTCCCTGCTTGTGATCGTTTTTCTTGCCTCTGTTCCCTGGGGCGTTACTGGGCAGAGATGGGCGTGTGGCTGACCTAGACAGAGGGAAGCAATGGGTAAGCTCTGGAGTTGGTGGGGGCCTCGAATGACCCATTTGTAAATAAGGAGAATCCCTGGGGTGAGGGCGTGTGTGTGTCTCTGTGGCTTTGTGTGTGTGTGTGGCTCTGTCTGTGTGTGTGAATGTGGCTCTGTATGTGTGTGTGTGTGGCTCTATTTGTGTGTGTGTGTGGCTCTGTGTGTGTGTGTGTGTTTGGCTGTGTGTGTGGGTTACTCTGTGTGTGTATGGCTCTCTACTACTCTCTAATGCTCACCTATTGCCATTGTAAATGACAATACCATTTATTTATGTTTTAAAAAAACAAAAAGTGAAAAAAATGCCATTTGCAATGCCAATAGCTCCAACTTTAACAAAGCCAAGACCATTGCATTGTAAATGCTTGTTTAGAATTATTGTGAAATGCAAGTTTCACCTTGGAATCGTGAAAGGAGCCAAAATGTGATGCAGTGCGCGCAACGAAATTTGTTTTATTTATTTATATGTTTACTTACCTGTTAAAGTACGTAATCCATACATTACTACCGCCCACCCCACCCCTCCCCCTCCCCACATCACCGCCATGCAGTTACACCTACTACTGGCCGCGGCTGTCACACGCAGTGGAGTGACTTCAAAGGCAATCCACAGGCATAAAATGGTTATCATCTGCATATCAAGTACCTAATCTGTACTATTTCGGTAGCTATAGACCAACAGAGCTTTAGTCAGTGTTGAACATCCATTTCCATCATCATCAGTATGCACCCTGATTCACTTCATGGACCCACAATGAATATAAGCATATTTCCAAAATCTAAGCAAAGAATGAAACTACCTCTGTGATTCGGTTAAGATTGACTTGCAGTTTTCTGCGTGGTCTTTGTCAGAGCAGGGGGCCAAAGGGGAGGGGTATTTGTTAACAGCTAGGGCCCTGTGAAATGAGTGCGGCTGCGGGCAGTCATTGCTGCCATGCACAGTCAGTGAGGGCCTTAGGCACAGGCTGTTCCCCATAAAATGAGCATTTCATGAAATTTTTCAGTGTGAACAAAATGCATTTAAAAACACAAACACGTCAATATGCTGCACTGACCAGGGCTATTTTTCGGGAAATGAATGGAATGTTGTTTCCTTAAATGATGGTTAAAGAAATAGAAATGATTTTAAAAACCAGATACAGTCAAACTAAACTCAAGGGGCCTCTTTATGAGAAATGACGCATCGCTGCGTGAAAGCAGCGATGCGTCACTTCTCAGTGCGCACTCCTTGCGACATACCTGATGCGTCATAATTAATGTATGATGATTCATGTCGCAAGGAGTTATAGATACGTCAGTATTTCTGACGTATCTGTAAGCGCAAAAGTGACACATTGCTGGAGTGTGTCACAAAGGTGACGCAACTCCAATAATGCATCCTTACATGGGGCAAGCCCCTTGTGAAAGGGCCTGCATCAGTCTTACGCCTGTTGTGTGGCAGGCGAAGATTTTGACGCAACGGCGTCCTAGAAGTGACGCAATAAAATCTCATAGATTTCACCGCATCACTTCTACGAGGCTTTTTTCGGGGGAACGCTCCCCCTGCATACATTATTCCTGACGCACGTATAAGGTAGCGCAGGGGTTTACAAAGTGACGCATCTGCTTAGATGTGTCACTTTGTAAATAGTGCGCAACAGGAGGCATGTTTTACGCCACCGATAGGAAGCGCAAAACTGACGCAAGGCCTCCTAAATGAGGCCGCTGGTATCTCGATTGTGTGTGTGTTTGTATTCCGGAGGATGCCTGGAGCAGGTAATGAAAATAGAGAGAAGGGGCAGGACAGAGAATGTGGCATAACTGCAAGAACAGCTGACATTGGAGCTGGGGGCCAGGTTTAAGTCTTGACTCACAAGCATGCTTGAAATGCGTGCTAACACAAAAACTTTAAATGATTGACATCAGAGAAAGCAGAATAAACTGTCAGAAAGCAAACTTTAAATGTGTGCAGTTGTCAGTCAAAGCAATTAAACACTGTGCAGCCTTAAGCTGATAGAAAAAGTTCCCATCAAAGCGGGTTGATGAGAACGAGTACTTGGGCCACTAGAGACTGATAAGAGAAAGACACGTGGAACAAAAGGAAATAGAACACCTACAACCAATGAAAAGGAGGAAAAGTAAAGTGACTAGGACATTGACTAAGAAAGGAAGGCAAGGTGTAAGTCCCTTGTAAAATATATTAAAGAAAATAGATTTCACAAGCAGAGCCCAAGCACTGTGCAAAAAAAAGCTAGAAAGGACTGTCACTTCTTTTTTACTAATTGGGAGTTGGACATTTTAGGGATAATTCGCAAAGACATGTAAGAGTTTTTAAAAGAAATCTCCTGTAGTACCACTTCCCATATCCAGAAATGCGCTTCTGAATTCAATTTGGACTTTGACACACTTTCTTGATCATTGCATATTTTGTGCACTTGCCTTCCATCTAGTGACCGTCTACTTATCATCACTCTAAAAATGGCTGTGTTCTTGCTATGTCCTTCCAAACTAATTTCTTGCTCTAAAGGAGTTCAATGCAAAGTTCTCTTTGCAACATCATTCTGAAGCCAGAGGGTTTTATATTTTCTGAACCACTTAATTTTGAGAGAGTATGGAACTGTGGTGAAGAAATTCATTGTTCAAAAGGCCATACAGCTCTTTTAAGAACATTAAAGCTTCATGTTCAGTGGTAACTATGTAGTCTAGGAACAGAGCAGCTGGCTTAGCCAGTCACCATTGAGGTGTGTATGGTGCATCATAAGCACCCTCAAAATGCCTCACAATCCAGCACATATGTCCTATTTCTAGCACTTCCATCAATTCATTACAGTACAGTGTGGTGTGTGGCACCTCAAAGACGTATACCTACCTTGTTACAGGATGTCACTGTCTGTCAGACCCAGCTTTCAATATTCTAGGAATTAATACCCAACACCTCTGGATCCAAAGACATCTGGGGTCCAGTATTGGAATGGTTACGCACTGTCCAACCTATGATGCTAGCTCACCCAACCCTGCAGTCGCAGAAGCACACACCTAGCTTCATATCACACCCCCAGCAAGCCATGGGACAAATAGGAATCCATAGGGATATGTTGTGTAGTACGTTCTTGAGTAAGCTGTATATGTACTAAGATAATTTAGGATTACACTGTAGCTGTGATTATTGGTGCTTCTGAGTAATTATGTGTAGGTAAGCTGACCTATGTTTCTTCTGTTATGGCTGTTGTTAAGTTACAATTGTACTATGTGACACCTGCAGGTGTCGGTCAACATTAAGCAATGTGTTATTGTTTGTATGGTGACAGAATGCCAATAAACAAGTATATTTAAAAAAGTACTACATGGATAAATCTAGTGTCTTTTCAATGTTTACCAATTATTAAGTACAGCACCTGGCACTGAATGAGAAATGTTAAAGATATCTCTAAAGATTTATCTGGCAACATACTCTCCAGCCTTTCATCCTCCAGCAGAACAGATAATATGTTATGCTCATTCAAGCATACATTTATTTGCTCTAGACCGCTCCCAGTGAACTTCCTCAGCACCTAGCGCCCTCCACTTTGCAAATAGGTGGCTGCCTACAGGTGCTTGCATTGCTCCTTGTTATTCCTCATATTCAGTTAGTGCTCTAGTGGGCCAGTGGTGCCCTTCCTACAGCCCAAGCTGCCTCTCACCAGTGGTACTATTGCTCACTAAAAAGCAATGGAGACTTCCAATCATACCAAAGACTATCTGCAGATGAATGTCTGACAAAATATCGAGATTCACAATATCGACGTACAAAAATATCGGAGCAAAAATATCGAAATCAAAAATATCGGGTTCCTATACTTAACTAGATATATACACAAATATCGATTTTTTAATATCGATATACAAAAACATCGTTTACTTTTATATCGACTACATTAACATCGGAAAACAAAAATATCGCTATCTACAAAAAATAATGACATTAACTATAATATCGACATCAAAAATATCGTGCACTTCAATATCGGATTATCAGCTATATCGACTTTTTATATGCATCTGTTTGCATAATTAATTAACGTTTTATATGTTTTCACATCTAAATAAACACACAATACTTAAATTAATACTATAGACACACTATAAATTTGTCAAAAATATCCTATTGGTATAATTATATCACCTACACATATAAAAATATTCTATACTACTTTGTATAATTTTATAATTTGTTTTTGTTTTTCACTTCTATTACAAAGTAATCACAACTGAAATTCAAATATACTAACTAACCAATCACAAACCTAATTTTTTAAATGAACCAATAGCAAAGTAATTACTACTGACACTCCCCTATATAAACAATTAAAATCTAAGCACAAACTACTTGCCAAAAGTCACTGAAGGAGATTCATCTCTATCCGAATTGCTGCACAACAACTAGAAGAACCAAACTATCAACCTACTATCACATCTTCTAAGTAAGTAAATAAAATAGAAAGTGCATTATTTGCTAATACTACTTACTTACCTGCTAAATACCCAGTGCCCCTTTGCTATTCATACTACTTAACATGCTAAATAATTATATGAAACTATTTTTTTTAGATACAACAAGTACTGAATATTCTACTCAAAATAACTGTGAACAAACCCTAGGAATACAGATTCTAATAACTATGTAAGTAATTTCAGATTGATTCATTATGTGCACATAAATCTAAACACACAGAAATAATGACTTTTGCCCCACATATTTCTTTTTTTCTGTAGATTCTACTACTGAAAACTGCACTACTAATGAACTAAGGACATCAGTACTATTTCTCCAATACATTTTACTACGTAAGTATTATGCAACTGAAATAAATGTGGAAAAACAATACAAACATTTAGAACTGTTCTAATTATGTTCTATTATATATTGTTTATTTACAGAGCAAACACAACGAATAGATATACAGACATAATACAGAACTCCACATTCTGAATAATACAGATAATAATCACAAAGTAAGTATATTAAAGAACATAATTACCAGATAATCTATTAAAAAACATACCAACATGGTGATTATTCTAATACATATGTTCCTTTTTTATTTAAGACAACACTACAAACTACTCTCCAGAAGCTGAAGAAACAACTATACTGACAAAGACCAACCTAAAAAAATATGTAAGTATCTTCACAATGTGAATCATGAAGATACACTTTTGTAGTAGAAATGAGCTCTAACATTGCAAATGTACCGAAACATTAATTAATAATATACTACTTTCATGTTTTTCATAACAGCTACAACAACATCACAAACAATTATCCCCAACAAAAGAAGCAAGCAGCTCCTAATTTTGCTGTAAATTCAAAAACACGTAAGTATAAACATTCCTACTTATCACTAACATAGATTATTTATCACATTTAATTTGACATTAACCATTATATATACATTTTATAGATATACAAAGTACAAAATGACCGAAGGAGCCGAATTTGTGACCAGCCAGAAAGGAAAACTATTACTATGCTACATGGGTTACACTTATACACAAGAAAAGCAATATGGCATGCAAGTTAATTGGAAATGTTGTAAATATTATTCTAACAAGTGCTATGGCAGAGCAACAACTAAAGAAGCTACAGTACTGTATACTAGGGAACACAATCATCCACCTAATGTTACTGAAATAGAAGTTAGAACAGCTTTGGAAAATATAAAAGAAGCTAGTACAGGTTCCCAAAAGCAAACAAATGTAATTTTAAAAGAAGCCATTCCTAAAATCCCCAAAACTGCCACAACTCAAATGCCAAATATCCTCTCCTTAAAAAGAACTATAGCACGAACTAAAAAAGCTACTACTTCTACAACACCATCTCCCAGAACATATCAGGATATAAATTTAACTGCTAACCAAATAATAACTTTAAATAAACAACCATTTATAGTTTACGATAACGAAAACAATGACAAAAGGCTTATAATTTTTGGTACCAGTATGAATTTAGTTAAACTGCAGCAAAGCCAATATTGGATGATGGATGGAACATTTAACATCTGTCCCAAACCATTTTTCCAATTATACACAATACATGGCCTCTACCACAACTGCAACATACCTTTGCTATATGCACTATTACCAAACAAAAATAATTCCACATATATGGAATTAATAAATATAATTAAACAAAAAACTAATGATTTTTCTCCTGAAAGTATCATTCTTGATTTTGAGCAAGCAATGCTCTCAACTATCATAAAAATCCACCCCCATACCTGCATTCAAGGCTGCTATTATCATTTAAACCAGTGTTTATGGAGACACCTTCAAAAACTACCCTAAGTGTCGAATATGCTACAAACTCATCTTTTGCTTTCCAAATTAAAAAACTCATTGCACTTGCTTATGTACCTGAAACAGACGTAGCTGAACACTACAACATTCTTATAGACAGCCCCTTCTACAAACAAAATGAAGCTAAATTAAGTCCATTTCTCGACTACTTTGAAGACACCTGGGTAGGCAGACTCCACAGATCTGGCCACAGACGAAATCCCAAATTCCTCATACCCTGGTGGAACGTTTACAGAAGTACCCTTAACGGAGATTCAAAAACTAACAATGCAGTGGAAGGTTGGCACAATGCATTTGTACAATCAACTGGCAGAACCAAACCTACTCTAGAACATTTCATTAAATGCCTACAGAAAGAACAGAGCTACCAGGAATTTGGAATGGACCAATCTGTAACTGAACTTGTCCCTAAAACATCAAAGCAAAATAAACAAATGCACAAGTACCTGGAAGAACAAGTTAAACTTTACCCTAGTACAAAAGGCATAGAATACCTAAATATCATTGCCAAAACACTACTCTAATTAATTCCCAAAATGTTATAAAACACTAAAAGTATCACCTAAGTATGGAAAAATATGTAACGTGAGCTTCTAAAGTATTTAATGTATGCAATATATAGAGATATTATTATAATATATGCACACATTAAAACTAAATAACAAGTAAAAAACTATTCCATAATAAAAATAACATTACCCACCCACACAAAATAAGAAAGCAAGGACTTACCAATCATGTTGTCAATCCAATAACCTCCTGGTCCACCAAAGTAATCCAGGTAGTGCAAAATTAACCCAAAAAAAAATGTAAAAATACAACTGTTCCAAAATTAACACATCCACGTTGTCCAGAGCCATCGAATAAGCATAACAAACCCGAAAAATTGGAAAAATAGAAAGAATCGCTCCAGCAAAACCGAAAAATGTAAAGAAGTGTTTGTAAAGCAGTGTTGAATTAAACAAACAAACACTTCCTTAAAAAAAAAACGGAACTTCCGATGTAGCGTACACCTATGACAAAAACATAGAAAACAGACATTCCCACCCACATTAATAAGCTAATAATTAGGTACAAACATATTAAAATAGATGATTTCACTTGTAGATATACTGTAAAAGACTAAAAATCACTCTATATATAATGAGTTAACTAACTAACACTACGTGTATATACCATAAGTAATTATCTGTTTTCAAAATCTAAAACATACCCCCCTCACATTCTACAACACAAAATATAAGGTCAGTAGTCTCAAAACATCATTAAAATACACAGAAAACATATAAAAAAAACCTTACCTGAAGCGACGTGAAGTGTCTCCCAACCGCGATCAGCCCTTCTTCCAAATAACCCAAAACGACCTAACCCGGTTACAAAATAAAGCACCCAAATTGAATAAAATAGTCCCAAGTATAAAATATAATATATATACTCCACTAAATATGCAAAAATGAACATTAAGTTTCTATTATTGTAAAGAAATATTTACTTTAATCCTACAATGATTTGATTAACAAATATGTAAATGAATGTAATAAATACATATTATGAAAAGAATAATATTTATATTAACAATGTCTAGAAATATAACTACATTGTCAAAAATTATAATAATAGAAACATGTGTTAAAAATATGTGACTTATATAATAAATATTTTATGTATTGAAATAAAGTGTAAAAAATACTTTTGTTATTTCTACATTTCTTTATGAAATTACAATATGTAAAAGAGATAAAAAATAATATTCATTTCTGTACAAAAAGTATGAAAATAATAATGCTTCTGTATAGTTGCTTATCATTGTGTTTATAAAATATGTTTATAAAACCAAATGTAATAAAAAGATTTTTGTTATGAAATAATATTTTATTTGTGAAACATAAATAAAAATAATGTTTCTACAATCATGTTGAACTATTTGTATCATTATCTTACTATAATGTAACAATCTTATCAGAAATGTTACACTGTATATTAAATGTGAGTATATATTGGTCTCTAATAATTTAATTATTAATATATCAAATCCAGTGTACATTAAATTAAAACTGACCCTGAACCCAAAAAATACCCCTTTACCCAAAAACTGAAAACTGACCCTGAACCCTAAAAATACCCCTTTACCCAAAAACCCAAAACTGACCCTGAACCCTAAAAATACCCCTTTACCCAAAAACTGTAAACTGACCCTGAACCCTAAAAATACCCCTTTACCCAAAAACCCAAAACTGACCCTGAACCCTAAAAATACCCCTTAACCCAAAAACTGAAAACTGACCCTGAACCCAAAAAATACCCCTTTACCCAAAAACTGAAAACGGACCCTGACCCCTAAAAATACCCCTTTACCCAAAAACTAAAAACTGACCCTGAACCCAAAAAATACCCCTTTACCCAAAAACTGAAAACTGACCCTGAACCCTAAAAATACCCCTTTACCCAAAAACTGAAAACTGACCCTGAACCCAAAAATACCCCTTTACCCAAAAACTGAAAACTGACCCTGAACCCCAAAAATACCCCTTTACCCAAAAACTGAAAACTGACCCTGAACTCTAAAAATACCCCTTTACCCAAAAACCCAAAACTGACCCTGACCCCTAAAAATACCCCTTTACCCAAAAACTGAAAACTGACCCTGAACCCTAAAAATACCCCTTTACCCAAAAACCCAAAACTGACCTTGAACCCTAAAAATACCCCTTAACCCAAAAACTGAAAACTGACCCTGAACCCAAAAAATACCCCTTTACCCAAAAACTGAAAACTGACCCTGAACCCTAAAAATACCCCTTTACCCAAAAACTGAAAACTGACCCTGAACCCAAAAATACCCCTTTACCCAAAAACTGAAAACTGACCCTGAACCCCAAAAATACCCCTTTACCCAAAAACTGAAAACTGACCCTGAACCCTAAAAATACCCCTTTACCCAAAAACCCAAAACTGACCCTGAACCCTAAAAATACCCCTTTACCCAAAAACTGAAAACTGACCCTGAACCCTAAAAATACCCCTTTACCCAAAAACCCAAAACTGACCCTGAACCCTAAAATATCCCCTTAACCCAAAAACTGAAAACTGACCCTGAACCCAAAAAATACCCCTTTACCCAAAAACTGAAAACGGACCCTGACCCCTAAAAATACCCCTTTACCCAAAAACAAAAAACTGACCCTGAACCCAAAAAATACCCCTTTACCCAAAAACTAAAAACTGACCCTGAACCCTAAAAATACCCCTTTACCCAAAAACTGAAAACTGACCCTGAACCCAAAAAATACCCCTTTACCCAAAAACTGAAAACTGACCCTGAACCCAAAAAATACCCCTTTACCCAAAAACTGAAAACTGTCCCTGAACCCAAGAAATACCCCTATACCCAAAAACTGAAAACTTACCCTGAACCCAAGAAATACCCCTTTACCCAAAAACTGAAAAATGACCCTGAACCCAAAAACTACACCTTTACCCAAAAACTGTAAACTAACCCTGAACCCAATAAATACCCCTTTACCCAAAAACTGAAAACTGACCATGAACCCTAAAAATACCCCATTAACCAAGAACTGAAAACTGACCCTGAACTCTAACAATACTCCTTTACCCAAAAATAATTATTATTATGTAATTACAAATTAATTATTAATTAACAATAACAATAAAGTTAATATATTAGCACATTAGCTGTAAAGAAATAAATTTAATTATTAATATTATTTTTTCCAAATTAATTTACAATAAGTAAAAAATATATATTAAACTAAATGAAGCTAATTAATATAATTAACTAATTTATATTAATTAATTACCAATTAATTATTATTTAAAAATATTTAAAAATTTATATTAATTAATTAACTAATTAATAATAATTAATTAACAATTATTTATTATTTAAAAATATATACAAAATTATATTAATTAATTAACTAGTTAATATTAATTAATTACCAATTCATTATTATTATTTAATTACCAATTATTTATTATTTAAAATTATGTCCAAAATTATATTAATTAATTAACTAATTAATAATAATTAATTACCAATTATTAATTTTTTACAATTATGTAAGATATTATATTAATTAATTAACTAATTAATATTAATTATTTACCAATTAATTATTAATAAAAAATTTTTTACAAATATATATTAATTTATTAATTATTTTTAAATTACTTCCCACCCTTATCCCCTATAAACCCGCTCCTAAAACTATATATGTTATTTTAAAATATTTTTATATTAAATATATTGTAATTTTTTAATATAGACCTTTTTATCAAATTTTTATTTACAATTATTATATTTTTTCCTACACTATTTATTTTTTCCATTACTACACGATATTTTGTATTGTCGATATTTTGTCATACGATATTATTTTTTTCGATATTTCTACTTACTTACCTATTACGATATTTTTGTATCCGATATATTTGCTTCCCAATATTTTTTACCTTCGATATTTTAACTTCGATATTTTGTCTTTCCGATATTTTATTTTCGATATTTTGTCTGTGTACCTCTGCAGATATAGCTCTCTCCAATGACTAACAACAGTTTTACCACACAACTGGTCAATGATGCCAAATCTATAGGATTCCAAATCAAAACAGCACCCAGATTTGGAATGCATGTCTCTAAAACGACAGAACCAACACAGAACCAACTGGAACCACCTCTCCATGCTCTGCAAAACTAAAGCTGACTACAGAATAGGTTTACAAGCCGTGGCCCATATAACCTCAGCTGAAACAAAACCTTGCTTGGAGGAATCAAAGCAACACACCTGGCCCCACTGAAGAGTGGCATTTTTGCCAATGCTTAACTGATGAAGAGACTCAGGAAATGTAACTATGTATCACCCACTCAGAAAAACATCCACTATAGCAGCCAACATCATCCGCCAGGCAGTAAACTGAAACATTTCACCACATGCAGTAAGAAAGTTAAGGATCACCAGTGACCATTTAGCACTTTACAAAGCAACTGCATCAGACCTGAGGCAATATAGGACAGGAAGAATAAGACATTTTCTTACTGCTCATGCGGTGGCTATTTGCCATGAACCATATGGTGTATCTCGCTGTGTACATGGTACAAGGTATTTGGTTGGAACCATGGCATTTCATATGGGGTTCTTACCTCATTACACATTTTAGATTAACATACCTCATTGCTTTATCAACAGCCTGCAAGATGCCTACTGTTAGAAATGGGGTTTCTGTTGGCTAGGGTATGCACCTAAGCCAGGCAGAACTCACCACTCTAGTCAGGGCAAGGGAATTACACACCGAAGATAACCCCTGATCACCCCCTTGGTAACTTGGCAGATCAGTCAACTTATCCCAGAGGCAATGTGGCAAGCATTTGCCCAACACACTCACACAGCAGCGACACACTAAGCACACCATTGCCTTTGTATTATCCATAATATCACATTAGAACACAATCACATATATTACCGTGCTACTAGGCTTTTGTGATGATCTCAAAGGGATTACATAAATCACTAGACCAATCGGGCTATTGTCACAATCATTACAGTTAGGTGCGACTAGTAACTACTGGTAGGATAACCTTTAGCACAACACGTTATGCATAAACAAAATCACATCAGCAGGATTGCACCACAGTGCACACTTGTAAGCGGCACCAAAATACCCTCCTTTGGACCAGATTGCCCCCAACAGTGAGAGGCAGCTGCCCAAAGACCCGAGGTGCAGCCGTCCAGATAACTGCAGCAAGGGCCCATCTTGGGCTGGCACAGTGATGGTCAGAGGAGCAAAAAAAAGCCCCCCAAATGTGTACAAAATTGGCAGCTGCCGCAATTTGCGCAGTGCAGCTGCTGGCAAGCCAAATACGTTGGAGACCTCTCTTGGTCATGTGCAACCAATGTCGGGGGTAATCCCCTTGTGGGAGGCCTTCCCTGGGTCTCCTGCCTGTGAATTCACATTGGGAGTGGCCCGCCGACTTGCGGTGCCGTTCTCGTTGCTCACCTCCTCTCTGCGAGGGTTGTTTCCTTGTCAGGTCAAGAGCAGACTCCGTTCTGGCCCCGCCAGGCGAACGAGCACAAAGCGATGACTCCCCACCGCTTACATCTTGGTCTGCGATCCCACTTGGCCCCGCCCACAACCAGGCTCACCATGCGGCCCTTCAATCCCGCCTGGCTTCTGGTTTTTGGCCAGGTTGCTAGACAACGCCTGAGGCTCCTGCTTCATGGCCACACTTTCAGAATCCATGGGCCCTCGGGTCAGAACACACCGCGCCACACACATACACCTCAGGTCACCAGCAGCTACCAGTCACAGCACTTCCCATGTGCTTATCAGAGAGTAGACCCATCCAAACGCTCCTACCGTCGGGGAATGGAAAGTACCCCAGGTAGTTGGCAGGAGACAGCGGTCTCCCGACCCTGTCTACTGCTACACACATGCTCTGGACAACAGGGTGGCAAATCCCAGCACTCACCAAGCCCTGAGTGTAAAACTCACACAGGACAGAGCTGGGCACAGGCAGGCCAGCACACAGGATCACTCAGCAGTGTAGAAGTCCTTTCAGTCACCTAGCAGGCAGCAGGTCAGTCCCATGTGGCGGTTCCTCCTGGCACACTGCAGTCCACGCAGTGTGCCCTCTTTATTTCTCCCAGTTCAAGAAGTTCCCCAAGTTCGACAGACATGGGGTCACAGCCCCAATTTTTATAACAGCAAACTCCTTGTTCTTCCCCCTGGCACAGGGATCTGAACCCATTCCAAACCAGTTTTTGGGGCACTTTAGAATATATTTACATGTGCACCTCCATTCTTAGTGTAAGTCTTGGCTCCAGACACACAGCAGGGGGGGGGGGGACAAAAGTTCTGGGATGACACTACAAAAAGGACTAAATCAAACACCTACCTACTGCTCTTTTTTTTGCATTTTGGTAAGTGTGATCCGCAGATATAACTGGAAAGCAAAAAACAGTCCATGGTATGAAGCATAATACTGTATGTGACCTTTAGTGTATAGTGCTAAAAGTCATCATGCTTTGTATTGCACTAAAATGTCCCCTTGCAATCATTTTAAAAGATCATACACACCGTGGGGTAAGGTGACCTTGGACTCTCAACGATGTTGGCATGGTGAGGGTACTGTTTTTGTAAGTTAAGATCGGTGTTAACAATATGTTCAAAGACAATTCTGTCATTGTTTGGGTTAGACTCGCAGGGTTCTCCAAAGCCTGTCGTGGAGGGCTAGATCCATGCCAGATTTTTAGCATATCCCCATTTAGATAAATGTAGTTATCTTAAAAATCTGGCATGGATCCTGCCCTCCAGGCCTGACTTTGGAGAACCTGGGTTAGAGGGTCAGTGGTAAAGTGTCGGACTCATCTTTTTGTAATAGGTTGTAAAGCAATATAGAACACCATTAGCATTTAAGCATATCAGAAAAAAACATGACCTCATCTGAAAAACCAACTCTTCAAAAGATATTATCATATTGGCTAGTAACAAATAGATGATTTTAAATTATTTTAATTCTAAAATAATTTCGAAAATGTAAGCAAAATGAGTAGTACAGACAATGTAAGCCCATCAAGTGTTATTTGCAAATACTAAATCCACAGAATTTCGCTCTTAGTAAGGCTTTCAGATATCCTTTATTAAAAAAAATGTTAGAACCAAACTATGCAATATGCAAGAAGTAATCAGTGAGATTTATAGAATCGTGAAGAATCAATGTTCTCATTAAGGTTGCAAAGTTTAATTTATCTTGATGATCCTCAATATGAACTTTAAGAAGTATTGATTCAATTTCTTGAAATGCCATACTGTAAGGAGATCGACGTGAAAAGTTTGGAAATGTCATACAAATGATAATATTTTTGTTGCCTTAATAAAATGCAGGTAGTCTGAAGTAGGCGTAAACAGATGCCAAATGGTGAAACATGAGTACTAAAATATAAGGTTATTCAATTAATATTAATTAAAATCACATATAAAAATGTTGTAACAAATGATGCACATTCTTTTACTTTCGGTCTTTTGTAGTCCTTCATAATACATGATACAGTGCACAATTGTGACCTTCAGGGTTACCACAATGTTCTCACATGCACGTAGTGACTTCAACATTCATCATATTGCCATTCAGCTCTGTGTATTTAACACTAACATCTGATTGTAAGAAAAACAAAGGTTGTGACTTCACGTATAAGTCTCTCTTCACGTGAGAGCTGCCTAGAAACAATGCTAGTGATCATAACAGAGAGAATTCGTGAATACCATAGTGCTGCACTTTTAAAACGTATTCTGTTTCATTCTTGCAGTTTATACCCAATTGCCAGCAGATCTTTTCAAATTTGTTTGTAAGTTTTTCTCCGTTCGACTAGTACATCCATACAAAAGTTTAAAATCCATGTTATATCCTAAGCACTGTCAATCTGAGGAAAATATAAATGCGGCAGGGAATTTTATTTGCTAATGAAAACACTTATATTAATAACTAGCAGCCCGTCCCGACGTTGTCCGGGAGCAATTAGGCTTCAGGGCCCCCGCCCGCCCCGACGTTGTCCGTGCGTCCCCCGGAGCCTTCCTCCATATATTGCAGTATTATACCTCTGTTTACTTTGTATGCTTTTGTAACCTGCACACGTCACTTTTTCCTCCTGTAATGCAGTATTATACCTCTATGTTTACTTTGTACGCTTTTGTAACATGCACACGTAACTTTTTCCTCCTGTAATGCACCGTTTGGCTCACTTTTGTAATGCTCCGTTTGCTTCCTCATGCTCACGATGTACGCTTTTGTAACCTGCACACGTAACTTTTTCCTCCTGTAATGCACCGTTTGGCTCACTTTTGTAATGCTCCGTTTGCTTCCTCTTGCTCACGATTGTCATTTTTGCTTCATCTTTCCGCCGCTCACCGCTCCTAAATAAATAAATAAATAACTTACCTCATCCGCCGCTCACCGCTCCTCCCCACCTGTCCGCCGCTCCTCCCCGCCTGTCCGCTGCTCCTCACCGCCTGTCCGCCGCTCCTCACCGCTCCTCCCCGCGCCATGTCCGCCGGTCCTCCTCACGCTCCTGGACGCCGTTCCTCCCCGCGCTCCTCACGTCAGCACGCACGTCGCGGCCGGCGCTTCTTCCAAGGGACTACTTTTTTTCGGTAAATTTTTTAAATAACGCATATTTATTACGTTTATATAGCCTATGTCCATCTGCACACCCTGACGATTACAACGATGTATAGGGTGTGTGGACTGGCGCTGTGGTTCCCGAGTTTACCTGCCTCAAAGGTTCAAAGTTCTTCCTTTATAATAGTAGTATAGATATGCACAAATTTACATTTAAAATAATACATGCTAAAATAGAATACAATTTACAGTGGGTAACCATACTTACCTATTATAGCCTGCATGCAAATAAAGTGGTGAACTAAGTTAGCCTAACTGTTGAGTCCATGTTAACTGCATTAACACATAAAAGTCTGTTTTTCACATGGAACAGTTGTTTGTGCAAGATGTTTTTCTTCTCTTTGCTGCAGATGTTGCAACTTAAGAAGTCTACTGTTACTGAATAGACACTTGCTTAGTATTAGACAACTGATAGTGAGGTTTTCATGGAGAGGAAATGATAACTCGAGGAAGAATGAGTCATGGGAAGAAGTTTTAGATCACAAGGAAACAACTTTGTACCCTTTCTAGGACTAATGTCTGAAAGTCTATTATGCTCTGGTGAGAACATGAGGAGTGAACTTGTTCCCAGGAGTCTTATGATATACCATTTTTGGACGAAAAAGACAAAAGAAAATGATGTTGCAACATAGATTTGTAGATTTTTAATTGTACATGTTCCTACAGTAGTACACAGAGAGCGCAGACCATAGACCCCAAGGGGCAGATCTTTCTGATTTCTTCCATGACTGTCTAACCGGAGACTTAGCTCCTGAGTTTCTAATGCCTTTCTTAGTGTGAGGCTGCTTTCTTAGATTATCCCTTGAACTGTCTGCTATTATTTTGAGCTGAGAATACATTCCGGCTATAATGCAGAGTTTTTATGCTTACGCACTGATCTTTCTACTGGGTCACTAAAACGATATTTGTCCAACGCTAGCATTATTTTCAAATAGGGATGCACATTGGACTTCCAAATGTCAACCCAGTAGCACAACAACCTCTGTACTATAAATACTAAGTGATGTAACATTAAATGATGAAGTGGTTGTTGTTATTATTGGTTGAATTATCTGAGTGGCCTTTTTTCGTTATGTTTGTTACATGTTATTTATACTTTATTTGATGCATATCGCATGTTTTGCTTCACAATCTTTGTTGCTCTTTGAACACAGATTTAATTTTTGTGTGTCTTTTAGACAGGCATTTTGTAACATTGTCACAATTAGTCAAATGAATGCTTCAAAATATAGTAATTAAATTATTCAGACCATTCGAAAGGTGGATATTCACACGGACTTATCTCCAATTTCTCCCCACCTTCAGGCATCAAAAGTGGAGATAGATTTAACACCCCATTCACAAGCTGGTGCAAACAGCAGACATCGCTAGTATTCCAGCGATAACTGCCCTAAAATGTATCTCCACGGTAGACACCACCAGCTAACCCTAATGAGATGCAGAGTAGGAGTTTCAGTGCAAAAACACACGAAAAAACCACAACACAGCTTTCACAACATACTGCCAGATCTGCCAAGCGCATAAAAACAGACAATAAGCCGCAATAGCACCACGGATTTAACACCCACCTTTTGCTGGTGCTAAGCAGGATGATTACCCACAACATGAAAGGGAGCCCAGCCAAGAGCCACACTTGAAGACCCACAGATGCCATGGAGACAGTGATCATGCGGCTCTGATACCCATGAGTACCACAACATCCCCCGCCACCAGCTAACCCTAATGAGATGCAGAGTAGGCGTTTCAGTGCAAAAACACACGAAAAAACACAACACAGCTTTCACAACATACTGCCAGATCTGCGAAGCGCATAAAAAACAGACAATAAGCCGCGATAGCACCACAGATTTAACACCTGCCTTTTGCTGGTGCTAAGCAGGATGATTACCCGCAGCATGAAAGGGAGCCCAGCCAAGAGCCACACTTGAAGACCCACAGATGCCATGGAGACAGTGATCATGCAGCTCTGAAACCCATGAGTACCACAACATCCCCCGCCACCACCCCCAGCCCCCTTGGACATACACATACCATGCATGACACAAGAGCCACAAAAAGCGCATGATGACGCACATTGCCAAAATAAATACACACATGTGTGGCCAGAAGAACGAGAAACTGTCACACAGCAATGAAGTAACAACCAAAACCTTTATTGAAATACAACACAAAACACCAATGCGGAAGACTCCTGCCAGGTCCGTCAGGTTCAATTTTGACACCACAGCCTGGAAAATGAAGCACTCAATCAGGACGTGTGTCATGTGCACATCAAAGGAGCGAGACACAGAGAAACAGAGAAGGAAATTAAGCCAGAGAAAGAAAGAGAGGGAAGGAAAGGAAGGGAGAGAGAGAGAGAGAGAGAGAGAGAGAGAGGGGGAAGGGAGAGAGAGAAAGAGAGAATAAAACGAAATGAATGAATGAAAAAACATTTGTAGAATGCGTGGTTACCCGGAGGCATCCCAGCGCTAGGGCAGAGACCGCACTAAGCTGTGGCAGATCAATTGGGGAAAAGCCAAGTTTTGAGCCTTTTACGGAAGACAGTATGGTCAGGCTCTTTAAGTAGCTGAAGAGAGAGAGGGAAAGGGGGAGAGTGAGAGAGAGAAGGAAAGGAAGGGAGAGAGAGAGAGAGAGAGAGAGGGAAGGGAGACAAAGTGAGAGAGAAAGAAAAGGAAAGGAAAGGAAGGGAGAGAGAGAGGGAAGCAAAGGAAGGGAGAGAGAGAGAGAGAGAGAGAGAGAGAGAGAGAGAAGGAAAGGATGGGAGAGAGCGAGAGAGAGAGGGTAGGGAGAGAGAGTGATAGAGAGAGAAGGAAAGGAAGGGAGAGAGAGAGGGAGAGGGAGAGAGGGAAGGGAGAGAGAGTTAGAGAGAGAGAAGGAAAGGAAGGGAGAGAAAGAGAGACATCGACGCCCCTGCGCACACAGGCCCCACTGCTCACCTGCTACCACCGGTGTGTCCACCAGTAGGCACACCACGTGCCCGTGCAAGCTCCAGGCCCCGGTCCCGTAACCACGGCACGGTCCACATCATGCTGGCCTGCCCCACAGCCCAGCAGGTCCCACACATGACACTGAGTAACATGACATCAGTGCACACGTCATCAACACAGGCTGCACACCCGGTCACCTATTTTGGTGCCACTAACCGTGTGCAATGCCAGTCAGCACCATGTGGTGGTAGGCCTGTGATGGCCGCAAGCATTCGGGTGCCTCTAACACTGTGCAACGCCAGTCAGCACCACGTGGTGGTAGGTCCGTGATGGCCGCAAGGCTTCGGGTGCCACTAACCCTGTGCGCAACAACTCATGGGCCCTTTATGATTGAGACCCGTGGAGCGTCCGTTATTCAGTCACAACTGGAAGAGGGGAATGTGACATTGTTGGCCCCTTATATTTGCGGGATCACATGGCCTGTGACACCTGTGCCGGATGGGTGTGGTGTGTGTGCAAACCTGCCTTCAGGGAGCGGCCGTGACATGCTGACAACTAGACCAGTGACCTGCACACTACCAGTGAGTACGCCTGAGACAGGTAGCTATGTGGCCCCCCCCCCCTCAGAGCGTAAGCGGAGAGGTCTGGCCTGCCATATGCCGGACCAGTGCATGGCTTGCAACAATGACTAGGGGACTCTGGGCGTGGTTCAGTCCATGTCCGGACAAGGAAGTGACTAATGCGTGTGTCCCTGTTGTAGTGTCCATGGCACCCAGACCACAATAGGCAATGTAGCACAGTGTGACTGGCATTCCACTAGATGAGCATCATTGACGTAAGGGGAATCACTGGCCCTACATTCATTCATACATGAATGATGAAGGACATGACACAGCAGTGCGTTACTGGATGTTTATTGTACATCCAGTGTAATTTTGCAGCTGGAGCGAAGTAATCTTAAATCTCAGGATAAACAGTTGAAATTGTGGTGTTATCTGTCTTCTTAAGTTTTGTGGTGTAGTTTTCTGAGGTACCATTGTCTGCACAATTGAGACAGGGATTTTAATTAGTTGTAATTGTACTAATATTAATTAGTGTTAGTGGAACCTATTGCGCAAGGTTAAGCTACGTCATTTAGCGTGATTTCCCACTGGTTAAGATTTTATTTGTGTGTGTGTGTGTGTGTGTATGTAAGGAAGTCAGAGAGTGTTAAAACCTTATTACTGATTGTTTCCTACGTTAATAAACTACTTTGAATATCTTTAGTGGAGCACACAAAATGTATTTGCTTATTATGCTTGCCTAGAGTTGTAGAATGTATATACATGAAATTTGTAAAGGACGGTGACCTGCTGCAATAAGTGGAGAGTTACGTCATAAAGGACCATGCTAGGATAGGCCAGTTGTTGTGGAATTTTGCTCTGAGATTGGTTGATGAGTTATTGTTGGACTTAGCCTTTTTCCATGGTTATTAACAAAATGTTTTGCTTCTTCCTCCTATTTTTCTGCTCTCAGTGTAAATTGTGATTATGATTGGTTATCCATGATTTGCTGGTAAGTACCTAGTAAAGTGCACTGAGTGTGCTAGGACCTGTAAATCAAATTCTACTAGTGGACCTGCAGTACTGATTTTGCCATCCACATAAATAGCTTTTTGAATGTGACTCAGACCTGCCTCAGCGCACGCAGTTTTAAACTGTCATGTTGACCTGGCAATTGCACCTCCTTGCCAGGCCCTAACCTTCCCTTTTCTTACATGTAAGTCACCCCTAAGGTAGGCCCTAGGTAACCCCATGGTCAGGGTGCAGTGTATGTGAATGGTAGGACATGTAGTGGTGTGTTTTACATGGCATGATAGTGAAATACTGCCAATTTCATTTTTCACTATTGAAAGACTATCTTTCCCATAGGTTATCCTTGGAGCTGCCTGGTAACATTTTACAAGAGTTACATTCAATTAGGACATGATTGAGATTTGGAGTTTAGGTTGCCTCAACTCAGAATTTTAAAATACATCTTTTAGTAAAGTTGGTTTTCAAAATAAGTGTTTGAAAATGCCACTTTTAGAAAGTGGGCATTTTCTTGTTTAAGTATCCTCTTCCTGCTTGTGGAATCAACATCTGGTTTAGCTGACAGGGCTGGGGATGTGCATTCACTCTATACAGTCACACAAAGGGCGTTGAGGTATGTCCTGCTTTCCCTGAGCGACTCATAACGTGGCTGAATAGATCTTTCTGCAACTAGCGGGAGTTGCCACTAGCACTTGCATGGACTTTGGCTGTCTTTCACAATGCTGTTTCCACCTGCTTCAGTGTGCCTAGTCTGGACAGGGCAGAACTGGTTCTGGTGTACAAGAGAGACTTTCTTTGTGCTGATTTCAAAGATAAACGCGTTATAAATATTGTGGCTCTGGCCCCAGAACTTTGGATTATTTATGGGTTTGTATAATCAGTACGTTTAAAACCATTTGTGAGGCAGGTCTTTCATACTGTTTTTTGAAAAAGTATACACCCAGGCAGACTTTAGCTACAAGGAACTGGCTAATTTGCAACACATTTTGTGAACAACATATGATGAATAAACAAGGAATAAAACAACAATTAGTACAACAGACTGTTATGATATCAAAAACATATTTTTTAATCTCGATTTTTTTAAAAAGGGTTAGTAAATATCACTGTGTGTATATGATGTATACAATAGAATATTTGATACATTAATTATGAATGACAATTCCATGATACATTATTAAAACCAAAAAAGAGAAAAAATGATTAAAAATTAATCTTTTAGTTTAAAAATATTTCTCCAATTAATGATAGACTTGGGCTGTGTCAACGCGTTTCGACAAATCTTTTGTCTTCATCAGGACTTTAGAATGTGCAGCCACTTTTTTTCCACAAGGAGAAGTTAATCGCAACCTTCCACCATAACCTTTTTGATGACTGCGCAAAAGTGATGTTGGGAGTGAGGCACCTTCCTTCTATTAGATGTGGGCGGTATGTGATATCTGAGAAAGCAGTATTCACTGCGTGCTTCTCACTTCTACCTCCGTCTACTTCTCGTTAGTCCTCTACAAAAAATACGGCCAAGAGTCGATTTCTTTAACCGCCGGTAGAAAATCGGTCTACTTAATCGTTTTTAGCGGGTGAGTTCCTCATGTAATAAACAGAGTTGTCCCAAACCAAATGGTGAGTGATGAAAAGCCGGGATCTGTGAGGAGCCGCGGTCTCTGAGGGCGTTTTCGATGTTATTGCTCCCAGCGTTTTACGATTAAGGATGATCAAACATAGAATTGCTAGTAGTTTAACAATCCCCAAATACTCCTTTATGATGCAGTTTGAATGGAAGACCGGAGACGGCGGCGTTTTTGCGCCTTTTTGCTTTTCGAGGGCTTATTTTAGTGCGGTACCTCCATATGGATGTGATTTCCGCTATGCGAGGTGTCCGTTCAGTGCTGTCTTGCCAACTAGTCGTTTTTCAGTCAGCAATGTGCAGCGCGTCTCCTTCCGTCAGGGCTTCAGGTAAAGAGTGGAAGATTGTTAAACTACTAGCAATTCTATGTTTCATCATCCTTAATCGTAAAACGCTGGGAGCAATAAAATCGAAAACGCCCTCAGAGACCGCGGCTCCTCACAGATCCCGGCTTTTCATCACTCACCATTTGGTTTGGGACAACTCTGTTTATTACATGAGGAACTCACCCGCTAAAAACGATTAAGTAGACCGATTTTCTACCGGCGGTTAAAGAAATCGACTCTTGGCCGTATTTTTTGTAGAGGACTAACGAGAAGTAGACGGAGGTAGAAGTGAGAAGCACGCAGTGAATACTGCTTTCTCAGATATCACATACCGCCCACATCTAATAGAAGGAAGGTGCCTCACTCCCAACATCACTTTTGCGCAGTCATCAAAAAGGTTATGGTGGAAGGTTGCGATTAACTTCTCCTTGTGGAAAAAAAGTGGCTGCACATTCTAAAGTCCTGATGAAGACAAAAGATTTGTCGAAACGCGTTGACACAGCCCAAGTCTATCAATAATTGGAGAAATATTTTTAAACTAAAAGATTAATTTTTAATCATTTTTTCTCTTTTTTGGTTTTAATAATGTATCATGGAATTGTCATTCATAATTAATGTATCAAATATTCTATTGTATACATCATATACACACAGTGATATTTACTAACCCTTTTTAAAAAAATCGAGATTAAAAAATATGTTTTTGATATCATAACAGTCTGTTGTACTAATTGTTGTTTTATTCCTTGTTTATTCATCATATGTTGTTCACAAAATGTGTTGCAAATTAGCCAGTTCCTTGTAGCTAAAGTCTGCCTGGGTGTATACTTTTTCAAAAAACTATTGTTTCCCTGACCCAGGAGTCGATCCTTAACAGGGGGTCCCTGATACTAACCCAAGGTCTTTCATACTGACCTGAAGTCTCTAGCATGTGTACTGATTGAGAAGCGTGATGCAATGACTCAGCTCTCATAATCAAGTTGGTATGCAAGTTAAATGAGTGCATAAACAAATTATGTGGAAAATAATGCAAGTGCAGATTTCTTACCCTATGCTCCCTGTAAACAAATGACCAAGAATATGATATGACAAACATAGCTGTTGTTAGGTTGTCTGACATTGACAATAACTTCAATTTGGTAAAAAAGAATGAATTGTTGAAGGCGGCAAAAGTGTATGAGTGGTACAAGTAGGTGAAAGAGCTTTCAGTAAAAGGTTGGCTTGAGGAAAAGCCTTTGCAGGTGAAAAAACTGAAGAATTGTTACTGGAGACCAATTTGGTTCTGAGGTGGTATATGCAGTGCATTCCTTTGTTTTAACACAAACTTGACTGGTCTTTTTCATTAAGGACACATGGGAATGAGCCCACCAAGAAAAAGTTAGGGATGGCATATTGGTGGCTCACCATGACAGTGATGTCAAGCTATTTATAATGGAGTGACTGATTTGAAGAGCAACCATTTGATTCTGACATGAAAAGAAAAATAGCTTTAATTGAGCACTTATGGGGCAAGCATTTATGAATACATCCACATATCTCATGTATACATTTCAGAAATTGTGTAAATTATATTATTGAATAATGTGATTATGAATTTGACAGCACACAGCACATGCATAAATCAGAATAAAAGACCCCATCATGTTTCCTTGTTCCACTGTAGTAAAAATTGGACTTTTAGAGACATTATTCTATTACAAATGTGACTATTACAAAAATATTAATATGAATTCAGTACTATACTGGAAAGACCACTGCAGAAGGTTGGAATTGACATAATAGACCAAATTAGCAATTGCCTGCCAATATGTGGTTTGTATAGTCTTTGTTAAATATTATTGCATATGGGTAAATTTTATGGTCAACTCACCACCAGGGACGTAATTGTGTTCCTCTGCAGGTGTTTGCTAGAGAAGGATTTCCATCCAACTAGCCAGTAACAACAGAGTGGAATTCAGATAGCTCAGATATTAGATGAGAACCATGCAAGACATCTCAGCAGAAGTGCAAATCCTTTAAAACACTAAAAAGTCAAAATGGCTGTTGCTAAAGTGAATGTCTTAGTCAGTGACAGCGTTAATTTAAAGTGACCAGGCTTAAAATGAATGTAAGTAAATTCAGCCAAACAATAAGCATGGTTTGTGTGGAAGGTTCAGCCATTCGCCTAAATGAATAAATGAATAGCATTTAGAAAGCACCCTGTTACCCCTAAAAAGGGGAGTCCTTCGGCTGAGGCTAATTTTTTTCATGAAAACGATTTGCAATTGTTGAAATAACCATGTTTTGGGAGACTTCCAAAATGACTTAGCAGTGTGATCGAAAACAGAATGCCCTGCCCTTTGGCAGCATCTATATTTAGGGACCTGTAAAAGCCTGGCTCCTGCAGAGCCAGTGGTGCGCACCAGAGAGTGCATACAGATATTCCTGGACAGATATGCCGGGCAGTGCCCGAGATGGCTTTATAAGCCAGGTAAAGACCCTTACAAGCACATCTCTGCTGAATTGGTAGCCAGTGGAGCACAGGGAACAATGTTTTAACTGATGCCCTGTGAGAGAGATTCAGAATAGATAGCACAGGCTGCCTCATTCTGTACAATCTGAAGCCTATCCATCCAGAAGGTAAGAAGGCAGGCCAAGATAGTGGGCATTAGCGTAGTCCAGGCGTCAGGAAATCATGAAATCATAGTCAGGACTATAGTTTTCCAAGCTGAAATGTGAAATTAGGGGAGGATTTTTAGGATCACTCGTAGCTTCGGAAAACATTTGGAGGATACTGATGTGGTGTGAGTAGCAAATGAAAGGTCGGGCTCGAGTAGCATACGTAGATTTCCAGCATAAAGAGTGGGAGATGTTAAGGACTCAGAGGTATCAGTATAAAAATGTAAGATCTTGATTTTTGTATGATGAAAATTGAAGTAATCTATGCCAAGCAGAGAAGTAGCTACGAGTTTCAGAGACCGAAACTATAATCTGAGTGTTGTCCACATATGTCATGCAGGAGAGCAGTAGGAACTAATCAGAGCCCCTAAAGGAGTCATAAAAATGTTCATTAATGTATGTCTCACGGAAAATCCCTTAAGCACACCACAGAAAGAAACTGAATGGGAAATGGTAGAATGGTTCTCAGATTATAGGATGAGTCACAGACATGTGGGGCCTATTCATGTGGCTGAGGGTGAGACAGTATTAACTAGTGATGGGCTTGTGATGTACCATCAACTGATGAGGGATGAGGACAAGTAAAACTTGAGAGTTGTCCTAAACATGTTCTTCCTAGAATTCACTGCACTGACATGAAGTGTTTGGTTGACTATGGTAAAAAAAACGATGTTTGCAAATCTACAAGGGCTGATTCACAAAATGACTACATCTATATCTACATCTATACTGCTTACTAGATATTGCATTTCATTAACCTTCGAGTTGAAATCTCTACCGCCACCTCTCCTATTTTTGGAGATGTGGAGATCTTTATGAATGTTAATGTACTACTTAGTAGTAAATGTGGGAGGGAAAAGGGGAAGTGGTGTGAAAATTAGGGCTATTTACTACTAAATGGAAGAGGGTGAAGGAAAGGTAAGGAGCTGATTAGAAAAAGGCAGACTTCTGCAAATATCCAACCACAAATGCGTAAGCCCATACTATTGACAAACTACACTTCTAAATACCTACAGTCCTAAAGGAAACACAACAATAGCAACTCTTTTCCAGCAAGCATTAGATTCACACATCATACATGGCAACTCACAGGCACTGCAACGCAATTTCATACAAAATAATGGAGGCAAGAACTTAAAATAACAACACAATCGAAAGAATGTTAAATAAATTAAATGAATTCGCCTGTTGAGCTTTTTTAACATGTGTGCTTTGTTAATGTTTGTCTACCTTTCTGATAGTTGCATAGCTTTGCTGATCAAAACTGTTTTGTAATGCTGTTTGAAATGGCCAATTCAGTTTTAACTCATGCAAAAATAATTTGTCTTTTGAATCCAAAGAAATAATTTAACAAGACAAAATAGCTCCTAAAAGTCAAAGACGTCATGCTTTATGTTCGGCGGACAGCCTGGTGTGAGCCCGACCAAACCTAAGAGCAGATCTTTTAAACTTTAATTGTGTGGGTGGTTCAAGTATTAAACACGATTATTAGTATATGTCTTGCTTATATTACAGTTACTTTTACTAATTATGACCCGTATTTCTGGCACTGACTTAGATTCTCAATGGTCATTTTCCATTTTGTAAAACAATAGATAATGTCCAGCGAGGGCTTTGATAATGGCGCTTAGATCCAGTCCAGTAATATTTCACTTATGTCTTCAGCTCTGGGGTTGTTTCATCTATTATAATGGCACCCTTGGGTTAGGAGCTGAAGTGCACTTATAGATTCAATGCTCTGCATTAAACCACAAGAGCACTTAATCATGGAGATAATGAAATTTCCACTACAGATGTTATCTTTTGTCTAAGCTGCAATTTATTACCCGATCCTCTTTCGCGCTACCAGTGCAGTGATCGACCTATTAGACAAATCCTGCCCTTAAAGCTGCAGTTGCTCATTTTTTTTTTAAATACAGCATGATGCATTGAACTGTTTATGTTCGCATCAAACGTCACTGGCAGTGAATGGCATACACAATCAAACTGTGCATGCTCATGCTCAGTCACTGCCACCCAGTCTTTGTGCAAGGGAAGTTAGATGATAGTTGGGGGCATGAAAAGAAAAATAGCTTTTACTGAGCACTTATGAGGAAAGCATCTATGAATACATCCACATATCTCCTGTATACATTTCATAAATTGTGTAATTTATTTTATTGAATAATCTAATTATGGATTTGACAGCACATGAATAAATCTAATTCAAAGACAGTATAATGTTTCATTGTGCCTCTGCAGGAAAAATTCGACTTTTACAGACAATATTCTATGACATATGACTACTACTAAAAAAAATATTTGTATTCAGAGCGAAATTCAGACATAGGCTCTAGTTCACTTTTTGTTGGGTTGTCTTAAGAGACACATTGTGCAAGACATGTGACTGCTGGTTAGAGAACTTTGTCTTACCAACTGATAAAACAACCATCTGCAACGTAAATATATAGCTAATTCACACCTGAATATATCAACTGCATTGATTAGCACATCTGTTCTTTTGGTTGTGTGGATGGGTGAGTGGGTGAATATGAGAATGAGCCAAAAGTGTGATGGATGATGGAGTGCACGTATGGATGAATGAGTAAATGACTAAGTGCATAAATGAGTAAAACAATTGCAAATTATGTGAGTGCAATAGTGGATGGCTTGATTAGAAATATTATGGATAAACAAAAGCTACACCAGTTTTACAGTCAAAGACATCAGACAGCAACCGTAATGTTACAAAGTGTCAAGAACGAACTGCAGTGTGCCATTGCCAGTATTACATCTCAGGTGGATGGATCAAGAAGGGAAAAATGACTTTTTAAGTAAAAGCATATAAATTAGTCTGTACATCCCTAAGGTGATCGAATAACTAATAACCAATTAAATGATAAGCCATGATAAAGATGCAAATCTCAATACATCATGACCGGTAGCTCCAAACATTCAGGGCCAAATTCATCACACTTTCACGTAATGCAGCAAGACACCATGCAGTGCTGCACTGCATGAAAGGGCGAGGTAAAAAATGCAACATGTTTAACATTATATTTCTCATTCCTGTTCCCTCTTTTTGCTCTGGCGCACAATGTGCTGCCTAGCGTCAATGCAGTCACCCTTGCACTGTGGTGCAAGGCTGCCTGCATTGTAGACATAATTGTTTATGTGTAGGAAGGGGCACCTTTATGCACAAAAACAATCCTCAGTGGCATTTCCTTTCTCTAAGTGTGCTGAAGATGGCAGCACACTTAGAATGAGGAAACAATGAGGAGAAATAAAGATATTTCTCCTCATTGCAGAAATAAAGATATTTCTCCTCGTTTCACCTCCCCTGGGAAGGTGTAGTATTTTAACGCATTTCCCGGTTTACCAGTCTTGGCAAATCTGGGAATGCATCAAAAATCCTTGGGTAGATGCATGGGAACACGCACGCTCCACCCATGGAATACCTTCCCAGGCCATAGTAAGACAAGGCAGCCTCTTGCGTTGCCTTGTGTTACTCCACATTTAACAAGAAATGCAGGGACATACGAGGATGCCTTGAGCTGCTTGGTAAATCTGACTTAGGGACTGTGTTGACCTTGCAACACCCTGTATGACGCAAGGGCAATGTAATCTCTTGATAAATCTGTCCCTCGATATCTATGGTATTGGCTGTCCCAACATGGGAATATCATTCCACCTAACAATGGCTGAATGGAGCAGACACCATGCCCTTCTTTCTGATTATTCTGTGTTGAACTTTGAATCAAAAATGAGTGTGAGGGAGTAGTGGTGGCACCAGGTTTAGACAAAGAGAAATGGATAGGAGAGTAAAGAAAGTGCATGGTGGGTCAATTGAGGAACTCTGGTATGCCATTAAGTTTGAAAAACTTAAGAAAACAAAATTGTGGAGATACTTTCTCCAGAACGAGTACAGTTTTCAACAAGATCACAACATTCTATTTATACCCACCAAGAAATGTATCGGTTATTCAAAGGTACCAAGGGAGGCTTGTTGGCTCCTGGGGCATTTCTGGGAGAGGCAAAGTATATGAAGGCTAGCCTGGAATGCCTTCTTGTGCTTGTCAGAATATGATGTCTCATAAATATTATGTTGTATATTTTTATGAACGATATTTAGAACACAGTATTTATGTCAGATGATAAATCTGAATGTGATATTCTGGCATACAGCCATCAACAACATTAGGAATTTTAATTTACACAAAAAATACATTGCACGAAGGACTTACAGCCATTAAGTGACATTGCAAGATACAACCGGGGGATATGTCAAAATAACCCTCCTATACGTGGGCATGGAACATCTAATAGATGAAAAGCAAAGGAGTATGGAGGGATGAATCACTCTTTTATTTCCATCTAAGGCACCATTAATTACCCTGACGTTCTCAATAATTTATGTGGCTACAAATACTAATGATTCAGTTAGATATACATACCATTGGGCAGGCCTCTGGCACATCAATTGATATTACATAAATTAATCAAAAAAACAAAATACATAGATAAATTTCACAAACTAACATACAAATGTACATATACACAATATCTACATACTCGTGTCCACTCATAAAACTGAGTGATACACACAGAGGTAGTCTTATTTCGCACTAGAGGTATCACACCTCTCTCTCATTTAAATCTGTGCGCAGACAACCTTTAACCATGCTCAAATTGATAGGACTACTCGATTATAGTTGTTGACGCTGTAGCGTTTCAGCGTCAATTTCTTCCGGGTTTCCTCAGGACAAGGGTACATAATATCTGGATTACTACCCCAACTCTCGGGATCAACACGGGTTCACTTCAGTGGGGATGAACACCATCCACGTTTCAAGGTTCCATGCTGGGTATGTAAGCCTTCAAATACTCCCAATACTTTCACTGACTGTCGTTTCCCTCCGGTTACTGGCCGTTCCTTTGCCTCACTCCCTGCCGTAATGGACACAACCACTCAATTTGGTTCTGTCTATTGCCGCCACAGCTGATGTGGTCTGGAGAGGCCCTAATAATATTAATTGATGTGCCAGAGACCTGCCCAATTGCAAAAACAACAAGTGATGGACTGAATGTGGATCAATGTCACACACTCCCCCAGTCAAAAGATCTGGGCCCAAATCCATCGTTTTTTTGCACTCCACACCACCCTGGGTTAGACAATGGCGATATGCAAATCAGCTCTGACCCTGTTGCCCCATGGGAACAGTCCAGTCCGAACTACAAAAGCCATGTCCTTCCCAGAACGGAATCAAGCATCCGAGGACCGGACCGGTTTCGAGGTAACACCTCTCTTCAGCCCGGCTAGCTTGACTCCAAGTGGTGTGGAGTGCCTGGGACCCACGTCTGGGCATCCCCAGCGCACTTAGGGCGGCAATTGCAAAAACAACAAGTGATGGACTGAATGTGGATCAATGTCACACACTCCCCCAGTCAAAAGATCTGGGCCCAAATCCATCGTTTTTTTGCACTCCACACCACCCTGGGTTAGACAATGGCGATATGCAAATCAGCTCTGACCCTGTTGCCCTATGGGAACAGTCCAGTCCGAACTACAAAAGCCATGTCCTTCCCAGAACGGAATCAAGCATCCGAGGACCGGACCGGTTTCGAGGTAACACCTCTCTTCAGCCCGGCTAGCTTGACTCCAAGTGGTGTGGAGTGCCTGGGACCCACGTCTGGGCATCCCCAGCGCACTTAGGGCGGCAATTGCAAAAACAACAAGTGATGGACTGAATGTGGATCAATGTCACACACTCCCCCAGTCAAAAGATCTGGGCCCAAATCCATCGTTTTTTTGTACTCCACACCACCCTGGGTTAGACAATGGCGATATGCAAATCAGCTCTGACCCTGTTGCCCCATGGGAACAGTCCAGTCCGAACTACAAAAGCCATGTCCTTCCCAGAACGGAATCAAGCATCCGAGGACCGGACCGGTTTCGAGGTAACACCTCTCTTCAGCCCGGCTTGCTTGACTCCAAGTGGTGTGGAGTGCCTGGGACCCACGTCTGGGCATCCCCAGCGCACTTAGGGCGGCAATTGCAAAAACAACAAGTGATGGACTGAATGTGGATCAATGTCACACACTCCCCCAGTCAAAAGATCTGGGCCCAAATCCATCGTTTTTTTGCACTCCACACCACCCTGGGTTAGACAATGGCGATATGCAAATCAGCTCTGACCCTGTTGCCCCATGGGAACAGTCCAGTCCGAACTACAAAAGCCATGTCCTTCCCAGAACGGAATCAAGCATCCGAGGACCGGACTGGTTTTGAGGTAACACCTCTCTTCAGCCCGGCTAGCTTGACTCCAAGTGGTGTGGAGTGCCTGGGACCCACGTCTGGGCATCCCCAGCGCACTTAGGGCGGCAATTGCAAAAACAACAAGTGATGGACTGAATGTGGATCAATGTCACACACTCCCCCAGTCAAAAGATCTGGGCCCAAATCCATCGTTTTTTTGCACTCCACACCACCCTGGGTTAGACAATGGCGATATGCAAATCAGCTCTGACCCTGTTGCCCCATGGGAACAGTCCAGTCCGAACTACAAAAGCCATGTCCTTCCCAGAACGGAATCAAGCATCCGAGGACCGGACCGGTTTCGAGGTAACACCTCTCTTCAGCCCGGCTAGCTTGACTCCAAGTGGTGTGGAGTGCCTGGGACCCACGTCTGGGCATCCCCAGGCACTCCACACCACTGGAATCAAGCTAGCCGGGCTGAAGAGAGGTGTTACCTCGAAACCGGTCCGGTCCTCGGATGCTTGATTCCGTTCTGGGAAGGACATGGCTTTTGTAGTTCGGACTGGACTGTTCCCATGGGGCAACAGGGTCAGAGCTGATTTGCATATCGCCATTGTCTAACCCAGGGTGGTGTGGAGTGCAAAAAAACGATGGATTTGGGCCCAGATCTTTTGACTGGGGGAGTGTGTGACATTGATCCACATTCAGTCCATCACTTGTTGTTTTTGCAATTGCCGCCCTAAGTGCGCTGGGGATGCCCAGACGTGGGTCCCAGGCACTCCACACCACTGGAATCAAGCTAGCCGGGCTGAAGAGAGGTGTTACCTCGAAACCGGTCCGGTCCTCGGATGCTTGATTCCGTTCTGGGAAGGACATGGCTTTTGTAGTTCGGACTGGACTGTTCCCATGGGGCAACAGGGTCAGAGCTGATTTGCATATCGCCATTGTCTAACCCAGGGTGGTGTGGAGTGCAAAAAAACGATGGATTTGGGCCCAGATCTTTTGACTGGGGGAGTGTGTGACATTGATCCACATTCAGTCCATCACTTGTTGTTTTTGCAATTGCCGCCCTAAGTGCGCTGGGGATGCCCAGACGTGGGTCCCAGGCACTCCACACCACTGGAATCAAGCTAGCTGGGCTGAAGAGAGGTGTTACCTCGAAACCGGTCCGGTCCTCGGATGCTTGATTCCGTTCTGGGAAGGACATGGCTTTTGTAGTTCGGACTGGACTGTTCCCATGGGGCAACAGGGTCAGAGCTGATTTGCATATCGCCATTGTCTAACCCAGGGTGGTGTGGAGTGCAAAAAAACGATGGATTTGGGCCCAGATCTTTTGACTGGGGGAGTGTGTGACATTGATCCACATTCAGTCCATCACTTGTTGTTTTTGCAATTGCCGCCCTAAGTGCGCTGGGGATGCCCAGACGTGGGTCCCAGGCACTCCACACCACTGGAATCAAGCTAGCCGGGCTGAAGAGAGGTGTTAACTCGAAACCGGTCCGGTCCTCGGATGCTTGATTCCGTTCTGGGAAGGACATGGCTTTTGTAGTTCGGACTGGACTGTTCCCATAGGGCAACAGGGTCAGAGCTGATTTGCATATCGCCATTGTCTAACCCAGGGTGGTGTGGAGTGCAAAAAAACGATGGATTTGGGCCCAGATCTTTTGACTGGGGGAGTGTGTGACATTGATCCACATTCAGTCCATCACTTGTTGTTTTTGCAATTGCCGCCCTAAGTGCGCTGGGGATGCCCAGACGTGGGTCCCAGGCACTCCACACCACTGGAATCAAGCTAGCCGGGCTGAAGAGAGGTGTTACCTCGAAACCGGTCCGGTCCTCGGATGCTTGATTCCGTTCTGGGAAGGACATGGCTTTTGTAGTTCGGACTGGACTGTTCCCATGGGGCAACAGGGTCAGAGCTGATTTGCATATCGCCATTGTCTAACCCAGGGTGGTGTGGAGTGCAAAAAAACGATGGATTTGGGCCCAGATCTTTTGACTGGGGGAGTGTGTGACATTGATCCACATTCAGTCCATCACTTGTTGTTTTTGCAATTGCCGCCCTAAGTGCGCTGGGGATGCCCAGACGTGGGTCCCAGGCACTCCACACCACTGGAATCAAGCTAGCCGGCCTGAAGAGAGGTGTTACCTCAAAACCGGTCCGGTCCTCGGATGCTTGATTCCGTTCTGGGAAGGACATGGCTTTTGTAGTTCGGACTGGACTGTTCCCATGGGGCAACAGGGTCAGAGCTGATTTGCATATCGCCATTGTCTAACCCAGGGTGGTGTGGAGTGCAAAAAAACGATGGATTTGGGCCCAGATCTTTTGACTGGGGGAGTGTGTGACATTGATCCACATTCAGTCCATCACTTGTTGTTTTTGCAGAGACCTGCCCAATGGCATGTGTATCTAATTGAATCATTAGTATTTGTAGCCACATAAATTATTGAGAACGTCAGGGTAATTAATGGTGCCTTAGACCGAAATAAAGGAGGGATTCATACCTCCATACTCATTTGCTTTTCATCTATCAAGTGACATTGCAGCAGAAGACAGGAGTAATGAATGTGAGTATATTGCCAAGAATACTTGTAGATGTCTTTAGAGCACCTAACAAGGCCACATGGTGTGATGCTGGCAGACCCTATGCTGCCTGAGTAGCGTTGTGTTGATTCGGGTTCCAGCAAGACCCCCCTCTCTAAGTGCAGAAAATTGCAATGGCGGGGTTCGTGGAATGATGCTTTTTATGGAATTCTTTGCAGAGCTGCATGCTGGGTTGCAAGGACTGAGACCTGATTAGGTCTGTTACAGGATCACTGACGTAATATCGAAAACAAAAATATTGAATTACCAAAATATCGATGAAAAAATATAGAATGCAAAAATATTGAATTCCTATTTACAAACAGGTAAGTACAAAAATATCAAATCAAAAATATCGTTGTAAAAAATATAGTTAGTCAGTAAAGTCAAATTCACTTTATTCAATTTTTTTTTTAAATCATAAAAGGCATAAATCATTTATATACATGAGTTAAAAACACATAATTCATGAAGTTAGATTTACAAACTCCATACAGGGGCATTTAAAACAAGTACAATACAAAACCCTTACTGTAAACAGTGTTGATGGAACAATGACTTGGGAGGTATAAATACACTAGATGACGCTTTTTTTGTTTTAGTTCTACAATCTGCCACTAAAAAACTTGCCATTCCAAATATAATGCGGGTGCTACTCAAAGACTGTAGGTATGCTAGGGCAGGCCTGACTTGGACAAAGCCAGCCTCTCTCAGGATTGGTGCCAAATATCTTTGCCTTAAGTCCAAGTATAGCCCACAAAACATAATAAAATGCATGGTATCCTGTATGGAAAAATTGTCACATTTACAACATGGGCCCCCTTCTGATTTGCTCCAGGATTGGTAACTGCCTAAGCAGAAATGGATCAAGTTAAATCTAAATTTAGTTAATAAAAATCTGTGAAGAGGCTTACAGCCTGATTCATGTACGGGCCGTTTTGCGTGTCCCTAATAGCGATAAATAGCGACTCGCTATTGAGGAAACGCAAAACGGCATTCATGTAATTTTCGGGTAAAAAATAGCGACTCGCACGCGGGCGCTAAAGCCGTTAGCGACCGACAAAAAACGCAGAAAATTCGCTATTTCCGGCTACCTGCGATCGGGATAGCGACTCGCAATCCCGATCGCACGGGATAGCGACTCGCAATCCCGTGGGATCGGGAATGCGAGTCGCAATCTCGCGGGATCGGGAAAACGGGAAGACGCATTACGAGCACCGTGATGACATCACAACCAGGAAGCAGCCAAATCCCACCCCCAAACAACACAGTGACGCTATCAGTCGAGTGTTGAAGACCGAAAGCTGCCGCTAAACCGCCGTTAGCGACTCACAACCCCGCCGAAATAGCGACCGACATGTCGGACGAACCCCAGCCAGGCCCCAGCAACAGCGCTGGCCGCAAGCGCAAACTGAAATTCTCCGAACAGGAGCTGGAGAACCTCATCGAAGGGGTGGTGGCCAACCACGACCAGCTGTTTGGTGCCAACTCCCGGAGGGTCCCAGAGCAGGAGAAGAGGAGGATATGGGTGGGGATTGCCTCCAGTGTGAACTCTGTGGGCGTTGCGGACAGGTCTCTGGAGGAGCTTAAAAAGCGGTGGTACGACCTCCGAGGCCGTGCCAAGGAGAGGGTGGCGGAGCGCCTTGGTGAGGCATCAGGCACCGGAGGTGGTGGACCGACTGTCCCACCCAACACCCCCCTGGAGGACCAGGTAGAGGACACCTTGGAGAGGGAGGCGTGTGTTGGCGTGACCCCTCTGGACTCCTCCCGCCCCACCCAAGACACCCAAGGTAAGTGGCATGTGACTGCGACCCTGTCCCCTATGACCGCCCCTGACCAAATAGGCTCACTCATTGGCCCTTAGTCATGCCTATGTTGTGCATCAGGAAATGCCCTGAAGCATTGTGGGAGACGTAGTATGTCCACAATGTAGTAGTACCACAATGCGGCCAGAAAGGTTCCAAAGTGCGCAAATACACAGCCACCCAGGGAATGACACCCAGCATGCATGTAACATCTGCACGTCTGACAGTCACATGCACCTAATGAGTATCCACTTACCCTCACAGGTGCGGGTGACAGCAGTGACAGTGAGAGGCTGCTGATCGATGAGGAGGCCCAGGAGGAGGAATCCCTACCTGATACACAGCCACCAG
Source organism: Lissotriton helveticus (assembly GCF_964261635.1). Taxonomy (NCBI): domain Eukaryota; kingdom Metazoa; phylum Chordata; class Amphibia; order Caudata; family Salamandridae; genus Lissotriton; species Lissotriton helveticus. Next base: position 739,804,285 of record NC_136067.1, on the reverse strand, counting down.
CCCCTGCAGCAGCGCAAACACCAGCAGCCAGGCCCCCCGCCTCTGCTGCTTCAACACCTGCAGGCCCACCGTCTGCCAAGGCCAGGCCCCCCGCCTCTGCTGCATCAACACCTGCAGGCCCACCGTCTGCCAAGGCCAGGCCCCCCGCCTCTGCTGCATCAACACCTGCAGGCCCACCGTCTGCCAAGGCCAGGCCCCCCGCCTCTGCTGCATCAACACCTGCAGGCCCACCGTCTGCCAAGGCCAGGCCCCCCGCCTCTGCTGCTTCAACACCTGCAGGCCCACCGGCTGCCAGAGCCAGGCACCCCATCAATGTGCCTCCAGTGGCTGCCGCACCTGCAACACCAGCTGCTACAACACCTGCAGCACGTCCAATAAGATCTGGGCCAGCCACATCCGCTACACAGCGGCCCAACAGCAGGCGGGGCAATGGGCATCTCCATGCCTGCATGAGCGTGGAGCGGCGCATGCTCCGCATACACCAGCGCCAGTCCCAGCAGCAAGGAGCCATCGAGCTCCAGCTGCATAAGATAGGCCGCAATGTGGCTGGAGTAGGCGAGAGGATGGACCGCATGACGGCGGCCATGGACCGCATGACGGCGGCTATGGAAGACAACACTGCAGCGCTGGTGAAGCACCGCAGTGTTGCAAGCAGGCGCCACCACCAGTTGCTGAGCCGGCTGTCCACCTATAGCCGCTCCAATTATGTCTCGGCAAATGCCACCACCCTGCTTGCGCGGCGCTCCTTGACCCAGCAGCACCAACTGGTCCAGTGCTGCGAGGATATTACCCGGGTGCTGGAGCATTTGACCACCGCCGTCACCGCACTGCACGCACCTGTGCTACCGGCAATTGTGGGGGGTGATGATGCTAGTGAGGGTGCCTCCAGTGTCAGCAGCCACTCTGCCACGCAGGCCCCCCCACCTAGGCGCAGCACAAGGGCTACGCCTGCTCCAGCTGCCCAGGATGAGGAAGAGCCTCACAGGCGCCTGGGAATTGTGCGCCGGAGGCGCCAATGACATTGTGTCAGGGACACAGGCGCAGGCTGAACTTAAGCCTGCCATGGACCGTCTCATGCAGTATGCATGAATACTGCATTTTGTAAATAGTAGTTAGCAGGACCCTTTTTTTTTGTGATTCAAACAAATACATTTATTTTGGTGCACACATACGCCTTGTGTAATCATTACAGTTTGCATGCAATTGTGATATGTGGGGTGGGGGAAGGGGGTGGGCTAGAAATTGTTAGCTGTGATGTGGTTGCGACGTCTGTGGCCTTCAGCTGGGTTCTCCCCGCGTGCATGGTGCGCATGTGCTGGTGGCCGGTCGTCCCCCTCAGATTCACTGCCTGAGATGTCAACTGGTATCCGGCGCTTGGTTGCAATGTTATGAAGCATTGCACAGACAGCCACAATGCGGCAGCACGCTGCAGGACTGTAATACATGGCCCCACCTGTCTTGTGCAGTATACGGAACCTGCTCTTGAGCAGGCCAAATGTCCTTTCAATACAGTTCCTTGTCCGGATGTGCGCAACATTGTAGCGGCGTTGCTGAGGTGTGGCAGGGTTGAGGTAAGGGGTCAGGAGCTATTCCCGTAGGGCGTAGCCACTGTCACCTGAATGAGAGGAGCAGATGTTGATTGCCTGTGCAGCGCAGTTACTTCATAGCAATGTGACATTGTCGACAAAGTGTACTTACCAAGTAGGTGTCCTTCCCCAAACTCTCCCCTGATCAGTCGTGTGTAGAGTCCGCTGTGCCTGAAGATAAAGGAGTCATGGGTACTCCCTGGGTACTGGGCCACAATGTCAGTGATGATGGTCTTGGCATTGCAGACCATCTGTATGTTGAGGGAGTGGTACGACTTCCTGTTGCGGTACATATACTCCGTGCCAGCTGGTGGGCAGATGGCGACGTGGGTACAGTCTATGCAGCCAAGGACATGGGGAAAATGGGCAACATTATAAAATTGTAGTTTTGTGAGGTCCAAATCCTGTTGGCTCGTGGGAAATGTGATGTGCCGGTGGAGCTGGGTGAGCATGGCGTCAACATAAGTGTGGAGGCAGCGTGACATGGTGGGCTGGGATATCCCCCCAGCAGCGGCTACTATGCCCTGGAAACTGCCGGATGCCAGGAGGTGCAGGCTGCACAATACCTGCACATGTGTGGGCACAGAATTGTTTCGCCTTGTTGGGTGCTGCATGATGGGGTCGAGTTCTTGTATCAGCCAGGTGATCATTTCCCCATTCAGCCTGTATTTAGCATATATCTGTTCTCTGGTTTGCCCCAGCAAGGTGACCCGCTGCCGGTAAATCCTTGCCTGCCTCATGCGTCTCCTCCGTGCTGCTCGCTGTAGCCTTCGCCGCCTCACCACCATGTACATCCCAGGCATTGTGGAACGCCTATTGCTGCTGCTGAATGTCCTTATGTGTGATTGGTCAGGCCTGGACCTGTTGGTGATTGGCTAACAGTTTTTCAAATTTTGGTTAATCATGGCTTTTATGGTTACCACCTGCTTTGAGTTGTCCTTAAATTGCGCCGCGCTAATGTGTGAATTAGCGCTTTTTCGCTAATGTATTTCTTTCATGAATGCCGATTGAGACAATATTGCGTTTCGCTATTCAATTCGCAGATTCCGTGGTTGGTCGCTATTTCATTATCGCTAATGCTCGACTTCCCGGAGTCTGCGACTTTTACAGCGTAATCGCTATTCCGCTCGCTATTATTTTTTAGCGATTTCGCTATTTCGTACTTGAATGCCGATTCCGTGTTTTGCACCCGCAATTGCGTTTTCGCAGCCATTGCGGGCGCTATTTCGCTTCATGAATCAGGCTGCCTGTTACAATCCTAAGGTATGGCTCGAGTGAGGGAGAAGTTAACAATATGTAGTGCGATCTCACAGTAGATTTTAACAGTTCTTGCTCCTCACGAGCTAGTCTGACCCTGTCCATAAAATGCGTTTTGGTCCAATGGACGTCCTCCCTCCTAATAGTGGATGGTAATGAGAAGAGTTCCGGACGCCCCAACTGAGCAAAGGTGTGTCTCACATATTCCAACCAGGGAAAATGCTTAGCATGGTCCAAGGACATGACATCAGTCAGGATTGCGTGGTTAAGGGTTAGTTCTTGATTCATCCATGTCTTTACCCAGAATATTAATGGGGCCAATTTAAGCTTGTCGGGTATGTAGTCCAGACCCACCTCACAATGAATCGAGAAGGTGGGGGTGGACTGAGGAACAGACAAGAGGAGTCTCAGAAACCTATTTTCCACCTTTTGAATCAATTCCTGAGACACATACGCCCAAAGGGGTGAACCATACATGGCAATCGGGATACATTTGGTGTTATAAACTTTAAGAAGCGCCTCCATAGGCCTGGCCCCCAATCTTTTTGAGAACCCTATAAGGGCGGATGTTGCTCTAGCCATGGATATACTCTTGGCCTTGATTTGGGGGCCCCATGATCCCTTCTCATCAATAGTCACCCCTAGGTAGGGGAAGACTGTAACCCTAGAAACCACCTCACCCTTGCACATAAAAGGTTTAGATTTACTCTTGTTTCTATGGGGACCGACCACCATCGTGTGGGATTTTTTGGCATTAATTTTTAAGTTTAATCGGTCCATAAAGGCGCCGAAAAGATCCAACAGACGTTGGAGACCCACCCCAGTACGAGCGATCAGGACTGCATCGTCCGCGTATAGGAGAGCCGGTATTCTTTTATCTCCTACACGCGGAACATCCACCTCCTCTGCCTCTAGATATTTGCCCAGGCCATTTATATAGATTGTAAAGAGGAGGGGGGCCAAGATGCAGCCCTGGCGTACTCCTCGCTCAGATCTAAAGCGGCTCGTGCACCTTCTCTCCTTGGTGACCCTTACTGTTGCAAACAGCTCCTGATGGAGGGACGCCATAAAATTCACCAACGATGTATCAATCCCTATCTCCAATAGGATATCCCAGAGTTTTGCCCTGTTTACTAAGTTGAAAGCCGAGGAGAGGTCCATAAAGGCCAAATACAGAGACCCCTCCTTGGCTACCGTGTATTTTGAAATTAGCAAGTGCAGGTTGGAACACTGGTCCAGGGTGCCTCTCTTCTCTCTAAAACCATACTGGATGTTAGATAGACCTCCGCTGTTCTCGATGTTACCCCTTAATTTAGACAATAAGACTCTGCCTAAGATCTTAATAGCAGAGTCTAGGAGGGAAATGGGTCTGTAACACCCCGGATCATCGCGCCTCCCCTTTTTAAAAATTGGCACAATAATTGAGGTGACCCATGTAGTAGAAAAAACTTTACCATTTGCAGCAGAAAACACGTTTGTTAGGACCCTAGCCCAGAGTTTTGGGGAATGTCTATATAAATCCGCAGGGACACCATCCGGCCCTGGGGCCTTGTTTTTAGACGTCTCTAAAATAGCTCTCTGCACCTCGGCTTCATTAAAAAGTAGAGGAGCGCACTCAGGTGCTATCAAAGGACCGCCTTGGGCTCCAGAGTTTGACTCGCCATACACCTCTTTGAAGTGGGTGAGCCATTTATCATCTGAGATGACACAGTCCATAATGGCGTTATCTTGCTCTGAAAAGAAGGGCTGATTTATTGTGGCCCAAAACTGGGAACTATCACGCAAAACATCAATAGAGAGTAATTTCTCCCAAGCTGCATTTTTTTTATCTCAGTCTTCCTCCCGTTAATTATATGCTTATACTCCTTCCTTAAACAGGCAGCAACTGCCTTATCTCTCGGGGTGGTTTTTAGAGCTAGCAATAGGGCCCTATGCGCTCTAGAGCACTTGGAATCAAACCATCTGTGGTGATTGTTGTCTCCCAGCCTTGATATGACTGTCAGAGCTTTAGATATTTGTACACAAATGGCCTCAAACGCCCCCTTAATGTTGGTGATTGTGGCGTATTGGTCCTGACATATCGCCATGTTATCCTCGATTTTAGGGAGTAAATCGTCGGTGAAGTTTCCAGGGACCACCTTAGCCCATTTTTACCTACGCCCTTGGTCCACCGAGCGCAGGGCAAGCCCTGGCGGAACAGGGCAGAGCTTTGTACCCATAGAGTCCCCCCAAAGCACCTCAAGCAACACTGGATTGTGGTCACTATATATTGAGACTATTGCTTTATAGGATGCTACCCTGTGTAGGATAACCGGGGTCAAAAAGATGTAATCAATCACAGAGCCAGGGTCAGAGCCCTTGTAGGTAATTGTTCTTGCCCCCTCCTCGGTGTTGCAGGGTTCAAAAAGATTAAAATTGGCCACCAACTCTTCGAAAGCCTCCCCTGGCTTGGTATGCTCAAAATGGGGTACCACCGAACCCGATGGTCCCTCATGTTCGCCTATGATGCACAAGTCCCTACAGAGGTGTATATTCAAATCACCCAATAAAATCAACTCGAAATTAGTGTGATTATTTTGACTGTATGTAAAAAGGAAATTACCCAGGGCATCAATGTGTTCAGTCCCATTGTTTCTATCCCAGGAGTTATAAAAATTAATAAAAATTATTTTACCAGATGGAGAGACTACCCATTCCACGATTAATAGATTCGGTGAACTAGTTTGGATCATATTTAAGGTCCCCTTGAGAGTCAGTGAAAAAAGAGAAATTAGACCACCCTTCGCTCTACCAGCGATACTAGGGGCGGCCGGGACAGAAAAACTAGTAAAGCCGTCTAACCAAAAGTTGGAAGTTATGTCCCATGATTCCTGGAGGGCTATAATATCATGGCTAGTGACAAAGTCAAGCCATGCTACATCTGCCCTTTTTGCTCTGATTCCAGCTATATTCCAACTAAGGATTTTGAAGGCCGCTAGCTTGTCAGGGGCAGATACCCCGGACGTGGCAGACTGCGTTGGGGCTGGCTGTCAATCAATTTCCTCGATTGCTGAGAGAGGAGCAAAGCGGTTGCTCAGGGCTGGCCCACCACCCACCAAGGATGTGTCAACTGGCTGTGGATGAGAAGCTGGCTGGGTTCCTAGCCCCCGACTTTGGTGCTGATTCTGTGTGTACCCATCTACCATCTTCATGCTCGCTAATAGTCTCGTTCTCCTCCTTATGAAAACTGGGAGATGGGCCATATGTTGAGTGCCAGGGGATGGGTAAAAAAAGCCCAAGGGAACCGGTCTCATATGGCTTGCCTCTGATATCTCTGAGCCATCCCAGAACAGTCTATCTGCCAGGTCTGGGGTGTCAAAATGTATTATCACACAATCCCCCTGAACTATCTTAGGCCGTCTTCCGATCCAACCCACCCTTCTGGCAAATATGATCCTGTTCGAAATGTTGACCCCGCCACTGCTAGCTTCCGTACACCACAATCTGGCCTTGTTTATCAAATCTCGTGCAGGTTCAGACACACCCTCTTCTAAAGGGGGTACCCCAATAAATGTTGCAGCTAAGGGGGCAGCCTCCGGGGGCAGGTCAGCTCTTGTGTGGTGGCACCCTGCCCGCCACTTTAAAGATGTTTTGGAAGGATGGGCGGCACTGCCTGTGTTGCCAGGATTCGGGTGAGCTGCCTCTGAGGTGGAACAAACTGTGTGGGAAACCCGGGACCTATCAGTTTCTGTTAGCCGCCCGTTAATAGGCGGCAAAATGCCAGATGAGTTTGACAATACATCAGATCTTATGCTTTGCGAAACCACATCCCCTCTGTGTAAAGCGGGTACTAGGGTCAAGTCATTGACAATTTTATCAATTAGGGTACATTTCTTTAGTAAGCCAGCAAGGCAGGTGTTCAGGGTTTCCACAATGTCTTTGGCTATGCCCACCAACTAAGGCTCAATGTGAGCAACAAACAAGGACTCTAACTGGTCACCGATGTTCACAGCAGTCCCGTTGGCAGTGATCAGAGTACCCTCCGTTTTTTTCTGTTTTTTCGAGGTCCGTTTTGAATTATGTCCAGTAACCTGTAGGCCCTGTGGCGAGGGCGGAACTGTAATGATGTCATTAGAGGGACAAGCAGTTAGTGCCACAATCGGATTAGGGTTTAAAACGACCACCTCTGGCTCTAGGGGGATGTGGGGCACATGGACAGGGTCATAGGGCTGTGTAAGATTTACTGGCGAGGAAGGAGCCAATCCCAGCTGATGTTCAGCGTTCGCAATCTCCTTTGTCAATGCCCCCATAGCTGAGGAAAGGTAGGAAATAATGGATTCAGAGTGTCTTGGCACCTTAGCCTTCTTCCCCCCTCCTCTGCGTTCACAGTTTTCTTGCGCTTACCCATGAATAGATGTAGATGTTAGAGGGCTGGCCCTGCCCTGCCTCGTCCAGCCCCGGATGGCCTCAGACGGCCCGCCCTTTGCCCGGGCTTAGCCCGGCGCAGACCCACGCACGATCCCGCGACGCGGGGGCTACATTCCTTTTTGTGCGCCTCCTGGCGCGAGTTTATTGGGTGGCGGCGGCTTTCGCCGCTGGGGCGTCTGGGAGTTGTGGTTCCATTGTGCGTCCCCCTCCCCACTGCGGCCGCTGGTGGATGTGGACTGTGGATTTTTTTAAATGTCTTAAAAGTAATTTAAAAATAATGAAATAATAAATATAATTAACTAAAACAGACTTAAATATACTTAAATAACCTTAAAATTATTAAATAATTAATTTAAAACATACAATTTTATATTTTAATACATATATATATGTGATCAAGCCACTCCGGTGGTGAAATGCGTTATGGCTGACTAGCGAGAAATAAACGCTACTTTCTGCACTCAATCTGGGTTCGTGTCTGCTTTTCGTTGCATGCTGGAGACAACGCGCTGCATCCGATTTCCTCAAGCGGCCTCTGGGATATATATATATATATTAACGTAATATTAATAAAAAATATACAATATTTTTACCGTAGGATAGCGTGAGGGTAAATTTACTATTACCACTCCAGTGAGTGCAACAGTAGGGAAAACGTTGGATAGCGTAGGGGTTAAAATTACTATTCCCACTCCAATGAGTGCAACAGTAGGGAAAGCGTTGGATAGCTTAGGGGTAAAAATTATTATTCCCACTCCAGTGAGTGCAACAGTAGGGCAAGCATTAGATAGCGAGAGGGTAAAAATTACTATTTCTACTCCAGAGAGTGCAACAGTAGGGAAAGCGTTGGATAGTGTAGGGGTAAAAATGACTATTTCCACTCCAGAGAGTGCAACAGTAGGGAAAGCGTTGGATAGCGGGAGGGTAAAAATTACTATTCCCACTCCAGAGAGTGCAACAGTAGGGAAAGCGTTGGATAGCGTAGGGGTAAAAATTACTACTCCCACCCCAGAGAGTGCAACAGTAGGGAAAGCGTTGGATAGCGTAGGGGTAAACATTACGATTCCCACTACAGAGAGTGCAGCAGTAGGGAAAGCGTTGGATAGTGTAGGGGTAAATATTACTATTCCCACTCCAGAGAGTGCAACAGTAGGGAAAGCGTTGGATAGCATAGGGGTAAAAATTACTATTCCCACTCTAGTGAGTTTAACAGTAGGGAAAGTAATGATTTAACATATTAATAAAAATAAATTAAATATCAATACCAATACAAAATGTATTAAAATTAATTACCAATTTAATATTATGTAATAATTAATCAATTAGAAATACAAATAAATATAAGTTATTGAAATTAATTACCTATTCATAATTAATTAGCAACTCATTAATTTTCAATAACAAAAACTAATTAATGAAATAAGTTAATACCAATTAATAATTAATTAACAGTAAATTAATTATCAATACAAAAAAAGTATTTTTAATATGTAATTAATTACAATTAAATTACTTCCTATGTAAACCCACATTCCGCTACAGGAAATAAATTAATACAATCACCATAATTATCAGTTAATGAATTAATTCAAATTAATTACCAATTAATAAAAATGAATTACCAATTAACAATTAAGTAACAATAAATTAAAAATCAATACCAATGAATAAATACAAATTATTTACTTAATTACAACTAAATTACTTCCCACCCTATTCCCCTATAAACACACAACCCGCTACAGAACTAAAACGCAAAATTAAATAAAAAATAATTCGTAATTTCTAAAAATTTATATTTAATTTATTATAATTAAATTACTTTCCACCCTATTCCCCTATAAACCCACAACCCACTACAGAATTAAATTACGCAAAAATTAAATAACATAAAATTCATTACTTAAAATAAATGACAAAAATAATATAAACTTTTCACACATATACTAACATACAAACACTTTAAAAAATTCGATATTATTAAAATTTTTATATATTTTAATACCTATGTTATATACATAGATATTTTGACTTTCTATATTTAAAAAAAATCGATATTATATTACTTACCTTTAATTCGATAATTCTCACCACTATATTGTGTCCATTCGATATTTTGTCCATTCTATATTTTGACTGCGATATTATGACTATTCTATATTTTGAATTCGATATTATGTCTACTTACCCTGTTACAGCATCCAATCAAAACATGGTGCCCCACCATGAGCAAACCACCCTGGAAATAGCCCTGTGCTCTACCCGATAATGCTGGTGGATGTGCTGAGGAGCCACCCATAGCTAGAGAGGGCAGCAAGAGTGGGAGCCATGGGCAGAGCTTTTCAGGGCCACAGAAGTACCGTGCACCAGTCAGATTCTGTGGACAGAAGTTCTGGCAACATAATTTTACCCAAACACACAAAAGGGTGTAGGAGGTGAGAGGGGTACACAGAAGGTGAATGTGGCACACACTGTTTATTAAAAATGCCCTCACCCACAAATTATAGCATGCTTCATCATTGGGCTTGCTAACGGTTACGACATCCCTGCACAGACCAACACCTGGAATGGAGCATAAAGGTGGAGAAGACAATACAAACAAATAATACCAGGGATCAAAAATGTGCAGAAATGAAGTTTAAAACTGGCTCTTTGAATTTTATTTCTGGATTTCCTGGTCAGGATTAAAATATATATAATTTAGGATGGTAGCGTTGGGGCGAATTATTAGCCCTAACCCCCTCCTATCTGCATGCCTGTCAACATGTTTCAGACGTTTAAAGTAGCCCAAAAGTGATCATCCAGCTTTCTTCAAGTGTGTAGTCCCTGTATATCCCCTAGTCTATACTAGAGGTGCGGCGCCGCGGCCAAGGCGACTGACGCTGGAATCTGGGGATCAGGGTTCGATTCCCGGCTCCGGCGGCAGGTTAGCCCAGCACCATGTGACTCTGGGCAATAGCTCGCTTAACCTTCCCGACGGCCCCCAGCGCCTAAGAGACCCTTACGGGTGATTGTGCGCTTTACAAATGTGGATTATTATTATTATTATTAGTCTCCTACCTTCCTTAGTTGGTAGATTTAGGTTTGAGCCATTCCGGTCCGAGAACCTGTAATCACACTGCAGTATTTCGTACAATGAAACATAACACTAATGACCACAGCATACTCCACGTTTCAGATGATAGCCTCTCAGTAGTCTTACAAAGACAAAAAAAAGTTAATTACTCAACATATGTAGAATGCGTCACAACCACACATCTACCACTTCTCATTATGCACTAGATTGTGTTGGTGGATTCACAGTCACCCACTGTTATATAATTCAAGGAGATCAATCATATCTTCACCTCGAACATACTAATGTTGGCATCGCTCCTCGCCATGGAAACCACACTCAGAGCTGTCCTGCGGGAGGGTCATATAATACATTTTTTTAAAAGGATGAGATACCTGAGAAAGTTAAGTATTGATTGAAATCTTACTGAGTTTCAAAAGTTCCATTGCTTGTATTGGTGTGTGAGCGGGAGGGTCACCCTATAGCCAAACACTAGTCATAAAAGAATGTTGGTGTTATACCCAGTTCCGTATGAATGAGAAATGCTTACTGTCAAAACCATTTAAAACTTGCTGCCGAGTCGGGTACAAGGTTAAACTATGATGGTGCATTCAAACCCAAAATGGGTCTGTATGCTCTGTCTATCCGGTCCCCCCTCCTTCTCTGCACTTCATCAAGGTGAGACCGCTGCGGCCACAAGACTCTCTGCACACTGTAAAGGTGCTGAATCTCTCTTGCGGTCTTTCTTCTATGCATGCCGACCATCCCGTGTGACCAAACGGCATGGTCACAATGTGTTAACACCATCGTCGGTGTCTCGGGTAGCACCCTTTCTATGGCTCTCGATGTCCGCCATACTGGGTGTGAAGGGGTGGTAGAAAGAACAGGGGCCTTTTCAGAAAAAGGCTTTGAAAGACCCTGTTCAGCAGTCATAACATTAAATGATCCCTATTCCATGAGTGGGGTAGTAGCAAAACAGATTTGCGCATATCTTTTAGAAAAAAAGGATGTTTTATTTGTGTATATATTTAGATATTATGTTTTGCATGTAAAATGCAACAATCCCCGCAAAATAATATGTCACAAATAGTGACTTAATAAAGATAAAAGTGATGTATCTTTATAATTTGCTGAAAATACTCCTTGCAGTAGAAGAAAGTGCCTAATTCCATTTCTGCTATTCACATAAAAGATAAATGGATCACTGACATCCTTCCACATCTGTGTTTATCAGCATGGCCCTTCGCAATTGGGACTGTAACTTCACTGGGGGGGGGTCAAATTCGACCCCATCATACTCCACAAGTTACGCCCCCCTGCTACTACCCCCATACAGATGTAATAAGGCTACGGGTCCCCCAACCCATTATCAATTTAAGAGAGTAGGTTGGTATTAATCCTGCTCTCTATCATAGGCCCCTCCCTCCCCCTGGTGAGTACTTAAACCACCACCTAACCCCCGCAGCGCTTAATACAGAAGACTCTGTCCTCTTGAGGCGAAAAGCCGGGAGGTGCAGAGCACGTATGTTTTTTAAAAGTGTGTGTCTGGCTGAAGGTCAATTTAGGACTGAAAGCATTTTTAAATATTGCACATTCATTTTTACCTGTGCACGAGTGACTGCCACTGCCCACAGACCTCTGCTGGTCCCCCACAGCCGATTCACGGGCTGACACGGGCCGGCATTGAAGGAACACACGCCATCTCTCCAGCTGCCTGGCCCCTCCCTCCCCCTGGTGAGTACTTAAACCACCACTTAACCCCTGCAGCGCTTAATACAGAAGACTCTGTCCTCTTGAGGCGAAAAGCCGGGAGGAGCAAAGCACGTTTGTTTTTTAAAAGTGTGTGTCTGGCTGAAATTCGATTTAGGACTGAAAGCATTTTTAAATATTGCACATTCATTTTTACCTGTGCACGAGTGACTGCCACTGCCCACAGACCTCTGCTGGTCCCCCACAGCCGATTCACGGGCTGACACGGGCCGGCATTGAAGGAACACACGCCATCTTGGGGGTGGTGGAAGGGGAGCGTTCCAGCTGCCTGGCCCCTCCCTCCCTTGTCTACTTCCGCTACAAATGCCTGACCTCTGCCGTAGGCGCTGCGGACGGGCGCAGCGGGCGCGCCAAAGGCAAGCCCGTCTGTGCCCGTCTGTGACCGACCGGGGCCAGGGGCAGGAACCCCTGGGGGTCTTATGTTCCGGAAATACTATAGCTCCCGGGAACTTAGAAACCTGTGTCCTCCCACTGACAATATATGTCGGCATAGTATAAACATTAATCATGGAGACAAAACATGTGCTCATTGCTCTTTCATTCTCAACAGACAACTAGGATCGAGGCACAAGGGTAGAATATTAAATCTTGCCCTGCTCAACTGCCAGTCTCTAGGGAAACACAAGTTAGAATTATACGATCATCGAACGGATGATCAGGTAGACGCACTATTCCTTACGGAGACGTGGCTACACTCAGCGTCTGCACCAGATATACTGACCGCGCTTCCACCAGGATATGATATCAAAAGAGTTGACAGGAGGAAGGGGAAAGGGGGGGGATCGCGATTATACATAAGCATGAGCTGACTTGCACTCTAGAAGAGAGGTGCATTGGAAAAAGCGAGACAGGTTTCTTTTCTCTAGCAGTGCCCCATGGATATGGTTTCCAGGGATTTTTTATATATCGCCCACCGGGACCTGCAGCCAGCTTTCCCACGCAACTGATGGACACTCTCACATTCTCTGCTCTCACTCATGAGAGACTCCTCCTCTTAGGGGACTTAAACTACCATTTGGAGGACCCCCTAAACAACTTAGCGCAGGACCTCAGACAGGAATTAGAAGGCATACAGATGCTGCTAAAATCAGATGTGCCCACTCACTGCCAGGGCCATCTCTTGGACCCTATCTACGCCAACTGGAATACTCTGACCGTAGCACCCCCATCGCCTGTTATCTGGTCTCACCATTTTTTAGTCCCATTTCGGGTAGCGGTCCCGGAAAACGGACTTCAGAATGGGAAAACCACTACTAATAAACGCAGGAAATGGGCCAAATTTGGCCCAGAGGAATTTAATAAAATAATAAAATCGGAAGGCCCGATTGAGGTCGAGGAAATTGATTCTGCCTGCGAAATATTAGACCTATGAATCCAAAAAGCGCTAGACCACACAGCCCCATGGACTCGGAACGCGCCGGCAAGGAAATCTAAATCTGCCCCCTGGTTCGATACTGAACTGCGAGAACTAAAAGCCTCATGCAAAAATCTAGAGAGGAAATGGCGTAGATCATATTCTGAGACAGACAGAGCCGAATATAGGAAAGGCTTAAAAGAATATCATGCCACCATCCGGAAAACGAAGAGAACCTATTACTACACCAGAATTAAGAACGCAAACAATTCCATGAAGGAAATGTTCCTAGTATACAGGGAACTATCTGACCTTATCCCTCTGATAGTGCCCTCACGGGAATCAATACGCCATATAGCAGGCAGCATTAAATCAGGATCACCTAATGACCCAGCCCCACCAAAAAAACTCCATGGTAGCTTAACCACTCTGGAGCCATACATCACTCAATTACTCACTCTCTCATTTGCATCAGGACAAGTACCTGCTGCCTGGAAGAAAGCAATAGTCCTCCCTTTGAGGAAAAAACTCAACATCAGTCTTGCAAAACTGGACAATTTGCGACCTATTTCCCTTCTCCCCTACTTTGCTAAAATTGCGGAGAAAGCAGTAAATCAACAACTGTCTGCATTCGCAGAGACCAATGGTCTGCATCACCCCTCTCAGTCGGGTTTCCGTGCTTTACACTCCACGGAGTCGGCCCTACTGGCCTCAACGGAAACTCTACGGAGCTACGTAGATGAAGGTCAGACAGCGGCACTCATTATGTTGGACCTCAGTGCCGCTTTCGACACTGTGGCGCATCACACACTGCTGCAGTGTCTCAGAAAGGGAGGAGTAAGAGGCAAAGCTTGGGAGTGGTTGGAATCATTCCTTACAGGCCGCAGTTTCCAGGTTGCACAAGGACAGTTTAGGTCCAATGAAATGATACTCAAGCAGGGAGTTCCACAAGGCTCCAGTCTCAGCCCCACCTTATTTAATTTGTATGTGGCCCCGATTGGAGCGATCACAGACAAATTTGGGGTTGAGACAGTGTCATACGCAGACGACATGCAATTGATCGTGTCGCTCACGCAACCAGAAGAACAATGCGCTGATAATTTTAAGAGCTGCATGCGTGAACTGGCCAAATGGATGACGGACAACTGTCTCCGTCTTAACGGAAATAAAACAGAGGTACTGATCATAGGCAAAACCCCATCAGTATGGACCTCAGCGTGGTGGCCAGACGAGCTGGGTGAACTACCCACACCCAGCAATCTAGTGAAAAACCTAGGAGTCTGGCTGGATAAAAATCTATCCTTCGACCACCAGACCAAACAAGTGGCAGGCACGTGCTTTGGCATATTACGCGTCCTTAGAAAAACATTGGACCTTATGCCTACGCCGGTGCGCCTAACCCTAGTACATGCACTGATAACATCCAGGCTGGACTACGGAAACGTACTATATCTAGGAGCCAACGAAAAGTGCGTCACTACACTGCAGCGCATACAAAATGCGACGGCCCGCCTGATCCTTCAACTGCCCAGAATGGCATCTTCACAAAAGGCTCTAAAAACACTTCACTGGCTCCCTATTAGGGAACGGGTGAGGTTTAAGGCCCTCTGCACAGGACATCGTATCCTAAACGGAAAAGGCCCTAGGTACTTGCTCAACTATCTTAAGCGGTATGAGCCCACACGCCAATTGAGATCATGGGGCACGGGACTGGTGCAGGTCCCAAAGGTAAAAAGAGTAAGAATGGGTGGAAAATCCTTTAGAGTCTCGACCGCTAAACTGTGGAACAAGCTGCCAGAGAAGATGCGACTGGAAAAATCTGAGCTGACTTTTCGCAAAGAACTAAAAACAATCCTGTTTCCCAACCCTTAAGGCCTCTTATAGGGCTTCGAGCCGCAACCAGAGTCCCACGACTAAGGAAACAAACAGTAGCTTCTAGCGCGGGGACACACCAGCAGGTGTAACCAAGCGCTTTATAAAATTTATAATAATAATAATATTAGGGTCTAATGTCTACTCAATAGGTGCCACTGAATGTCGTTGCTGAGACCTATTTCACAACTGTGGACCTGGTATATCCATTTTTATTCTCTAAGTAGTAGGAACTTCTTGGTATCTTTCACTGTATTTGAGATGTTAGGTTAATCCAACACTGTCCAGAATATCTCGTCCACCTTTTCTCCAGAAAGTCTTATTTTCTGGGTTGTCATCCCTATACACAGAAGGTCACAAGGACATTGGATCAGGTAGATGACATTCTCTGAATGACAGTTCATATGTTTCATCTGAATCCACAGGTATTTAAGTTCCACATTGATACATTTAGTGTACTTGGTTAAAGTACATATATCACATGAGCCACATCTAGTGTGTCCTGACACCTGGGGGATTTCCCTCAATCTCTGTTGATGTTCGGGGGTCTGTAGTCGAGGTCAAGTATGCACTAGTAGATCCCTAATATTGACACTTTTCTTAAAAGAGAACAGAGGTTTTTTCAAGATTGAGGCCATTAGAATTCAAGATACGCCAATTTGTTGTTACAATTCATTTCACCATGTTAGATGTATTATAGGTAGCCTGCTTAACTATATAGGGTTAGGCCCATAATCATTAAGGCTAGGCCATCTATAATCTCCAAGCATACACAAATACCAGTGCTGGTGTCCATTCAACCTTTCATTCAAAACCGATGATTACACACCTTAATTGTCATGACCATTTATTTATTCATGATTTTTGTGTTATTTTGTTTTATCAAAAAGGTATTTTTCAAGAACATGAATTCTTCATCAATTTGACACATACATTTTTCAAAAACATTACATTACAACAGTATACTATGATTTCAATATATACAACAATGAACAAATCATATAGACAACACACAAATCAAGTATCACATTACACAAACATATTCCAAAACAAAGTGTTGCTCAGTTTCTGTAAAAGTAAAAGCTTATTTTGGAACAAAAATAGAGCTTGGTGTCTGCCTTAAAACGTGAAGATTAAGGGGGTCATTAGGATAGCGTGCGGAAAACCACCCGACCGCCATTGAGGCGGAAACCAACCGCCCGCCTGCACCACGGATACACCGGTGGCCACATTAGGATTAACCGCCACTAAAGACCGACCTCGGCGGTAGCGGGCCAAGCAAAGCCGTCCGACGCTGGCGGTGATGGGCAAAAATCGACTGCGGCGGTCGGAAAAGCTGCGGAAAAGCAACAACCCGCCGCAAGGACAACGGACACCGCACGGGAAATTAGGATATCCCCGAGGGTGTCGCGGTCGGAACCGCTGACACCGACTGCCGCAGTCGCACTCAGGAGTGAATGGGAAAAATAGCAGAAGAGCTGCAGCATAGACACTGCAGCGGACGGTATATGAAAATCAAGGCAGACGATGCCAAAACACCGCAGTGATGCCAAACAGTGCACAAATAAAATCAGCCATCCCCCCAAATAAAAAACACACATAAAAATATAAAAATGAAAGAAAAAAGATACGAAAATACCCTGGAAATATCCCACAACACACCTGACACCCAAAATCCACTTGGACACACCCACACAGCTGAGTATAAAGCCACCCCCTTCACTAACCACAATCCTTTGCAACACTCAAGATTAGAAGGCCATACCCCACAACTAACAGGAGAGGCAAAAGAGCACAGCACACACACACATCAACCACCACCACCATCACCACCACCTTTACA
The DNA here is from genome assembly GCF_964261635.1 of Lissotriton helveticus. Classification (NCBI taxonomy): domain Eukaryota; kingdom Metazoa; phylum Chordata; class Amphibia; order Caudata; family Salamandridae; genus Lissotriton; species Lissotriton helveticus. Next base: position 739,787,141 of record NC_136067.1, on the reverse strand, counting down.
CCAGCACAAATAATCCCCCAGCACACAATACATCTCACACCTCAGCACCATACCCCTGCACCCACACCCCTGCACCCACAAACACTTCCAACACCACACACAATGACAACTCAAAAAATGCCAAAATTCACCGACAGTGAGTTGACAGTTATGGTCAATGATATTGTGAGAGTAGAGCCACAACTGTTTGGTAGCCTGGTCCAACAGACACCATTAGCCACGAGGACACAAATGTGGGAAAGGATAGTTCAAAGGGTGAATGCAATAGGGACCACCCCAAGATCCAGGAAGGAGATCATGAAGCGGTGGCATGATCTCAAGAGGGTTGTCAAGGAGAGGAGGAGTAAGATCTGGACGCTGGCGAACGTGACTGGCAGTGGCCCTCCCATCCCATCGAAAACATTCACACCATGGGAGGAGAAGGTGCTTGCCATACTGCTGCCTGAGAGTCTCACAGGAGTAGCCGGGGGAGCGGAGGCTGGTAAGTACAAACAAATGCCAAACCACACACTGGCAAGTACGTCCTTGCAATTCCTTAACACCATTACACTGTCCACCCTCACCCAACACCTCAACTTGCTCAGGAGGCCTGTATGGGGGAGGGAGGGTTGCCTGCACTACCACCCCCACCATGTCCCCTGGCCCACAGCTCAGCAGGATACAGGCCTCCCTCACCCAGGAGCAAGTGTCAGCCATTGCACTGTTAACAAACAAACTTACAGGTAGGTAGCCATCTTGTATTGGACTACTGTTTGGGTGTGGGAGGCCTGTATCACTACTCCCAGCATGCCCCCTGGCCCACACTCCTGCAGCATGGAGCCCCCCCCACCCATGAGCAAGTGTCAGCCATTGCACTGTTAACAAACAAACTTACAGGTAGGTAGCCATCTTGTATTGGACTACTGTTTGGGGGTGGGAGGCCTGAATCACTACTCCCAGCATGCCCCCTGGCCCACACTCCTGCAGCATGGAGGCCTCCCCCACCCAGGAGCAAGTGTCAGCCATTGCCCAGTTCAACAAACAGACTTACGGATAGGTAGCCCTCTTGTATTGGACTACTGTTTGGGGTGGGAGGCCTGTATCACTACTCCCAGCATGCCCCCTGGCCCACACTCCTGCAGCATGGAGGCCTCCCCCACCCAGGAGCAAGTGTCAGCCATTGCACTGTTGACAAACAAACTCACAGGTAGGTAGCCATCTTCACTTGGAGGGTGTTTGGGGGTGGGGGGCCTATATCACTACTCCCAGCATGCCCCCTGGCCCACACTCCTGCAGCATGGAGGCCTCCCCCACCCAGGAGCAAGTGTCAGCCATTGCCCAGTTCAACCAACAGACTTACAGGTAGGTAGCCCTCTTGTATTGGACTACTGTTTGGGGGTGGGAGGCCTGTATCACTACTCCCAGCATGCCCCTGGCCCACACTCCTGCAGCATGGAGGCCTCCCCCACCCAGGAGCAAGGGTCAGCCATTGCACTGTTAACAAACAAACTCACAGGTAGGTAGTCATCTTCACTTGGAGGGCGTTTGAGGGTGGGAGGCCTGTATCACTACTCCCAGCATGCCCCCTGGCCCACACTCCTGCAGCATGGAGGCCTCCCCCACCCAGGAGCAAGTGTCAGCCATTGCACTGTTAACAAACAAACTTACAGGTAGGTAGCTATCTCAACTCTTCCTGATGTGTGTGTGGGAGACCTGCATCCCGAAATGCAGCAACAATTGCATGCAATGCATTGACATCCAACATGTATCAGTAAATGATGTTCCTCTGCAATATGAAATTACACACACTGTTGCCATGAATTGTACTACTGCAGAATTCAAATTTGTGTAGTGTACAGACAGTCCACTACACCCAGCTGAGACAATACTTGCACTGTGCCTAACACTGACCATTTCACATCTACTCCACAGATGATGAAGAACTCACTGCTGAGGACCACACCAATGACCAGCAGAGCCAGTCTCCACCCCGGCACATGGACTCTCAGATGCGGAGACCCAGGACAGTTTGGACGATGAGCTCCTGGCCGGCCCATCTGGTGTGCCACAGACCCAGAGGTCCCAGGCCCCCATCCTCCCCACCACCACGTCTGCTGCAACAACACCGCAGCAGACCCCTGCTGTCACGCCCCCTGCCTCCACCGCAGCCAACACCACCGCCACCGCCACTACCACTACTACCACTAGTACCACCTGCAGCATCCTCCCTGTCCCAGGGGACGACCAGGCCACAGCATCAACTGTTGAGGGCAGGGAGAGAGTGCGTGGACCTACAGTGGCGAGGCAAGAGGTCCGTGGCAGCAGAGCAGGTGGGAGGGCCAGGGTCACCACCAGACCTCGGGAGGAGTGGACACCATCCCTGGACCACTTCACCATTGTAGTGGAGGCATACCAAGAGGTCCAGTTACAAAGTGGCCGGTCGGATGAACTTTTAAGGGGGCTCATCCTGCTGATGAGGTCCATTGACAACCACCTTGGACAGATGGTGGACCTCATGGGCCAGCAAGTGGCGTTGCAGAGGGACAGGCCTGTGTCCCAACCACCACCTCCGTCCCCTCCTGTTGTGCCACAGGATGACAGTGCACCATCCTCCCCTGCGCCAACAGAGAGGGACGAGTTCCCTCACGCCGCTGGCCATTCAGCATGACCCCCACCGCCAAAAAGATCTAGGGGGCATCCAAAGAAGAGCCTGGGAGTCTCCGGAGGCAAAGCACCTGCCACACGCCAGTCACGGAGCCAGCCGTGATGACAACCCTCTTCCCTACTGAATTGATTGTTTGGACTGTCTATACCCACATTTCCTTGCCAATGGCACCTGTCTGTTGGACTGGGTCACCACATCCATGTGGACTCTACTCTTGCATCTCATTGAACAGGACTGTCAACTCACTGCTCCTTCCCCACTGTCATGTAAATATTCCCGCACAAATCACATGCCCACTGTCGAAATAAAAATCCTGATGCACCAGTTTGTGTGCTGGATCGTCTTTAGTGCAATATTTACAATATTGACAATGTCCATTATGTGTCCAAATGATGTACAGTATGTAGTGCAGGATTTGTCTGTAGCACCTAGGGAGACACAACAGAACTACAGTCACTGGTCTCGTTGTGGCATCACAGGCAGAACAGTACACTAAACATACACAAGACACTACAGGCATACTAGACAATGGGCTGCAGGTGTGAACAAATAGGGTCCACCATACGTTCACATATGGAACGTCAATGTCACTTTTACCACAAACAGGTGACAGAACGTGTGCCTGTCAGTTACATCCGCGCATAGCCCTTCACAACAACAGCAACCACACCAGACAATGTACACGTTGTACCTCATCACCCACCTTCAAGTAAAGTAGCGTTCGATAAGCTGCTGGCGGAGGTCTACTCCTTCATCCTCTCCACTGTCCTCATCACTGGACTCAGGTCCATGAGCGGGTGGTGGCCTTGGTTCCTCACCATCGTCCAGGAGCAGGGGGACCCTCTTGTGGATGGCCAGGTTGTGCAGCATACAGCATGCCACAACGATCTTGGATACCTTCCCAGGTGAGTATACTAGTGCACCTCCGGTCCTGTCAAGGCAACGGAATCTTGACTTCAGCAGGCCAAAAGTGTGTTCGATTACCCGTCAGGTCCTGCCATGGGCGTCATTGTAGTGGATGTCAGCCGGGGTCCTGGGATTCCTGAGGGGGCTCAACAGCCATGGCATACTGGGATATGCTGAGTCACCTGTGAATGACAAACACCCATTGCAATGTTGCACAGCCAGGGTGCATCAGGTAACACACAGCACGTCATATCAGTAGGCATACTCACCCACAATCCAAGCACGCTCGGGATGCAGATTCTCCCTCATCCGTGGCACCATGCTGTTCCTCATGATGAACGAACCATGCGCAGAGCCAGGATACTTCGCACACACATGAGAAATGCTCATGTCCGCAAGGCACACCACCTGCACATTGATGGAATGGTAATGTTTGCAGTTCCTATATATGTGCGCCGTCGCCTGTGGTGCCACCAAACCTACATGGATGCAATCGATGGCACCAACAACATGTGGGATGCGCCCAAGGGGATAGAAGTCCCCCTTCACGGCAGCCAATTCTCCTCCCTGAGGGAAATGGATGTAGCGATTCCGATACAGCAACATGGCTGCAAGAACATCCCTCAGCACCATGCTGAACATGGGCTGTGACATCCCTCCAGCATTAGTCACCCTCTCCTGTAAGGAACCTGTTGCAAAAAAGTGGAGTGCTGCCATCACCTTGTATGTGGGTGTGAATGCCATTGGATAGTGACGGCGAGGCTGCAGGTGGGGCTCCAATAGATCACACAGGATCTTTAGTGTTGGTCTATCCAGGCGGAATTTCCGTATTAATACCTCATTCTCCATGTCCTCCAGCACTGTCAGGTGACGTAGGAGATTTGGCCTCCTCCTAGTACAGAAGTAAAATATGAAATGTCAGTGACAACCATCATGAGATGGCCACAGCACATACCATCATTGATGTTATGGGGAATAAACGAATGCTTGAGAGATGCATGGCACACCAGGTGACATGGCTGGCCTTGTGATACACACAGAGGGCACACCTCTCCACTGTCAATACACAAGTGACACAAACACATTGGACAATGTGAATGCACACATACTGGCGAACACAATTCACATGTGCAGGCAAGGTGCAGCAACACCCGCAAAAGTTTTAGAAATTACCATGTCTGTAACATACCCATCTGCTGTACCTGTCACACCTCAATGCATCATGTAAACTCTGCACACATCCATCAACACAATGATCACAGTAGCAGGAAAACGTTCTGTTGTGTGCATGAGATGTTGTGAATGCACCAGTCTGATACGATACAATGCTGTGACACAATCCTTGTGAAGGTCATCACTGACCCACAACTAATGGATTTGTACCACATCATGAACACAAGCTCAAGAGTGTCAAGCATCATCAGCCATTAAGTGCATGAGTAACATGGCAGGGAGCACAGACCAAAGTGTGTCACACATAACGTGCGTACAACTGTGGATGACATGGTAGTATGGCTGTTGCAGGGTTTCTGTACTCACACAGAACTGTGCACAGAGGAGTGGAACCTCGGCAAATTAGGATGTCCCAAAACTTACCTTAGCAACCAACTCACCCCTTACCGAGCTAGCTACAGTGTCTCATTGGACATATCAAACACCCAATGTTTAGACAAACCAGAACATGAACTTACACCTCAGGGTACGTGGGACTCATGAACACTCTTTCGTTATATTATCATTACAAACCAGAACATGGAGTAAAGAAGACACATGTGCATTTGAAATGTTTATTTACTAATGCCGTCTTCTCAGGCGCAGTATCTTAGATAATACAAGTATACTTATTATCAGTATCAAAATTATCAGCATAGTTACTAAGACATAAAAAGCGAATGGTGACAGCATGTTAACATGCTGTAATGAATAAGAGTTAACAACACTTATATCTCACCCTCCCTAACACATATATTATATTATTAGCTAAGAAGGTCTCTTTGGGTTGTTTTAGGGCGGGCCCATACCTTAGTGTCCTAGCATGAAGGAATCACATCAGCATACACCAGCTCTCTCTGCATGTGCACCGCATCAAGTGTGTTAACAATTCTCGTGCAAAGCAATATCAATCCCGCCTCAAGCCCAAGTTGGCAAAGGCTGCACTTGTGTTATGACTATGAAAGCGTGGAGATCAGACCTCATAACAATTCCATATCGTGTTGCTCCTGAAACTTCAGCACTCTCCGTGCAGACATGGTTTATTAAACAAGACTGATATCAGAGCAATAACATATTATTCTCACATACACCACGGCAAACCACTAGGTTGAAAGCTAAGTCAACAATTAAGGGTCGTGTGCAGAAGTTGCAAAAAAGGAAAAATGGCGTTTAAATCTCAAATGAACCTATGCTAACTTAACACGATATAAGGATATATAGGAGCTATACAACACCCCCCCATGATCCGAGAACGGACTAAATAAGGTAACAGAAGTGCCATCACATGAGAGCAGAATCCATTTATAAACGAGCATGAATAAAGATTCAATTATAAAAATTAAAGCTAAAAAAATAGCCCACAAATATAATGTGGCTCAAGCCAATAGGCAAGGAAAAATAAAACGTCTTGACCAAAAGTCAATAAAGTCAAGGAAATGCTATCAATCAGCATGTCAATTTGAGGCAGTGTCTAAGATAAGACCGTATATGAAAAGTAAGCTGCAACAGCCTCCAGGTGGAAGTCACTGTCCTCATCAGAAAACAGTTCAGCCATCCAACTTAAAAGATGAAAGGAACATACGTGATCTTCCAGCACCGGATCCTCTATAACCATCAGAGGACAGCTCGGTGGGTTCTCAAGAAAACTTAGTTCCAAGAAATTTTGCGCTGCCGACAACACATCCCAGGGACCCATTAGTCCATGTGTCACCGCCAAGGCCATAATCCTTTCGTCAGAACAAACCAACTCGTGAGCAATGATAGGACTCATCAGTTGATCAAAATCGACGTCAGAAGATGCTGGTCCGCAGAGACACAAATCAATGGCCCAAAGGAAATCGCAGGTCAGACAGCGAAATACAGGCTGGACACAGGTGAAATAGGAGAACCGAAAAGATAATCCAAACGCCGTGCTTAGAGTCGCTAACGGCAGTGTGCCATAGTAATCAAGCATGCGGTTGCGAAACCGCGTCAGTAGTAGCTGTTCGTGGTCTTGCACAGGAAGGGCATCCATATTTAAAAAGGCAGAAAACCACCAATGCGCCAGCCGCTAATGCAAGCAAAAACGGGAACCCTCCAAATAAGGATGAAAAAATAGAATGGAAGAAGGCAGGGATGACTCCAAATATCTTCTCAAAGGAAGTCACGAGACCACCGCTAACAATTTTAAAAAAATGTGCTAGGCCCGTTGTGGAGGATGCGTTAAAGATAGAACGGACCATGGCTCCGAAATGCAAAGGCAAATCAGTGTTTAATAGAGCCTGAACCTCCGTACGGGTGTTAGCAATGTGAAGCACGAAAGTTTCACGGGCCGAGCTCAAGGCCACCTCTTTCTGGGACAATAGAGCTCTTATTCTAGCCATGCCGCTGAATTCTGCTCCCAAGGTCGGTATCTGTGGCCAAATGGAAGACTCCCTATGTTCACGTGTGGGAGGATAAAGAACATTTCTGCAGCAAATAACTCGCTCACTAACCGTTACTATGAAAGCTATACCTTTAATTAAACCACAGCAGTTTTCATTATTGAGCATTAAATAACTACCATTCTCTAACAATTTAAACGTGGGGATGATAGCAGGAACTGGCGTGCCCTGTAAAACGCAAGCCATATTCGGTCGGTCCTTGTTACATGAACCGTGTAACTGTATGTGTCTGCACATTAAAGAATGATCCGGCGTCTCAGTACACTCATCCCCTGTTAGATAAACCTCTTGTTCATCCTTGAAACATCTGTATGTGTATGGGAGTGACCAGACTTCATGAAGAAAACCGCTACCTAAGGGTTCAAAACGACCTATTGGCACATACTTCATACAATTTGAAAACTTATATAAAGCAAAAGGCAGCGTTATTAAACCGTGGATAAGCCACGTAGCAGCAGTGGCTTCTGCCACAGAAAAAGGTAAAGATTCCAACCTTTCAATATGGAGCATAGAAAAGGAAGCATCACGCATTGAAAGCAAGCGTTGTTTGTCTGTCAAATTAAACGGTGCAAATAAAGAGGAAACGTTCATGTATCCCCAGGGAACTTTACACATTTTCAGAGTCTGAAGTGTCCATGCAAACTGCATGATCGAACGTAATTGATTTTGACCATGGTATAATACAGATACTTCATCATGCACAATATCAACAACAGACGACACAATATTATCTAATGTGTAAATTCTAGAGGAAAGCACGTTAATGCTATTGTCAACAACTGCAAGAACTTTCTCAAGATTTGCCTGATCAATAGCTCTAAGGCGTGAAGCAGCCTCAATCTGTGAGAGTTTCCAAATTTCATTGTAAACACCATATAACCACCTTTTCGACCTGCCACTAGCTGGGCCTTTAATGAAATCATTCAAATCCACGTCTGCATTCAGTTTGGAAAGGTGATTCTTAACCGCAGGTAAAGTTGAATGTTTCAGCCAAGCTTGACATAACTTTCCCACAGAGTAAGAGGTGACTGTATGACACAAATCAAAACGGGGATCAGATCTAACAGTCTTAAAACCGTCAGTTATATTTAAAAATCTTTTTTGGCAAGAATCAGCACTACGGTGCCAAAGCAGCCAACCCTTGGGATTCATACTGGAAATGTTAAAGGAGGAATTCAGAAGCAGAGCCTGTATATCTCTAATGGACAATTTAGTAAAATTACTCCAATTCCCATATTCCTCCAACTCCGGGAAAGACGGGGTGTTTAACCTTTTAGATGTAGCCAATCCAAAGCATGTGGTCTGGGAAATGGTTTCATTTAAAAACCACATATGATTTGGGATGAGACATGCACGGTGCAAAGCCTCAGTGCCTTGCACCTGCCAGGACCTTGAGCCCCAAACTGATTTAAGGTCTATGGTATCCTTCCATAACTCATACCCTCCAGTAACTAATTGATCCAGGAAGGCCTTTGAATATAACAATTTTGTATTTGTAAGTCGAACCTTGGACAGTGGCTGTTTGTGAAATTTAAAATAAAAGGACTCGGGATTGGACTGATTAAAGTCAGTGAAATAAGTATACTTTTTAAGAAACGTTTCTGAACTCCCTTGTGTTGGTGCTGGGCAATGTTCCCACTGAGTAAAATTAACCGCATCCCTTCGGGAAGATGTCTTGTGTAAGAAGTGATTGCCATAATGTTGGTAACAGAACAATTCACCATAATTAGCAGATTCTAAATATAAATCCTCAGCATCAAAAGCAGCATAGTATTTCAAATCAGAAAACAAACTTTCCACAGCATTAACATCCCAATCGTCAGAACGAATGTTTTGTTTCACCACATCCCCCATATTAACTCTCAGTACATTAGGAACATTAACGACTTCCGTTGGACCATGAATCTGAAAACGAACTGCATCCCACGCGATTCCATCCAGAACAGGCCACGCTGTGATGTTAACCAAAGTCAAGTCTCTTTTTAATCTGTGTGTAGAATGTGAAGAGGAAAGTGGGGCCAAAGTTCCATTCAAATGAGTAATGCAAGTTCTCTCCTCGACATAGTGTCCATTCATAATCCGAAAAAAATAAAACACAAAACCAATTGACATAAAAAGGTAAACTGAAAAAAGGACCAGCCAAATGTATATCCAAGGAGGTATCAAAAAATGTTTTTTAAACAGGCTAGCATATACTGCAATTTTAGAGGGTTTTTTCGAGGCAAGGGAAGCAGAGTCAAATGAAAATCTGGATTCCGTGGCTAAACGAGCTTGCAGGTCAGGCATGGACAAATCAGTGGGGTATGTATAGTCTGTCTCATCAAGGTTAGTTCCTGGTAAATTATTCAATAATGGACTGGAAACAGCAGGTAATTCGATGGCCACCTCAGGTTCATTATTAGAAGCAGTGGGCATAGTTGAATGTCTCACAATGGAAGGACAGGAAACAGCCGGTGTCATGCTAAGAAGAATCGGCCACTCTGTGTACCTTGACATTGTCAATAGAAATAAACCTGTTTTCCTTACGACCTGGAAGTGGTGGTAAAATGACTGTTCTTGTGCCCTTCACTCCAAGCACTGGGACCGGAGCTCGATATGAGGGACCAAACTCTTTCTTGTTGTCGATCTTCTCTCGAACCAGTTCTCCAACTTGGGGTAGCCAGCCAACTACCGGGATCTGCAACGCATCATCCGATGTGGAGGGCAAATGTTCCTTTGCAAGAGTGTCTCTCGTCTTTTGTAGATTCTGTAAAACATTGCAATGTTCATCTGCGTCAAAGGAAGTGGCGCGAACCACCGAGTCTAGACCGTCAAGGTCAGGGACGAACATCTTGATGCCAAAGAGCATTTCGTATGGGGTCCGCCCACCCAGAGACCTTCTAGGGAGATTATTAAGAGCACGCTGCACGCCATAGAGGTGAGCCAGCCAGTTTCTGCCAGTGCCTATAACTCGGGCTGTCAAAGATTGCTTTAAATCACGGTTCATTCGTTCAACTACACTATTACCCTCAGGTCTGTAGGGGGACGAAAACTTGACTTGGACCCCCATCGAAGTCATGGCATCCTTATACGCCTTAGAGGCGAAAGCCGGACCCTGATCCGAATGGAAGGTACCACAGGCAAAAATCCCTATAAAGATACGCAAATCTCTGATGACAGTCCGGGAATCAGCGCTACGATGTGGCCATACCCACACAAAGCGTGTGCATGAGTCAACTGCTACTAAGATGTATTTATACGCAGTATCAGATGAAAATGGACCGCAGTGATCTAAATAAACACAGCCTAGTGGTTTATTAGAAATGTACAACTGAGTCTGAGGCGGACGCGTAGCAGTTGAAGGTTTAATCTGCTGGCATATGTCACAAAGAAGGACATAATCACGCGTCTGTTTGTACAGTCCCCGCCACCAGAAACGTTGTTGTAGTTGCGTTACAGTGGCTGAGACGCCTGCATGCGCAGATGCCACACCTTCATGAGCCGCTGTAATCAAGTCTATTCTGCGATCCGAGTTGGGAATCAGCCGTTCCCCAACTCCAGGAATTGTCACAAAAGGAACCTTTTCGGGACTTAAGTGGTATTTATACTTCGAAGGGAATCCCGAAGGATGTTTACTTCCCTTCTCAGAGGCAGCAATGGCTGCCAAGATGTCGCTATCAATCTTGGTTTTAGACCTAGTAACTGCTGCAACTAAGTATGTAGATACTGCTGATTTCGCCGCTTCATCAGCAAGCGAGTTGCCAACAGCGTGAACTCCTACGCGCTGATGACCGAGAGTATGAATCACATAAACGAGTGGCAACATAGCCTTAAGCTCTGCCACTCGAACCCAGATCATTTTATGTTTTATTGTGCTACCCTTGGAATCATGAAAATCATTTTGAATCCAAAAGAACAAGTTTTCATTGTAAGACTGGACACAGTAGTAAGAATCACTTACAATTAGAGTAGTAACACTCGGATCTGCGTACTCCAAAGCTAGTAAGAGAGCACGAAGCTCTGCCAATTGCGCGGTGCAATCGCCCAGGGGCAACGTGTGTACCTCCCTGGAAATGAACTCATCATTCAACATAGCACCGACCACAATGGCGCATGCGGAAACGTAGGCATGTTTAGAGCCATGCGCAACCTGCGCTGACCCATCAGTGTAAATGATGCAATGGAAGTCCTCCAAAGGTCGCATCGCCAGAGGAGCAGGGTGAACGAATTCATACTGCAAGTACTCCTGCGACCGTAAGGAAGCGTCAAAAATAAACATGACATCCGTGGATGACAATGACGCAGCCCACTGAATCCACCGAGGGTGCAAAGCCTTTGAATTTGGTACACTGGCTTTCGTGACTGCCTCCAAATGAGGACAGGGTGTTACCACTAGCATGCGTTTCCCCTGTGACAGAGCTCGTTCCTTTAGAATAGCCATCTGTACAGCAGTTAAAACCTTTTCTATGGTGGGAAACCGCATCTCAGCCGAGGTGTACAAGTGTGACTTGTAAGCAATAGGTACTGTGTCACCTTCATTAAAAGTGAGGTAGGTGAAACCCACCGTCCCAGGAATTATTCTTATTACCAGGTTGGTGTGGTTATCACGAGTCAGTAAATATTTAGAAGCGAGCAGATCAGCCTGCAAGGATTGCAAAATGGCCGAATGCTCAGGCAGCCAGCATGATTTTGAGAAAGTTGGTTGTATCAAAGCATACAAAGGCTTGATACGCTGGGCATATTCCGGAATGTAAGTTCTGCCGAAATTCAAAAAGCCCAGTAAAGATTGTAATTTTTTCAGTGTTGTTGGAGCGCGCAATTGTGCGCACTTCTCTAAGAAGTGAGGAGCTAAACCTCTACCTTCATTGTTGAGCTCATAGCCCAAAAACAACACTGTGTGTTCAGCAATGTGCGATTTTGCAAAGTTGAATTTGTAACCCATGTCTGCGAAGTTGCAAACAAGAGAATTTACACGACACAGATGCTCCCAAATATCGTCGTCTGTGAGATATATGTCATCCACATACGAAAAAGCATCAGGGTCGAGTGCCTCCAGAATAGAGACAATTCGAGCGGTAAATACACCAGGACTATTCTTGTAGCCCATTGGAAGACGCCGGAATTGCTTTTGGACTCCAGCGCTTGTAAAACTGGTCCATTGGGAGCTAAAGCTGTCCAATCTGTGGGCATAAAAACCATTGGATATGTCAAGCGTTGTCTTGAAACGCTTACGCACGAGACTATCCACTAGGGCAGAGCCGTGGGTATTCTGTACAGCACAGTTACGGCAATGCGAGTTTAAATGCCGGTAATCCAAAACCAAACGATATGATCCGTCAGGTTTATTCACAGTAAAAAGGGGATTATTCATCGGTGACACACACGTTTCAATAACTCCCTGATATTCCAATTGTTCAAGGATTTCCGCGACGGAAGATTTTGCATCACGCCGAATGGGATATTGAGGTTGAGGCTGCGGCTGAGACCGCAACGGAATTTCGTGGCAAGGCGACAATTTATCCCAACCACATTGGTTACGGTACAGAGCCGGCGCGAGAGCCCGAGCCCACTCTTCTGCAAAATGCTGCGCATGCTCTTTCGAGACAGTGTTCGCGAAACTGGGTAGGATTACCTCCTCCCCTCGCGGCGCCGCGAGCACAAAAGGTGGGGGCCAGTCAGCCTCCGAAAGTAAAATATCATATGTAGAAGACAGATTCTCCCAAAATACACCTTTAACGGTACGCTGTATGTCACCTTCAATTAACAGGACAATTTCATATAGTCTTTCAGGGGGAGCAAGTCTCGTATCCGCTGTTTCTATCACAACGTAGACATCAGTCGCTGTCACCCTCAGTAGTGGACGCAGCGCCTCTCTGACTATGGTTATCTCCGCCGCGCTGTCCAGCAAGGTCAGAGCCCACGTCAGATTCCGAAGCCGCGTTCTCACTATCTGTGGCATATCGATGCGCTGTTAAGGCTGCGACTTTCTTTTTCGCAAACTGCGGACGCCTAGGCGTAGAATCCTCCTGCTTCACTGCGCCGTCCGTCTGGCGGGACTGGCCACGTCCTTGTTGGCCACCACGTCCACGTCCACCCCCTCCTCCTCCACCGGTCTTCTGGGCCGATGTGTCCTGAAAGGAACGAGGAGAGCGTTGATCAGAACCCTGAAAACGATCAGGCGATTTAATCATCGCGCGGTCGCGCAAATCATAAACTTTTTCCGGTGGCGCAGGAGCTTGTATTGCAGGAAAAGGACCCTGAGTCTGCGTAGTCTGCTTCCCCTGTGTCTGTTTTTTAGGCCAATTCTGTTTCTTGGACTTGGGCTGGGCATCTGTCACTGCAGATTGTCCCTGTGGTTGTTTTTTCTCCTTCACTGGAAAATATTTCAGACCTCTACTTGTGCGGCCAATCGTTTTATAAGCGGCCACCACAATCTTTGCTAACTGGCGGGGTTTGTCGGCATCGGGCAGAGCCGCCAAAGCATTCGACACCTGAAAGTTAACTGCATCTCCTTTAACATTGGAGAGAATGAGATCACTTACAATCTCAAAAGAACCACACAGGCGCATACCCAATTCAACCGCTGCCTCTGGACCGTGATCATTCTGAACACGTCTAACGATTTCAGGCAGGGCAGTCATAGACGGGGTGCCGAAGCACCTTGTATAAACTGCCGCAAATGTTTTTCCCCAGCTGTCACAGTCAGCAAGTTCAGGAGTAATATCCTTCGGGAGAGTAATCGTCAACATTCTATGTTTATCAGCAGGAGTAGAATTCGGAAAAACCGCCTCCAGTTGATCAAACTTCTCTGCTAGCCAGAATGGGAAGTCATCGTTGTCAACAGGACGCGCACCAAAAACCGAATTTACCATCACCGGATTGAGACGCATTCCGCCTCGTTCCATGGGAGCGGCCGCACCCCCCTGGGGACCACCAGGAAGATGTCGACCGATGTATTGCACTAAAGCACGAATCACGGAAATGGAAACTACATGTAGCCTGCGAATTTCTGCCAGGGTACAAGCCCCGTGATTCGGGTGCGGGGTAAAGCCACCCAACGCAGGCCAATTAGTACCTGGAATTGAGAGTGGACCTAACCTCGCACGGGACAAAGAGTGGGGGAGGGCGCCATCAAACCAAACTCGATGCTGCCAATGATCAATAGGTATTTCCAATGCCCTGTATGGCGTATATTCAGCCGGGACATCCGAGGCGGTGTAGGAGTGGTACAAACCAGAATTAGCGTCCACAGCCGGAAACGTAACCCAAGAGTAAAACAACTCGTAAGGAAACGCCGGATCTGCACTTACCACGAAAATCACAGCCATCCCATCTACTGGGACCTGGTACGTCTGAAGATGGTTGCGTACCGCTACGCGACTATGCTGCGCAATAGCCACCGCTGCCGCCATTACAGAATTGGAAACAAGAAAACACAAAGAATACTTTGTAGCACAACTGGGTAGTAATTCAAAGAAACCGTTTAAGTAAGAATCAAGCTTGAATAAAGACCTATTTCAAAAAATAGGTAGGTTTCACCAACACCCCGTTTTCCGGAAACGGATGTGAAGGGGTTAAGGCATGAACGATAAACTACTCGAGTGTCATGATATAAGACCACCGAAACCGTTGGGCGCCATGTTGCAGGGTTTCTGTACTCACACAGAACTGTGCACAGAGGAGTGGAACCTCGGCAAATTAGGATGTCCCAAAACTTACCTTAGCAACCAACTCACCCCTTACCGAGCTAGCTACAGTGTCTCATTGGACATATCAAACACCCAATGTTTAGACAAACCAGAACATGAACTTACACCTCAGGGTACGTGGGACTCATGAACACTCTTTCGTTATATTATCATTACAAACCAGAACATGGAGTAAAGAAGACACATGTGCATTTGAAATGTTTATTTACTAATGCCGTCTTCTCAGGCGCAGTATCTTAGATAATACAAGTATACTTATTATCAGTATCAAAATTATCAGCATAGTTACTAAGACATAAAAAGCGAATGGTGACAGCATGTTAACATGCTGTAATGAATAAGAGTTAACAACACTTATATCTCACCCTCCCTAACACATATATTATATTATTAGCTAAGAAGGTCTCTTTGGGTTGTTTTAGGGCGGGCCCATACCTTAGTGTCCTAGCATGAAGGAATCACATCAGCATACACCAGCTCTCTCTGCATGTGCACCGCATCAAGTGTGTTAACAATTCTCGTGCAAAGCAATATCAATCCCGCCTCAAGCCCAAGTTGGCAAAGGCTGCACTTGTGTTATGACTATGAAAGCGTGGAGATCAGACCTCATAACAATTCCATATCGTGTTGCTCCTGAAACTTCAGCACTCTCCGTGCAGACATGGTTTATTAAACAAGACTGATATCAGAGCAATAACATATTATTCTCACATACACCACGGCAAACCACTAGGTTGAAAGCTAAGTCAACAATTAAGGGTTGTGTGCAGAAGTTGCAAAAAAGGAAAAATGGCGTTTAAATCTCAAATTAACCTATGCTAACTTAACACGATATAAGGATATATAGGAGCTATACAACATGGCATTGTGTGTACAATGATGTGCCCTTTAGCATGTTGCTGCTGTGTACTGATACCCTCTTCATGATTGACATAGCCATTAGTGGTAATGGAAATCGCGGTACCTACCGCCTGTCCCCGGCGGTGTGACACCAGCACCACCCCCTTCACAAGTGCGGATGCCATTGGCATATGGACAGTCGTACATGGCGGTGGGCAAGCTCCGCCGCATGAATCGCGGTACCTACCGCCTGTCCCAGGCGGTGTGATACCAGCCACACCCCCTTAACAAGTGCGGATGCCATTGGCATATGGGCAGTCGTACATGGCGGTGGGCAAGCTCTGCCGCATGAATCACGGTACCTACCGCCTGTCCCCAGCGGTGTGACACCAGCACCACCCCCTTCACAAGTGCGGATGCCATTGGCATATGGACAGTCGTACATGGCGGTGGGCAAGCTCCGCCGCATGAATCGCGGTACCTACCGCCTGTCCCAGGCGGTGTGATACCAGCACCACCCCCTTCACAAGTGCGGATGCCATTGGTATATGGGCAGTCGTACATGGCGGTGGGCAAGCTCTGCCGCATGAATCACGGTACCTACTGCCTGTCCCCGGCGGTGTGACACCAGCACCACCCCCTTCACAAGTGCGGATGCCATTGGCATATGACTGTCGTACATGATGGTGGGCAAGCTGCGCCAGCGCGTAGGCGGTCATTGGATGATTTTGAATGATGCACCATCGCGGTAGTGCACCCCGGGCACCCGCGGTGCATCACCGCCATGGAGCATTGCATACAGCCAATGGGAGCGATGATCGCGGTGGAATGATGCACATTTAAAAGTCGCGGAAGGCGTGCTCCGCCAGCGCGTAGGCGGTCATTGGATGATTTTGAATGATGCACCATCGCGGTAGCCCACCCCAGGCACCTGCGGTGCATCACCGCCATTGAGCATTGCATACAGCCAATGGGAGCGATGATCGCGGTGGCATGATGCACATTTGAAAGTCGCGGAAGGTGTGCTCCGCCAGCGCGCAGGCGGTCATTGGATGATTTTGAATGATGCACCATCGCGGTAGCGCACCCCGGGCACCCGCGGTGCATCACCGCCATGGAGCATTACATACAGCCAATGGGAGCGATGATCGCGGTGGCATGATGACCATTTGAAAGTCGCGGAAGGTGTGCTCCGCCAGCGCGTAGGCGGTCATTGGATGATTTTGAATGATGCACCATCGCGGTAGCGCACCCCGGGCACCCGCGGTGCATCACCGCCATGGAGCATTGCATACAGCCAATGGGAGCGATGATCGCGGTGGCATGATGCACATTTGAAAGTCGCGGAAGGTGTGCTCCGCCACCGCGGAGGCGGTCATTGGATACTTTTGAAAGAGGCAGACCTGGACAACCAATTGTTGCTGCTTAGCAGCTTCCAAATGACCCCAGGGGGCTATAAATCTGTGGGAGTGAGCCTCACATTTCCACTGCTCACAGAGCCTGCTGCCTGGGACCCTCTCCTGCTGCTGCCTCCTGAGCCTGCTGCTTGGGACACTCTCCTGCTGCTGCCTGGGACCCTCTCCTGCTGCTGCCTCCTGACTGGGACCCTCTCCTGCTGCTGCCTGGGACCCTCTCCTGCTGCTGCCTCATGAGCCTGCTGCCTGGGACCCTCGCCTGCTGCTGCCTCCTGAGCCTACTGCCTGGGACCCTCGCCTGCTGCTGCCTCCTAAGCCTGCTGCCTGGGACCCTCTCCTGCTGCTGCCTGGGACCCTCTCCTGTTGCTGCCTCCTGAGCCTGCTGCCTGGGACCCTCTCCTACTGCTGCCTCCTGAGCCTGCTGCCTGGGACCCTCGCCTGCTGCTGCCTCCTGAGCCTGCTGCCTAGAACCCTCTCCAGCTGCTGCCTCCTGAGACTGCTGCCTGGGACCCTCTCCTGCTGCTCACCACTCACTTTCGCCACAGGTGTTCCATGTCCACAGGGATGGCAAGGACAGAGAAGATCTGTGCCAGTCCATTCACCAGCGAGGAGCTAGAGGTCCTTGTGGACGAGGTGCTGGCACAGTACCCAAGGCTGTTTGGTGGCCCCAATGTCATGGTAAGTCACCATGAAGGTAGCTGTTGGGCAGGGGGGTGTCAGACGTGTAGTTGTGCTGCTGCAGTATATGCCTGAGGGTGTGGGGTTGTGTTGAACACTGACAGACAAGCTGTCTCCAGTGCGAGGGAGTGTGTGTGTCACAATGTCAGTCTTTTCCATGCCTGTACCTGTATGTGTGAGTGGGGAGTGTTACATTGTCAGCCATACAGAGCCAAAAAATGTTTGCCATGTAGGTGCCAGGACATTACTTGATTGTGTGAGTATTTCTATGTGCCCCTGCTGTGTGACTCAGTGTGACCCAGGGAGTCGGAGCATTGGCTGCCCACACAAACGATAAACACCACCAGACTCACATGTTCCTTGCACCACTTCCTTCACAATGATCAATAGATATGCCACATCTGTGCCCTGTGTAATAGCAGACTTGCACACTTCAGTCGATGCATAAAATGTAGATGCATCTGGCATTTGTGAGATTATCCTGGACCCTATACACACCAATTTGTGCATGCAATCACATCTGTGTGGGCCATGCACACTGCCCTTGTGAGGGGTCCCCCAGTTTTGGAGGGAGGGAGGTTACAATAGGTCCTGAGACTGGGTCTTGCTACTGTACTGATAGATGTTGGTACGTGACAATGTGGAACAGGTCATTTACCCTTCTTTCCTCTCATACATGCAGCTCAAGGTGAACCAGCGTAAGGCCGTGTGGAGGGCCATTGCGGCGAAGGTGCGAGCCCTGGGGGTATCCAACCGCCGACGCACACACTGACACAAGAGATGGGATGACATCAGTCGGCTTGCAAAAACCATGGCTGAGATGACATTGGGGATGCTACCACGCACAGGGCGTTTGGCACGGTGCAGCATGACTCCAGTGATGGGCCGCATCTTGGCAGTGACTCATCCAGACCTGGATGCACGTCTGAAGGAGCATGGCGAGCAGGGCAGGGCTGGTGAGTATCTGGGGATCGTGACTTTTGCTTGGAGTGGATGCATGTGTACAGGGCCTGTGGCAGTGGTGAGCCATGTGATGTGCGTGTGTGGCTGTGCTGTGCTGTGTCATGTGAGTGGCTGCTGTGATATGTGCTTGTATCGGGTATTGTGCCACCCTGGCCTTACTGAGCAGATACTCCCTGCTGTACTTTCCCATTGCCAGATGTGTTGTGCTCCACATGGTCATTCGAGTACTAAGAGGAAGGGGTCCCAACCTGAGTGTGATGTAATGTGAACAATTCAAAAAATTATT
Organism: Lissotriton helveticus; assembly: GCF_964261635.1. NCBI lineage: Eukaryota > Metazoa > Chordata > Amphibia > Caudata > Salamandridae > Lissotriton > Lissotriton helveticus. Next base: position 739,768,086 of record NC_136067.1, on the reverse strand, counting down.
TACACAAACAATAAATGCATCCACATTGTTTTATTCACAATGGGACTAGGTATACTGAATATACTAGACAACTGATCAATAATTTTAAACGGTTGAACAGTGCCCCAAGGAGGGAAGGGCAGGTGATCGGGTGAGGATATTGTGATGGAAGGGAATTAGTGACAGTAAAATCAGCCTGTTAACAAAACAGTATTGGCGAGTTATATACAAAACAAAGGACCATTGGTTCCAAGCTTAAATCAAAAGATATCATACTTCACATAATACAATAAATGTAAAGATAGTGGCGTGAAGTTGACGACCAAACAAGTTATTGTCGACGTTTCGACCCTCATATGTTCGCAGGGATTATTCGTGCCCTTGCTGTGGGGTCTTTATCAGGACAGACAATGGGGGCAGGCAACCTGATTAGTGTATATAAAATAGAGGAGAGTTATAAATATTGGTAGTGGGATATACCTCATATTATGTAATCAAGACCAATACAAGCACACATAGCTAAACCAGAGAGTGTAGCGTTACGGTAATTTTGAATCCTTAACTAGGCAAGCGTAACCATTTGGTACTACCTGCATGGGGAGATTCTTAGATAGGTAGGGACAGTTATTTTTAGGAGTAGATCAAAACCGTCATCGTACATTTAAAAATTCAGAGTATTTCCGATTGGTCAAACCTATCGTGTCTGGGTGTGGCTCCATTCTCGAGCCTCTTGGCAAATACATTGATTTTTTCATGAAACCCTTGGCTGAGTCCACTCCATCTTACGTACGTGATACCATGCATACTATTAACATCATTGAAAATTCATCCTTTGACTCTCAACACCAAAGACTAGCTACATGCGATGTGGTATCATTATATACCTGCATCCCGCAACAAGAAGCCCTCATGGTGATAACAAGATGTCTGCAACGACGACCTGCCCCGGTACAAGTTCCATCCGAATTCATTGTGGCCTTGTTAAGAATAGCCATGACCAAGAACTTTTTTCTATTCAAAAACACATTCTATCTTCAGACATCCGGAGTAGCAATGGGGGCTCCATTTGCTCCTGATGTGGCGATCCTCTACATGGCGGCCTTCGAGGAAGACACTGTCCTGAATCAAGTTAATCCATTCAGAGACCAACTGGGTCTCTGGATGCGATGCATTGATGATATCCTTCTAATTTGGAATGGCGACTTGGATGAACTATCCGCTTTTTTCACATGGCTTAATCAGCAATCTGCATATCTGAAATTCACGATCCAATCAGACAATCAGACCATACATTTTCTGGACATTACCATCTATGAGCAATCAGGAATATTACTCACTACACTGTACCGCAAACCGGCAGAAAGAAACTCGTTATTACAGTACAACAGTCACCATCCACGTGCTCTCCGTGACAATCTGCCTTTTGGGCAATTCCTTCGAATCCGGAGGAACTGCTCCAATAAAGAACATTACTTTGCTGAATCTGAGGATCTTGCCAACCGACTGCAACAACGAGGATATCCCAGACGCCTGGTCAAGAAATCGAGGAAACGTGCCTGGTTCTACCCAAGAGAGGAATTACTCACGCCCAAAGACGAAAGTGACCAACAAGAAAATAGGATTGTCTGCTTAACCACATTCAACACCAAAAGTAATAAGATCAAACGCATCATCAACCACCATTGGCAACTAATATCGGATGATGTTAACCAGTCAGAGACTCCGTTACATGCTTTTAAAAAAGCCAAAAGCGTCAAAGACTATGTGGTGCGGTCACTCTTACCAACTCCTGATGAGCCCACCATCACCTCATTGTGGGATTTGCCCCCTGTGGTGGGCCACTTTAAATGTGGCCACTGTAAGGCTTGTGAAACTGCAATCCAAACAAAGGAATTTCAACATCGCCAACATAAAATCGGGCTAAAGACACATAGCAACTGTAATTTTTTCAATATTATCTACGCGATAATATGCCCGTGTCAAATGATTTATATTGGCCAAACACAACAAAAAGCCAAAGCTAGAATTCTCCAGCACATGAGCAGGATCAGATGCGAGGTCCAGGGCGCACCCCTAGTAGACCATTTCAAATTGGCAGCTCACCCCCCAGAGAGCCTTAGATGGGAGGTAATAGAAAAAGCAGTTTCGGGACCCCGGGGTGGCAACATCACGAGTATTCTAAACACACGCGAATTGAAGTGAATGTTCTTCTTTGACTCCATTGAGACAGGCCTCAACGAGCATGATAGCTCTTTTTCACAACTAGCAACCTTGCCTTGAACCCTTCTCATTTCCAACACGCAATATACACTGTGTTTCATTTGGCCTATACCCTCATGCGAGAGGTACGCCATACTATTTATGACTATGTGAAAATACCATATCTTCATCAACTAAAGTGGCCTATACCCTACTGTGAGAGGTACGCCATAAAGATAGTTAAACATTAATGTGGTTTTATTTAACATCATTACCATCGGTTGACAGGTATGAGGTATCTATGTCCCAACCACTCCTACATACAGTGGTCTGTCTGACCAATATCATATGTTTTGTTTAATATTTGTGATTATTGTTGCATTGTGTACCATCATGATAATGAACATCGAGTATACTTCTAAGGTGCCAAGCTAATAATTATCAATGTCTATTCATACTAACTGTAATCTAATTATCATGCTTGCACTAATACCAATAATATTACCAATGAGATTAATCGAGGACCATGGCTTTTTGTTTGTTAACAAAACAACGCGGGTCTTTTTTCCACCCCTACACGCCAGTCCCGAATCACGTGGTATGGTTACCATAGTAATATCAGAATCAGGAAACTCTGCTCGCCATTGCGAGTAAGAGCGGCGTCGTCTGCCAGATTCAATCGGCGTCACGCAAGTTTGTCTTAGTCTTTGCAACCTGTTTGTAACTATTCTTACTCAGGTCTCTCATGACAACGGGCGCTATTATGATCCCCCCACATATTGTCCCACAGGCATCACGGAGTGATTATACCCGCAGACCCGAGCTCCGACATCCCTCAACTCTGGGTAAGCTTTTGGACGGAGCTCCCAATGCGGTGCATGTCCTGTTATTCTGTTATGACAGCATCTTAGAGTGACCAGTTCCCTTATTCGTTTGCAGATATTACTGTACGACCTTCCCAGAACTACACTATTGAACTCGTGCCATATCTATTTTTTCAACTGGGTAAGCCCGCTCTATATTTTCGCTCTCATTTGGTTACTACAGCTTAACAAGCTTTTGTATCACTTACTCCTCGTGTTCTATTACAGACACGCACCACGCGGAGTGATCCCCTGCGATATCCACAGTCTGTGACCTTGTGCCAATTTATTTACCAACCAAGGTAAACCGCGACTATTGACAATGACGCTTTCCCTATTAATTGTTGTTTTAAGCATCTTGTTTTAGATAATGCCAAAGTTACCGATCCCCGGGCCAGCTCTCAGCTCCAATCGCTCGATTTGACCAATCGGATATACTCTGAATTTTTAAATGTACGATGACGGTTTTGATCTACTCCTAAAAATAACTGTCCCTACCTATCTAAGAATCTCCCCATGCAGGTAGTACCAAATGGTTACGCTTGCCTAGTTAAGGATTCAAAATTACCGTAACGCTACACTCTCTGGTTCAGCTATGTGTGCTTGTATTGGTCTTGATTACATAATATGAGGTATATCCCACTACCAATAATTATAACTCTCCTCTATTTTATATACACTAATCAGGTTGCCTTCCCCCTTTGTCTGTCCTGATGAAGACCCCACAGCAAGGGCACGACTAATCCCTGCGAACATTTGAGGGTCGAAACGTCGACAATAACTTGTTTGGTAGTCAACTTCATGCCACTATCTTTACATTTATTGTATTATGTGAAGTATGATATCTTTTGATTTAAGCTTGGAACCAATGGTCCTTTGTTTTGTATATAACTCGCCAATACTGTTTTGTTAACAGGCTGATTTTACTGTCACTAATTCCCTTCCATCACAATACCCTCACCCGATCACCTCCCCTTCCCTCCCTGGGGCACTGTTCAACCGTTTAAAATTATTGATCAGTTGTCTAGTATATTCAGTATACCTAGTCCCATTGTGAATAAAACAATGTGGATGCATTTATTGTTTGTGTAAATAATTTTTTGAATTGTTCACATTACATCACACTCAGGCCGGGACCCCTTCCTCTTAGTACTCATATAACCCAGGTGCCAGTAACTATGTTTGGGTAAAACCCCCCATTTATACACCACATGGACATTCAGCGTTGGGATGGTGTGGGTGATCTATTATTGTGTGAACAGGAGTGTCCACTTGCTGAGTGTGAATTCAAGTATGCCGACTTTGCCTGCAACAATATCGTTGGTGCCCCAACATATGCAAATGATGTTCCCCAGATTACCACATGGTGCTTGATATGGCCTACGTGGCATTGTGGATTGTGATGTCCTAATAGGTGTGTGTGTTGTCCCCTCCTGTTCCCTGTAGGTCAGTTAGTGGTAACAAGTGCTGTACCCACATCATGGGCCCGATTCACAGAATGAACTTAAGACTAAATCCTAAACTTACTACTATTTGGTATTCACAGAATGCACTTACTACTTTCGGAATTCACAGAGTGAACTTACTACTTTCGGGATTCACAGAATAACCTTACTACTTTCGGTATTCACAGAATAGATTTAAGACTACTAACTCTAAGTCCGAAATCGGGGAGTAAATTCCGGCCCGGAGGCGGAGCTTCCGGCTTGGGGGCGGAGCTTACGGCCCGGAGGCAGAGCTTGCGGCCCGGAGGCGGAGCTTCCGGCTCGGAGGTGGGGATTTTTGCCATGCTGAAATCTCCAACTCTGGAAATGACCTATGTTTACCTATCCTAATGTGGCAGGCGTGAGTTCTGCTGCTCGCGGGCGGAAAAAGCTGTTTTTCCGCCCCACCACCACCGCGGTGGTGCCACCGCCCGACATCCTAATGGACCCCTAAGTTGTATCTACAAGATCAGTAATCAAACAGTGACCCTAATGAGCTCATAGAAAACAGTAAAAATGCTCACACTTAATTAATTGAAAATGAGCATCAGTGGTACTTTATATATAGAACACTTGTTTGGTGAAGAGAAAAAAGTTGACGCATTTCGAAACCTTCTGTGCATCTTTTAGGGTTCTCCTCAGGACTCAGAACACAAGACAGCTGCAAAATACCAAATCACACTGATATTAACAAATGTACTGATCCATACATTGTCAACCTAATCACACAGAAACTATGGGGTATATTATCAAGGGGTTTTATCTCCGCTTTTTTGGCTTTAAAAGCCAAGAAAGCGGAGATAAAATTATCTCCCTATTACCAAGCTGTCGCTAACACCAGTTAGCGACAGCTAATAGGAGATAGCGACCATCATGGGCCCCACTTTGCATGTCAGTGATATTTATCACTAATGACATGCAAAGTGGGCGTGCCAAGATGTTAGCGACTGGAAACAGTCCCTAACATCGCTATCTCCTATTACCAACTTTTGGAGATATTCGCGCTAAGCGCGAATATCTCCAAAAGCTAACACCTGCCCTGAGCAGTTCTTAGCCATGTTATCCAATGGGAGGTGGATAACATGGCTAAGAGCATTTGCTCGATAATGCATGAATATCGCTGACTTTTCAGCGATATTCATGCATTGCGGCCGTTTTTTATCGCATTTGCGATAAACCTTGCTAATAGCAAGGTTTATCTGCGATAAAAATCGCCGGTTTGCGGCGATAATTTTTGTCTCTAAACAAGTTAGAGACAAAAACTATCGCTAGTTGTTGGTAATATACCCCTATATTCCTTTAACACCACACTACCTCTTTTCTCCAAAGTTCATAATCCCAAATCGAATGCAACCTTAAATTTACCGCAATCTGAGAAACCAAAGAAGAAGGAACAAACAACAGCCTAATGATTTTCTGCACTCAATACTAACAGTGTTTCTAAAGCCAAAAGAAACGGTGTAACTTAAGACAAAAAATGGGAGACTCACTTCCGATGGAGAAATCAGCATTTGGATACATGACAATCTTTCTTTTTGTCCACCCATTGCTTACTGCTTCATTCACCAAGGTGGATATATTTGTTTTTATCTCCGGGGTAAGATCCTGGAGGAGGATACCGTAGTTCCTCCAATCTGATAGGAGCCATAAGCATTCAGTCTCAAAAGCTTCTTTAGTCTAGAGGACTATGGCTCCTTCCTTAGTCCCTGGTTTTATGACCTGATTAGTGTTCTGTTTTAGTTCTTGCACTGCCTCCTTCGAAACTGCAGAGGTTTCTAAAAGGGTTGATTTCATTTTTATTCATTTTCTCCACTCTACTGGACTCTTTGTGCCCCTCTCTGTTCTCCTCTCCCCCTTCCTCTAATTCTCCCTAACAAAGAAGGCGGAGCTTATTGATATTGAGGGGGTTGAATCCCCTGTACCAGTTGAATTGGTGGTGCAGCGTAACTTTTTATCCCTTCCTGAGATACTATAAGAGTGCATTATAATCATGGTTAATCAGTACTCGAATATATTCTATGTGATGTTACTAACGAAAATGGAGTACCGTATATTTAAAGGGCTTCAGGTGTAACAGATACGATATTAAAACGTGTGTGTTTAAACATTACTAATAGAAGAAGCTGAAATACGTATTCATTATTACTATAAATTAAATCAAAGTTCCTAACATGATTTACTTTGAGACTTATGAGATGAAAAAATGTGTAACTAATCTTTAGAATTTCTGTGTAACATGATATTATATTCACTGAGTGTATTTTAATTAATATTTCATACTTGTCCTTTCCATTATTCAGGTGTTAAGAAGCTTCATTTTGTTATGCTTTTACAATTGTGCATGTTAGAAATGGGGGTCTCTAGTTGGCTGAGGTAGGTACCTTTGTCCAAGTAGGGACCCTTTTTCCTAGTCATGGTAAGGGGGATACACTTCTAAAATAACCCCTGCTCAGCCCCTTGATAGCGTGGAATGAGCAGACAGGCTTCTCAGCGACAGTGTGTAAAGCATTTGTGAACACATACAGTAATACAGTGAAAACTCTACAAATGGACACCACACCAGTTTAGAAAAAAAAGAATCTTAATCTAAACCAAACAAGACCAAAACAACAAAAATTCACAATAGAGTATAACATAAATTACTTTTCAAATGGTAGAAATAGTTCAGTTCAAAGCAAATTGCAGATGCAACACTTTTTACACAAAGTAACTTGGATGCGTTGCTCACACACAAAAAAGTGCCGCTGGGAAGGTGATGCGTCGGTTCCTTATACACAGGAAGGTGATGCGTCGGGTCCTTGCTCCGGGGGGGTGATGCATCAGTTTCTTACTGCTGCACAGGGGAGGTGATGTGTTGGTTCATTACCGGAGGTGATGCGTGGGCAGGTGATAGGTGATGCGTGGGTTTCTTACACCGTCCCCAACGATACAACAGACTTGGCATCTCGATGCGATGAGGCGATCCGGGATGATGCGTGGGTTCTTGCGTCAAAATCGGTACAGTGATCTCAGACTTCGGGACGGGTGCACTCAGTGCGGCGTGTGATGATTTCGCAAGTCGCGAGCAGGCGTGGTGATGGTTTCTTCGGTGAAGCATCGGAAACAGGCCTGTATGCATCATGCTTCTTGTTGTTGCATTGCTTTTCCAGCTTTCAACAGCCAGAACAACCTCCAGAGGCCCAGGACAGCTACAGGCACCTCTTGGCAGGTCAGAAATCCCAGCAGGGAAGTACAGGGTAGCTGATGGTGAAGTTGTTGTGGCCCTTAGTCTTCAGAACAGGAGGCAAGCACAGTTTCAAGCCCTTGGAGATCTTCCTCGAGCAGGGAACACAGCAAACTCCTTTCTCCTTTCCTTGGTAGCAAGTAGTTACTGCAGGCCAACCCCAGACAGCAAATAGCAAAGGGGCAGTATTCCCCCTCAGCTTCTCCGTCTCTTCTCCTTGTAAAGGTTCCTCTTGACTTCCCTCATTAAAAGATGAATTTTAACATTCTGAGTTCAGGCATACTAAACTTTATTTTCCTATCTGGTTCCCAGGGGCATTTATGCTTTTAAGATGTTATAAGCAAACACCCAATTCTATCCTATGGGAACAGATAGCCTTATAATAATGAAAAACGAAATTGGCAGTATTTCACTGTCAGGACATGCCACATACCAGGGCATGTCCTACCTTTCACAAACACTTCGCCCTGCCCACAGGGGTATGTTGGGCCTACCTTGGGGTGTCTAACATGTAAGAAAAGGGATGGTTAGGGACTGGAAAGTGTGTGCACTTGCGAAGTCGACATGGCAGTACCAGACTGCATACAGGCTCTGCAATGGCAGGATTGAGTTACATTTACAGGCTGCTTATGTGGGCGGCACAATCACTGCTGCAGGCCCACTAGCAGCACTTGATTTACAGGCCCTGGGCACACACAGTGCATTGTACTAGGGACTGACTAGTGAATCAAATGAGCCAACTATAGAAACACCAATCCATACATACAATTTACAGGGAGAACACATGCACTTTAGCACTGATCAGCAGAGGTAAAGTGTCCAGAGTCATAAAACCAACAAAAACAGGTCAGAAACAAAAGGCCACAAAGCAAAAAATGTGAGGATAAACCCGCTGTAAAAGCCAGGTCTAACAGTACACATATCTGTAACCAAGTGCATTTCCATGATAAAGTTGACTCAAATTTTAAGACCTCATGTATTATTCGTTGCAGTCCAACATTTGATTCATGTTTAACCTTCAATGTGGAATGTTTTCGTTCACATTTTATTTCCACTGCAGGTGTTGACAAAGCCTCAGTAATTAGCATAGAAGGGTTTTATTTTCTTTAGAGAACAAGGTATGAGAGGAGGAAATTTGGCAAGGTCAAACACAGTGACGAGCAAAGAGAGGAGTTCACATGGATGAGAAGAATGGCTAAGGACGTATGAAGTTGTTATTTATTGATATGGGAAAAGTGTTGAAAAGTATCTAATTTGTGCTGGTGTGCTGAAAAAATACTGGAAAGGAGTCACATGGAATCTACTACCTTGGATGCAACTAATATTTTATGCTGTGACTTAGGGCCACATGTATCAATATTAGAAATAGCAATTACCTACTTGCGATTTTCTGTGAATCGCAATTAGGTAATTGCTAGTCCTAATGTATGAAGCTCCATGAGTCGACCTACCTCATAAATATAACTCAGGTAGGTCGCAATTTGCAACACATTGGGGTTCATTAAAATTACAGGGATTGTGGCCTGCTTGGGTCTTTTAAATAAAGCAAGTTTTTTTTATGCAGCCCATTTTCATTAAAAGAAAATGGGTTGAAATGAAAAAAGAAATGAAAAGTTTTCATTTCATTTTTTAAGAGCAGACAGTAGGACCATTGCCTGCTCTGAAAAAATGTTTCTCCCGTGCTACGCGGAGTTCTGTGAGAGGACAGTGTTGCTTGCTGCACCCGTTCGGGTGATGTTTTCCATCATATGTAATGCTAAGTGCATTCTCATGCCAGAAATCGACGTGAATGGCACCACGCGGTGCACATGGGAGTGGCCATCTTGGTTTTTTACTCTGTTTATGGTACTAAGCCTACTTTTCAATTCCTGACTAATCTTCTTAAACCTACCCCTCTGAAACCTATCTACCCCTCATTGCTATTACAACCTTACCGTATCTTTGTATTTTCCAGTTTTTCTAATTGTTGTGTTTTGTGTGACTTTTGTAGTTTTTTATTTTTCACCTTTCTTTCTTACTTTTTGTCCTTCCTTCCTTCTTTTTCCTTCTTGTTTCTTCTACTTTCTTCTCTTACCCGGCCCCAACCCAGTGCCATTGTAGAGAAGGGGAGTAGGAGCACCAGCCACACCCCTGAACCAGCACTACCAGCCACAGCTGCCTACTTTGTGGTAGGCTGTGCCTCGAAGGGGTGCAGTTCAGCTCGTTATTCTAAGAGGCGGAGATAGGTGAACTAGTTCTTTATGTGCAGCGCCACCTCCCCTGCACCCTGGCAGAAAGCATGGCAGGAGATATGGCCTCCAGGACCGTAAGCAGCGGTGGGAGTGGGTGCATTGGGCTGTACGCTGCAGCTCTGGGGTCCGGTGCACCCAACAACAGCTTATGAACCAGGGGGCTACCGTCTTGGATAGAAACCAGGACCTGCTCGACCTGCTGAGTGTGGTGGTTGCAGGGTTTGGTGAGTAATAATTATTTATTTGTTGTGTTCTATCTATGCTAATATTTCTTTTCCAAATAGCAAGTAGGCTGCTCACATTCAGGAAAGTTAAGTTTATGTTACAAATATTATGTGATCATCCTAGAGTAGACAGGTGCTCGGTGGTGCTACCTATTCATACTCATTGGCACTCTTTTGGACTGTTTATTTAAGAAGTCATGCCAAGATTCCTCTGTCCTGTCCTGTCACTGGGATACTGGTAATTATAAGCATTATTAGCGAGCTAGGGAGTTCTCTCACTTCTCTATGCCTTTATGTTGTGTAGCTTGTACAGTCCCAACTCTCAGCCCCAAGCGATTTCCCAGTGATGTGTAGTTAGTTACAAGTAATTATACATGCATCAGCATCTATGCATTAAAAGAAAATGCAGACTGAGTTGACCTGTCAAAGGGTGAGAGATCGAGAATGAGATGAGAAGCAAAGATCATTTGAGGCAATTTGTTAGTAGTTCCAAAATGTAGTTTAGGAATTTTGAAATAGGGTTTGAAATTAAGGAATAGGTCCACAATACTAATAGGAGAGGACATATAATTTATAAAGGGTAAACAAAATATTACTGCATTTGCCTCTCCCCGTCAAAATATTTTTGGGGAGAGTAACTGTACCAACAATCTCTTTTTTTATTTTATTTGTTTATTTCTTAGATCAGCATCCGGGGGCAGTAGGGACAATACCATCACAAGACACCAGTGGGTGAGGGGGCTGGAGGTGCCTCCACTAGTACTAATGGCTCTGCTGGGCCCAGTAAGTCCTCCTGTTAATAGTAATATTATGTCCCTATCTTGATACTTTTACCGCTCCACATTGAGAATTTTTTTTCCTGTCCCCACTCCATTGTAGTTGATTTCCTAAATTCTTCTTATCTCTGCATGATCCTATTTATTAATTACTTTCTCTATATTTCAAGGTTCTGTATTTGACTTCAAACTATCTGTACTAATCAGTAGCTTCCTTTTTCTTCTGCTTTGTCTGTAAGCTTTCCCTTTACCCTTTTAGACTGGTGGTACAGTAAGACTCAGAGAACCCATTTCAGGTCAGGTACTCTACTGTGAAGATTGCACGCACTGCTAAGGCAGTCAACACATGTTTGTTGAGAAGGCTTTCTTTTTCTTGCTCATGCACAAACAATAAAACAAGAAAGTGGCCATGGTCGTGGTGGACCCACCTGTGTTGATTACATATTATTATCATAGTATACCAGCAGTTAATGACCATGTAGCATAGCTGGAAGAATGAGGAGGACGGCCCCATTGCATTTGCCAGCTAAGACATATGTCCTTTATTAACCAATTGCACCACTTCATTGCGCTCAGCACTTCAGTAACTTAAATTCATTATAGCTCTGCCCCGCCATCACAAAAATGTTTTGTTTGGCTTGACTACTTGGCTTTTCAATGATTGCCAACCAATAAAAAATTAGGTTTTGAATTTGTGATAGAAGATTAAGATACTGTAACAGTAGAGGTGCGGCGCAGCAGCCAGTACGGCTGACTCCAGATTGTGGGGCTCCTGGTTCAATCCCTGGCACTGGAAGTGGCGGCAGCTCAGCTCAGAATCATGTAACTCTGGGCAAAAGCTCACTTAATCTCCCTGACCGTGCCTTTAAACTTAAGGGGTGATATGTTTACATTTTACAAATATGGATTATTACTATTATGAAACTGAACTGTAGTGATATTTTGTTTTGTAGTTGTATTTTGCTTAAAAACAATAGAGGGAGGCGTATCTGGGCTCTAAAATTATTACTAATATTTTTTCTTAGCTGCACAGACCACCAGAGCCAGGGTTGGCGCCAGCGGAGGGCACACGGCTGCAGCCATCACCACTGATGGGGAAGTCCCAGCGGTAGCAGGGGCGGGCTGTGGTAAGTCACATTGCATACTGATTGACAGATAGTAATATACTCACTGCAAGGGCATTGACTGACTAGTGAACGACACCCCGCTTTAGCAGATACAGTGGGACTTGAGTTGTTATGTCCTCTTTTTTTGCAACTCAGCAGACAAAGGTTCATAAATGAACTTTAAAATGAAGTGTTAATGGGAAAGGCACAACTGGATGGAAGGAGAAAGGATGGATGCAATCAATGTATCTAATATATGAGTAAAAGGATAAGTGGGTGAAAGGGTGCATATAGGTGGGTGATGATAATAGGAATCAATCTGCATGGCTGGGTGAAGGATGTATGTAAGGGTAGATATAGGTGAAACTGGAAGGATGCCTGCCTAGGTGGTTGGAAGGAATGCTTGGATTGGAACGGCAAAGCAGGATGGGGGAATGGAATGGGTGAAAGCAAGGATGCATAGTTGGGTAAATGGATGTTTTGTGAAAGGTTTGTTCGGAGCTATGTTTGGATGTATGGATTGATTGGATAATGATGACTGGTTTTCTATGGGGAAAGGGTGGATGAGAAAATGTAAAGCTTAAATTTTGCGTATCAAAGCCAAGCGTGAACATTAAGAATACTAAAAGAAGAATGCAATTCTGAATGGATAATGTAATTTGCTTGACATTTGTGGATGGGATAGTCTGTGACAAACGTGCAAAAACTATATCCCAGTCATTAATCCTTTCACTGACTGTACTGCAGTGCATTGCTTTTCCCACCATCAACTTGTGGCAGATAGGATGTCTGCCTGGTTGATTTATTCTAGACAGAAGTAATACTTATATTCTTCATCTGTCTTGTAATCAGGGTAAAATCGAAAGCCGTTAGAGAAGAGCAGGGCCATTGGAATCAGATAATTGTCTATTACAGCTGCCCCAGCTGCAGACTGCGGAGACTATAAGTACAATTAGGGTGCCAGCTGAGGCATACCACCATTAATTATTTTAGCACAGCAAGAAACAGAATACTACTTGTGCTCCAGTTCATAAGGCATATGCCTTTCTCATTAATGAGAGGTAATTTGTTTTTATTTTCTGATTTCCACATAAAGTGTCATTTTAGTTAATCAGCAAGTACACTATACATGTGCATCGCAGAAGTACTTGAACATGGGCACTTTGTTGTGCAGAGCATAGGAAATAATAATGACTAGACATAGCAATTCAGCATACTGCAGTGCATTATATTAAAGGATGTAGGTTATTGCCGTGGGGGTTAAAGGTTAAATGGGGCTTAGGTGAAAACAAAAGTTACACGCACATAGCAACACAAGGATTCTTGTTTGCCAATCCCTGCTGACAGCTTATATTACCAGATATTTAAGAGAAAATGAAAATACTTTGACCCAAGAAGACCAACAGGCTTCCCAAACCTTGCAGAGGCAAAGGTCCGATCACTTTGAACAGTTTGTATTTGTTGGACTTGTCCCGTTTTGGCAGGTTCACCCCTAAACCTTTTGCCTTGTCTGTAAACTGGTGTTGGGGATTTGATGCCTCTGGGCACTTTAGCACTGTGTTCCAGTGTAAACTGCATGCGCTCTCTGTGTACGTGTGGTGAGATTGGCCTGCCCTCCCATAGGAATGCATTGGGGAGGATTGTGTCCATGGTAATTCCTGGTATGAGAGGAGTGGCAAGACCGAGTTTAGTATGTATGAACTCATGAGAATAAATGCTGCGCAATGGTGTGTTCAGATTTATGATGACTGGTGGGGAAATGCCACTTTTAGAAGTTGCCATTTCTGTGTGCTATGTGTCTGCCTGCCTGATGTGAATTGCATGTCTGGCTTGTGAGTGACAGGGGCTGAGAGGTGAGTGTGGCTCCAGGAGAGGCAGGGGGAGTCAGCGCTAGGTTGAATGGGGCACCTGGGCTAAGAGTAGAGGGAAGGGTAATCCTCTGACTCTGAATAGAATGGTGCCTTCCCTAGTGAATGTGTTGTGTCTGATGACGAGCCCCCATCTAACAATAGAGAAGAGGAGCCCCGTCACAAGAGTGCTCCAATTCGCTCCTGAACCAGTTTTTACTGATTACCTAAGCCCTGGGCTGGCACAGACAAAGGATTTGGTGATATAAGTATTGGAGCTGTGACCCCATAAGAGGTTTCTTGTCTGGGTGAACCACCATGGGGGCTACCTCCCGGCTGGAGGGCCCTGTGTGCTGGCCTCCCTGGGCCCAGCTATGCCCCTGGAACTATCATGGAATTTTTGCTAGGAAGCTGTGACTCCTAGCACCTGATTCTTTTTAATTTCTCAAGTGGGCGGAGCACGAGCGCTCCGCAGCGCTGAGCTGCACGTAGAGGAGGGAATCCCCAGGATAGGGATTCCCCCCTAATGATGCCGTGGGGCGGCTGCCCACCCCGCTTATTGCAATTTCGATCGCAGGAGCACACCCCGCTTTCTGCGTATTTTAAATAGTGGGTACCCACCCCGCATAATTGCCTGTTCTGGCGGGTGCCCACCCCGCCAGCATATTTGACCACAGCGGGAGTCCACCCCGTGTTTCACTGCAGCGGCTCGATCTGCCTCACATGAAGTCAGGCAGCGTGATGCCTGACGTGGAGAGAGACTTCTGATTCTTCAAGGGAATCCCCACGCCCACGGACGTGCCAGCCGGAGCTTTGCGGGTTTCACAACGAAGTCCTGGGTCCCAGGAGGGGGCCCGGATGAAGGGAGGCAAGGCGGCCGAGGCCGCCGATGGCAGCACAGGACTCCCATGGCAAAGGAAGAGCCCCGCGTTGTGCTGCGATAGGTAGACAATGGCAGAGGGGGCCTCGAGGCACGTGGTCGGCGCCTGCCCCCCTGCATGTGCAGAGCTGAAGCCCGGTGGGTGGAGATGGCTGGAGGGGGGAGACGAGGTCGGGGCATAGTGTCGGTGCCCATTTCCCAAGCTGCCCTGTCTGGCAGCAGGCTGCTCCAACGTTGGGGGCAAATTTGTAAAGTGAGCCCAGAGCCAAAGCGGGAGCTGCAATGTGGCCACATTGGTCTTCAGGGCCCCAGTGGGGGTCCAGGGGCACTGCGGTGCCCGTGTTTGGTGGCCTATTGGTTCCACCAGTCCCACTGAGACAGAAGAGGCACCATGGTGCCAGGCCTGATATGTGAACATCAGTTGCGCCGCCGTAGAAGGCAACTGCAACCTTTGGGGCATTTTTGGTGATAGTGTCTCAGGGCATAGTGAGTGCCCCTGCCCACCTTTGGTTTCACAGCTGCCCAGCAAGTAGCGGGCAGCTGCCACATTTAGGCCAGCATTCCTTTGGGGGCGTTGTTATAGGAGGTAGGAGTGAGAGACCTCCTTTGCCCCCAGCGCAATTACACAAAGTGTGGATTCTGCTGCAGTGGGAGCCACCCTGACATTTTGGGACAGAGGGCATGTGAACCCCAGTGAAAGGCCAGTTGGCTTGGGGGTCATGTTGGGCACTGTGAGTAATTGCACTGTGTTTATTATGGTAATGCCTAATATGATTATTGCATAATGTCTTTATGCTTGTGATGCCTAATGTCATGTTGTGATGTTTTGGGGTAGTACCTATTTGCGTAAAGTGTTAATGCTGATGAGGTTTGGGTTTATGTCTAATGTGATAATGCTTAGGTCATTATGGTACCAGTAATTACTGGTTGTGGGTTACATTTTACTGACTTGTTCTGATGGTTCTAACTGCGGCCCGATTGGCCTGGTCCTGTATATAGTCCCCTGTGAATATTGCCTAGTGCCAGTGACTGCTCCTGCCAAGCTACCAAGGGGGTGAGCAGGGGTTATCTTCAGCATGTAACTCCCTTGCCCTAACAAGAGTGGTGGTTTCTGCCTGGCTTTGGTGCAAGCCTTAGCCAACAGGAAATCCCATTTCTAACAGTATTGGACTGATCTCCTATGAAAATGCAAATGAAAAGATCAGACTAGAGATGCTAGAAGAAAATTCAAGTTGTCTGATCATACCAAAATTATCATTGAAGCTAAAAAGAGACTATTCATTAGCAAATAGGCACAATTTGTAAAGCCCCACACAATCTAAGCACTTTATTAGGAAATCCTTTGAAAAAACAAGCAGTTTTTAGGTCTTGCGCTAGCGTTGCCGTGCGCAGCACTGCTAGTGCAGCGAGAGACCTTTTGGAGGGGGTTTGAAAATCGACCTAGGAATCGCACACGCTCGTGCGTGTGCTTTTCTTTTTGTGCCACGCTATCGGCTTTGCGTGCGTCTTGTAATTAAAGACAGCAAAACACACAAGATGATGGACGGAATGTTGCACAATGGCAAAACATTCACCCCCAGTCACAGATATGGGTTTAATCCATCGTTATTTTGCTCACCAAGCCACCCCAGTTCAGACATGGCCATATGCAAACCAGGCTTGACCCTGTGCCTCATGGGAACAGTCCAGCCCGAACTGCCAAGCCATGTCTTACCTGGACCGGAATCAAGCATCCTAGGACCGGCTTCTGGCTATCAGCCGTCTTCAGCCAGGATAGCTTGATTCCAGTGGCTTAGTGAGCAAGGGACCCATGTCTGGGCATACCCTTCCTACATAGGGTGAACAGCAAAACACACAAGATGATGGACGGAATGTTGCACAATGGCAAAAGTAGTGTAAATGAAGGCATAGTCAAAAGGGTTCTTCACTACCCCAAGTCATGCCCGGTGAGAGGCAGCACGAAAAATAGTGACTTAAAGAAACTAATTGTCAGTTACTTCAAAATGTACGCAATGAGACTTTTGCAGTCCAAATAAATTAGACGAGTATCAACCATATGTGTCCTACCAGATGCTGGAATTGAAAAGTAGATGTCAATCCCTCTAAATGCTTCTGTTATATTTTCATGTTACTCTATTTTAGAGTTTTACATATAGAAGTAATAGGAAAGGTTTTATAATATCAGATTTAAAATGATTTTCATAGACTGCTTAAGTACTAAAAAATGCATTTCCTACAATGTACGACGGTCAAAAATGGTCCACGTGTTCATTTTTGAGGATGGCTTAAGACATATGTTGAAAACAGTGCATCAGAGTAAGACTGGGAGATATGTAACATCGCAAACAGTTTTGGACTATTAATTTTATACTTAAGGAGACAACTCCTAAGGCATACGAGAGTTAAGGATAATAATTTTGCTCATTTCTGAAGTTATTAGGAGATCTGGATAACCCAATTTCGGGAAATTGCGCTGTTTGCCTGATCGCGGTTCGTGAAAGACTCAACCGCTAATCAATACGGACAGTTCTCTGCCACACAAGCCTCTCTCCATTGATGTTGGAGTTGGTGTTTTTAATGAATACAAAGTATCTTGGTGATACCGACAGATGCTGCAGCCACGTGATTTAATTTTAATTTATTGCGACACAACAGCACTGCCTCTATCTTGATACCTAAGGGGCTTCCTCTGCAATATCCACTTGTCCTGATGATGGTCTTATAGACTACTGCTTCAAAGACCGAAACGTCGACCTCTACATCATCTCCCAAGGAATTTATGTTCTTAAGAGTGACATCTGTCAATTCCTGTTCTGAGTTGCTTTGTTTTCACATTTTGGAGTTGATGTCTGTTGTGATTTGATTTGTTTAATTAATTTATACATCTCTTCATGACATTGTTTGCTTATGTTATTATTACTTGTTGGATCCCCTTGAATTAACTTCTGACAGACAAAATACAGAATATATTTTCATATAAATAGGATTTTCTGTGTGCCTTTTCCTCTTATCTTCTGATTCGAAATTCACATTTACTGCTGTTGTCCCACGGACACTTTTTTGTTTGATCATATGACAAACAGTGATTTACATTAGGAAACAACTTTAAAATTTGATTATAAATAAAATCCCTTGTAGGCAACTTTCACTTTATATTACACATTTCTGAAGATGTCATGAGACATGCATCAGAAAGATTGAAGCAAAGGATAATGTGGGGATATCTAGTATCTATCATATATTAGTTGGGGTATACACCCGTTACAACGCATCTTTTACTCCGCACTACCATTACAACGCGACTTTTACTCCGCATACCATTACAACGCATTGCGCTGGGGGGCGCTCTAGGATAGGGAATAAGTATAATTTACTATCCAACACCTTCCCTAGGGTCCACGGGGACTGGAGTTAGAATAGTAAATTATACTTACCACTATCCAGCACCCCAAAGCGCTATGCGTTGTAATGGTATGCGTTGTAAAAGTCGCGTTGTAACGGTATGCGGAGTAAAAGTATGCGGAGTAACATGGTACATCCATTAGTTGGTACACAAGAGACAAAGCAGAACGTAACTCTGGAGTGAACATCAAAAGGCTTACATTGTTATTATCACGCCAATCAGAATGATTCACGACCAACTTGAAATCGAGATCATATCTAGAGGAGCCTCGTGGTACCTATAATCAATTAGACAGGCACATTGAAAAATATCGCAAAAGAGTCAGAACATACATTTTAAATGTAGAAGAAGATATACTTCCATATTTGTAATTGTGATTAGTAAAGATCACACGCATATGTAAATGTTGCGATATGCAGAATAATATGGAATATACAGATTCCTAGCGAAGAGTTCTTATCTACAAAGTTTAAGTCTCGCTTTCTGTGCACAAAAAAAGTACACATGCATATTTTACAACGAGACTCACACACATTTGTCTGTATCTGTTGTTATCTATATTCTCTTTGTACCAGAAATTGTGTGTTCCGGCCATCAGAGAAGTGGTGGCATAGGAACTTTATACTGCTTCTAAATGCTTGAGCAAGGTGGCAGATTAGAAGCGTTACTTACTTATGACTTGAGCCACTGAGGAAATCATTAAACAATTGGATGCGAAATTTGTTTATAAACAGCATCCACTGTGCTTTGCCAGGCTAATCAAAGCCGCCTCAGTACAAAAAGAGAAATAAGTGGAACCATTTTAGTATTTACATGATATAGATTCTAAAGAGTATAACACATTTTATGGTTCGTCTCATACCTAAATTTCATCAGAAAAACGCTTGCTCGAAAAATCGGCATCTATAAACAGACCTGAGTCAGACCTCCTTTTGTATCCCGTTTGGAGATCGAAAGAGGACTACACTAACTGTTCTTAGTTATAGTGTATGTGGCGGCCATCTTCAATTCCCCGATTAACATGTTTTAATAGTGGGCTTAATCACTCAGAGTATTTTTCACCCTTATAAAAATGTCAAACTCAACACACCAAATTATCGGCATTACTTAAGCTAACCTGATTTATATTAATGTTCTTATTTTCGATGAGTACTTCAGTAAAGCTAATTTTTGATCAAGTGTATGTCAATAATCTGTGAACAAATATTAGATCTACCGTTTTCAGAGGATGCTAAATGAGTGTGCAAATATTTATTAGAAAGGAGAGCCTAAGGACAAAGGTTACAGCGCTCCAGCCACAGAGCGAAGCTAATTCTTGATCATGTGAATGCTAACAATCTGTGGACAGATGTTAGATCTGCCGTTTTCAGAGGATGCTAAGTGAGTGTGAAAGAGAGGCAAAAGGCAAAGCTTACAACGTTACAGCCACAGAACACTGAAGGAAGTGAGATTATATGAACCATCACTGGTAGAAATTCTTTTGCACAAATGAGAAACAAATCACAAAAAATGCAATCAATCTTGAGTTTTTGTCATGTTTGATACATGATCGATTATTTACAGCTTCATCAACTACGTGTTAGTAGTAATTAAATGCACAGACCAGGCTCTCTTAATCTAATGCCAACTAGCAAAATAATCACAGTATCATATATATATTCCTTATTATTGATTTTCAGTAGTTGACAATCAACATTTTATCCTGACCTAAAATGTCTGCGGTCTTGTCAGTCACATATTGGTAACGTTTGAATATGCTGTTTATAAGACTTATTCATCACTCGTCTATTATTTTCATAGACTTATGTCTAGGCATATTAAACAATATTAGTGTAGACGTCTACTACTCCACATTCCATATTCTTTCATTTTTCATCGTGGCATAGAAAAGACACTGTTTATACACTGATACAGAGATGTTTTTATACAGTGAATACAAAAATGTTCTTATACAATCATACAGACTGTAAATTCAAATGCATATGTCGCAAGATGTACATAGCTAAAACATGCATGCTAAAGTATGCCATTCAGTAGCTGAATTCAATCCTTGATTAATATTGTCAGTTCGACAGATCCATCTGCTTTCCTTCAAAGTGATTATATGGTCAACATTTGGCTTACTCTTAGTTGGTTTGACAACATCAATCTCTCTCTGAATGTCCAAATTTCAGGTAATGCTCCACTAAGAGGGGGGGTTTCAACTCGACATCTTATGCGTGACTGATGTTGTAAAATGCATTTTTTTACAGCTTGTATCAATTCAATTCAATTCAATTCAATTCAATTCTTTTATTCGATTAACCGTTTTGTCAATCATAAAAAGTACATCATAGTTAAACAATACATCATAAAATCACAATTGTTATTGGAACATTTTAGGTAATATACAAAAATTATTAAAAAGGGAAATAAAAAATAAAATGAGCAGGAATACAGTTTTTGTTCATTTACAGCGTTAGTACTGATATTCAGGCGAAATTCATTTCCAGAGTTTTACGAATGGCTATACAAGTTTTCAAGAACACGGCTAAATTCTTTGCCACATATTGCGAATCGAGCTGCTGCAAGGCTAAAAACGCCGGGCGACAGGTCCTCAACCCCATTTGGCGCAACAAAGGTAGAACCCAGCGCCTGCGTGGTACTGCATAGTAGTGACAAAACAGTACTACGTGCATTGTTGTTTGGGGGGAGACCTTGTCGCATGGACATTTATCCAAATCGTGTGACCAGATTAGCATTTTGGGAAAGGTAACCAAACGAACAAACAAATTAAAGCGAAACCTCGTTAATAGGTACTTTTCATAGTTGGATATATGATACGATAAATATGGTTGTATACCTGGAGACATCTGAACCATCAAAATATGGGCATTAGATTGTTTAGATATTTCGCCAGACATACGGAGTTCCCTTAGGTGAGTAAGACAATGATCTTTCAGGGTTTTTCTACTCATCTCAGTGATGGCTGAAGGCTCGATGATGTACTGGGTGAGGTCAAGGTCTTTCAGGAAATTGACCACATAAGACAGCCATGGGATGTTTTTCCAGGCCGACATCTCGAGACAGTCTGAGATCAGGGCACGCGTAAGATGACACTGGGGCTTTGTCCATATGCGGTGCCATAAGAGCATTGGTTGACACCTAACATAATCTGTTAAATAGTCTATCCCAAGCTCTATATGGCATCCAAAAGAGGGGGCGCTCCGGGGTAGAGCCAGGAGATATTTTACGAAGCCATTTTGAATTTTTTGTAGTTCATCTGTTTTTACGTAGCCCCAAACCCCGGCTCCGTATGTGGCGATGCTCAGGCATTTAGCTTGATGGATTTTAAGCAGTACTGAGGGAGATGGTTTACCCATTTTTCTGGAAAAGGAGACGAGGGCAGAAGTTGCACGTTGGTAGAGCAATCTTCTATTTACCATCGCCCTTTTCCATGATAATTTATCGTCTACAAGGATGCCCAAGTAGGGGTATTCCGTAACGCGTTCCAGTTTTGATTGGTCTATGCAAAGATGTTTCGAGCTTTTTACCTTGGGCCCTGATTGCATGACAAAGGTCTTGGTCTTATTGACCTTTAGCCCAAGTGAGAGCATAAAAGTGCAATATTTGTCCAGCTGTTTCTGAAGCTGCACTAGGGTCCTAGCGAAAATTACGGAGTCGTCCGCATAGAGGAGTGCTGGTATCGGGCGCTTATTGATGGTAGGTAGATCCCGGCTCCCCTCTAGCATGGCCGCTTCCAGGCCGTTGGTATATAAATTAAATAGAAAAGGGGCGAGGACGCAGCCTTGTCTTACTCCGCGGTTTATTGGAAAAGATGGTGTCAACTCTCCACCAGTACCAAATCTTACGCGGGCCGAGGCGCCAGTATAAAGCTCGCGCAAGAATTTGATAAGAGGTGGGTCAACGCCCAACTCGTCCAAAATGGACCAAAGCTTGGCATGGATTACACAATCAAACGCCGCGCTAAGGTCGACGTAGACCATAAAAAGGTTTCCCCGTTTAACTCCAGTATATTTCCCTATTAGAAGTGTTAGGTTTAGTGCTTGTTCGACAGTGCCCAGTCCCTCCCGGAATCCATACTGTAGGTCCGTTAAGATGTTCTTTTCTGTCGCCCAGTCCTGAAGGCGGTCCAGGATTAAACGGCCCGCGACTTTACCCAGTAAATCCAGGAGGGAGATGGGCCTGTAACACGCAGGGTTGTTTCTCTCACCTTTTTTGAAGATTGGGAGCAGTATGGAAGAGGACCAAGAGTCCAAAAGGCCATCTTTTAATACTGCAGCGATTAGCTGGGTGATTATGGGAGACCACAACTCGATATTTAAAAGAAATATATCTAGTGGTGCGCCATCAGGGCCAGGGGCTTTTCCGGCTTTTGAGGAAGATAGTGCGCTTATAACTTCGTCAAGAGAGAAGTTAAGGTCAATAGGATATTCCCCTTTCTCAATGGGCTCGGGTACAAAGTTGGGATGAGCGGCACATTCTGCGGGGGGGTCACTAAAGATTTTACAATAGTGGGACACCCACTCATCCGCAGACACAGCTACATCCAAATACTGATGTGAACTACCCTCGCTCAGGAAGGGAGACTTTACCGTTTTCCAAAATAGAATGCTGTCTTTTCTATTACAACTCTCGTGTAATTGGGCCCATAAATCGTTCTTATGGTCTCTCCTACAGCTATGTTGAGCCTGCTTGTATTCAAGTCTTAGTTTAGCTATTTTTACTTGGTCTCTGTTTGGATTATGTAGCTCTTTTTTTAAGGCGTTTAAAGCTTTTCTGCAAGCCGTATTGAACCAGCCTGGCTCCTTGGGACAGCCTGGTTTACGGGTTCGAGAAAGTACCTTCTGGATGACTTTCAGAATTTCCCCAAAACTGGTGATAATTTGCGCTGGGGAGGATGCCTCGTTTAAACATGTATTAATCCAAGGGAGTGCATTTAAGATCACAGAAGTTGATGTTTCAACTGGTTCAATTCTTGACCATTTCACACAGTACCCATTATTTTTGGCCATGGACAATGTTTCTTGGGCCAGAAGGCTTTTCTTAAGGGGTTGAGGTGCACTCATAGGTAGAGCTAGCACTATCGTGTTAGGGAAATGGTCTCCGGAAATTTCTGATCCTGTACTAAACCGGGAAACAGTACCCTTTAATGAATAAGAGCATAATATAAAATCTATGGTGCTAAAACAACCCCTACCATGAAAAGTGGGATTAAATTCCACGGGGGGGTCGGTAAGTTCATTAGCAAAAGACAGTTCCAATGACATTAGGCTACCATTAAAAGAATCTCCTACAGAGGAGTGAGTAAAATGTGTCATAGGGCAATCATTTTCGTCTAGGAGGCCACAGTCAGATTTCATATAATGGGAACACAATTGTGCGTTGAAATCCCCTCCCCAGATTACATTACATGTAGTTGATGCAAACCTTGCACATAGATCGCCTACAAAAAGTGAAATTTCAGACACAATTTTAACACATTCTGCAGGTGAAAGATTGTTATAAAAATTAATAAAACAATATGACATACCATTTTTTAAAAGTAATCAAAAGAATTTGGTAATACAAAGAAGTACACTGAAGGGAAATTTTCTTAACTACAAGCTTATTGGATACGTACACCGCAAGACCCCCCTTTGGTCTGCCGTGTATTGAGGGACTAGCGGGAGAGTGGAATGTTACGTAACCTTGTATGTGCAGTGGATCAGTTATCCATGTCTCCTGAAAGCACATTATCGTATGAGAAGTAGCAAAAGCCAACCATGATGCCGATAGCATCCTGGGTCGCAGACCAGCTACGTTCCAGAATAATATCGGCAGTGAGGTGGTCACTGGTGGTCCGTTGGTAAATGCTACCCGTCCATTATGGAGTAGTTTGCCTTGTGCAGAACTCAAGACAGTGCTAGGAGGCAGGGGCAAGCTTTCATGATGGTTAACACACAGGTTGTTGGAATGAGGGTAAGGCTGAGAGCCAACATGTTGGGAGGTACGAACACCCTCTGAAACAGTTAACGTAACTGATGATGGTAGGGGCATAATTATGGGCGACGGTTTTTGGGTGGCAGCGGAAATTGCTGGCATCGGGGGTGGGGACTCTAAAGTGGAGGAGTTCCCATCGGCCAGGACATTGACTGTTGGTGGTCAGTCCACCATCTCTAAGCAGTCAAACCTGTTAAACGTAGGGACTCCTCTCCAGTCCGAAGAAGGCATGGTGTTTCTGCCTCCTTGTCCTTGCCAGTTTATCCAGTCCGGATTTCTATGCCGGTTCCCTACCTGAGTCCAGTTCCACCCAGGGGCCGGTGGAAGGAAATTGGCTGGGGGGTAGAAGAAAGCTAACCTTTTCGTGCCAATTCCTTCGGAAGATGTTTGGGCACCCCATGGGCAGATATGTTCTACGGTTTGGGGGTCTTCGAAAGTTATTATGATACAATCACCTGGGATGGTTTTTTGCTCCTTCCCTACCCAGGGAACTCTACGAACTGAGACAACGCCGTTGTTGACAAACGGGGGAAGTGGTCGATTCAACGACAACCAATGGAGAACCTTATTTTTTAAGGACCAACCAGGTTCCTCAGAGTTGACATGCAACGCTGGAACCCCGGTCATAATAACTACGTACGGTGTTGCTTCTGGAGGGAGGTGAGCTGAGCGGGGGGCATTGCGCCTTATGTTGTAAGCCGCGTTTTTATTGACTGGTGTTTTAGCTGCGGGGCGTGCTGGTGGTAGACCGGTAAGAGTGGCCTTTTGTACAGGGGGGCCGGGCAAGGAAGGGATAACAGGTTGTTTTGTAACTAGATTAGATGGAGTTTGCTGTGGGTTGAGGCTGGTTGTGTGAGCAGGTTTTTGGTGAACCACCGCTGTGGTAGTCACCACTTTGGGAACTTGTAGAATTTGATTGGGGAGAGTAACCCCAGACTTTGTCGGTTTAGGAATGGGTATTGAATTAGGTTGCCGGTTCAATGGAGCTGCAGGCATGGTGGTCGTACTGTTGTTAGTTTTTAAATCAATTGTCAATGTAGCTAGTGATTTCTCAATCTTAGATAGCGCCGATTTAATGGGATTAAGATGAAATTTAATTAGAGCCTCTATGGAGGCTAAAATAGGCGTATCTTGCAGCGGAGAGGTTCGCCCATTGCCTGTGATACCTTCCGGGACAGTGCTACGGTTGTCAGATGAAAGATCAATTATTTCTGTCAGTGTTAAGATGTTCGGCTGATTTAAAGTTTCCGGTGAAGGTAAAGGCTGAGTTAATAAGAGTGATTCATCGTTAAATTGGGGCTGAAGAACCTGTTGCGAGTCAGTGGTATTCGGGGGAGGGTTTTTATTATCTTTTTGCCCCTTTCTGTTTTTCGGGATTGCACCTTCCCGTTGGCCCCTAGTATTCGGGGATAGAGGGTTCTCCTCCAAGTTGGTAAAAAGTATAGGAGTTCTCTCGATCGATCTTGAGGGGTAAGGTGCAGAAAGCTGGGATATTTGTGTTACAGAAAGGTCAATAGATACTGATAAGTCCACTGTCCCTGGTACTGACGGAGTTTCATATTGAGAGTCAGGCACCAAGGGACGTTGTGGTGTTAAAGCAGAGGCCAGTAGGCCCAATGAAGAGCGCCTGGCCATAGCTAGATCTTGAGAAACCCTTCTCTCTAATAATAACACACCTTGGTTAATCGCATCATTAGCTTTTGCAATGAATTGGTCTATGGGACCTATGATCTGGGCAGCATGCGCTGCTTTACTATTTCTGGTGATTCTAGGAAACATGCTTATACAATACAATATAGACAAATACACAACCAGAAATAGTAAGTGGAAATCAAGAAGTCCTGAGTGGGCAGTGACAAATGTGGTGAAATGTTAGTGGGGTGGCCCAGTCCAGTCTTACCCGGTCTGTAACGGGCTAGAACGGGCCCGCCCTTGGCCCGGGCTTCGCCCGGCGTCCCGCGAGACGGGGGTGACGCGCTATTTCAGCGCCTCCTGGCGCGCTGGTGATGCGGAGTGCGCCGCTCGGGATGCTGGGGGTTGTAGTTTTCGTTCCCCCCCGTCCCACGCTCCACTCGGCTGCCGGGACTCCTAGATGGCAGGGGAGTCAGGCAGCGGGAGGCGGGAGTGCACTCTACCGAGGGCGATGTGAGCAGGCAAGGCAGGTAGGCGTCTGGGCACAGTGGCGGCAAGAGGCTTGCAGAAGTCAAAAGGTTCCCCCCCCTCGACCGGGGTGACGCGCTATTTCAGCGCCTCCTGGCGCGCTGGTGATGCGGAGTGCGCCGCTCGGGATGCTGGGGGTTGTAGTTTTCGTTCCCCCCCGTCCCACGCTCCACTCGGCTGCCGGGACTCCTAGATGGCAGGGGAGTCAGGCAGCGGGAGGCGGGAGTGCACTCTACCGAGGGCGATGTGAGCAGGCAAGGCAGGTAGGTGTCTGGGCACAGTGGCGGCAAGAGGCTTGCAGAAGTCAAAAGGTTCCCCCCCCTCGACCGGGGTGACGCGCTATTTCAGCGCCTCCTGGCACGCTGGTGATGCGGAGTGCGCCGCTCGGGATGCTGGGGGTTGTAGTTTTCGTTCCCCCCCCGTCCCACGCTCCACTCGGCTGCCGGGACTCCTAGATGGCAGGGGAGTCAGGCAGCGGGAGGCGGGAGTGCACTCTACCGAGGGCGATGTGAGCAGGCAAGGCAGGTAGGCGTCTGGGCACAGTGGCGGCAAGAGGCTTGCAGAAGTCAAAAGGTTCCCCCTTGTATCGTTTTTCCATTGTAGTAAAGACCATAGGCACACTTGATGCAATAAACAATGTTTGACATGTTACAATTAGAGAAGGTTTTCAGTGTAATTGATACATCGTTGATATTACATGTCTTAGTTACTTGGGTTGTGTTACATGCAGCACACTTGCTGCATCTATAGTGGCCTACTATGGACATTAGTTGTCTCATGTTGTCCGCTGTGTTAATCTCTGTATTGTCATATGCATGTACCAGACGATCCTGTATATTAGAACCCATTTTGAACTAAAACATAGGCCTATCCTCTAATTCAGGTAAATTCTTAAAGAGGTACCAATGTTTTTTTTTCTTATCGAATTGGAGTGAGTTTCAAACGTAGATACACAGACCAAGTGTGGCTGTGAGCAGCACTCTGCTGCAAAACTTGTCCAAGCAATTCCAGAACATCGTGAAGCAGCACTGGGACAGCAACTCTGACATAATAGGACCAGCTGGGAACCTTCCATTTTGGGAAGGTGGCTGCCACAAACTCTAGAAAACCCACCTCTTCCACAAAGGAAAAAGAGAGGAGGTCCATCACTAACATTTTAGCCAGCTTCACATTGTACAAATGTGCTGTTGGGCGGTTGCATTCATACTGCCCCTCCTGCCTAAACATGCCAAGAATAGTAGCTTGGATTTTTATCTTTTCTTGTGCCACTCATGCAGGTGACTTCTTGAGAGCAGGTGTTGGTATGCTCAATGTGCTTCTCAGCAGGGTAGCCACTGTGTGCTCTTTCCACAGTGTCTTGACCTGAGTCTTCTACCACTGCAATGTTGCTGATTAGGGCAATACTATTGCACAGCTGGAGACAGGGCTGATTTGCATAACAAAAATGTCTTCCTCTTCTTCACCTTCCACCATGATCGGATCGGATTTCCTACTTACCCTTTCAACCCCTTCACCAACACCACTTGCAGTTTTTTGGCTGCTAATGTGCTCCTCCCATTGAATTGTGTGGTGTTTTCTCAAATTGGTTGTTTGGCCTCCAGTACCATAGTTTGTATCAAACTTAACCTGACTAAAACTTGCTCCACAAATGGAGCATATGGCAATGTATAGCTCCTTCGTGCTAACCATAAAGAAATCCCAAGGTGGGGAGGAGTCCACTTTCTGTTGCGGGACACGTCAGTGCGGATCGCTCAGGCCGACGCTGAGGACAAGGGAAGAACTACACTTCCCAAGTGCCCCGGCAAGCACAGCACGCAGGACGCCACGTCGGACTCCACAATCACGTGATGGCGAAGTCCTGAAATGGCGTGACAGGGGAGAAGATGCTGCCGATTATTCTCAGGTGAATTTACCTTTCGGAGGCCATCTCAGAGAGCGTACTTGGTGTGGAAAGGGTGCCGTGTGCACCGCTCTTCTACTTTCCTCTTTAGAGGAACTTTTGCTTCCTTCCCCAGCATTTTGGATATTTGTGGATGCCGATGCATCTAACTGACAGTTATCGTGTTGGGAGATCTTGTGGTTATATCGTACCTACCTATTAACTCTGCACTCCTTGTTGACTCATTGTTTACTTGGACTTCCTCTTGAGAGCTCTTGTCTGAGACAGATCCCTCCTTTCCCTACGTTGGTGAACTCTTCCCCTGACTAACCTGTAGAGTTCATGCGCGGGAGAGGGGTTGGGGTTATGCTATGCCATAATAGTGACCTAAATGTTATGAGTGACGTAACTCCACAATTGTAATTTGGAATTCTAATTGGATGACTTATATCTTAATAGGATGAAATCCTCATAGAGCTGGTGACTTTATTTTTGGCTCTACTCATTATCAGATTGCTGTATTCTTTTCCTCCACAGGGGTGATACAAGACACGTACCTTATTGATCTTTGGTGTGTTCCTTTCCTTTCACATGTATACACACATAGAAGGAGATACTGTTTTGTGATACTTCATTAGAATAGGATTGTGCTAATTATATTATTATGTGATTTCAGCATTGTGCAAGTGTATAGAGAACTAACGCTCAACACCCCTGCCAGCAGGACATCGTTATTTTCCTTTACAGGTTAGTTATAGGATGGGATCTAAGGGAGAGTAAAATTAAGGTAGAACAAGCAAAGAGATTCTAATCCTTGCCTTCTTAGTGACTCACTACAGGTCTCCCTCCCTGCTGTCCCCATCCTTTCCTTCCCCCGCTTAACCACTCTTTAGTCTGTGTTTGGTTTTAATCCAGACTTGGGGAGGTTGAGAGGTGGACCCACTAGAGCATCGATTCGATCCTGAGGATACGTTCAGGCCTGGGACACTTTCAGACGCTACTTGCACTGCCAATGTTTGATGAACTGGCAGTAGATGGCCATTTTGATGTTTGCCTCTTTGCAGTACCTACTTCTACTGAGGTGGTTGTGAGTGTAGGTCACAGGAGGGGCTTTGCAAATATGGTAGCTGACGGTGGTGGTGGTATCTGTGCCAAATGCCTCAAAGCAGGTAGAGATGGAGTAACGTTGGTCTCCACTGGGGCTGGGCTAACATTCATGAAGACTGGCTAATCGCCATCCTCCTCTTTTAAACCCATAACTATAAGGCTTTCAGGAACCTTCCTTTTCCCTAGCCTCTCCTGGCGTGTCTCACTCTTTGACTGAGGCGGGATTCAAATCTAGCCTTGATCATCAGAAGGGGGGCTTGGAGAAGAAGATGGTGGACTAGTGCTCCTTTTTCTTGCTGGAGATCTGGAAGACATAGAATCTTTTGAAAGAGTGTCTTCTTCTACTTCCTCAGCAGGAAGCTCAATATCCTGAACTACTCCTATTTCGGGAGGAACTACTATTGCTGGCTGTGGCTGTTGCTGTCCGCTTATCTGAGTTTCCTGCAACGAATGGGTACTACTTTGAGAAAAGAGAGTAGTCCACTTCAATGTCATCACTGCTCATTGGCATTACCATGATAAGACTGGCTACTCTGTGACAGACATGGGCTTTGGCCTAGGTTGGGGTGGGTCCACTGCTGCGGAGGTGCTGCTCCCAGCATGCTTCTCGGAGGATGGTGCAGCAGGCACATGTTTCTTTTTGCCTGAAAAGGATCTGGGTCAACATCCAAGTGGTGGGCAGCTCCTATTTATCACTGACCACTTTCTTGGTAGCACCTTTATTTGGGGCCATCTTGAAGCTGTCAGTTGGCAGTGGCACTTAGCTTCACAAGCTTAAGAGCTATAATATGTGGTCACACATCACATCATGCACAGGCCTTCTGTCTGGTAGAACAGTGGGTAATGTTGTCTCTTGGGCACCTAAAAGCAAACAAGCAAGAAGAACAATACAGTGATTCCATTTGTAAAACCACACCAACATTAACTTTCATGATGTATATAGGATAAGAAAGAGCAACATTCAGATGTAATTGTTTGCTTTATGTGCATCACATGGGATGTGGCATCTAGTGACAATGAAATAATCCTCAGACAATGAATACTGTTGTGCACCTATAGAAGACATAGGGTGGATTGATGCCAGATGTTAGGAAAATGGGGGGGGGGGTGAAAAATTAAAATAAAAAATATATTTTCTTAAATAAACAAATTAAAATTAAAAATAATAAAACAAAAATAATTACATTAACAAACATCACTAAAAAAAGTATAAATAAATTAGATTAATTATCCTCAAGCATATTATTAAACTGCTCAACCATCCATGCAAGCCTATGGAAAAGGGCCACACTGGCTGGATGCACAAAATGTCTGCCAGCCAGTGCCACATGGTCATCAACAGCAAAAACACTGAGCAAGAAGGCATTGGGTACAAAGTGAACACATGCAAGCCTATGACAAGTGGGCATAGTAGGCCATATAGTGAATTAAAAGAATATTGCACATGTATACAAATTTGAGAATATGTACTAAACTGTGCAACATTTGTCCTGTACAAGATAAGAAAAATTACATGCAGAACAACAACAACAACAATCTGCACAAACAAAGAACAAATGCAAGGCTATGGCAAAAGCACACTGGTTGCCAATGCAAAATGGCCACCAGCCACTTGGTAACAACAACAAGCAGGAGGCCTGGAACACAAAGAACACATGCAGAGCTATGTCAAAAGCACACTGGCTGCCTACACAAAATGGCCACCACCCACATGGTCACAATAACAACCAAGAAGGCATGGGGAACAAAGAACACATGCAGGCCTATGGCAAAAGCACACTGGCTGGTTACACAAAATGGGGGCCAGTCACATGGTCATGACAACAAGCAAGAGGCCTGGAAAACAATGAACACATGCAGGCCTATGGACACCGACTATACAAAATGGCCACTGCCACATGGCATGGGGAGCAAAGACAAATGGTGGCCTATGGCAAACACACATACACACTGGCAAAAGGAGGCATGGTAATTCGTAACACACATTAATTAAGCAATGCCAAAAGTGAAAATTAACAGGGACAACAGTGCTTACAACAAAACACATCCTCCAAAGACATTACCCCACCTATACACTGTTTGCAGAAAAAAATTGAAATACCAATAAAAACACATTTTGAAATTTAATCTAATGCCATCCATGACCTAAATTATGCTTTGATTCAAATGACACCACAGAAAGAGTTGTTTCATGCACCCATGTCCAGTACTGAGCCACCTGGCTGGAAGGCCCATTGGCAGACTGGGCCACTTAGTGAATTAAAAGATTATTGCATATTCTTTAGAAAACATGGAGATTTTTCCGTTACAAAATGACATGCAAAATATACCCAGGCCCCTACTGAAGCTGTAGGCCCACCACAATAAGCTTAAAAAATTAAATAAAGAAAATGAAATCCTGGAGCTTGTCCTCTATCAAACAAACAAAACCTTTGTACAATAGTTTTTTAGTTTGCTTGTGAAATCTCAAATGCAAAGTTCCTAAATCCAATTGTCTATATGTAGCAGACACAAAGAGAGATTCTTCCAGCTCCAACTCCAAATAAAAAGGGACCAGGAGATGGACAAAGCACTGGAGGAGCCTGCTGGACAGGAACAGGAAGTTGGAGACTCTGCAGCACTTTCTCCTGTTGAATTTCTTTTTTTTTTAAATAGGACTCCTTGCACATAAAACCAACACCAATGGCCCATTTGAGGAGTTTTTTTTAATGCAAATTGTCATTTCGATTACTTGAAGATTTTGATGCTTTTTGAGGAGAGAATCTGCCCCAGATTGCAGCCATGTTAAATCGTGCACATTCACATACATCACAAAACATCTGCCGAAAGTCATTGGTGCAGCTGAAAGACATGTTAGCGAATGCAAAATCTTGGGGGAGCTTGTGGGAGGCTAGCAATCCCTGTGGCACTCGCAAATGGCTAGGAAATCTTGTGATCACGAGCGCCCAGAAAGTCACTCCCACATGCGTGAAAGGACATTAGTGTGCCAACAAAAAAAACTCTTCTTGGCTGGGGAGTGAAGAGTTTATTGGTAACTCTGCATTCTCTGTGGAACACGGAGTTGCCAAAGTCCGCAAACTCCCCAAGCAGAGTGGAGTTTTGCACCCAAGCTTGCGACCTTTGGCCAATGGTAACAGTAGTCCTAACTCTAACAAGTCAGAGTGTTAGCCCTAAATCCTAGCGCCAATAGGAGACCTGGGCCTATCAACCAATCACTGTCCTAACCTTAGAAACCAATCACAATCCAAACCCCAAGCCCTAGGTCCAATAGAAACCCTAGCACTAGGAACCAATCAGAACCCTAGCCCTATCAACCACTCAGAACTCAAACCCTAAGTCCTACGTCCACTAGAAACCTTAGCCCTAGAAGCTAGTCAGCGCATGGATGCAACAACCAGTAAAAAAAACTCATAAAAAGTGTATGTGACTTTAAACACAATTGGTGTGCGTGGGTGGGGGCAAGGATGTGCTCTCGAAGTTAGAATCTCCTTGGATACAGACAGGCTCATCCACCCTTTGTAGTTCTTGTTCAACCCTGCAAGAAAGGCCAAAATCTAAAGCCACTGAAAAATACTGCTTTTCACAGAGTTGAACAAATCACTTATTCTAGCCAAAAACACCTCCTAAATATACTTTCCAAACACAATTTAAACCACAAAAATATTAATCAGTCTCTTAAACAAGTTCTGGTTATTCTTAGGGGTCTATTTCGGCCATTTTAGCTTCTGAAAAAAGAGTGTTTGCCTTCTTGAGGCCTTAGCACACTTTAAAGAAAAAACTGGCGAGATTTTGAAACAATCATCGGTAGAAGAAAACAGCACCTTTAAAAGTGCAAATTGCACAGAAAATCAAGATTTAAATTTAAACAGTCACTGACAGAGGAAAATGGAAATTTTAAAAGTAAAAACTGAACATAAACCAAGACATACCTTTAACCAGTGAGTGGTGCAAGAATAGAGCTGTTTTAAAGTTTCAAAATACACACCACAAGTCTGTGTTCTTACCACCATCTTTGTTCATCCTCACTGGGCTGTTTAGAGCTCAGAGATACTAGGGCTACACAATTGAGGTGGCTGACTTGGGGTTCCCTACACAAATGTAAGGGCCTGTCCAGGTGTGAGGGGAGAGTTCAGAGTTGCTTAGAAGCTTGAGGGCAGTCACTAAAGCACAAACTGTCGTGCAGGAGGCAAGTAGGTGCTCCTGAATTGGAAAAGTGCTCCCATAATCTTCTTGGCTATAGACAGGCTCAAGCAACACTTTATTTAGTTCCTGTTCAACCCTGCAAGTAAGGCCTAAATCTAAAGACACTAAACTACTGCTTTTCACACACTTAAATAAATCATATTTTGAAGCCAAAAACATTTGCTAGATATAATTTCCAAACACAATGTAAACCACAAAGCAGATTAAGCAGTTTCTTAAACACACTCTGGTTAGGCCCAGGGATAGATTTGCCTCTTTAAAAAAAAAGAGGGGTGTTGCCTTCTAGTGGCCATTTAAAAAAATGTTTTATTAGCATTTGTCAAAGTAGAGAATACTTCTTAACAACAAGAGAGGAAGGGTTGAAGGACACTCCTCTACCCCAATTCAGAATATGGAAAACAACAAAGGAGTGACTATTGATTACTTGTCAAACACGAGAGGACCAGTGTTTAAACCAAGAAAAAAGAAGAAGAAAAATCGTGGGGTGTGTACCAAAATGTAAAAAAACTGAAACGTTTTTTAAGAAAACCCTCACTCACCCACCTAGTGGGTGACATGCTTCATCATCAGGTTCCACCGGGTGGGCCGAGTGCCTACCCGGTGTACTACAACACCTGCAACTGCAGTGGAGCTGGTTGTTAGAGTGTCAGAAACGTGAATTTGGTGACAAAAAGTGATAATTAAAAAAGGGCAAACAAAGGCCAAAAGAATATTTAATTAAGGCCAAGTATGCACTTATTAAAACCAGTGGTGGACAATCGAATTTGGCTTTTAATTTGAGCCAAGGATATCCAATTAAAATTCAGAAGGTCGACATGTTTCTGCTCTTTAATGCCAACTTGGCTGAGCTTTCATCAGGACCAGTATTAGTGCAGGAGATGTCACTGGGCGGTGTACACGCGCTAAGTCGTACCCTAACCTCAGTGAACTGTGGGAAAAATTGTAAAAAACTCACAATTTTCGTTCCAGACTCCCCTGGTATTTCCAGGTGTCCGAACCTGTAAAGAAAAAAGGAACACACAAACACAAATAACATTCAGATCTGTGTACGTCCTTAGTCAAACAGGGAACTGGGATAGTTGCTTAGTCCAATATGGTGTACAATCCCCTTAAAGTCACTCATTAGTGGCAATTGGAGTCCCCAGATGAAATGAGCAGTGGACTCGATTACTCAAGCATTTGTTGTTTCCAAATACTGGATGTTATGGGAGCCAAATCGGCATCATCCCCTCAAATGTCCCTTCGCATGCCGCATTCCGTCGACAGAAGGGGGCCCTACTACTTGCTCAGGGCAAAGTAGAGAATACAACAACAGCATTGGCGGACAAATGGAAGGGAAGTAGTTGGGGGAGGAAGATATTGGAACAGGGAGAACATCAAAGGGGAAAAACGATCAAGAACAAAGCCTCTGGTTATAAAATCCTTATTGAAACATAATATTCACAGAGCCGCTCAAAATGTCTGAGTATAAACTATTTGTGGCACATGCACACAATGTCAGTGCAAGGGTGATAAAAGCACAAGAAAAGGATTACATAGACCTGATGTAGGAGAAGCATTTAGAATGCATAGGGATACACTGAAGTAAAAACTTTAGCAGCTAGACAGTATCACATGGCTGATCAACATACAGTGAATTAAAGTGAGTGGCAGTCACCCCTCCCCATCCAGGTGTACCCCATCCACCCCAACATCCTCCACAGGTGAGTTAGAGTCCCTGCTGTGAAGAAAGATGGCAAAAGACTCCCATATATTCTTGGGAAGTGAGCCTAATGGCATTAGTTTCCAAAAGTTAGACAATTTTTGCTGGCAATATGCCACATCACCCATCCATGCTTTAGTGGGGAGAACGGGTTCTCTACCCAGTGCATGGCCACCCTATGCTTAGCCAGCAGGAGTAATAAGGCAGTAGGTGGCAGGAAGTGCTGGGTGTGTCTTTATTGTATCCCAACAGGCCAACCAAAGGGGTGAGGGGAGGGGAGTGTCCAGGGATCATATGGATGGTCGCCAAGACCTCCATCCAGAAGGAAATCACCTTCAGTCACTGCTAGGCAAGGTAGATAAAGGAAGCTGGGGTGAAGTTACAATGCAAATAGCAGGGGTCTATGACCAGCTCCATTTTGAAGAGCTGGAATGGGGTGCGATAAAGATGTAGTAAGAATTTGAAGTGGATGAGACAAAGTCTGTAGTTGGGAGAGAGTTGTTTTAATTGACCACAGCAGAAGGACCACTGCGCGTCCGAAAGGGCCAGAGTGTTGTCCTCCTCCCATGCCACCCTTGCTCTCGGAGATGCAACTGGTGAGGAGCACTGCATAGTATTGTGAAGTTGAGTAATCAGTTTACAAAGCTATGGGGCGGTGAGGAGGTGTTCCAGTGCCGGTCGGGGATGGAAAGGTGTCAAGTGCAACACATGGTATATAATTGGGAGGATAGCAGTGTATCTAGAATAGTAGGGGGTGGAGATGCTGTAGCCTCAAGTGATGGGAGGAACTGGTCTTTAGGGTAAAGTCTGAAAACAGTCAGATGGCACCCTTGTCTATGAGCGGTGGTGTGATGGGATTATTGGAGAGTGGAATGGAGGGAGCATATAGAAGTATCAGTCCTGCTCTTTTCCTAATACACTCCCAAGCCCCCAGGCACAGGACTAACAGTCCAGCTTCCTTGGAGGCAGTGGGATGGAGTAGGTGAAGGCAAAGAACAGCACAGCCAGTGCACTAATCCCCTAGGTCCCCTTCTGGCCAAATCACTCCAATGCAGAGATCCAGAAGGCCCCTGCCTCACAAAGCAGCGGAATGACAAGACTAAGGCTATGGGGCAGCATCCCAGACTGATAATAGCCAAGGCACCGCTCTGTGCTGGCAATCTATTTAGATGTGTACCCTCAAAAGTGTGCATGCTGGATGTAATGCCCAAAGTTATGTGCATCAGTTCCTGTGACCAGCAGATTCCGGCGGCGGGAGCACCTCTAAATGACAGGCCGCTTGGCAGGCAGCGGGGCCTGCAGCAGAAAGGCCACCACAGGCTGAGGCCTGCTACAGCAGGCACACCCATCCCCAGGTCCCAGGAGGAAAACAGACTGGGCCTGACTCCGCCCAAGGCAGCAGCCAGCAAGGGAGCAGGCAAGGGCGCCAGCAGGCCAAACAATTTTAGGGAGAGCACAGAGCAGCACTATGGCCGAGTTCCAACTCACGAGCCTCTGTCAAGTGGACTCCCCTGCTCAAACTCTGATACAGGCTCGCCCCCCGCCTCTGAAGCAGACGCACGCTGCTTCACACAGACTCTGTCCGCAACACACAGCACCGCCCCAAGGCCCAGGGAAGTGGAGAGGGACCTGCAGCGGTTTCCAGACATGGCCTGCACAGTTATGGCCAAGTACAGAGGACAGTTGGCAGCGGCAGGCGATGGCCTGCAGGTTCACAGCAGGGCCAGTTGTCTCAATGTTGGGACCAGTCCACGCCATCTGTCAATGCCACATGTGGTAGGCTGCACCGGGGTGTATACAGGCATCCACCTCTCTCCTCTCGAAATAGGCTTCAGGGGCAGATAAAGGGGCACAGAAGATGCCGGCAGGGTCATGGATATAGAGAGACCCTGTCAGGCAAAAGCAGGCTCCGGGCAGACCTTTACATACTGGATAGGTGGTGAATTGAGTGTTCGGCCGGCAGAGCCCTATGGAGAGAAGTCAACTTGCAGCCAGGCGCCTTCTAGAGACCTTAGCGCAGTTTAGGGAAAAAACCAGGAGAGAAATTTAAACAGCGATGGGTAGAAAAGTGAAGACCTTAAAACCTCGGCAGATGCTATAACACTTTCAGTATCATCTGATGTGCAATGTGGGGCCCTTGCCTCCTTCTTTGTGGCAAAGCTGGAAACAATATATTAGGCGCCACCGGGCGCGAAATTCCCTCAACAATTCCCTCATTTCCATCAACATGCAGCATGTCCGGGTCCTGCGTCTAGACCCTCGTGCAGGCGCACTCTGGCTGTATTTCTGCTAATTTCTCAAGAGGAGCTTGCTGTGCTCTGATGTAAGATTGGCACTGATTTTGTTAGATCTCAGAGCCACATTTGACACTGTCTCCCACCAGATCCTGTTGCAGAGGTTGGAGGAGGTGAGCATCGTGGATTCTGCTCGGGAGTGGTTTGCCTCCTTTCTAGCGGAAAGGACCTTCCAGGTTGCAGTCCTCCGTTTTGCCTCCAAATATGGGGTACCGCAGGGCTCAGCTTTGAGCCCAACACTGTTTAATCTATATGTTAATCTATATGTTCAACTGTTAGCAGTGGTGACCAAGAGCAGAGGTCTCGCAGCAGTGTAATATGCAGAAGACACACAGTTGGTAGTGGCACTCTCGGATGACTCCAGGCAGGATGCATGTAAGTTTTGGAGAGATCTGGAGGTCATCTCTGAGTGGATGTCTGCCACCTGTCTCCAGCTCAATGCCAACAAGTCTGAGGTACTGCTGGTTGGAAGAGACTCAGAGCTGTGGAGCGAGCGCTGGTGGCCTACTAACTTGGGTTGTGCACCCGTCCCCAAACAGGTGGTAATAAATCTGGGTGTGTGGGTAGACTCTGCCCTTAGCTTTCAGACGCAAACTAAGAAAGTAGCAGGAACATGCTTTGGCATCCTAAGGGGGCTCAACCCGTTGCTAGGGTTTTTTGACCTGTCTATTAGGTAGGTTATTGTCCAGGCTTCCATTCTGTCTAGACTGGATAAATGCCAATTCGCTCTATTTGGGATCGAACAAGGCAGAAATTGCAAGACTGCAAAAGGTCCAAAATGCTGCGGCGAGAACCTTATTGGGTCTGCCCAGGACATGCCCTACCACTAGTGCAGTTCATAGTGTACATTGGCTGCCTGTGGCTAAATGCATAGAGTTTAAGCTCCTTTGCATCTTTTTCAAAATGTTAAAACTCTCCTCTCCAGCCATCCTGGCCAATTTGCTTACACTCTACATCCCCCCCATCAACTCCGCTCCGTGGGTCAGCATCTGGCGGTTGTTCCGAGGGTGAGGAGGGTTTGTGCTGGTTGACGTTCCTTCTGTGTATTGGCAGCCAAACTCTGGAACGGGCTCCCCATCGGCATTCGCAGCATGAAAAACTACTTGGCATTCCGGAAGGCAATCTAAACTCACCTCTTCCCTCCATTGTAGGCTGATTTTGTTGTCTATAGTTCTGCAGTTTTCTGCTATCAGCGGTGGGACGTCACTTTCCCGGGGCGGCTGTGCTCTATATAAAGCGTCATAACAAGAGAACAGCTGTTTTAAAAGTATAAATTGGACAGAAAATCAAGATAAACAGCCACAGGAAGAGGAAAAGAGCAGTTTTAAAAGTACAAATTGCACTGAAACCAAGAGATAAACTTAAACAGACACGGGTAGAGGAAAAGAGCAGTTTTAAAGTTTCAAAATACACAGCACAAAGTCTGCGCTCTTACCACCTTCTTTGTCCTTGCTCACTCGGCTGTTTAGGGCTCAGTGAAGCTGGAGCAAGTTATTAGCAAATCATTTTTGTTTTACATTGACTGAAGGTCCAGCGTATTCCAAAACAATAAAGTTTTGCAAAACCCATGACAAAACAAGAATTGCAAGAAGACCGTTGGTAAACCCCCAGATCTTTTGCCTTTGCCAATGCTTGTTTTTTGCATTCTTAAAATAAGATCGACTTTTGACACATGTAAGTCAAACTTAGAAGCACATGCATCTACATCCAGCACTGGATGCGACGGTTGTTCTGATTCCTGGAAGAGAGACTGCAGTCTAGGTTTCTTCTCTACAAGTATGGATGAGGATGCTTTTTCCTTTTTAGGGCTCGGGCCTCCGCCTCCACGAAGTGGGGAGGCGGAGCTTCCCGAGAACTTATGCGTTCAAAAGAAGAAGGAATTCAGAAAGGGCTCTTTCCAGGCACATTCCTTGGTGTTTTCTGGTATCTGCCTAGTGATTCGTCTTCGCTGTGCTGTTTTTTTTGTAGCGTTGACCTGATAGGCTATAAGTAATTTACGCGTGGCCGATGTGGCATATTGTGTGCGCGAACGAGCACGGCCGAGTGATTAATCTTAATTAGGAGCTGTCAGAGTGCCCGTGTAATGCAATCCAGATGGTGCGAGCGCGTTCACCATGGCATTGCATACAAAAAGTCATAAACACACACACACATGGCCGTGGCATCATGTTACAGTTGGCACGCGCACCGGGCGGGAAGCGGTGGAGGTCGTGCAGCTTTAAAAGTGGTTTTAAGGGCCTCGGTGTTTGTTTGCGCCTCCTGTGGGTGGGTGCAAGTCCGAGCATATTTATTCAGGGGATGAATGGGTTTATCGCGGTGTCGGCAGCTTGCTTCTTTCATTTGGAGTTTTACTGTTCCAGTGCCGAGGAGCTGTCAGGGGGATAAATCTTGCGTTCGGCGAGCATGTCGATTTGTTCCCACCCATCCCAGAGGCTTAGTATCGAATTCAATGTACACATATTTAACCCACACTCATGCACGAAGGGGTATTAGTCAGCTATTGACAATAAATACTGATTTTCATTTTATTAATCGGTTGTCTTTGCCTTGTGACTACCAGCGCTCCCTGTCCAACGGAGAAGCGCTGGTTTATAAATCAGGGACACTCGATTTTATCGACCTCAGAAGCATGAAGGCTTGAATCTTCATACGGAATTCTGCAGCAGGTACACTATTCTCCTGAGCTGCCTACACAGTTCTGAATGCATTGTTCTATTAGTTGTAACTTGCAAACGTTCCAAAGAAACCAGCATCCTTTTCGAAATGTATCAACGACATAAAATGAGTAACAGGAACTTAGGTATGAGGTAGTAAAAAACATGTCTACAGATTGTTGTTAACGCGTAGCACTAGGAATTGTTTGAAAGAAGAGAAGACAAAATGTAAAGGTAAGAAAAACAGCTTACCTATTGTAGCATGGCGCCTTGTGAGCTAGGGGTGCTTTAAGGGCGCAGTGCAATCTGAATCAGCTTGCACAGGAGTTTCAAAATGCTGCCAAATAGGAAGCGCTATATAAATGCAATTTCAATATATCAGTGCAAGCCGGCTCCAATATTGTGCGTACATTTCTGTGCGGGTTTCGTTTCTAACTTGCGAGACACGTTGTTTTTCGAGCTGTGACTCCCTCACTTAAAATGACTTTGATTTCTTGATTCATATGCGCCAATCATTGTGGCGCCTAGATGCGGGTCAGCTAGCATTAAGCGCTGCAAAGGGACATGCCTTTTTTATGAAGCATTTCAAACAGAGAGGTTTATAAATCTTGGCAGTAAGAATTAAAGCTCTGTTAGAACTTGTGTTTGGCTCTTTATTTTGAAAACACGCTATATTTACTGTGAATATGGGCTTCCTAAGACACCACAGCGAGGAAGCATCAAACACTATTGCACTGCTCCAAAAAGGAGAGATACGTGTGCGATGTGTAAGAGGAGAAAAACAATGACGTGTTTTTATGTCGAGTTACTTTCGTTGAATTTGCCGTTTGCCAGTGATGGAAATGAAATGTCACTTAACCACTTTTCTCAACTGAATTGCATTCAGGCAGTTTATCCCTGCAAAAGCAGAACCTTCGTGTCACCTGCAGTGCGCTGCAGGGGGCGCATTACCCTGTGAGTTATCTTAACGGATGTTCTGTTGAAAGGAGATACTGCAGGCTTGGTATCTTTATGTTGTCCGTCTGTAGGGCTGTAAAAACAAGTGTGGACAGTACACCAAGCCCCCGAAACGGCGAAGGTGGGTTCCTCGGGATAAAACGAACACGACATGGATGACTCCGCCTGCTGCTGTAAATGCGTGACACCAACCTCAAAGAGGAATCAACAGACAGCTGACTGCCTGCATGTCACGCGCGGTTTGATAGGTGAGCGGTGTTTGTTGTGTTATTGGGGTCGGAGATGCTACTTCTGCTACACACATAACATGCTAGTTTTGCATCAGAATCAGACATCTTCACTCTGGTCTACAGATATGAATCAACTCCACGTGTCACTCTTCTTCACGCTTTTGGTACATAAGTCACGCTTCAAAATATTTTTTTCCAATTTTCCAAACGGATTTTTTTACATTGAACATAGTAATTAACATAGTGGACTATGTCGTTTGGTTGCTCGCAGTAAAATGACAGAACAGTCCTTCATTATATAGAGAGGGGTGTATAATTTTTACTAAAATAAAAGGTACAGTTTGCACTGTCAAAAACAAGTTCTGTTCCCAGAAGGGAGGCATTGTTGGAGTTGTTCGTTCAAGTGTGCGGCTAACTATGGACACTGTTTGAAACTAGAATGTTCACGTTTTGTTTGCCTTTCACAAATGGCATGTTAATAAAGCAATAGAAAATTGCGAGGGTCAGAAAAATATGCAATTCTGTCACTTTGGATGCAGGGTTTACAGCATAATTATGAACTTGCCACATTGGCCACATAATCTGCCTCATAATTAGCACTTTTATCAAAAGTAGTGAGTGCAGAGTAGTGAGTAGAGTAGTGAGTGCAGAGTAGTGAGTAGTGAGTGCAGAGTAGTGAGTAGTGAGTGCAGAGTAGTGAGTAGTGAGTAGAGTAGTGAGTAGTGAGTAGTGAGTAGAGTAGTGAGTAGTGAGTGCAGAGTAGTGAGTAGTGAGTAGAGTAGTGAGTAGAGTAGTGAGGTGAGTAGAGTAGAGTAGTGAGTAAAGTAGTGAATGCAGAGTAGTGAGTAGAGAAGTGAGTAGTGAGTAGAGTAGTGAGTAGAAAGTAGAGTAGTGAGTAGTGAGTAGAGTAGTGAGTGGAGAGTAGTGAGTGGAGAGTAGTGAGCAGAATAGTGAGTAGTGAGTAGAGTAGTGAGTAGAGTAGTGAGTAGAAGGTAGAGTAGTGAGTAGTGAGTATAGTAGTGAGTGGAGAGTAGTGAGTAGAGTAGTGAGTGCAGAGTAGTTAGTAGTGAGTGCAGAGTAGTGAGTAGAGTAGTGAGTAGAGTAGTGAGTAGAAAGTAGAGTAGTGAGTAGTGAGTAGAGTAGTGAGTAGAGTAGTGAGTAGAGTAGTGAGTAGTGAGTAGAGTAGTGAGTAGTGAGTGCAGAGTAGTGAGTAGAGTAGTGAGTAGAGTAGTGAGTAGAGTAGTGAGTAGAATAGTGAGTAGAGTAGTGAGTGCAGAGTAGTGAGTAGAGTAGTGAGTGCAGAGTAGTGAGTGCAGAGTAGTGAGTGCAGAGTAGTGAGTGCAGAGTAGTGAGTAGAGTAGTGAGTAAAGTAGTGAGTAGAGTAGTGAGTAGAGTAGTGAGTAGTGAGTGCAGAGTAGTGAGTAGAGTAGAGTAGTGAGTAGGACATCACAGGCAGCAGCTGTGCAAGCTTCTTACACTCACAAGGAGACCACAGGCAGCTGAGGTGCAATCTTCTCCCACTCACAAGAACGACATCACAGGCAGCAGCAGTGCAAACTTCTTACACTCACAAGGAGACCACAGGCAGCAGAGGTGCAAGCTTCTCACACTCACAAGAAGGACATCACAGGCAGTAACGGTGCAATATTCTCACACTCACAATGAGATCACTGGCAGTACACACCACATGAACACACTCCATAACACATAGCAACAATACATTGGCATTTACAATGCCATTAGCTCAAACTCAAATAAATCCGAGCCCGATTGCATTTCTAATGCTTGTTTTTTTTAGAGATAGTTTACAATATACCATTTCTACACAGACCCTCTGGGATTTTCCCACCTTCACTTGACCCCATAGGCTTAAAGAAATGTGAGCTCTTTGAGAGCTATGTTTCACAGGGTTTCTTTTAGAGAATGTATTGGGATAACACTAGCAACGTCGAACACACCAGGCATGAGTTATATCACTGTTTTTGCCCTGAGGTAGAATGTGTGTTTGCGATGAAATGTTTCATTACGAGATCATATCTTCCCTTCTCGAAGCTTCCCAACACTCCCCCAGCTCATGAATATTTCAATAAGACACGACAGATGTGCTGTACCTCTGTGTATGTCTTAGAGCGCACGTGCTCATTTATAGATGTGTAGGAGGCAGGAGAGAAGGCGGCAAGAGGTGAAACATGACAGGGTATAGGTTGAACGGCATACCACAAAAGACAGCAGTAACATTTTTCCTCCATTTCCTTACATAAACAGGCTCATTTCCTAACTAGAAGCTGCACTTCTACAATGGGAGTTTTCTATGCAGGCAATGAAGGAAAAAAGTAGTATAGATATGAACAGCCTTATCCTTTAGTCATCACTCATTTGAATGCAATTCGAAATCAGCCAGTACATGGTGTTATATAGGCCGCTTCTTGAATACAAAATAAAATGAGTTTATTAAAGTGCAAATTCCTATTTTTCTCCTGGAGTTGACTTGAGTTCACTAGGTCGGCCTAGAGTCAGCTTT
This sequence comes from Lissotriton helveticus, assembly GCF_964261635.1. Lineage (NCBI taxonomy): Eukaryota > Metazoa > Chordata > Amphibia > Caudata > Salamandridae > Lissotriton > Lissotriton helveticus. The sequence goes on along the minus strand of NC_136067.1, from coordinate 739,724,182 downwards.
ATTGTTGACAGCCTAATGGAATAAACAAAATTCATAACTAAAAAGACATGCATGTATCCACACACCGTGAAGCTCTCTTCATCCACAGTTCTTCTCAAATGCCATTCACTTTTTGCTTCTACCCACCACAGCATACAACATAGGCGACAGATCAGACTTCTCCAGCCATTGGCTGTCTCACACTGTGAGTGCCAGTATTTTGCCTGATCATGTCCACATTCACTTAAAATCACAGTACACTTAGTGCCCCAGATATTGGGGCATAGTCTGATAACAGGTCAGACATGTAGGATAGAGCATATAAGGAGAATTGGTGTGATTAAATTGAGAAAAAGATGCTGATAGCTGGAGGCACAGCAGAATTATACTTACTCTGGATGGAAGGACGGTTGCTAATGTCTGAAAAAATATGGAATTTCCTCCACCTTTTCCATACCTTAAAAGGTGTTGTGGGGGAGAGCCAGCAGGTTAAAACAGTAGCTGAAGGGGCTAAACAAAATGAAGTGAGCAATGTAAAAGAACAGCATGACTCAAGAGCAGAACTGATTATGAAAGAAGGCCAGACGGACGAAGAGAAAAAAGAAAAAGGCATAAGGAGGTGAGATGGCATATAAGAAAAAAGCTTGGAGAACCACAAGAGAAAACAATAGTTATAGTTGGGACTAAGAAAGTGAGAGTGGGTATAGGCAGTGTAAACATGGGAAGCAGAAAAAGAAAGGATGATTAGAACAGGAAAAGACAAATGAAGTGAAAAGAAGTAAAAAAGAAATTAAGAATCACAATAATACTTGAAGAAGAATTACTTTAAATGTCAACATCCATAATTCCGAAAAATTGGAAACAAATCAAGATTAAAAATGTCCAGAAAAAAAGGAACACAATCAAAGAAGTCTATGGTACAGTAGCCCATTACTGTCTGCATGCAATGAAACTAGATAATAGGGAATATAATAATTTGAAAGGAATGAAACATGAAAGGGTTTATAACATGGTGGGCAAGTATATTTAGAAGAAGAAAACATAGGCAGAGGTGGAGGAAGTCAAGGAAACCAAGAATATTGATAGAGAACCCCAATACCACTTTCAGCGTCAGTGGAATTGAGAACCTACAAAAACTAATAATATGGCGCAGTTATAACTAGAATTCAAAATAATAACCCATGTTTCCCTGAACCAAAAAACAATAGTTTGAGTCTGGAAAAGAAGCAGTGGACAGAGAAGATTTGTTAACCACGGGCCTTTGCATTCCATAGTGCATTCAAGACAGATGAAAAAGGGTGAAAGTAAGGGGAATAGATAAAATTATCAAATTGTCGCATTTTAAAATTATGAGACAGTCATGCAACCCATTTTCTTTTGGAAACAGGAGGCCTGGTATAACTGGATTGGCCATCGAGGTAGCTGAATGTATCCATCAGTCAATTCTCTGTTTGCAGGTCTTGTTGCCACATTGGGAAGCAGAAGTGAGTCAAGGGGATATTATATTTGTATGGACACATTTATTTTCTGTACATATAGGGGCAGATTTATGATAACTGGCGCATCCCCAGGGATGCGCCAGTTATCTTACGCCGCTGCTCCGCCACCCATGGTGCGCCAAATTTACAATGCGGCGCACCATGGGGCAAAAACGGCACAGATGCGTCACGCATCTGTGCGGTTAAGGTGGCGCAATGCTGGAGTTGCGTCGCAAGCGCGACACAGCTCCAGCAAGGCTCGGGGGTGCCCCATCTGTGCAATGCGGCGTCAAGACCTACGCCTGCTTCAAGCAGGTGCAGGGTTTTGACGCAGCATTGGCCTGAAAGTGACTGAGTGAAATCTTATAGATTTCACTCAGCCACTTTTGCGAGGCGCACCTGCCCCGGAACGCCCACCCTGCGCCGGAACACCCACAAGCGGCGCAGGGCTTTACAACGTGACGCATCTGCCTAGATGCGTCACGTTGTAAATCGGTCGTAGGGATGCGCCACATTTACGCCGCCTTGCGTGACGCAACATGAAGACCAGACTGCTTCCATATCATATCACAGGGGGAAGGTGATAGGTCAGAATAGGTATACTTATTGGCAGGAGAGCCCAACATCAACAGAATTAAGTTAATTCGAAATCTGATTAGAATGTATCTATGCTGGTAATTATTAGTAATTTCTAAATATGAATACCCTCCCTCCATGATTGGGGGTGTTTGCTGGTATAAATCACCAGTTTCTTTAGACGATTCGATTCATAACGATCAAAGGCAGCTTTTTTCAAATAAGATGTCTTCAATCATACTTAGAACTTTTTTTGCAAGCACTATCAGGTAGATTCATCATGGTCCTGATGTGCGAGTCCTTAATAGCGATTATTAAGGAATCGCTATTAAGGACTCTCAAATCAGGATTCATGTTGAAATTGTAAAAGAAATTGCGATTCCTACAGCCTCCTTATTTGCGATTAGCAAATTGCTAATCGCAAATAAGGAATAACTCCCCATTCATTCCTATGGGCCTAAAGGCCCATAGGAATGAACAGGGAGTCAATATTTATTTGCGATTAGCAATTTGCTAATCGCAAATAAGAATGCGATTTCAAGGGTGCCAGGAGTGTCCAAAGGACACCCTGTAGCACCCCTGAAATGGAAATGTAGCCTGATGTTGCGCACACACATGTCCAAAGGACATGTGTGTGTGTAACATACCACTTAGAAAAATGCACTAAAGTGCATTTTTCTAAGTTGTCGCTATTTACCACGAAGTCAGATTTTGTGGTAAATAGCGTCCGGAAATTGCGAATTCGCATATTTTAAAAGTTTCATGAATTGCATTTAAGGAATCTCAAATAGAGATTCCTTAAATGCAATTCCTCGCAAATATGCGATTTCGCAATTAGCGATTTCTGCATTTGGGATGATAAATCCCAAATGCAAAAATTGCGCTCGCAAAGGGCCAGATTCTGAGAATCTGGCCCTTTGCGAGCCGATTTTTCGTTCATGAATCTAGCTGTAAGCTCCTCAAACAGTATCTTGTACCCGATATCACTAAGGGTCATTTCCATGTAATGTAGCTACGATATTTTGTGCCAGTTATCTAGTCTGAGGCAATCTTTTATGATTCGGTGTGTAAGTCTCACCGTATCCCTACGCCATACTGAATGCCATAACATGATCGGCACCATTTTAATGCTATCAGTCAGGTAGGGCAGGCTAATCTCTAAATGACATGTATAGTTTGTAGAGGACATAGGGAGAGAGGCTAAACCTTTGACGAAGCTATCTTCCAGGCTTTGAAGAGAGGTGACAGCTGCATTACTCCAAGCACCTGCCTCGTAGGAGGCGGCAGAAACTGTTTTAGCTTGGTAGATTGTTTTAAAATTTCAAAAGGTTTTAGTCCCAGTCTTTTAGCAAAGGCTGAGATTGCCCCTACACTCCTCTTCAACATTAGAGCCATACTGTCGACCATTTTTGCCTAGCCGAGACTTGTCAAAAACAACCCCAAGGTAGGCAAATGAGTCTACCTCCTCCAGAATTCGAGTGCCGCACTGAAAAGAAGGCGTTTTTCCCCACCGACAATCTCGGCACACGAATGAAGGATTTCGACTAATTTACCTGCAAATCCACTGAGGCCATGAAGGCTACGTAATATCTAATTAAACGCTAGAGGGTCAAACCTGTTCTGGTAATCAGGACAGCGTTGTCCGCATATACCAGTATAGGAACGCTGTGGCCGACAAAGACGGGTACATCTGGGGTAGACCCCCTAAGTGCTTCCCCAACCCCATTGGTGTAAATAGAAAATAGGTAGGGGGTGAGAACGCACCCTTGTCTAACTCCCCTGCTGGTCTTGAAGAGGCGAGTGCATTCGCCGTTTTGCCAAACCAAACTAATGCGTTAGCACTGGCGTATAGTTGTCGGATAAAGGTTATTACTGTGGGACATGGAATCAAATGAGGCACTAAGGTCCATAAATGCCAAACAGATTTGACCCCCTTAGCTCTGGTGTTCTTATCAATAGTCAGGCTCAGGTTAAGGCACTGATCAATGGTGCCTTTTCCTTCTTGGAACCCCTTTTGAGCTTCTATCAGTATGTTTTTGTCTTTGGCCCACTCTTCCAGTCTGTGTAACAATAAACACCCCTTTAACTTTGCTGTTGTGTCCAGCAGGGAAATAGGACAATAGTTTTTTGGCGTTGTTCATATTTCCCTTTTTGAAAATCGGGATTAATATACTTCACAACCATGTTGGAAGGGGGCTGTTTTTACTATTGCATTTAGCACATTCATGAGAAGGGGGGCCCACAAGTCCTAATGTGTTAAAAATAAATCGATTGGGACCCCATCTGGGCCTGGTGCCTTCCCACTTGAGCATTTACCCAGACCTGCTTGCATTTCTTCCAGAGAGAATGTAAGATGCTTTCCAGGTGGAGGTGGTCTAGGTGGAACTTCTACTGCACCATTCTTTCCTGAGCCAAAGACCCTCTCAAAATATGCCACACAGTCTTCTTCTCCCACATGAACATTTAATGTGGGATTGCCATGATTTTTGGAAAACGGAGCGTTAATTGTTTTCCAGAAATAACCCCTGGATTTAAATAATGCAGCTGTATCTAAATTGTCCCACGCCTCTTCTATCAGGGATCTCACCCTTAACTTCATGGCTTCAGAAATTTTTTTCATGAGAGATGCTATCAGAGCACTATTTCGTGAGCATGCAGTCAGGGCTTTTTGCAAGGTTTTGAGTGCTTGTGTGCAAAAGTGATCAAACAATCGAATTGGCGGGGGTGTTGGGTTGTTTTACCCATGCTAAATACCTCAACCTCAGACAGTGCACATCCAGTTAAAGGTTGTCAAATTATAGTAATAAAAAACTCAAGAATTTCAGTCTTGTAAAGACAATTAGTAATAAATATTTATATTCATCCTTCCTGTGTAAATGTCAGCTAACCCACACAAACACAGCTATAAGTCATTTCAATGTTCTTAAGAGATTTTATTTAGTGCTTAATTAGAGCTGGTGGTTGCCAGTGGGTCCCACCGGCATTATTTTTTCTAACAGACTTTTCCAGAGGCTAACGGAGGGGAAAACACACAAACGGGAAAGGAGAAGGAAGAGAAGGTAGAAAAACTGTCAACAAGGGAGAAAGCAGGAACATGCAATAGTGAGATTAAGGGGCAGAGAGCGTTGGACAGTGGATTAAAGAGGCATAACGTGGATTCTGGACTATTCGGCATGGGGACATTTAAAAGCTTCACACCAATGAAGTTATAGATGAGGTTTATTAACAACAGGCCACACAGCACCGAGAACAAACTGCCATTGTAGGAAATTACCCCTCCATCCTACATTCCAGAAGACTAATAACATAGTGTCATACGCATATAGAACACATCATCATGGATGATGTTAAAGACACATTACCACACAGACCTAGTGTTTCCCCCCACCTAGACAACTGAGAAAAAGAAAATATTCACGAGTGGCTCTTCCTGGCACATGTCCCCTGACAGGAAGAAGTTATAGTTTGAGGCAGAACTGCAAGCCCCCCCCTTCCCCGTACACTTATGAATCCAAACCAAGCCAGAGAGTGAAAACACATTTGCCTTGTGAAGTGGCTGATGGTGATCTAATCACCAGTGGTTATATATGGTCATCTTTCATTTCACACAAAACACAGGGTGGGTTATGGGTCTTAGGGACAATTTTTAAGACCTGCGCGGTGAGGAAAATTGAATTTTGCCCTGCTATGTGTCCCCTACGTGTTCCCCATCATGTCGTGTATGTGCATGATCTCCATGCATTTTCCTTCCATGGCCGGAAATAAAGACGCATTTGCAGTTGCGTCCAACGTTAGTATGTCAGTTATCCAGTCCTTCGTGAAAGCAACGTGAATTAGGCTTTTAGGCCTATGTTGCCAACGTCTTTACATGGTGCACGTTAAATTATCGAGGTGCACCCGTTTCTAAGGCTCCACAGGGCCCGGACACCAGATCCAGGCCTCAAGCCTCCTGAAACGTTCCGAGAGATGCAGCCCCGCCCGCATCCCTGACCCTTCCCTTCCTTCCTGCCAGACAACGCGGTACCCGGCTCGGTCTGGCCTGCTTGCCAAGAATATATTATGCTCACAGTTATCTGTTCAGCTCCCCGGATTCACATTCCTAGCTAACGAACAGGATAAACATATCCGTCTACAGCCCAGTCTTTCTGTCTCCATGCAAGTAATTTACTGAATTAGTATCCATAGAAGATCCATAGCCCACGCAATACATGAAGAAATATATGCATACACTAGCCTTTAGTGACAAGCAGCTTTTGCCCTGGTGTTTTTTTTGAATCAAGCAACATGTACTCCAAACACAAGATATCAGATACGCTATAGGTACAGGTCGTTCTGACATCCCAGACTTCAGTCTCCTCTACTAGTGCTAGGAGTCAGCGCCCCCCAGCCCTCCCCAGTTACACGTCATGACTCGTTTTGCGCGCACCAGTAGGTTAAAGGTTCCAGCTGCCCATGAAACCCCCTCCATGTTTCCACCCACCTATGACACTTCTGTGACGTCTACATCACACACCTCCGTGCACGCCCTGTGCACGCCTTCTTTTACGCCCATATGTTCTTATCTTTCTTTTTTCACTTGTTACGCCTACTGTATTCAATGCAACTGTACAGTTCTACTATATATATTGTATGATGTTAATGAAATGTTGAATATCCCTTCCTGAACCTTAGTAGGTGATGGAACACGATGTCCATTGGCTCGAGCCACTTAATTAAAGCCCGTATGACTCAGATACCACGGACTCTGCCTCTCATTTATTGAGCTATTCTTATCATTTAAATGCATAGAAAAATAGACCCGGTAATTATTATTTACCACAGCGGACAGAAATCCCCAATACAGCACGCAAAAAACAACCGAATCTGTGGGTCTAAAACAGTCGCCAAAAGAAGAAGCTATAAGCACAATCACAAAAAGCAAGCAATCCTATGTTAACGTGGAAGGAGTCCTATTTAAGGGGACGGAATTCCATCACCCAGCGAGGTGGCATGCTTCATCATTTGGGATCTCCTCTTGGTTACAAAACCTAGTGCAACCAAGGGCTGCCACCCCCTCACTGTGAGGGAGGAGCTCACAGATGTATTAGATTGGACCTAATGATCGGATCTGTAAGGATCTGTGAAGCATGAAGTTGTTTTTCAAGGTAAGTGTTTGCAGTGCAGAAAAAATGGTGTTGTGATGTTAAAATTGACTACCTAAGTGAAAAAAAGAATTTTAATGGTTACCTCTTGATGCCAATTGTTAAAAACAGTGCAAGCGTGATCTTGTTTCAGTCAAGATGATCAAGATGCGATCGTGGTCTTCCTCAGGACCTAGATGGTAATCCTACTGCAAATTGGTGTTTTTGAATCAAAAATAGGATTAAACTTAGTAAGCTGAATGATACGACTACAATCACCTGTGGTCCCTTCACGATGGATCTACAGGATTGTGGTGTCATCTGTGGAGAGAAAAACTTAGTGACATGCTATTCCATATCAAAACAATGGTTTCAACTTTCTTGGACTGTGCTAAATTAGAGAAAAACCAATACCACTGTCAATGCTACTAGTATTGGCAACATACCATTAGTATCTGAAAAAGTTCTTTATACACATCATTCCCTTTCCCATATATGCATGGGTGGACTCATCACCACTCCTGACAACAGCTCAGGAAGTGAGGCACTGCTCTGTAAAAAAGAAAAACTAGAATTATGATTCCTGTAAGTATATCATAACTCCGTTTTTCCAATGATTAAAAAAAAACTCTAAAAATTCATGCCAGATACTCCCATGTAGAATTTCACTTGACTTTATAGTATCCACTACTTAAAAGGCATACTGAGAACTATCTTGTGCATGTTTAGGTATAAAACAAGAGTTCTCATCGTTTATTAATTTTGGATACTGATGGTTCACTATAGCATGTTGGGTATTAATATTATCAAAAACCCAGAAATGCTGAGACACAATATGGTTTAAAAAAAACAAACTATTGTCAATGGATAGAATCGCTAACTAAAAAGCGTTTCTTATGTCTAAAGTCAGCCTCAGAATGTACCGCAGGTATCAAAACAAAGAGCAGGCAGATGGATGCCAAGAACGAAAGACGCCCAATGCCAAGTGTACGAGAAGCTATTATCACTCGCAACCGCATAGGGTCCGAAGAACCCAAGCATTCGATTTTACAGAGCCACATTGTTTTACTGACCTCTCCGTTGGTCCCCCGGACTGCCTTCTGGGTGTCACGAGCGGTAACCGACTGGAGAGATCATACGCCTTTTATATCCTGCATAATGAGCAAAACTGCAACCGCTGGGTATCATTGACTCTGGGTCAAGTCGCGTGTGTTTGTGTGTCATTAATATAACCTGAATTGAACTACTCTGATACGGCGATTCAAGGGAAATTTAGTTTTCCTAAAACCCTCATCGATATTAGGCCTACTCAGAGACCTAGAGTCTTGGAAAAAGTAGTTTGTTCAAAGATAGATCTCCCTCATGATATTAATTGGTGCAAATAACAAGTCATCGTACTGCCTCCATATGTGTGGTGTTATTAAAAAAGATGGATTCACCACGAATAACAGCGATCAGTTTGGGTAAACCACACCCTTTCGGTCTGATGTGCATCAGTTGATTACAGAGTGGCTACAGAATTAATGGGAACTATAGTCCCAGGGCTAAAACCGAAAAGTGAAACGTCAAACTAACGCTTGTGATAGACTTCTACTAGTGTCAAAAGTTGAAAGCCATAATTCTCATAAGAGATGTTCAGCCTCGTTAGGACTACTGATCCAAATTAATAAAAATTAATAAAAATTCAGTGAGTGCCACTCCTCGATCATATAGAGTTAGTAAACGGGTGGTGGACCATGCTCGTTCCTTAGTGATGTACTGCAAATGATAGTGATACAGTACAATACTAAGTCTATATGAAGAGGGTTGGGTGTTATAATCTCGCTGTTACAGGTATTCATGCGTTAATACCATTCAAATCTCATAGCTAATAAACAGTCAATGAGACCTGTGTGTAATAATAATAGCATTTTCATGTATACACAACAGATTCAGTACGTCTACAGTGTAAAAGAGACCTGCTGTGTTAATGCAACTTAACTACATGTTGTGTCTCACTCTATAACAATGTCATAGTTAAGACTTCCATGTCACTGTGGAGCTTGAAAACCCAACTTTGCTCCTTTCTAAAGAGGAATTTGGATATATCAGCAATGTGGGGAGGAACAAAAGGTTGTTCAAGGACCGTCCAGGTTAAATCATTGGCTTTATGTTGCATATTCAGGAAATGTTTCATCAATCTAGTTTATGTTTTTTACAGCGAATCGTACTTCTGTGTTCCAAAATGCGTTATTTCACCTTCCTGGTCGTTATTCTGACGTAGTTAAGTTGGCATGAACAGGTTATCAAGTAAATAACTTTTTCCTTGTTATAGTTTGTGTGTTTCAATTGCCGCCATGGCCGATCAATGCCTATATCCACCTCTGTGGTATACCTGGTTTGGGGACAAGCAGCACAAGTGCAGCAGGGATAATGTCCTTGGACAGCTCGTATATTCCATAGAGTCTCTTGTTTGTTTGATATCTCAAATCTTGTTCTAGTATGTACCAAACTATCACGTAAATTGGAGCTCCTCTTAAAAGAGAACAGTGGAAGCGGTATTGTTTCTTTTCTCACTTTCAGAATGCGCCAATGTTTATGCACACTCTTCTGGATCTTATTAGACACTGTGCTGAAGGTATTGACACACGTGAGTCTTGTTATCGGTGGTTTAGGTCCTGATGGTTCCAAAAGTGCTTCACGGTTGTTATTCAATGCTCGTTTCTATGACTGACGTATCAGTTTTTTGGGGTAATTCCTCTCATGCAGATTCAGAGACAGAGTGCTTGCATGGTGTTCATAGTTTTCATTTAAGGAACAAATCCTCCGTACATGGAGGAATTGCCCAAATGGTACGTTCTCGCGGAACGACCTGGGGATGAAACTCTTAAATGTTAGCAAAGAATTCCTTGCCATTGGTTTTGTGTAGAGTTCACTCTCCAGGCCTCTGGCAGATGGAAAGACTCAAAGGTCTAGGACAGCCACACAATAGAGGGACTGGATGTTATCAGGAGGGGGCATCCTGACTTGATGAGAGGGGAGTAGCTATCACATGTCACACTTTCACTTCAAAAACATTGCCTCAACCCACACACAGGGAAATTCACCCTAGCCTTTTGTGACTTCAGACCCATTGGCGTGAGGGCAGGAAGACAGGACATTTCGGAACCAGATATGGGGGGAAGTCTAGAAGTTCTTCCTACTTCAAAGTAGCAACAGGTATTAATATTAGACCATCAGATGAACTCTTCTATGCACTCCTGGACCTGTGGATATTGCAGAAGAAGGACTGACTTGCTGGCAGAAGACTACCCTGCTGCCTGAGGCCTGCCCTACTGTCAGGAAATTAAGACTGGAACTGCTGCCTTCATCCCAGGCTGACATCCAAGGGTCAGCTAACTTCGCTGTAACCAAGTTGAGTGACACGAAGCCCCGCAAAGCCTTGCTGCACAGTTGCCAGCCCCATTGTAATCCATGCCAAGTGATGCAATGCCCTCCAAAGCCTCCCCACACAGCTGCCAGCTCACCAGAACCAATGCTGAGCAACACAGGACCCTGCAAAGCCCTACCACACAAATCATCGGAAAGCAACGTCTTGCATGGCCAAACATGATCCTGTGTTCGGGATGCGCTTCATCACAGTTGACCCTTGTGACCTTGGTCTAGTACTTGTATTTATACATCTATTCAGTACTAAAAGTTGATTTCACAATCAATCTATAGGAAGTGAAATAAGACCAGTGTATAGTTTACATCTTTTAGGAATTGTTTAATAATTTGATTGTAGACCCGGCAATCTCTAACTGGCCTATTGATTTCCGGTTTGTGTGTTTTTTATGGTTGCTTGAATGAAAGTGGATTGAATGTGATATGTTTGAAGAGTGATGACATGTTTGAAGTCCTTTCCATTATTTCTTTAGTGTCCATTTTTCATTGTCTGATAAAAATACAATCCGAAATAGCGCAGTAAATTATAAATTGTGCTGACTTTCGAATGGTTTTTTGAATAAACAGCTATTGAATAGCACCTCCAGGTATTGAACTGTTGTTTGTACTTTGGAAAAAGTATCTGCTAAATGAAGATATCAGTATTGGCAATCTCTTCTGTTGTTCACCTTAAAGGTCGGCACTGTGAGGAGGTGGAGATGGGCAGAGTGGAGGTTGCATGAGGGAGTGTAATGGGAGAAGCGTTTGTCAATGAATTTGGGGCTGCGACCGTTTGGGGATTTGTACACCAGGCAGCCAACTTTAAAAGCACAGCGCTGGGGAAGTGCAGTTACCTAAGGAGAGGGGAAGCATGTTTCCACCTGTGTTGTTGAAATATTAGTCTTGCCGCTTGGTTTTGTATCAGTTGAAGTCGCCTAGTGAGGCCGAGTGGGAGTCCCAGGAACGTGGCGTTTGCATAGTCAAGACGAGATAGGACCAGGGCTATCACAACCTGGACTAATGCAGCTTGAGATAGTAGCTTGCTTATCTTCCTTATTTTCCGTAGCGGCAGGAAGCTGGTGGAGATCCCGGTGCCTATGTGCGTTTTGAGGGACAGGTCGTTGCCAATGGTGACCCCAAGGCTATTTACTGAGGGGGTGGGAGTAGGGTGGAGCCTACGTTGTTTGGCCAGTAATGTAGACCCAATTGTCTGTGTGCATCACCCGTCAGTATCAGTTCAGTTTTACTGGGGTTCATCTTTAAATGATTATGATCCATCCATTGGAGAATGAATGTCAGAGACTGACTGAGGAGAGTTGTCAATCTTGAACAGAAGTTGGAGGTCGTCAGCTTAGTTAAAGATGGTCACTCTTCTTTCTTTCAAGGATCTTATTAGTGGGAGGAGGTAGAGGTTGAACTGGCGGGGGGAGAGGGACGAGCCCTGTGGGACCCCACATGTAGTTTTTAGTTTGGGGGCGTTGAAGTGGCCGATGCGGACTGCCTGGATGCGTTTTTTTAGAAAGGATTTTATCCAGCTGAGTGCTGGACCCTGGATGCCTACCTCGTTGACACAGTCGGCCAGGATGTCATGGTCGACCGTGTCAAATGCAGCCGAGAGATCAAGCAGCCCAAGGCCTGGGGCATGCCTGTGTCCGCTTTTTCGCGTAGGGAGTCAAGTACTGCAATGATCACTGTTTCCGTGGAATGCGCTGGCTGAAAGCCGGCTTGACTAGGGTCGAGGAAGCCTGTCTGTTCCAAGAAATTGGACAGGCATCTGGCCATGTGGGCTTCCAGTAATTTGGCCATGTAAGGGAGTAAAGAGATGGGGCGGTAATTTGCTGGTGTTTGGTGATCTGTGCCTGGTTTCTTAAGGAGGGAGGCTACTATGGCTTCCTTGAAGGCATTGGGGACGCAGCCCTGGTCCAAGGAGTGGTATAGGAGGGAAGGGCTGGATCAGGGTAAGCCATGAAGGCCGTTTTCAGTACGTGAGGGGGGCAGTGGTCTAGAGGGGAGCCGGATCTGACCGTAGCTAGTAATTTATTCAGGGTGTCTGTGTAAATGGAGGTGAAGGAATCCATAGAGTGGGCATTCCTGGAGGTGGGTGTGGTGATTCCTTGCGAGGTCTTGGGAGGAATGCTAGATTTGATGGTAGTGATTTTGTCGATAAAGTAGGTATTCAGGGAGCCGCAGAGGGCCTGTGATGGCTTGGGTTTGTGTAGGACTTTATCTGGGTTTGACAGCTCATCTACTATAGTGAAAATGACTTTGGCTTGATTGTTGGAGTTGAGGATTTGTGAGGAGAAGTAGGTTGCCTTTACTGTAGAGATGGTCTTTTTGTATTCCTTCAAGGCCCTTACGTAGGTGGTTTTTCCTTCTAGTGAATAATCCTGTCTCCATTTTCTTTCGGTTTGACGAATGTCATGACAGGTCCTGTAAATGCTTTACATTTTGGCAGATTGCTCCATCAACATGATGAAGCCATACTACAAAGTCCCAACATTTTTTTTTTTCAAAAACATGATCCCAAACCAGGATTATGTTTTGGAATATGATAACAAAAAACAGTGACCCCCTCACAATGGGAGCTTTCTTCCACAGAGTGGTCATTTTGCAGTTTTCACTCCCCTTTACTGCCAGGTTTATAAGAAGCCCATATTTATTTTTTGAATTCTGAAATGTAATTATTTTGGATATGCCACATTGAGTTTGCTTTGTAAGAGTCTTATTGGTGCCTTCATATGCATTGTAATGTATTCCTTGTTATAGTTTATGGGATGTAATTATGGACATACTTTGCTGATCTGTTTATGAATGTATATTGTGAGCAGTTTTAGGTGATACTATGAGTGATGGTTCTACTTGTTTTATTTTACTTTATTCATTTTTCTCTGCTTCTCTTTTTTTCAATTCCTTTTGCCATAATTGTAGCACCTTAGACGTCAGTGCTTTATATAGTGTGCGCCCCCACCCTATTGCATAATCTTTCATATCTAGGCAATGGACTTTTAAACTACTTGGAGTACTTTTTCTGTGTTAAGGATCCTCAATGCCCCAGTTCCTGAATGTGGGCAAGGCCACACTTGTGTCCCGTGACTAGCTTACCTAGCCAAAGTCCGTCGTTATTGTTGAGGCACCAGAAGCATTCAAATATGAAGCGGGATGTTTCTCAGTGTCACATGATCCTTTCTGACACGGAGAATACTGCCATCCCGGTGCGAGCCTTCTAGAAGACGCTGCACCGGAGGGTGTCCGCGCGTAGATTTGATCTCCAGCATCAAACACAAGTAAGTGGTTCACCGCAGTTAATTCTGTGGAATTATTTACAGAGCAAAAGCAGTTTGTGATTTAACCACCATCATTGTTTGCATTTTTTGCTAGGAACTTGATTACCTTTCACCGTGGAGACGAGTTCACATACTTCCCTGCGAAGCCTTTCTAAACCGCGATGGAGTGTGAATCTTAACTCCGCTATGTTTTTCTTTTGGATTTCGATGTAGGTCCAGTTCCTGGAGTGTTTTTCTCCATGTTTTAATTCACATAAGCAAAATAAACAGTTGATGGATGGAATGCTGGACAATGCAAACATTCCCCCCAGTCACAAGGGTCTAGGTTTAATCCATCATTCTTTTTCTCACCACACCACCCCAGTTTGGACCCACCCATATGCAAATCAGTCTTGACCCTGTTCCTTATGGGAACAGTCCAGCCCAGACTGCAAAGCCATGTCGTCCCTGGACTGGAAACAAGCATCCTGGGACTGGTTTCAGGGCATCACCCTTCATCAGCCAGGCTTGCTTGAATCCAGTGGTGTATTGAGCACGGACCCACGTCTGGACACACCCTTTCCACTTAGGGCGAAATATGCAAAAGAAACACTTGATGGATAGAATGCTGGACAATGCACACATTCACCCCCAGTCACAATGATCTGGGTTTAATCCATCATTCTTTTGCTCACCACGCCACCCCAGTGTGGACCCAGCCATATGCAAATCAGCCTTGACCCTTATGGGAACAGTTCAGCCCTAATTGCAAGTCAGGTCCTCCTGTGGAAAATGACTAAAATTAGGTATACATAAGCGGCGTTCATTTATGTTTCCCACCGCCACTGTTGAAAGTAAAGCGAAAATCGTGAAACAGTGGCCACGCCATCCTGTCCCTTTTTAGGCCCCATCATGCACGTATGTGGCAGCCATTTTGTGTGTCATGGCCTCTCTGCCCATTGCCAATAGCCTGCACGTCTCTCCCCCTCACTCCCCGGCCTCGCAAGCATTACCCCGCGCCCGACAGCCCCCGGTCTCTCCTGCTTGGGCCATGAACGCACCTCTAACGCGACCCTGTCTCCGAGCCACATCCCGTGCTGAACCCCCTCGCTCTTTTATCTCATTCAAAGAACAGGCCCATTTGATAACCCCTTCCTCCCTGCCTGATTGTCCAGCCTGATCCCAGGCCATCCCCTAGCCCAACAGATGCAGTTTATTGCCCCCTCCAGTAAGACCTCGCCTCACATCAAAGGAGCGGGGATTAATCAATGCCTCCACACCCTTAGATCCGACCGATCGCCCGCATTCCTGTTCCCAGCGGAATGTCCAGCTGCGCAATAGACATCATGCTGAGATTTGGGTGGGGACCCCTACTGTAGATATGTGTGAGAACGGGCCTGAACCGGGGATTCCAGAGATGCCTTTTTCGTACTTCAAAGCAATACCACTGATGTCATAAATGTAATCAAGCCATAAACTTGTGTATAAGAGGCCAGGCCTCAGAGATGCGGTTAGAGCACCTCGAGAAGATACCCTGTTGTCTGATTTGACGTGTTCTGCTCCGTCGGAATAAACTCCTGTTTCCTGCCTTCTGTCTCCAGCGCCTGCCTCTTTGTTTGGTAAATCTCGAATGGTATGAGAGGCGGCTAACGCCGGGCAAATACTGAAGGGTTCTTGGTCGACATCGGCCCTACCTTTTTAACACTCCCTGGACCGGAAACAAGCATCAAGGGACTGGTTTGAGGGCATCACCCTTCATCAGCCAGGCTAGATTGAATCCAGTGGTGTAGGGAGCACAGGACCCACGTTTGGACATACTCTTCCTACTTAGGGCGACATATGCAAAATAAAGTTGATGGACGGAATGCTGGACAATGCAAACATTCACCCCCAGTTGCAATGATCTGGGTTTCATCCATCATTCTTTTGCTCACCACACCACCCCAGTGTGGACCGAGCCATATGCAAATCAGTCTTGACCTTGTTCTTTATGGGAACAGTCCAGCCAAAATTGCAAAGGCAGGTCCTCACTGGATCAGAAACAAGCATCCTGGGACCGGTTTCAGGGCATCACCCTTCATCAGCCAGGCTAGCTTGAATCCACTGGTGTAGTGATCACGGGACCCAGGTCTGGGCATACCCTTCCCACTTAGGACGACATATGAAAAAGAAACACTTGATGGACTGAATGCTGGACAATGCAAACATTCACCCCCAGTCACAAGGATCTGGGTTTAATCCATCATTCTGTTGCTCACCACACCACCCCAGTGTGGACCCGGAGATATGCAAATCAGTCTTGACCCTGTTGCTTATGTGAACAGTCCAGCACGAACTGCCAAGCCAGGTTCTCCCTGGACCGGGAACAAGCACTGATTTGCTGTGCCCTTTTGGATAAAGTGGACAAGTCTCAATCTAAGCTGCAGTTTAAGCAGCAGAAGTAAAGGCACGCGAACGAGAACACTGAAGCAGAGGTGTCACGGCAGGGGGAGAATGCTTATGATTCTGGTGAAGATCTATGACAAATATTGTCAGCTATGTAGAAGAGCCTCACCACAATTCATGGAAAGATTGATTAATTGTCCTACAGAATGGACCGGATGTCTGAAAGGCTTGACAAGCAGGCCAAGTGCCTAGACATGATGAAGCTTCGGGTGTCTGAGGTGGAGGAAGCCCAAGCAGAAAAAGGCATTGCCCAGAGGCAAATGGAGAAGCTCCTAACAGTACTTCTGGACAAAGCGGAGGATCTGGAGGCCAGGTCGAGGCGTAGCAACATACGCATAGTTGGACTTCCCAAATCCATGGACACAGGCAACATGGAGGTATTTGTGAAACAACTGCTGGTGACTCTACTGGGGCAAGA
Organism: Lissotriton helveticus; assembly: GCF_964261635.1. Lineage (NCBI taxonomy): Eukaryota > Metazoa > Chordata > Amphibia > Caudata > Salamandridae > Lissotriton > Lissotriton helveticus. The sequence continues at coordinate 739,707,498 of NC_136067.1, read as the reverse complement.
CACTTTCTCCGCAATGTTTATAGTGGAGCGTGCACACCGCTCTCTGGGGCCCAAATCACCTCATGGAGCCTGCCTAGACCCTAGATGTGTAGCTCATGCCAATATTAAGATGCGCCTGTCTCATTTCATTGCACTTATATATCTTTCAGGTAGCAAGCTATGGATTATATTGATTCACCATGGTTCTCAAGGGCTGAGTTTCCCTCTGGAGGCCATATATCATAGATGGGCAGCGAGGATACTCTTCCCACTTAGGGCGACATATGCAAAATAAAGTTGATGGACGGAATGCTAGACAATGCAAACATTCACCCCCATTTGCAAGGATCTGGGTTTCATCCATCATTCTTTTGCTCACCACACCACCCCAGTTTGCACCCAGCCATATGCAAATCAGTCTTGACCCTGTTCTTTATGGGAACAGTCCAGCCAAAATTGCAAAGGCAGGTCGTCACTGGATCAGAAACAAGCATCCTGGGACCGGTTTCAGGGCATCACCCATCATCAGCCAGGCTAGCTTGAATCCACTGGTGTAGTGATCACGGGACCCAGGTCTGGGCATACCCTTCCCACTTAGGACGATATATGCAAAAGAAACACTTGATGGACTGAATGCTGGACAATGCAAACATTCACCCCCAGTCACAAGGATCTGGGTTTAATCCATCATTCTTTTGCTCACCACACCACCCCAGTGTGGACCCAGAGATATCCAAATCAGTCTTGACCCTGTTGCTTATGTGAACAGTCCAGCACGAACTGCCAAGCCAGGTTCTCCCTGGACCGGGAACTAGCACTGATTTGCTGTGTCCTTTTGGATTAAGTGGAAAAGTCTCAATCTAAGCTGCAGTTTGAGCAGCAGAAGTAAAGGCACGCGAACGAGAACACTGAAGCAGAGGCGTCACGGCAGGGGGAGAATGCTTATGATTCTGGTGGAGATCTATGACAAATATTGTCAGCTATGTAGAAGAGCCTCACCACAATTCATGGAAAGATTGATTAATTGTCCTACAGAATGCACCGGATGTCTGAAAGGCTTGACAAGCAGGCCAAGCGCCTAGACATGATGAAGCTTCGGGTGTCTGAGGTGGAGGAAGCCCAAGCAGAAACAGGCATTGCCCAGAGGCAAATGGAGAAGCTCCTAACAGTACTTCTGGACAAAGCGGAGGATCTGGAGGGCAGGTCGAGGCGTAGCAACATACGCATAGTTGGACTTCCCAAATCCATGGACACAGGCAACATGGAGGTATTTGTGAAACAACTGCTGGTGACTCTACTGGGGCAAGACACTTTCTCCGCAATGTTTATAGTGGAGCATGCACACCGCTCTCTGGGGCCCAAATCACCTCATGGAACCTGCCTAGACCCTAGATGTGTAGCTCATGCCAATATTAAGATGCGCCTGTCTCATTTCATTGCACTTATATATCTTTCAGGTAGCAAGCTATGGATTATATTGATTCACCATGGTTCTCAAGGGCCAAATTTCCCTCTGGAGGCCATATATCATAGATGGGCAGCGAGGATGCTCTGGTAAATTGAGCGTGTTTGCCAGTAAAATCCACCCTGGTGTGTGACTCACTATATGGCAAACTACCAGACATATTATTTGATTCTTAATCATATTAGTTGAAGCACTAGTCAGTCACGTGGGGCAGGTTTGTGTATCGTTTACGCCTAGTTGGAGTTTAGAGCACGAATTACAATGGGAAGGCTTGTATTTTTAACCTGGAATGTTAGGGGCCTGAATGGTTTTCGGAAGCTGCGCAAAATAGATGGATATCTTAAGAGACGCGAAGTGGATGTGGATGTGGCGTTGCTTGAAGAAAAAGAGAACTTGGAGACAAAGACAGGCAAGAGAACCAAGGGGAAGAAAACATATAACACAGTAACCTTGTGATAAAAAATTTCTTCACATGGATTCAGCCCAATTGAGATCAGGACACTTCAGAAAGGGACCTCGTTTGTCCCGACATGTCAAACCAACAGTTTAGAAATGGAGATCAGTTTGTTTAAATAGATGCACAACTTACGCTTGAGAAACTTATTCGAGAACATAGTTGAGGAGCATGACTTATTTAAAGGCCTAAAAATAAAAAGTACCTACATGGACCCTGTCAGCCACAAGGGCTTAGGCACTTTTGAGAGTTTAGTGAAACATGATATCCAAAAATGTAATTTTCAAAAGAAATTGAAGCATCCAAATTTAACCAACAAAGAATTTGGGATTTTGAAATAATAGCAGAGAATCCAATTGTCACTTGTCGAAAGGTGGATAAGGGAGGATCATTGGTAGTGATGGACTCGAGTCTTTATGAAGAACAAATCAAGGCTCATGTGTCAGACACTGAAACATATGCCAGACTAGATCATAATCCCACTGAACAATTTTTGAATGTGCTGAAGTGCATGCTGGAAAGGGCAGTCAACAATGGTATCATCACAGCGAAGGTGAGCAGATTTCTCATTCAAAGCAGTCCAAAGAGCCCACACATGTACATGTTGCCCATGGTGCATAATTGCTTACACAACCCGCCATTTAGACCCATAGTCTACCAGAGGAAGCCTCTATGAACCAGCGGGGAAGTTTCTTGACAAACATCTTCAACCATTTGTTTTGAAAATGAGCACATACATAAGGGACACCACGAGTTCCTTTCTAAAAATCAATCAGATTTCGTTCACTGAGGATGACCAAATATTATGATGTACTATTGACGTGAAATCGTTGTATACATCAATTCCCATACCTTGGGGATGAAAGCTATTGAACATGTGCTTGTCAACTCTAATCTGGACAAAGATCTACAAATGTTTCTCATGGAACTGTTACACTTTTCATTGTACCACAGTTACTTTAAATAGACAATCAATGGTCTTTACAGCTTACAGGAACTTCCATGGGCAATTGTGCTGCTCCGGAGTATGCAAATTTGTTTATGAGTAAATTTGAGGAAGACAACATTCTGGGCACTGTAACTTGGAAAACGCATGCCATTTTGTTTCTGAGATATATCGATGACATTTTCAGTCTGTGGAGGGGATCCAGAAAAGTTCTCAACGCAGCTTTATCTGTATTGAACCAAATAAACAACAGAATACAATTCACTTACGACATTGATGAGAACACGATTACTTTCCTGGATGTACAAGTTAGCAAAGTATATAACAAATTAGAAACCAACATCTTTAGAAAAGCAACTGGTAGGAATAACATGCTCCTCTACAACAGCTTTCATCAGAAGTCATTCAAAACCATTTGCCATAATCTCAATTATTTCGAGTGAAACGGATAGTATTTAATCCGGATGCATCAAATTAGCAGATAGAGATGATCCTTAAAAGATTTGACAAACGAGGATATCCCAGAAAGGTTTTGGAACAAGCGAAAACATGTAGTGTGAACATAACCAGGAATGAACTACTTGTAAAAATTAAAAAAGTAGAACACAAACGAATGGTAGTAGTGTCTACACTTTCTATGATGATTGACCATTTTAAGAAATCTATCACACAACATTGGTCTATATTAGCAATGGAACACAATTTCAAAGGCATCTTTGCAGAGACACCCATCTTCGCATATCAAAGAGGGAGGAACATTAAAGAAATGCTCACTCAGACAAAGTGTGACTTCCAGAAAACAGTACACAAAGAGACGATCTCCTGCTATAACTATAACAATTGTAAATACATTAATAAAGGTACTTGGATCACACATCCGATAAAAGGAACCAAATCAACCTTAGGGTTTCCGGCGAATTGTGACACAAAAAATGTCATATATCTTTTGAAGTGCCCATGTGGGCTAGTATACGTTGGCAAAACCGAAAGAGAGATCAAAAAAAGAGTCAATGAACACAAAAGCAGCATTCGCACCATAAACATGAAGTCAGTTGTAGCTAGCCATTTAGTAGGAAATAGCCAGAATGTTAGTCAATTGAAATTTTTGTTTTTGGAAATCATTGAGAAAAAAGAAGGCAAAAACAATAACAACAGCCTGCCCCAGAGGGAATGTATTGGGATTAAACACCTTCATGCTTTAAAACCTAATGGGCTTAATCAAACTAAATACACATCCCCTGGCAACCATATGTAAGGGCTATGTAACAGTCTCTCTAGTAAGATGAAGTGCTTCAAAAGGGTGAAAAGTGGTAGGCACTGCACAATTCCACAAATCATTTCTCCCTGAGCACTAACTGTAAATTTGATTCCAATATATTTTATAGTAAGTTAAACAGTCAAAATATTCCAAATAGAGAAAACTCGTTGCTTACAAACAGTCTTGTGCAACTTCGCGTACTGCCAAGTTACATGAGACTGTTTGTAAGCGACAAACACGTTGCGTCTGGTCACGTACTCGTGACTGACGATATACTGGAGTTTTCAGGACCGAAGAGGATAATATAATTTCATATAGCGGGCAATTGGTATCATAAGTTCTCTAAACGTATGACCTACACATGTAATAGGATAGTGGTTAATGTGGATATAATCTCGGGATTCTTATGAACCGAGTACTTTAGGATTATTGCCGACAAGCCCTGATGAAGTCATTTATGCACTGATTAGTGCACGACGAAACACGTGTTGGCTGCGTTATTGTACAGTGGATGAATCTTGCTTAATTTTCTGGATTTCTTTGGCAATTATCTCAAAATACATTGGAAGGACGTATTATTGGAACATTTTCAAGAGAACTTATTGGATATTTCTACAATCATGACAAAATAAAAACCTACAACTGCAATTTGAAGAAGAACACTATTGAATTTAGTTATCAGCACAATATTGTTTGTTATACAGATTGCTGTATAGCTGTGTCTATTTGGAATACTTTGACTGTTTAACTTACTATAAAATATATTGGAATTAAATTTACAGTTAGTGCTCAGGGAGAAAAGATTTGTGGACTAATGGGCTTAATAACAGGATAGAACTTTTATGTTACCTATAATGTGGCTTGCAGGACTCGTTGATGGACCTCTGTTTGCAATTTTGTATTTTCAAATTTTCCTTTGTAATTTGGTGACACTGTACATTCTTATTTTATTTATGATTTTGCATCTCTTCCTTCATTGGCAACTCGATTGTTCATATTACCTACTTATGTGGGTTTAATGCTGGATTGACATCCGTTCATATACTAGAGTTGCAGTACTGAGGTATTCTATTATGGTAGGAACTCATGTCCCTAGTGTTGTTTGATTCCTGACACTCTCTAAGATGGCCCACGCTTTGAGCGTCTTGAGCCCATGAATAATGCTGCTAGGATAGTTTGTTTTCACTGATTCCAGCGTTTGTATAACATGAGTAATTGACATCCGTTTATATACTAGAGTTGCAGTACTGAGGTATTCTTTCTTTATGGTTGTAGGAACTAATTCCCCCAGTGTTGTTATATTTCCTTGGTGTTAATTCTGACACAGTCCAAAATGGCCCCGCTTGGAGCGACTTGAGTCTATATGCCAAGCAACAAGAATAGTCAGTTTTCGCAGTTTTAAGCATTTGTTTAACGTGCGGAATTCACCCGGTCACATTTGAAACACCACACTGTTCGGAAGCTCTGGGAGAGTTACTGATCCCCGTAAGTAGGGCACTGTGAGGGACGTGGATAGTTTGATCTACGCATTGTGTTAGACATTTGCGACTGGTCTGTGCAAACCTTTAGGTGTTATCAGTGGCTACTCATGAAAGCACACGTTGAGAAGGAACAGGGGTTGCTTAGTAACACGCGCCAGTTAACTCATTTGATTATGCATTATATTTTTACGCGCACAATTCAGAATAAGGGGCACTCCCGGATGTTTAAGGAGAGATGTTCACAATTCGCCGGCATGACGAGTCTGCATGAAATATGTACGTTGGCCATTCACTATGAGGGGCACACCTGACCATATATTTTCACCCGTTTGAAGTAATGATGTTCACAAGTTGCCTGCATGTTTTAGCTCAGGCTGAAAGGTATCTTGGGGTACGAGCATGATTATGAGCCTACACTTGAGCAACCCAAGGATTGGCTTTGATAATTAGCTGCATGTTCTTTTCATGTTTGGTGGTATATGACTGTATAATCATTTGTTGTTCACTCTATTGACATACATTAGGATGCTAAGCTAGCTTTATGATGATTTACCCTTGTTATGGATGAATAGGCATGTTCACTGCATGGATTTTTGACCTTGAGGTCATGATCCTTTCATTTATGTTTTCAGACACCAGTTTTATCTTGTTGGTTATAAGCATGTCACCTCGTTAGACCTATTTTATTAGTCACTGCACCCGTGGGTGTTGGTTGACCATGGATTGTATGATAGGACGGTTTTCTCAAGTTATGTTATATGTATTTTTCTAGAACTATCCCCTGATGAAGGGTTCTTTGCCCAAAATTCCTCAGGATGGAGGAAGGGATTGATGATTGTATCTAGCAGTGCGGTCTGACATTTATATCACTGTTAAAACCAAGTGATGTGATGAATTCAATCTGAAGATGGCAGAAAACTACTAAATATCGCCTAACCACAAAAAAATTATTTGTTTTAATTTATGTTGAAAATTTGAGCATAGAACAACCCCAGGACGATGGGACCCATGTAGCGCTAGGGGGTACGGACCATACCAGGGGACATTACATTTGGTTGCTTCAGGAGACTCATTTATCCCTGAATAGTAATATGCTGTCCTGGAGGAGACTCCTTGGTGATTTCCAAGCTGCTGGGTTCAGCTCACACACCAGGGGAGTGCTCACCTGGGTTAACTTCAAATCAGGAATTTCACTGGAGGCACGGGATCTTGACCCCAATGGTAGATACGCTATAGCTAGGTGCTTTGGTGAAGGATTACATTTATTTGTGGTTAAGATTTACGGCCCCAACTATGATGATCCACAGTTTTACGATTCACTTTTCACACGACTACGGAAGGATTCAACATTGTCACAAATATGGGAGGGTGATCTCAATTATGTTTTGGACCCACAGCTGAATCGCTCCGGGGGTCTGTCCCAGTATCCCTCAGCAGCGGCCAGAACCATATGTGCTATTGCCACACAGTTGGATGCAGTGGATGTCTGGCAAGCCCAGTCTCCAGGGGCAGGGGATTCACACATTAATCAGCCCCACATAATACACATACTAGAATTGATTACTGGCTGGTTTTTGGGACCTTGTTTCCCTGTGTGCGCGCCTGCTCCTTATTGCATGCTTGTTCTCTGACCACTTCCCTGTATTGCTTGATGTGGATGCCGCCCTTGGAAGAGCCGCGCCCTTTACATGGAGGTTCCCACTGTATTCTCTCCTAGGCGCTTCTTTGAAGGCAGATTTGGAAACAGCCATAAAAGAAATATTTGACATCAATGTTGGCTCGGTTGAGCATTTTTCACAGTGTGGGAAACATTCAAAGTGTACATTAGAGGGGTTGCCATATGCAAGCATTCAGGGGCCCTCAGCTCAATCAGAAACAGATTGTCGTCGCTTGAGAGTCAATTAGGTAGGTTGGAACAAGAAGCTCTTGATGGGGAGGATGCCAAAACCTCTGAGGCACTGAAGAAAGCATTGGAGGAGTACCATGAGGTTGCGGATAGCGAACGAAAACATATGGGCAAATACGCCATAGCCAAAACCTATGGGGGGGAGAAACTGGGCTTTGTGCTTGCGGCACAAGCATGTAGCAGAAGAGAGTCTGGCCTAGTTACTGAGCTGCCAATCTGCTGAGTGACCCAAAAGTGATAGCCAACAGGTTTGACAGTTATTATTCAAATCTGTGTAGCTCCAAAGTGATGACAGATGAAACCCCGATTCGGGACAACTAGGGACATATAAAACGTCCACGGCTTACAAACAGAAACAAGGAGTATCTCATGAGACCGCTAGACTCTTCTGAAGTACTGGCTGCACTCAAAACTATACAAGATGGGAGCACCCCTGGGCAAGATGGGCTCACAGCATGCTTTAATAAAACTTATAGAGACCAGTTGATCCTGCAACTGTGCACATTTTTTAAGGAGATGGGGAAACAGGAGTGATGCCCCAATTGATGAGGGAGGCTTTAATAGTTACTTTATTGAAGGCGGGGAAGCCCCCAATTGAATGTAAATCCTATAGACCCCTATCTCTTCTGAATGTAGATACTAACATTTCCGCTAGAGTCCTAGCAAATAGGCTAGCTCCATTGACCCCGATCTTAGTGGGACCAGAGCAGGCGAGATTTGCTCCGGGACGCAACTTATCATATAACTTCAGAACTGTGTTTGGCACCATTCAGCATGTAAAGCCTGAGATTAAGGTAGCAGCGGGTTTTTTAGACACAGAGAAAGCATTTGAATTGGTTTAATGGGCCTTTATGAAGCAGGTATTTTGTTGAATAGGAGTGGGTGAGGTGTTTGTTAAGCTGGTGTTAGTACTCTATAATAAAGGTACGAATTGGTGACGCAGTCACAGCACGTATTACAATATCGAGGGGTACGCTTTGAGGGAATACCGCGGGCACAGAGTGATCCGCTTCTCAAAAGTACAATCTTATAGTGTCGTCCTACGCGGATGATATGTTGCTATATGTATGAGATCCAGGGTCTAATCTAACACCGTTAATTAATGAAGTGATCAAATTTGGAGGGGTCTCCGGTTTAAGAATCAATTGGACTAAATCAATTGTATTCCCTGTGACACCAACCATGACATCAGTAACACTGGACTTCCCTCTACAGCGGTCTTCAGAACCAGTGCACTACTTGGGGATGCAGGTCCATACAAATTCAGAGTTGGTGCTCAGTGAGAATTATGGCAAAGCTATCGCAAGACTTAAGGAAGATATGGACCGCTGGATCTGCCTGCCTTTGTCCTTAATAGGTCGTATCTCATTGATAAAGATGGTTGTCTTGCCCAGATTTTTGTTTCTCTCCTTGAATATCCTCATGGTTTGCCCGAAACACCCTTTCCACACTATACGTTCTTTAATGGTAAAATTGGCTTGGGCGGGTAAACACCCATGGGTCAAATGGGACATTCTAACACTTCCCTGCTCTATGGGGGCTTTGGTGCTCTGGATATAGAGTTATACTACAAAGTGGCTCAGTGTTCACATGCACATTATTGGATACATGGCCTGCAAAATCTTCCTCATCTGCAGATTGAACCGGTGGCAGTCTACCCCAACCCTCTCCCTCAGATACTGTTTTGGAACCCTATTAGATGAAACGGTGTACTAGACTGGTATGACTTGTTAAAAAGACAAGCTGGCACACTTTTATACTACCCCCAATCACCATTGGAATGGGGCCAATGGCTGCCAATGAGTGCAGATAGAGAGGTGGTGCAGGCTTTATGATTACTCAACATCTCTGCCAGGGGAGTTTTATTCTCTGAGGGCAAGGCCCGTACGTGGGCTGAGGTAGCGAATGTTGAGTGCAGATAGAGAGATGGTGCAGGCTTTATGATCACTCAACATCTCTGCCATGGGCAATTTATTCTCTGAGGGCAAGGCCCGTACGTGGGCTGAGGTAGCAAATGGGGGTCTGGATTTCACCCCTCTTTCGCAGTTCCATTTTTATAGGACCAGGCATGCACTGCGTGCTCTGCTTGGCGTTGACCTTCAGGAACCTCCTGATTTGCTTTCCCTTTTTTTTCCTCTTGTGGTCTAAATCCCATAATAAGATAGTACCATATATGACATGTCGCAAGACTTCAGGAGAACACAGTATATCAAAGCCAGGTTGGAGTGGCAAGTTTATCTTGGAGTAACAATTGATGACGTACAGTAGAGGTGTTGCTGCGAGGTCTCTCAGAAGGTTTCTCTAAATGGAAGGCACAGACTCAAACATTTCAAGTTCCTCAACAGACTGTATTATACTCCAGAGAGACTGCGCCGATATGGTCTGAGAGACACAGCTCGCTGCGATCGATGATGGGAGGATGGGGCGGGATTCCTACTTGTTGCCTGGCTCTGCCTGCGAAACTCTGATTTTTTTAGTCAAATCTTCCATGTGTTAATTGATAATACAGGGCTTTTACTTACTCCAAATCCTCTGCTGGCTTACAAGGGGACACTCCAGAAGAATGTCAGAAAGTAGGTGGCGATGGGGCTGCTCCTTGCTAAACTCAGATTAGCAATTTTATGGGCACGTGGGCCTGTTCCAACAATAACAGAATGGTAAAAAGATATGCTATATGGCAACACGCTGTCAGAGTTGTATAATGAACTACTACTCCCACAGAGTTTCTGGGTATTGTATATATAAACAATGGGGCAGATTTATGAGGCCCTTGTGCCTCCTTGCGCCGCAATTGCGTCACTTAATTTGACGCAACGGCGGCGCAAACAATGCGCCCTATTTACAATGTGACGCATCTAGGAGATGCGTCACGTTGGAAAGCCCTGCGCCTTAAGGAGGCGTTCCTGCGCAGGGGGGGGGCGTTCCTGCGCAGGAACGCCTCCTGAAAGTGGCTGAGTGAAATCTATGAGATTTCACTCAGTCACTTTCTACGTCAATTCCTTACGCCTGCTTGAAGCAGGCGTAATGGTGACGCACCATGCATTGTAGGGGGGGCCCCTGTGCATTGCAGGAGTCATGTCGCACTTACGACATGAATCCAGCAATGCGCCGCCCGTACGCCGGAAGATGCGTCACGCATCTTCCCTGCCTTGCACCATGGGTGGCGGAGCTGTGGCGCACTGTGGCGCACATTAACTGGCGCATCCCTGGGGATGCGCCAGTTAACATAAATCTGCCCCAATATCTTTTTGGGAAGGAGTCAGGGGATCCGGAAGGTGATTGTCAGGATTGAACATGTATGGATTGCTTTGTAATGTCCCATAGCTTATGTCAGATTGTGCTAAGGGGGAGGTTGGATATTCCTGTGGCAAACCAAATATTATATGGATAATGTTTTTGACTGGATGTTCGATATTGAGTATCAATTTTGCTTCTACTCCTCTGAATAGGGATGCTTATCAAATACGTTATCTGCGTTGAGTCTTAGCACTTTTTCTCTCACACAGCATCGTGCACTGTTAGTATGGAGAAGCGTGGCTCAGTGGTTAGAGGCGGCAGACCCGGAAGCTGAGATCGACCGTGGACCAGGGTTCGATTCCCCGCCTCGGCGGGTCTAGGGCTCAAAAATTCCACGGACTCGACAATTCTCGCTCCGGTGCCTACTCGAATCACGGGGTCACACTCTGCAACTCTGGGCAATAGCTTGCTTAATCTCCACTACGGCCCCTCGCGGCGGGATGCCTGGCTTTCACCTTGTGGACACCCTGCCGGGGTTTCTCACAGGGGAATACCAGGACGGGTTCCCAAAGCAAGCGCCAGGATGCCCTTTGGGTGACAGGTTTGCGCTATATAAGTACACCTACATTTAGTATGGAATGACTTATTGTGAAATGTTTAAATACGTTTTTTTGTTTGTTTTTTTGTGAAGAAATGCATGAGACAGTGAGTGCATAATTTCACTGGCAGAAAATAATAAAACCCCAGAATAGATGATATCACTCCATATTATTCCATTACGCGCAAACATATTTCCAGTAAATATCTAGTTTTTGCTTGTGTATTCCAGGTTGTCTCTAATACTATGATGTTGATTGCACCTGGTGAACTGTCAGGAGTGGTACTCATTAAGGCCAGAGATGCACAGTTTTGAGAGGTGCTGCTCAAGCATTCCTAGGGATTTTATGATGTCCGAAGCTGCCAAGCATGTTTTTATTGCTGGTCAATACAGATAAACCACATCTACTAACTCACCACTGCAAATAGAATGTAAGCCAGCAAGCAGATGGTAGCATACGATATGGTATCAGAACCAAACTATAATTTGACCTTAATATCATGGTCAAAATGTTATGAGTGAATACACATGTATGGGCCTAATACTAATTCCATCGGTCCTCATTATTTCTCTGCAGCACACCAGTTCCCTCTTGAGGTATTGCATTATTATTGTTATTTTTTTTTTATTTCTGAGGGAATAAACAACAAATACAAATAACACAGATATAAGCACATGGCAGTGTAATCATCAACTCTGCTTAGCTATATGAAAAAAGAAATTTGCAAATATATAGACAGATTACAGTCTTAGAATTACTACTGCAATACGCAAAGATCTCAAATCAAATCAGAAGACAAAAAAAAGTTACAAAAAACCACACTGGAGCAGAAGACAATAAAGAAGTGAGTGTGACCCAAGGACCAGTAAGACAGCGTTAGGGCCTATTTACCTCCTTTTTCCTCCATGACCCACCATATACGTACACATTTTTTCATAGAGGGGATTCCTCTGGTCTTAGCTAGGGCCAGCTCTCTTTCATATAGTTCTCTCATAGCAACCCACTGCTCTAATGTTCTTGGAGGTGTTGTAGATATCCATACAAGAGCAATGCAGTAACTATAATGATGGAAAAAAAGAGATCTTATACCCAGATCTGGTGTTGGCTTATAACTGAGCATGATTTCCTATTCTGACAGTTGAAGTGCAAAACCAAAATGGCTTGTAGTTATCTGACCCACCTCTTTCCAAAATTGATATGTAAGCTATCTACAGCAGCCATCCTGCATTTTGGACATATGCCCTTATCTCCTATATATTTTTCCTTGTTCCAAGGTCCAGTTAGTTATTCGGTGAGGTGTATGATATAGCAAACATATGGTTCGAAATTGTTGCAGTTTAAGATTAATAGTATGTACTGCCTCATCCAAAGTTCCTAGTGCATCAATGATATCTGAGGGGATAATATACTTTGTTTACAATTTGCTCCATTTAGATGCTGAATTTGTGATGTTGTGGATTCTATATTGACAGAATATCTGTTATACACTACTAATTGATGGCTTATGGGAAGCAGATTGTAAGCATTCCATCAAGTCAGAATGCTTGAGTGCTCTGATTCCCTTCCGCACTCAAAAGAAATCTCTAATCTGTAGATATTTAAAAAACATCCGTTGAGGGAGGTCATAAAAAGTCTGTAGATCTTTAAATGCTCGAAATCCATTTGAGTCATATAAGTGCCCTAGCTGATTAATTTCATTATCTTCCCATAATCTAGCTGCCCGGTCATGAAATATTTCTGGAAGTGCAAGGTTTCCCCATAAAGGGAAGCTAGTATGAATAAGAGGAAGGGAACATTTAGAAGGTATTTCCCACCATATCTAGGGCTGTCTTAAAACGTACTATTTTGAAATAATTTGGGTAATTTGTGCTATACAAAAAAAATCTACTATCAGGTCCTAGTGCAAAAGTGCAGCAGTAATCTGGACTGCTCATAGAGAGCAGGCCCCGTAAGCGTCCCGCAAAAGAAGTCCACTATTATAATTTAAAATCAGGGAGCTGAAGTCTCCTAGTTTATAGGGGAATTTAATATATTTTATTGCCCGATGTGGTTGCCTATACACCCAGATAAAACTACTGATTGCCCCTTCCAATTTCTTTAAAAAATAGTTCGGGATCCGTATTGGTATTGCTCGACATAAATACAAAAATGTAGGCAGATTATTCATTTTGACAATGTTACATCTCCCTATAATACCAATACGCGGTTTGTGCCAATTCTTCATGTTTTTGATGGTTGCTTGAAGCAGAGGGTCACAGTTAAGTGTTACGACATGTTCTGTCTTTGAAGATATCTGAACCCTTAGATAAGTAACTACTGAACAGGTCCTGAGATTGCCACATTGGGTTGATAATTGAGAATTGAGAATGAACTGCGTCTTGCTTATGTTCAGCTTGCAGCCTGAAAAAGCGCCAAACTTATTAGTCACATTTTGAATAATGTCTATTGCAGTTGCTGGGGTCCGCAGAGAAAACTGCTATGTCATCGGCATAGGCCATTACTTTTAATATGCTGAACCTTGATTGGACCGGAAGTATTTGTATATTTAAAAGTAATGATCATATGAATGGTTCAATATATAAGGCGAAGAGACGAGGGGGCAACGCTGATGGGTGTCCCGATAAATCCGAAAGAAGCAGACTGCGATTGTAAGCATATCAACTTTGCTCTTGGTTGATTATATAGAGCTTGTACCCATTTGCAGAAGTGCCATGCAAGACGAACCCAACAAGTATGGCCCAAAGGTATTTGCGGGCAACTCGGTCAAGCAGTACCATTCCCATTTCTAGCCCTATCTTTTTTGCTACATAAAAGGCCACTATAGCAGAATTAACGTGATCTGTAGTATCCCTGCCTTATATGAACCCATGTTGCTGACTTGACACAAGCTCAGACATTAAAGGTGCCAATCGAGTTGCCAAACTTTTAGAGAAGATTTTGGCATCTGCATTTATGAGAGATATAGGGCAGTAAGACCCACACTCCTCTGGTGGTTTGTTCTTTTTTCAAAAGAAGACAATGTTTGTCATGTCCCACGAATCAGGCAATTCCCCGCTGGTACCTATGTGTTGTATAACCTTCCTCATTGGCGAGGCCATGCAGTCTTTGAAAGTTTTATAAAATTCAACAGGTATTGATCGCATCATCCCCTGCCGATTTTCCAGAAGGTAAAGTGGTCAGTGCCTCTTGAATCTCATCATCCATAATCTCTTGATGAAGAGAGTTCGCCTGCTCCATATTAAGCCTTGGGAGTTGACACCTCTCTATATACTCTGTGTATTTTTCAGCATCAAAAGTATCAGATTGACTCTATAATTTTTGATAGAACTGGGCAAACCTTTCAACTATTTGCTGAGGTTGTGTATATAATACTCATTTTTCCCCTTTAATAGCCTCTATCTGACTTTTGCATTTTTTATCGGTAAGTTGATGTGCTGAACTTTTCCCGACCTGTTCCCCATATTCATATTGCAAGGAATGATGTTTGTTATATCTAGCCGCAATCCTTTTCTTTAGCACCCTTCCCAAGTTGGAGCGTTTTTCAATCAAAGAGAGGTATGTTTGTGTTTGTGTCTGCGTTTGCATGTGGCCCCTCTGCTTAGCCTCTTCAGCATGTATATTTTCGAGCTGTAAAATTATATGACAAACTGCCCTAAGAGCACTGTCCACACTTTTATTTTGTCAAAACATTTATTGTTGAGTAATGCCCCTTATATAAGACTTCAGTGTGTCCCAAACTATAATGGGGGAGGCAGAGCCTTCATTTTCTTGGAGAAAATCTCTAACCTTTCCTTTAATTAGTGAGATATATTCCACATCTGTCAGCAGATATCTCGGAAACGAAAATAGCTGTGTTTGCTTATTGGCTACAGCTAGATTAAATGGAAACAAAATAGGATTGTGCTAAAAAGTATTTTTAGGGCATACCTCCATATTTGCTAAATCTAGAATCTTATTATTGGTAAAAACCATATCAATCCTGGAATAATGCTTACGAGGGGCACTATAATACGTATACCCTGGTTCTGTTGGGAATAATATCCGCCATGCATCCCTAAGAGAATGCAAATGAGCTATCTCCAAAATTGAGGCCCTTACTTTTCCCCTCCTAACTGAAGCACGCCAATTAGAGGAGTCACTAGTAGGATCCATAGTACTGTTGAAGTTGCCTATAACTACTAACTCCTGTTGCCAGTCCCATTGCACGAAAGTTAAAGTATCTTAAAATTCAGTCATCAATATTATGCCTGTTGATAGTGCATAGCATGTATTTTATATCCTGAATTAGGACCTGCATGATTGCCCATCTCCCCCGTTGGTCATGAGAAGCTTTAAGGAGATTGCAGTAGAATGACTTATCAATCAAAACAGCAACCCTCTAATAGATACGGTCTGAGATGTACAAGTGTTTACTTTGTAACCTAGCTTTTTAACCCGTTGCCCGCAGCGCGAATTCTGCAGCGGTGCGGGCATTTTAATCAGTGGGCGGGGTTCGGACGGCGGCCATCCTCTGCACATGTCCACAGTTACGTGGGACGGTCGGGGGCCGTCCCCAGCACCTAACGGGTTAGGCAGATGTCTGTCGTTTTGTGCCAAATGAGTCTCGATTAGAGCCATTATTTGGGGCTTATAGATTCTCAACTCCTCCGGACCAACCACCTCTTCCTGGCAGCATTTAGGCCAGCAACATTCCATCACATACATTTAACTATCCCCATCGTGGATTAAGCAAAGATTCTCCATGAACAATCTGTCTATATCCTTTGCCCACTTTTGCATCTGAATGGCCAAGTAAAATTAGTCTTCCAAATCTATTTGACTTCAGGTCGGAAGACATTCTTCGTGTGTCATGCAAGATGCCCTTCCACCTCCCACCCCTCCTCCCCATGTCCTGAGATAGGAATCATAACCTTCCAAGCTCTCGATGAGATGACAGCAAAAGGAGAACACAGGACCCCTGGCTGCCCCGCTGCGACATCTACACCAACCTTGTCATGAGAAAAAGAAAAGCAAAAAAAGAATGAAAAGAAAGACCTATGTAAGAAGATTATGAATGATAATATAAAGCAAGAAAAAAAAGGGGAGAAGCAGGCTGGCAGAAATACATAAGCAGGTGTCCCTTCATTCTAATTTTAGTCAGACTTGCTTGATTTCTCCTGACATCCCAAAAGATTGTAGGAGACATTTATCAATAAGATGGCTTTAGAAGCAGAAGTCAACATTAGCTACTTAGTCTAAATAGTAGCTTTTCTCAAGATTTTTTTGCTGGGGGTTCCCAGGAGTTAAGGGCTTTCTGAGCCTTATCAGATGTATGAAAAATCCAGGTGCAGTCCTCCCTAATAGCTTTAAGATGTTCTGGTTCCTGGAAGAACACTTGTTCCCGGGCCGACTTCATTGGGTTGATCAGCTGGTGCATTTCCCAGCGTCTTTCCATTGTGTCCTTACAAAAATATGATCTCACAAAAAAGGTCAAGGAATCAGTCATGATAGGGACCACTGGGCAAGCTCTATAGAAGGCAGCCTGTCCCAGCAAAACCATGTCAAAATAAATAGGTATTGGGTGACCTAGTTCTAGGACACCCCCGCGCCGCACGGCCACCAGCTGCTGCGTGTGCCTACCCTGCCTGACTGCCTCGCTGCCGCCGCGTGACCACGCCCCCTGCCTTCGAGCGGCGTGGTCCGTGCTCGCCTGACCGGCCCCTGTTGTCTTTGCCGTTTTTAATTGTTTTTTGTCGTTCTGCATTGCCTGTTTCTTTTTCTAGTTTATTGTATTTTCCTTTCTGCATTGCCTAGCTGCCCTTCGTCCTCCCTCCCCGCTTCCCGCCACCGCCGCTAACCCCGCCTCTTTTGCCTTCTGTACCCTCCCCGCTCCCGCCTCCCAGCTGCTCCGCCCCCCCGCGCACTCCGTGCTCGCCTGACCGGCCCCTGTTGTCTTTGCCGTTTTGAATTGTTTTTTGTCGTTCTGTATTGCCTGTTTCTTTTTCTAGTTTATTGTATTTTCCTTTCTGCATTGCCTAGCTGCCCTTCGTCCTCCCTCCCCGCTTCCCGCCACCGCCGCTAACCCCGCCCCTTTTGCCTTCTGTACCCTCCCCGCTCCCGCCTCCCAGCTGCTCCGCCCCCCCCGCGCACTCCGTGCTCGCCTGACCGGCCCCTGTTGTCTTTGTCGTTTTGAATTGTTTTTTGTCGTTCTGTATTGCCTGTTTCTTTTTCTACTTTATTGTATTTTCCTTTCTGCATTGCCTAGCTGCCCTTCGTCCTCCCTCCCCGCTTCCCGCCACCGCCGCTAACCCCGCCCCTTTTGCCTTCTGTACCCTCCCCGCTCCCGCCTCCCAGCTGCTCCGCCCCCCCGCGCACTCTGTGCTCGCCTGACCGGCCCCTGTTGTCTTTGCCGTTTTGAATTGTTTTTTGTCGTTCTGTATTGCCTGTTTCTTTTTCTAGTTTATTGTATTTTCCTTTCTGCATTGCCTAGCTGCCCTTCGTCCTCCCTCCCCGCTTCCCGCCACCGCCGCTAACCCCGCCCCTTTTGCCTTCTGTACCCTCCCCGCTCCCGCCTCCCAGCTGCTCCGCCCCCCCGCGCACTCCGTGCTCGCCTGACCGGCCCCTGTTGTCTTTGCCGTTTTGAATTGTTTTTTGTCGTTCTGTATTGCCTGTTTCTTTTTCTAGTTTATTGTATTTTCCTTTCTGCATTGCCTAGCTGCCCTTCGTCCTACCTCCCCGCTTCCCGCCACCGCCGCTAACCCCGCCCCTTTTGCCTTCTGTACCCTCCCCGCTCCCGCCTCCCAGCTGCTCCGCCCCCCCGCGCACTCCGTGCTCGCCTGACCGGCCCCTGTTGTCTTTGCCGTTTTGAATTGTTTTTTGCCGTTCTGTATTGCCTGTTTCTTTTTCTAGTTTATTGTATTTTCCTTTCTGCATTGCCTAGCTGCCCTTCGTCCTCCCTCCCCGCTTCCCGCCAGCGCCGCTAACCCCGCCCCTTTTGCCTTCTGTACCCTCCCCGCTCCCGCCTCCCAGCTGCTCCGCCCCCCCGCGCACTTCGCCATATATGGCGACCGTGCGAACGCGCAGCGGGCGCGCCGATTATGCGCCGAAGGCGCGCCAAAGGTAAGCCCGTCTGCGCCCGTCCGCGCCTGGACCGCGCCCAGTGCCAGGACCCCTGGCCCCCACCGACAGAAGCCGACCCGACGAACCTACAACGCCGCCGAACTCATCGCACTCAACACCGGCGGTATCCCGGGATGTCACCGAGCCACCCCGAGGCACACCCACGGACCCTTCAGCTGCCACACCTGCAAGTTCACCTGCATCCGGACCTACCCTGCACCAGCACCCGCCAAGCCGAACACCAGCAGCAACCACCTCAAGTGCATCCTGCTCAACACCCGCTCCGTCCACAGACACGCCATCGAACTCTGGAACCTCCTCGACACCACAGCCCCTGACATCGCCTTCCTCACGGAAACCTGGATGAACGCGTCCTCAGCGCCCGACATCGCCATCGCCATCCCAGAGGGATACAAGATCACCCGGAGGGACCGCACCGCCAACCAGATGGGAGGAGGCATCGCCATCATCCACAGAGACACCATCCGCATCACGACCAACACCGACGACACCCTAACCACCGCCGAACACCTGCACTTCCAGATCCACACCGACCCGAAGACCACCCTCAGAGGCACCCTGATCTACCGACCCCCGGGACCACGCACACGAATCAGCGAGGACATCGCCGACTTCATCAGCCCGCATGCCCTCCCCTTCGCCGACTACATCGTCCTGGGGGACCTCAACTTCCACCTGGAGAACAACAGCGACCGCAACACCATCACCCTGCTCGACAACCTCGCCAACCTCGGACTCAAGCAGCTGGTGTCCACCCCCACCCACCTCGCCGGACACACACTCGACGCCGTCTTCTCATCCAGCAAAGACATCGCCTTCAGCCGCAACAGGACTCCACTGGACGGACCACAGCTGCGTCCACTTCACCTTCAAAAGAACGACGATCCACCACCACCAGCAACAGGTTGCCCGAAGAAGCTGGACCAAGATCACAGCCGACCAGCTCACCGCCTCCCTGAGCCAGCACCCTCCCGCCGGCTCAGCGAACCCCAGCCAGGCCGCCGACAACCTCACGAAGTGGATCAGCAACTGCGCGGACGAACTCGCCCCTCTGAGGACCCCGCCCAGCAGACCCGGCAGCAGAAAAACCCCATGGTTCACCGACGAACTCAAGAGCTCCAAGAAGAACTGCCGAGCCCTCGAGAAAGTATGGAGAAGGGAACCAACAATGGACAACATGACCACCCTCAAGCTCGCCACCCGGAAACACCACCAACTGATCCGCGCCACCAAGAAAAATACATACAAGGACCGACTGGACAACAACGCACACAACTGCAAGGAACTCTTCAACATCGTGAAAGAGCTCTCCAACCCCAACGCCGGAAACAACGACATCACCCCGTCGCAAGACCTCTGCAACTCCCTCGCGTCCTACTTCCACAACAAGATCGCGAACATACACAACAGCTTCAGCATCCAACCAACGCACGCCACAACCGCAGCAACACCACCCACCACCACCCTCCGCGCCTGGACTCCGATCAGCACCGAAGACACCATCCGCACAATGAACTCCGTCCACTCCGGATCTCCGACCGACCCCTGCCCTCACCACGTCTTCAACAAGGCCAACGCTGTCATCGCACCCCACCTGCGGGACATTATCAACACCTCCTTCGACACCGCCACCTTCCCGGAGAGCTGGAAGCACGCAGAACTCAGCGCTCTACTCAAGAAACCTACAGCGGACCCCACCGAACTCAAGAATTACCGTCCCATCTCGCTCCTCCCGTTCCCGGCCAAAGTCATCGAAAAGACCGTCAACAAACAGCTGGCCGCCTTCCTCGAGACGAATGGATCCCTCGACCCCTCACAGTCTGGCTTCCGAGCCAACCACAGCACCGAGACCGCCCTCATCGCTGCCACCGATGACATCCGAACCCTGATGGACAACGGAGAAACAGCGGCCCTCATCCTCCTGGACCTCTCCGCGGCATTCGACACTGTCTGCCACCGCACCCTTGTGCAGCGCCTCGGCAACATCGGAATCCAGGAGAAGGCACTGGAATGGATCACCTCCTTCCTCGACGGAAGAACACAGAGAGTCCGCCTACCACCGTACAAGTCAGAGGCCACCGAAGTCATCTGCGGCGTCCCTCAGGGATCCTCGTTGAGTCCCACCCTCTTCAACGTCTACATAAGCCCCCTCGCGGCCATCGCACGCCAACACAACATCAACATAATCTCCTACGCCGACGACACCCAGCTGATCCTCTCCCTGACCAATGACCCCGCCGCTGCCAGAGCCAACCTGCACGAAGGGATGAGAGATGTAGCCGAGTGGATGACGACCAGCCGCCTGAAACTGAACTCAGACAAGACGGAGGTCCTCATCCTGGGCTCCTCGCCCTCCGCCTGGGACGACTCCTGATGGCCCCCCGCCCTGGGCACCGCACCCAAACCGACGGACCACGCACGCAACCTGGGCTTCATCCTGGACTCCTCCCTCTCCATGACCAGACAAGTCAACGCCGTCTCCTCGTCATGCTTCAACATCCTACGCATGCTACGGAAGATCTTCTGGTGGATCCCCACCGAGACCAGGAAGACTGTCACCCAGGCCCTCGTCACCAGCCGACTGGACTACGGCAACGCCCTCTACGCCGGAACCACCGCCAAGCTCCAGAAGAGACTCCAGCGGATCCAGAACGCCTCAGCCAGACTCATCCTCGACATCCCACGAAACAGCCACATCTCCGGACATCTGAGAGACCTGCACTGGCTCCCCGTCAACAAAAGAATCACCTTCCGTCTCCTCACCCACGCACACAAAGCCCTACACAACCAAGGACCGAGCTACCTCAACAACCGAATCAACTTCTACGCTCCCAAGCGCCACCTCAGATCAACCAGCCACGCCCTCGCCGCCGTCCCCCGCATCCGAAGAGCGACAACAGGAGGAAGGTCCTTCTCCTACCTGGCCGCCAAGACCTGGAAATCCCTCCCGACCGACCTGCGCCTGACCCAAGACCACCTCTCCTTCAGGAAGAAGCTCAAGACCTGGCTGTTCGAGCAGTAACGGCACCCCCCCCTCCTAGCGCCTTGAGACCCTACGGGTAAGTAGTGCGCTCTATAAATGTCTTGATTGATTGATTGATTGATTGATTGGGCGAGGATGCTGTCGCTTATCTCTAGATTCTAGACTTAAAGGAATTGGAAGTCTATGGGCTCGATGAATCTGAGAATTTTAGTCCAAAAAATTCGGAAATGCCTTCTGGAGTAACTGTACTATAAATGCTCACGGCTCAGACCCCTCTCTTCCTTCAGGTATCCCAAAGAGTTGCAAATTGTTCTTATTTTGCCAGTTTTCTACGTCCTCAACTTTTTCTTTAAGAATGAGGAGCTGCTCGTCCTGCACCTTGATTGTTTTAGCTGTGTTGCTGTGAAGCCCTTTGTCTCTGCCACCTGTTGCTGTAATTCTGCTACTTCATTCGCCAATGTGGCCACCTTGCCGGTCCCTTTGACCAAAGCTTGCTGTATTGAAAGGCTGTCTGCTCTAGCTTGAGTAAAATGTTCTTGTGCCTCTGCCCTTTTATCCTGAATTGCCTGGAAGATTGTAGAAAGTGAGGACTCAGCTGTGTAGCAGAGAACAGTTGCTTTGGAAGGAAGCAGAGTATTGGTAGATGGCAAATTGGGTAGAGATAGGTTAGGGGACTGTGAGTATCCCCCAGCTCTCAAACTAAGCCTTATATTGCCAAGGGGCTCCTGTGTCGCAACGTTATTAAGACTCCTTGTTGTTGAGGGTAATAAGGATTCCCCATTGTTAATAAGAAAGCCTGACAGTCTAGATATCAGCACCTTTACTTCCCCTTTAGCAGTAACCCATTTACAGAGGGCACTACCATTGTCTCCAGTTTTATTTTGAGAGTGCGAAGCATAGCAATGCGTGGAGCCTCAGAATGCTCAGTGGGGTTTTTTGTACTCTTCAAGTTTTTGATCTTGTTTTGTTTCTTATTTCACTGTAACAAGGGTAGCATTATTATTGTTATATAATGTTTTATTATTATGTATTCCCCTTCTGTGTTCCCTTTCTTTAAGCATATGGTAGGTTCCTGTTATTATAGAATGTTTGACTAGGCGACTGTCAGAGTCAGTTATGAGGTCTTTCCTGACTGCTGTAGTTGGTATTTCTTTTACTGAATGAATAAACCTTTTTGAAAAATTCCATCTGACATCAGCATTTTTATCTGTCCTTACACCATAACTTCTCATTAACTACAAGGATGAGATTCTCACATGTGGATAGAAACTTCCACACAGTCTCTTCACCTTTTCTACTTGCAACGGATCTACTCTACTACTCTACCTTCAAGTGTCACTTGCAATCATCAATTTATATTGATTTCCCCTACTTCTACAGGTATTGTTTGGGCTACCAAGCAAGTGTTTGTCTCTAATTCCATCTATCTGGCTTCTATCACACCGCATGTTATAAAGCGAATATCAATATACAATATTAATAATAATATTATGTAATGTTCTACTTTTACTTATCCCCTTCTGCGTTCCCCTCCTATAGGTATATAGTAGGTTCCTGTTCAGTGTTCTATACAGAATGTTTGTGCTTGACTAGGAGACTGTGAGAGTCTGTTATGAGGTCTTTCCTGACTTTTGTGGCTGAAGTTTCTTTTACTGGATGATTAAACCTTTTTTAAATATTCCATCTGACATCAGCATTTTTCCCTGCCCTTACACCACAACTTAACACCTATGTCCTCATGGGTTTCTGCACCAACCAGCCACAGGAGGGCTGTTCCACAAGGGAATGCAGGAGAAACTTTCAGTTACGAATGGTCCACTTGCCAATTTCCACACAGGCAATCAGTATTTTCTGCAACAGGGCCACTTGAATTATGTTCAATTGTGGTTTGCAGCAAAAATACCCTGTTGTAACTGGTCCACTCGTTCTCTTCCAGGCAGACAAGCAACGTTATCTACTACAGGGATTTCTGCACCCTTCTATCATAGGAAGATAAGTTCAAAGCACTTGGATCTTCATATTATTAGTCTTGATCAAGAGACTCTTGTCACTATTCCTAAAGACACTCTGCAGCTCCAGAGATTCAAGACAGAGATAGAGGCTTCTCTCTTCATATTCTTCTGCCAAGCAGACAGGAATACTTTAATTCAGCAGTAGTGGAATATTCTTATCTCAGCTCATCAAATTTTACCTTAAAGTGTTTCAGGAAGTTCTGTCTTGGGAGAAGGTTTCAGTAGGTCATTTGAAAGAGTAAAGCTAATCATCAATCGGTGATGACCCCTCGATTAACTGGAGAAAAATCCCTGAGTTTCACCTTCCCATCGTTTTATTGTCCAGTCCCTATTCCAGAGATATATTTTAAAAACACCATCCCACAGGGCCACAAACTGAAACACTTGCTGGGCCCTATTGCAGATACATTGGCTTCTAGAAATATGCATGTTTAAAATATTATTTCATAAAATACCAGTTGGGAAATTATTTATTTTGCTCCAGCACCCTTGAGATGTATTCTGTTTAACTCCTTTACTGCGGCACAAATTCCGCCGCGGGAGTTTAATTGAGTGGGCGGGGCTGCGTCGGCCAACAGATGTGCACCGTTGGCCAACTCACGCACGCACAGGGATAACTGTTACAAAACATGTCAACAAACGGTGGACTTGACAGTGTAAGTGATGTACAGTAAAAATGGCTTCTGATTTAAATAGAACACATGTGGCTAAAATCAAATTAGCAGGGCTCTGACCACTGTGAAAGGGCAAAACACAAAGGGTCTGATTCAATAACTGCACTTTATATAACTACAAAAGTACTACAAAGCTTACAGCAAAGTGCTACTCACAAAATGCACTTTTGTAGTAACTTACACTTTTGACTAAGTTTACTATTTTTCCGTATTTACAAAACTGCACCTTTGTAGTAACTGAAAATATTGCCCCTACCTCCATTATTTACTATGGGAGGGTGTTGAAGTAACAGTGGTTGGCCATGCGTAGTGCGGTTTACTACAAAAGCGTAAGTTACTTCAAAAGTGCAGTTTGTGAATATCAAAAACTAGTAAATATACTAAAAATTAAAACATTGGAATGTTGAGTGCTCCATTTTCAAACAATGGAGTGCTCTGGGCTTCTAATGGCTGGTAGAAGCCTGGAGGTCCAGCATTCCAATGTTTGTTGACAGCTGTTGCACTGAACAAAGGCCTCATGGAGCTGGAGGGGATTTCAATCCCCTCGCACTGTGTGAGGCGTTTGTTTTACAAATTAGAACATTCTGCCCTCTAGCTGTACCGGCCATTAAAGGTCCGCTCCTTTGTTAAAGGCTCTCGCCTTCGACTCAGGCCTTTAATGCTGGAGCAGGCCTTTAATGACTAGTGGAAGCAGCTATGGCAGGCTCTAAGGCTATAACATAAAACTCACTCAAAAGTGCAAGTTACCTTTGTGATCCAGGTCCCATATGATCGAGGTTGAAAAAAGGAGTGAACACAGAAACATAAAAAGTTGACTTTTTGTATGAAATGAAACAGCAAAAATAAATTATGAATATAATAAAGGGAATTATAAAGAAACGAGGTGTGCATGAGCTAGACAGCGTGCTGGATTACATGAAAAAAGAGGTTGAAGGTAAACCAGGATTTTAGAATCAGCTGGGTATTCATTGCCACTGAACACATATGTCTGGAACAGCATTAACATGTAATCTGATGCTTTATGGAGCGCACTATGGGAAATGACTTTGCATACGAATCAGATTAAGCACGCACCAAGCTGTAAATCGGAACGAAAGTGCTCTTCCTTGCGCACAAATGAATTTGTCAATTTCACTTCCCATGCGTGTAAGCCCCCTGCAAGGAAATTGCCTTTCTTTCGGAAGCTTTTCGTAGCACAGCTTCTTTTTGTCAGGAGCAGTTACAAATGTTTCTGCTGCGACCAGGAATGCCTGGTATCAATCAAAAGAAATACCGTCCTCTCAAAGCTAATGGCGGCGTTAATCAAATCCGCTGTTTGTTTTGCATGTATCTACACCCAAACCCCTGAAAAATGCTTACAATTGAAAACAATAAAAAGCAAGTTGGAGTCCGCGTCTGACAGCCCTCCCCTGGTGGCTGTATTTCTCAGCGTCGCTAACGACAGCTGAAGGCGCCTCTCCTGGAGGCATCCTGTGGCGGATGCGGCCTTTAATGTCTCCCATGGCCGTGTATTTTAATCCCAGCGCTGACATATTAATAGCAGAGAAATTGATATTTTTAGTGCAGTTTTCATAGCTGAATTGGTTTGCCCTCCTGTAGTGTCAGTGAAATGTGTGTGGGGGCTGTGTAGAGCTAGTAACAGTTTATGCTCTCCTCGGTACTGTAATGTTTAGCTACAGAGAACCAGTCTGCACCTCGCCTATCATAAAACAGACAAGTAGAAAGACAGTGAATTATAATCTAACTAATGTCTCCCCAAAAAGAAAATGAACAGTATAACCCATTCAGTAACCTGAATACATACATGGCTAAAAAGCACTGCAGGCAATCACGGGACAGTGAGTCGATTTAAAATGTTGCATTTATTTGACTTCTGCATTACTGTGACAATGACATTTTAGAACGGAGACATACATTAAGGAGACAAGAATCTATAACACGCATCAGTTCTATGTGGGGCAGTGCTATACACAACCTGGTTTAGATAGTGGAAGAAGCTGTGAGGTTAAAGCAGCAAATTCAGCCGATCCTGCATGTCCCTGTTTTGTATTTTTTGTAATGTTGGTAATGTTAATCACATCATGGCACTGATAATGGGGGTTTGGTGTTTCCAGAATCAGCAATAGCTGTGCCTGTCTCTGAGGTGCGATCCAGATAAATTGAAAGAAACCAGGGGATGAGACATGAAAGTAATAAAAACAAGGCTCCAACACATTAGGAGAATAATATTGAGTGATCTTTTAAGAACAAAACACACATGAATTGTTTTCTTCACATTTTGGCGTTACTGCAATTGAAATGCGGTAATTAAGGGTGCTTGTTGACAGGTGTTCTCTAAAGCAACTTCATTGTCAGTCATTGTGCACCAATCTTGCCTATGTGGGCTTTGTTTGCCACAATGGGCTTCATACAAGTAACGTGTAATGAGGTTCTCTCTGTTACCCCATTTGCCTTACACATCAGATAGCACACATTGAATTAGAAATACCAGAGGCTTAAGAAAAGCTGACCCATTACCTCTTGCATAAGTGGGTGGAAGCAAAATGGGGATGACACAAAAGCAGACCAATGGGTGAAGAAGGGAGGATGTTAGTACCTTTAAGGAGACATATTATGCATTTTATTTTTAGTAAAACAAAAGGTCATGGCTAACGGCAGACATAGAAATGAAAAAATAATAAAGTAATACTATAACCAAATGTGCCGCATTGCACATTTTCTTGACATACAATTTAGTCAACCCTGCCACATGATTTGGGGCACCCCTGCTGCATAAATACAGTGGCCCAGCACATAGTCTTTGGGCAACAATGTTTTCAACTGGGAAGCTGTGCTTTCTTTTGAACACTTCTCCACCACTACATTTTCACAGCATAATACCAAAGCATATGTTCGGTAACAAGGGAATGTCTATCCCGTTTAGTTGACACGATCCCCTACCAAGCCACAGCTTTTGTCTCCCCTATGTGCAAACTGTGCATTTCATAGAAAGCGAGTGGGCCAAAGGGGCTCTGAGAACCAGCAGGTTCCTGGGACCAACCTGCTCACCTATCTGCCTGAGGTGCATTGTCGATCGGATTTACGTTATGGGTTCTCCCACTATGTCCTTCTCCCCATTAGCAAATGCATTTCAGTCGTCCTTAGCCAAAAGGGTGTCCAACCTCATGAGACTGTCTTCATCCCTCTGGAGTTTTTCGACTTCCATTTCAGCAACTAAGTCTGAAAGTAATGATTTTCACTTGGCAATTTTCCTCCAGACGTTCTAACAGTCGTTTTTTAAATCCGAAGGTTGCCGTTGGCCAGGCCCCATTCACTTTTTGTATCCAAACTGCTCTCCATCGCACTCGAACATAACTTTCGACTTTGACCTAATCTTGTGCATTAAGATGTGCGAAGACTGTCTCTTTGACCGCTTAGTTGCTATTTTGAACCTTAGACCTTAAATAATCATTGCTCCATTTCTACTGACTGGCTTTTGTTGTTTTGGTGTTGGCACAGGGGAGAGAATAAAGGTGGGATGCTGCAATCAAAATGTAAATCTTAGAAAGTATTTTTTGTGTTAACTTATAATGTACAAAAGTGCCAGATAAGACATCAAGCTTCAGGGTATGATCAAACTTAATTGCGCACTATAAGTGAAATAAATCAGACATAATTAACCAAAGGACAAATAGCAAAAACAAAATATAAAACAAACAGGTTGTGCACCTGGCCAAAAATAACTCTCCTTTTATTGTATACCTACACAGGCCTGCATGAAATGTTTATGTTAAAAAACCTTATACAGATACTGATCAACAATCATGGAAAATCAATTCTTCAATGGAAAGCAAAACGTAGACAGGCATATTCAAGATCAGGCAGTTTATGGACATTGTGGGGACCAGAAAGAGAATAGAAAAGAAAAGGTGCATTACTATTTCTGAAAGTGATCAGATATGACAGCACCTATCACTCAGCAGATTTTGCTAGAGTGTCTTCATGAATTTTGATATAGGAGTCTTATTTATAGGGTATAATAATCAAAGAATTGTAGTGCTTTATTCCATGCACACCAAATGATTGTCCATTTGAGCTGGCTATCTTGAACGGTGAAGATATAAGTCAGATAATATTTTATTTCAACAACAGGTATCAGGCTGTCTGTGATGTATAATGTGTTATGAAGGACTTTAGCCAGTATAATAATCGTTTGATTGTACCTTATATCCTCGCAAATTGATCTAAGAGGAAATCATGGATTGCTGTTTTAGATTCTGCTGGAAAACTCAAGATGATAAAGGTTGGAAGCTCAGAGAGACACTCAACACTAGATTAACCTTCTTGAAGTTAGATGTACCCAGTGGGTTGTTGCAAATAACTGGGACATCTTAATTGGCAAACAAATATTTGATAATTTCTTTGAGTAATCATGCATGTATGAGAGTTTATTTATTTATTTATTTATTTTATAGCATTTATAAGGCGCACAGCTACCCACAAAGGGTTTCCCGGCGCCGAGTTGGCAAAACACAGGTCACAGCTAGAGAGAGAACAAATCAGAAGGCAATTATTTGTCGAACAGCCAAGTTTTTACGCTTTTCCTGAAGCTTCTGTAATTTTCTTCTTTGCGTAAATGAATGGGCATTGTGTTCCAAAGGGTTGGTCCCAGGTATGAAAAGGATCTCCCGCCCATTCTAGCCCGTTTATACCTAGGTACCGCAAATTTCGCTGATGTAGCTGATCGAAGATTGCGATTGGGAAGGTAAGGCTTGGCAAGATCTTGAAAATACTTGGGAGCAGTCCCAGCTTTGATTTTAAACAGGTAGCTCAGGGTTTTAAAGCGAATCCGGTTTTCAACCCTGAGCCAGTGCAGGTCCCTAAGATGTGTAGTGATCCTGGCGTATCTGGGGATTCTGCAAAGCAGTCTGGCCGCAGCATTTTGTACCAGTTGCAGGCATCTTATTACTGCTTTGTTTGCACCCAGGTACAAGATGTTACCGTAGTCAAGCCGAGATGTAACTAAGGCATTGACTACGGTCTTCTGGGTGGTAGGAGGCAACATCCAGACAATTTTACGTAGCCATCTGAGGACCGTAAAGCATATGCCTGCCACTTTGTTGGCTTGCTGTGTCATGGATAGACTGTCATCTATGATGACCCCAAGGTTTCTGACCTGAGTGGCTGGTGGCGGGAGCTTGCCCAATAACATCGGCCAGTGGGGGTCGCTCCAGAGATCTTTACTATTCCCTAGGAGGAGGATCTCTGTTTTCTCCCCATTTAATTTAAGTTGGTTAGCCGACATCCAACAAAATATTTCGTGAAGGCCTATCTTTAATGCAGATGGGGCAGACGGGTCAGACTTGGAGAGTGAAAACAAAATTTGAGAATCGTCTGCATAGGTCATTAAGACGAGACCGAAACTTTCTGCAAGGTTGGCTAGTGGTCGAAGGTACAAATTAAACAATAGGGGACTCAGGATAGATCCTTGTGGTACCCCGTGGGGAGAGTAGAAAACATCAGAACATGCCTCAGAAGAGGTGATCTGGAAGGTGCGAAGGGATAAGTATGATCTAATCCATTCTAACGCCCTGCCTTTGACACCACTCTCCTCCAACCTGACAAGCAGTCTGGAGTGAGAGATGGTGTCGAAGGCCGCACTTAGGTCCAGCAAGACCAGTGCCACCGTTTGGCCATCATCTCTGAGCTCTCTGATCTTTTCCGTGATCCCAAGCAGGGCAGTCTCTGTGGAGTATCCACTCCTGAAGCCAGACTGGGACGGGTGAAGTAGGTCATTGTTTTCCACATATGTTGAAAGAGCCGCATGAATGTGCCTTTCCAACATTTTGGAAAAAGCAGGGAGTAACGATATTGGTCGATAATTGGCCAATATCGTAGGATCGGCGGCCGGCTTTTTTAGCAGAGGGCTGACTATGACATGTTTCCATAGGGCAGGAACTGAGGCCTGCTCCATGGAAGCATTAAGTATCTCTGTAATGGGAGTCAAGGTAGAGTCATCCAGTTGGCTGATGATACTGATGGGAATGGGGTCGCGGGGGGAACCCGATTTGATAGATTTTAGAAGTTTCTTCAGTTGATCCAATGTGATGGGAGGCCAAGCTTCGAGGTGACAAATTCCTTTAGAGATTTGGGGGGTATTCTCTTGGTTATGAGTGGTGATGCTATTTTTGTTAATATTAGAGACTATCTTCTCGATCTTTTCCGTGAAAAAGGACACCAAATCCTGACACTGCTGAGTATTGAGAGGAGTAGCCTCCGCTCTAGAGTTTTCTCCAGCCAATTCTTTCACAGTGTTAAAGAGAGTCTGGGATTTATTTGCGGCCGTGTTTATGGTAGTAGTAACATAGCATGCTTTGGCTTTCATGCATGCCGAGTGATAGCTGTTTCTGGCCTTACGGTAGGTCTCTTTTTGGTGCAGTCCATAGTTCTTACGCCACTGTCTCTCCAAGTTCTTACAGGTAGATTTTTCTTTCTTGAGGGCCTCAGTATACCAGGGGGCGGGGGGACGATGTACTTTCCCTTTGCAGCGGGATAGGGGCAGACAGGCATTCACTGCGTCATTTAGCCATGTCTGTGTGGCCTCAGATATGCTTTCCATGTCTCCATCGAGACATGGATAGTCTTTCTTCAATGCGTTGCTGAGATCGTCCAGATTTAGAGTCTTCCAATTTCTCCTGAAAGATTCAAAAGGGGTAGCGGAAGGGCATTTGGTAGGTTTAAGAGAGATAGAGAAAAGTGTGAGAAAATGATCTGACCATCAAATAGGGGTGGTGTTCAGCCATAATAGTTCTTTCATGTTAGATATGATAGGGTCTAGCAAGTGTCCAGCTATGTGGGTGGGACCCTTATTGCGCAATGTCATATCTAACGCCATGAAATCGTCAATAAGATTTTTACAAATCGTATTGTTATCATCCTCCAGATGGAGATTCAGATCACCAAGTACTGTGAAATTTTGGGCGTTCAAATGGTGAGATAGAATAAGATTGACCAAATTCTCTGACCATGAGGGGTTATTTACTGGCGGTCGATAAATGAGTAAGCCAGAGAAGGTAAAATTAGGACTCAGAATAATTTTAAAAGATGCTGCTTCACAGTTAGAAATATCTGCAGGTTCAAAATAGCATACAAAATCTCTACTGTAAATAATGGCAATGCCCCCTCCTATTTGGCCAACACGGTCCCTCCTTACAATAGCATAGCTCGGGGGGAGTGCAGTGGCAACATCAGGACCTGCACTATCATGTAGCCAGGTCTCCGTGAGAAATATCGCACTGGGCTTCTCTTCCATTAAAAGATGGAAGATATCTAGTTTATGATTTGGTAATGAACGACAATTTATCAAGTAAAAAGCAAAGTTACTAGAACTGTCTTCCTGCCGGTGGAACTTATGGAAGGTACCGTGGGGAGTATCCGAGTAAGGCTGATAATTAGACAGAGAAAGGGAACACTTAGGGCAAGTTTGTGTTCCAGCAGAAATCGGGTTCAAAGTTATACATTCATCATGTCTGGCGGGGCGTAACGCGCTAAGTTGCTCACGTGTAATCATACCTGGGTACTGAGAGGGGCGGAGTTATGTGCCCTATGCCCCAGCCTGGCCCGGACGGGCACAGACGGGCTGACTCTGGCTGGACTCCGGCGTAGACGAGGCGCGTCCGCCAAACGCATCCGCTAGCGCGGAGTAGGGCTGTTTCCTTTTATCACGGAGACTAGCGCGCTCTCACCGCTCTGTCCCGTCCTAAGATGGCCGCCACTAAAATCCCTGGTGCTCGGTGCCTTGCCCTAAATCGGCAGGTATCGAGCGAGTGTATGCTTGTGGTGATTGCGGGTCAGCGACAAGAAGGCTGTCTGCAAATTTGTGATTTTTAAAAACGGAGGTACAAGATATAACAAACAATGCAATATTAAAAATTAATTCGTTCAAGGCAATACAGCTTAGATTTGTTCTCTAGCGTAGTGCTATGCAGCAGAGTATCAGGCTGCGTGTGTACTCGCTAAAACTCGCAAGACACTGTTTGGGGCTCCTTTTATCACGGAGACTAGCTCGCTCTGACCGCTCTGTCCCGCCCTAAGATGGCCGCCACTAAAATCCCTGGTGCTCGTGCCTTGCCCTAAATCGGCAGGTATCGAGCGAGTGTATGCTTGTGGTGATTGCGGGTCAGCGACAAGAAGGCTGTCTGCAAATTTGTGATTTTTAAAAACGGAGGTACAAGATATAACAAACAATGCAATATTAAAAATTAATTCGTTCAAGGCAATACAGCTTAGATTTGTTCTCTAGCGTAGTGCTATGCAGCAGAGTATCAGGCTGCGTGTGTACTCGCTAAAACTCGCAAGACACTGTTTGGGGCTCCTTTTATCACGGAGACTAGCGCGCTCTCACCGCTCTGTCCCGCCCTAAGATGGCCGCCACTAAAATCCCTGGTGCTCGGTGCCTTGCCCTAAATCGGCAGGTATCGAGCGAGTGTATGCTTGTGGTGATTGCGGGTCAGCGACAAGAAGGCTGTCTGCAAATTTGTGATTTTTAAAAACGGAGGTACAAGATATAACAAACAATGCAATATTAAAAATTAATTCGTTCAAGGCAATACAGCTTAGATTTGTTCTCTAGCGTAGTGCTATGCAGCAGAGTATCAGGCTGCGTGTGTACTCGCTAAAACTCGCAAGACACTGTTTGGGGCTCCTTTTATCACGGAGACTAGCGCGCTCTCACCGCTCTGTCCCGCCCTAAGATGGCCGCCACTAATATCCCTGGTGCTCGGTGCCTTGCCCTAAATCGGCAGGTATTGAGCGAGTATATGCTTGTGGTGATTGCGGGTCAGCGACAAGAAGGCTGTCTGCAAATTTGTGATTTTTAAAAACGGAGGTACAAGATATAACAAACAATGCAATATTAAAAATTAATTCGTTCAAGGCAATACAGCTTAGATTTGTTCTCTAGCGTAGTGCTATGCAGCAGAGTATCAGGCTGCGTGTGTACTCGCTAAAACTTTTTGAATATTCATGCAGTGGACAGATCTAGTAATAAAGACCTGCTTAGTACATAAATCAGTCTAGGTACCCCAAGTGTTTCAATAGATTGAATTTTATCATGTATGTGAAGGCAGTAGGTTCTGAATTTTACACTATCTCCGAGCGCAGGAAGTTGTTGATATTTTCATTAGTGCCAGTTTGGCATGGTGTTTCCCCAGTACATACACCTTGGGGATTTCTGCTCTCTCAGGGTTGGTTTGACTGTACACAAAACAGCTATATTGAGTTCTACACTTACAATTATACTTATGAGAGAGATCCTTTCACATGAAAACATATCCTGTGACAAACCAGTGTGTACCTAACCTCTCTGCTCGTCTTTATAATTTCTCAAATATAGTGTGTTTTTTTGGTATGGCATCAAAGGCCTTATTGGAAGCAGAGAAATACATTAGAATTAATGTATTTTTCTCTGCCAGTGGGAGAAGTTTTCTAAAGACCCATGGGTGAATAGGCCTTATTTCTGAGCAAATGTAGCTGCCGTAGGTTAGCTGCAAGTCTGCATCATATAAACAATTGCAATACTGATAAAGTTACAGTAAGCAGAAGACAGGGCATGCAGTAAGTTCCTGGCAAGTTAAGTGTCTGTGTAAGCACCAGTGTTACCTCTGAGGGTATAGGACCCCCGGCTCTATGAAAAGTGGTCTCTTTATTCCTCAAGCAATCTGCCACTCATAGTACTTGTAAGATCATGAAATCAGAAAATTAAATCTACAGCAAGCCAGACCCTGTCTAATTGTGTTGAAATAGTTTAAGCTGTACATGTTAATGAAAGATGACCGTTAGTCCCCAGGGCTGGTAGATAAGGCAGATAAGTGACAGCTAATGTCCCAAATCGAGTACCAAGAACTTAAATGAATTGTATTCTGATGTGCTGATTTAGGTATGATGGAAGTATCTGATAGCATCAATGTATTACGTTCCTTTTCTCCCTATTTAAGTGCATATTTTATAGTTGTAAACTACTAACTCATCAGGAGGTGCTCTGTGCAAGTCAATTAGCCATGCTTCAATATGGATAGCAAATGTAGCTGTTAGTCCATTAACTGTTGAAATATATCCTGGGTTTTGACAGACAAGTGAGAACAGATTGGTTCTCATTTTATGAATAAGAATGCTGTTAAGGCACGCCCGTATGAAATTTTGGGCCACAGTCTATTTTGATTCTCTCTAAACACAAATTAAAATACTGCAGAACAATCATAATGAGACAATCAGAAACTTCCATCCGTCAAGAGAACTGGTAATATAACACCATTACACTATATTTAAATAGAACAGAGAATCAAGTTTAAAACTGCACACTATACATAAGGATGACAAACTCTATGCCAAGAATATCCAAAGAAGCTTTTAGAATGCTGCATCCCCCATGCCCTCTCAGATCCAACAGGTGTACATCTATCTATCAAAAGAGAGGCAAACCACTTATTGTAAAAGGCTAAACGATGTGGAACTCCTTGTCCCTGAAGTTCCAGCCTCTCCCATGTCCTTGGCATTCATGAAAAATCTACAAATAGCTTTGCTCAGAGATTCCTTTTCCTCTTGAAATGACCTTACCTCAGGTTGTAGGACACCACCGGACATCACATTAAGGCCAACCCACATGCCAATGGACCCTGTTTCATCAAGAGATTTCAAATTTTCCATAAGAACTCCTTCAACACATTATAGACAGGTGGTGGTGTGGCCAGGTGGTGATGTGTTTGTGCTATGCAAAACATTTTATGAAATAATAATTATAAAATACATATAACGTAAATACAAAATGTCTATGGACTGGAGAACTGATACTTGGTTTACTATTGAGCTTCAGCATCAACACGAGACATCAATCCACTATTCCCATTCCCAAATGGAAATCATCTTATGACGTGGTATGTCTCACTGGTGGCAGGAATTAGCATATCCATAGCATCTGCTGTTGACTGATGTCATCAAGCTAAGATGTTAGTCACCAGGCACTCCAGTTGTCCCTTTGTGACCCCATTCTTTGTGACCCCATTCTCGAAGCCATGGTTGTGGGCATTTGTAAGTCAAGCACAGGAATGAGCAGATTAGTCTGAGGTAAATTTCCACGTGAGTGAATGTACATGCACTCTTGACTGTGAGCAGTATGTTATGTTATGATGTGTTGGGTTGTGTTGTGTCACGTTATGTTGATCTATATGGCGCACTAATCACCTGAGAGGGTATCCAGGTGCTTTGGTAGCCATGTAAGTGTGTGATCCCCCAGGTGCTTATATGAAGAGCCAGGTCTACAGCTTCTAGCAAAACTCAAGAAGTGAGGAGGAGGCTCCAATGTGTTGAAGGAGGTCATTATATGTCTTGGGTACGAAATAGGAGAATGAGCGACCTCCAGTTTTGCCTTTGTGGATGCAGGGAGTGTGCAAGTTAGAGTGAGGCAAAGAATAGGTGTCTAGTGGGTTTGTGAAAGTGTTTGTAGCTGTTCAGGTTTTCTGGTCCTCTGTTGTGTGGAGCTTTGTATTTGTGCATGAGAATTTCGAATTGGCTGCGCTTGCAAATGGGGAGTCAGTGAAGATTCCGCAGGTCTGTTGTGATGTAGGTGCAGTGTGGGAGGTCGAGTATGAGTCTTGTGGCAGTGTTCCGGATGGTCTGGAGTCTGTTTAGGAGAAGTTTGGAGATTCCAGAGTAGAGCGTCTGGTATTCTGAGGCAACCATTTGAAGATCATTTGCAGTATGCCTAGGAGGTGCACACTGCGTTGACTTGAGCTGTCATGTTGAGCTTGTCATCCAGGATAATCCCTAGATTTCTTGCGTGTTCTGTGGGTATGGGTGCTGGTCCTAGTTCAGTGGAACATGAGGTCTTGTGCAGGTCTTGTTTCTGAACACCAGTACCTCTGTCTTGTCAGAGTTGAGCTTTAGAGAGTTGGTTCGCAACCAGTCTGCTACCATGGTCATGCAGTTAATGAAGGTGGTTCTGGTAGTGGTTATCTTGTCCATCAGGGAGAGGATAAGTTGGGTGTAGGAGATGATGGTGATGTCTTGTGATCAAATGATGTTGGTGAACAGTGTCATGTATATGTTGAAAAGGGTGGGGCTGGGGATGACCCCTGTGGGACTCTGCATATCAGTTTTCTGGTCTCTGAACATGAAGGGTGGCAGCCTGAACATTTGGATTCTTTCTGTGAAGAAGGAACATATCCATTTGAGAGCAGATCCTTCTATGCCAATCTTGTGGAGTTTTGTCATGAGGGTGTTGTGGGAGACAGTGTCAAAGGCTAAGGAGAGGTCTATCAAGGATGAGGGCTGCTGTTCCTTATCAGTCCAGAATTATTCAAATGGTGCTGTGGTTCTTTCTAAGTATTTATTGAGTGTTGTAGAAGATGGTGTAGTATGAGGTTGGTTGTTTATGGTCTTCTCAATCACTTTGACTGGATCAAGGAGCAGGGAGATAGGTCGGATGTTGATCAGTTGATCTGTGTCACCTTTGGACTTCTGGATGAGGGCGTTGATTTATGTAAGTTTCCATTAATCCGGGAAAGTGGCGGACCTGTTGGAGGCATTGATAATGTGAGTCATGTTGGTGCTGATTGGTGATGTTCCCAGGTTGTAAATGTGGTGGGGGCATGGGCCCGGTTGGATGGTCATTGTGTTGTTTCTGGTGAATGTTGTCCATTTGGTCTGGTGACCATCTTGGTTGGTGGTAGGTAGATAAGCAATGAGTTGTGTGGGGTTGGGTTGGTGTGCAAAGTTTTTTGAAGATGTTTGTGATTATGCTGTGGAAGAAGTTGGATGGGATATCACAGAGATGTTGGGGAGCAGCAATGTTGGTGATAGTGGCTGAGGGCAAGAATACCTCCTTGCAACTGTTGGAACTTCTTTTGATGTGGATCACTAGTGCTTTTTTTTGCTTGGTTTCTCTTATTTGCTAGTGGTAGCGTCTGAGTGCAGCCTTATGTCGGTGATGTTGTAGCTGGCTCTCCGTTTGCTTTCTAGCTGTTTACAGTGTTGTTTGGTGACTCAAAGGTCTTTTGTGTACCAGCTGATCTGGGCGTCTGCACAATTCTTGATCCAGTTGTTGAAGTGTTCGATGTCCTTGTCAAGGCTGTCTGTGGGGCTAGTTTGATCCATGCTAAAACTGAGACTTGAAATGCTGAAAGTGGTAGGGGTGTTGACTAGGGAATGAATGATGGAGTGGGCACTCCATGTGAGCGGTTTGGTGAAGATGGGGTCCAGTGTGTGTGTCCTGCAGTGTGCGTGTGTACACAGCCGCTGTCCATGCAGGTAGCCGCGGTGGGGAGGTGGGGCTTGGTGGGGGGATGTATTTTGAGGGACGATGCCAAGGGAAAATGTATTATTTTATTTAATTTTCCCTCTGCATCCTCCCTCGAAATATTCCCCCCCACCCACCCCCACTGCTGCTACCTGCACGTAACGCGACTGGGTACAAATATATGGAGATGTGAACACAAGCTTTGATTGAGGGTGCACATGACTAAGCACAGATGATCAAACAAACTAATAAGTTTTTCTTCTCCAGAGCCAAGTTATGAAAAGGAGGTACCAAAGCATCGTAGGAAGTGAGTAAATTCTTTTGAGTACAATTGGAAAGACCAGGACAACATGTCTGCAGTGTTTACAGTTTTACTAATATGCATTTGTTTCAAGTACAGCAAACTTTTAGGCAATATTTGTATAAATTAACACTGCATACTTTGGCCAAGAAAGAACAAATGCAGTTGAAATAAGATATTGTTCTAGAAACCGTAAAAGCTGCTATAAATGGCCATAGAAACTGGCATTTAAAGTTGGTTTATAGAATAGCAAGAACTATTGATTCACCCACACAAAACAGAGTGGTATTCTTGTATTACTGATGGTTTCTAATCTGTAGTGATGCATAATTCCTATGCACGTATGCCAAGAGAAAAACACTTCAAAAGTGCCAGCCTGGTATACACCTGACAACAGATATGAGAATGAGATAACAAAAACAGAAATAAAAACTTTTCAATGATTACAATCAAACACAAGCTAGGAAGAACACATCTTTCACAACATGCTTCTGCCTAGGATGTCTGCCCACTTAACAGACATGCTCTACACATATTTGCGGTTCTACTGGCTAATACAAACACAGTTATGATAACAAGTAGGCACAATGGCGATAGATTTTGTAAAGACCCTATTAACATCACAGGGCAGAAGGGACAATCTACACAGTTTGATTCTTGGATAATTTAATATATACAGTTCAATAGTATAAAACACTTTCTTACATTCAAAAAGCACTACACTATGTGCATTGTTCCCCCAGTGAAACATGAAAACAAAGAGCATTTGTGACTATTTACAATGTGCAATGTATGGTTTTCATGGAAACAGAAATCGACCATTCAATTCTTTCATTTATAAGCAGTCTCAGTGTATGATTACACTAGCTGTAGTTAGGTCTGATCTGTAAGGTTGCCGATGATGTTTCAACCCACTATGTATGAGAGGTCTCTTCAGGACTGTGAGTATAGGGACATCTATAAAGAATAAGAATAGCATTAGGCCCATATTAGTGACAGACTGCTGTCTGTTTATATAAACCCAATACCCTGGTTCCAAGTGAGTAGGGTTCCCCCTGTCCTTAGTTGTGACTACACATATTTGCTGCTTTTATCGGACTTGCTTATACAGTTCATTCGATGCATCAACTGTTCAGAGGATGTAATGATAAACCAACCTGCATTTCTAATATAATTGTAAAACCTACTGATTTCCAGATAAAACTCCAAATCGTCCAAGTGTGAGGATCAAGCCTCTTTTTCATACACATTTCTACCTTTGGAACAATGAGTCAACCCTCAAAGAAAAGCCATTATTTACCAACTGTATTAGTCAACTATAATAATGCAATACAATTGTCCCTAACTGTTCTTCTACAGCTTGCTTTCTTTCTTCCTTCTTTCTTATCGACTTCACTATTTCAGTTCCAGTCTCCCTGTAGGGTATCGATTTTTCTCTCACCGCCACCTTTCCCACAAACATTTACATCCTGGGTGTCTTGCTCATTAATGTGTATTGCAGAACCTATACTACGAGATTAAGCACACCAAAAATAGTTCGCTTTTTTTTTAAACAGCATTTTAATGCAAATCATATTAAAAATACAGTTGTTCAGATTTTGTAGAAACATGCAGAAATTCTGTCTTTCCCAAAATGATTTATGGCATGGAAAAAATAAATATTTGATTATACATATTTTCTTTCTACTGCTTGCCTTTTCTTTTTATAAAAAAAATATCAAAAAAGAAAAAGTCACTTCCCCCTTTTCTAGTTTAAACTGCAACTGTAATAACTCATTACAGTTGAGCAGGTGCATAATTTATTTATTACAGGAGACTAGAGACTGAACAGCTCAATAGTAACAAGGTTATACCCAGAGTACATGTCCACCATGTATTATGTCTGTAATACTTAGGAATTATGTTTTACTGATTATTATTTTTAAATACTTATTAGTTGTTAGATAAAACTTGTATTAATGCGTTTAGGCTTATTGATTTTATTGATGCTGAATGCATTTTGTATCTGCAATTGTTTCATTATCATGCTATTTTCTGTTTAAATTTAAAAATCAATAAATCCTAAGAGTAAAAAAAATACTCAAAGAAAATAAATTACATATGTCAATCTAAATATTGTGAAAGATGTGTACCAGCATTTAATCCATGATTAAGACATTTCTGTTTTTAGTTGTCAAAATGACCAGAACTAGAGAGGTTGATAATTACTTATTTATTAACACTGTGGTGTATCAGAGTCATTATATACTTACTGTTCCCTGTGCTGAAGCTTTCATTCACTTTCATCTGCTTTAAATTTAAGTTACTCCTATTTCTAACAAGAGACATTGCTTCATGATTGTTCAGTGCTCCTAGTTTAACATTATTTGAGTACCAGTATGATGTCTTGCTCCTAGCTGAACATTATTTGTGCACTGGTGTGATGTGTGGCTCCTAAATTATCATTACGTTTGCCAAAATATGCTGTATTCTTTCATGACAAAATACAACAAGTAAATATGAAATTCAGACCAATCAGACAATCACTACTGTCGAGAAGTACAAGTTAAATACTCTAATAAATAGGAAACATTTCATTCATATGTGAATAATGCCTCACTGAGAAACTTAAGCCTATCTTAATATGAGAGATGACCCCCATCCATTCCTCCCTAACCAAATCTACAGGGGCACACGTATAACAATTTGGAGGCAGCTCATTCATTGCTTCCTTGATTCAGGATTCACTGCCAGAGTATCTGGAAAAAGGCCAGGTCTGGCCCTTTTTAAAAAGCTCTTTGTCTGAGATGAATCAACTGAATTACTTCAGACCTATGGCAATACTCTCATTCATAGCTAAAATATTGTAAAACAGTGAAGCATAGTGAACCTCCAATTAAAGGAACATATCAAAAGAAACAACCTTCCGCACCCAGATTGTTTAGGCTTTATGGAGGTTTGAACCATCGAAACAGCTACATCAACAATGCTTCTTGATAACCTACAATTCATGGACAAGTGTGATGAGGGTATCCTTGGTCTTCTTAACCTAACTGCAGCCTTTGATATGGTTCACCACATCACTTTCCCAAATAATCTACACATCAGGATGGGGTTTAATGGCATTGACTCAAACAGGATTACATCCTACCAGAGAGACATAATCTAATACGTTTAAAACTGGTGAAAAATATAATTTCCCCATGGAATACCACAAACTTCCATCATGTGCCCTTCACTTTTACACCTTCACTGGAAACCAATAAATGAGGACACAGAAGGTATCAATCTAAATAGATACCAGTATTCAGATGACCGTTCCATCAACAAATAAGATTCAAACATGCCACAGAAACTCTGAATTATGGCCTCAAGAGAATTTAAACCAGGAAGGCATCTTTACAACCCGTTCCATTACCACGCAAGTCATTGCAGCATCTTGCTTTAGGGAACACGTTGGAGTTGAAAGAGTATAATTTACTATTCCAACTCCAGTCTGTGAAACAGTAGTGAAAGTGTTGTACTTGAAGTCCAACATCAATCCAACAAAGCTTGTAACATCTTGCAGGGTAAAGGAACGCATTGTAAGGGCTTGTATGTGGTTCAGAACATGTTGTAAAGACACAGCATGATTCGAGCCACGGATTAAAGGCTTTTTCCCACCAATTACAAGTGTTAAGTATGTACTTACCCCCAGATGCATCAAGCACCCACTCTGCGAATCCTAAATAGCGAAAAATACTGAATCGCTATTTAGAAATCGCAGAATGGGATGCATCACCTAAATCAGTAAATATCAGCGAATCGCAACCGGCCGCAATCGCCAAATGCGAATTCGCTAAAATTGCTATAAAATCGCAGATTCGGCTGTTTCCTACCCCCAAATTGCGATTTCGTAATTACTGAAATCGCAATTAGCGATCTCGCAGATTGCGAGATTGCGAGATCGCAAAAACGTGATGTCGCATTTTGAGCACAATGATGACATCACTACCAGGAAGTAGCCTGCTCCATGCATCATTTGGATCACAGAGCTGGATACAGGAGGAGGCAGAGCACAGAGCTCCAAGATACACACCCTGCAGTCCCAATACAGGATACAAATAAATACCATAATGTCCCAGGAAGCTGCAGGACAAAGGGTAAAACCCAGGCAGCACAAAATCAAATTCTCAGAAAAAGAACTGGAGTACCTGATAGAAGGAGTCAGCAGGTACCATGACCAACTATTTGGGAAGCTGTCCCGGAAGGTGCCCGAGGCTACCAAGAGGCACATCTGGGTGCGCATCAAGGCTAAGGTGAACGCGGTGGGAGTCACGAACCGGTCCATTGATGACCTAAAAAAGAGGTGGTACGACCTCAGAGGCCGTGCCAAGGAGCGCATTGCGGAGAGACTGGGAGAGACACTGGCTATGGGAGGAGGACACCCCACAGTCCCTGAGAACACACCCATGGAGGACCTAGTGGAGGACACCATCAACCCTGCAGCCTGCGTGGGCGTGACTCAACTGGACACCTCCCGGGCACACACCAATCTCAAGGTAAGAGCCATGCGACAGGGACCCCGTACACTAACAATGCCCATGCCCCCAGAGAAAGCCATATTTGTAACCCCAGTAACCCAGTTCCTGCTCCTCCCAAACGCCCAAATCCTTTGTGGGACCCTGTAGTGTGTCAATGTGCCCTGATAGCCACACACAGTCAGAATAGTCAAGTGAAACAGACCCCTAAAGCCAGTCAGGGAATGCAAGCCTGCATGCATTTTGCTACATCCCAGGTGCCTGAATATAAATAGCTCGGTGCTATATATGTAAAGCCCAAGATATTTCGATTTAACAACATTTTTGAAAATTAAAAATCGAAAAAGTATTGAGGAAGGGGGTTGA
Organism: Lissotriton helveticus; assembly: GCF_964261635.1. NCBI lineage: Eukaryota > Metazoa > Chordata > Amphibia > Caudata > Salamandridae > Lissotriton > Lissotriton helveticus. Next base: position 739,664,949 of record NC_136067.1, on the reverse strand, counting down.
AAACCGCCCTATCTGATACCAAAAGAGGTTGAATTAAAAAGTAGAAGGGATTACCCAACTCTGTTCCACTCAATAACCTCATTGAGTCCATGTTGGTCACTCTTCTCTTGATAAATCCATTGTGCTTCTTTGGACAGAACCTTAGAGCTCTCCCAACAATCCCCTCCTACTGTATCCGCTGCTAGCTCCAGGACACTTCCGTTGGAGGTAGCCGTGCGCTTTATAAAATGCAATAATCAGCATCATTACAATTTGAATAAAGATTAGCAAAATTTTCCGCCCAATCGTTCAGTTCCAGGTAATATTCAATCTGTGATTCTGAGTCCTTGCTCCTGTGGGCTTTAATTTTTTAAAAGGTCCCCTTGTTTCCAAACTTTTCTGCCTCAACTAGGTTGGTCCAATTTTAGTTCTCCCAGTTGCGCTTGGCTACTGCCAATCATTTCTTGTACTGGGCTCTAGCTGTACGTACCTCAACTGGAGATTTGGACTTTAATGCTTTTATTTGGACTTTGTTTGCTCTACTGCAATCCTTTGTGTACCATGGATTACTTTGATTGCTTTTCGCTCTGGGTACAATTGGGTTTCTTGCAGGTGCTTTATTTAAGAGTGTTTTTAAGATACAAGTCAGATTGTTCTGTATACCAACTATGGGAATATCAGTAAGGGAGATGCATGAAAGGAGTAAGGACCATGGAATATGTATTGTAAACATCAGTTAGGCTGTCTGTATTTCCCAGTATCAGAGACCGCTTTATTGGCCTGCAGTCATTTCCCACCATTGGAAATATATAGATAAATGTTAAAAAGATAACAGCTGGGCCGTTTTGGAGTATACATTTTCAGCCCCAAAATCTTGGGTGAATCAATGCTCATGGGTCCTATATGTACATTCAATACTGTTTGGGTCCAGATACCAAGGCCCCCTGAGGCCTTGTCGCATGTGGAAGGAGTTGCGCTAACATAGAAGGTTTTACAGCCTGATTTATAGGTTGGATCCATTACCCATATTTCCTGAAATAGGCAAAAATGAAATCATTCAATATATTCTAACCAGTCAGGATCTAACAGCTTTGGCCTTTGCCCAGCAATATTCCACAAAAGTATATTTAAGGTCTCAGGGAAATTAACATCAGCTTGCTTAAGAGATGGATCACCAATCTTTGTATCTATTTGATTTGCTGGAGGGATTTCATTAGGAACATGGGCTTTTAAGCTTGATGTATTTGCAGTATTAAAACTTAGACTGACTCAAAATGCAAAGAGCAAGTTGTAATAATTGAGTTTGACTGAATGGGGGTCACTATAGGAGTAAGAAGTAAATCTATTGATTACCGATTAGCCAAAGTGTGGTCAGTAATTACTTGTGCCTGTGTATTTTTATCAGAGGAATTGGTTTCCCTAAAGGTATTTGTGCTTGCTTGAGCACTGCCTACAGGTGCTTCAACAGGTGTAGGTGTAAAAAAATCCTCTGACAAGGGTTGAGTCCAGATGCATTTAATTTGAATTGAATTGATGAATGGGGAAAAAACGGGGGCCCTGAGCTCTATAGCTAATAGCCCGGCCTCCTTATCAATCAATCAATCAATCACGGCATTTGTATAGCGCACTACTCACCCGGGAGGGTCTCAAGGCGCTGGGGGAGAGGGTTACGTCACTGCTCGAACAGCCAGGTCTTGAGCTGCTTCCTGAAGGATAGGTGGTCCTGAGTCAGCCGAAGGTGGATGGGGAGGGAGTTCCAAGTCTTGGCTGCAAGGTAGGAGAAGGATCTTCCTCCAGCGGTGGCTCAGCGGATGCGTGGTACGGAGGCGAGGGCGTGGCTGGTTGATCGTAGCTGGTTGATCGTAGCTGGCGGGTGGGCGTGTAGAAGGTCAGGCGGTCATTGAGGTACTTTGGGCCCAGGTCATGGAGAGCCTTGTGTGCGTGGGTGAGGAGCCTGAATGTGATTCTCTTGCTGATGGGGAGCCAGTGCAGGTCTTTCAGGTGGCCGGAGATGTGGCTGTGTCGTGGGATGTCCAGGATGAGTCGTGCGGAGGCGTTCTGGATGCGTTGGAGTCTTTTTTGAAGTTTGGCTGTGGTTCCGGCGTAGAGGGCTTTCCCGTAGTCCAGTCGGCTGGTGACGAGTGCCTGGGTGACGGTCTTCCTGGTTACGGTGGGGATCCATCGGAAGATCTTGCGGAGCATGCGCAGGGTGTTGAAGCATGATGAGGAGACGGCGTTGACTTGTTTGGTCATCGAGAGGGAGGAGTCCAGGATGAAGCCGAGGTTGCGTGCATGGTCCGTTGGTATGGGAGTGGTGCCCAGGGCAGGGGGCCACCAGGAATTGTCCCAGGTGGAGGGCGATGATCCCAGGATGAGGACTTCCATCTTGTCTGAGTTCACTTTCAGGCGGCTGTTCTTCATCCACTCGGCGACGTCTTTCATCCCCTCGTGTAGACTATCTCTGGTGGTGGCGGGGTCGTTGGTGAGGGAGAGGATCAGCTGGGTATCGTCGGCGTAGGAGATGATGTTGAGGTTGTGTTGGCGTGCGATGTCTGCGAGGGGGCTCATGTAGACGTTGAAGAGGGTTGGGCTGAGTGATGATCCTTGTGGTACGCCGCAGATGACTTCGGTGGCTTCGGATCTGAACGGGGGGAGGCGGACTCTCTGGGTTCTTCCGGCGAGGAACAAGATGATCCACTCCAGTGCCTTCTCTTGGATTCCGATGTTGCTGAGGCGCTGCACTAGGGTGCGGTGGCAGAGAGTGTCGAACGCTGCGGAGAGGTCCAGGAGGATGAGGGCCGCTGTTTCCCCGTTGTCGAGCAGGGATCTGATGTCATCGGTGGCTGCGATCAGGGCGGTCTCGGTGCTGTGGTTGGCTCGGAAACCAGACTGTGAGCGGTCGAGGGATCCGTTAGTCTCGAGGAAGGCGGCGAGCTGTCTGTTGACGGTCTTCTTGATGACTTTGGCAGGAAAAGGGAGGCGCGAGATGGGGCAGAAGTTCTTGAGGTCGGTGGGGTCCGCTGTGGGTTTCTTCAAGAGGGAGCTGAGCTCGGCGTGCTTCCAGCTCTCCGGGAAGGTGGCGGTGAGGAAGGAGGCGTTGATGATGTCCCGGAGATGGGGTGCAATGATGGCGTCGGCCTTGTTGAAGACGTGATGGGGGCAGGGGTCGGTGGGGGATCCGGAGTGGATGGAGTTCATCGTGCGGGTGGTGTCTTCGGTGCTGACCGTGGTCCAGTTGCAGAGGGTGGTGGTGGCGGGCATTGGTTCGGTGGTTGGGTGCGTGGTCTGTGCGCCGAAGCAGTTGTGTATGTCGGTGATCTTGCGGTGGAAGAAGGTGGCGAGTGAGTCGCAGAGGTCTTGCGAGGGGTTGATGTTGTTGTTTCCGGCGCTGGGGTTGGAGAACTCTTTGATGATGCTGTAGAGTTCCTTTTGGGCGTTGTTGTCCAGTCGTTCTTTGAGTGCTTTCTTCTTGGTGGCGCGGATCAGCTGGTGGTGCGTGCGGGTGGCGTGCTTGAGGGCGGTCCTGTTGTCTGTGGTCTGGTCGTGGCGCCAGGCCTTCTCGAGGGTGCGGCAGTTCTTCTTGGAGTCCTTGAGTTTGTTGGTGAACCAGGGGGTTTTCTTGCAGCCGAGTCTGCTGGGAGGGTGCTTTAGTGGTGCGAGGTCATCGGCGCAGGCGGTCAGCCACTGTGTGAGGTTACTGGCTGCTTCGTTGGGGTCCGTTGTGCTAGTGGGAGGGTTCTGGTCGAGGGAGGCGGTGAGCTGCTCGGCGGTGATCTTGCTCCAGCTCCGGCGAGGAACCTGTTGCGGGTGGTGGTGGGTCGTCATTCTTCTGAAGCTGAAGTGGACGCAGCTGTGGTCAGTCCAATGAAGTCCGGTGGAGTGGCTGAAGGAGATGTGCTTGCTGGATGAGAAGACGGGGTCAAGCGTGTGGCCGGCGTAGTGGGTCGGGGTGTTCACCAGTTGCTTGAGTCCGAGGTTGGCGAGGTTGTCCAGCAGGGTGATGGTGTTGTTGTCATTGTTGTTCTCCAGGACGAAGTTGAGGTCCCCTAGGAGGATGTAGTCAGCGGAGGGGAGGGCGTGCGGGATGATAAAGTCTGCGATGTCTTCGCTGAATTGCGTGCGAGGTCCCGGGGGTCTGTAGATGAGAGTGCCTCTGAGGGTCGTCTTGGGGTTGGTGTGTATCTGGAAGTGGAGGTGTTCGGCGGCGGTGAAGGTGTTGTCCGAGTTGGTCGAGATGCGGATGGTGTTTTTGTGTAGGATGGCGATGCCTCCTCCCGTCTGGTTGACGCGGTCCCTCCGGGTGATCTTGTATCCGTCCGGGATGGCGATGGCGATGTCGGGCGCTGAGGAGGCGTTCATCCAGGTTTCCCTGAGGAAGGCGACATCTGGAGATGTGGTGTCGAGCAGGTTCCAGAGTTCGACGGCGTGCCTGTGGACGGAGCGGGTGTTGAGCAGGATGCACTTCAGGTGGTTGCTGCTGGGGTTCGGTTTGGTGGGAGCGGTGCAGGTCCGGAGGCAGGAGAACTTGCAGGCATGGCAGGTGCGTTGCGGAGTGGCTCGGTAACAGGCGGGGTTTCGGACGGCGTTCAGTGCGTTGAGGGTGGTGGAGTCGTATGTCCGTCATATGGGCTGGCATCTTCGGGGGCCAGGGGTCCTGGCGCTGGGCGCGGTCCAGGTGCGGTCCAGGCGCGGACGGGCACAGACGGGTTTGCCTTTGGCACGCCTTCGGCGCACAATCGGCGCGCCCACTGCGCGTGACCGCTGCGAATCCGTGCGGTCTCCATTTAAGGCGAAGTGGGAGGGAGGAGCAGCTGGGAGGCGGGAGCGGGGAGGACACGGAGAAAAAGGGGGCGGGCCGTGAGATAACAGCAGCGGGGAGCGGGGCTAACACCAGGGGAATCATGCAATACAGGATACAAATGCACAAAAATTACAATGATACAGCAGGGGAAAACAGTGAGGCAGTACCAGCAAAACGAGCTAGGGAAAACAGGCAAAAACGGCAGATCGTGACAGTGAGCAGCAGCGAGGGGTACACATACAGCTGGGGGGCCATGCGGCGCGGGGGTGTCCTGAGAACAGGTCACACTCACCTGCGCCGCGCGGTCTCCATTTAAGGACAAGTGGGAGGGAGGAGCAGCTGGGAGGTGGGAGCGGGGAGGACACGGAGAAAAAGGGGGTCGGGCCGCGAGATCACGGCGGCGGGAAGCGGGGAGCGGGGCTAACACCAGGGGAATCAGGCAATACAGGATACAAACGAACAAAAATTACAATGATACAGCAGGGGAAAACAGTGAGGCAGTACCAGCAAAACGAGCTAGGGAAAACAGGCAAAAACGGCAGATCGTGACAGTGAGCAGCAGCGAGGGGCACACACACAGCTGGGGGGCCGTGCAGCACGGGGGTGTCCTGAGAACAGGTCACACTCACCTGCGCCGCGCGGTCTCCATTTAAGGACAAGTGGGAGGGAGGAGCAGCTGGGAGGCGGGAGCGGGGAGGACACGGAGAAAAAGGGGGCGGGGCCGCGAGATCACGGCGGCGGGAAGCGGGGCACGGGGCTAACACCAGGGAATCAGGCAATACAGGATACAAATGCACAAAAATTACAATGAAACAGCAGGGGAAAACAGTGAGGCAGTACCAGGAAAACGAGCTAGGGAAAACAGGCAAAAACGGCAGATCGTGACAGTGAGCAGCAGTGAGGGGCACACACACAGCTGGGGGGCCGTGCGGCGCGGGGGTGTCCTGAGAACAGGTCACACTCACCTGCGCCGCGCGGTCTCCATTTAAGGACAAGTGGGTGGGAGGAGCAGCTGGGAGGCGGGAGCGGGGAGGACACGGAGAAAAAGGGGGCCGGGCCGCGAGATCACGGCGGCGGGAAGCGGGGAGCGGGGCTAACACCAGGGGAATCAGGCAATACAGGATACAAACGAACAAAAATTACAATGATACAGCAGGGGAAAACAGTGAGGCAGTACCAGCAAAACGAGCTAGGGAAAACAGGCAAAAACGGCAGATCGTGACAGTGAGCAGCAGCGAGGGGCACACACACAGCTGGGGGGCCGTGCAGCACGGGGGTGTCCTGTGAACAGGTCACACTCACCTGTGCCGCGCGGTCTCCATTTAAGGACAAGTGGGAGGGAGGAGCAGCTGGGAGGCGGGAGCGGGGAGGACACGGAGAAAAAGGGGGCGGGCCGCGAGATCACGGCGGCGGGAAGCGGGGAGCGGGGCTAACACCAGGGAATCAGGCAATACAGGATACAAATGCACAAAAATTACAATGATACAGCAGGGGAAAACAGTGAGGCAGTACCAGGAAAACGAGCTAGGGAAAACAGGCAAAAACGGCAGATCGTGACAGTGAGCAGCAGTGAGGGGCACACACACAGCTGGGGGGCCGTGCAGCGCAGGGGTGTCCTGAGAACAGGTCACACTCCCCTGCGCCGCGCGGTCTCCATTTAAGGACAAGTGGGAGGGAGGAGCAGCTGGGAGGCGGGAGCGGGGAGGACACGGAGAAAAAGGGGGCCGGGCCGCGAGATCACGGCGGCGGGAAGCGGGGAGCGGGGCTAACACCAGGGGAATCAGGCAATACAGGATACAAACGAACAAAAATTACAATGATACAGCAGGGGAAAACAGTGAGGCAGTACCAGCAAAACGAGCTAGGGAAAACAGGCAAAAACGGCAGATCGTGACAGTGAGCAGCAGCGAGGGGCACACACACAGCTGGGGGGCCGTGCAGCACGGGGGTGTCCTGAGAACAGGTCACACTAACCTGCGCCGCGCTGTCTCCATTTAAGGACAAGTGGGAGGGAGGAGCAGCTGGGAGGCGGGAGCGGGGAGGACACGGAGAAAAAGGGGGCGGGGCCGCGAGATCACGGCGGCGGGGAGCGGGGCTAACACCAGGGAATCAGGCAATACAGGATACAAATGCACAAAAATTACAATGATACAGCAGGGGAAAACAGTGAGGCAGTACCAGCAAATCGAGCTAGGGAAAACAGGCAAAAACGGCAGATCGTGACAGTGAGCAGCAGCGAGGGGCACACACAGCTGGGGGGCCGTGCGGCGCGGGGGTGTCCTGAGAACAGGTCACACTCACCTGTGCCGCGCGGTCTCCATTTTAGGACAAGTGGGAGGGAGGAGCAGCTGGGAGGTGGGAGCGGGGAGGACACGGAGAAAAAGGGGGCGGGGCCGCGAGATCATGGCGGCGGGAAGTGGGAAGCGGGGCTAACACCAGGGGAATCAGGCAATACAGGATACAAATGCACAAAAATGACAATGATACAGCAGGGCCTGATTAGGGGTACGGCGGACAGGGTTACTCCATCACAAATGTGTCCGATATCCCGTCCGCCAAATTACAATTCCATTATATCCTATGTAACTTGTAATGTGGCAGGCGAGATAGCCGGCTCGTTTGTGACAGAGTATCCCATCCACCAACCTTGTAATCAGGCTCTACATCTGATGTTATCCAGCGTACATGTGCCACCCAAAATATGCTCAGCACCTAAAATATCCAAACATACCAGGTAATCTCAATTCTTTGGAGATCATTCAGACCTCTATTCTAAAATTAAAGGTTTAAATTGACTCAAAAATAAAGTTGTGCCCATTTTAGCACTATTATGCAGATTTGAATGAGATCCTTAGTTGGAACAATGTTTTCAAAAATACTATTTCGTTTTAAAATGCAATAGTGTGCTCAACTGGACATCCAAAAGCAGAAGTTCATAACCAATATAATTACAATCTTGGAGCCTGTGCAATTAAATTCCTCAAAACAGCAGGTTTGGAAGTATAAACACATGTACGATCCTCAATGAGCAATTTCAGTAGCTCACAATTAATACAAAGTATGAATCATGTTTCAGGGCAGTAGGTGAGAAAAACAAATTTCATTCATATGAAATGGATAAAAAATTCATGAGTTTGAAGAGCTTGTAGAGGGAATAAGATACACAAAACAATCCATATTTCTCCATGATCAAGGTTATAGCTATATTTTGAAACAGAACCTGCATTTCCATATAATCTTATAAAATCATTCTTACTTGAATATGGTTACCAGTTGAATAACTGAGTTTCTGGACAGGTCCAAGGGTTATTTCAACATGCACTCTTTTAACCACTTAATTAAAAGTTCCCTGGTAAATCTGCAATGAGATACAGGGTCAAAAATTATCAAATCTGACTGGTATTGCCTCCTGAGCTATGAGGGATTATGAGCTATTGCCCCCAAACCAGGGAGTAACACATGGCCTCTGGAATCCCAGGTACAATTTTGCAAGTTTTTCCCCCTTCCAGGGGAAATTATGTCAAAACCCAAATCACTAACCTCGTGCTTTTCTAGTGGGAACAGTATATATTTCCAACGGCCATTAGGCCCCAATTCCTCTCACAAACTAGCAGCAACCCGAGAAGTCCTAAAAGAAAGCTAAACAGTAAGGCAGAGGGATGGAGATGCGGGTGAGAAATATGAGAATGAGATCAAAGGATGCTGTCCCTCCTGCCTCTGCCAGACCCGAACCAGGTTTCAGGATGTTCATTCTTCTGTGGGGCATAAACATACATGTCCTTGATATTCCCTTGATGTTTTTTGGTGACTGACTGCACCTGTTTATTTTCAAAGTGTTTACCCTTTCTTTACTTCCTACATACAATTTTAGATAAATCCCTGCTTTACCTGCAAACACTTCACTTGACTGCGAACTTTGGTTAACAAGGCATTTGGGGCCCGATGTAGGTAGGCAAATACCGGTCGGTAACAGCCGAAAATCGGTAAATTAGGCCGTTACCGCCCGGTATTTTGAAAATGAGATGTAGGTGTAAAAAATGTACAGAATCGGCAAATATGAATCGGTAAAAAACCGAATCGGCATTTACCGATACCTTATTTCCCGATTCGGTATTTACCGATTCCTTATTTACCGAGTTCTTATTTTCCGATTCGGGAAATAAGAAATTGTAAAAAATGCCCATCGAGATGTAGGAAAGGCCAAAAATACAGAATTCCATGAAATTCGGTGTTTAAGAGTGGGTATTTATCATGAACTGAAAGCAGGTGGTAACCAGGTGCAGGCTATAAAAAAGGGCCCAAAATGCAACAGTGTTGCAAGAATGGCGGCATTCTATGTGATTGCAAGGCGGCAAAGGCTACAGGCAGCAGGAGAGAGGGTATGGAGAAGGGAGGAGCAGGTGTACAGGCAGAGGATCACCCTGTTCCAACTGACTGAGCCTGAGATACTGCAGAGGTACAGGCTACACCCCAGAACCATCCTGGACTTAATTAGGGACCTCCACGCATACCTGGATCACCCAACACCCAGGGCCCACGCCATCCCACCCCATGTGCAGGTGCTGTGTAGCCTACACTTGCTTGCCTCTGGGAGCTACCAGAGTGTGATTGCTGCAGTAGGTGGTGTGTCCCAGAGCTGCCTGTCCCGTTTTTTCAGGAAGTTCCTGGATGCCATGACGCAGAGAATGGAACAATACATCCGGTTCCCTGACACGCCTGCGGAACTTGCTAAAACAAAAACTGACTTCTATGCACTGGCACACTTCCCGCATGTGATAGGCTGCATAGATGGCACCCACATTCCACTATGCCCACCTGCAGCCACTGAACACATCTACAGAAATCGTAAGTCAACGCACTCCATCAATGTGCAGGTGATATGCAATGCTGGCAACATAATCACAGACATAGTGGCCACATTTCCTGGGAGCACGCACAACTCCTACATTTTCCAGAACAGCGGAATATACACACGGCTTGTTGCTGGAGATTTTGGAGATGGATATCTGCTAGGTAAATAAGTGTAACACACCCTGATATGAATGGCAGATGTATGTGTCATGTTGATGTAACTCATGGACCTCTCATTCCCTCCTAGGCGATAGTGCATATGCCCTCCGTTCCTTTGTGCTCACACCGTACCTCAACCCAATGAACAGAGGCAAAAGGCGTTATAATGTGGCACACAGGTCAACTCGCAATGTAGTGGAGCGCACATTTGGACTCCTCAAGAGCAGGTTCCGCTGCCTCCACAAGAGTGTAGGTGCACGACAGTACACCCCCATCCTGTGTTGCAAGATAATAGTGACCTGTGCCATGTTGCACAATCTTGCCACCAAAGAAGGCACAGAGGTGGAGGTGACACATCACGAGAACATTGATGATGACCAAGAACATGCAGACCCCCAAGCAACAGGACCAGCAGCAACAGATGGAAGATTGAGACGGACAGAGATTACACGTCGATATTTCTAGGTAATGTATGACACACAGACAGGTCTAGTGTTTGGCGAGTGTAGTTTAATATTCACTACATCATCATTACATAGGAAAAGCCATTGTCCATCAATGTCCATGTCCATGACTGCTTCTGCTCAGTTGCCGTCACTGTGTGCAGTCTTGTGGATTTGAGGCAATGTTCAATGCTTACGCCCACGCACTACATTACGGGATTGATGTGCCTGGGTTTCCATATCTCGGCTGGGGCCTGACTCAGCATGGCTGCGCCTGACGCTTCAGCGCACCTCTGGTACAGGTGTGCTGGAGCCACTCCTGCTGGTTGACCCCTCTGTCTCCTCCACACCCGTGTCACCAGCATTGCCTGTGTGAGTGGTGAGTATCTGCTCCATCGCAGAGGTCACTCTTCCCATGCCCCGTGTCAAGTCTGTTCAGCAGTGCACAATTGCATCCTGCATGGATATTGAGCGTCGGCACAGTACTGATGTAGCTGTAGCAAATCTGTTCAGTGCCTTGGACTGCTGCCGCATATACTGTCGCTCCCTGCGACGCTATAGTTGATCTCTGTCAAACTTATCAGACAGTACACCCATGTATGTAGAGATGTCTGACATCCCCTTGGAAATTGCCTCCAAACTACATGCATGTGGCCTATTCCCTTGTCCATGTTTGTCATTTTATTGTTCATGCTGCGCACCTGCCTATGCACGGCCATCAGTGAATTGGCCTGCATGCGCTGAACTTTGACCATTGTGGCCTCCAGGCCACAGAATCCGCTCCCACCTTCCTGCCCATCGCCATCCTCACGTGCCCTCGTGCCAAGGACACTGGTGCGCGTAGCGCCTGCTGAAATCTGTGGTCTGGCCTTGTCAGCCACAGGTGCAATTGTTTGATTTTCAACATCCTCATCGTTCTCATCAGAGATTTGCAGGATCCTCTGAGGGGGCACATCAGGCCTACTTGCCCTTCCCTGCATGGACGACCTGGACGTTGGTTTGGGTGTAAGCGGTGTGCTTACCAATTCAGGAGATCCAAACAATAGAGGTGATAGCGGGACAGGTGTTGAGGCTCAATCTGGCGTTGAGGCTTCCTGGGTTGTGTCGTTGCCTCCTTCTACAGCGCTATGACCTGTGCTTTGTTTCTCTTTTTCTCTTCTCTTAGTTGCTGGTGCCTTCTCCTCCCTTGCTGGTGCTGTACTGCGTGAGGACTCTCCTGTGGAATCAAATTGACATAGGGTCAATGTTGTTGTTCACCTGTGTGTAGTTCTTAAGTAAATTGTTTATACACCTTTGCCCAGTGTACATTGTGTGTTTGGTGATGTGTGTGGCATGCCTTGCTGAGTCTTGTGGTGTATGCATTGCTTGTATGTACTCATGACTACGTCTACCATGATGCATTGCTGGCCCCAAGTATGAGCTGTTCTGCAGTGTAATGATTCTACACAGTGGGGTACGGGTTCAGGGTATTGGTTGTAGATTAGGGTACATGCATCTTACCTTGTTTCTTTGTTGCTTTTGCTGTACTGTCTAGGTCTCCAATCCCATGGATGTATTCTGGCTCCAGGGTTGTTTCAACAAGCTCCTCCATCTCAGACAGTTTTGGTGCTTTGCTCCTGCCACCTCCTGTCACACCAGCATCCTTTTTTTGGGCAGCAATCTTCTTTTTGGTTATGATGCGCAGGTCATACCATCGCTTTTTTATGTCCTCGATCTCCCGGTGCGTCACACCAATGGCATTGACTTTGCCCTGTATGCCAAGCCATATGTTCCTCTTCACAGACTCTGCAACATGCAGAGACTGTTTCCCAAATATTTGGTTGTAGTGACTTACAATTTCTTCTACAGCCACCTGCAGTTCTGCTGGGCTGAACTTTATCTTTCTTTTGCGCTCCCCACCATCCTTTTGCCCTTCCTGAAACTCCATTCTGTTGCACTGCTTGGCTCAGGATGCTTAGCTCCTCTCACCTCAGCTCAATTGTTTGTTCAGTTGCTGTGCACCTGCATGTGTGTTAGCTCTCCCAGGTACTGGGGAGGGGTGCTTCATTCTGATTGGTTGGATTCTCTAGGCCTTGGTTGTAGGGTGTGTAGGGTGTCCCTGATTGGTTGGCAGGCTCACATGTCGATTTTCAAACTTCCGAGGCCCATAGGAATGAATGGGTTTTACCGATTCGGAATTTACCAATTCGGAAATTACCGATTCGGTAAATACCGAAATAAGATTTTTTACCTACATACCTTTTTCCGATTCAGAAATACCGATTCGGTATGAGTCGGTATTTAAGAATCGGAAAAAATAATTTACCTACATCTGGCCCTTAATAATATATTCACTAGCATATCATAATGTTTTTATCACTCAAGCCAGATTAGTTAGATCTGCTCTTCCTTGTTTTTAAGTCATTTTGTATGTTGAACATTTTCTAAACAGGTAGTTCCTACAGCCCTTATAAATATAAATTATCAATGCTAGATTTTGAAGAAAGGGTGGATGACTTAGATCTGACTCTTGCACCGGCTGCTCTCTCGTGGCAGCACCAGCAAAACCTGCAGCTGCTGACCTTTCCTACGTCTCATCTCTGGATGTGTTCACAGCAAACATCTAAAATAGCAAACATTGGCAAAGCCAACAGGTCTTGTCTACGAGAGTTATTCGCTTTGCTGATGCCCTTTAGCCATGTTGTAGAGCAGCATGGCTGCTGTACAACATGCTTAAAAGTAAAAAAAAAAGTGCTATGATGCAGTCAGTTGGAAGGAGGGTGGAAGGGATGGGGAACATGAACGAGAGGAAGATGGGTGAGAGGGAGCAGGCTAAAGTATGGTAAAAAAGAGCTCTATGACGTGGCAAGCGCTGGCTGCCTTATTCAGGGGCGGCCTTAGGCATGTGCAAGCTGTGCACCTGCAGAGGGCCACCAAACCCCAGGGGCCTCCACGCCAATATATATCCTTAATATAATAATCCTCCGAGGATGGATACATATTTGTGTGGCAGCCCCTGGCAGGGATTTGGCGGCATCCGGCCCTGTTCCACTTCCAAACATCCTGACCCCCCCTCTTCACTGGCCCCCACCCGGACCCCCTCTTCCGGGCCCCCCTACCTAGGCTCCCTGCACAGGGCCGCCATGAGCCTAGAGCCGCCCTGCCTTATTGACTTTTTTTGCCAATGGTGGGTGGTGGGACAACACAGACAATGAGAGTAAGAGTTGGTAGGGATGAAGCAACATGAAAAACGGGTGTGTCCAGGTGGAAGGGGAGGAAAACACATGGACAAAAGGATCTGGAAAAGCGGATCTAGGAAATTCATACAGAGAAGTGTTATGAAATAAGGTGTCTGAAAAAAAGTGATAACCTACTAAGGGAGTAAGCATTTTTATAAACAGTCAAAAACAATGCTGCAGTTCATGTTGCATCTTCTCATCCTCTCATCCAATCAACTTGCAGTGCTCTCCTGGGAACAGGATCACTCCTCTTCTTCTCACATGAGTACAATTGTCCACAAACAGCCTTGTTAGTTTTGAAACGTAAAGGTATCCTTCTAAGTTTATATGGAACATTTTCTCATTTAAGACTGCTTTCCCAAGTATTATGGTACACGTCTAACCTTCTAAATATCAAATTGTATATTTTTCTAACAATGATCTATGTAGAACTCGAAACATCGATATTAGTGAAAAAGAAAATATTAGGCAAAAACCCATTCATTTAAAAGAACAAGTACATTTAAAGGTCAAGTTCACATTTAAATGCTGCATCTTTTTAGGTGTTTTTCATTACTTCATTAAGTAACAATTTCTAATCATGTGCCACTAGTAATATTTGTATAACCGGACACATTCTGCAGAGTTAAGCTGAAACCATTTATGCAACTTATTATTAATTAAAAAAACATATTCATGGAAAGGTCAAGAATTTAAGCATTTTATATATGCTTCACGTATCTAGTCAGTCAGCTTCTTTAGCTATGGTACTTATGCCATTTGAGGCCCAGTACAAGTAAATATGATGGCCTAGTGCACTTTATGCACTTAAACACATTTTATTTTCATTGAAGCCTACACATTAATTTTGCACGTTTATCATAAACTGTATTATTTTTTCAATATTATTTGTATTGCACCATCAATCCCCCCAATTGTAAAATTGTGATAAATGTACATGGGCGGAGACATAACAGTCCTTTGCGTCCATAGCCTGTGTGTATTTTTGAACTAATCTAGTATTAATGTTAGCTGAACAATCTTCTGTCTTGTAATTTAAAAATTATGCTTTTAATTTCTCCTCATCTGTTGTGTGTGTATATGTTGTAGGTGCGAATGTAGGCCTAATCCTACTAATACTATCATAATTACTAATACTGCTGCCAAGAATGTAACACCCATAATAATCTTGCATCTAGTTCTAAAACAACGTTTGTCTGTAGTCAGATTGTTGAAGCAAATTATACAGCAATAAGTCAGCAGTTCAGTTCAGATTTTTCTCAAGCAGTTTTCTTGTGTTTTTCTTTTGTTTTAAGCAGCCTCCTTAAACAATCTCTTTATTTACATCAATCTTCGCATAGTCAACCTTAACCCTACTCTGTGTCATTCTAAAATGTTAGGCCTACTCTTCTACAGCAGCCTTGGGCCTAGGGAAATGTTAAAATAAAATCTAGAATATTTTACTACAGTTTTTTGTACTTTTTCAATCATTATTATCTCTCAAATGTCTCTCAAACATTTCGGTTTTTTAGAAATCTTTTCAAACATCTTCGTCTCAATTTTTGTTTTAGAGTGACGTCATGCGGTTCAAACAGTTCAGATTTCAGATCACTCGATATGTCCACTGACACATTCAGTACTTGATTTTCGTAGTAAGTCCATTCATGTGCAGAATACCTTCAATAGGGTACTCTCGCTCTTTTTGATCTTCTCAGTCTCTCTTGATCTTCCTCTGTGTCACTTACACTACCTAACTCTGTCTCTTCAGTGATAGTTGGTGGTATGCGATGAACTGACACACTTGTTCTCTGTTTCCTTTGACTATAGTTTCGTGGCCATTCAGCACTGTGGGTGACTCTTCCTGTCTCAGTGCTCATTCATTCACCTGGGTCCTCTGTTGGTTCTGGTGCTGTCTCACCTGCTTTCTCAGATTGAGATCTGGTCTCTTCTTCTTCTTCATTATCAAGAGACTTCAATGTCACCATGCTAAATCACAGGAACTTGAACTTGCATTGGTGCGACTGTTTGTAGAGCTCCACCCCTTTCGCCTTCTTGCTGTGATGCTGGTCCATGCAGTCGTTCACCTTGTGGCCATTCAGTCGGTAAACATCGTTTACTACGAATCCTTTTACCTGGAGGCAATTACAATGCAGTCGTTACAACAGCTGCGTTTTAACAACGCATACCATTACTTCGCAAGTCGGAACAACGACTTGTGGAGGGGTCAGAAGGTGTTGGATTTAAAATCTAACACCTTCCCTACTGTTGAACAAACTGGAGTTGGAATGGTAAATTATACCATTCCAACATCTAGAGCCCCCCCAGAGCAAGTTATTGTTACGACTTGCGGAGTAATGGTATGCGTTGTTACAACGTGGTCGTTGTAAAAACTGCATTGTAATTGCCTGAGGGGAAAAAGAATGCGTAGTAAGGTGGCATATTTTATTCAGTCAGCAGTTCTCTCTGCTCAGGTATCTTTGTTTAAGAACCATGAGTTACTAGTTAACCCTGTCAATTAATATGATAAGGAATAATCATACAAAATAATGTGATTCAATATAAATGAGTTTTTTTTCTTCCTGTGTAAATATGTGTATTGTGCATGTTAGAAATTGTTAGACATTCTTAATGTGAATCTGAAGGGATTAATTATTATAACAAAGGAACAAATGGATTTTGTGGATTTAAATTGATATTCTGTGTAATGTCTGGTTCTTTGTACAGTGTAAATACATTTGGTTATTAATTTTTGTATATATTGTAAATAGGTTTATGTTTTGTATATATTTCGTAGCCATGAAGAAGTCCCAGTTGGAAGAAACGCGTTGGCTACCAATCACATGCTGTGATTTTAAGAAAAAGTGATTAATAAAGAATAAAGAATAAAGGAATTGTTTTCAAAGAAGGAACAACTCTTAGATTTGAGTTTAAGAAGATACTGCTCCGTTATTCTTATCTGTGAACTATGGACTATACATTTTGTCACATTTACAATTGACTTGGAAGTTGAGTGATGAACCACTCTGTGTGTTTTGTGTTGGGAATATTTTCTCTTTATGGAGATGTAGGGGGTCACATCTCTGGATTATTGCACCACCATATAGCTCACTCCTACTACTATCACTTTGTGTCGACGAGTGCAGGACCTGGGTTCCTTGACCCTTCTTTGTGTTGTTGTTCTATACTTTTGTATACATTTTGATACCAAGACCTTTATTATCAAGTGAGTACGATTTTAAATATTGAACTTTGCAGTAAAACCATTACTTAAATGTGCCTTTACGCACAATGCCTTACTACAGAGGCAAAGACATAAATAGCATACATGTATTTAAAGTCAGTTTCTGGGGGTCTCCTTCAGGGCTGAAGGAGGACAGGGTCTAAAGTACACCAGCAGTCACTCTTTACCTGCCCTGGGGCATCCGGTTGCAGAGGTGCTGGCAAAGCTGGTAGCTGCACACACTAAGTCAGTAAGAAGTAGGGGTGCCACCAAGAAACAGGCTGCAAAGGGGGACTGAGCCCCAAAGGTGGGGCTCAGGCCACAAAGATCCTGGGAACAAGGGAGCACAGTCAGTTAGTTGGTGCCCAGGCTTTGGTTTTAGGGTAAAGAGAGGCAAGCTCAGCTGGGCTCAGTGTATCCTAGGGCCTTGTGGTCACCGGTCTCGCCTGTTGAGCGTGCAAAAATCAGGACAACTGGGCTGTCCTGGAAGTGGGTCTTTGCGCTGCTGACGTCCCTTGATGGCTGTTCGGTATTGGTTTCATAGGAGTCCAGACTGGACTCTCACTGTCTTTGGTTGTTGCAAGGGTTTCAGTAAACCTGGTATTGGTCCTGTGCATCTCTGATTGATCCTGATGTCCTCTCACTTGGTAGTGGGAGGCAGACCTGACCTTCAGGAGCACATGTACCTCTTCCTGGGGAGCTGCAATGTCTGGCTGTTCAGTGAGCGGCAACTCAGTCAACCTTAATTTGCTATGCTGTGCCTGCTGACTGCAGGTGACTAGCTCCCCCACTCCCAGGGAGATCGCTTGGCAATTTCAAAGGGCTGTCATTTGCATGGGTTTTTGGAAGCTGGACAACTGCAAGACAAGTTGCTGGTCAGGATTGTCAAGACTTTGTGTGGGCAGACAGGTTTTGGCTTCAAAAGTCCACAGCAGTCTTCAGTTCTTGCTTTTTCTTGAGGCTTTTCTTTGTCCCCTCCTCTTGATCCTACAAATATGAACCCTGGTGTCAGGGAGTGTAAACTAAATACTCATTTTAGGGGTGCTACAAAGAGTGACTTTCATGTAGTTCCTATAAATCGATATAGGCTCTGCACATTTAGACAACATAAACTGTGGGATTGATGTCCAGATTGATTCCGGATACCCCCACCAGGTATGTTCACCTGTATACCAGCTAGCTCACAGTGCAACTATGAACTCCTCTTACCAAGGTGGGAATAGTGTCTGGCAACTACCAAACATGACAACCCTGCCCCATCAGGGATCGTGGAAACAGTACAGTACTTTTTGCTTAGTCTCTCGTGCTTACTTTGTCTCAGAGACATACACAGAATAAACGATGTGGATGTTTTCAATAAGCATTTATTGAACCAGCGTCATTCTAGTGTAAAATATGTGTGCTGAAACAAACATAAGACAGAAACAGATATAAACAATTATGATCACCAACAAAGTAAATGGATGGTAGATTTCTAACATAGTGCTAAAATAACGAATATATGCAAGCATGAAAATATATGATAGTAATAATGCGTACTCCTACAATGCAGGCCCTATCTAGATGTACCTAGCATGCATGTATGTGTATATCCAAAAATCCCCCTAGGATAAAACCAACCCCATTACCTGGTGTGAGAGAATGAAAGACCCAGTTTTGGTCTCAAGATCGACACCCCACGAGTGATGTCAGTTCACTGCTTGCTGGAGTGTCTGTATGCAGGAACCTCAGTGTCTCACGTCAGCATGGAAGTCTTTGTCCTCTGCCCGCCCCAGCAAAGATATGGTGTTTATATACCCAGGAGGTACCCTCCGGGGTTATACCTTGCTGTGTCATGTAGGCCGAGGTTGACGAAAGGGATGACACTTATACATAGTCATTATCCAGAAGATGGTAATCCTGCTGCAATTCTGAGAATCCTCATGCATAATAAATGGTCAATACCAAAAACAGTTATGTAGTATAAAGGCAGGGAAAATGTAGGTGAATGGCTAGGTGACTACCCAGGCCTATATTGGTGTACATTCACAAATCATAACATGACAAGTAGTAGCCAAAGGGATACCTACCTTTAGTATGTCTACATCCTCTATATAATTACTTCCTGTGGGATGTGGGCATAACCCTGAACCGAATATGCAATGTATCACATGCCATTACAACTCGGTCATTACAACGACCGCGTTGTTACATCGCATACCATTACAATGCAAGTGACTTGCTGTAGGGGGCGCTGGATGTTGGAATAATATAATATACTATTACAACTCCAGTCTGTGCAGCAGTAGGAAAGGCGTTGGATTTTAAATCCAACACCTTCTGCCCCCTTCAGCAAGTCATTGTAACTCCTTGCGTTGTAATGGTTAGTGATGTAACAACGCAGTCGTTGTAAGGACAGCATTGTAATGGCATGCGATGTATTGCATGCGATGTAAAGGATGTCTCCCCCTGAACCAAAATGCTTAATTCTGCCAAAACTAAGAAGACTACATTCTAAATTCATTTTTTACTTCAGATAGCCCACCTTGGGGCTGGTATTTGCCTGAGAGGGGAACACGCCTCCTGAGTAGTTAAATTCTCCCAGCTGACATGGTGTCAAGGGGGCCCAGGGAAGGGGGGCATTCCCCCTGTCTGGGAAACCTTTAGTCTGATATCAAAGACAGCAGATGCCTTTGAAGCCACTTGTCTTTAAATGCTGATTAGTTAGCCATCCTGCTTTGAGGAGGTTACAACACCTCATGCTAGAGCAGGCATTGTTTATGCCCTCAAAGAGCACAGGCACTCATCTACAGGGGGTCAGAGACCAGTCAGCAAGTATGCAGGTAGTCGGTAGGCTGTCAGGGGCAACTCTAAGGTGCCCTTTGGGTGCATGTATTATTAAATCTATCACTGGAATTGGTTTGGGCTTTTTAATAAGAGATGTTTGATACCAAATATCTGTATTTTCAGTGAAGCCATCATGTAGCTGCAAAACCTATAAACCACAGTGTCTGTCATATGACCCAAATTGGTTCTTTGTCAACTTGCAATATCTAAGAATCGACTTAGAGATCAAAGGGGAATATCTTCTCATGCAGATGTGTTCACACGTGTAGTACAGTGCACCCTGTCTTGGGGCTGTATGGCCTGCTGTAGGGACTACTGACCTATACTGCGTGCAGTGTCTGCAGGCATGGCACACAGGAGGCTCTCCATGTTGTGTCCTTACTTTTCTCTGCTTCATGGCATGCAACCTGTAATGGAAGTCTGCATTTTGGTGTTGATGGATCTCTTAAGGTGGCACAATACATTTTGCAGCCATAAGACACCCTCTTTAGCCACTTGTCCTAGGTGCCAGGGGTACCATTTACTAGGGACTTACATGGGGTTCTAAAGGTATTGCCAATTGGGGTCACAATTGTACAGTTTTAGGTTGCGAGATCTGGCACTGGGGTACTGGATAGCAGGAACCCAGTAGATGTCTGTAAAAATAGCACCAGATACCCGTAAACATGTGGGGGTGTTCATATCAAAAAGGGGCCTTAATTACAGAGACTCCTTTGCCCTTCCTTCACCTGCCACCTAAAGTACTATGTGCCTAATCTTGTACAACATATTTGCAATGAAGTCAGTGGGAGACTGGTAGAAAGTTCTGCCCTGAGGAGGTTCTTTTTTGTTCATATCAAGAGGTAGTTGACTATTCACCTGAGACAAGAGATGCCTGTGGCATTAATGGTGATAGAGAATAAGCAGTAAAGGAAGGAAAGTCACAGTTATTCTCAATAATAATATATGACGCAACCGTGCAGTCGAGACAATGAAGCAAGCAATGGGACAAGAACAATGCCCACATTCAAGATAATGGAAACTAGAAGGATGCAACCAGAGAGATTAAAGAGACATACAAGAGGGAGATATGCATCTTCTTCGTGTAAAACTCTCAAACCATTCACAGAGCAAGGCACTTCCAGAGAGGTAAACTAGAAAAGGAAAAAAAACAGACATGCATCCAGGCTATCCTCCTTACCACAAGATGACATGTGTGTGAATCTGTGCAGAAGAAGATAACATCATCCCTACCACTTCACAACAGCCCCAATAATTCCTTATTCAAGAGAAGATGCAAATCCTACATGCATGCACCAGACTATTGGTGCACTCCTATCTGTTTGTGATCCGTCACTTCACCACACCCACTTCCCTGCTTCAGTTTCAGATCATGCTGGTCCCTACACAGGGCTGCCATCTTTGAATAGGTATGTGGAATGTATTCAAACAGTACAGACTAGATGAAAGGTGATCAAGATTATTGAAAGCAGCAGGAGGTGAAATAAGCTGAAGGATGGAAGAGCATGGAACTTCCAGGGGGGAAGAGATAGATAAATATGAAGGGGTGGAATACAAGTAAGACTTATCAAGATACAATGTGATGCAGTGTGCCCGTCTATATAACATAACATGTGTATTTGTAAAGCAAACATTCACCGATTGGTCTCTTGCCGCTGAATTACAGATGTAGATTGTTACCCAACGGTACTCATTTTATTGACCTCAGATGGATGGAAGGCTAACTTGACCTGCCTGGATTTGAAATTGTGACCATGAGGTCGAACACAGGCCCCTGCAGTGGATGCATTGGTCCACTGAGCCACCAGACCCGGTTATAAGGTGCATAAAAAAGAGCAGTGGATAGATTGAAAACCACTGACATGTATGCGTTACCTTCAACATGCCCCTCCTCTTTCTGCTAGAATCATGGAATTCATAGATCTGCTCCAAGCATTGATACTTTCCCCTGCTCACCCATGCAGGTGTTGCGGTTATCTGTGACAGTCCCAGTTCATTGCAGCAGTTTCCAGCCCTTGCTGCACACCTCAAAACATGAGTACAGGCTAAGTGGCAATTGACACTAGAGAGCACTACAAATGTGATTCCCCTTTCTTATAGGGTCTATGTTCAAGAAGATCTGGCAGAGTCTCTGGCCTCTCTGTTTACCCTTACAGCTGTGACCTCGGGAAGTGTGTCAAGAGATGGACCCCATTGCAAAATGGTGCTATGTCAATGTACAGACCCATGGAACTGCTCTACTAATTTAAATAGGCATATGTTTGTAAAGAAGAAGAAAACCATACATCATGGCTGAAAGTTACATTCAACCAACAGCTGAATGTCTCATGAAAATTATTTGTGAACCAGTGATGCATTGTCACAATGACAGCTGAGGATAACTTATTAACTCTATCTATTGATTATTCTGGTTGTATTCACTCTTGAGAGCTCTAAAGTTGACTATAGCTAGATCCACAATCGGAAAGATAGATGCTATAAAACAGTTTTATAATTATTGAGAGAGAGTCATGCTGAGGAATGGAGTTTGCCATGTTCACACTGTAATTCAGATTTGCCTATTTTCCTTGGGGGCCCATGCCACTGGCTGAAACAAAGCACGGTTTTACATGGAGCACTTTGAAGCAAGCATTTGTTATGAAAGCTATCTGACCATCGTTCAGGCTTATTGGCAGCTTCAGCTCCTCATTTTTAAAACAGAGGTCTTTGCGTTACATTGACTCTATTATGCCCATTTCCAGAATGCAATGTTTTACTATAAAGAACTGTAAGCAAGAAAACTAACTAGATGCAGACAGGTAAGGGTTATAAAATACTTTTTAGTGGTTGCTTGCAATGACATGGGGATCTTTTTGTCTCAGTCTTTGGATGTAATAACTAAATAATCCCCACCACTGTCCATATGGTCCTTTGTTCATTGCCAAGAAGAAATTAAAAAGAGCAATCTTTTACATCAAACACCATGAACAGTGTAATCCCTTTGGGCCCCACAATATTTAATAAAGAGAGTTGGTGTGAGTTTATGGATTTTATTTACAATTCTAATACCTTTGTATTGTTCTAAACAGTAAATATTACTCTTTTAATCATCATTATTACAAACTCAAACAATCCATTTGTTGGTGTTTCAAAACAAGATAAAATACCAACTTGGTGAATATTACATTTTAATAGAGATAATACAGCAAGCCTGTTCAATAAAAATGTTTCCCTAATTGAAATTAACCATAAAGATGGTAATTCTGATAAGAGAATAAAATGCTTAAGCATAAAGGCTTTGTACTTAAGCAATAAAGAATGTCTTAATCCATGTTCTCCGCTATAAATAAGCGAATATCTTTTGAAAAGAAAAGGGCTCAATTGGTTATATCTCTTGAAGAAATACATTTGTTAAACTTATGTTGAATCAATTATTGCATTTCCCATCACTGAAATCCAATTGGATTTCAATAACCCTCAGGGAGCAGGTAAACTCCTTAGTTTCTTACGTCTTCACAATAGTCCACAGACACAAGCTTCTGAAAAGATGCTTTATCCACATCTTGCAGTTTAAACAGTTCTTCCCATGAATCATACTTCCTGCCATTTCCTCTCCTCTCGGTGAGACCTCTCTATCACTTGTTGAATACATAACACATGTCTGTTCACTAATTAACAGTAGGCTTTTGGAAAGGTACAGCATCAGCAGTGGAAGAGAAAAACATCTTGTACAAAACAACAGTTTAATGTGAAATCAAGCCTTCTAATATTAGTATATAAATCAATTTTAATATGGCATTAGTAATTAGGCTAACTTAAATTAGTACATTATGTTGCTTCATTTGTATGCTTGCAATGCCTAAGTATGATTTCCTTCTACAAAAAATGCATTTATTATATGTGTGCTATTTTGCACAGACTTCTGCAATTTCTATTTGAATATTTTTGTTTACAGAATGAGAAGATTCGCTGTAACAACATCCCCTCCTCTGTAGACTTGAATAACCATCACATTTTTATCACAGATATATCTACATCTTTGCAGAGTCATCTATTTTACTTTATAAAGCTTCCACCTCCTTCTACTTCTCGAATGCCCACCTTTTTTCCATTTCTATTACCTTTCTTCTTTTCTTTCTCTTTCTGTGTTGTTCTTACTTGTTATATAACAGTGAAATCCCTTATGCAAAGCATATTAGCATATATAGCAAATATCATCAATCAAGATAGGCTATAATACGACACCTAAAAACCTGCTCCCAATAGTACAAAGCCAGTTACTCAAAGCAGAAACGCCTTTGCCTAAGGTTCCTAACACTAACTGTTTCTAAAGTTTCTAATTCAGGATTTATGTCAGAAATGTTCTTTGCAAATTCTTCTATCTTTCTACTCTCATTAGGTATATATGAGCAGCAATGTTGAGCCTTCAACATTCTACACGCTTCGCTGTTCTCTGCCAGCAGTATATCTAAAGCTAATCAATCTTGTAAAACCATTAATCTAATAGCTACTAATTCTGTGATAACTGCTGGTGAAGCACCAGGTGTACTAGTGGCTAACGTATCTACTACTGCGGAGAGCTTTTTGATTTTCTCATCATTTAGAACTACTCCTACTGGGATAATGATTGTCACCAATAATATCTCATACTAATTGTGCCCTGTTAGATTTGGGGGTCTCTAGTTGGCACAGGTAGGTACCTGTGACAAATAGGGACCCTTGCATCTAGTCAGGGTAAGGGGGTACACTCCTAAAACAAAAAATGCTCACCCCTTTGGTAGCTTGGCACGAGCAGACAGGCTTATCTCAGAGGCAGTGTGTAAAGCATTTGTGAACACATACAGTAATCAAGTGACAACACTACAGATGCACACCACACAGATATCAAAAATAAGTATTCTATAAATTGACTTATCACAAGACCAAAACAACAAAAATCCACAATACTGTAGTTAAAATGGTAGAGTTAGCATTGTTCTCTTTAGATCTTAAAATGTGACACTTTGAGTCAATGCACCTTAAGATGCGACATGCAGGGCAACGAAAGTGTTGCAGGAAAGGTGATGTGGTTGTCCCTTACACGCAAGGACGGTGATGCGTTGAAGATCTGGTGCAAAGAAATAAAGATGATGCTTTCTTCTTGATGCGACAAGCTTCCCAGTGATGCGCGGCATCTGCTGTGATGTCGATCCTCTTCTCCGGCGATGCGAGATGCTTGACACGATGCGAGTCGCGACAGGCCCTGCAACACGTTTCTCAGGGATGCGGCGACGTCTGCTGCAACGTCGATCCTCTCTCCTGGCGATGCGAGTTGCTTTCACAACGATGCGAGCCACAACAGGCCCTGCGACACTCTTCCCGGTGATGCAGCGGCGTCTTATGCGACGTTGATCCTCTTCTCCTGCGACACGCTTCCCGGCAATGCAGCAGCGTCTGCAGCGATTTCAATCCTCTTCTCCGGTGATGCGAGGCGCTTCATATTGTGAAGCAGCAGCGGCAGTTCGGCGACACGCTTACTGTTCTTGAGTCGCGCTTCCAGCTCCTTACGAGATGCAGGTCCTCAAAAAGTCCAGCACAACTGCAGGCACTTCAGGAAGACTCTTGGGGAGCTGGTGGGTGAAGTCTGTTGTCCCTGAGACTTCAGGAGGAGGCAAGCTCTGTTCCAAGCCCTTGGAGATCCGTACAAGTTGATGAAAAGTTCACAAAGTTCATCTCTCCTTTCTTTGGCAGTCAGTCAACCACTGCAGGCCAATTCCCCAAGCAGCACTTCAGCTTAGGGATAGTCTCTCTTCAGTCTCTCTGGTTCCACTCCTCAGCAAAATTTTCTTTGTGTTGTCCAAAAGTGATCTAATTTCTTGGGATCAGGGTCCCAATACTTATGCCCCAAAATCCTTTGTCCTCTGAGTGCAGAGGGGCCTTTGCTCAGTCCAAACCGGTTCTGGAGCACTCTGTTGACATAACTCCTTCATTCCTTTCACAGTGCAGGGCAGAACCATCAGATGCCCCACAGGAGGTGGAACCATCACTGTGGAGGGAAGGCACAGGCCTGGAGCACTCTGTTGACATGACTCCTTCTCTCCTTTCACAGTGCAGGGCAGAGACATCAGACACCCCGCAGGAGGTGGAGCCAGCATTGTGGAGGAAAGGCACAGCCCTGGAGCACTCTGTTGACATGACTCCTTCTCTTCTTTCACAGTGCAGGGCAGAGACATTAGACGCACAACAGGAGGTGGAGCCAGCATTGTGGAGGGAAGGCACAGCCGTATTCAGGTACCAGGTGCAACTCCTCCCTCCCATCTAGATGCAGATCTCTCTATTCACCACTGGGCTGACTCACCCTTCTCCTGGAATCCCCCAGCCCTGTCACTCAAACTCCAGACAAGGAATACGCAACCTAGGAGAGGCAGGCTTGGATGGTTAGACAAGAAAATACCAACTTTCTAAAAGTGGTATTTTCAAACACAGAATTATAAAACCACTTCACTAAAAGTATGTATTTTATCATTCTGAGTTCAGGCATACTAAACTCGACTTTCTACCATGTTTCACTAGTCAGTTAGGATCATGTAAAATTTAATAATCTAACTGCCCATCCTGGCCTATGGCGAACAGGTAGCCTTGCAATAGTGAAAAACGAAAATGGCTGTAATTCACTATTAGGACATGCCACACACCCCAAGGCATGTCCTACCTTATACTTACAATTCACCCTGCTCTTGGGCCTAACATAGGGGTATCTGATATGAAGAAAAGGGAAGGTTTAGGGACTGGCAAGTGGGTGCACTTGCCCAGTCAGCATGGCAGTACCAGACTGCACACAGGCTCTGCAATGCAGGCCTTAGACACACTTTTACAGCCTGCTTCTGTGGTGTATCACAACCAGTGCTGCAAGCCCACTGGCAGCACTTGGATTTACAAGCCCTGGGCACACTCCGTGCACTATACTAGGGTCTGACAAGTAAATCAAATCAGCCAATCATGGAATCACTTATCCATACATTAATTTACAATAGGAAGAGAATATACAATTTAGCACTGATCAGCATTACTGCCCAGAGTCATAAAACCAACAGAAACAGGTCAGACAAAATACAGGAAGAAGGCAAAAAGTTCAGGGATGACCCTGCACAAAGGGTCAAGTCCATCATGTCCCATCACTGGTACTGTGTTGTATGCCTGTAAGAAGGAGTCATAGTTAAAGCATCAATGCTATTTACATGATTCAACAATAAAGCTAAATAACAAGTAGTCGCTGACTTGGAGGTATTATTCTAGTTACCTGCTGAATAACAGGCAACTGGGAAATTGCATCTTGCCCGCAAACAAAATATGCTCTGGGAATAACTGCTTCTTATCCAGTTGATATTTGAACAGGCCTTCCAAGAACTTCAAGGCATGTTAACAGCTACTTTTCACACTATGACTTTTTCTAAACTGACTTCTTTTCAAAACAGATCATTTTTTTCAGGTGTCAATCTAATTTTGCCTTTTGATACATCATTTTCTTTTTATATTCATCTTCCTCATTCTTCCAAACATTCTTCAATATATCTTCTTACCTTATGAAACACATTAGCTCTTTTTTCCTCTAATGCTTGGATGGGTTTCTTTACTTACGGCCTCATTAAACATGTCGGATTTAATTTGTATGCTTTAATAGTGTTTATCTTTCTAAGGGATCTAAAGAAATAACAAGTTGCTTCCATATCTTTAGCTTGTGGATGAGGGTTCATTCTTTTCTGAAGGGGGACTTTAGAATGGATCATAACAGGAATAGAAAGAAAATATTAAAAATGTTCCTGTCTATAAAGGAAACAAAGCAATATACTACATGTAACTGCATATGCAAGTGTAATATGATGGTATGAAACATTCTCAGCAGCTGAAGAAGGAAAGTGTGCACAAACATAACCGTTTATAGCTTGTAAAATTTGTGTGTGTTCCTAAACTAATCTAGAAAAAACATTGGATGTAAAATCTCTATTTCAAGCATCTAAGAATGACATTTTTAATTTTCTCTCATCTAGTGTATGTGAAGTTAATGTAGGTGCAGGTGTAGATTTAAAGGTTTCTGTCTCTGGGGTGAAACACATACCAATTAAAACAACTGCATATGCTAACATGACAACTATTACTATAACAGCAATTACTATTCTACATATTCTACAGTTTGGCTTGGTAAGGAAACACATTTTTGTATAGAGTCACATCATTTATTGTGTGAAATTAGTTTGTGGCTCAACTCTAAAAGGATTGTTTTTACAGCCATGGGTGACATTAGTGAATTTAGTCAAATGCACCAGCACTGAATGTGATAATATAGCCCACAGAATCCCACCCAATATATAAATGAGGTGGAGTCAATGCTTTTGGGTTACTAACAGGGAGCAGTGGTAATCCAAACTAGTGTTCATTAATAATATACACACTCAAGATCACTAAGAACGGAATATGTATTTCAACATATTTTTTTTAAATAGTTATTTTAAAATGTTGGACTCTAGTGCACATAATATTGGTAACATCACAGAAGACAATAAATAGCTGGTAAGCTTTTTAATAACAGTGAAACTGGGAAATATTGTAACATCACAATGTATATCCCTTACACCCTCACTGTGCTATCTCTAAGCACTATGCTACTTTTGGCAGATACATAAATAATAATCCTTTGTTTATGAGGTGATACCTGGACAACAGGGTTTGTTGTCTGGTTGAAATAGCTTGTCATTTGTTTCAAGCATAAGTCCAAGAGCTAGGATATAGTGTTTATGAGAGTACACAATCCTGACATCACTTCATGAAGGCTGAATGGAATGTTTTGCAGAACCTCAGGAAGTCTTACTTGAGTCTTCTTCGGTCAAGATAAAATCTTGTGCTGTGCTCATCTAGATCTGCGATCTGCCCCTACAACCTGGGTGAAGTTTCTCTCCTAACTAAATGGTCAGGTGACAGTCCTTATATTCTGAATGTTATATACAGACATTAGAATTTCTGACATAAATTGGAGAATGTCTGACATAGATTATATGCTTCAAGCAGTTTGTCCCCGATGTTTCCTTTATAAGGTGAGAGATTATCAATTCAGACTACACTATTTTGGCTTTGGATGTTATATGATCTCAAAAAAGACACCTGCCCCAGACTGATGTTGCACCGGAGGTTTTGTTGATGTCTATATCTAAATGATTTGACACTTTCAAAGTTATTGGAAAGATACGCACACATGACATCTGCATCAGAAGCAGATATGTTGATGATTCTGCATAATTTGAGGAAAGATTGCAGCCCCCATTGTCAATGATGGCAGCCTCCGTTACCTAGGATAGATACTGGCGGCCAAAGGTAAACAAGCCAGATAGAATGGAAATTATATTATATGGAAACTATAGCTAAGACAGAACCTGTCCTGAATGTGTTTCAGAACATAAAACTAAAAGAAAGAATACTAAAAGCAAGTGATTCAATTAATCAAATTATAATGGAATAATTTTTCATCTAAACAGTTACAAAATTATGACTTAATGTGTTTTTGATTGATCTTTCTTACCACAGATATTCATTACACATCTGTGGAATAAAAAGCACATGCCTTTCAAAACTGAATAGACTCGCCCACCAGGTTTCCTGGCTCTATAAATTAATATGCCCGCACCACTCTACCCTCAATAAACAACTCACACACTTCTGGGAGTCGCACGCCTCTTTTCCAATATCAGAGTTTGATTGGTCCAAAACCTGGATATAAACCATGAGATACAAAATCAGCCCGGCACTCTCCCAGACGAAGTTCTGGCTGCTCCATAGAGCATTCTGGACACCAACGCGTCTTCACTCACACAACATCAGAGAAGATGCTGTTTGTTGGAACAGCAATGATAAAGTTGGTGACCTGGAACAACTATTGATCCAGTGTGAATGCGTGGTGCCCTGTTGGGATAAGATCTTTGCGTTTCTCTCTAACCTTTTCTCATACTCTCCTAATATGGAGCTATCGACCCTGGTTTTTGGCTTCCTCTCTTGCTGAAAATGATAGGGCCCTTCTAGATCTAGGGGCATATGCATCAAAATCCCGTTTGGCAAATCCCAAATTGCGAGAATTTGCGATTCGTAGTTTCAGATTTGCAAAACAAGATGTATATAAATGATCGCTAACGTTTTGCGATTTCATAAATATCGTAAAAAACTCTCAGAATATTGTTTTGTGATTCCTTAATAGCGAAATTCGTAAATTAAGAAATTGCAAAACCGGGAATCTGCAATACAGGTGCAGCTTGATGACATCACAACCAGGAAGTGGGAGTGATTAGCTGCACCTGTTTGTCTGAGCCACAGTTAGAGGCAGGTTGGAGTGTGTTTGGAGGCTGCACAGCACATCAAGAACCCCAATGGAGTCTCAGAGGCCACAGGAGGGCATGGAGGGTGAGAAGAGAAAAAGGAAGCACACATTTTCAGAGAAAGAGCAGGAGGTCCTCATAGAGGCGATGGTCTGCAGCCATGAGCTCCTGTTTGGTAAGAAAGCCCTGAAAGTACCGGAGGAAAGAAAAAGGAAGATATGGCTGCAAATACAGGAGAAGGTGAATGCTGTGGGTGTGACCAATCGTACCATCGAAGAACTGCGCAAGAGGTGGTGCAATATGCACCAAAGGTCCAAGGAAACGGTTGCAGCCAGATTGAAGGAGTCACAGAAGACCGGGGGAGGAACATCCACAGCAGGACAGCCAACACCCCATGAAGAGCTGGTGGAGTCCACTCTCCTTCCTGAGAGTGTAAGTGGTGTGACTGACATTGACAGCTCTGACCCTGCATCCAGCAGTCAAGGTAAGATGCATGGCAAATAATTTTTACACACCTCCCCATAGCATGCACACTGTGTAGAATGTGTAACATAAAGACAACACTTGTCACTCCAGCCCACTCCTTACAACACACACAGCAATACATCATGGGAGTTGTAGTTGGATGTAGGTTAGTTTGTGAATGGGCTGAATAGGCTGAA
This sequence comes from Lissotriton helveticus, assembly GCF_964261635.1. Classification (NCBI taxonomy): domain Eukaryota; kingdom Metazoa; phylum Chordata; class Amphibia; order Caudata; family Salamandridae; genus Lissotriton; species Lissotriton helveticus. The sequence goes on along the minus strand of NC_136067.1, from coordinate 739,634,495 downwards.
CAGGCTAATCAGGCGATGCAGTGAGAGAACGAGACGGAGGTGAGAGGGGTGCTTCTCCTTACCTTGAAGGGCTCATACCACCAACCTTTACTCACAGGCTGTACAGGCTAGTAGTGGTGTGGGACCGTGTTGGAGGTGAGAGGCGAGAGACTTGAGGGGTAAGAGGCGAGAGGGGTGAGAGGGGGAGCATCACCCTACTTGGAAGGGCTTACACCACCCACTACCCACCTTCAACCACCTTGAACCACCTTTCAAAAAATACCCCCTCACCGACTTCAGCAGGGGAGCTGCAGTGCGAGAGGCCCTTGCACCCATACAGCTTTTGGCGGCAGCCTGATTTGCTTGATCAGGTGAAACCAGACTCGTGTGTCTCACCTGCCTGCCTCTCCTGTTGTCTCCAGCTTCTAGCAGCTGCTAGTAATCCATCAGTGGCCCTAAGGTGAATCTCCAGCCGGATAAGACACTTACCTTTGAAGCCCCTGGGATCCACGGAGAACCACTGAGTAGTGGCACCTCCCTGCACCCGCACCTGTACCTACATTCACACTTTTTAGTGATTACAGTGAAAACAGAGAATACTGCAATCTGATTGAGTATCTACAGTTTTTCTGTCTCCCACAACCTGTAAAAGGACACTCCAGTTGACAGGTTGGTTGACAAGTTGATCATACGGACGGTCACCAAAGAGGGCGTTATGAGATCGGGCAGAGTAAGGAAAGCACCGGCAAAAGCTAAAGCAAAGTCACAACCACAATCCAAAGCAGTCAAACGAAAGAATAAAGGAAGGAGGAGGGGGTCCAGTGTTACCAGTGAGACAGATCCACTGGACCTTGCCCAAGACAGCTCAAATACAAAACGTGGGAAACTTGATGAACTGTCAGGTGAAGTACAGCACAACCTGCAAAGCAAATTCCCGCTCACCTGCAATCTTCAAAAATCATTAGGAGGCAATACAATCAATACGAGACAGGGACTAGAGGACCATGATTTAATTTGCGAGAGAGTGTTGCTAACAAGGAGAAACCCTCCCCTTTTTTAACCGAAAATATACACGAAATTCTCCTTCCTGAAAGATCCTGGCACAGTAATATTCTCAAAAATTGCCACTATAGAAGGACTACAATCCCCTCTTCTACCATTGGCTCCACAAAGTCATGGCCTTCGCCAAGAGCTTAAAGCAATAAAGCCGAAGGAGATCACTGCTCAAATCCATTTCAATGGTTGGTCCAAAATAAGCCCACATAGAAGCCTCAATGGGAATCTTAGTGAGGAAGAGCTACCATTGCAAAAAAACAAAAATGGAAATAACAATACAATGCAGGAAACCGTTGAATTAAAAGCGCAATAGGGAAAAAAAAGACATTATAAGGGCTATGGACTGCGACCTACAGGAGGATCAATCTGCTTATCAACACGTGCAACAGAAGGACAACCATAAAGAGCATCTTGTTTCCTCACAACATAATTTAATGGACAGCTCACGTAAAAATCAAATCCCTACTTTGTATTCTCATCTATTCTGGCCTACAGAGGCCCAGCCAGAGGCAGTAACTCCCAAACCGCTGTGGCAAGGGCAAGGGGAACCTACATTAGGCTCAGACTTCCAACACTTTCAGCTTCCACCCAAAATCCCAGAGGCACACCCAAGCGAGGAAAGAAGTGAGGGTACTGAAACCCTGATAAACCAAACGAAATCTGCCTCAATGTTCCATCAAAATCCCCTCACGACAGCACCAACAGTACACCAGCACAAGGAGCACAAAACAGGGGAACTAGCACTACAACAAAACAATCTCTTCCCCCAACCATCGCCAGCAAACAGTCCCGACTTAATATTATCGGGGTCAGGTCAATCGGCACCAGGCAAAAACAAAGGCAACTACAATGCAGTCCTTACAGCTCATCTTCCCAAGAGCTAGGTCAATCGCTGCATAATGAAGACATGCCAACAGCAACCGGTTATGTTATGTTATGTTATGTTATAAATGTTTTTATATCGCGCTCTGCTACTACAGAGTATCCTGGCGCGAAGAGTGAGGTTATCCAGAAAAAAAAATGCGCATAGAAAAAATGATTATATGGTAATGTTAAACAAAGGTGTCTTGAGCCCCTTCTTAAACATAGAGATTGTGGGAGACGCTCCTAAATGCAGCCGGAGAGCGTTCCAGGCCCTGGCAGTCTGAATAGAAATGGATTGACCGCCCAGTCATGAATACTTAAATTTGGGCATGGTCATTTGGTACAAATTTGCAGAGAGAAGAGCGCGACGGGGAACATACATGACAAACCTTTTTTGCAGATACATCGGATCTAATTTGTGGGTGACCCGAAACACGAGAACCAAAGATTTAAACAGGATTCGATGGGCGACTGGGAGCCAGTGAAGACTGCGAAGGTGAGATCGCACACTGGCTCTTCTAGGAAGTTGGAATAAAAGCCGCACAGCAGCATTTTGGATGACCTGAAGCCGCTGAATAAGATAGGCAGGTAGGCCACTGAACAGTGCGTTGGCATAATCAAGCCTAGACAGAACGAGGGCACGCAAAACCGTTTCTTTAGCCTCTCTCAGGAGGAGTGGGAAGAACCTTTTTAACGCCTTAAGAGTGGCAAAGCAGATACCAGTCAGTTTTTTTAGATGGTCTTCAAACTTAAGATCCTGCCCGAACCAAACCCCTAGATTTTTCGCCGGGCCTCCTATTGATTTAGGGCAGGGCAGATCGACTAGCCAGATGAGGTCCCTGAAATTGTCCGGAAAGGTACCATAAAGAAGAACCTCTGACTTTTCCTTATTACACTTAAGCTGTGCCAGGGCAAGCCAGCGGAAGACAGAGGCCAGACACGAGCGCACCACCGAGGTATCCAGATTGTCCTTCGGCCAGGTGAACAACAACTGGGTGTCGTCGGCGTAGGCCATTATTTTGGACCCCAGCTGCTCTGCCAGATGAATTAGGGGGGTCATGTAAATGTTAAACAGCAGGGGGCTCAATGTGGACCACTGGGGCACACCTGTAGTAAGATTATTTGGCCACGAGGCATAAGGCGGCATCCACACTTGTTGCGTCCTATTGGTCAAGAAAGAGGTAAGCCAGGAAAGGACACGTCTAGAAATGCCCACTTCCGCCAGCCTGGCCAAGAGCAGAGCATGGGGCACCGTGTCGAAGGCGGCAGAGAGGTCCAACAAAATCAGGACCGCTCTGCCGCCCCCATCAAGACACTCCCGGATGGCCTCAGACACCTCCACCAGCGCCGTTTCTGTGCTAAAAGCCGCCCTAAATCCAGATTGAGCTGGGTGAAGGGTCTGAGAGGATTCGATGAAATTATCCAGTTGTCTGAATACAATCTTCTCGCAGACTTTCGCGAGCGCAGGAAGCAGCGAGATGGGACGATAGCTAGAGGTGGCCGATGGATCCAGCCCTGCCTTTTTCAAAAGTGGAAGAAGTTTGGCTTGCTTCCAGCAAGAAGAGACAGTGGCAGAGGAGAGGGAGAGGTTCACAATCTGAGTAGCCTCCTGGCAAACAATGTTCGCCACCCCCCCTAGCACCCTCGCCGGGCAGGGGTCCGAAGGCGATCCCGATTTCAGAGATTCAAGGACTGCCAGCACATCCGATTGTGTGGCTGGATTGAAGTTCGTAAATTGGGCGCTGGTTTGAGACAACTTTAGAGATGGGGGGACCGGTAGTGACTGAAAATTGCCACACACCCTCTGTAAGTCAGCTTGGATTTTAGCGATTTTATCGTAAAAAAAAACGAAAGTTCTTCACACCAGAGATCGGAAGAAGGTAGCACGGGAAGCGCAGCACTTGGAGATAGAAAACTCTGAACTATGGCAAAGATTTATTTGCCATTATTATCCGCTTTCTCAATCCTCCCAGCGAAGTAACTGCTCTTGGCGGCCCTAATCGCCGCATAGTATTCCTTCTGTGCTGTACGCAACCTGCTCTTAGTCTCAGGTAGATAGGCTTGACGCCATACCCTCTCCAGTTTTTTACATCCAGATTTAAGTTCCCGCAAGGAGTAGGTGAACCGGGGTTTAGAGGGAGTGGACCTAATCCTCTTGATCCGACCCCTGTTAGTAGGCATGACCGACCCTTGTTCCACCCAGGAGTTGAAGACACTGACCGCGGAATCGGTCTCCAACGGCAGAGCTGGACGGTTTCGGGCAAGGGAGTCTGAGAGAGTAGCCAAATTGATCCGCTGAGAATGAGCCTGAGGGGTATTCCCCCTGCCCTCATCTCTATTCAGGGACCAAGCGAACTGAATCAGAGCATGGTCTGACCAGGTAACCCTTTCCGGGGGAGTCATGGTGATCTCAAAATTAGAACACACCAAATCTAGAAGATGACCAGCCTCATGAGTTGGGGTATCAACCCATTGAGTAAGGTGAGCCATAAATAGAGCTTCACCTAAGCGGATGGCCTCGTTAGAGTCGCACAGGTCAACGTGTATATTTAAATCACCCAAAAGGAGATACCTTGTGAATTTCAAGGCGCGCGGAACAATGACCTCCTCCAGCCCCCCAACAAAACTACCTACATGGCCCGGAGGGCGGTATAGGAGGGTACCTCCCAAGGTGAAGTGAGGGGTAAGCACCACAGAAAAATGGATCAGCTCCGCCTCCCCCAAGGGGTCTTGAGGTTCGATCGCAAAAGCCCATTGGTCCCTATAAATCACAGCAAGGCTGCCCCCTCTACCTGTCGAGCGGTCAGCCCTGGTGATCCTGAAACCACGGGGTATTGCAAGCTCCACCACCGGAGCGCAGGACTCCGTAAGCCATGTCTCTGTGATAAAGAAGAGATCAAGCTGATTCTCATCTAAAATCTCGAACACATCAGCAGCGTGTTTCACCAGAGACCTGGCATTAATGAGCCCCGCTTTAATAGCCGTCGGGTTAGTCTTCGCCTGATCCAAAGGGCACGGCGAGGACACAAAGCAGAATTCACATGAGGAGCAAATGAGCAACAGGCTATCTGACACATCCCATGGACTATCAGCACCACATCTAGCAGTATTCAAGGCAACTAACTGTTCGGAAGAATACCTTAGGGGAGCACGTTGTGGAGTCCGTGGGAGACAGGCAGGAGCACTGGCCCTAGGCCCGTCCGGGACACGGACGGGCACAGACAGGCCCTCCTTTGGCGCTCCTTCGGCGTGCAGACGGCGCGCCCGCTGCGCGCGGCCGCTGCGCGCTCGTCTAATCATGGCGTTATGAAGGGTCGGCCGAGAAAACACTAGAGCGCCAACCCCGAGTGCAATGCGGTCCCGCCTAACTTCCGGGTACCGCCGGGGTCGAGCGCTGACACCGTCACAGTCGGACTAGGAAGGGGGAATGTGCAAAAACGCTAAATGTGCAAAGAGCAAAGAGCAGTAAGTGCAAATGAGGCAAGCAAATAGATTTGAGCACAGGCTAAGGGCGAAGATGGATTTTAAAAATACAGACACAAAGTACACTTTAAAAGCACTGAGATACAGCTATTTAAAATATTAATCAGAGCGTGTTAAGAAAGGGGTCAGCAGTGGTAAAATACGAAGCTCAATGACAGCAAACACTCACAACTCACAACCGGTGACATGTCTTTCCTAGCTTCTCAAGAGTGGGAAGAACTAGTAGCCTCTTATAGTCAAGATCTCAGCAATCCACCAAAAAATGCACAGAAAGGAAGATACAAAACCACCCGCAGCAACGAATCCTTAGTCTGGGAGTCGATACTAAGCACTATGCAATATTCAACTGCGGCCCTGCAATATCAATCCCACAAACTGGATCTCCAACTTACTGTTCTTCAAACCCTAGCTTATTTCACCTCAGGGATCGATAGGAAATTAGGCGATTTAAATGGCCTAATAAAAAGAGGGCAAGAAGCGGCCCTTAAATCACAGGAATGCTCCTGTGCCCCCATAGAGGATAACATACTAACGCTCCCGATGATACTGTGTGACTTGTTGACTGTCCTGAAACAAACAGCCACAACTCAGAATATTATAATACGATAGCCTGCAGGTCAATGGCAGCATACATGGTCCACAATCAACAGGGTTGCTACAGCGAAATGGGGACAGCTTACCAGCAGAAAGCAACCACTCACAAGGCACAAGGCACAATAGCCGGACCACAAAATAAAACTGACTTATCAGTAAACTCTGGACGTAAACATAAAAGGAAAGGCAGGAACAACAAATCAGCACCCCGGGCACAACATCTAGTGATTAACTTTCAGCCGGAGACAGCGGCAACAGACCGAATAACCTAGGAAACTCCAAATTCAGCAACCACAGTAGCTGAAAGCAAAAGGACCAAGATTACAAGACCCAAACCCACAAGGGCACAAGAAAGTAGTTCCTGCCACACAGGGAGTGGTAATAACAAGGTGGAGGATGGACAGGAACCACTTGGAAAATCAGCTGGCAACACTGCTTCTTCTTTCATTCCTACACCCCAGCGGAAGACCCTGGTACACACCAACACATGGCTAGAGCCACCATCTACAGCACCAGACAGAAAGAAACTCACTGAGGAACCACAAGTGGCAAATCAAAAATTAGTCCTAGACACACAAGAAGCCCAAAACAAACGCTCAATATTCTTAAGTCAAAATCATGGGCAGAACAACACTCACCTGATCAATCGTTAACATCACATAACAGCAGTAATCAAGATATGACTAAAGCTCACCCTCCTATACAAGGCCTGGCAATAGCAATGAGTCAATTAGCAGTGGATCTCAGCATCTGAAACAGGAAACAGATGCCCACACAGCAACTAGCAGTGGCAGTTTGCAGTCCCAACGCCAGGATTCTATTACTGCAGAAGTGACCGACACAATAATATTCCTTCCCCAATATCAGTCACGTGGTCGTGTGGGTTTTAAATAGAGGGAATATCTTATGACTCATACATTCCATCACATCCTTAGCTAACATTGGTACTTCTGATTTAATCGTAATCGAATTCTTGCCAATAAATGCTGAGCAGAGCACCGAAGCAACCAAAACAATACGACAATCTTTAGAGGTTGCTGATAGAATTCTACACGAAAGAGAGAGATTCCAAAACTGGAGGATAATTTTGCAATCAATACCAAAGCCATCATATCCAACACCTTTTCTCAGTCTAGAATAAAGCTCCCCAAGCCTGGCGACCTTTTCAGTTTAAAGAGGTGCAAGGAGTAGAACTCCAGGTAGAACGACTGAGCCCAACCTGACAATTGCTCTCTTACCAACTCAAAGTCAATCATTACTATTACGCCCATTAACAAGCAGCAACTGGACTGCCACACACCGACAAATAACAACAGTATCTTCAAATTGACACCAGACGGCTGCAATTTGTCCATCGCCAATAGAACGTGAAGGAACTTCTATATGTGTGTGGAACATTAATGGCTTTGCATCCAAAATGAGAGACCAGGAGATATTAAGCTACGTGAAAACTTTTGACTATTGTTACAGGAGACCTGGGAAGATAAGCCCTCTGACCTGCAAGTTTATACCTCCTACTCACTTCCTGCGACTAAGAAATCTGCTTTTGGCCGTCGCTCGGGAGGTCTCCTGTTTCTAGCCTCAATACCCAGAATAGGTGAGTTTTTTTCCTATAAAAATACATCTAATACCTCCAAATTGCATTCTGGCAGTAACATTGACGCTCAAGTTAAACCAGCTCAAACAAGAAATAGTAATAATAAATGTCTACATACATCATAAACAAAAAACAAAAGCAGCAAAGGATCTGTCAATGGAGCTACAGAGAGTGATGGACAAAGAGGCAACTCATCTCTTTATCTTGGCCGGAGATTTCAACATGCACCTCCTAGGGCAAGGTGAGGATGACGATTCAACACAGGACCTTTCAGGTGTATGGGGAATCCCATCACAAAGCCAAATAAAGATCATCAAGCCCTCAAGGACTGCAACAATCCTGCTTCGGGACTTAGAACACCTGAACATGAGAGCTCTAAACGGCCGGTTTAAAGAGGACATTCCACCACCTGCCACATAGCACGCGACCATTACTTAATCTCAACTAGATAACACCTTTACAACATTATCAATGTTTAATAAAATTGACACCTTCAAGATAAGCAACTATGAATTTAGCGACCACCTGCCACAAGAGTTGAATCTTCAAGCTCGACCATGTCATATACCAGAAATCAACAAATCTATTTTTCTGGATGAAACTAGTAATCTTGGAAGAATAAGGTGCAACTCTAACCACATAGAAGAAATATCATCTACAGCCAAAGCTCTGTACAATCAAGGAGATGTTAATCTAGAGCAGCCCGTGGAAATTTGGGAAAACTTTATTACATCTTTAGCAGGATAATTTTCCACTAAGCAGGGCCAGAAATGGAGGGAAGCTGAAGCCAAACCAATTAAGATGGCAAGGAGTCCAGTCTCAAAATTGATTAAGCGTTCGATCAATCGAGATTTAAGGCAACAACGTAGAACTCCAAATGACCAGAGCGTGCAAGATACTCTTCATGTGCTAAAGAAATCATTAAAAAGGAGGTGCTGGATTAATAAACGAGCCAAGAATAATTATCTATGGGCCAAACTTTACCACGACGCAAGCCATAAAAACAGCGCAACATTCTGGCAATCAGTTAATAAACTGCAGCGGCCTAATCATCCAGGCATAGCCTCAAGTATCACTGAAGTGTCTTGGGTTGACTACCTTTTTAAACATTTTAATGATCCAGCAAAAGAACCTATCATTCACCCTCCCCAACTGGGCAATTCTAGCTCTAACAACTCAATACAGGCAGACACAAATCATTTCATGCAAAGTGAAGAAGAAAGAGGCTCACCAAAGCCAAAACTCAGTGAGACGGATCAGCAAACAGGCCCACAGTGTCAAATAATTGTAGCAGAAAAGCATAATGGCGCACTGGCTTCAGTAATAAGGAAGCAAATTACAAGAGGAAGGCGGGCAGGAGAACCAGGCCCAAATGGTATACCACCAATGCTGTATAAGCAGGATCCTGAGTTTTGGAGTAATGTTTTGGAACCTGTGATAGGACACGCATTAAGAACTACAGAATTCCCTGAATCATGGAGAGGTTCGATCATCACCCCAATATACAAGCAAGGAGCAAGGTCGGATCCAAACAACTAGCGCCTGATAGCCCTTATAGACACAAAGGCCAAATACTTTGCGGGGATCATTTTAAACAAACTGACCAGCTGGACCTCTGCAAACCACAAAATTCCCATCACTCAAACAGGCTTCCGCCAAGGGCATGGCACATTAACCAACATCATGAACCTAACCATGCTCTTGGATGCCGCAAAGCAGGGAAAATACCCTCTATATCTCTGCTTCATAGACTATTCTGCAGTGTTTGATCATGTTGACCGCAGAAAGCTCTGGCAAAAGCTAGATAGATGGGGGATCCCTTCACCTTTATTGGATCAACCCATTAAACTGCACACCAACACATGGGTTAGAATCAAACTAGGTGCCGGCAAGCACCTTTCATTCAGAATTACTACTACAAAGGGTCTAAAGCAAGGATGTGTACTAGCCCCCATGCTTTTTAGCCTTTTTTTGGCGGACTTACCGGGGGAACTAGATAGCTGTCCCTCACATTCTCCGAAGCTAGGGGGCATGACATTGACAAACTTGCTATATGCAGATGATTTTGTCCTGATTAGAAGGACTCCTATTGGCCTGCAGCACCTTCTTGATGCAACTTACAAATTCTTGCAACGGAACGCTTTGGAAATGAATTTAAAAAAATCAAAAATCTTGGTAGTAAACCACTGCAAGAAGACAAACCCAAAGTGGTACTTGGCCAGCAAACACCTCGACCAAGTAGAAAACTATAAATATCTGGGCGTTTTGCTAGACCATAGGAACTCTTTTAAGCCCCAGTTAGAATCTCTGCGAATGAAGGGAGTGATGACTTACTTACCATTAAAACCCTTAAAGAAGCTACTACCGGACCTTACGCTCGAACCATTTCTAAAAGTCTTGCGAGCAAAACTGCAACCCACACTCAATTATGGCAGCAAATCGCTGATGAGGAGAGACACAGCTACTCTTGATAGCACAATAGCAACCGCCCATCGATCGATCTTCCAGCTTCCCAAATATGTTTCACCGGTTCAAATCAGGCTGGAATTTGGCCTTCAAAACCAGGTGAGAGAAAGAAAGGGGTCTTTTGTAAGAAGCTGGCATAAAATAGGAGCGGCCGAAGTGGGGACTCTGAAAAACTATCTTTGGGTAGAGCTCTCACGTTCTGGAAAGCTGACCGCCAAAGTGTACCTTCAAGAGTCCATCAACACACTAGGCTTGACAGACGCCTGGAATACTCCAATGGGTAACCTAGCCTTTAAGAAATTAGTAACCAAGACAACAAGGGTAATATCATCAATAGAGGACAAGAATGCGCTATCTAAACAAGCTCATGGTTGGGCTGTGTTAAACAACTATGGCGTCCTCAAACCCCAAACCTACCTCAAGGCAGGTATAAAAACTGCGACCATGGAAAGATTCTTGAGGTTCCGCCTGGAGTCGGAGTAATTAACTTGCATCTACCACCTTGTGAAAGGAGGGGTGGAGACCAGCCCTGTTGATTATGCACTAGAGGCATGGAGAACCTTGTTCACATCATATGCCTATGTGAGAAGTTAAAAGACCTACGGAAAATGTTACTGAAGCCATTCTTCAATCGGTATGGTGTCAGGTCTTGTAGGCAGGCAGTAATGTTGTGCTTCAATCCATCCTTTGTACAGCTAAACTGCTGCCTCATAAAATGTTTTGCGTTTACTGCGACGAAGCTGAATCTGGAAAAGTTACATCTTTGGGAACTGTTTGTGCCACCTTGTAATACTAGCCACTTACAACGGAGTCAGAATGCTATAAACATCAGATACAGGTTGCCGACTTGCTGCAAGGGATCATTTTGCCAGTTTAAAAAGAAAGTTCCTATTGAGCTGCCTTTAATAGACTCCCTGCCATTTGTGCCAGGGACATATGCACTTATTGACATTATCTTACAAAGTTTCATACATATATAAATGTGTTATTTTAAACTTTTCATAGTTTTATTGTATTAACATAATGTGACTTATTTTATTGTTAAAATGTATATATGCAATGGTTTTAATTAACTGTGCATAATAATAAAAACTAAACTAAACTAAAACTAAACTAGTTTGTGAATAAGACATAGGAAATAATGCCTAAAATGTGGGTTGCAGTTAAGGCAAAATGACAGTGTCAGGAGTCAGACAACTTAAAAGTTGTAAACTTTATTGAGTCCAAAATGCAGACAAAACACAGACTCATATGTCCCCCTTTACCTCCACAGCACAATCCAGGGCACCTGAGGAATATGCAGAGGGAGAAGACATCCCAATTAATTTGGAGCACTCCAATGATGAGGACACAAGTGATGACTCTCATCAGACACCCATTATGCGCAGGAAGCGCATATATGTGCCCCCACTGGCTCCATTGGAGGACGACTTAGACGCCACAGGGGAGGCAAGTGAGGATAGAGTGGAAAGGCAGGGAGTGTCTGACAGTCCAGGACATGAAAGATCACAAAAAAGTGTTGAAGCAAATGAAGCAGGGAGGTCAAGGCCCAGGAGCAGCCCTGGCAGTGAACAGGAACATACTCTTTTTGCTGGACTTGAGCAGAACATGCTTGAAGTTCAGCGCCTGCAACACAAAGCATTACGTTCGATTAACAGGCAGCTGAGCACCCTCAACAAAAATCAACGGAACATGGGCGAGGGCATTAAGCATGGGCGTAAAATCCGTTCCGCTCGCAGATTTTGTGGATTTTCGGCAAATTCGCAATCCGCGAACTCTCGCGAACTTGCCGAAAATTCGTAAATCCATGCGAAGCGGATTTTTTGCTTGGTCGCACTTGCCAACTAGAATACTATACAATTTCGCGGGAGTAAACACTTGCGAACACGTAGATGCGGCGGGCAGCGACAATCTCGCTAATGCGAGATTGCAAAATTTGCAATTTCGCACAAGAAATCCACCAGCAGGCAGCATACACCTTGAAAATTATGATTTTTATCAGAATAACTCCTCAGGTTGACATTTGCCTGCACTTTTTTTTTGCAAGGAGTCCATTTTGGGGGGGGGGGGGGGGTGGGAGGAAGAAAGTGCCCCACAGTCTCCAAATTCCTGTTCCTGTCCAGCAGGCTCCTCCCAGTGCTTTCTTCATGTGCTGGTCACTTTGATTTGGATCTTGACCTGGAAGGATTACTTTTTGTGGATGCTGCTGGATATTTGGATTTTTGCAAAACTGAAAGCACTCAGCAGGTGCAAAAGTTCAATCTTATCATTAGTAACCATTCCCTGTAGTGCTTCCTGAGGGGCCCCTTCAGAGTTCAGTTGCCTACTTGCAACTATTCTATGACCCTGCTCTGACCCTCACAGCAGGCTCAGAGAATAGCTACAAGTATACAACAAAGGTCCTGTTAAAAAAATTACACTGCAACAGAAAGCAATTACAGATAAGGAAGCAGGTGCCAGCCTGGAAGTTCAAATTCAATGACACATTAATCAGCCCCTAATTCATTCATGTCAGTTGAGGCAGGGCAGGTGTGCTTTTCCCCCCATAATCTACAGTGATGAACTAGAGGGTGGCATGGGTGAGCCAGAGGGTGGCATAGGTGAGTCAGAGGGTGGCAGTGGTGAAACAGAGGGTGGCAGTGGTGAAACAGAGGGTGCTGTGATGAACCAGACGTAGAAACAACATGGTCGCGACCGTTGCTACCCGACAAGTAAGTTCGCGTTTGCGAACTGGTAAAAAACCCTTGCAAAATGGCAAAAACACTTGCGAACACAAAAAAAAGGAATCCGCAAAATTCGCGAGAGTTCGCGGATTTTGCGGATTGCGAATCCATAAATACGAAATTTCGCGGATTGCCAATTCGCAAAATCCGCCCATGCTTAGAGGGCATCATGGCCATGGCAGGTGCCATACAAAACCTATGTGCCACACTAAAACGTAAGGAAATTGCCAGGGACAGGGCTGCCCAACATGCCAATGCACGACTGCACAATTATACAAAAGCGGTGAACCGTCTCTGCATCACCACCAGCAACTTTACATGGCGCAGCATTACGATGCTGCTGCAAATGACACACTGCTGCCAGGACATTGCGAGAGGGCTGGAACAGGTAACAAACACAGTGGAACAAATGCAAACGGCAAACTCTGGAGGCAGCACACTCATGGTCTCTGGGGAGAGCGAAGAGACCTCCAGTAGGAGCAGCATCACTCCTACATTGCCTGATGCACAACGTCGCAGTGGCAGACAAGGTGCTGCAGCTAAGCAGACAACGGAGGGTACTCAGGCAAAACACCGCCCTGCACCAAACCGTCACCGGAGGAGGTGAACTAAACATTGAAACTTTTGTGAAAAGGGGATAAGCAACCCACCTAAACATATTATTGCACATTATTGATCAGTACCTTCACTGTGTACAAAATATATGTTGGGTACTGCTAAAATTATTGAGTGTGAAGTGTGAATAAGCACATCACATGTAAGAAAAAGCATTTAGGCTCAGCACCTTTATTTCTTACCTAAAAAAAGTTCTGTGTGATCTCAGACCATCTCTGACGTCCAACAGCTGCCCCAACTCCTGCAGCTGCCCTGCCAGGGGGAGGTGGGCAATCATCATCCGATGTGTCTGTGTCGCTCACATCAATTGTGATGCCTTTCCTCATAGCCATGTTGTGGAACTTTGCGCAGCTTGTCACGATTTTACAGCTAGTCTCAGGGCTGTATTGCAGTGCCCCTCCACTTTTATGTAGGCATCTGAATCAGCTCTTTAGTATTCCAAAGGTACGTTCTATGACGCTACGCGTTGATCTGTGTGCCCTGTTATTCCTCCTCTCCCTTGCATATGCTGGATCCAGATACGGTGTTAGGATGAAGTCTTGCACTGCGTAGGCGCTATCACCTGCATGGATACAAATAATAGGTAAGTCAATGTTCCCACTCCAAAAGAAGTAGTGGATGGATGTATGTGTGCTATAGATTTATCTAGCAGGTATCCCTCTCCAAATACTCCAGCACTCAGACGACTGTGTATCCCACTATGTCTGAAGATGAAAGAGTTGTGTGTGCTGCCAGGGTATTTTGCTACAATGTCGTTGATCCTGTACTTAGCATTGCACACAATCTGTATATTCAGGGAATGGTAGCATTTTCGGTTCCCGTACACATATTCTGTTGCTGCTGGGGGTGTGAGGACCACATGGGTCCCATCAATGCCGACAATGACATGGGGGAAATGTGCAATTTGATAAAAGTCAAGTTTGGTTTTCTGTAATGCCTGTTGGGTGCTGGGTAAGTATATGTGATGTGCTAGCCTCTGCAGCATTGCATCCAAAAAGGCATGGAAAAAGTGAGACTCTGTGACACCCCGCCAACCTCTGCTATGACTCCTTGAAAACTCCCTGAGGCCAGGAGGTGCAGTGAGCACAGGACTTGCACATGGGTGGGAATTGTTTGTGCCCTGCATGTTGGGTGTTCCAAAAAGGGTTTCAGCTCCTCAATCAGGTCCAAGATGGTCTGTGGGTGCAGCCTGTACTTCTCATGGATGTCCTCTTCAGTCTGCTGGAACAGCGTGATGCGCAGCCTGAAAATACGCTCCTGTCTCAGTCTCCTCTGTGCAAGGGCACGGGTACGCAGCCTCCTGGCTATCACATATAGTGCTGCCATTGTGGAAGTTTCAGTTGCATTGTGGGCTGCTTTTTATACCTTGCACATGGTTACCACCTGCATGGACTTGGTGGTAATTGCGATTTCTTAATTCGCGATTTTCTCTTATATTCGCAATGTGCGATGTTTTGTTATATTACATTGAGATTTCTTATTTTGCGATATCCAGTTTGCGAATTTCGCAAACAGAGGAAATCTCAAATTGAGAAATCACTAGAAAATTCGCAGATTTTATGGTATCGCAACGTAAGAAATCGTAACTTTTGCAATTTCTTATTTTGCGATGCGATTGTGCCTCATACATCAGTAATGGCGAATTTATAATTGCAAACGCTGTTTTTTGCGATTCGCAGCGTTTGTGACTAAAGAAACGGTTGATACATATGCCCCCTACTCCTCACTGCGGCGGTCAAGATTATTCTCAGTAATTGGAAGGACGCTTTCAAAGCCTCTTTTGCCTGCTGGTTAAATTGGGTCACCAACCTAAGAGTGGCTGATAATATATCTCTCCAGAACTCCCCGTGGCGATCTCCTACCAGACGTATGTGGGATACTCTCGACAACTATTTTAGCTCACACAAGCCACCATGAACCTCGTATCCTATACACACAAACCCGCCCCACACTATGCGTACACTACGACTTTGCCAGATCTTTCCATGCTGATCCTCTGGTCACCTCTCCTGCCATTGTCAGCGGCTGTCGCCGCCTGTGGGTCATTGCACTGATACTACATATGCTACTTTAATAATACACAATATGTCCGTTTTGATCCTTAATGTCTGCCATTGCTCACTTATCTTTTATTTTCACCCTCATTGTTTAGATTTTGCATGTCTCCTTTGTATGTTCTTATGGTTTCATATTGTTCGTACTGCCTTATTTGAAAACAGCCAATAAAAACTTTTTAACACAATAAAGCACATCCCAGAAACATTGTTAATTACCACGTCTTTAAACTGAAATGGGAAAGGGGTCTCACTTCAGTGGACATAATCCTTACAATATCCCCCCTTGATACGAAAGATACATAAAAAAGCTTTCATTATAAATTGCAATATCATATGTGACAAATATAAACAAGGGTTTACGAAAAATAAAAGGTAACTAGGTGAATGTTTTCATTTTCTTATTATTGCGGCTGGGTATAAAAAGAGAAAGAAAAATATAAATAAGGTAAAAAAGTGTAACCAGTCTCATTTTAAACTCTTTCTGTTAAAAATAAAAACTACAGGTACAGTAAATTCATGCATAGGGATGCAATCCGGTCACCTTTGTTTCTTTACGTTGATAATATGGATGTGAGCTCTCCTCTGAATTTGAAGGCTAACCATTGTTTAATCTTTGGGGACAGTAACACAGCGAGGTAAATAGAACAACATCTGTTAGATTAGATAACACAGCTCTCAAATTGAATAAAGCAGAGAAAGCGAATCATTTTCCTATGTTGCTGGAGCAGACAAAAGATATCCTTGCTGTAAATAGAATCCAATGAAGAAGAGATGCCGTTTGGCCCTACTCTGGAGAGAGCAGGTTTTTGGCACTGCTGGTGGATTAGAATTCAGTGTTTTTAATGACCCATCAACTTCTGCATGCTTTAGGATGGGCACCTGCAGTGCAGGCAACAGGTTAGTGCAACCTTTTTGTTTGAAACAGTTCTTTGCTTGTCGATTGACAAAAGTAAAGTGCTCCCAGATTGTTGCTTCGAAACTAGAGTGCCATGTGTATGGCACTACTTCTCTGAAGATAACTGCATTCTACGTTGCTTGTTTAAAAATTAGACATTGTTGTGCAATAGGGCAACTACATCAGTAGGAAATACAGTCTTTGAAAGTCTTTCATTCTCAGATGAAAATACCTTTTAATTTGCCAATGCTCATAATGTATCAAATATATTTTTGTGCCAAGGCACACTTTCAAAACCATAAATAATATACACCATTTTCATGTGTTTTTTCACAGTTAGAATTCGGCATAGTCAGACGTGAATCATTGCCTAAAAAACATATGTATCTATCATGAAGGCTTTACATTAAAATCACCTACAGTCAAATAGAAAACACCATTTTGAATACAAGGATATTGAAAATACCATTCTGAATCATTTTAGTAAATTTCTGTCAGTAATGTTTTCTTTCTAATGCTCATAGCCTTGGAGAGTAAGAGTTGCAACCACATGTGCAGTGTAAATGAGTCTATGAGTGTTATTCACATTTAATCAAGTTTCTCTGAAATTTCCATTTTCTGTGTGTAGCAAAAAGCAGATGTGCTTGACACGTCAGCAACAAAACATTCTCTGAAAGTTTTAGGTTTGATTCTGTGCAAGGCCTTGCAGTGTTCCTATTGATAATAATGTGAATAATTGTAAATTTCTCAGAATGCAATGCTTTCGAAAAGTTCCTTATAACCACAATTATGCAAACTGTACCTTTCTTTGTAATTTAAAACATGAAAAAATAAACTTCATTTTCGAAAAGCAGCATAAACAAAAAAAACAATCAATACTTTGTTGTACAGTATCAAAGTCCCATGGATGTGAAAAGGAATCAGGAATAATCATATCATTAATTAAACATTTCAACACATATGACAATTGCAATGTCTCAGTGGGTCCCATAACCTAATAAGGAACCCTTTAGGTGGCCTTAGACACAGGATAAACTGTAATGTTGGCAAAGTAGAGATCTTGTCTAGCTCTGTGGGATGAGATATGCAATTCAAGTTCTTGAACCACTGGCTGTGGAACAGTTCTTTCAGGTGCACACTGTCCATTCAGTAACAGTAGAATAACAGTCAATATCGATAGCCACATGATGAAAAAGAAACACTTTTGTAGTGATCCAAACATAGGGCCACAGTGGTATCAAGTATCAGTCATGAAGCCAATTATATGCAAGAAGAAACTGATGCCATAGAATGGCTGTGGATTGTGGTGAAAAGTACTTTGTTTAGAAATCAGATTAAATTTCATAAAGCATTGTTGCTCAAAAAGGCATCATCAATGTTGAAGTGGACTAGGGTTGAGGTAAAAGGTAAACCAGAGCAGTATTGGAGAGTGGAGAATTGCTGAAATTGTAGCAGCAGGTCCCTCTGTGGAATCTGGAACTTTGTGTTAAGATGGGGATATAGTACACTCTGCAGTCCCTGTATTGGGGCTCAGGATACCATGATCACTGTACTTACTGGGGTAGTTCCTCCAGAGTTGGGAGAGACAGAGGTTACATTCTGAAGGCACTTTTGGTATCATAAGGGGAGCTGATGAACATAGTTCGACGCATGATTTATTTAATGCAAGCGATGAACACCTTGTTTATCTTTGAATAAGGCAATGGAAGCAGGATCCCAGTCCATGTGCCTTCTACCCTATTGGAAGGTGGCTTATTATTAGGTGTAGGTAGGTACCTATAGCTAGTGATGATACCGCAATCATAAAAAAGGTCTAGTAAACTCTCAAAAAACGAATCCCTGCTTAACCCTTGGCAGCTTGGCTGATGAGCAGTCAGGCTTATCTTAGGAGATAGGTGTGTAGAGCATTTAATATCACCAACACAGTAAATAAGTAAAAGATACAATGCAGTAAACATCCAACACCAATTTATATAAATATAGAATATGTTTAATGTTAAATGATACAAAAGTTACAACAATCCAATGTAGGGATCTAAAGATTTGAATTTTTAGGTTTTCAATTTAAGAAATTGCTTTCTTGTGCCTAAATGTGTCTATTGCCAACTGTGGCTATCTGATTGCACTGGACTTGGACAAAGTCAAAGTTTCAGGCTGACTGCGATGGAGCACGGGTCAGATACAATGAGTGGTTGGGCCTGGTCAAGTTTTTACTTTCTGACTTACTCACTTTATGGAACTATTTCTCTCGATGTTGAGCAATTGGGTTCTCGGATCTGCATTTCCATTCGACCATGCTGGCGTGCTGCAGCAAGATGACTCAGTGAGTCTTGGAGATCTTTGTCTTTAACATTGATGGTGAGGAGCTCCGGAGCTTTCAGCGAGACAAACCAAGTTGTGGTTCCATGTCACTAGCTTGATTCTCGTTATTGATGCCAGTCTTCTCATAAGGCTGTTGTGAGGTTAATAGGGCCAATGTACAAACGCTCCCATTTTTCCATGTTTGCATTAAAAGTTGACATCTTTTTAGAAAATGACTATTAGCACATTTTGCTTGTGTGCTTGTGTGAGATAGAGTGCTTAGAACGTATTTTGCTTACAAATACATTTCTTTGTGGCACATTGTCATACCATTGTACATTTAATCCAAAGAACAAGTACATGACGCAAACTGCCCTTGCATGTTATTGTCTATTCGGGGCATGCCTAAGATGACAACAAAAGGCTAGATCTGTTTCCACGATTTCCTTGGGGGAATTAGGGTTGTCATGTTTTGACACCATCCAATATCCTGTGACGTTTAGGAGTTGGAACACAGCACACTGTCAGCCAGCCAAGAATCAGCACAACATATTCTGATGTCTGTAGGTTGTTCAAACTTAAACCTTTCAAAGGATCACCTCACTATAGTTTACCTTCTCTGAATTCCATTCATTAAAATGGCTAATGAAGTACCAGTGTTCATACCAATAAACTGCAGACATACAATAACACAGATATTGCAACACAATGGGCTTGCTCTTACTAGAGAAGATTACCTTCTTGGTCGAGTTCCATGATGCATTTAAAACAGAGCTATTCTATTCATAGGTCACATTTCCGGCAGCAGACGTCAACAATGGAAATATTCAGACATACACTGAAGCAGCAATTCCTAACAATTACTGAGCTGAAGATTTATAAATTGCACTAACGTTTCAGAAACACACAAACTGACACAACATGATTCCAAGGCACTCTACCACAACCATTAGCAAATGTCTGACTGAGGCCCTCAGCAATGATGGGGCAACATGGCCAGACTTAGCTGGCTACACACCATATTCACATATAGCAGCACTCAAAGCAGGAGAGCTGCACATACTTTACAAAGGTCTAGTATACAGTTTGCTATGTGAACAATAAAAACAAACCCAGCGAGGGCTGTTCACTATTAATGCAATTATGGGTAAGGTTACCATCAGACGGGAGGAGATTTGATTCTGGATTGCACAGAAAACAAATCACCTTGAAACCGTGTTTCCACATATAGGACTCCAAGATGAACACAGAATTCTCGCAATGTCCCTACTTTAGGGATTATTTCTATTGTGGAACAATGTGCCACATGGAGCACAGTGTTTGTGAAATCCATACCATCAAGCATGGTACACCTTCCATAGCTATTTTCCCTGATGTGCTCAAACAGATTAAAAATCAATATGGGCTGCTCCTGGCCTATATCTTGGGATGCAACTGAAAGGCAACTATGCCACAGTAGCCTCAATAATGTTAACTAATAATAAAGGGGAAGCAGCAGCATTGGCCTAAATCCAACACCCAGCCCAGGTCACTTTGGCAGACCGAGAGTTCGAACTACCTAAAATTATTGTTGAGACCAATACATCTATGGGGAGAGATAATTTGGGGACCGAACCTAAGAAACCTCAATTATAGTGCAATTCTAAAAAGAATACCTAACTAGACTCAGGCACCTGAGTAGTCTTAAAAATTCTGAGATTATAAGAAAAGTAAAGAAAAAGTTAAATCTAATGTTGTTCTATATTCTTTGTGCACAATATTGTTCATTAGTGCACCAGAATCTTCAGGAGTTTATGGTGGTAAGAGCAAAAAAAACGTTTGTTCAAGTGGAAAGACAGGATCAGAGAGTTCGTTCTCCAGGCAGAGTGTATAATTTGCAACTCCAGACTGAAGGTGATATACCCTGTACTATCAAAGTTCTCTTTTGATAGAACCTGGCATTTGGCTATGACATTCTCTTGACTGAAAAAGATTTGCCACCTGAGTTTGTACAAGAAGTACAAACAGGGAATAATGTAATATTACCATTCTCCTCCGTCCTTTTTCCTGAAGTGGTTAAACAAGAGTATGCAAAGGAGTGGACCCTTGCACAAGCCCTGGCATTATGTTGCAACCATGTAGGCTGGAATGTGGATTCACCTTATCATATGATACCCATACAGTGCAGACTGCTAGTGTAACCACAATACCCTAATAAACATGAAGCTAAACACCCACTCAGAGAAATTCTAGCACAACTTGAAAATCAAGGCATAATTAAGCCTTGTATCTCCCCAATGAACAATCCCTTGTCTCCCGCAATGAAACTTGAGAATTCTTACGGCTTAGTCCTTGACTACAGACAATAAAACGGTCGTACTCGCACATTTGCAGTACAAAATTTACACAGCTCAGTACTAATGAACAATATTGTGCACAAAGAATATAGAACAACATTAGTCATTTCAATCGGCCTGTTCTGTCAAAACATAGCACCTGAAAGCAGGTATTTGACAGGATTTCCCACTCACAAGTTTTGTCGATTGCATCAAGGATATAAGAACAGTCCAAGTTTGATCTCTGCCCGTGTAACAGGACTGTTACAGAATTTTGACCAAAAGCATTGTCCTATGTCAATGACATATACTTTACAGATGATGACTTACAAAGACACCTAGCCAGAGTAGATTGCAGTATTGTAGGATTTGCTCAAATAGGCTACAAATTCATTTTCCAGAAATAAAAAATTGACTTTCTCAGTATTCTGTTCTTGGGATATGAGCTATCAAATGAAGGCAAAAGCTTAGCTCTGCAGTTCCTAGAGAAATGGGCACTCCTACAACCGACCAATCCAATCAAAAGGGTACACTCACTTTTGGGCTTTCTAAATTCTGGTAGAACATACATACCAAATTATGCACAACAGGTAAAACTGTCTTATGAATCAATACGCCCAGACTTTTTAAGCACACATAGGACACCAGAATAAACACAGATCTTGCTTTCAGTACAAACTGACATGCTAGCTTCAAAACACTTACACACACATCTTAAAAACACAAACTTGGTGATTTACATAACTGCGGAGACCACAAACTACTCATATGTCACTTTCAATGAGGGTGACACTGTACCGATTGCATATAAATCACATTCACACTCCAATGCAGAGATGCATTTTGTACCTACAGTAAAACTACTGACTGCAGTTCATATGGCTGTTGTGAAGGAAAGATCATTGGCTCAGGGTAAACATATAATTGCCGAGACTCTCATCCAAGACTTAAAGGCTGTCACAAAGGCCAGTGTTCCTAACGCAAAGCCTTACATCCAAGTTGGATAGAGTGGGCCACTTCACCAACATCAACGAACGTAGACTGTCTTTGATCCTACATTACAAACACACACATATCTACAATATGAACAAGAATATCCTGTTCCCAGTGAGCCTATGGCTCTAGATCAGTACAACTCCATAGTCTGCGCTGATGGTACTGCCCAGCCCGCAGTTGAAACAAAACATCAATACTCTGCCGCTTGTGCAGCGGTAAGTGGTAAAATGAAGGGTGGAATTTCAAGCTTCTCAAAACATTTACGCTTGTACTAGGTGATTGCACTGCACAGCTGGCTGAACTGAAAGCTCTAATTCTGGCACTAAAGAATAAGGATCCTGAGTTCCCCACACGTATAGTGTGTAATTCGCATTATTGTATTCAGTCCTACAATGCGTACTTACATTATTGAAGCCAGAGTGGAATCCACGACCTTCCAGGGTACACTGTCAATGCACAATTTGCTTACGGAAAAGGTGGCAAATTTTAAAGCAAGTTTGCCATGGACTCAAGTTATCCATACACTGAGCCACCAATGTATAGGAATACACATTACAGGGAAGTCACTGTCTGATGAAGCTGCAAACTGCTGTCACAGCTGCAATAATTTGTTCACACACAAGGGTAGATGGCGACATCATGATGGCTGTCACAGTTTTGCACTGTGGCACTCCCTTACGAAACTCATATCCAGCAAAATACTCCTACCTACTGAGTGCAGAAAACATTCCATTTGTTCGTCTTCCCGTAGTGGGGGATAGAGTAAGTCCCAATTCAGATCATAGAGCAGAATTAATTATGGCAGCACATGAGGGGCTAGGTTCTGTCCAATCTGGTGTGATGGCTACAGTTTCACTACTAAAGCAATGCTATTGCTGGCCAAGTCTATACATGCAACTAAACAGTATGTCCTTTATTTTTGACATTTTCCAACAAATGAATGTTTCCACCACAGCACACCCACAACAGACACCTGTCTTGCTTTCAAACATGCCTCTAGTTTGTATGTATCTGGACCACTTTGTGGCAACTAAATAGTGATGGCTCCGTTAAATGCATTCTGTTAGCAGTGCTTTCATGTTCTAGATTCCTATTGTTATGGCCAAAACGATTGGCTGATGCTCAAACTGTTATAAAATATTGACAAGTCTTCCTCAGGACATATGAAGTAGTGGCATTCAATTTGAACCACGGCCCAGAGTTTGCTTCTGAGGCTTACTAGGATACGATGGGTACCTTATGGCTGTGCACTATTCCTCGCCCTATCTTTTTTATGAAAATTCAATAGATAAACCCAGCTCAGTAGCGGTGGAATAGCCTTTGGGCAAAACTAAACATTTGGCTGTCCCAAAGGAACTCAAGCACTTCCGAGAGGAGCACTCCAACGAGCTTGAGAAATGTTCTACCAGTGGAGATGTGAATGTGCAATCACCAACTCCTGGCTGGATTCCAGAGATCAGGGATCTAGTCCGAGAAAATATTGTGGACAAGAAAGAATTTGGCCCATGCTACAGAGCACCAGTGCCAGTCCTGGCAGATGAATGTATGTGAAGAGTACTTTTACCACCTCTTGGTGGTTGTAAAAACAAAAGATTTGTGTTGATTGATCTAATCAAACTACACCATGTGGCCAGTCCTACACAGTAGGCTGTGAGGGTTCCTTGGTAGTTGCCTACCTCCTCTCACTGCCATACAGGAGATACCTTTCAAGCATTACCAAATACAGATGTTTCTGTTCCCCAGCAGGGATATCTTATACTGAGGTTTTGCTGTTTCCAGTTACATCTTCAAACACCATACACATCTGTATGCATCTTCACTGACGTAGACAACACATGCTAACAACAAAGTTGTTTATTATGCCCCACCTTTGGAAAAATAAACCAGTTCAACACTGCCCTGTGACTTCCCTGTTTTTGCCCCTGTTTTTGAACAGATTGCCTTAGACTATTTTGCTGATATTGATTACTTTTCCTCAGATTTCTCTGACCAACCGTTGCATGGAACTCGCCCATTTATTATTCGGCTCAAAAAGACATACTTTGGTCCACCTTGGATTTACATTTGGATGCCCATCTTGTTGCTTTTCCTTTTAATCTGGATTGGTTTTGTGACAGTATTGTTTTGCTTCTAAATGGACATTGTCAACCCAGAGCGCTCTGCTGTTGAACTGGTAAACAAGGTATTGAAGCCTCATCCTTAATCACACAAAGTGTGAAGACACCTTTCCCTTGTGAACATTTCTTCAGATTCCATCCCAGGTGGCATTGTTTGGGATAAGATCCCATTTCATATTTTTTGTCCCACAGAGACTTTGAAAATACCATATGTCAAGATTTAACTTAATTATGTGATAAGTCCTGGCAGCATTTCAGATGATAGGTTATCAATATAGTAAGATGTATGCTTTCCAAGCTAGAGCATTTACTGTATTTGAAAGTGAAGCTATGTTTAGTGGTACATCTAATTATGATGAAATGTTTTCTTACCATCACTTTGTGCACCATTCCTTACAAAGAGTTAGCACTCCAGGGGCAGTGTTTAATTACACAAAATGGGAACATTGCCCTACACCACCTTTGAGTAACTGCAAAACATACGTGCAGAAGTGTGCATATTTTTCTGGCAATAACCTCCTTAGACCCAGAGTATTTTAATTTAAACTTCTCCCTACCCCTGCAAAGAAAAATATGCTGATTGAAAGAAAATGAGTTTATTCATCCTTCTTTATTTCCCAGTTGTCAAAACAAAGGTGCAGCTTTTGAAAAGACAATGTTGATATAAAATCTAGTTGGGGAACACAAAATTTGCAAGTTCAACGCAATGAGGCTTTGTTTAGAGCTTGTCAAATGATTGCTCAACAAACAGCCTGCCTGAGCTTGGCTAAGACAAGTTTCAGTTTCAAAGAACTTTATTCAGTTAAAAACAAGTAACCATAAAAGTAACAGACATAAAAAACAATTTACAATGATTACAGCTCTGAATGAGAGTTCAGTGAGGGAGATCAATAGACAGTTATTCAGTAGGAAAAGGATTAAACCATTTCCGTTACCATTTGTTTCCGTAATTTAGAAACACTCTTTAAGAATTTTAAAACCACAGTTACAGTTAAAACCGTATCCATTCTCTGGACCTCTAAAAAAGCTGGGCGGCATCTGGTTAAATTCATTTCTTTTAAAAAAGGGACGATAATTTCTCTACGAGAGGCACTATAAAGTCTGCAAAAGAAAAGAATATGGATATCCGATTGTTGTGAGATGCCATTACACGGGCAAGTGGGCAATATACGTATCCATGAATTCATACTTGGAAAAGACACCAATCTAAAAAATATACAAAATCTAAATCGAGTTAAAAGAAAGCGATCATAGTTTGTCATGGGCAGGGATAGGTATGGCTGTACAGACTTAGTCTCACATAGAGTAGGGAGGTGTGAGTGTACTGAATGTTTCAAAGTTTCAACTCTCCTCCTCTTATCCTCAAGATGGTCCAGGCAGAGGGCTTTCAATGTGCTCCTTGAGATGCTATCCATTGTAGATGGATCCAAATAATAGGAATAGCACCCAATCTCAGTCAGGAAGCACTTAACATATCCCAGCCATTGTGATCTCTCCACATGATTCAGGCTGAGGGTATCCTGTAATAGAGCCCGATTCATAACACATTCATTAGTGGTCCATACCCTGTGCCACAACAGGATAGGTTGAATTTTAATAATGTCTGTTATGTGGGGTTGAGCAAGTTCAGCGTGACAGTTAAATGTGGCAACACACTGTGGAACTGCAAGGACTTCCCTCATAAATTTGTTTTCCACCACCTGGATTGAATCGACATTTGCGTACCGCCACAAGCCTGAGCCATACATGGCCACGGATAAGCATGTTGCTTTATAAATAGTTAACATTTCTTTTATCGGCTTCCTGCCCAATTTTCTAACAAAATTCTTTAGGGCCATGATCGTTTTCATAAATAAAAGAGTTCTGGCCTTAATTGCACTTGTCCAAGAACCTGACTCATGGAATAAAATGCCCAAATAAGAAAAGGTTGGGGTGTTATCTAATGGAACATTATTTAAAAACATCCGTTTCATCGGTTTACCTGATTTAGGACCACAGTTCATTGTGAAAGTTTTACTACAATTTACTAGCAAGTCTAGATTCAGCATAAAGTTCTCAAAGCTTACTACTAGTTTTTGCAGAGCCTGAGGAGTACGTGCCATAAGCACAGCATCATCCGCGCAGGGATTGCCCTCCTCCCCACCCTGGGCATATCCCTGCACTCACGCAGCAGATGATGCTCAAGCCCATTAATGTAGAGGAGGAAGAGAAAAGGTGCTAATACGCAACCTTGGCGCACTCCACGACCCACACTGAATTGTCTGGAGCATTCGCCCCCCCCTACCGTAGCGAACAGAAGCTGTGGCTCCACTATAAAGTTCCCTCAGGAAAGAGATGATGGTGTTGTCCACTCCCAATCTTTTCATTACTGCCCACAATTTGGTGTGTGACACGCAGTCGAGCGCTGATGAAAGATCCACAAAGGTAAAATACAAGCGTTCCGACTTAATCCTTATATATTTATGTTGTAATAACATCAAATTTAGGCCTTGCTCGATTGTGCCAATCCCTTTTTGAAAACCAAATTGCAAGTCGCTCATGACTTCATTTTCCTCCGCCCAGCTTTGGAGTCTTGCCAACACTATACGACCCAAACTTTTTGTGAGGAATCAAGAAGGGAGATTGGCCTATAGCAGGCACAGCTGTTTCTATCCCCCTTCTTGTAAATAGGGACGATGACAGAGGTGAACCAGGAATCTTTTAAGCCCCTCGATAAAGCCGCATTAAAAAGTTGTACCAACATTGGGCCCCAGATTTCAGAGTTTACTTTGAATAGGTCCGCAGGGATCCCGTCAGGCCCAGCTGCCTTTCCTCCTTTAGTAGCTCTTAGGGCAAGCAATACCTCATCAAGTGTAACAACCAAATTTGGACCTGGTTGTAAGTCCAAGCTGGTCTGAAGGCCTCCACTACGGGTATCTTCCTGAGCCTTGTAAACATTGGAGAAATGATCCACCCAGTTATCCTCGTTTATTGCGATCTCAATTCGCGCCGTATGGGTTTCGTAAGGGAAAGGGGTGTTAATTACTTTCCAAAATGCGGCGGAATTTTTGGTTTTTGAAGCCTCGCAGAGTGAATCTATTGCCTCCTTATTTAGCGCAGTTTTCCTTACTTTAAGGGCCTGGTTATATGCAGACCTACATGTTCTTATTTCACCTGTGTCCCTGGGGCTTCTGTGCACTGCATGTTTTAGATTTTTCAGCGCCCTAGTGCATGCATTATCGAACCAACTCTTGGATCCCTTACCTCTACGCTTTGACTCCACCCTTAAGCTACTTTTTATGTTTGTGGCTATAATGCCAAAGTGCTCAATTATTTGATCACTACTAGAATTATGTCCCAAGCAGGTCAAAAAGCTAGTAGAGCACACCTCCCAGAGTTCCTTAAAGAATGTTGCGGGATTACTTTGCTCCAGTTAAGTGTGTACCCATTTTGTCTCCCAAGAACCACATCAACCGCTGCCTCAACGAGAGGCGCGGCCGTGGATGGGTCTGGGAATAGATCTACTACCTTAAGGCATTGTGGGAGATGATCACTTATGGGCAATAGGATATTTGTGACCCCCACAACTCTATGATTAAGATTACTGGAGGCGATGATAAAGTCAATGGTTGACACCAAACCTCTACCAACAAAGGTCGGGACAAAGGGTGTGGGTTTTAACGCTGTTTCATTAGCAAACCCCAAGTCAAACATGAATAATAATTCGTTCAACAAATCCCCCATTAAAGTGTGATCAAAGTGGGTCAGATTCATATCTCTCTCTGTCATTAGGCCACATAGGCCCTGACTCCCTTTGGTGCACAGTGAACAGTTAAAATCCCCCCCCCCCCATAAAATTACTAGTTCTCTGTCATTTTTATCTACCTCTAACTGAACTTCCTCCTTGAGCTGCTTCATCGCAGCCACAATTTCTTCCCTCGGGACATTATTATAAAAATTGATAATGATCACCTTTGCTCCTTTAAGATCTCTTAGAATTATGAGCTGAAAATATTTGGAATATAAATGACATTGGACCTGTTTAATTTTAAGGTGATTTGAAACAAACGTAGTCAAACCGCCCTTTGCCCTTCCAAAATGGCCTCCAATTGCTGGGGTAAAGAAGGTTCTGTAGCCGTTTACATGGATTGGGTCCTGGGTCCATGTTTCTTGGAGGGCCACTATATCCTGGCCGCTTATTACAGACTCCCAGGCTGGGTTAGTGATTTTTTGCCTCAACCCAGCTACGTTCCAAAAAAGCAATTCACAAAAGTCACTCTTCACCTGTATCGGACCATTACCTGTCTTTTCTCTACTCCCATTATTGTCACCTACGATAGAATGCATCTGCTCCAGAAAGACACTGTCACAAGATGTCAGCCTATCGAGAGTGCGGGTCTTATTAAGTGTGGGAGGTTCTTGAGATGACTCAGTGGGGTCCTCAGTGGTGTTAGAGGGAACCCAACCCCTAGTAAGAACTTGAGAAACTGGGGTAGAGGGCTTTTTCCCAGCCACAGATTCTATGGGAATCTGGGCTTGCTGTCAATCTACCCCATCCAGACCGGAGAAGATCTGATAACGGTTTTGGATCGGTAGATTGTACATATGTGGCAACAATCCTCTATTGTTCCATGGTCTACCTTGAATAGGGTTGGGTCTCAAGTATGGTGGGTAATGATTACTAGGAGGGGGATAATGTTGGACCTGATACTCATTTCTGGGATAAAAGTCCTCCGGCCTCTGAGTGTAAAGAAGGGGGTCTTGACCACTTGCATAACCAGAACTACCCGGCAAAGGCGGTACTCCCCCAGGCCCAACCCTATCCCATGGTCTTGCATTTCTAAACCCCCGACGTTGATGGACTGGCTTCTTAACAAGCTGCCTGTCCCTACCCCAGGTATTAACATTTTTTGGGGGTGCATAGGGATAAAAATAGGAAAGAAGATGTGTAGAGATCGAATCGCTGCTTCTAGCATCAAACCAATCCCCAATATGCCTCACGGCCCTATGATCCTTAAAATTGATGATTATAACATCACCATTTTTATCCTTTGGCCTGGCTCCCACCCAGTTGGCACGCCTTAGACTTATAATTTCACCGTTTATTGAAGCAGGTAACGGTCTATTATCACGGAGCCAGAAGACAACCTTGTTCCGTAGTGCTCCATGATCTTCCCATTTACCTGCAGGCAGTTCTGGGACCCTTGCAATTACAATAACATAAGGGGCAGAGTCAGGGGTTAAGTCTATAACACGATTAGTTTTAGTTTTTTCGGGAGCGATGGCCAAAACATTCCCTTTACTTGACTTAGTCGTTAATAAGTCCTTACTACCACCTTGATTTGAATTCCCCCTGGTTTAGGTGTTTGCTCCTTAATTACAGGAGCCGCCAATTGGGATATGGCCATCAGCGGGGTTGGAGTTATTAACGTAATCGCAGGGCTGCCCGCTCTTACCCCCTCTTGCACAGATTTCTGTTTTTGTGCAGGTACCGGTGTTGTTAGTGCTGATGTTATGGGTACTAGCGTTGGAGGGGGACCTGTTACTGTGGATTTTACAGGTGGGTTGGCTCTTAATAGAGGGTTCATCTTAGGTTTTCCTAGCCCCTTTACCAGGTCAAATAAGAGAAGGGAATTCTTGTCCACCTTCTTCTCTATTTGATCTAGATGTGCACACATCATGATAGTCTTATCTTGGAGTGATTGAGTCACACCCCTGATAAGCTCTACAATTTTGGCCATCATGGCCACCTCACATCCTAGGGTTTGGCCAGTTTGTGGCTGGGGAGCATAAACAACCCCTTTCCTTATTTTTTGTGCTCGATTTCCCAGTGGCTCGCCCCCCCTTTTTTTGCTATTTGTCATAATAAGGGGGGATGTAGGGGACATAGGCGATGGCTCAATAGGGAGTTTCGGGGAACCCGATAGCCTAACACTATCATTCCCAGTAAGTAGGTCCAATACAGATGAACTAGTGGGTGTACTAGACAAAGGATGCTTGCTTATCATGATGGGGTCATCAGAAGTGCTTTCAATATTATCGGTGACCCCTGAGTGTGATAAATCGATAAGAAGCAAGGAATCTCTGGGGCGTTTAGGCGCAATGACATCCCCTATTTCTCCTAGTCTAACTGATCTAGTTTCTGTAAATACTGATGAAGATCCAAACTCACCCCCCCTCCTTGTGTAATTTTATGGCTGTTTTTCCTTTGCTTCCCCCTGCGTCTAACTCGGGCTTTCTTAAATCTTCGTGGGGATTCCTTTGCTGCAGGCTCGTATATTTCAGAAGAGCCTATACCTGTCCCCATGAGGACTTGGACGTTGGAATCCTCATTGTTCTGACCCGCATGGATCATGGCAACTACGGTGGTTACATTGCGTACAGGGGCAGGGGGCTCCTCAAGCAAGGGTGTATCTGTGACAATAAATGGAAGCTCCGGAGTATTTGTAGGAGGAAGCTCCAATCCCAGAGACGCCCTTCTATTGCTATTAATCTGCACAACCTTTTTAATTAGAAAGTTATCCATAGTTACCAGTTTGGAAGGCATAATAGAAGATAGTTCCAGACTTGGTATAGGGAGCAAACGTAATATATGAGCAGTAATATCTAACTCACATGTGTAATATACTGGAATCTGAATGATGATAGAAAGGGGTGTAGCCCCGGCCCGGCTCCTTCGGTCCCCGGAGGGCCACAGAGGGCCCGCCCTTTGCCCGGGCTTAGCCCCGGGCTGCGACCCGCGCGCGTCCCGCGATGCGCGTCAATGGAGTCACTAAAATCCTTGTTCGGTGAAAGGGGGCGTGGCACTGGGAGGGGGCGCGGCTCACGCGGGAAGAGGACCAGCTGCTGGTGTTGATTGCTGGTCCTCGCAGTCCCGGGGCCGCGCCTCTCGCCTCCACTGCGGCCTCGCTGGTCAGCTTCTGTTCACGTTGGACTCCTGGGAAGGCAAAAGGAGAAGTCAGCTACTCCTGTAGCGTCAGTAGGGATAACTCAGAACCTCTGTGCGAGCGGGTCCCGCAAAGCGGGGGCCGCGAGAGGTAATAAGCACTTTGATGGGGGCGGGCACTGGGAGGGGGCGCGGCTCACGCGGGAAGAGGACCAGCTGCTGGTGTTGATTGCTGGTCCTCGCAGTCCCGGGGCCGCGCCTCTCGCCTCCACTGCGGCCTCGCTGGTCAGCTCCTGTTCACGTTGGACTCCTGGGAAGGCAAAAGGAGAAGTCAGCTACTCCTGTAGCATCAGTAGGGATAACTCAGAACCTCTGTGCGAGCGGCTCCCGCGAAGCGGGGGCCGCGAGAGGTAATAAGCACTTTGATGGGGGCGGGCACTGGGAGGGGGCGCGGCTCACGCGGGAAGAGGACCAGCTGCTGGTGTTGATTGCTGGTCCTCGTAGTCCCGGGGCCGCGCCTCTCACCTCCACTGCGGCCTCGCTGGTCAGCTCCTGTTCACGTTGGACTCCTGGGAAGGCAAAAGGAGAAGTCAGCTACTCCTGTAGCGTCAGTAGGGATAACTCAGAACCTCTGTGCGAGCGGCTCCCGCGAAGCGGGGGCCGCAAGAGGTAATAAGCACTTTGATGGGGGCGGGCACTGGGAGGGGGCGCGGCTCACGCGGGAAGAGGACCAGCTGCTGGTGTTGATTGCTGGTCCTCGCAGTCCCGGGGCCGCGCCTCTCGCCTCCACTGCGGCCTCGCTGGTCAGCTCCTGTTCACGTTGGACTCCTGGGAAGGCAAAAGGAGAAGTCAGCTACTCCTGTAGCGTCAGTAGGGATAACTCAGAACCTCTGTGCGAGCGGCTCCCGCGAAGCGGGGGCCGCAAGAGGTAATAAGCACTTTGATGGGGGCGGGCACTGGGAGGGGGCGCGGCTCACGCGGGAAGAGGACCAGCTGCTGGTGTTGATTGCTGGTCCTCGCAGTCCCGGGGCCGCGCCTCTCGCCTCCACTGCGGCCTCGCTGGTCAGCTCCTGTTCACGTTGGACTCCTGGGAAGGCAAAAGGAGAAGTCAGCTACTCCTGTAGCGTCAGTAGGGATAACTCAGAACCTCTGTGCGAGCGGCTCCCGCGAAGCGGGGGCCGCGAGAGGTAATAAGCACTTTGATGGGGGCGGGCACCGGGAGGGGGCGCGGCTCACGCGGGAAGAGGACCAGCTGCTGGTGTTGATTGCTGGTCCTCGCAGTCCCGGGGCCGCGCCTCTCGCCTCCACTGCGGCCTCGCTGGTCAGCTCCTGTTCACGTTGGACTCCTGGGAAGGCAAAAGGAGAAGTCAGCTACTCCTGTAGCGTCAGTAGGGATAACTCAGAACCTCTGTGCGAGCGGCTCCCGCGAAGCGGGGGCCGCGAGAGGTAATAAGCACTTTGATGGGGGCGGGCACTGGGAGGGGGCGCGGCTCACGCGGGAAGAGGACCAGCTGCTGGTGTTGATTGCTGGTCCTCGCAGTCCCGGGGCCGCGCCTCTCGCCTCCACTGCGGCCTCGCTGGTCAGCTCCTGTTCACGTTGGACTCCTGGGAAGGCAAAAGGAGAAGTCAGCTACTCCTGTAGCGTCAGTAGGGATAACTCAGAACCTCTGTGCGAGCGGCTCCCGCGAAGCGGGGGCCGCGAGAGGTAATAAGCACTTTGATGGGGGCGGGCACTGGGAGGGGGCCCGGCTCACGCGGGAAGAGGACCAGCTGATGGTGTTGATTGCTGGTCCTCGCAGTCCCGGGGCCGCGCCTCTCGCCTCCACTGCGGCCTCGCTGGTCAGCTCCTGTTCACGTTGGACTCCTGGGAAGGCAAAAGGAGAAGTCAGCTACTCCTGTAGCGTCAGTAGGGATAACTCAGAACCTCTGTGCGAGCGGCTCCCGCGAAGCGGGGGCCGCGAGAGGTAATAAGCACTTTGATGGGGGCGGGCACTGGGAGGGGGCGCGGCTCACGTGGGAAGAGGACCAGCTGCTGGTGTTGATTGCTGGTCCTCGCAGTCCCGGGGCCGCGCCTCTCGCCTCCACTGCGGCCTCGCTGGTCAGCTCCTGTTCACGTTGGACTCCTGGCAAGGCAAAAGGAGAAGTCAGCTACTCCTGTAGCGTCAGTAGGGATAACTCAGAACCTCTGTGCGAGCGGCTCCCGCGAAGCGGGGGCCGCGAGAGGTAATAAGCACTTTGATGGGGGCGGGCACCGGGAGGGGGCGCGGCTCACGCGGGAAGAGGACCAGCTGCTGGTGTTGATTGCTGGTCCTCGCAGTCCCGGGGCCGCGCCTCTCGCCTCCACTGCGGCCTCGCTGGTCAGCTCCTGTTCACGTTGGACTCCTGGGAAGGCAAAAGGAGAAGTCAGCTACTCCTGTAGCGTCAGTAGGGATAACTCAGAACCTCTGTGGCTAAGACAAAGGATTTGAATAAACCACACATTCGCACCTTTTCAAGATTTCCAACAACTGCCCAATTATACAGAGGAACAGCTCAACAATATGCTTCAAAATGGTGCATGTAAAGCTTCACATTCCTGTACAGAGGGGTGGCCATTAGATACTAATGGTTGTTCTGCAGGCATTTTTAACAACACAAAAGGTTTTAAAATAAACAGAACAGGTCCATGTCATGTGCAGACACAACACTCAGGAGTTGTCACAAAATACAGAGTGGGGAAGTTATGCCTTCAATGGTTACAACATTTTACGTTAGATGAGGTGAACAAACACTTGTGTCTCCTTTCCAATGACATGGATTTACAGGAATTTTATTAGGTCCAGGAAAGCCACATTATAAAGGTTTTTTGACGGTTGTGTACAACAAGCTTTGGAAGGTTTCACAGCAGGAAGCTGTTGAGCTGTTACATGAGGTTGACAGAGTAAATTTAGAAATGCCTTCATCAGTAGTTGAGAATATGACGACTTCATCTACTGGAACAGAGGTCTCCAATCAGTCGATCGTGAGCTACTGGTAGCTCACCAACACCCTGTCAGTAGCTCGCGTCCTGACTTTCCCTTCGTACCCTATCATTGTTGTTCTGTTTATTTTTTAGACCTTTTGAGGCATTTTGTCTCTGCTTCTCTGCTGCCACACTTACCAGCTGCTCACACTGTCTATTTGAACCTATCTGGGGTGGGACAAAGAGACTGATGTCGGCCAGCATGAGAAGTGTAGACTGCATAAGGAGAACCATGATGCCTGACTTCTGCTGCCCTGCCAAGTGCCAATTAACTCAGGTTAGTATAACACATGTTAGTGACATATGCTTCACCCCGCAAGGACTGGACACTTTCATTCATAGGTATGGCACTTGGCAGGGCCAAGCTGAGAAAATAAAACTCTCCCCGTAAAGTCCTTTGCAAGTGACAAGCCAAGGTATTTTTCTTACACTGGCTGCCCCACTGGAGAGCACTGGGCTAGTGACCCCCCTTTTGCTTGCTATAAAGTCATTTGTTGGCACAGACATGTGCTGCACAACCTCCATGTTGCCTTCCCGGCAGTAGCTCTGATACTACTGAAGCAAGAAAGCGACAAGGAGAGTCAGGGAACACCCTCCACGAGACTTAGCCCAAACAACAGGCTGATCGTGTCTGACCCTAGGCTTCTATCTAGACAACAAATGCTGAAGTTCTGCCCTGCGTGCTTAATACTTATTTTTGGTGATTTAGAGCTCCTAGCAAACCCACTTCTACCCTCCAGCTGAAAGCCTAAGCACAGAACGCTATGGGAGAGCAAAAAGTCATAGCCAAAGTAATCATGAGGCCACACAGGTAAGAAGTGCAGTCTTCACTTTACTGCTCCTGTTCTCAATGTGTTTATATAACACATGCTCAAACACACAGCTTTAATAATAAACTTTTATTATATTACAAGCTTCGTTACGAGGTTCATGGACATTATTTGGATATACACATATTTCCATTTCACAATTGTGCTTCTTTATTAACATATTTAAAAGTCAAATATTCTGGAAAAACCGTACATTTTTTCATCAGTTGTTTCTCTTGCTGATATCGTTTTACACGAAAATAAGACACCTCATGTGTCCAGTAAACTTTAAGTGACGAATGTACTTTTTAAAGAGTAAGGGAGGTGCCGATTAAGGGAGCACTGACCAGAATAATCCAGATAACCTTGAGTTTGCAAGAGCAAACCTTGTTGTGATTGTTTGTCTCCAAATCTCCAAGGAATTTTAAAAAAATATATATTTTTGGGAAAAATGGGCAATTTGTGACAGTCCTGCTTTATTATCCTGGTAACAAAGTGTCACGCATAATGAATGTCATAACCCATAAAACCACTGAAAACCTGTAGATTGTCACTTATAAATAAACTGGAACCTTGGCAACTATGGCTGTGATCCTGTGCAATTTGTTGGCTGGAGCAGCAGCCTTGAAGTAGCACTTAGGTCTACATAGGGCAGCACAGGATATGCAGCGCTTTCCACCTTTGGCACAACCAGACAGGTATCGGCTTTGTGGGCGAGGGGAACTTTATTTAGTTTTTTAAAAGATGCCTGTGAATGGCGTCATTCGAGGCATCTAAAATGCGAGCACTACTGTATTTATTTTTTTAAATCCATTTGAAACACTGTTTTATTTTAATCATTAAATAAAGTAGCGCTTCAACTGCATCTTATTTGTTTTTATTATTTGTGCACCTTGCACGTTGTTCCTGGCCACAAAACAGAACCAGGAGTATAATATTACAAGTTTTTTCATTACTTTTTAATAAAATAATGGGAGAAATGTAAAATTAAGTTACTGGCTGTGGTTGGTGCTCAGGGAAAACTTCGAAGAGGTGCTTTATTGAAAAAAGAAATACCTTTTAAACGATGCTTTTAATTTAATATCATGTGAGAAATTTAAAATGAAGTGTTAATTTTATGGCACAATGAATATAAGGGTTAACACCACTTTAAATGTATCCCTTTTAAAAAGTACCTCATCTTTGGAGCGGCCATATTTTTCTGTTGTAAACGAGGCTAATACATTAACTGGGATAACTGAGCATGGGCCAAGCTTAGGTCCGTGGCCCCTTCCTTGCATGAGCAAAGTTTTGAAAATAATGCAAATAGTGTCGCAAAAGTCATACAAAAATATGATGGAATGTGTTGTAAAATCACAATGCTTATTTCTCTTACATGCTGAAGCATTTCATATGAACAACATATTATCTCACTTCATTAAGAGGCATTTTTAGGAGTGATAGCGTTGGAACAAGAAATAATCAAGGACTCCCATCGTCCCTAATGACAATGCTATTCTAATGAAATAAGTGGTAAGCCATGAGCACCATACATGTGGAATAGGATATTATTACGTGGAGCAAATGTATAGTGTGTTAGGAGAGAAGTTTGTACGGTGCACATCCATTCAAAATCCTGCTGTGTTATAATATATAAAAAGGAGGCATGATGTAATAAAATAATTATATTGCAGCATTTATAAAGTGCTTGCTACCTTTATGTGGTGCACTGAAGCACTTACATGGTCAGCAAACTAATCCATCGAAGGTGTGTGGTTAGAAAGTTGTCTTTATTTTGTGATCCTATGTGGGGAGTGCTGCCATGTTGTGCGTGATGACCACCGAGGTGCAATTACTAGTTATGGAACGTAGTAGTGTGGTGGATGGAAAGGTGTGAGATGTGCAGTTAATGGTTTTCAGTACGCTAACAGGTTCGAACAGCCTTGCAGGTCAGTATGATTTCTTGTGACTTTAGTTTTCTTAGCTGGTTACTGCAGAGGCAAGGATCATGCAATTTGTTGAAGAAGGAAGCTGGGACTACTTACATGCTTTCTGTTTTCATATTGTGCATTGCAGACACTAAATGGGTATTTCTTTATCCATAGTCAATGAAGCTGGGCATGGGGGGACGGATCACTGACATAATATCGAGGGATAAAATATAGACTACTAAAATATCGATGCCAAAATATCGACAGACAAAATATCGAAATCCTATCTACAAACAGGTAAGTACAAAAATATCGACTCCAAAATATCGTTTAAAAATATATACTTTGTAAAAATATCGAATTTCTTAAAAATAATGTAAAATTAAAAAAAATATTAAAAATAAATAACTAAAATATACTTAATAATACTTAAATAACCTTAAAATTATTAATAAATTAATTTAAGGTATAAAAAAATAATAAAATTGTATTTGTTAAAACATATATATATATTAACATAATATTATTTAAAATTACACAATATTATTACCGTAGGATAGCGGGAGTGTAAAAATTACTATTCCCACTCCAGAGAGAGCAACAGTAGGGAAAGCGCTGGATAGCGTAGGGGTAAAAATTAATATTCCCATCTCCAGTGAGTGCAACAGTAGGGAAAGCGTTGGATAGCGTAGGGGTAAAAATTACTATTCCCACTCCAGAGAGTGCAACAGTAGGGAAAGCGTTGGATAGCCTAGGGGTAATAATTACTATTCCCACTCCAGAGAGTGCAACAGTAGGGAAAGCGTTGGATAGCGTAGGGGTAAAAATTACTATTCCCACTCCAGTGAGTGCAACAGTAGGGAAAGCGTTGGATAGCGTAGGGGTAAAAATTACTAGTCCCACTCCAGTGAGTGCAACAGTAGGGAAAGCTTTGGATATCGTAGGGGTAAAAATTAATATTCCCACTCCAGAGAGTGCAACAGTAGGGAAAGCGTTGGATAGCGTAAGGGTAACAATTACTGTTCCCACTCCAGTGAGTGCAACAGTAGGGAAAGCGTTGGATAGCGTAGGGGTAAAAATGACTATTCCCACTCCAGAGAGTGCAACAGTAGGGAAAGTAAATACTTCATATATTATTTTAAAAAATATATATATATTAATATCTATAAAAAATTAATTAAAAGTAATGACCAATTCATATAATATAATAGTTAATCAATTAAAAATACAAATTAAAATTAATTATCACAATTAGTTACCTATTAATACAAATTAATTACAAATTAACAATTAATTAATTAGCAATTAAAAATTAATTAACAATTAATTCAAAATAAATACTAATAAATAAATTAAAATATTTAATTAATTATAATTAAATTACTTCCCACCCTATTCCCCTGTAAACCCACAACCCACTACAGAAATTAAATTAGTAAAATTAACATAATTTTCAATTAATCAATTAAATAAAATTAATTGGCATTTAACATTTAATTAATTACCAAATAAAAAAATACCAATACATAAATTTACATGTTTAATTAATTATAATTAAATTGCTTCCCACCCTATTCCCCTATAAACCCACAACCCGCTACAGAAAATAAATTAGTAAAATTAACATAATTATCAAGTAATCAATTAAATCAAATTAATTGGCAATTAAAATTTAATTAATTACCAAATAAAAATTAATTAACAATTAATTCAAAATAAATACCAAAAAATAAATGTACATATTTAATTAATTATAATGTAATTACTTACCACCCTATTCCCCTATAAACCCACATCCCGCTACAGAATTAAATTACGCAAAAATTAAATAACATAAAATTCATTAATTAAAATAAATTATAACATAAATACACACTTTTCACACATATAATAACATAGAAAACACTATAAAAAATTCGATATTAATAAAAATTCTATAATTTTAATAACCTATATCATATACTTCGATATTTTCACTTTCTATATTTTTTAAATTGGATATTACATTACTTACCTTAAAAACGATATTTTTGATGACTATATTCTGTCCATTCGATATTTTGTCCATTCTATATTTTGAAGTCGATATTTTGTCCATTCGATATTTTGAAGTCAATATTTTGTCTGTTTACCGTTTTTCACTACTGCAAGGCCTATATAACCAATAGAATAATATTGGAATTACCTTATTACCTTTAATAAGCGCAATTTCAAAATGGGTTCCATGTTGGTATCTTTGGAATCTTAAATTAAAAAATCCTACCTTATGGTGAAGTCGGATTGCAATTTGCAATTCTTAAAATGCCACTTTTAGAAAGTTGCCATTTTCTAGCCTTAGCTATTTGGTGCCTGCAGCCTTTCTATGGTTAAATGACTGGATATCATTGGCAGTTGGCCATTGAATATTCCTCCTAGACCGCCACACACAATGGGAGCTTGAGTGTAAATGAGTAGGCCATCACTGGCAGGACGGAAGGAGGGAGGTGGCCTCAACCTCACTTACACCTGAATAGGCTATGTCTTGTGTTCACACAAAGAGCTGGCTAACCCCTGCAGTTAGTCTGGAGACAGGACAGGGAAGGCAGGACATCTGCGCACTTTGCAGGCATACCCCTAGCTTCTCCCCACTTCAAAGATACAATTGTGTGTAAAAGAAGGACCTAGGACACCACCACTTTAGTACTCTTCTGGACCTGTGGATACTCTAACAGGAAGAAGGACTGTTGTGCTGCTGACTCTCTTGGCTCTTGGGTCTGCACTCTCCTGGAATGCTGCTCTGCTGGACTTATGCTTTGCACTGCTGACATGCTGCCTGCTGCCCTCTTGCCTGGATGAGAAAGACTGGACCTGCATCACTTAAACCCAGAACGCAGAGTGCCTCCAAGGGCGAGTTGGCTTGCCTTCTGATCTGAAGCCTCGGGACATTACAGGATTCCAACCATCTTGCACCCGCACTTAGACTCTTAAATCTGCGAGTCTGCCCTGCCAAGTGGTGTCCCCGCAGTCTGCTATTAGGTGCTATTCTCAATATAAAGGTTCAAATTCAATTTCGCCGGTCCCTACTAATTGTATTTTGCTTTTTTTTTTCTTTTTTTTAAGCTAACTATTTTTTCAAAATCTGTTGTTTTCATCAATGTGAATTGTCGGAATCAAAGTTCTTGTTCCCAAAGATGAGAAACTGCTGAAATGAGTTCTGACTTTAGAAAGAATTTAAGTTCATTCTTGATACTTGATTCATATTAAATATTGGGTTACCCATATTTTGTGGGGCCATTGGAACTTGTGGGAACTGTAGCAAAGGGACATGTGACTGATTTGGTGTCTGCATTCACTGAACTCAAACCTGAGTAAAGTAAAGTGGCACTACCTGTGCTCCGGTCTGTAAATTAAATGCTACTAGTGGGTCTGCAGCATTATTTTTGCTACTCACTTAAGTAGCCCTCTAACTATGCTTCAGGCCTGCTATTGCAGAGCCTGTGTGTACAGTTTTAGACTGCCATTTCTACCTGACAAAATAAGCCTTTTGCCAGGCCCAAACATTTCTTTTAATACACAATATGTCACCCCTAGGGAGGGCCTGGACATCTCCGAGGCAGAGTGCAATGCATTTAAAAAGTAGGACATGTAATTTTACCATTTTCATGTCCTGGTAGTGCAACACTCTTAGATTCCTTTTCCACTACTGCAATGCCTATCTCTCCCATAGGGTAACATTGGAGAAGCCTTATTACATTTTATAAGGTTAATTTGCAAATGGGTTGCAGTAACCGCTCCATGTTTGGTGTCTCTGGAATCCTAATTTAAAGTTCTAATGATGAAATCGGATAATAAATTAGGCTTATGAAAATACCACTTTTAGAAAGGTTATCATCAATTTTTCTTGCTTTCTGTTTAAACAGTCATATACGCTTCTACGAATCAGGACCAACTACTCAACTTCCTTGGCCCTTGTATGTAGTAACTACGATTAATTCATCAGTTTTCATGGAATCACCCTGCATTTTTCATCAAAAATGGAACACAATCAATATTTTAGATATATACACAATACATTTTTGGTGTTTCAAACTGACAATCATTTTGAAAAACATTTTAAACAAAGCAAAAAGCACAATCATGGAAAGTAAATGTAATAGGTTAAAAACAATGCATGTCTACAGTTTCACAAATACATGAAAGATGCGCAGTTAATAAATACAAGAGCCAAGGAAGGTGAGTAATTGGTGCCGAGTCTGAGAAGCATATGACAGTTTAAACCGACAGCTAGAACATGTTTTTGATTAATATATAGAGAATCCTATTTTAGCTGTAAATAAGGGCCAAACCCCTCGAAATACGTCATACTTTTAGAAAGTTGGCAATTTCTTGCCTTAGCCATTTGGGGCTGCCACTCTGCTGGACTGCTGCTTTGAAGGAAATGCTGCCCTGCTGTGCTGACTTTGCTCCCCTTGCCTGGGTGAGAAGTACTGGACCTGTATCTCTTGAGTCTAGAACCCAGAGTGACTCCAAAGGCTAGTTGGCTGTCCTGCTGATCAGACAACTCTAACAGGCTTCCAATAACCTTGAAATCCAGACCTTGACTCTGCCCTCTCTGAGTCCTGCCATATTAAGTGGTGCCACCCAAGTCCTAGACCCTTGGAAGTGAGTCTGAAGTTCTTATGTCAAACCCTGCTATGGTTCTCATTGGAAGCTATGCAAAGCCCTACAATGCCCTGATGCACAGCTGCCATCTGTCAAAACCATGAACAGCAATGCCAAGCCCTGCAAAGCCTTGCCAGACAGTTTCCGGGGGCTGAAGCAAAGTGACACCAAGTCCTGCCACGTCTCACTGCACTGCACTTAAGTGGTGAAACCCCAGTCCTAGACCCTTGGAAGTGGTCTTGAAGATGCTCCTGTCAAACCCTACTGTGGTTCTCATTGGAACCTAAGAGAAGCCCTGCAAAGCCTTGACACACAGCTGCCATCTTTTCACAAATGATAAACAGCAACACCATGCCGTGCAAAGCCTCACCACGCAGCTTCCAGGGACTGAAGCACAGTGACACCAAGTCCCGCAGAGTTTCACTGCACAGTAGGGCCTCCTTCCCCCTTCCCCACTTCCCCCCTGGCTCTCCACTTTAGGGCCTGTGGGGTACGGTACTCCTAAACATCCCTGCAACATGTGGCAGAAAGTAGATGACCGTGAGATTACTTGCACCGAATGTCCGCCGCGAAGAGCAACAAGAATCCAGAGTAGCCGGTGAGTTTCCCGGAAGGCATTAGGCAGAAACTTTTTTAAAACTTTAAAACATTACCGAGCAAATGCACGCGCGTAATTGAACGGTTTTGTTTAACACACATTTCGTTTCATGGTAGACACTTTGAACACGAAGAAAACAACGCACCGAAAATCCTACATCTCGATTAGAAGTCGGTGACTCCCCAGTCCGCTTTAAGGTACAAATCACCAGCAATGATAAATTGGCACATGTTATTTTGTCAATCGCAAGTGAGAGTGAACATTGAACAATACTCGCATTTTATTTTCAGCACGCTACGAGCAGTTTATATGTCACTTGAGAAGCAGGCAGCACACCATTGCGCTACACAAGGTAATCAGAACGACACGTTCATGCATATTGTATGAATAACACAGAACCAGAATAGCTAGGTTGGTAATTGTAGAACGTTTTAACCCCATCAAACCACTGATCTATCGGGTACAATGTCATAATTCACAGAGAGGTAACGCTTAACTTTTAAATAACGTTAAGAGCCAGGCAGGCACCCATGAATCAAATAAGCATTGATATATCGAAATGAGTCTTAAGACACTAACAATTAGGAATTCGCTACTACTTATTCAATACAGTGCTAATCATACAATTCATATTAATGTTTCACAGGCAGTAAACCAGAAAATTGAAAGTATCGTTTTGTCTTTTACAT
The DNA here is from genome assembly GCF_964261635.1 of Lissotriton helveticus. NCBI lineage: Eukaryota > Metazoa > Chordata > Amphibia > Caudata > Salamandridae > Lissotriton > Lissotriton helveticus. The sequence continues at coordinate 739,591,924 of NC_136067.1, read as the reverse complement.
ATATTGTTATATGAGTACGGAAACTTGGTGGTAGATTTGAGGCCGGAACGTGCCCATGAGTTAAAACTATTTTTTAAAAGCGAAGAGAGTAATATACATTATTTAATTTAAATTTTTTGTCCACAGGAAGGCCCCCGAAGAAGGGACAGGGTCCCGAAATGCATCGGGCCGATTTGAACTTGTGATAATAGCTTTTGTTCTCAGTTGAAAATGTATATTATTATGGGCTGTGTTAAAGTGTGATGAAATTCACACCAAAGATTAACTGTTAATATTGAATGTTGAAAATAATTATGACCTGAAAAAATGTGTGATAATCAAAGAAAAATAATTTGATGAACAATTTGGTGAATAAAACCATGTTTAAAATTCATTTCATGTAAGGAATAAGTTTGAGAATATTTTTGAATAGGAGTCAAACAGAGTCAAGCTGTGCATCAGGTGAGGTAGTGACTGTGAGTCACTACCCTAAGATTTTTGAAGAAAGTAGATGGTGCCTGCCACATAGTGCACTGATGTTTTAAATATGTATATTTTGTATAGCGGTGTGTGCTGCAGCCCGCAGCACATGTCGCAATCCAAAATATACATATTGTGACAGCCGTGAATGCAGTTGCATCGTAATAGGGGCAGCAGGACCACCGACTTCTAGTCGGGCAGCCCTGCTTCTGCCACAATGCATCGTAATCAGGCCCTATATTCCCCAAAAAACAAAAACAAATAAATACAATAATATTTAAAATTAAAAAGCACAACACATTTAACGGAAAACATAATAAAAAACACAATTGTTTGAAATTATTTTACTGTTTTTAAATTTGCTTTTACTTGAATAGCTTCCTACCCTATACCTAATCACGCTACACAACACACCTAAAAAATATATTTTTAAAATTATATTTACACATTTTACATAATTAATTAGCAATTAAAATTTAATAATAGTTACCCAATAGAAAAATAATTGTATTCAATTATGCTCCCACCCTTTATCCTTACGAAACCATCAACCTGCACCTCAGATATATATTGAAAAAAATAATAATAACATAAATTACATGATTAATTATCGATTGCACATTTAATAATTAGCTAATAACAAATGTATTGTATTTAATTACCTTCTCATCCTTTACCTAAAAAAATACAACAACTCATACCTAATATATAACACAAACAATATCTTAATTACAAAATGTATGCAATTAATTATCAAGTAAATAATCAATATAAATCAACATTAATTAATAGATATTATGACTCATAAAAAAGACAAACTACATAAATAAAAACATTTAAAAAAATGTATTACACAATTTACATAATGAATTAGCAATTAAATTATCAATTATAATTCATTTACTTCCCACTCCTATAATACGCACAACCTGCACCCAAATCTTAAATAAAAAATGTTGTTATTATACAATTCGCATGAATATATTATAAAGTAAATAACGAGTTATTAATAAAAAATGAATTATTCATTATTTATAATTAATTTACTTTCCACCCTGTCCTTCTATAAACTCCACAACCTGCTAACGTACTAAAAATGGCAAAAAACTATTACATTGTGTTTAGTATTTATACAAATTATTTATAACATGTACAATTAAAATGTATAGTAAAATACAGACAAATAATAAAAATTCAATATTATTAACAATATTTTTAACATCGATATTACCAACATAGATATTTATATAATTGATATTAATACTTTCTATATTTATAATATCGATATTACTTGCCTTAAAATAGAAATTCTAGTCAACTGTATTCTTGCAGAAGATATTTGTATCTGACGATATTTCCTTTTAAAAAAAATATATTTTTCATATAGACATTCAATACGTACAATGTATTTACAGCCAAAACACTAAGGGGCCGAATCCGATTTGGAAAAATCCCTTACAAATAGCAGTACGGAGCCTATTTCCCGTACAAATCGTACCCTTAAACATCCCCATACGTACGATAAAGTACGAATCGGACCCAAAGCAGATCGCCGTACGAATCGTACTAAAGACCATACGACTTAGAAAAACGTACGAATCGCATTCGGAACACGCAGTACGCGACGTCCGTATGGATCGAAGCAGCATTTTCCAACCCAGCAAGTACGATTCGTCTCGTCAACACTCCATACGACTTATTTTCTACGTGAGCTCAAAACGTCCGGAAAAGCAGATTTCGACTTGAACCGCATACGAAACAGCCCCCCCTGGGTATGGTGCGTACACCCCATGATTGCAGGGGTACAGTGCGTAGAGGTACGGTGCATAGGGGTACGGTGGGTACACCCCATGATTGCAGGGGTACGGTGCGTACACCCCATGAGTGCAGGGGTACAGTGCGTATGTGATTGTGTGGCTCTCCATATGAATCGCTCATACGCAACGTATTCCGTACGAATCGCGTTCTCATTCCCCAGTCCGGATCGTACTTGTCGGGTCATACAGCATGTTTACGATTCTTACGGTTCACTGTGAGGGTCCGTGTCGTACGGATTTTCCCTTGCTTTTCGTATGGTTTGCAATGAATCGGTCGTATATTTTTCAAACGAATCGTACTACGCGATTCGGACAGAATTGTACGAGTCGTACGGAAAGGGCTACGGATTCGATTCGGTCATACGATTGGTTTGCGGAATTGGAATCGGCCCCCAAATATGCATTTCAATACGCATGTACAGGATGTCAAAGAGTTTCTTTTTTAACCCCTCCCCTTTCTCCTAAACTATGGCCGCCCCCACCCCTATTTTAACCCTCCCCCCCCACCCTGCAGAACCAAAGGAAATGACATTAAAATAGCAAATTAAATCCTAATGTGGTCTACACTTTGATATATGGTCTATGGGAACAAACTCATTTTTTAATCTCCCTTTATTATCTGATTCAAACTTAGTAAAGTTTTAACTTAATGATTCAGGTCACTTCAAATCAAGTCTCATTTAACCAATTAGTTATTGGTGCCCAAATTTCATACCCTTTTCTTTTGGATCTTAAGCCACTTCTTTTATATATAGCTGTTTCCCACCGAAAGGTGGCTAAAATTTCCCCAACCAACAATACACGGAGGGAGGTTCTCTGTCTAACCAAGCACTAGCCAAGCAAAGCCTGAACACTGCCATAGCTGTAAAAAGCAGAGCATGGTTTGGTTCCGTCATTTCTTGATCACTCACCCCCAACACAATTACTTGTGGCATAAGACCTACTTCAAACCCCAACAAATGTTTGATATAGTTACCCATCTCAACAATGCCAAGTTTTAAAGCATTGTACTTGTAGGTTTGCCGACAAAAAAAACTGTTTGGCTCAATCACAGGGAATCATCGCATTCCTCTTACCCCCGCTTGCAGCAGCAGCGGCTTGTATGTTTCAGAAGGACATCCCCCATTGTATTGTTCAGTAATTTGCACAGTTTGGATATTGGTGGTGGAGCCCCTAAAACTGCTTCCAGTAAGGGAACTTTATGCCCACTAATTGCCTTCTTAGATAGATAATCCCTCACTTGTAAATATTAAAAAAAGTAAATGTTCCCTATCACAAATTTCCTCTTAATTGTATCAAAGGAAGGTATTTTATTATCCTCCAAAGGATCCCCAATAAATCTCACACCTTTGTACACCCATAGTTTCATATATCCATCTTGGAAAATATCAGGCAGTAAATCATTTCCAGCCAAGGGGGAATATCTATGTATCCTGCTTAACGCAAGTTTCTTCCTAACTGCCCTCCAAACCTTGAAAGATCCCAGGAGGATTTTGAATTTCACTCTTTTAAAATAAGCTAAATCTATATGGCGCATAAGATAGCCGTTGGCCTCTGTCCCTAATACTAGCCTATAAATGGACGGATTGGGTATTACTTCTGTCTCTTTTCCCAATAAAATCACCATCTGTTATAGAGCTGTTGCCCAATAATAAACCTGAAGATTCAGGACAGATCAGCCACCACGATCCCTGGGTAGGGTCATATATCTAAGTGCTCTATGCGGGCATTGCCCAGCCCAGAGAAATTTTTGAAATTACTTGATTGAAAGCAGAAAACCAAATCGTATTTATCTTGACCGGAATGGCTCTAAAGAAATATAAGATTTTGGGCAAAAATAACATCTTTACAACATTACATCTCCCTAGGAGTGTGAGATACAGGCCGTTCATTCTGTTAAATTCTGTTTTAGTCTTATGTAACAGAGGTTCCAAATTGATTTTTAGAATTTCATCGATATTGGTGTAGATCTCAACCCCCAGGTATCTATCCTTTTCCACTAGCCGTATATCATCCAAATCAGTTCTAAAATATTTGTCAATCATCGTCTTAATCTCCTTGAGATAGTATCCTGAGATTTTCCCAAAGTTATTTCTCCACCTTGCTAATAGCTTCTGCTGGATTATTTACGATTATCGCAAGGTCATCTGCGTATGCTAAAATCTTAGTATCTCCTCCACTAGAATGAGTAGCCTGTATCCTATCATTCTCAACAATTTTGCTGATTAGGGGATCTATATAAATGGCAAATAAATCCGGAGAGCAAGGACACCTTTGCCGTGTAACTCGGGTAATTTTAACTGGGTAAGATGTATAACCCATCATAGCAATTCTTGCCACGGGTTCCTGGTACATACATCTAATGGCTCGAATAAAGTCCTTACCCAGACCTTTCTTTCCCATAATTGCCCAAAGCGTGGGCAAGATAGCGGCTGCGTGAGTGCTGTGGGCAACCGCTTTTTCCTACCTCGGCAATACTTGTAACTGATCAGGGAAAAAAAAGCATGCTATGATCAAACGGTTAACGGGTTATTGAACTTACTCGGTTGCTCCGAGGCTCAAGACGGAAAGATGATGAGGCTATTGATTGAAGCTGGAATCCTTACGCCGTGGGCTCTAAGGATTTTGCTCTAGCCGGCAACCGCTGTAAGCCGTGAAGTGCTCCGGAGCTCTAGACAATCCCGCCGATACTTTGTATCTGTTGAAAGTCCGCCTGTGGCAAATGCGGTGAAGAGCGTGCAATATGTAGCAGTGAAGAGGGTGACTGTTTTTGAACTTTCCGAAGTATCTGCCATGCCGGCGAGAATCAAACCACTGCGGAAAGATTCCAGCGTGGCCGTACGAGCCAAAGGATAACCTCAGAATCGGCGTGCGGCATCAGATAGGAGAAACCTAAATCCGAGCCTGGAAGTGAATGCCACTCAACAGGCTGGTCTGGACAAAGAGGGCCCGGTCAAGGAAAAACAGAAACAGAACGAGAAAAACACAGTGGAGCTATAGGCAGAGATGGCTACTAAACCTAAGCAACAAACGGTACCCGGGATGTTTCCTATGCGAGGGTCCTCAAGTGCCTCAGGGGAAAAGAAGCCAATTAAGGCAAAGGCAACTCTCTTAATTTGAAAATAAATACTGATAGCTCTAAAAAAACAACTTTGAGGGGAGGGAGGCTAAGCAATATCACACTCAGCATAGGCGAGATACCCTGAGAGAATGCAGTATAGGATAGATCTGATGCTGGTCCTGCTGGTTTTCCTGGGAATAATCTTGAGCACAATGTCAAGAATATGTTCCAGGACACAAGCGACGAGGCACCAAAAGCTGAGTGCACCGCACACCATGGAGAAATTACTGACAACCTGCCAATCTTAGCTGATCCTTCCTCTACACCAGTCTTAAAGGGAAAATATGGAGCTAATATCCAGGCAGATGGCAAGTGTTTAGGGACTCCAGATTGTGAAAAATGTTACTCACTGACAGATGATTCGGAGTTATCTAATAACAGTGAGAAAAATGGTACAGAAGATGATCTCTCTGAGGAGGATAGTGGCAGTCCTCCGATGAAACCCGATACACAAAAAGGCAACACAATCCGTACCAAGAAAACAAAAACACAAAAGGGTCAGACAAAGACAGGGGTTTTACATCGGACTGTAGCCAATCAAGTTAGCTACAATGGGACTATTCTGCCTCTAGCTTTGAGAAGGAGATTGAAGCCGAACTTAGTGCCCAAACAGACCCCCCAGAGAGTGCAATAGAAGGTAAAAAGACTACAGAACCTCATGTTTCACATCCATCGATGGAGTTAATATATTCTACGTTAAAGCAAATGCAAACATAGGCACGTCACAAAAATAAAAGGGCCCATCTAGCTACCAAAAAGCTACAAGGAGCTGTGCGAAAAGTTAACAAAACCTGTACAGAAATTACAGATTCCACTGCAGCATTGGAAGAACGTATAGTACAACAAGAGGTTAGTGCAGAAATCTCTAATCAACAAACCATGTCGAACAAAGGAAGGATGATGGACGTACTTTGGAAGATGGAAAACTTTGAAAATAGACAGCGGAGGAAGAACCTCCGACTTCTTGGGATCGCAGAAAAGGCAGAGGGTGATGATATCCGGGCTTCATACTGAGGCTACTTAAGGAGGCTTTCCAAGAACAGGCTCATTGGAATTGGGAGTCCGAGGTACAAAGGGTGCATCGATACTCCCTGATGCTAAAAAAGAGACCAGGACAAGATGAGAAACCAAGAGCCATTCTCATATTTTTCGTTAACTTTCTCCTCCGTCAGTCCATATTTGAAAAGGCCAGGCCCGATGCAAGGAGGGCAGCAGCGGGGCATTCCCTCTTTGTCCGACATGACTTTTGTCATGCTATAGTGGAGAGGAGATGGATACTTTGTATGTTAATTGCACCTTTTCAGAAGCAGGGATGTGAAGAATTTTTAATGAACCCTGCTAGACTTAAGGTTAATTATAAGGGTACTATTAGAGTATTCTCGTCAGAGATTCAAGCCCAGGAGAACCTACATGAACTTTCTAAAAAATTACTTAAGGTCTAAGAAATGACTATGCTAACTAATAATCTGATGAATTTTGTATTTTTTTTCTTGTTCTTTACACTTCTGGTTTATGGGTAGGAATCGACTGGGTGCACAACAACATGCAGGAGACATAACAAGGGTCCTTGGACCTTTTTTGCCTTTTTCAATGGGTTGGGGAAGGGGGTGGGCAGGGTGGCTAGAACCAAGCGGAGTTAGGGAGGGTTTTGGTACTGGGATAAAAACGTGCTTTATATGGAGGGTGTCTCACAGGTCATATGTTTATTTGGTTGGGGATTACTGTATTTTAATCAATGAGGAAGCTTAAAATTGCCTCTATTAATATTTGTGGGCTGAACAACCTCCTAAAGAGAAGGAGAATCAGTCTTGATGTCCAAGTTTTGAAGCCAGGCATCCTAGGTCTTCAAGAGACACATATTGACGTACGTAGGAAGGGGGCTTTGGCGATAGCTGGGTATCAAGTGATAGCCTACATTTCACAAGAAACTAAGACAAGAGGGGTGGCAGTATTAGCGAGGAAGGGAATAGGTAGCTTTCCGCGCTCAGCTGTCGATAAAATGGGCAGATGGATAATTATGCAAAGTTTTTTTTCAGAACAAGATGTTTACTCTCTGTTCAGTATATGGTTCAGTATTGGACGATCCAGTATTATTTGATTGGCTGAATATTGAGCCTGTTGGGTGGCCTCTTCCCCTGATTCTATGTAGAGATATGAATATCAATATGAATTGTCAGGTCTCTAGATATGAAGGAGTGGTGTATCAAGGTCAGAAGCCGAAGGTTTTCAAATCACTGATGCAAGTCAGATCGCTACATGGGTTAGCGGATGTCTGGGCAGAGCAAAAGGGGAATGACCCGGGCTTTACTTACTTCTCTGCACCACATCAAGTGCATGCAAGGCTAAATTATTTTTTTGTATCTCAGGAGTTTTTACAAAGCTGCAAGATAAATAAATATCCTAAAGTTATGTCTGATCATAACCCTTTGGTGATAGAAATAAATATTACATTTGATTTTACACAGTCATGATAGACATTTAACAGGGCTCTTCTAAGTGTAGAAGAATACATACAGCACTTTGAAGAATGGATTCCTGGATTCATTGATGAGAATTTAGGGAGTACCAATATCACGAAGGAACTAGGGGCCATAATTTGAAGAATGGGCGATACATTATCGCCGCTTTTATCGGCAGGAAACTGCTGCTAAAGCGGCGATAATGGGCTTGATAATATGCCCTTGTGAATTCCCATAGAAGCCCAGGTTCTGGTGTTAACCTGGGCTTTTATGGGAATTCACAAGGGCATATTATCAAGCCCATTATCGCCGTTTAGCAGCAGTTTCCTGCCGATAAAAGTGGCAATAATGTATCGCCCTTTCTTGATAATATCGCCCTAGGTTTGTATAGGCCAATCACGCTGGTTAATAGCGATGTCAAAATCTTTTCTACAATCTTGGCAAATAGATTGGCTGTAGTTATCAAAAAGCTAGTATCCCCTTTCAACATGGGTTTGTCCCGGGTCGGGGTACGACGGACCATATCCGGCATTTAATTACTTTATTTGACTATACTAGGGTTTCAGGGGACCCTAGGGCTGCAATTCTACTAGATGCTGAAAAAGCATTTGATAGGGTCTCCTGGCCCTTTTTGTGGGCAATTATGGAAATGACAATATTTCCAACACGATATTTATGTTGGTCAATATAAATCTTTTGATATTTCATCTGAATACCATAACAAAAGCCTGTTCACTAACTAACAATTTTGTTGAAAGTTACAGCATCTGCAGTGAAAGAGAAAACCATCTTGTACAAAACAACTGTTTAATGTTAAAACAGGCCTTTTAACCTTAGCATATAATTCAACTTTCATATGGTAGCAGTAGATAGGCTAACTTAAGCCAGTACGTTATGCTACTTCATTCCTATGATTACCTAAACCAATATTTGCATTAACTATATGTGTGTCTTTTTGCATACACTTTTGCACTTTCTATTTAAATGTGTAGTTGTTCACAAAATAAGGCAATTTACTCCAACACTTGTTTTCTTCATCTTGTCGCCAAATGGTAAAAACATTTAATTCATTGAAAGCGGAAACGTGAATATAGGAAGCCATAACCATTACATGAATACGTGCACAACATTTTTTTAATTTACCATCTTGTGAAATGTTGTGAAATGGCAAGAAGGGGTTAATTAGTTTGAAAGCAGGAGCGCAAACATAAATAAATGTTTACTTGACTTGTTCCACAGAGGCTGGACACTTTGTTGTTTACATTCAGCAAATGGATACATAGCTTTTGTTATAAATGCAGCAACCTCATTATTGCATGTTTTGCAATTTTCTGTGTTCAACAAGTGAAGTGACTGAACGGCAATGCTCTGCAGGTAATATTCAATAAGAGTAATGCTTGAATGATAAAAAATGGATACAAAATTCCATCACCAGCTAGGACGGCTTCCTCGGAAGAATGACTAGGCATTGACATCAATATTTTCCCTAGCTCAAATATACTTCAGACATCAAAGTAATCTACCTATTAAGTGAACATGAAAACTTCCTCCTTCACCTCCTCGCATTTCTTGTGACACTAAGGGCCTGATCACTATGTCTGTCGGAAATGTTCCGAGTGGCATTTGGATTTTCCTAACTCGTGTCCGACCCTTTCCGACAGACAGATAATAATGGAAAAGTAACCATTTGGCCATTCCAAATTGGTCCCAACCAGCATTTGGAGACTCCGTGTCGGTTGGACCCAAATCGTGCAGCTCAACAGAGCGTGTTTCCAACTACCACATGTCAGATTTGGACAGCCTTTCCGAATCAGTCTGTCTGACATGGAACAGATGTCAGAAACTGGCTTTGGGGCCCAAAAGAAGGCCCCCCTTCACCCTGAGAGCTCCGGTTGGGGGCCGTGGGGGTACCAAAGGGACCCCACTTTGAAACCATGCACAGTCTGGCAGGCACCATGGGGTGCCCACCACAGGGTGCAAGGATTTCCACAACCACCCCTTTTTTCAATGGGAGCATGTGTTGTCGGTCGGAACACGGGCTCCAATTGATGTTGATGGGAGACTTTCCAAACAGTGTTCCGAACCATCATAATCGGTCGGCTGGACTTTCTGAACGTGAGTCGGTCTGAACCAATTTTGATAAGGAGTCGGTCGGTTTGCTTTCCTACCAATATCGTAATCAGGCCCTATAATTCAAAGTACGCTTAGCCATGAAACAATCTTTCCTTGGCATGGACCCCATGCTGTGCAACTCTCTTCCGAAAATTCTGAGGACTCAGAAAAGCACCAAAAACTCACTTTTACCATCTTGTGACATGTCAGGAAGGAGTTAATTGGTTTGAAAGCAGGAGCCTAAAAGCAAATACGTGTTTACCCGAATTGTTCCACACATGCTGGGTGCTTTGTCTATTGTTTTCATTCAACAAATGGGTACAGAGCTTCTGTTATAAATGCAGCACTGACATTATTGAATGTTTGACAATTTTCAGTGTTAAAGAAGTGAAGTGACTAACCTGCAATGCTGTACATGTAATATTATGACAAATAGACCAAGGAATGGAAAGGGAAAGCAGAGTGTATGGTCTTGTCACTTCATAAGAAGAATTTCTATAAGAGTAATTCTTGAATGACACATTTGATAACAAATTCCACCACCAGCTAGGGCTGCTTCCTCCGTGGAATGATAAGGGATTGACATCAATATTTTCTCTAGTTCAAATATACTTCAGTGATTAAAATAGTCTACATATTAAGTTAACATAAAATGTGCATCCTTCACCTCCTCGCATTTCTTGAGACACTGAGATCCTGATTACGATGGCCATGGTAAACAACTCACCCGACATGTAGTCAGCAGTTCCACCCACCTAATTATGATGCAACCAGCATGTAGGCAGTCAGACAAATGCCTTTTTTCTTTGCAGCCTAAGGACTGCAGCACAAGCCGCAATAGAAAAAGGCATTTTGCAAACATCCATGCACCATGTGCCGGGCACAATATGGTGCCTGGCATACGGTGCCCCATAGCGAAGGCCCATGGGGGACGGGGGCACTGCTATGGTCCTCAAAGTCCCTTTCCATCTGCCTTTACTTGGCAGTCGGATCACTATGTAAACACAGATGGAATAGGAAATCGTAATCCCTATGGCAGTGCTTTTGCAGGCACAGCCACCATCGTAGGGATTACGGTTGGACCGACATCCCAAGGGACTCCTTGAGCCTGTCAGAGGGATCAGTCTGTCCCCCAACCCCTGCGCTCTGACTGACCCCATCATAATGCAGTAGTCGGACTTCTATCCTGGCTATTGGACGGACTGCCACCGACAGCCTGTCAGTGACTGTCTGCCCACCCTCCTAATCGGGCCCAAAAACTAAACACACCCTTTGCAATGAAACAATCTTTTTCAGGCAGGCACCCCATGCTGTGGAACTCTCTTTCTAAAACTCTGAGGACTATGACAGTCCTTCAATCTTCCAGGAAAGGTGCATACATTCACCAGAACCTCACATTCCACAAACTGTTGTATAGGTCAGAAGTACAAATGGACTCATCAGAAATCAATAACAGCCATTTCAATAATAGTATTTCCCTTGTCCCCTCATCCTGTTATGATAGGTGTCATCTTTGTTGAACTTAGTTTGTTGTTTTGTGTAATTGCCACTGGTAGACATCAGATTTGATTTACTAGTCAGTCCCGGGTAAAGTGCACTGAGTGTGCCAGGGCCTGTAAAGCAAATGCTACTAGTGGTCCTGCAGCATTGATTGTACCACCCATATGAGTAGCCGTGAAAAGGTAATGCAGGTCTGCCACTGCAGTATCTGTGTGCAGTTTATTACCAGCTAGCCTGGCTGATGAGGCCTGTTAGCCCAAAATCAGTCCCAGGATGCTGGTTCCAGACAAGGGAAGACATGGCTCAGCAGTTTGGGCTGGATTGTTCCCATGAGGCACAGGGTCAAGACTGATTGGCATTTGGCTGTGTCTGAGATGGGGTGGCGATGTGAGCTAAAAAACGATGATGAATTCAACCCAGATCTGTGACTGGGGTTGAGTGTCTGAAAAGGTTCAGTGCTCCTTCCATCATCTCCTTGTGTTTGCTTTGTTCACCCTAAGTTGGCATGGTCTGCCCAGACATTGGTCCCTTGCTCACTTTGCCACTGTATTCAAGCAAGCATGGCTGATGAGGGCTGTTAGCCTGTAGCTGGTCCCAGGATGCTTGTTTCCGGACCAGGGAAGACATGGCTTAGAAGTTCGGGTTGGACTGCTCCCATAAGGCACAGGATCAAGACTGATTTGCATATGGCTGTGTCTGAACTGGGGTGGCGATGTGAGCTAAAGAACGATGATTGCTTCAACTCAGATTTGTGACTTGGGGTGAGTGTCCAAAAATGTTCAGCTCTCCGTCCAACATCACCTTGTGTTTTCAGTTTAGTACTAACAAGAGTATGGGGTGCGCGAGGAGCACTCTCAGTTTAAAGTTCAAACTCACTTTTATGTTGGTGCTATGATTGTTAGGATTGTCACTCCTGAGTCAAACAGTGGTTTTGACTAGCCTATAGGTTAGTCCAATCATGCACTTTTCACTCTGTGTTTTCCTACACCTGCTCAGTTTGATATATCAATTCACAATATCATCAAAGTTCACTCTTTTTTAATTCTCTTAGTTTTGACCGTAATTCATTTTATACTTCATGAACCATTACTTTTTCGAAGTCATATCAACAGTGTAAATTGCATTTTCATTTACAGTTATACATAGCATTATATACAGTGCTACATTTTCCAAATAGTAATCAGCATTGATATTTCACACGCCCGAGGCATTTTGGTACTTAGTACCTTCCTCAGGGGCAAAAACTACCAAACAAGAAGAAGAATAATATGTACATTAATGCGTGTGCCCACAGTAGCTCTTGGTTTATCAGTTTTCTCGTTGTTATGATGCATACCTTTTTATTAGTGATTTCTTCGTTGAAACCCTATGAGATGGAAGAATATCTAATTGTTATTTATATTTTTATGGGTTCCTAAATGACGTGAAAGTATTATCGTTTACTTCTCTTACCTAAGAAAGCTGTGTGTCAAGACCAATTCTGCAATGAAAGTGGTGAATGCGTAGTATTTAGTGCTTCATGTCTACTGATAAGGTTGCCATACGGGTAATACAAAAAGAAAATAACTAAGCCTACCTTAGAGGGATGGCAATTTATGCGAAAACCTATACGATGAGAAAGCAATACAAAATTGCATTAATGCTTAAGTCTGTAGGTGGACAATGTTAATGCCGGTTACTTGGCGTGTGCTCCTACCTTACGGTCAGTCTTACTGGTGCTTTCTGCAAAAAAACGATAGTGCGTATATTTAAGCCGTGATACACCGCAATATCGATTAAGTAGTGTCAAAATAATTTTTTCTTGCCGCATTACTCATTAAACGTACCTAATGTTGAAACCGCTGCCGTCTATAAACTCGGACGCCGAAAAATCCCGGAACGCTATCTTCCTTATCGTCCTCTATACAAGTACTCGTGGGTCGGCATGATCATAAAAAACGGACTGGTTTAAGTTTGATGGGCGCCATCTTACATTGGTGTGCCCCTCATGGGTTTAGCTACCTGTGCCGATACCTACCTATGTTGACTGGAAATTATATTAAATAGATCTCGTAAACTAAATTGTCTTGCCAATTTTTGAGAAAAAACGTTTCATATGATTGGTCATGTTAGGGAGATACAAATGACCGACGAACACGGTCTTGATGGTTTTAATGACGATACCTATTTGTACTCCGCCTTGGATTTGTGTTGTGTATACTAAGACTAACTCTCCGATATCAAGATTAGTTCATGGGTGATTATGTTATATTCCTACGTGTTACTACGATAAATGGTGTTACTCAATGTTATACGTGTTTGCACCAAATATAGGTAAATGTATGTACTCATTGGGTTGCATAAACCCAAGGACCAGTGCTGGAATTATACATTGATCTTTGCGATGGATACCTTGGTTGAAAGAACAATATACATTAAATATCTATACATCGTTTGTTACATATTTGAAATAACTTGTTACAGAGTCGTTGCTTCTGAAAAACTATAGTCAACAATAATATGCACTCTAACCTCTGTGCATAGTGCCTAAATTCATATACCCTCAGTAAAATCTTTGTTCCTTTTCTAAATGGAAGCCCTCGTAAGTTTCACGATGCACCGCCTCATCCCACAAAGGTGTCTGGTGTCCGACCAGCGGCAGTTACCGCTAACCGGCTCTGTAGCCTGCACCGCAACCTGCCGGCACCATCTCGCCCTGCATTGTAAGACTTGGTTTCACCAACACCATCTGGACGATCGTCACCAAGCCGCTGCCAGCACCGCATCAAGAGTACACTGCACCCTGAACCCCTTCCATTTTGCAATGCAACCGCGATGGTTACCACAAGCGGCTCGCACCATGTCAGCGGCAACGAGAAAGGTACTGTTATCGAGTCTGTTCACGCTTTCACTGGCCCGTATCGACGAGGACAGCTGGAACTGTTAGACTCTGTTTTTTCAGCATCGCGGTAGCCTCGCACAGAGCTACCGACTCGTACAAACTGCTTTTTTCAAGTGTTTTTGTAAAGTATACCTTTTTAAGTACTATATGGTGGATTTTTTCATTTTGGTCTTGTAAATAACATATTGGATATTGTTCTAAAACTGGTGTGGTGTCCTTTTGTAGTGTTGTCACTGTATTACTGCTGGTTATGTGTAAATGCTTTACACATTGCCTCTAAGATAAGCCTGATTGCTTGTGCCAAGCTACAAAGCGGGTGAGCAGGGGTTATTTTAGGAGTGTAGCTCTCTTATCCTGACTAGAAGGAAGGGTACCTACTTGGACAAAGGTGCAAACCCTTGCCAACTAGAGACCCCCATTTCTAACTGGACCCAGTAGAGCCCAGAGCTCTCCAGGATCGCTGAACTGGCCCATACGAAGTGAAGGAGCATAAGGGGGAGACCACATACTTGGTGGATCTCCAGACCTCTAGAAACCACCAAAGAGTGCTTCATGTAAACAGACTACACCCTCACTTTGAGAGGTCTGAAGTGAGCATGCTCCTTGAAACAGATGAGGGAGTGAAAGAGGAGAGTGAAGCTCTCCATGACCTCCTCTCTGCACATGAACATGATGGGTCAGTGGAAGGTGTCAACCACTCTTCCACACTGACCCCAGAACAGCAGAGAAACTGTTACCAGTTGCTTGGACAGTTTGCCTCACTGTTCTCACTCACCCTTGGACTCACACATCATGTTGACACAATGTACAGTCCCCTGTGTAGAACAAAATGTACAGGTTGTCAGACATGGTGAGAGCCGGCATCAACAAGGAAGTCTTCAAGATGTTAGCTTTGCGAGTGGTTGAGCCCTATAATAGGCACTGGTCTAGACCTGTGGAGTTGGTACCAAAGGCGGCCCGCCAGGCACCACACCAGAACTCCTGTTCTGCATTGACTACAGAGGACTCATCTCAGTCACCAAGACTGATGCACACCCCATCCCCCAAACTGATGAGCTCATTGACCGGCTGGACACTACCAAGTTCCTCAATACCTTAATGATTTGACATCAGTGTACAGGCAGATCACTCTGACTGAGGGGGCAAGGAAAGGTCTACATTCTCAACCCCAGAACGGCCACTTCAAGTTACGGATGATGCCCCTTGCATTGACAAATGCCCCTGCTACCTTCCAGCAGTTAGCTAATAGGGTCCTGGCTGGAAAGGAGGCTTTCCGTGTGATCTACATATACAACATTGCTGTCTACAGTTCCAGCTGAGAGGAACACCTCCATGATGTATTTCAGGTCCTGCAACAGGCAGTCCTGGCCATCAAGGCCAGTAAGTACCAGATTGGGGAAGGTTCTATGGTATATTTGGGTTACTTGTTGGGTGAAGGTAAAGTGCAGCCTGTCCAGGCCAAGATTGAAACAATCGTGCCCTGGCAAGGATATAAAACAAACAAACAGAAGTGAGAACTTTCCTTGGTCTGACTGGCTATTGCAGAAGATTTGTTAGGGTCTATGGCATCATTGTTGCCCCTTAACTAAGCTGACTTCCAAGATACAGCCTAGATTGGTGATCTGGACAGAACTTGTCAGAAAGCCTTTGACTCTCTCAAGGAAGCCATGCGCATATGACCTGTACTCAGGTGCCCCGACTTCTCCAAGTAATTCATTATGCAGACAGAAGCTTCAATGCATGGCATGGGGCAGTCCTAACAGCACAGAGTGCCATTGAAAGAGAAGCTTTTGCTGTGGTCTGGGCACTGAAGAAGTTGAGACCATACCTGTTCGGGACTCCCTTCCTGGTTTGGACAGACCACAGTCCCCTCAGATGGCTCATGCAGATGAGGGGTGAAAATCCCAAACTGTTGAGGTGATCCATCTCCTTACAAGAAATGGACTTTACTATGGAGCATCGCCCAGGGACAGCCTCCAGCATTACTAATGATCTCTCCAGATTCTTTTGCCTTAATGAAGAGAGCTCCCAAGTGGTTGGGTAGCTTTCCCCACTTTCAGATGGGGACACATGTTAGACCTGACAGCCTGAGGGTTGTCTTACCCAACTTTTTTGCCTGCCTGCCTCCCTCCATTTTTCTGACCTCCTTTTTGCTGGCTTTAGGACACTGCACACTTTACCACGGCTAACCAGTGCTAAAATGCTTGTGCTCCCTCCCCTAAATATGCTAACATTGGCTTAAACCCCAATTGGCATATTTAATTTATTTAATTATAAGTCCCGGGTAAAGTGCACTACATGTGCCCAGGACCTGTAAATTACATGTTACTTGTGGGCCTGCAGCACTCATTTTGCCACCCACTTAAGTAGCCATCTAACCATGACTTAGGCCTGACATTGCAGAGTCAGTATAAGCAGTTTTAAACTACCACTTGGACCTACCAAGGTAACCTTCCTGCAAAGCCTGATTCTTCCCTTTTTATATAGGAAAGTCACCCCTAAAATAGGCCCTCTATAACGTACAGGGCAGGGTGCAATGGCAGGACATGTACCTTTTAGTTTTACATGTCCTGGTAGTGAAAAACTCCTAATTTCGCTTTTCACTATTGCATGGCCTATCTCGCCCATAGGATAACATTGGGATTATCCTATTAAATCTTTTAAGTGTAATTCCCAGTTGTGAGGATAAAGGCTTTTCAAGTTTGACATCCCTGGACTCAAAATTTTAAATCACAATTTATGATGAAGTTGGATTTTAAATTACAGTTTAGAAAGGTAATTCTAGAAACAACGGCCCTATAACAAAAAATGGAAAAACAATTGTTTTGAATATAGAAGTCAGTACCGTAAGCGGATTCAATTATAAAAAATTTACATTTTATTACTACACTTAAATACGGCCAAAAATGGGATTTACACCTTCCAGAGTAATTTCAGAAAACAAAGAGCAAGGAATCAAAAAAAAACAAAGAGCAAAAAAACAATAATGTGCAACAAAACAGGCATCATCATACAATGGGGAGAGTGCTCCTCATGGTAGCTTCTTCTAGAAGCCAAGATACCATGAGGAGCTCTCTCCCCATTGTTTGTAGATTCATGAATTGCCAACTGTTGGATTGCAAGATAATAATGAAATGAGGGACTAAGTATTGAGATATAGGTTCTTGCGAAAATCTATGTTTTATTACTGAGGACTGAACTTGATTATGATATTAGCCCTGATGAAGTCGGAGGAAATTATCCATGAGACAAAACACATGTTGGCTGCATTCTGTTCAGACTGACTGTGATATTACCTATTTGGAATTCTGATATTTGGAATAAACATAGAAATTACCATAACTACGGACTGCTGGATTTAGTTTGGAATGGATATTTGCTCAGGATAAGATTTTGTTTGTATTATTGTTATTTGGGGATTTCATCTCCAACCCTTGGAATATTGGTGTTGCAGGGATTCTGCTCATATTCAGAACTGTGCACAGAGACCCAGGACCTCAGTGAATTGTGGTGTACCAAAAACTCACCTCAATACCTAGAACCCCTAACGAACTAGCATCAGTGTCTCATTAGCTCTCCGTCCTATAGAGAAGCTACCAATGATTAGACAACCCAGAACGTACAACTTTGGGTACTCTCATGAATGGTGGGAATCAAGACCACTCTTTTGTTTTTTATTCTTATACCAGTCCACAACGTGAGTAAATAGACACAGGAAAGTTTAAAATGTTTATTTTAATGACGAGCTCTAAGATGTAGTAATTTCGCTAACAAAAGCAGGCATATGACTACAAATAATACAATCAGCATTGTTACAATTCCATAAAACACAAAGGGAGAAATCACATTATAATAATGGTGGAAACAGGTCCTATAGTGCCTTATGAACCACCTTCCCGTGCTAGGAACTAGGTTTTATAATAATAATAGAAGGTCTCATAGGCTTGAATGGGGTAACCCATACCTCCACAATCAGCAGAAGTGAATCACATCAGGATCAGTAAAGCTCTCTGTCTCTCTGGAAAAGGATTTTATCCAAGTGCCCTAATCATACGTGCAGTGCAATATTAAAGGCACTAGAATTTCAGTTGGTTGCAGCTGTGTGCGCGTTGTGCCTAGAGTGTGGGCTGATCAACCTGAATAACAGCATACATTGTTATGGTGAGCTTGAAGGCTTCTGCATGCAGTGTACAGACTAAGGCCGCGATGTAAGTCTAGGGATGTGAAACACAGACCATTCTCATGCGAGGAAATTCAAGCAGTTTAACTTACAACAACAGTTACATGTAGTATCGTGCTCAAAAGCTGCAAAGTGGCAAAATGGCATTTAAACTTCTAATAAACTTATGCTAACATAGCAATGTGTGCAAACAGGGCCCTGTCTTCACTACATTGGGTGGCCGCTCCACTATCCTTGGAGCGAACTTTGGAATTACATTGCACTGACTCAGTGCAGTGTTGGCCCTGCTACTTTTAGACTGTTGTGTTGTTTAACACCTTGGCAGCCAAGTCCACCTTCTCTGAGGACTGGCAACATACAGAGGTCAACTTCCTACTAAAGAAACCAACGTGACTCGAACGAACACAACAACTACCATCCAATATACCTGCTCCATTCCTAGCCAATATATTAGAAAAAAAATCAATCAACAACTCTTCTCACATCTAGAATGAAGTTACCTACTCAATATCTCCTAATCTAGATTCCATAGAAACCACAGCACCAAGACGGCTCTCATCACAGCCAGAACAAATATCTGGGCCCTACTCGACCGAGGAGAAAAAGCAGCACTGATTTTCCTAGTCCTTTCAGCAGCTTTTGGCAATCTCTTCTACCACACGTTCATTGCTAGGCTTCACAACACCAGCATCCCAGGAAGAAGCTCTCAGATGGATTGCCTCTCTCTTCACCGGAAGAACTCAAAAGTCTGCCTTCCACCATTCACCTCTGAACCCAAAGAAATCATTTGTGGAGTACCGCAAGGACCTTCTATCAGCCTCATCCTCTTTAACACATACATAACATCACTGGCCAGTACCATCAGAACCCACTGACTCAGTATCATATCCTATGTCAATGACACACAACTCATTCTCTCCCTCTCCAGAGACACCACTAATGCCAAGACAAACGTTCACAATTGCATAACAAACCTCGCTATCTTGATGAAGGACAACTGTCTGAAGCTCTATACAGACAATACAGAGGTACTGATCTTCAGTGATAAAAGCTCCCTTGAGAGACGACTCCTGGTGGCCCACGGAACTCAGATCCACTCCAACTCCAACTGCCCACGCTAGAAACCTAGGCATCATCTTCCAGGACAACAGTTAACCATGATGGCCCAGATCAACTCTGTCTCATCCTCCTGCTACTTCATCCTTCACAAGACTCATAAGGTCTTCAAATGATTACCCCAGAGCTCAAAACTCACCATCACCCAGGCCCTCATCTCCAGACGATTGGACTATGGTGTGGAAAAGTAAATTTTGCCATGTTACATGTGCCTACGTGTTCCCCATATTAAGCTATATGTGCATGATCGATATGCATGTATCCCCCTATGATCGATTAAAGACGCAATTACAGTTGTGTCCAACTCTAGTATGCCAGTCTCCAATTCTCGTGAAAGCAACAAGTATTAGGCCCATGTTACCACGATTTACAGTGTACACGTTAATTCACCGCATTGTCCCCGTTTCTAGGCCTCAAAAGGGCCGGGACATCAGATTCAGCTCCAGTCTCCTGCACCCTCTCCGAGGAGTGATGCAGCCCCCACTTGCATCCCTGACCCTTCACTTACTTCCTGCCTCGCGGTGCCCGGCCCGGCCTGGCTCGGCCTCCCAGTCTGCCAAGAGTATGTTATGCTTCTAGTTATCAGTCCAGCCCTCCTTCTCTGCATTCCTAAGCTACTGAATCGCATCAATAGTTTCAGCCATGGTCTAGCCTTCCTGTCTCCATGTAAGAGAAATACTGTATTAATATTCATAGAATATTCCTAGCACACGCAATACATGTAGAATTATGCATGCACCAGTCTTAGTGTCAAGTAGCCTCTGCCCTGATAACTTTTGGTTTCTATCAACATGTATTCCAAACACAAGATACCAGATATGATATAGGTACAAGTCGTTCTGACACTGCAGACTTTAGTCTCCTCTTCTAGTGTAGAAGTCATAGCCCCCAGTTCTTCCTGGTAACACGTCATTGCCCGTTTGCGCGCACCACTAGGTTAAAGGTCCCAGCTGCTCAGGTAGCCCCCTCCATGTTTCCGCCCCATTTATGACACTTCCATGACGTCTACATCACATGTCTATGTATACGCCCTGTACACGCCTTCTTGTTACACCCATTTTACTCTTATCTTTCGCGACTGCTACGAGTTACGCCTACTGCTACGCCTACTGTATTGAATGTAATGTAATTGTTTTAGTATATATACTGTGTACTGTTACTGAAAGTTACCCCTTATCGCCCTTATCCCCTTACCCATTCTCTGGCAGCTGCCATCCTTTCTATTTCCGTGCAGGCTATCCCGTTCCTGTCCCTTCCCTTATGCCTGATTAAAGCCTGTAAGACTCAAGATACCTCGAATCCTGTCTCTTATTTATTGAGCTATCTGTTTTATTCAATGTATTCAAAAATAGTACCGGTAATTAATTATTTATTTACCACATAATGGCGCCCGAATAGGGACTTGCCCTTTCCCCACGCGCCGGCGAAGCCACGCAGGCCCCCTGATCCTCTGCAGCCATGACGGAACCATACCGTGCACGTGCAGATATTTCTGCTTCAAGTATCCCTCAGGCCCACGGAGGAGACGGAGGTTGCGGTCCAGCATCCAGACGAGGCGGTGAGGAACGCGGCGAGTCCCGACCAGAGCCCAAGCCGAGAGTCCAAGGTCCGAGGTATCCAGAGGCCCACCTGTAACTGAAGTCCGAAGTGTCCAAAGTTCGTAGTCCGACGTCGTAGTAGTCCAGTCCAGTCCGAGGCCTTCCGTTCTTGCTGCCCGGTGAGTACCGTTGCTGGGCTAGTATCTAGACAGGGTCAATTAATTTGTCTCTGGTCCGTGGATTTGGGTACACAGATCCAGTCCGAAGTGTTCACCTAGGTGGATACGGGTCCTGACGTGTCTTTTTATGGGACCGGTATGTTTCGTACTGTTTTAGCAGTGCATCTAGTAATTCTAGTAAGTTTCGTTCTCGAGAAATTCATGTGTTCTGTTTTCAGTATGTCAGGTAATATTCCGTCCGAACTGTTATTCTAAATGTTATTTAATGTGTCATGTCGTGGTATGAGTGATTTGTTTTTCTATTCATTACTGTGTTTATCGTGTATTGTATTGTGTTCAGATTCAAGTCTAGGATGCCTCTATTCTCTAAGTTACGTCAGTTAAAAACCCGAAAAGGGTTGCTCGAAAAATCAGTTCCTGTCCCGCCTAGGGACAGTCCAGGACATTTTATGTATCATAAGCATGGCTTAAGTGCCATATTGTATTTAGATTTATGGGTCGACTATACCAAGGATCTAGAAGAGAAATATAGATGGCCTGTATCAGGTACATGGGATGCCGAGTGCATCATGCGAGTAGAAGAGGCATTATGGAAAAAGAAAGCCAGACAGTCCCAGAAAGATGCCATCGAGTTATGGCGCAAAGAATCTCATAGAAGAACCGAAAAAGAATTCAGAAAAACAGAATTAAGTAGGGAATCCTCAGAGAGAGCCCAAGAAAGGGAACTTCTAGAAGAAGGTGAACGAGTTAGAGCAGAACAGTCAGACAGACAGAGAAATGCCCTTGTTAAAGGTATGTATCCTCTTCTTGCCGAGGGCTTGCCAAAAGCAACCCCGGAAGCATCCAGTAATTTTCCGCCACCATTAGTCCCGACTAAGCTACGTCATAAACCGACCGCAGCTGAAATTTTTCTCTCGTCCTATTTGGACGATACAGTCCCAGAATATGCAAATCCTGTTCCGCCTGCTCCCGTAAATAATGTAATTCCTGTTCCTCCAGCCACCAGGGCCGTGGGTACAGTTCACGTTACCGCACCCGTTACAACATCTGTTACAGCACCCCCGGCCCAGCATACAGTACATGTTCCAGCTACATCAGTCACTCCACCAACACGTACAGTACCCACCGACGATTCCAGTTTAGGAGCCGCGAGGGGAAGTCCTCCTGGTACCCCGCCTCAACACAGACGTATGACGCTACATGAACTAGCGTTACAGCGTACGCCAAAAGTTCATACATTTACAGATATCAAGCGAGCACTTACCGAATGTCGTTATGATCCAGTTCCAGGCGA
The DNA here is from genome assembly GCF_964261635.1 of Lissotriton helveticus. Taxonomy (NCBI): domain Eukaryota; kingdom Metazoa; phylum Chordata; class Amphibia; order Caudata; family Salamandridae; genus Lissotriton; species Lissotriton helveticus. The sequence goes on along the minus strand of NC_136067.1, from coordinate 739,569,268 downwards.
TGGTACTATGGTCATATATTCATTACGTTTAAGACGGGTGACCGACTATTTGGACACCCTGCCCGATATGAGAGAACATCTAGACAGAATATATCGTTTTATCCGTACAGGAGTGGATCCAGAAAGTGTTCGCGACGCCATGATTCAAAGAAAAGTCGAGACCCAGCTTATGCTTTTAAAGTTTTTAATTAACTGTTTAATAAGAGAACAAGATTGTCCAGGAAAAGATCAAGAAGAAATGAAAGTCCTGACCAGGTGGAGTGACCATATAGCAGAGGGAAGACACAAGACACAGAATTGTATAGAGAGTATGTACAAGAAAATTCGTAGGGAAATAATAAAGTTACACGAGAAACGAGAAGCAGCACAAGTAACCGAGAAAGAAGACGACTCTCCTACCGAAGAGGTAGACGACGAGAATCCCTCCAGAATAGCGTTTGTAGGTAGAACTAGACTTTCCGACAGACATTCACGTCCAGATTACAAGAAAAGTTTTCCTCCTCCAGCACCAGAACAAGGTTCCCTTGAACAAGTATTCCAAGCTACCGATCACATTCTGAAATCACGAATAGGCTATAGTGAGCTTAGTACAATGCATGAACAAGAACTAGCCCGATCAGCAGTCCGGTGGACTACTGATTCTACCACTTTTCCAGACGAAATAGTGGCACAAATGTTTCTGAAACTGCCCCCAGCCGAGCAACGTCTGGTAGGTATGTATATGATCCAACACCTCATTACACTGTATGAGGTTCAGCATTCTGATCCAGGTCCTTTACATGATGTATTGAACGAGTTACTCCAGTATAGATGGAGAGGTCTAGGTACCGATTTAATTAGTATCATTCTAGAACAACGCCACAAATACCGAACTTTTCTGAATCCGCATTTTGTTCACGTCTCACCCCCAGAAAGTAAGTCATTCTACATAGATAGACAGAATCCGTTACGAGAAGTACACCCAGTTAGGACAACGGGTGGTGATCTAGAACGAGTATTTGTTTACACCCCTATCACAAAGATGGAACTCTTAGAGATGAAAAAGTTAATTCCCTGTCACGACAAAGATCCAGCAGGGTTCCACCGTGAATTAAAAGACATGCTCCGTATGGGAGAATACACGTATCCTGATATCATTAAAATGTTAAAGGTCCTGTTGCCTGCAGGCATATATGAAAAACTCAAAGAAAAAGAATGGGAGGTGGGAGAGAAAAAGATAGATTGGACAGCTTTAGAAGCTGAGGATAATACACGAGTACCAGGTACCGGTCTTGGGGATAAAGCTAAAGCTTTGCCCGAACTGTTAATACAAGTCTTGCCAAGATTACTAGCCACGAAAAAGGAAGACTGGGATGCCATCTCAGCCTGTAAACAGAAACAAGATGAAGATACTAGTGATTTTTATTCTAGATTCGAGAAATGTTTTATTATTAATAGTGGTCTGAAAACAAGTAGTGAATCGTACCCCCATCTTTTTGTTACCAAACTAGTCGAGAATTCAAGTCCACAAGTTAAAAATCGAGTATTGAAAGTCGAAAGTACCTGGCAAGCTAATACTCCGTCACAAATGCTCCAGATGCTCCAGTATCACCAGAACAGAATCAGGGAAGAGCAGGAACATGAAAGGAGACGTATGAAAGACACGAAAATGAAAGTATTAGTTGCACAATCTGTTCCACAAGACAGTCAGAAGAGGGGTCCGAATCAAGCCAGTCATCCTGCAGCTCCCGTTAAAGGGACATGCAATTACTGTAAACAGCCAGGTCATTTTTATAAACGAGTGTGCAGTTCTGAAACACAACATAGCTACTGGTAAAACTAAAGAAAGACCACGTCCGTCTAGACAAGAACAAGTTTCACAGACTTCCCAGCCACCGCAGAATGCACAACAGACAGTTACAGTACCGCAGCCTATAGCTGCAACACAGCATGTTACACAGCAGATGTACCAGTATGCACAGACAGAGTATCCAGATTATCAGCCGTATTCATGAAACAGCCTAGAGAGGGAGGTAGGCTTGCCTCTCATCGAGATTCCTGTAGATCAAGAGGGTCCCTATGTACATAGTCAAGTATTAGGGAAAGACAGAAAGTTTCTGATTGATACAGGGGCAAGTAGGACTACCATCAGTCATGACGAGGTTCCAGGGGCTCCGCTCTCAGGCTCAAGAAATGTTTCCCTTGGATTTTCAGGAAAGCCCATTGTTAATGAAATATCGAAACCAGTTACTCTAGAAGTCGGTCCATTGTCCCAAACTACTGATTTGTTACTCACGAAATCTTGTCCAGAAAATTTGTTAGGCATTAAGACATTAAAATAATTAGGAGCAGTCATATGCTGTTCCCCAGAGGGGGTCCGCCTGTTCCTGCGAGATTTTAAAGGTCATTATGTATTACGTGATTTTGATCCAAGATTATTGAATGTACCACAGCATTTATGGGCGCAAGGTCCAACTGATGTAGGTTGTATGCATATCACACCCCATCGTGTGACTCTGAAGCAAGGTGTAGTATTACCACGAATCAGACAGTACAAATTGCCACCCGAGGCTGTAGCAGCCTTATCCAAAATTATTTACGAACTTATTGCTCAAGGAGTGGTTGTAGAAACTGACTCCAACGTATGTAATTCTCCTATCATTCCAGTCCTGAAACGTACTGATCCAAATGCACCCCCAGTATATCGATTAGTGATTGACCTTCGAGAACTTAATAAGTGTATCATACCGCAGTACCCAGTAGTCCCAGATATTTCATCACTCTTGACAGCCATTGATTCTGAAGCCACTTTCTTTTCAGTTATCGATCTCAAGAACGCATTCTTCAGTGTCCCCATTCATCCAGACAGCCAGTTCCTTTTTGGTTTTTGTTTAAATGGAAGAAGCTATAAATTCACACGAGCTCCTCAAGGCTTTACAGAAAGCCCTAGCATTTACAGTCAAGCACTTAAAAGACAACTAGACAATATTCACATGCCAACTGACACTGCCCTACTCCAGTATGTCGATGATCTGTTAATTACAGCCCGTTCTGAACGTGACTGCGAGCGAGCGTCACTTACGGTTCTGTATTTTCTGGCCGAGATGGGGCACAAGGTGTCCCCTTCCAAATTACAATTCTGTGTCCAGCAAGTGGTCTACTTGGGACACTTACTGTCCAAGAGGGGTAGGCAGTTGACACCTGACCGTACCCAGTTAATAGCGCATCTTCCACAGCCCAAGACTCAGAAGGAGGTACAAGCTTTTATCGGCCTCACTTCTTACTGTAGACAATGGATTCCTCAGTATGCATTTCTAGCCAAGCCACTGATACAGTTAACAACACAGGAGGCAGCCGTATCGACTGTCCTCCCTTGGACCCAGGAACATACACTTGTTTTTAATGAATTAAAGAAAGCCTTATGCCAAGCACCTGTTCTAGCAACACCGAACTACAGTAAGCCTTTTACACTTTTTGTTACAGAACGTGATGGTACTGCATTATCTGTTCTCACACAAGATCAAGCGGGTCAATACAAGCCCTGTGCTTATTTTTCTAGCACATTAGATCCAGTGGCCCAGGCTCTGCCTGCGTGCCTCAAGTCAGTTGCAGCCACAGCTCTAGCTATCAGACAAAGTGATTCCATAGTGTTAGGACATTCTCTGACAGTACAAGTTCCACACTCTGTGGAAGTTCTTTTAAACCGAACTCAGACTCAGCACTTGACAATTGCACGTTTAACAGGTTATGAATTGACACTGTTTCAGCCACACATAGAAATCCGACGCTGCAACATTCTAAATCCAGCTACGCTGTTACCGTCAGTTACTTCAAATCCTGCCACACATGACTGTGTGGAAGTTGTTAACACCATGACAAAGCCAAGACAAGACTTGACAGATATTGCCTTACCTGATCCCGACCTGACACTTTATGTGGATGGTTCATGTATGAGAACAAGTACAGGAGAACTAGTAGCCGCGTATGCAGTGACTACTGACACCGAAGTTATAGAAACACATTGTATTAACACTCTGTCTGCTCAAGCAGCAGAGTTAGTCGCTCTGACCCAAGCCTGCATACGTGCCAAGAAACTGAAAGTTAACATATACACAGATTCACGTTATGCATTCGGAGTCGTACACGACTTTGGAGTGCTCTGGCAAGAACGAGGTTTCATGACTTCTCATGGAACTAAGATTCAGCATGGTCTCCTCATTCAAGCTCTGTTAGATGCAATACATTTGCCGACAGCTATCGCTATCATGAAGTGCAAGGCACATACGAAAATCACTGATATCATTTCTCAAGGTAACGATCTAGCAGATCGAACAGCCAAGCTTACAGCTCAGACTCCAGACATTCCAGTTAACACGACACAGACACTCACTCCAGATCAGACTACTTGTATGATAGTTAAGGACCCTACACAAGATGTCATAGACATACAGTTACATGCTACTCCCGAAGAAATCAAGAAATGGTCCGAACAAGGAGGGGTCCAGACAGATCAAGGATGGTTGACGAAGGGAAAAGCCACATGGTTTCTCCCCGACTCTATGGTTCAAGTCATTATTAATACCGCACATAGTCCAGCACATCTAGGAGAAAAAGCTATGTTAGACAGTATCCAGAACCTTTGGTTCAACAAGCATTTACGAGCTGCAGCCAAGCAGAAAGTACGTACCTGTATGATATGTTGTCAGTTCAATCCAGGTAAAAGTGTCCCGGTGGAACAAGGGGGATTCCATCCTCCTGACCACCCTTTTGAAGTCCTCCAAATGGATTATATTCAGATGGAGAGATGTCGAGGTTTCAAGTATGTCCTCGTAGTTGTATGTGCTTTGTCCAGATGGACAGAAGCGTATCCGGTTCCAGATTACACAGCTGCGACCACTGCCAAGCAGTTGGTTCGTGAGTATTTTCCCCGCTTTGGATTGCCTAGGGTCGTGTATTCAGACAACGGCCAGCCATTCTCATCCGAGCTCATGAAACAAGTTTCCCTTCTGTTAGGGTACCAGTGGAAGTTCCATTGTGTACGCCATCCTGAAGCAGCCGGTCTCGTAGAGAGACATAACCAGACTTTGAAAATCCGCATTGCTAAAGTATGTACAGAAAAAGGTGTAGATTGGTTAGTTGCCCTGCCAGTTGCTCTGTTCTACATGAGAATGGTTGCACATTCCAGATCAGGCCTGTCCCCGTATGAGGTCGTATTCGGCCGTCCTCCAAACATGTGGGGTACACCTAGACCCCGTAGTATTACAGATGTTTCCAGTAATATGCTGACAGATTACCTAGCTTCCTTGATGTCTGCCCTACACTCTTGTCGTTCACAGGTTGCCGCTGCATTTCCAGACAACACTGAGGTGAAACCGCATGAGGTCGTTCCGGGAGAATATGTCCTGGTGCGCAATTTTGATCGTTCAAGTCCGCTGGAGCCCCGTTGGAAGGAGCCCCAAATGGTGTTGTTAACTACAAGGACCGCAGTCAAGCTAGAAGGACGCCGAGGATGGGTCCACATCAGTCATATCAAGAAATTCCATGGACTGCGACAAAAGACATTGATTAAAGACTGCCTTATTCCTAAGGACTGCCCAAAAACAGACTCTGTATTCAAACTTCCCCTGTTAGAGAAAACTCCGCAGCAGGAGTATAAAGATAAACTCCGGTCTAGTAAAATAAGTCAGCCAGTTTAATTGTCTAAGTCCCTCTCGGGTGAAACGGTTAGACAGGTTCCTGACATGTATGAGATAGACCCACACAGTGAGAGAGTTAGTCAAAACTCTAAAAGATGTATTATCGTTCTATTCTTTTTGTTATTTTTGAGTCTTATGGTTACATGCATAAGTTATGCTTTACATTTATGTTTTCCAATTTCACATGTACATATGCTTTCTAATGTTACAGTAGAGCACACATTTAGTGATCTGCCTCCTCACGAGCTATCCTATCGTCTTGCTATGCGTAACAATACATTCATTCGAATGTTGCACTATTCACACCAGACCAGCAATGCCACTAATTGTTGGGTGTGTGGTCGACTCCCCCCTTTCCAGACACCGAAGGGAGTTCTGCCACTTTTTCCTTATCCGTTTTCACATAATGGTTCGTGTGGAGCATGGTCCACATTAACGTCATCCTCAACTGATATGTCCCTTCTGAATAGAACATGTTTTCCAGACAAGGAAGGTCTTTCCCATAGAACAGGGTTAGATCTAGAAAACGAAGTATATGATTTAGGTAATTATTCCTCGAATTTCATGGTTTTGAATGTTCAGTCCGATACTACTCCAGATTTGCCTGCTATTTCAGTACTACCAGTCAAAGGCGAATTATGTGTCAGAAAGAATGGTTCCGCACATGTAGGACATAGTGATTGTACTACTACTGTCGAGTATAGTGACAGTGGGAAATCTATTCTCAAAGCCTCACGTCATTCTTATTTTGTTTGTGGTCAGACCGCATATGTTCGTCTGCCCCTCGATTGGGATGGAACATGTTACATTGCCTTCCTACTGCCACCAGTTTTTCTAGCCCCATCCGATTATCACAGAAACACACGTCTAGTACACGTTAGACATAGAAGGGAGACTGAGTCCCCAATTGTCGATCAAACTGAAACTACTCTAGAACAATATCAAGACTTCAATAAAGGTTTCTTTTTCTTTATAGGCCCTGTCCAGAATAGTAAGTTAATACGTAGGTTAACCAGAACCCTTGAAGCAGTAGTGAATGAGACTACTTCCGCTCTAGGTAAAATAACCGAAGAGCAATCTGCTATGCGTTTTGTTGTGCTCCAAAATCGTCTCGTTCTTGACGTCATACTGGCCGATAGAGGAGGAGCTTGTAGAGTCATCGGATCTAGTTGCTGCATTTTCATTCCTAATAACGCGCTGTCTGTTTATTCAGCTATAACCAGACTTCATAAAATTGCCCATCAGTTACACCAGAATCCAGGCACCTGGACGTGGTCCGGTTGGCTCTGGAGTATTATATCTGCATGGGGATGGAAAGTATTGTCATTCCTAGGTATAGCAGTAATGATCATATTCAGTTGCTGCCTCTGTTTACAATGTGGCCCTGCGATTTGCGGCATGTGTGCTACCTCTTGTATTCCTAGTCCTAAGTCCCGTTCCAAGACAATTCGAGACGAGCAAATGATGCTATATGAACAGATAGATGGTATTATGAATATTGATGTTTCCTGATGGAAACGTAGGGCACAAGGAGGGAATGTGGAAAAGTAAATTTTGCCATGTTACATGTGCCTACGTGTTCCCCATATTAAGCTATATGTGCATGATCGATATGCATGTATCCCCCTATGATCGATTAAAGACGCAATTACAGTTGTGTCCAACTCTAGTATGCCAGTCTCCAATTCTCGTGAAAGCAACAAGTATTAGGCCCATGTTACCACGATTTACAGTGTACACGTTAATTCACCGCATTGTCCCCGTTTCTAGGCCTCAAAAGGGCCGGGACATCAGATTCAGCTCCAGTCTCCTGCACCCTCTCCGAGGAGTGATGCAGCCCCCACTTGCATCCCTGACCCTTCACTTACTTCCTGCCTCGCGGTGCCCGGCCCGGCCTGGCTCTGCCTCCCAGTCTGCCAAGAGTATGTTATGCTTCTAGTTATCAGTCCAGCCCTCCTTCTCTGCATTCCTAAGCTACTGAATCGCATCAATAGTTTCAGCCATGGTCTAGCCTTCCTGTCTCCATGTAAGAGAAATACTGTATTAATATTCATAGAATATTCCTAGCACACGCAATACATGTAGAATTATGCATGCACCAGTCTTAGTGTCAAGTAGCCTCTGCCCTGATAACTTTTGGTTTCTATCAACATGTATTCCAAACACAAGATACCAGATATGATATAGGTACAAGTCGTTCTGACACTGCAGACTTTAGTCTCCTCTTCTAGTGTAGAAGTCATAGCCCCCAGTTCTTGCTGGTAACACGTCATTGCCCGTTTGCGCGCACCACTAGGTTAAAGGTCCCAGCTGCTCAGGTAGCCCCCTCCATGTTTCCGCCCCATTTATGACACTTCCATGACGTCTACATCACATGTCTATGTATACGCCCTGTACACGTCTTCTTGTTACACCCATTTTACTCTTATCTTTCGCGACTGCTACGAGTTACGCCTACTGCTACGCCTACTGTATTGAATGTAATGTAATTGTTTTAGTATATATACTGTGTACTGTTACTGAAAGTTACCCCTTATCGCCCTTATCCCCTTACCCATTCTCTGGCAGCTGCCATCCTTTCTATTTCCGTGCAGGCTATCCCGTTCCTGTCCCTTCCCTTATGCCTGATTAAAGCCTGTAAGACTCAAGATACCTCGAATCCTGTCTCTTATTTATTGAGCTATCTGTTTTATTCAATGTATTCAAAAATAGTACCGGTAATTAATTATTTATTTACCACAATGGTAACACTCTCTATGCACCAATTGCAGCCCACCTCCTCCAAAGACTACAAACCGTACAGAATGCTGCATCCAGAATAGTCTTTAACCTCCCAAGATGAACCTACCTCACACTCTCCCTTAGGGAACTCCACTGGCTTCCTGTTCAGAAGAGATGCCATTTCAAACTCCTGACCCACGCTTTCAAGGCCCTACACAACTGCAGACCTCCCTACATGAACCACAGTCTGAAATTTCACCAGCCCACCAGACACCTCTGCTCTATCTCCCTCACGCTAACTCACACCCCGCATCCTGCGAAGAAGGTGTAGAAGATGTTACTTCTCCTACCTTGCATCAAAGACATGGAATGAACTAACACTACATCTCTGCACCTTCACACCCTTTCTGGAGTTCCGCAAGGCGCTGAAGATCTGATCTTTAGCTGGTCACTTGGACCCTGCCAGCAGCTGGATACCCTCACATGTGACATGCTGCGCTCTACAATTTGACTGATTCATTGATTGATTGAGGTTCTCTCTCATTGTCTTTTTGATGTCACGCAGAACCCCTCAGTGAAAAACATCCGTACAATTCACTTTTACCCATTTATAATTCGATAATTTCATTTAATCCCTCTCTTCACCCAATACACCATACTTGAGCACGCATTAAGCTGTTCTTTGGCACACTACTTTCAGCAGAGAAACCATCTGTTGGGTGTCTTTTGCATTAAGCTAACATCCCTGATGAAAGGTCCTGAGTTTTCTTAATGTATCCATCAAAAAGTATGAAAGAAATTCTTGACATATATCCCTAATAAGGAAACATGGCAATAGTGTGGCATTACCATGTTTTTCCCCATTTCGAGATGCACAAATCAGAATAGTGCAGTAATACTTCACCCAGAAGGCACAGCTCCTGATCGTATTGATAGTCACCAATCAATACGATTGTGCTATTGACATTCAGTGTTGAAGAGGATGCCTAATGAGACCCTTAGAAGAAAGATTAGGAGATACAAAAAGGTGGGCAGACAATAAATACAGGAGTGAGAGTGTGCATAATAGTAATCAAAACAATCCAAGTGAAATGTAACTATTGAAAACCTCTACTATATCATCCATCTGAGTAATGAGGCTTTTGGGGGCAGGGGGTGAGGGGACATAAAGCAGAAAAATATTCTTTTATACAAAGTTGCAAATAAGGTTTTCCTAGCACCTTGCTGATTTTGGAGGGATCAAGCACGTTACTCATTGATCTAAGTGATATGTAAGCAGTCACAAAATCTAAGCAGTGTACCCCAATGTACATATCTGCAGTCAAAGGGCACTGACATTCACATTGTAATTTCAGAGATGATCTATTGTGTGAAGTCTGAGTCTGTACTTTCTATTTCATCTAACAAATAGATCGATAGTCTGAATCTAGACATATGGGCCTGTGAAATCTGTGGGATAACTTGATTCTTGCACCTCCTGAAAGCAGAATGTGGGTAAGAAAGATGGCATGGGGATGTGAGGGGGGAATCCCTTAGTGTATCTTACACGGGGCTATAAGTTTTCATTATGACACTGCGTTCATGTTATTTGTCAACCCAGTAGCCATTCCTGCCTACAGCATCACTTTAATTGGCACACTGTTGAAAACATGATTAATAGAAAAGTGTTGGAGCAAATCAAACTATCACCTCTCCTCTGACCATTAAGCATGTTTCTGACTAATTCAAAATAAAGCTTGTACAAATTTCGCTTCAAATCACTTTTAACACTGTAAGCTTAAACGCTAACAGTTCTCTTGTCTGACTGGAAGCATGTTCCAAGTTTTCAAATACCTGACTTTGAAATTTGAACGTGTGACCAATTTGCACTTGCTAGTGGTGATTGTTCAGCTTCAAGCTCATCCACCTACTAGACCTAATCTTGAGGATCTTCACAAGACTTGACTTGAAAAATGTTTCAATGCAGCTGATGAATGGATGATTACTCACCTAAAATTCCTACAAAACTGAGATCCTGATCTATGGACAAATACCTCTGTCTTCTTCACTACAAAAGTCAAATTCAATCTGGTCAAAGAACTAGAGACATCACCAGCTACATCAAAGGAGGCAAGAAACTTCAGTGTGATCATGGACCCAAAACAATGCCTTCTCCCACATGTGAATGAAGTCAAGAAGTACACTATATGCAATGCAAAAACTGCGATGCACATCTAGGATACTCACAGGATCTAACTGATGATGTTGCAGGTAGTCTATGCAAATGGCCTCTACCGTTAAAGAACTCTCCTCTTTTTACTACACCAACTGCAAAGGATTCAAAACACACACACTCATACTACATCTACATCCTGGGTAATGCATCACACCAGCACTCTTTACATTTCACTGGCTACATATAGCTAGACTTTCTGCCTTTTAGGAATTTTGCATTATCTATGGTTCCTTCCAAGGGGAAGATCCATTTTTCCAACCAGAAGCTTCACACCATGGATAGATAGCAAGTCAAACCTATGAGAAGAACACTATTGGTTAAATATCATTCTCAGTGCAGTTGACAAAACTCTGGAATTCCTTACATGTGAGGAACAGAAACATACAATGCCACTTGAGGTTCAACAAGGATGTAAAGTCCTAGCATATCTTGAACTACAGATGCAGAACCAAAATTGTGCCTTAGCACTATGCATCTCAATAGCCTTCAAAATCAGAACAGAATACAGCATTCAAAGGTGCCAAAAACCAGACACACATACTAGCGCAGAGCCAAGAAAAGCCACGGTTATAAAAACTAATTGGTAGTGAACAAGGGGGGCACATGAGAGGTTATCATTCAAGGATCAGTTTTTCTGAGTGTCATTTTGATGAAGGATGAATATGGATACAGAGAAAGGAAAAATCATGTTTCTTCCTAAACGTATGTTATGTTATTTTATGTTAGCTGTACTTATATAGTGCATGGCTACCCCAACATCCGGGTGCCCCGAGGTTAGACCCGGGTGAGCTTTTTGTTGCATCGGTGTATTCTTGTGTAGTTTCTTGCACTTTGAATGACACTTGAGAAAGCTCTGAGCCCATTGATTTATCTTCTCTTATGCCGATGGACCTTTTATTAGTTCCATAAGAGGTAACAGGGAGTTAGAATCACTTTGTATTATCATACCACATGAATAATTGTAGTCATGCAATAACGCCAGGACTACTAGATATAGTTGAAGGGTTTATTACAAACTCTGCAACAAACTGATATATATGAGTCTCAGAAGAATATTATGAAAGTCTAGCATCACAAGATTACATCTAAATCTCCTGATGTTATTCAGCCTAAATAATTAAGAAGCATACTAAAAACTCAGTGGCAACTATACAAAAGATGAGGAAGAGGATCTGAAGATTAAACTGCAAGGTTTGATCCTACTGCCTAGTCATCAGTGGTTCTAAAGAAATCTAACTTGCCCTGCTATATACTAAATTTGAGAAAGCCCTAATCAAGCTATGGGAGGCAACGGGTGTCAGTGTAATGGAGTCTTTCATAAAAGTACTCCAAATCTAAAAAGTGTACAGCATGAGGTCACAAAGTGAAAGGAATAGCAAAAAAGGTATGTACCTCATGAAATCCTAAGGGTCTCTGCTCTCTAACTAATAATATAGCACCTATTAACACATAGGCGTATATTTTCAAGAACGTGTGATAACCATCGCAAAACTTACTTAACGCAACCCTCAACATCGCAGTCTATCGCAGGAAACTTATGCCATGTTAACCAAGTATTCACAACACAGTGGTACCATGCGATAGTCATCAGATAATGCATCAAATGGCCAGTCAAAATCAGCGCCACCCTTCAAAAATGCGAAACGCAAAAGCAAAAAATGCTGCGTGGAAGCCAATAGTGATACTGAAATCAGTAAAAACCAGCTACAGGCCTGAAAATCCCACGCGTCTGGTGGGAAAATGCACTATAAAACCCCAAAAATACACCACCAAAGAAACCCATTCAAACCGTGTAGCACCATAGATGCACCCGGACCGAATGCAGAGGACAAGCTGAACCCCACAAGCCCCATGTAAGACTAGCCATTCGTGGCCCTGTATTCGGGGAAGGGCAAGGAGAAGAGGAAGAGGGAGACAGGGTTCAGTGCTCAGGAAGACCGGATTGTCGTCATAGCAACTGGCCACTCACATCTGGAATTGATTGACACTCTGTGATGATAATGTATGGGTACTACCACACATCCGTCATGTAGCCGAACATCCCACTGTCTGCTATCAAATAGCCAGCTCCACCAAAACAGTCAAAATGTGCATTGTCATGCAGTCTGTATGTAAACATCTGCAAGGCGTCAACAAACAGGGAAACTCTGTTAGCCTGCATCTCCCCTTAACATTGCAGATGGACAATCAACACTTCCATCAGTGATGATGAAGTGGACAACCTGCACATATGTCAAGACACCCTCCAACGGATAATGGACAGCCTCCGCACCCCACCCCCAGGAGCAGGGCAGGCCAGCTACCTTGAAGTGATCCCACCAAGTATACAGACCACACAGCATGAAACACACATAACCAGGGCTGTCTCCCAGAATCCCAACAAACAATACATGGAATTCCAACCAGTGTGTTGTATTGCAAGGTGGAGTTGGCGGATCAGCTGCGGGTGGGTTTTGAGCTTGTGGCAGCCAATCCCGACACCATACGTGGGTGTCTGAGTCCCATCAGGGACCACATACAGTCCCTTACAGACACCCCCTGTCCACACCATGCTCACCGAGAATCCTTGGCTGACCTCACTGTGACCATTACTCGGATACAGGAACTGTCTAGTCAGACAGGCACCAGCAATGACATCACAGCGGTGGCACAGATGCAGAGGATAATGGAGAAGATGGAGCAAATACAGGCTGGAAGTATGGCTGCCAGGGCGGAACACCAGCGAGATGTAGCTGGGATCTTCCATGCCCTGCAGTTCATCATCTTGCCATTGCTGCCACTGAGCCAGTCCCAGACAACTACAGCAGGAACTTCGACGCACACATCTCCAACCCCTGATGTGTCAGTGGCACCCAGTGATGCAGCCCCATCACCTTCAAACCCTGATGTGTCAGTCGCACACAGTGATGCAGCCATTACCCCGCCACACACACCGGAAATACCGGACATCGAAGAAGTATCAGAGGAGTAAGATGCGGATGGGAATTACTGTGTGAGGAAGGAGCTAGTAGCATCTATCACCTCCAGATGGCCTTTTCTTTCTTCAGTTCAGCACTATGCATCATGCACTGGGACAACACCTCCTACTGTCCACCGGAATACTCTGCGACATCCAACCGGACCCCGACATGGACTGCCACATCTACACTGCTTGACAATTACACAGCAATCCTGCTGCTAACTGCACTCTCCCTCTTCCCAATCACTTTTCAATCTTCAAAGGACTCTGGTTGGCCCACCACTGGGCTCCCATGTTATGTGGGCTTGGATGACCATGTACAGCTCCTGCTCCCTCATTCACCAGAATGTGAATGAAACAATCGAAGTCACACAGATGTGTCATGAATATATTCACTCATGTATGAAAGTATGTCTGGATGTAGGGATAATGATTGCACAAGAAGGTACCCCCTGGCGAATGACATAAATGCACATGTTTATCCCTGAGACGCATGGCCAATTGGATGACTCTGAAGATGGGTACTAGCTATGTCCCCATTGCACATCAACAGCTATCCCACAACCCTCCAACATAGGCACACGTCCATGTATTAAATAGGGCTGTGTGTAGGAATGGCCACATTGGTAGCAGGCCAGGAGTGGTGTCCTGCATCACATGTGACAACAGAACATCACGTCACATACCTGCTCACATACATCTGTGTGGACACATTCTGTTGTATTTAATGACATTGCTCAACATTGTTACAGGTTGGACACCATACTCACATTGCTGAAGACACGTAAGTGCACTGGTCTACCAGCAACTATCCCAAAACATTGTCTGTCTCAAAGAGGTGGAGATGTCAAAAGGGACCCACCCCATTGTACATTTGTCAGTGAGACCCTGCCTGTGTAATGACGATGCTCATTGTGGCACACGAGTGGTCCTCCTAATCAACACTCATCACAGTTAGACATCAGTGAAGTTGCATAGACTTTATTGGCATGTGCGTGTCAGTACGGATAAGGCAATGGCCACAGTTTATGACACTTACATGCAGCATGGGAATCTTTTGAGGTGCAGAAATGGGGAGGCAGAGCTGAACACCAATCATTACATGGGGTCTGCATAGTGCCCTGCCATCTGATGGTGCAGACTGTCAGCTCTGCTGACAGTGATCAGGTGAAAGGGTCCGTCAAGGTCACATGCCGTGCTACATTGCCATGTGTGTTCTCTACCCCCAGCAGTGTGTCCATATTTTTGGTGGGATATGTGAGCATTTCCCACGCTGCAACAAGGTGCATGTGTCCTGTGGGTGAGAATCCGATGTGGCTGCAGGAACGTAGTTAATCGTCCATGAAGGCCAGCGCAGCCTCATGTGCAATGTGTTCCAATAGTACGTCGTTGTCGGGTTCAAGGAACACCAGGGTGAGCCAATCTATTAACTGGTCCGGGCAGATGTGCTCAGTACACCCCCTTTCCCCAATTAGCAACACAGCCCAACCCCTCTCCCTTCCGCAATCATCCAAGATCTCAAACATGTCATTGTCCCCTACTGGACCAACATCATCAACGTATCCCTCTCAACAGGGAGTGTCCCCATCTCCCTTCAACTCCGGCAAATTACTCACATCCCCAAAAATCACAAAGCTGACCCCAACGACCCTAACACCCCGATCTCCAACCTCCCCCTCCTCTCCAAAGCCCTGGAAAAATGTGCCCTACTTCAACTGGACAAACACATCGACACGTTCAACATGCTTGACCTCCTTCAATCTCTCTTCCGCAAAGGTTGCAGCATGGAAACCGCACTTCTCAACATAGTTGATGATATTCACCTAGCCCTGGACAAGGGCGAGACCTACCTACTCATCCTTCTTGACCTTTCCGCGGCATTTGACACAGTTTACCACCCCACCTTACTCACCACACTCAAAAATCGCTTAGGCCTAAATGGCACTGCCTTTAACTGGTTCACCTCATACTCCCAACATAGAACCCAACAAATTAAAGTTCAAAACTGCCTCACTAGCCTCTGTCTCCCTTGGTATCCCTCAAGGATCCATCCTCTTGCCTGCCCTTTTTAACCTCTTTATGGAACCCTTACCCAGATACTCAAAGAAGTAAAAATCAACTACCACCTGTTCGCTTACGACACCCAACTGTGCTATAAAATAAGATCCCATGCTATTATCCTTCACCTTAACACTGCCTTAACCAAGATCCAAACCTGGTTCCACAACAACCATCTGAAACTCAACCCTAACAAAACTGTGATCATCCCCTTCTCCCCAAAAACAACCCTCTCCCCATTCAATCATGGATCGCTGACCTTCACACGCTAAACTGCTCACTCTCCCTCGCCCAATCTGTTAAATCACTCGGCATCACCGTCAACAATAAACTCACACTAAATGTCCATGTTAAGAACTCAGCAAAAAGTGCACTCTTCGCTCTCCGGCATCTAAAAAAAAATCAAACCTTTTATTCCAGCTGAACACTTCAAATGAATTATCTAGTCTTTTGTTCTATCCAAAATTGACTATGGTAATGCCTTTCTCTCTGGCACCCCCAAAATCCACCTTGCCCCCATCAAATCCATTCTTAACCTCACTGCCAGACTAACAACAAACTGTAAATGTTCTGACCACAATTCCGTTGCCCTCAAGTCCCTCAAGTGGCTCCCCATTGAAAGCAGATCTTCCTATAAAATTGCATCTATTACTCACAAAGCCCTTTACCAGAAGACCCCATCCTACCTCACAACTAAACTTAAAAAAGCTGGCTGTGCCCGAACACTGAGATGCACCAACACTCTTCTTCTCATACTCCCCCTACTCAAAAAAATGTCCTTGAAGTTCCGCTCCTTCTCTGGTAAGGCCCCAACCATTTAGACTGCCCTCCCCAAAGACCTTTGATGCAACCCCTCCTGTTCCAGCTTCAAAAGAGACCTTACAATTAATTTTCTCACTAAATTCTGGGGAATCCAACTCCCTGATCTCCTTTCTGACTACCTCCCCTCCTCCCTCCTTAGGCTACTCCGCCTTCCCCCATCACTCACTCAGCCCCCCTTTTTCTGACGCCTCCCTCACCCCCTCTCCCTCGCTTTACCACCCCGCTACCTATTATGTCCTCTGAGCCCACCTTGGCATACTGTTAAATTGCTATTTATAATAACATTCAGGTTCTCGCAATATGCTTCTCTGTTTCATTATATATGTATAGGCTTTCCTGTATTCAGTTTTTATTTTTGGTAAATTCTGGTGGGGTTTTTTCAGTGATTTCAATACCTTAAAAAACAGTTATTATCAGTGGTAACACATTATTGCGCCACTAAAAACAAAATAAAATTTTTTTTCTGGTGTTTATGGAACGTTTTGTTTTTATTATTGCTTGCTTTCTGCACTGATGGAACATGGTATATAGACAGTGTATATATAGTGTATATGAGGTCCAAATAGATTTTTGCAAATTAAACTTATTGTAGTACACCATACAATACTTCTTCAGTGAGTCTTTGGTCATGTGCCCTCGTTCTTTCCTTCCCATGTAAACTTCTGTGAAAAGGCACTCTCAACAATGGCATTTGAGACAGGCAACGCCAAAACAGCCAGTATGCAATTTGTTAACTCTGGCCACTGACATAGCTTTCCATGCCAATACTGGTGCACTTGAACATTACAATTACAATTATCAGGGCAGGTTCTGCAACATTTGCATTGAGCTGGGTGCCCTCAGAGTTATTGAAGCAGTCAAAAATGAAGCAGCACTTTTGAAATTACGAAGAAAATTCCCCCTTACTGAGAGGAATTTCATTGACTTCAAATACCATTGGTGGTGAAGGGACATATCTATGCAGCATTGCAAGCCGTTCCTGAGTTGCTCTTCAATATTACTTTGCTTACCAAGTGCCAAAGTCACTAAAGATGTCACCCAGCCTACTCTCTAGGAGTACCAGACTGGACTAAAAAGGCAATAGCATCCCTCATTAACTCTGAAGATTGTAAAGATGCTTTCAGCATTCCATCTAACAAGTGGAAAGGATCTCCTACACGGAATCAGTTCACCTCGGGTATCAATTTTGACAGGTCATCACACAACTTGTTTCATATACGTAGCTAAATCACTGCAAATACAAACAATATCACTCCAATCTTTGTTGAACTTGGAAAGAACCCTTTTTGCAGGGCATTCCAAGTGACACTGCGTTCCATGTTTTCCAAAAGTCTGGTGTCATGTTTTCACCACTATCCCAGATGCTTGGTGATAGCGCTCTTTATACATATACTTGTCACTATACCTTGCATTGAATGTTTAAAGCCTGAGGTGTTGGCAATTCACCCACTATCAATACTGACCCACTAGAAACTGTGGGCTGATGTATTAAGGGTTTTTACCCTGGTAAATGTGATGACACATATCAGGAAAGATTCTTATGAAACCAGCATTTTACCTATCAATGAAAGAATCAAATGCAGCCAAAATATTAAATATGATTTTGATATTTCCTGATGCTCTACAGTTTATAAAATAATTAAACGAGACCTAAAATATGCTTCTAAACTCTGCATCTTTAGACCAAAGACCACAAAACTGAAAAAAAGCAAAAGGAAGAAGAAACAATATTTTAGTGGCATCTCTAAACATCAATAACCAACAAGAATAATGTTAGCCCAGTCTTTCTTACTGCTACGTTGTATAACAAAGTTACATTGTATTTGCTTTTTCAGGAAGAAAAAAATGATTATTTCACTCTCCTTTTCCTTTCTTTGAATGGCATTTAGTTTGTGGTTGTGCAGGTGTTTTTTCAGTGTTCATGTGTTTCCACTGGTGAGGGTTATTTTTCTTTCAGTGGGGTTTCATCAGTTATTATAGGTTTAAACCTAAAACCCCACAGCCTATATATGTACTTCTACTCACTATGTATCCTAAAGTACTCACTGTATTTTTATTTTTTGTTTGACCGCCTGTATAGCCCGTTTCGTTCACCTGATTGCTTTTTATTGTGTACTTCCGTTGCTGATGTAAAGCGCTCTGATTCCCTCAGGTGGAGCTAGCGCTATATAAAACCTTCTAAATAAATAAATAAAATAAAGGGTAGCGCCTCGATATGGTCACTGCACACGAGGAGTTGTGCAATCTCCCATGCGCAACTGCCATAACATACGCCAAAGATCAGGCTTGCCCATGCACGGCTATCCCAGTGACACTCCTGTTCATGGGCCAACAGGGGGCGCACTGTCAGGTCATAATCCAAATCAGCTACTATTGCATTGGATAGGCAGACCTCCATGGGGCACTCGAATGTGCATGATCGACAGTGGAAGCAGGGCTGTACGCAGGTGCCATAGGAAAGACGGAAACTCAGACGGAATCTGATTCGCAACTCTGCCATTGGAAGGGATCTCAATAGATGCAGCATTCGTGCATGGTACAGTTCGAAGTGACAGTGGTTGTGCATGTGCCCAGGAATGCCTGCCAATGCATTTGTTGGGCTCGTGGCACCGGCACTCCTCAGACCGGCGGCAGTACTTTGGGCGAATTGCCACAGCTCTTGGCAAAGAGTCGTATGTTTGTGAGACATTTGGACATATGGGTATTCTTTAACTACAGGTGTGGGTCGTGCAGGGACAAGTGTGTGTGGGGTGTGGGCACGTTGATGTTTCCTTGGTACAGTTCGTGGTATGGGAGTCGCCGAAGGCTGTTATGGTAACTCATGCGGGGTGTGCCAGCCGCATTCAGGACCAAAGTTGGGGGTTCTATTGGTCTTCAGCCTTGTGTGTTGAGACAAAGGGGCTTTCATTCCTGATATAGAGTCTGACTAATTTTGCATTTCTTGAATGTGATGTAGACTTCCGCTGACTTTGATGCCAGGCCTGTGATTTGGCGTGCACAGATTTCGAGACACACATAGCTGTTGGCATGTTTGCATGTGCCAAGGGCCCCATTGGCCTTATGCAGTCTCTCTCTTTCTCTCTCTTTCTTTCTCTCCCCCTCTCTCTCCGTTTCTCTCTCCCTGTCCTTTGCTGAGTGCCTGATACACCTTCTTATCTTGGATATTGTCTTGCAGGCTGTGAGTCACAGATTGTCCATGGATGTCCCGCCATGACTCTTCAAAATGGTAGTTTGTTGGCAAATTAGAATGTGACATTTTGTATGGTCTTTCAATGGTGAATGTATGAATCAGGATTTCAGTGCTCACATGTATGTTGATTGTTGAAATTATACGACATCAAGCAGGATCTTTTGTTCATGTTTTCGTGGTGTCTTTGTTTGTCCGGGGGGTGGGTGGGGGGTGCTCAGAGTGGGGCCCCGGGGCGGAGGTGGAGTCCTGGGGGTGATGGCGGTGGGTGTTGATGCCCTCTTGGGGCTCCGGGATGCATGTGCTGTGGCTCCATGGCATCTGTTGTTCTTCAGGTGTGGCTCTGGGCTGGGCTCTCTTTTGTGGTGCAGGTTGTAGTCCGACTGTGCACCTGGTCGGAGCAGGTGTTAGCTTCCTGGTGCTAATGCGCCTTATCGCATGTTTTGCAATCTTATCGCTGATCTGTCTGGTCGTGGAGAATGTTGTGGTGTGGTGTTGTCGTGGCTTTTTGCTTGTGAACGCCTACTTTGCATCTCATTAGCAATAGTTGCCTTGGCGATGCTTTATCGGGCTGCTATTGCCGGAAAACTGGTGATATGGGCTGTTTGCACCAGCATTTGAAAGGAGTGGTAAGTTTATCGCAAATTTGGCTGTGTTAAGGTGCCAATAACTCAGTGATAGCTCCTTGAGAATCTTGCCCATAGAGTATTAAAGATAACCAACGTCATCTTCTCCAGTACATTTCCACTATCCACAGTAGAGATTGTCAACAGTCAGCCCTTCTTCCATACTTTCAAGTGGGTACATTCTATCGACTTTGAGCATCCCTTTGCTGACATGGGAACTTGTCTCTAACTTCGTAAGCACGTCTTCTCCTTGCAATAAGTTTCCTCCCGTACCTTACTATCGCTATAAATAAACAATGTCTTTCACTAACTAATGTAGCCTTGCATCTGCACCTGCAGAGGAGAGAGCATGTAAGCAAAACAATTCTCACATGAAAGTTTAAACATTTAAACTCAGGAACTTAAGGCCTCTAAGTATGCTAAGGTAGGACAGCAGTTAAAGCGCACTTGACATTTGAATGTAGAAGCACACACATTCATAAATAGTACATATAATGAATATTATGTGGAATAAAACCATGATTACATATAACTGGGTGTAACATCTTAAAACATTCATATAGATCTGAATAAGAAATACATGTTTACACAAAATCTTCAACATTTGTATGAACACATTTCATTATGGTTTTATCATCGACTATCTCAGTAATATAAATTGAAACTCCAATGTTTATTAGAATGTTAGACCACAGGACATATAATAAATGTCAATCTGCACAAACCACCGTAAATATGTGATGTGCAATAGTGGAGCCAAAATTAAGTTGCTCTACACGATGTATGCAAAATGTCTAAAATTAAACCAGTACACCACGTCAGATAATGTTTACTTCCTTTCAAGGAAGAATCCTATTATGGGAGCATGGGAAGAATAGAATGTGAATGAACAGATGTGTGCTGCTGTTGTTCACGTCATGTGTGAATTATTATTATTTTTACCGAAAAATGAATCTTCACATCTAAAATGGACGCATTTCACTCTAAAAAATCTTGCTTAATGTTGGCTTTTCTGGTTAAAGTATTTTGGAGTAATTTTCTCGAAATTTCAAATAATTATGTAAAGGTGAAATTTTGCACAGCCCTAGAGAATATTCTGATCAAGCTTGATAGAATGGAGGTGTGATGAACTTAGTATATTACATGGGTCATACGAGAGTTCTGCTAACCACTCCCCAGTCATTATTCTGGACGTACAACAGACAAGAACATTGATCTTTTCAACTGTGAGGGATGTACAAGTTGACTTCTGCCATGAAAAAGGTACAATTGGAATTTTGGAGAGGATGAGCATCAGTGACAGTTTCATGGATCCTTGAAAGTGTGTGAAACTATTGTGGTCAGTGCATCCCATAGACCTGTCTTGTAGTTGGAAATTCAGGGCAAGGGAAGTTGTTAGGGAATCGGAAAGGGAGGAGGCGGATATACAGAGATAGGCGGTTATCAGAGAAGGATGGAGCAGCCTGAGCTCCGTTGAATAATTTGTAATAAAGCACTCTACAGTCAAATATAGTTTTGCTCTTGATTTGCGCCATCAGAACACTACAACTGCCAATGAGGGCCGTCCACATGATCAAGCTCGCAACCTCCTGATCGTGCAGAGGAATACCTGCACAGGATGCGACATCAGGAGCCTACCAAGTCACACACAGCCACTGCGTGTCAATTCCTCGCTTTGCTCTGCAGCAAGCAACCTACCAGTGGTAAGCTGTGCCTTGATTGACAGCTGCTCCATTTACAACCCTCCTGCAATGACTAGCTATTACTGGCACAGCTCTATGGGAATGCAGCTCCTCTAGGTGGCCATCTTTGAATCAGGCAGCTGCGCCAATGAGCCTTGAGGAACTTGTGGTGGTCATTGTGTGGTCATAAACCACTGTAAACATTTCATTCTGAGCTGAAAGTTTGATTATAGCACCGGTGCAACCACTAACACTCTCATCTAGGCACCCCCATTTGGCAAACTACCACCAGTGAAATACATTCTTTGCATTCCTGTTCATATGAGCTAGGTCCGTGCAGTGCCAATACAAAAAATACTGCATGCAACTGGTAGCATCCACTAGTCACCTCTTCAATGACACTATAACGCCTCCTGTACATAGCTAATTCTGTGGAGCTACCTATTTCTGTCAGGGACATGCCAACTTCAGTAGACTCGATGCAATGCACCGGACACAGCACAGCCAGTGCCACGTCAGCGTCAACAAACTCTACGCCCAACACTGTACAAAGACCAACTATGCTAGGAGTATCATTTTTGTGCCAGCTGGAAACTCAGGCCCTCGTATCTATTGGCAACATTGGCCTTCGCTCGCAATAATGGCTGGAAGATTTTGAAGATTTCATGAAGGAGTCACAGGTCACTTACACAGCTCAACAGCTCTGCGCAACCTAATAGGCAAAGAGATTGGACAGATCATCAAGGAACTACCGGCAGATGTCACAACATCCTATCAAGATGTCCGTGAGGCACTTACATGGAAATTCCTCCAAAAATGGAACATTGACTATGAACGATACACCTTTAATCTAGCCTCCTAGGAGAAAGATGAATCCATGGGGGAGTTTTTCTCGCGTCTCAAATGCCTAGCATGTTACTTTGCTTTTGACACCTTCACGACTGAAGATGCCCATCATCTGCAGATCATAGCGGGATGTCAGTCAGAGTCCCTGCATTGACATCTCCTAAAGAAAGCCTACTCTTTGGATTAAATAGAAAGACGAGAAGAAATGACGAGAGTCAACAATCAAGTTAAAGAACATGCAAAGAAAATGGAGGCAGGAAAGTTGGAGAAACAAGAACATGCTTCCCGACTTCAAACTCATCATAATGACCATTGTCCATCTGAACGCTGGCAGACACCCAAATGCATAGATCAGGCCCAATGTGCAGATCATCATCGCAGTCCCAAACAAGTCGACAAGAGAAAGGAGTGCCAGCTGAAATGTTATTGCTGTGGACAAGAATTCCTACATGTCCAGTCATGCCCTGCTATGGGTCAGAGATGTTAATGGTGGGAAAAGATGATCATTTTGAGAAAGTATGCTGATCCTCTCAAAAAGACATACAAGGAAAGTCAAGGGATTCCAGGTCTCGCCATCATTCAAAGTCGTTGGTGACCAATGGGAATGCTCCACCTGCTGTTCATGATCAGGTCTCCATTCACATGTCATATTCAGATCTTGACACTCTGTGCCCTGTGATTCATGACCCCTTGTGCCAATTTCCCAAGAGAGTGAGGAATGTGTCTGCAGGGTTGGCCACCATGCTAGACGAAAGAAATACTCAAAATTATACACCCAAATGGGGTAATACCCAGCAAAATGTGTGCTAGACAGTGGGGGATCACTCAATTATATCTGTGTCACATACTACAACAAAAGGAACCCTAAACCCAAATTGCACAAAGCTGCTGTGTGAGTCTACACATGGATGCTAAAGAACCACTACCATGTCTAGAACAATTTCAAACAGCTCTCACCTACAAGGACAGAACTGTACAAGCTTGTATTCACGTCATTGATGGGCCTGAAACAGAGAATTGTATCCTCAGTTTGCCTACTGCAGTATGTTGAAAATTAGTAGAAATATTATAACAAGTAGATGACAAACCTGACATTGTAAACACATTTCTGAAACTGTTCATGGGACTTCTCAAGTACTAACGACTGTGGTTAAGTATGCATGCACCTGAATACCTGTGTGCACACAGTTATTCAGGTACATGCATACTTGAACCATAGTCGTTATTACTAGAATGTGGAACTGGCAGCCTACAGAGACTGTGTAGCACGCTAAACAATTTTGAAAGAGGTTGATCAAGAGCCTACATACAGTAGATTAAGATTAATTAAGGAGTGCAACATAGAAAACAATTGTCATTGTTTCATTTTCAAGTTTGCCTACACATAAATAAACAAGAATAAACAAGTGACACCTGTGTCTTAGCATTATCAGAAAGTGCCCTTTCATCTCCAGCAGGTAGTGAAGGATGCATAATTGATCTCCTCCAGGCAAAGACATCATCGAGAGATCATCCAGACCAAGTCTGTGGGTGTCCCAAGTGACTGTGGTGCCCAACGAGGATCAGAAGGAAAGGCGCATCTATGTGTGGACATGAGAGCCCCAAATACTGTCATTGAACGGGAAAGACACCTGGGACCCCGCATCAGTGACATGATCATCTTGTTGAATGGGATGAATATCGTCTCTAAATTGGACCTTAACAAGGGATATCACCGGCTTGAACTACATGAATTCAAATTCAAAATTTACTTTATTCGTTTTTTGACAAAACAAAACCATAAAAGTTCACAATACACTAAAAATAGCATACCATGCTACCATTAAAAAGCGTAAAAATACATAATACAGGGAAACGCCAATTCATTACATACAATGTACAACTCTTGCACTAAAGAAGAGACAAAGTAATAGGTGAATTAACTCTAAAAGGTTCTTACAGATCCAAACATTTCCTATACTTCATGGTACATTTTAAAAAGCCCACCACGTGGGGTATATTTTCTGGGTTCAGCATTAATAAATAGTATAGTGCAGGCCGGGCTTGTACAAAGTTAATCCTTTTAAAAATAGGTTTTAAATAAATGTTTCTAGGGAATTCATGGTATTTACAAGAAAACATAAAGTGAAGCATATCCTGTGGAGACTGAAGGTCTCAGCCACAGGGTGCTAACACCATTCCCTTGTGGCAACCCCTAGGGACTGCCAATAAAAGATAGAACAAATTAAACCAGAACCTGATTAAGAGGAAATGATCATATGCTGGTATAGGCCAGAGAAGATATTGCTCCTCCTCAGGTGACACTTTAAGCATAAGGTGGAGACGCACACTTGGCTTCAATAACTCAGTACCCTCTCTATCCAACTATCTTTAAATGACTCTTTTATCAGTTCAGGATCTTTAACTGTTATGCTTTCCGGATTTAGGAAGAGGTCTAATCTGCCCTCCTTACGGAAAGAATCTCTACGATAACTCAGCCAAGGGATTTTAGACATATTGTCTAGGCTAAGAGATTCTGTTTACAAACTATGTGTTAGTCCTAGATGTTTATTAAGCCAACACTGCATCCAAAACATAAGAGGACGCAAGGATAGAGTGTCACCTAAAAAAGATGTACCAGTTTCTTCATGTATGGTTAGGTTGGGGGTTCCCTGTTGGACACATAGTAATTTAAAAAAAAAATTGTTTTCCGCTATTTGTAAGCACCCATGATTGCTATAGCCCCAGAGTTCGCTACTGTAGGAAGCTATAGCAATGCTCTTAGACCTGTATACTTTCAGCATGGCTGCCACTGGTCTGTTACCCATTCTGGCTGCAAAGTTAAAGAGAGAGGCATTAGCCCGAGCTACTTCACCCCTTTTCCTGTTCATACAGGCAACCCAGTTCAGTTTTTGATCTAAAAGTACCCCGAGATAGGAGAAAGAGGTGCATGTTGGTACCCTGATACCGTTGACCTTAAATTGGTGTTGTTTTCTAGCGGCCTTCCCTACCTGCAATACATAGGATTTAGTGTTATTGATGTGCAGGTCTCGTTTTAACATAAACTCATAGAAGGCATCCAATAATATTTGAAGCCCTTTGGGAGTACGAGCTAACAAAACTGCGTCATCAGCATATAGTAAGACGGGTAGGCCACGACGGCCCACATATGGATAATCCACCCCCGTCTTAACCAGGTGATCTTCTAGGTCATTAATGTAAAGATTAAAAAGAAAGGGGGCAAGGATGCACCCTTGCCTTACCCCCCGACTAGTACTAAAACTTTGTGTGACCTTAAGGTCCCTGGTGTATCTGACATTGGCCTTAGTGTCCCTGTGTAGATCCCTTAGGAAGTTCACAAGATAATGCTCTACCCCCATGGCCTCCATGAACTGCCACAGCCCTTCCCTGTTAACACAGTCAAAGGCTGAGGAGAGGTCCATGAAGGCCATGTAGACTGTACCTGACTACATGAGATGTTCATGTTACATCACCACGGTTTCAACACATCAGGCTTATTCAGGTATAAATGTCTCAGTTTTGTAGTTTCATCCGCAGTCGCGATTTTCCAAGAAGCATTCAGAAGATTCATTCATTATACTCCCAGCACCCTCAACTACAGTGCTAACATCCTAGTGTTTGTTGCCACTGTCAAAAAACATGACAAAGCACTGGATCATGTATGCCATGTGCTCCTGGAAGCAACCCTGACTCTGACTTCTGAGTGACACCCCTTGCTGCCGTGATGCTGGCCTTGTTCGGTCTTCCCGAGGAATGACGAGCTACTGTGTCCATTATATCAATGACTATGCAACCATTAGCTATCCCTTTTGTTAACTAACAAAGAAAGCCCAGCCATTCAAATGGTCTGTTGGGGGGCATTTCTTGACTTACCTACCAGCAAAGGGCCGAGAGGAGGGCTCGCACAGCAACTCCCGCTGACATCCATTGACCAACAGCCGTGAGGGGAACGGCGGCACACTCGCCCATCAGGTGCTTTCCCGGTTCCCCGTGTCTGGGGACTACATTGCCCAGCAGCCCCGGGTCCTGGTGCGCTCGTGACGCTACCGCTGCGCCTGGAGGCGCTTAAGACCGCGGAACGCCTCCCGTCCCGGGCGTCGCCGGGCTGAGCCCGGGCAGAGGGCGGGCCGTCTGTGGCCGTCAGGGGTCGACAGTGGTCGGGTGGGCCATTCCACTAAGCCGTAACAAAGGTGAGCTGTTCGGATAATAACATGGGGTAACGGAATATTACCCCCGTAACCCAGTTCAGGAAAGCCCCCTCTACTATACCTGCCTCAATTGAAAGTATGCTGGAAAATGCTTTTAATCTAGTCACTACCGAAATAGCCAACACTGAAAGAAGAATGTCCATGGGACTGTCAAGTTCATACTTAGAACCCCCAGATACTCAATCAATTGGTATGACTAATAACTTGCCACTTTCCCCAGTGGTCACTATTACTAAAAATGTTCCGCTAGCTAACATACCCCCTGTTTTACTAGCGGATAGCAATATTATTACCATTACTGATTCGCAGCAAGATCCCATGGACTCTATTGTTACCCCCTCTTTGGTTCCTAGCGAAAAGACAGTTGGAGAGAAAAGGAAGAGAGGCCCCACTAAACCAACACCAAACAAAAGGAAACAACCAGTTCGTAATAAAGAGCAACCTACCCCACAGAGTATGTGGACTTGTGGGAAAACTACAACTAGTAGGGTCCCGACACAGAGTCTGTACCCTTGGAAGATGTTAACATTGTTATTGCCTCTTCAAGTTGTGCGAAAAACTCTGCCTGTACACAGACTGAGCCATCTATGAGAAACGTTTCGCAGGATAAACTAAATGGGAATTTTATTGAAACTATTGTAGACTCAATTTTTAACCAAATGAAAAGTCAAATGGACAAACAGTTTAATACGATTTTTAAAAGACTGGATAGACTGGAAAGCATGGTGAAAAGGGAAGGGAAGATGCAAAAAGGAAAGGTACCATCAGCATTGATAAGTTAAGGGGGGATCGATTCCTGAAAGATATGGAGACTGTTAATAGGAGCATGATGGGGGAAAAGCCCACCAATGGTACATTGGTTACTAAGAGCTCAACCAGGGACAGGGACAGTCCAACAGGGAGTAACCAGCCTCTGCCATCACGTGGTACCACTGTAGATAAACCACCTTAGACTGGGTCACATGTACCTGATAGGCAGCCGTGTTCTACCGGAGGGGTGTTTGGAGCCCCAACGGGGCCTACCTCTACTTCTGGGAAATCGGGGAAACCAGGAAATGTTGTCCTCGACAATGGGTTAACCAATGTTACACGGCCTAAAAAACAAACAAGTCCAGTCCTTCACTTGCCCCCTGAAGCTAGCCCATATGTCTTAATCCTAGCAGGAGTTCCCCCCTTGAAGGAGGATCAAAGAGAGTCTTGGTTTCAGCTAAAAAATAAGTCTATTGATTGGCTGTCTAGGCATAAAGGTGTGGGGTTGCAGATCTCTAACGAAATCTTGACAGTACGACGGGTAGACTGGGCTGGCCCCTCGCTCAAGAATATCAATGGAGACTGCATTGTCATGAATTTTAGGCATCACTCAACCGTAAAACATTTATTAAACAGTAATAATATCCACTTCAGCCCATCAACTGCTGTGACCCCTCTCTCTCTGGGCTATTTCTAAAGACCTCCAGTAAGACCACTCAACCCAGTCATACCAACTTATCCATTATTTAACAGATTTAGTGCTCTATCTGATCTAGAGTGTCAGGGTTGACCACCAATAGACCCTCTAGATGTCATAGAAAGGCCCACGACTCATGATAAAGCCCTCCACCACAATAACAAACCAAGTACCATTACCATTGTTCCTAAGCTTTGCTTGGAGGTCATATCACCAGGGAAAATAAATACAACTGAATCTGCTACCCCAGTAATTACCCCCACCAATAGGTTAACTGTATTAAGCTGGAACATCGCTGGTCTAAACGCAAAAATGAAATCCACTGACTGGATTGAATGGATCAATAACTTAGACATCTTAATGTTCCAGTTAACATGGTGCACCAGTTCCCGCCTACTTGAAGGTTATATTTGTCACAACCATATTGTACCATGTCCGGCGGTGGGACGACCCAGCGGTGGTTTATCATTATGGGAAAAATCACTGCAGGAGGAAATACTAAAATTCTGGCGATTTTTCATCGCAACCCAATAATATTGTTATAAGATTATTTGATTTTATTGACAAAATTGTGGATGGATATACCTACGGTAAATTTGATGGGATCATCTAGGGAGGTGACTTTAATGCCCACATCTACAAGGGTAACACCAGCTTAGCAGCTCCTTTCAGTCCGGTGCTACCTTGTAAAAGGGGGAAGAATTACTCAACCATATAGCTACTCGTAACTTAGTTAATGTCATGGAGAAAGCCAGTCTCCCCAAGGGCGAAGGTCCCATAGCCACATATATAGGGCGCGCCTGTTCCTCCACAATCAACTTCGTATTCATTTCCTCTTTACTTGTGGATTGTTTAATAAAGGCTAGCGTCCCTAGTACTGTATATAGTGACCATAATCCAATTTTGACTATATTTAACTCTATTAAAAGATTGGATAAGCGACAGGAAATAGGGGCAACTAATCTGACGGTATCAACTGACAAACTCAGAGTAATCTGGAAGGGGGTAAATAATAAGGGGCTCTTATCATGCATTATCAACAAGCACCCCCAATTGATTGATATCTGTTTGTCCGTTGATTACCAAGGTCTTGACATTATAGCGGCCTTTACACAGCTATGTGCGGCCTTTAAAAAGGAGATCTCTAAACCAGCCAACTGCCGTAAGACAGACCCCAGGTGGTTTGATAGCTCCTGCTCCAAAGCAAACCGGGAACTACGGGAGGCCCTTTTAGTAAAACCACGAGACCAGCCCCTGGTAAGACTACTGAGAGCTCGCTATAAGCGTGCCACAAAAACTCGGGCTGAAGAACTCTTAAAGGACAAATGGGGATCCCTTGCCCGCACTGCCACCCTTAAAGATGTGTCTGGATTTTGGGGCGAGGTTAAATCTTTGAGGTCTATAGGATCAAATATTACCCCTATTAACTGTAACATATCAGGTAAAATGTGAGAAGATAATTTCACAAATATCTATGCTGCATCATGCGCATCAGTTGACATCATTTACCCAGTTATGGCACTTAATTTTATGATAATAGAGGTGGAAGACGCCATTAATCAAAGCGCAGGCAACAAGGCACTTGGTCCCGATGGATTATCCATCGATCAAATTAAATCAGAGCCTGAATTTTGGTCACCTTTATTGTGCAATGTTTATAATAATTTGTCTCATACCCCTGCCCCAGAGACCTGGTCCAATAGTATTATCGTCCCCATCTTTAAGAAGGGGGACAGACTCAATCCTAGTTGTTATCGCCCTATATCTTTAATTGATAACACCCTGAAGATTCTAGGTAGAGTAATTTTTAACAAGATTAGGGCCTGGGGTGAGGATAATAAGATCTTACACTCTTGCCAATTGGGCTTTAGAAGTCACGTGGGGACTGTGGAGCAATGTCTGAACTCGAACCTAATAATGGGGAAATATACTATAGCCAAAAAAGCACCATTATATTTAGGATTTATGGATTTAAGTTCAGCTTTCGATTTTGTTAACCGCTCCCAATTATGGGTGGCCCTTTTAAACTATGGCCTGGATAAAGCTCTTGTATATTTTTTGGCCCACCTGCACAGTGACTTGAAAGCCCGCGTTAGAATAAACAATGAAGGGGAGGTTTCATAGGACATTTTAATAGGCAGGGGGGTCGGACAAGGTTGTGTTTTGGCTCCCCTGCTTTTTATTTTGTATATAAATGAATTAAGTAACTCATTGTCCAGTCAAACAAGTGATGTCCCCAGCATCAATGGAACCTTACTCCCCTGTCTTTTATACGCGGACAACGCGGTCCTTATGGGCCGCACCCCCAAAGCACTGCGCACTTTAATAACGGGCTTTGTCTCTTATATGGCGGATCTCGGTTTGTGCACTAATTTTAATAAATCGTATATAATATGTGTGGGCCTAAAAAATACAATATTCAGCAAATTATGTCCGGGAGCGACGCCCTAAAAACCACTAGCACTTTCCCCTATTTAGGCCTGATGTTCTCTAAAACATGTTCTTGGCAGCCCCATGTGGCTTATGGGAGGAACAAGCTGGGTAAGGCAATAAATTCCATAATCAGCCTTAAACAACCTAAACGTGCTGAGATAGTAAATCCGTTATTGCAAATCTATAGAACCCAATGCCTACCTACGGCAACCTATGGTGCTGAGGTATGGGGGTATTCTAATAGCACCAGCATACAGATCGAAGAGAACAGATTCTGTAGAAAGGTTCTGGGGGCGTCTATCTCAGCACCCACTTTTATTTGCCACAGGGAGCTGAACCTTTTATATGTGGAGGACTTCATAAGGTCAAGACCAGCATTATTTTGGTTCAAAATATGGCAGAACCCTGCCGCTTCTCTGACCCAAGAAATAATTATGGATTGCCTAAGGTGCGACAGGGCAAATCACATACCTTGGCTAGGGGCAGTAAAAAGAAGTTTAGCTAGTGTGGGCTTGGAGCACTTATTTTCTTTTTTTCAAGCCACTGAACAAACACAACATAAGCTAGTAAGAGGGGCATTGTACAACCTATATCAGAAAAAGAGAGATACATCAGAGAAGTATAAACCTGCTATCAGAAGATACTTTCCCCTCCTGGCACAGGGTAACAGGCTTAACAATATGCCGCAGGGTTACCTTAGAAAAAATTTGGGGAGGTGGGACAGACGTTTGCTTTTTCGTCTCAGGGATGGAAGCATTAAATATTCCTTATCATTTCCACTGGGGTTCAATAAAAACCTGGAGACCTTGCAATGTCCCTGTAACTTAGGGTTTAAGCAAACCTTGTTACACTTCTTGTTCTTCTGCGGTTTCTATGCTAGATATACAAAACTTCATTTTATTCCCTACTTTAAAAAGCATGCTGTGGTGGATTTTAATCTAGCATTCAAGGAACTACTATTGTTGAGCTGTGATGAAGTAATTTTTAGAGTAAGCTGCTTTCTCCAAACAGCGATACGTTCCCGATCAACTATGAATATGCCCTGATAAATTGAATCATTCGTACATTATTGCGGTTTTGCACAAGAGTCCGAATGTTTATTCAGTGCATTTTTGCACACTTTCATAGTCCGCACAATACGTTTACAATACTTTGTAAATAGCTATTAACCTTACAATGTTCATATTTATTGAGCGTCAGTTTAGACCATAGTGACGTATTTATATATGATGTAATTTGAAGGTTTCTACCTTATATAGACTGATAGGTAACCATCGCACATATTGATTGTATTTTTAATTTGTTTTAACTGTTTCTTATGTGGATTGTTGTGATGTTTTGGACTTTTATGGATGTTTTTATATCCGAATAAAGATCCTTTGACTTGACTTGAAATGATCTGTGAAGAGTGATCAAGTGTTTAAAACAAGCAAGGAAACAGTTGAGTCAGCCAGCAATCTGGCCTACTTCAATTCACCAGGAAGACAGAAATCACTGTGGCCATATTAGCACAATATGAGAAAGAAGGTGAACAGCGACACATAGCGGCATACGTAGCTGAAGTCTAACTGACACTGAGAGCTCATACTCATAGCAAGAGAAGGAAAGCCTGGCTGTAGTCTGGGCCTGTGAGTTTTTCGCATCTTCATTCATAGGAAGCACTTCACACTTACTACGGATCATCAGGCTTCAATAACCATATTTGAAATCCTCCAAGCGGAAATGCTGCCCAGGATTGTGCGATGGAGAATTCATCTTCAAGAATTCACATATATGCTTATCCAAACCAGGAAAAGCAGCAAACCCTGTGGTCTACAAGACGAGAAATCCCAGGGCATCCTCCAGAATGAAACACTTGCTAGCTGAGTAAAACATCCACTTTGTCATCGATCAGGCAAGATCGCTTGCAGTCCCACTTGAAGCCCTCACTGAGGCTACAGCAGAAGATGTATCCTTTAGGATGTGGCACATTGCATCCAAATAAACATGTAGAGACACTTGGAAGAGCCCAAAATTGGCAAAGGCGGGCTGCTACTCAGGAACAAAAGGATCCTCATACCAAACAAACTGAGTCAAGGGGTGGGGGGCTCCCCAGGGTGCGAACAATAATGAGGCATGGGCTTACATGTACATTATCTCCCAAAATTTTCTTTATTATCTTACCCACACTTTCCCAAAATGGTTGAATCTTTGAGCATTCCGTAAACATTTGTAGATCATTTGCTTCCTCCAGATCATATTTCAAGCATTTCGTTGTGCCTTCTCTTCCCATCTTTGAGATTCTGTACGGTGTCCAATATGCCTTGTGAAGTTGGTGTCTCCTCAAAAAAGCAGTGCTAAACAAAGTGCGCATTGATAATTGAAACAGGTTGTTTAACTGTGTCCTCAACATGTCCCATCTGCTGTGACCACCAGTGACCAATAGCATACAGAAACGTACTCTTTTCTCGGTATCTGCTACTCCAGCAGCTCTTCAGGTACTTGAGAACTAAACTTTGACACTAGGCCGTAGAGAGTTGAACATTTTCCATTAGCTTTCATGCAGACTGATCAAGTTATAAAGTTGGATTCATCGAGCACAGTATTATTCCATATTTTGCAGTACATGTTCCTTCTTATCTGAATTCCTTTTGCTCAATATTCATGTCTGGTTTCTGAGAGATTTGCTGTAATGGCCTCTCAAGTGTGTTATGGAGTGATTGTTTCAAGTTGAATTTCTTGATATCAGTTTAGGGTAAGGTAACTCACTAGCTTGGGCCCCTGCTGCAAGAAATGTTGATAAGCTATAGGTTACAGATTAAATTCCTAGCAGTGCCTACTCCAACTTTAATCCATCCAATCCGAAGGAAATGAGGAGTATTGAAAAAGAGTCAGAATGTTGTGTCATTGTGCTATGCATGGCAAAGTCCATAGCAGTCATTAACAACATCAACTGGGAATCTTTGTTTTGTCTCACTTCAGTTGCTCAATTAAAGTACTAGGTTATTATTGTCTTGTGGATGGTAACTAAAGTTTGTAGATCCTACATTATACACAAACAACTTAAAATGAACATTTTGGAATACTTTAAATGTTTTCATTGTATACGTGTTGGTGTGAGGCACTGTGGTGTTCACATGTGCAGAGGAAGTGATGGGGAAGCGGCATGCCCATGACACGCCTTACAACCTGTTCTGCATCTTATATGACCGACACCAACACTCCCTCATTGCTTTTAATTTAAAATCACTGTTAGAAATTGGGTCTCTAATTGGCAGAGGTATGCATCCTGTCTAAGAAGGGACCACAATCCTAGTCATGCTAAGTCAGATACACACCCTAAATTAACCTGTGCTCACCCTCTGGGAGCTTTTGCTCAGAGCAGTCAGGCTTAACTTAGGAGGCATGTCTAGTAATTGTGCAACACTATAATTACAGTAAGACAGTGAAAACACCACAAAAAGACTCCACACCAGTTTCAAAGAATAGAGAATATTTATCTGAGTAAAACAAGGCCAAAACGCCAAACATCCAATAAGTAGAATTTGAGATATACATTTTTAAAGAATAAACTGCAATATAGAGCTTAGAAGTCAGTAGCGCTTAGGGGTTACTTGAGGTCATGCTGGACTGAGGTAAATCCAAAGTTCAGGTCGACTGCGATGGAGGGCAGCCTGGCAACAAGGCCCATGCAAGGCCAGTTGAAAAATTACTTCGGATGGTACAAGTGTAAACGCCGAGGACTCGATGTGTTGGTTTCTGATTCACGTAGTCGGACTGATGCTTCATCTTCGAGCCTCGCGTTTGGGTCCCACGTTGTCATCAAAACCTTTACAATGCAGGCGCTGCATTATCGTCAACCTCGCAGATGGGTCCTACATAACATCACATATGTATTTCTAAAGCATACATTCATCCCTTACGAGGTATCTTGGTGCTGAATAACATGTTTATTGTTACCCAACTCAATGGAACTCATTTTATCGACCTCAGGTGTGTGAAAGGCTGTGTGGACCCGCCAGGATTTGAACCTGTAGCCATGAGGTCAAACACAGACCCCTGCAATGGATGCATTAGTCCACTATGCCACCAGACTCAGCTTCATCATCGTACCCCTCATGATACCTTGAAGTCAGTGTAGAAGGGCACTGCATCAGTTCTGATCAGTGCAAAGTCATTGTTGCATGGATTATTTTTATGTTAAAACAGCTAATGAAATAACTTTCCCAACCCACAAGTAGATTGATACCTCTTGGCAGGGCAGGACTTACAGTTAGCTGAATCTTGCAGCTGAAGCAGAGTTGAAGGAAGTTTTTGATGACCCTGAGACTTCAAAACACGAGGCGAGCCAGCAAGCCCTTGGAGAAACTCTGGTTCTAGGATGTGGAGAGCAGGTCCCAGGCAAGAAGCAGCAGGCAGAAGGCCAGCACAGCAAAGTAGGTAGCAACGTGGCAGTCCTTACTGCAGCACAGCAATCAGCAGGCTGCAAGCCAACACGGCAAAGCAGTTAGCAGAGAGACCGTCCCTCCTACAGCACAGCAGCTCTTCTTCCTGGCAGAATGTCCTTGGTTCCAGCACAGTTTCTGATTTCATGGTGTCAGAGGTCCAAAACTTATACCCGATTAGGACTTTGAAATTGGGAGACTTTTTTTTTTTTTTTTTGCAGAGTTTTATATAGCGCGAACTAGAACCGAACTGAATCAGTTATCAGAGCGCTTTACATAGCACCAGTTACGTTACATGAGGACGGACACACATTCATTTTAGGCACGGGCACTTCAAAGAGATACTTTGAAATGCACAAGGCCCTGCCATTCCTGCCCTGGCCCTGGACTCATTACAGGTGGGTATGCAACCCTTTGTGTGGGGACAGACACAGCCCTATTCAGGTGCAAATCCTCTCTCCCTCATTCGCCAGGATGGACCATCAACATGCAGATGGGTGCTCAGTCGTGTCTTCTAGGGACAGACAGAATGCACCAAATTTAGAAAAAGGCAACTTATGGGAGATATAGGCTCTGCAGTAGTGAAACAAGTATTTAGGAGCATTTCACTACCAGGGCAGATAACTTAAAAGTACATGTCTAACCTCTTAACCCCTTCTACGCGGGGCTAATTCTGCCGCTGTGCGGGGGGTGGGAGTGCCACACGGCGCAGCGGTGCTCGTGATGAGCCTAGCTCGTCATGCTGCACAGTGGAGCTGTGCTCATGACGAGCTGAGCTCGTCACGACTCTGCCCACTCACATGGAATGCCCGCACAGGAGGGGAATTAGCCCCGTGTGGACGTTCCGCGGCAGTTATGACGAGCTCAGCTCATTATGAGCACTGCTCCACTGGGCCTCATGACGAGCTCAGCTCGTCATAAGCATCAAAGGGGTTAAATACACTGCACCCTGCCCATGGGCCTGACTAAGACCTTCCTTAGGGGTGACTTATATGTATAAAAAAGGAGAGTTTGGCCTGGCAAGAGGATTAACTTGCCAGGCTGAAATTGTAGTTTAAACTGCACACTCAGACTCTGCAGTGGTAGGCCTGAGCCATGTTTTTAAGGGCTGCTTAAGTGGATGGCACAATCAGTGCTGAAGGCCTACCAGTATCATTTAATTTACAGGCCCAGGGCACATGCATTGCACTTTACTAGGGGCTTATAAGTAAATTAAATAAGCCAATTGTGGATAAGCCAATGCACTTTAGCACTGGTAACAGTGGTGAAGTACCCAGAATCCTAAATCTAGCAAAAATGAAGTAAGCAAAACAGGAGGCCAAAAGGCAAAAAGTCATGGGAAATCATACCAAAGATGTCAGGTCTAACAATCACCTTGCATTCAGGGATGTTTTAAAGTCCCCTAGAAAATATTAAACTACAGTGAGTAAGACATTTCTGTCATTTCTGTTATTTCATGGATATAATTGCTCTGTTCTATTTACACTAAAGTAGCCCTCTAAGTGTCACACATAATCCATTAAAATGTCACACTTAGGAACTTTGAAAAAATGAAAATTTCACACATAAGCAAGCTGCAAATGTGTGCATAATGGGAAGGAGCAGTGATCCTTAGAGAGAAAGGGGCTTAGTTATGGGATTTTGGCATAGGGCAGTGCAGAAATGCACCCTGCCGCACTGCCCTACACCAAAGTGAAAGAACAGGAATGCACTGTATTTAAGCAATATGGTGCATTCCTGTTCTTTCAACAGCCTAATGCCAATGTAGGCACCCTTGCACCCTCGTGCAAGGATGCCTCTGTTGCATGCAGGATTGTTTTTATGCAGGAAGGGACACTTTCCTGCACGAAAACAGCCCTGAGAGGTATTTTCCTCTTTCTATGTGTGCTGCAGAATGCAGCACACAGAAATTGAAAAATAGGAAGAGAAATAAACATATTTTTCCTTGCTACACCTTGGGATCTTCACAGCTACCATATTCTTTCTTAAATGCCTACCTTACAATCTCCTTCCCTCAACCTTCTAATCCTGAAGTTGTAGCTCCACAGCATTACATCATTGCATTTCTCCCCCCTTTTAAAGAGAAACATAAAATAAAAAAAGAAGAAGACTAAGAAAAGAGGAAGAAAAGAAGTGAAACAAAGAAAAAAAAGAACATAAGTACAAGTTAGGCTTCACTACATTTTGTAAATCAATAATTAGCAATGCTCTATTAATCGATTTGGTTTACATGAAATTCTCTCGAATTTCTATTTAACTGCTGCAAACGTTGGCTATCTAATTGTGTATTTTCTTGTTTTCAGTGCTTGAATAAAAAATGTTGAAAAATGTTTTGTTTTTCGTTATCATTCTGTGATCATTTTCAGCTGTAATTGTAGCTCCATGAATTTGTGTCACTTTCAAAGGAGTTTGGTGACATTTACTTTGTGATTTATGTATTTTTTGTTGTTTTACTAATACCAAGTCTCCTAGGTTGTAGCACTATTTTGGAAAATTAAGTTTTGCTATCAGCACAATATTTAATTTTCCTTTTTGCTTCTGCATCTTTTTCCATTTTTTCAGTATGGTCTTTAGGTGGAACAGATGGAAGATGTGGCAAACGTATTTGTCTTAGATTAACTCAGAAGGATATCTACCTGTAGAACCATGAGGAGTATTTCTGTGTCTCGTAAAACTTGACTTAATGCCTGATTTATTGAAATCTGAAACTGTTTTGCTCTTTGTATATCTTTGTATATCTTTTTTAAAAGTGGCCATCAATCTTTCTACCATGCCAATTGCTTGTTGCCACATTGGTGTAAATGTTCTGTGAGTTATTCCTAAATAACACATGCATTTTTTAAACTCAATCACAAATGGTGGCTCATAGTCTGTTTTTAACATATATGGTATTATCCAGGTTGATAAAATTTCATCTGGTACAGGAAGCACATTTGTTGCAGATGTTGATGATAGTACTTTCACAATCCGGAACTGAGAGTACTCATCAATTATCACAAGAAAATGATGCCCTGAATCTAGCAGATCGTAAAAATCTGCTGCTACTGTAGACCATACTGCATTAGGCAATTTGGGTATATGCAACTCTTCCATTACTCTTTCTTTTGTAGTGCATTGACATACATGACATGTTCTTATCACTTCTTCTACTTGACTATCTACTTCCTCTAAATTCTTTGTCGCCTACATGCCTCTATGACTTTCATGAGGCAAATCAAATTCAAAATGAGCTTTATTCGATTTTAAACATTAAAAACATAAAAGCAGACATAACAAAATAAATCATCGTGTTTTACATATAAAATTCATCAGTACACATTTTTCACAGAAAAATACCTAAAAATGTATAATGTACATATCGGCAACAATTCAGCTCATACTTAATAAGTCCATCCCATTACATGTCTTCTGGTTCAATTATTTAGGCCTTATCTAGTTCTCAACACACTCTTTAAAAAACCCACCATTGAGCCAATGCAATAAAAATTTCCCAATATCTGTAAATACACAAAGGCGGGCGGCATTGCCTTCATCCTCCCTATTTTAATAGCCGTATTATCCATCTACGCCTTTCACTGCTATAGAATTTACAGAATAAAATTGCATGTATTGTACTTTGTAATGAAATATTGTCGCAAGGGCAACGACAAAGTTCTCTTGACCAATCATTATTCTAAATCTTGTCAATAGATGTCTATCTTATCCGTCCATGACATGTAACAGGTATGGTTGGATATCACACGTGATGGTAGTTGTTTAATGTTTTACCACCATGGGTTTATTCATCTCGAGAGTTAACCTAGTTTCTTCCAGGTGGATCATACAAACTCCTTCTGGTTAATAGAATTCCTGTTATCCGGCGAGGTGAACTATTCCGGGTCACCAATATCCTACATAAAATTTTTCATATAGTTAAGCCATTACATTTTGCAAGCATTATCTAGTCTCATTGCATCCCTTATTATTTCTCTATTAAGGCACATACCTGCAGAATTCCAGATCCTATGCCTCAGCAGTACTGGTTGGGCCTTAATTAAATCTGAGATATAAACCAGTCCTAACTCCGAATGACAATTAAAAAATAGGGGCACTAGTTGGGACGGCTTAAATAAAACTTAAAAAGGCATTTTCGATATGTTGGAGTTATATACAGTCTTGGAAGCCCCATATGCCTGCCCCATCCACTGCTATGCTCACACATTTCGCTTGATAGATTTTTAGTAGGATTTCAGGCGGCCTTTTCTCCAGTTTTTTGTATAATTTACTAAGGCCACAATGGACTTCATAAAAAGTAAGCTTCTAGCCTTAACGGCTGGGGTCCAAGAGCTAGTTCTGTCAAAAAGGACACCCAAATAACAAAACGAGTTGATTGTTTCCACCGTACTCCCCCCGCCTGATAGCTTCTGTTCTTATTTTTCCCTCTCCCACATGGCATGACAAAACTTTTCTGCCCGTTCAGTTTTAAACCAAGCCTATCCATAAAACTTGTATTAAAGGAAAGGGCCCTCTGTAAGCCAATCATGGTGCGGGCCATAAGTATTGCATCGTCGGCATAGAGGAGAGAGGCTATCGGGTGGGCATTTACAGTTGGCGGATCCCTGGTATGAGACACCAACTCCTGTTCCAAAGCATTCTTGTATAGAGAGAACAGGAGTGGTGCCAAAACACAACCCTGCCTTACGCACCGCTCCACTCTGAATGGAGCAGTACACTCACCCTCTATACCATAACAAACTTTTGCCTTGGCTCCAGAGTATAACTGCTTTAAAAACTGAATTACAACGGGGTCAACTTTTAAATCATTAAGAACACTCCACAGCTTATTATGAACTACACAATCAAAGGCGGCTGTGAAGTCTATGAAGGCCAGATAGAGTTTTCCTGTTTTAGCCTGCGTATATTTACCAATTACGATACTCAGGTTTAAAATCTGCTTGTTAGTTCCTAAACCGGCTCTAAAACCATACTGGATGTCACTTAAAATACCATTTTCTTCAGTCCATGCCTGCATTCGATCTAAAACAATCCTGCCCGCTACCTTCATTAGAGAGTCCAACAAAGAAATTGGTCAGTAGCAAGCAGGATTTTCCCACTCACCCTTTTTAAAAATGGGGACTATGATTGATTCGGACCATGTACTGATGAAGCCTTTTAAACAACATGCGTGTAAAACCCTGGTTAAAATAGGGCCCCATACCTCCAGATTTGACTTATAGAGATCAATTGGTATCCCATCAGGACCGGAAGCCTTGCCACTCTTACTTGCCTTAACTGCAACATTAACATCTTCAAGTGAAATGTAAAAATTAATAGGCATAAAATGCTGGTCTGCCCTCTCGATATCTTGACTCTGGGATACTTCTTCACTTGTCCCCTGTTTCGAATAGACATTAGTAAAAAAGTCTATCCAGGTTCGTTATTCAATAGCCACCTCTATTGATGGTGCATCTATTTTGTTCTTGAGGAATGTGGCATTTACTGTCGTTCAAAATTTCAGGCTGTCTTTGCACTCAGCGGCTTCACTAAGGTTCTTCCAGGCCTTGTCTTTCAGCTCTTACATCCTATTTTTCCTTGCTGCATTGAACAGCTTTCTGCCAGCCCTAATCTCACTATTGTCTCCCACTTCTCTGTGTAGGGCGTTCTTTAGGTTTGAGTAGCTTTTAATATATTTTTTATTGAACCAGCCCTTCTTAGAATTACGAGTGCCTTTACATTCTGCTGACAAAGTATCTTTAACCACCTCAGTAATACTATTAAAAGCATTTAAACCATCCTTGTGTTTTGGGCAATCACTTAAACATATTTGAATTGGGTTTAATGTTTTTGTGACTATTACTTTGCTTAAATCTGTGGGGTCCCGGCTCGCCCAACCCGTTTTTTCTGCCCAATTCTATGTTCTGAACCCATGCTGTTTTATTACGTGATTGCCCCAATACACTATTTGGGGTGGCTCTATTCACGCTAATTGCCAAGTGATCGCTCATAACATTTTGATGGATGTTATAAGCTTTCACGTAGCTTGCGTAGTTGTTTGGCATGAGAATAAAGTCAATTGTTGATTAGGCGCCTCTTCCTATAAATGTGTAACCAAACTCCGCTTTCGCCATACATAAACAATTTGAAAATCCCAAGTCATATTTAACCATAATTTCATTTAACAGCTCTCCTTTATCTGTGTGTTGGAAATGAATCGGCGGATCATCCCTGCCTAGAGTTAAGCCACACTTCCCCATTTCAGCAAGCGGGCACAAGCTAGTATTACAATCCCTGCCCCAAATAGGAATTATCTCAGAGTCACCCTTTTAGATTTAAACTACTAAAATCCCTACTAAGCTTCTCTAGATTAGCTCCCAACTGACCTTTTTCCAAGTTATTATAAAAGTTGATTAACACCAGTGTACTGCTAGAGTCCATATGTATTAGGACAGTTTGATAATACATTTCGGAGCTAACCATTTCAATAGTATGCGCCCCTAAAAAGTTCGAGATGTAAACACATAGTCCCCCTTTTGGGCTTCTACTAGGTGATTGAACTGCCGGAGTATGGTATGTTTTAAACCCATTAATGTGTACATTGTCAATGACCCAGGTCTCTTGCAAGCATAACACATCATATTTACTGATAAAATTCTGCCAAGGAGGGACATTCACTTTACTCTTTAATGCCGCGACATTCCAGAAAAGGATTCTGCATACCCCTGACTATTGGTCACCAGTTTTCGTGTGGCCCCCCTCAAGAACGTCAGTACTGTTTGAATTACTTTCCCCTTTGTCCACTCGCTCATCTAGGATCAGATCCTTTGGGGTAAAAGCATCTGGGTTTTCAACACTAACAGTATTCTCATCTCTGGGCTGATACCTACTAGTTAGTTGTCAGTTGTTCTCATTCAAAGTAGCTAGGGGTCTGAATCTATTTGACACAGCTTGGTTGTAACAGGGGCCATCCTGTGGCCATCTATAAGTGCCATGGCTTACTGGGATGTTTGTAATTTCTGGTTGATAGAAGAAGCCCAGCGGGAGAGCTTGGATACCAGTGTTAGGTGGGTTTAAATTGTGCATTCTGAATAGGATTTCCCTGACCAGTGCCGGTGACCCTAACGAGAGAGCTATGCAATCTCCTTCATAGAGTTACCCACCCAATCGATTCTCCTCACAATCTTAAATTCCCTAAAAAGGGCGTTTGTTAAACCTATCCTATTTACCAGCCAATTGAAAGTTTTGTTTCTAAGGCCTTGCCAAGGTTCCGTTTTTGCTTGGGGAAGCTGTGGGAAATTGTATACGGTGTGGCTGCTGGTGGGAGGTTAAGTGTTTTTGCCCCCCTCGGGGTACAAATAATGGCCACTTCGTTCTGTGTTTTATTTTTTAACTCCCGACGGTTTCCCCTGTGTCTTTCTTGATTGAGTCTTGACTAATCTGGGGTTGGGAACTGGAGTTGAATGGACTATAACTGTATCTACTATCGTATTACTGGCTACCATCGATGTAGGTAAGTTGTAGGGGTAATTGGTCGCTGTCTGTTACCTCATCAAGAATGTCATTGTTCCCATTCTCCGCACTGTTGGCCTAGCGCTGGACAGACTTTTGAATGTGGAATAGGGAATCCACATCTGTGACACATTAATTTTTCTTTATTCTGCTTATCTGTTTTTTTCAGTATTGACATCTTTCTTCAACATTTGTTGTACTTGAATTGAATTGAATAAACACTTATAAAGCGCATGGCTACCAAAGGCCTCCCAGTGCTAAAGACGAAGCCTAAACCGCATATGTGGGGAAAATCAGGAGAACAGCAAAGTCTTAAGAGGTTTGCAGAATAAGAGATGATTGGCCTCGAGCCAAATACCATCTGGTAACTGATTCCAGCATTTCGCTGTGATAACAGAAAATAGACGGCCCCTGCTCCGAGCTCAATTGACTTTGGGAACAATAGCAGGATGTTTCTTCTCAGAGCAAAGTGGTCTTTTAGGGAAGTACGGGGAAATGATAGATTGGAGAATTGGTGGAGCACTAGCCACTAATGATTTATGGGCAATCAACAAAGCCTTAAATTGAATTCTTTTGGCCGCCACTGGCAGCCAATGCAAAGCGTTAATATGTGGTTTAGCAGAATCCCAATTATGAGCATGAATAAGGAGTCGTGCGTCAAAGTTTTGTACTGTTTGTAGTTTTTTTATGGTCGAGCAAGGGGAACCAAGGTAGAGCACATTGGCATAATCAAGCCTCAAAATAATCAGTGCTTGCACCAGCAGTTTCCTGGTGTTAAAAGGCAGATGGGGCAAAATCCTCCTGATCATTTTAAGAATGCCATAACAGGTGCCTGCTACCCTGGACGCCTGTGTCTTAAAGTTCAGGTTATGGTCCAACCAGACTCTGAGACTTTTTATTTGATCTTTGGGGGATGGCATTGCCCCAGACATTTAGGCCAGAAAGTGCAGATCTCCAAGTTGGTGGTCTTTCCTAGAAAAATCAATTCAGTTTTAGCAGCATTCAGCTTTAGGGAAGAAGAGTCCATCCATGCTGAAACCTTTTCCAAGCAATTAGCCAAAATGGACTTATTGTTATCTAAAAGATTGAGGGACACAATAAGCTGAGTGTCGTTAGCGTACGTAATGATCTTAACCTCAAAAGGCCCAACAATCTCCCAGGGGGCGCATGTAAACATTAAAAAGTGTGGGACTCAGAGTGGAGCCCTGAGGCACCCCACACTGCAACGGCATCCATTTAGCGGCGGCATTGTTCTCAAAGACTAAAAAGGAGCGATATGAAAGGAAGGACTCAAGCCATTTGAGTAGCATACCAGTCACCCCACTCTCTCTAAGTCTTGCTAACAGTAGTTGATGATTAACCGTGTAAAAGGCCGCGCTGAGATCAAGTAAAATAATGGCAGAGGACCCTCCAACATCCAGAATTTTCTTAGATTCTTCAATAACCACGACCAGGGCAGTTTTGGTACCTTGCTGGGGCCTGAAGCCCGTTTGGGAGGGATGTAGGCATGTATTCTCTTCCAAAAGAGCAGAAAGAACGTAATTAACATACTTTTTGCTCCTTTTGGCAATCCCAGGTAGTAGTGAAATTGGGTGATAATTAGCAAGGACTTCGGGATCCAAGGTAGGCTTCTAACCATAGCCCGTTTCCATAGGGAGGGGGCAGTCCCAGAGGAGAAAGAGCTGTTAACCAGCTTGAGAATAACAGGGGCGACCAAATCAAATACCTGGTTAAGAATGAGGAGGGTTGCCACGTCACAGGGGTAACCAGATTTCAAGTGATCAAAGTGCATTTTTAAGATTGCCATATCCATAGGTGGGATGGATTCAATAGAGGGATTTAGGAGTAGGGATTGGTCCCTGGTGAGGTCGAGGGAGGATTTGCCACACCTACCGAGGCAGAAAGGGGGGGAAAGGGAGAATAAATATCTTGA
The DNA here is from genome assembly GCF_964261635.1 of Lissotriton helveticus. Lineage (NCBI taxonomy): Eukaryota > Metazoa > Chordata > Amphibia > Caudata > Salamandridae > Lissotriton > Lissotriton helveticus. Next base: position 739,524,547 of record NC_136067.1, on the reverse strand, counting down.
ATTTTCTTATAGAAAAAGTGAGCCAGTTTATTGCCCTGTCCTGGGGCATCTTCAGGGGGGCAAAGAGGGCCCAAGAGGTTGCAAGAGTGATTTGGTGATTTTTAAAATTTGAGGCAAGGAGTTGGAGGCTAATAGAAATGTCTTTGCATAATAACCGGATTGGGCAGTTCTAATGTCTGCCTTATAGGCCTTGACAGCATCTCTATATTTAATTTTTTCAGACTTGCTCTACAGTTTTTATTCTACCGTGTTCCATATTATCAGCATGCTTGTGTGCTTGTGTTTCTGTTCGAGCCATGCGTAATATCGTTTGTAAATCATATGTTTTTTTCTAACAAGGTTTTCCTGAATTTTATAGAAGCACTCTTGAATTATCCATAGTCTTATTGCTTCTTCATTGTTGAATTTTTCAAATTCACAAAAAGTTACCAGCTTCCCTAGCCTTTTTGCATACTCATCCATGGATTCATCTTCATTTTGAAGGCCACACTGAAATTATATTTTTCAAAATCCAGATTCCTTTGTGGATCAAATTTTATATTTAGACATTGAATAAGCCCTTTATAGGTGGTTCTTTCTTGTTCGGGAAAAGTGACAATTAAGTACTCAACGTCTTCATCTATCAAGTTGAGTAAAAGATCTTTGGGGTATATTATCAAGGGGTTTTATCTCCGCTTTTTTGGCTTTAAAAGCCAAGAAAGCGGAGATAAAATTATCTCCCTATTACCAAGCTGTCGCTAACACCAGTTAGCGACAGCTAATAGGAGATAGCGACCATCATGGGCCCAACTTTGCATGTCAGTGATATTTATCACTAATGATATGCAAAGTGGGCGTGCCAAGATGTTAGCGACTGGAAACAGTCGCTAACATCGCTATCTCCTATTACCAACTTTTGGAGATATTTGCGCTAAGGGCGAATATCTCCAAAAGCTAACACCTGCCCTGAGCAGTTCTTAGCCATGTTATCCAATGGGAGGTGGATAACATGGCTAAGAGCATTTGCTCGATAATGCATGAATATCGCTGACTTTTCAGCGATATTCATGCATTGCGGGCGTTTTTTATCGCATTTGCGATAAACCTTGCTAATAGCAAGGTTTATCTGCGATAAAAATCGCCGATGTGCGGCGATAATTTTTGTCTCTAAACAAGTTAGAGACAAAAATTATCGCTAGTTGTTGATAATATACCCCTTTGTTTTCCGCACCATTAAATATATCTGTATCAGTATTGACATTAATTTAACTGCTTGACTCTCTGTTGGACAGAGTAAAATTGAGAAAAAAAAGAACATTTATTTTCTTGAATATACTTCTAAAATAATGTAAAACCAGTTTTGTTTCTTGTCACTTTCCTCTTTTCCTTCTTTTAGTTGTTTATTCAGGCTTAAATCCACACTGTAGCGTGCATCATGGGCTGCCTTTTTGATAGAAATGGCGAGAGTTCAATGCATGCGCACACAGCCTGTGTAATCTTTGAATATTTAAATTTTATTTCAGCAACTAGCTTACCCTTCGCGCGTTGCTGCGATCTCCGAAGAATGGAAATTCAAGGAAACTCGTTATGATAACATTCAATTTACAGTGTGTCATTTTTATTGAAACTTGTTCATTTTAATATGGAAAACATTTCAAAGTGTTGTTTTAATTATATGTATTTATTCGAGTGATTGTGGATACACGAGTTTTTGTTTTTCCGTCTGGTGAGTACATCAGTATTCAAAAGATTATGAGGGCTCTGGGGGGGCCGATATTTAAAAAAATTTATGCCATAAACCTTTGCGGGAGTTTACTCAACAACTTCCCAAAGTTTCCTGGCGATTGGATGAATGCTCTTTTAATTCTATTTATTTATTCGAGTGCTTGTGGATACACAATTTTTTGTTTTTCCGTCTTGTGCGTACATCAGTATTCGAAAAATTATGAGGGCCCTGGGGGGCTGATATTTTAAAAACAATTATGCCAAAAACCTTTGCGGGAGTTTATTCAACAACTTCCCAAAGTTTCCTGGCGATCGGATGAATGCTCTTTTAATTCTATTTATTTATTCGAGTGCTTGTGGATACACAATTTTTTGTTTTTCCGTCTTGTGCATACATCAGTATTCTAAAGATTATGAGGGCCCTGGGGGGGGCCGATATTTAAAAAAATGTATGCCAGAAACCTTCGCGGGTGTGTACTCAACAACTTCCCAAAGTTTCATGGTGATCGGATGAATGGTGTTTTAATACTATTTATTTATTCGAAAGCTTGTGGATACGCGATTTGTTGTTTTTCCGTCTGGTGCGTACATCAGTATTCGAAAGATTCTGAGGGCCTTGCGGGGCCGACAGTTAAACAAAATGTATGCCAGAAACCTTCGCGGGAGAGTACTCAACAACTTCCCAAAGTTTCCTGTCGATCGGATGAATGCTGTTTTAATTCTGTTTATTTATTCGAGTGCTTGTGGATACACAATTTTTTGTTTTTCCGTCTTGTGCATACATCAGTATTCGAAAAGTTATGAGGGCCCTGGGGGGCTGATATTTTAAAAACAATTATGCCATAAACCTTCGCGGGAGTTTACTCAACAACCTCCCAAAGTTTCATGGTGATCGGATGAATGGTCGTTTAATTCTATTTATTTATTCGAGTGCTTGTGGATACACGATTTGTTGTTTTTCCATCTGGTGCCTACATCAGTATTCGAAAGAATATGAGGGCCCTGGGGGGTGATATTTAAAAAAAATGTATGCCAGAAACCTTCGCGGGAGTGTACTCAACAACTTCCCAAAGTTTCATGGCGATCAGATGAATGGTGTAGTAATGCATACAGGACAAACAGACAGACAGACATACATTTGTTTTGATATATATATAGATTACGTTTCGTGGCCCACACGCATCGTGCGTTATGCCTGTTTCAGCATAATTACTCACTGCGCTCCGCTACAGTTTGTCTCCAGAAGTCGACTTTGAGATTGCAGCATTCAATTCAAAAGGTAAGTGTAATTAGTATAAATTTATGCCGCATGGATGTTTTCGGCTTGTCACTATATGGGATCTTCATGAATGACATGAAGCGGTAGGGTCTTTTCTTTAGGTTTATTGCAATTGTACAGCGTGATGTTCACAGCTACCTCATTCTTTCTCAACTGCCTGCCTTACGCTCTCTTTCCCGCAACCTTCTAATTCTGAAGTTCTTATTCCATAGCATTACATCATTACAAGTCTCACCTCGGAAGGCATACGCATTTGGAGTATCCCCAGATTTGCATGTCTTTTGTAAATCTGGTGCAGCATCAAATTCCATATGTATTACGTGGAAAAACCCACTGCAGTGCCCATGGAAAAACTCCTTGTGGCTTTGAGTCGCTTCATAAATCAGAATGAGAGCCCTGCATCACACATGTACCACTTTTAATGGTGCAAAAGGGATGCAGAGCTCTCATAAATAAGCCCCACAGTATCCAGCAAACATTCTGCGTTGAGGTGAGTGACTCTAAAAATGAGAGCATGGGAGTACCTGGTGGAAGGGTGACAGGATCTAGGCTTAGGAGAGAGGACAGGAGCATGGCTCCCAAATAGGAGGCTTTGGGGCAACGAGGAGGAGGAAGTCTAGGGACAGTGGAGGTGTGAACAATAGCAACCTTTACGCACTTATATGTCTATCAAAGCCACAGTCACCATTAGTACTGGTTTTGGTAAATGTGCCTAATTTAAGGGAAGGTCAAAGGGAATCAACAAGACAGCTGATGGACAAGTCTCTACATTGGATAAATAACCAACTTGGTCACCATGACAGAATACCTGAAGGTCTGTTCAATCATATCATAATGGCCAGGAGAATTGGTTGGGTGGGATCTTGACCCAAAGTGTACCCAGGAGATTGTGTTGTAATAAGCTTTAACAACAAAATAGTACCTGGACTATTACTGGCACAGTTGAAAGACCATACACCACTTAGGTCACAGATATTCCCCTCTTTCTTGGAGCACTTTTATGGATATATGCCTCCATATGTTAAACCCCTGGTGAAACCTACAACTGTAACACCTCTTGACAACCCAAATTTAATGAACATGGTAAATGTGACTCAAATTGCGGGAACAACTATGAGAAACAGATTTACGCCCGTCACAGACCTAGAGGCCTGTGATTTACTAATGACGCCTGGCTTAAAGCAAATCCCGCCAGGAAAAGTATTGAGGGGCAATTGTCTCCCAAGCAAGGAAAAGAGAGCACCATTCCCCTTTGGAGTGAAGGTTATAAAACTGTTCTAAAAATAGCCTCCTGGAACTTAGCAGGTTTGGGCAAAAAACTGAATAACTACTCATGGTTGGCACTGTGGCAAAACCATGATATTGATTGTTTCCAGGAGACTTGGGCCCTGGAAAATATTCATATATATGGGTATTAATCTTATCAAACAAACGCTGTGTCATCTCTAGCAGGGAGAGGAAGAGGAGACTTGCTAACTCTAATAGCAAACACACTATGTATCAAAATCAAAACAATTATGTCCCCAACCCCCCATTTTCATTTATTATTGGTAGAGGGAGATAACGATCAGGATTGACTATTAATACATTTCTATAATATTAATTTTAGAGACCCACAAACAGTGGCGAGCAATTTAGAAATTGAATTAAGAAAAGTTAGAGTGGGAAAGAGGAAACAAAATATAAATATAGTATGGGTTGGGGATTTTAACGTGCAGCCATGCAAGCTCAAATCAAACAAGATTTGCGGTTTTGAAGATATACAAGAATAAAATGTACTGCACTTTACACATCATGAGTATGGAAACTGTTTAAATAGATTCCTCCATACAAGGAACCTGGAAATGATAAAAGAGTTGGACACAACATATGGCGAATTTGATAAGACTTTCATTAGAAAGGATTATGATTCAACCATGGACTATATTATAGTGTCAGGCCCACTTTGGGGAAGGATTGTCCAATTAGCAATAACATTTACTTCTTTAAGTGACCATGCTATCCTCTCCACTTATTTTTTAAGTTTAAAACCTTTATTCGAATAATAAACAATGTAAATAACCAATGATACAATATACTGCATTGCAAGATGAAAAACAGATCAGATGAATGAGTAATGTAGAAAAGAAGAGAACACTATTTTTACATTTTTAAGGGAAAAGGGGGGAAAGGAGGGAAGAAGGGGGAGCTAGGGGGATGAGAGGAGGGTAAAAGTTCCAAAATTTATGAAATGCATCTTACAACAGAATAAGAGAAAAGATGCTTCTCAAACTAATACATATTGTAATTCAAGAACAATAAGTAGAGGTAAAGAAAAAGGAATAATAGACATTCAAGGAGGTTTAACATTTTCAGCATGTACACGAGAATTATCTGTTAATACTAAGTGATCTAAATAGGTAGTCAGAGGTAACCAAAAGAGATCTATGTTGACCATTGGTTTACAGGAGGAGACAAAAGCAATATCAAGTCGGTGCATATGACAGAGACTGTTCCACTAGTGTTGGATGGAGAGTTTCATGGGTGTTTTGCTGGAAAGCTAAAGCAAGCATAAGGTCGAAGAGACCATTTTCATGAGGAATAAGGTCTAAAGAATCAGAGAGACTTCCAAAAAAAAGAAGGGGGATGGAATAAGGGATAGAAATATTGAATAATCGGGCTATATAGGATCAAACTTTCTCCCAGAAATTAATGACCGAGGAACAGAGAAAGAGGAGATGAAGGAGGTCGACATTAGAGGATTTCAAGTCCAACAGTTCGAGTTAGTAGAATGAGAACATTTGGCGATAGAAGTGGGAGTAAAATAGATTCTATGATAGAGGAAGAACATAGATTTAGTAAGAGAAGCAGAGGAAGAGATTTTGAGAGAACGGGACCAAAATTTGTCCCAGAAAATGATAGACCATTCACATCCCAGGTCAGATTCCCATTAACGTTCCAACTTGGTTTTAGCACGATCTGGATTAGGGGCTGAGAAGTATTTATATATAGGAGAAGCTTTAGGTAGAAAGTGAAGAATCTTAAGAAGAGGATTAGGAACAGGGGGAAGAGATGAGGATGGGAGAGAGTAAAAAATATCAAGAATACCCATCATTAGAGTAGTAAACTTCTGATGGAAGGAACGGGGACATTTAACATGGTTGAAATTGGGAAAATATAGAAGGAGAAAGACCATCAAAAAGATCTTTGACCCAGATTATGCCTCATGATCGCCAAGAGTTCCAAAAGATAGTTCTGCCATTAATAGTAATAAGAGAGTTGTACCAAATAGGAGAATCTTAAAAGTTTTCTCTAGAGACAGGTTTGAGATGTATTAAAGTTTTCAATAGGGAACAAGTGTGCTTAAACAAGGTAAAAGGCTAAAACATTTTTATAAGAGAAGGGTAATAAGAGGGTACGCTCAATGGAGAGCCCCAGGGGAGTGAAGGGGGAAAGGTCAGATAGGAGTCACTTGGAGGCCTGACAAAGAGAAAATAACTTATGATTTACAGGGAAATTAGGGAAATTTACACCTCCATTAGATTTTGTCCTACAAAGAAAAGAGAGAGAGATTCTGGGTTTCTTATTTTGCTAAAGGAACTTAGAAAGACAAGAATCAATTCGTTTGAAATAATAGTCTGGAATGTGTACAGGAAGCATAGAAAGAGTGTAAATGAAAATAGGGGTAATCATCATTTTAATAGAGTCCAACCGACCCCACCACGAAAGAAACAGAGGATTACAAGAGGTATATAATTTGTCAATCCGAGAGAGGATCATATTCAAGTTTAATTTAAAAGAAGAAGCAATAGAGTTGGAGAACCATATACCTATTTATTTTAGAACTATTCCAAGCAAACCCAGTATAAGAAAAGCAGTGTGGAAGACAACATTTAGCAGGAGGAAGAATTTCTGTTTTATCAGAATTGATTTTATATCCAGAGACAAAGGAAAAGGAGGTACATTCATGTAATAAGGGGGGATAGAAGTTTCAGGGTCAGAAATGAAAAGTAGAATGTCATCTGCATAAGCAGCGATTTTTAAATGCTGGTCACCATATAAAAAGCCAGAAATTGAGAGATTATTACGAATCAAAGATAGAAAAGGTTCAAGAGGAAGGACAAAAAGAAGAGGAGAGAGGGGAAAACCTTGACGGACTCCATGTTGTAGGTGAAAGTATGATGAAATACCTCCGTTAACTAGTACTGAAGCTCTTGGGGCAGAATATAATAAGGATATAAGAGAAATGCATTCGGGGCCGAAACCATGCCACTTCAAAGATGCAAATAAAAAGGACCAATCTACTCTATCGAATTATTTTTCAGCATCGAAAGAAATGGCTGCTAAAACATTAAGAAAAAGACGTGAATTATCTGAGGTCAATCTGCCTTTAACAAAACCACATTGCTCCTTACCAACTAAATGAGGTAAAAGAGGATCTAAACGTAAGGCAAGTGTCTTGGCAAAAAGCTTATATTCAACATTAACTAGGGAAATCGGTCTATAGTTTTTACAAAGCATAGGGCCTCGTCCCTCTTTATGGATAAGACAAATTGTGGTCTCTTGAAAAGTGCCTTCTGTTTTACAGGAGAGAAAAAAGGAGTGAAAAAGATTTAAGAGTTTAGGAAGAAGTTGCTTAGAAAAGTGCAAATAAAATTCAACTGAAAAACCATCTGGGCCAGGAGTTTTCCCTTTCTTTAAGGTGGTTAAAGCACAGGATAGTTCCTTTAGGGAGAGGTCAACCTCAAGATCATGGAGATTAAGATGCAAGTTGGTTGGGGATGGTAATTTATCAAGCTAGGATTGAATGAGAGGTTTAGAGGGAGGAGACTCCGGGGTGTAAAGATCCTTATAGAACAATTTAAATTTGTTAAGGATATGTTGATCCTTGTGTAAAAGGGAACCATTTGAAGAATAAATAGAGTCAATCAGCGTACGATCTTTACCGGATTTAAGGTAATTTGCTAAAAGGTTACCAACTTTATTATGGCCTCTGTAGTAACGAGCACTACTACAGAGAAGAATGTAGGACGCACCATCAGTCGAAGTTGTATTGAATGCCAATTTAGCGCAAATCAGAACTGACAAGATATCCTCATCCGATGAAGTATAGAACTTGTGCTCCAAAGCTTTGATGTGGGCCAAAGTAGCTTTATGTTGCTAAGGAAAATGTTTCTTTTATTTTTTTTTTAGACAAAATCTATAATGAAACCTCTTGCAGTAGCTCTAAAGGAGTCCCAAATGGTGTAGGAAGAAGAGTTAGGTTTGTTATTAAGTTAAACAAATTTATCAGCAAAGGTATTGAAAGAAGAGGATAAAAAAGGGTCAAGTAAAAGAGAGTTGTTGAAATGCCAGCGGGAGGACCTGGGATGTGGTGGAAGTAAGTCAAGATCAGTTATGATTGGGACATGATCAGAGATAACGATAGGTTCAATAGAGGAGGATAGCAAGTTTTGCAATAAAGATTGAGAGAGAAAAATATAGTCTAGGCGAGAGAGGGAATTGTGAGGAGGAGAAAAGAAAGAAAAGTCAAGAGAATCGGGACGGGTGAGTCTCCAAGATTCAACAAGATGTGTTTGAGAAATAGTGTCAAAAAGTGTTTATGAGATTTATGAGGAGTGAAACGTGTCTGTGATTGGCGATCTAAAAAAGGGTCCACAGCTTGATTACTGTCACGTCCTAAAATAAAATAATCATCTCTACATTGGATACATTTTTGGTTGATCAAGGGCAAGAAAGAACAGTCAGGATGAGTAGGACCATAAACGTTTAAAACATTCAAAGAAATATTGTTAATTAACAACTTAGCTAATAACCATCTGCACTCTGTGTCAATTTCTTGCGAAATAATTTTACAGTTCAGTCTCTTGTGACATAGAATTATAACACCATTTTTTTAATGCCTCAATTTCTGTTAGATGAGTCTCTTGAAGGAGGACCAAATCAGGATTATAAGAGGCGAGATGTGATAACATTTTCTGTCTCTAATTAAAATTAATTAAACCTTTCACATTCCGAGAAATAACTCTGAATGTAAAAACATTAAGAATAGATAAAGAACAACATCAAAAACAAAACAAGCAATACTAATAAAGATATTACAATAAAACTTGTGAGTCATATATGAGTACAATATTAGAGAAAAGGAGGAGAAGAGGGGGAAGGAAGGAGAGAAGGAAGAACTGAAAAAAGAAAAAAGAGGGGAAAAAGATAGTAAAAGATCACAGTACATGACAATCATTAAATGCAATGTAGGGATACCAATTGAGAAAACAAGGGGGGTGACGACTGTGATACGTACCTGTCAAGGGGAGACAAAGAGAAAAACGAGGAGTGGTGACACAAGGGAGAAGACGGCACAACCAACCAGGGAGGGGCATCACACCAGGAAACATATGTAATAAAAAGGGAAACAGAGAACATATTAAAACAGATAAAAAACCAGCTAAAGTGTAAAAGGAGAAGAGTCAAAAAGAAGAGATAAGAATATAGTAGAACATTACCATAAAGATATCAACATTAACCTGTGGGAAGAAAAAACGTTAATCAAATCAAGCGAGATAATTCCTGTAATAGAGAATGGGAGAGTCAAGGTATAGAGGACATTGAAGGAAGAGAACAAGAGATTTCCATCAATGAAGGGGAGCAGGAATGGATATATTTCCTAAGTTCTGCAGGTTCCTCAAAAGTAGAAGTTTTGTCTGGTAGGTAACTTAGAAGAAACAAGGATGAAACAATCCATAACGAGCTCCAAGTGAGCGTAAAGCTGGGTGAAGATCCAAGAATTCTTTCAGCGGTTTAGCTGTAGCTGGGGAGACATCTTGAAAAAGAAACAGCTTAGAGCCTGACTAGATGAGTTGCTTTTTATGTTTAGCTGCATTTAAAACACAGAAACACAGGGGGTCTAACAGCTGAGAAGATAAGCTGAGCTGTCAAACCGAACTATCAAAGTCTCGGAGTGCAAAAGTCACCTAAGGACAGCCTATTGAACACGTGGGTGAACATTATGTTAAGGAACATACAGACACTTATAGGTCTGCTGAAGAATAAAATGTATAGAAGAGAGACACACCATCCTATTTTAACTCACTACACTTATTATCTTTTTGTGTGTTGCACTATAATTCACTAACCATCAAAAGATCAGCAATCAGATGGCGGCTCATTTATGTTGGTAGGACCAAATCCAAAACCAGCATCGAATGGTGTGGCTTATAAGTCCCAATGATCAAGGGTCTAGCCTATATCACACCTGGGTATGGCCAGATGATAGGACTGATCATCAAGTCTATTTGATGGTAACCCATTGCGCAATGGTGTGGATTATGTCAACCAATCTGTAAATGACCTATAAGTGTCTGCATGTTCCTTAACATAATGTTCACCCATGTGTTCAATAGGCTGTCCTTAGGTGACTTTTGCACTCCGAGACTTTGATAGTTCGGTTTGACAGCTCAGCTTATCTTCTCAGCTGTTAGACCCCCTGTGTTTCTGTGTTGTATATGTAGAGGTATCTAGGGATATTAACCAGGGTGGGTCTTTAAACTTTGAATCCCTGTGACCCTCATTGAATGGTTGATTTATGATATAGCTGCATTTAAAACCAGAAGCAAGTCTGTGAATTTCAAAAATAGAAAGATTACACCTCTTGGTTTGCAGGGAGCAGATGACGAGGACAGACGAGGACCCAATCTGTGGGATCTTTGGATGCTTAGATTTGTAGACGCAGGAAGATCCAGAAGTTTTATAAGACAGTTGTTAAAAAAGGCGACTGGATCATCCCCCTCCAAATTTTCAGGAAGGCCATATAAACGCAAATTATTACGCCTATTTCTATTTCCAAATCTTCTGCCGATCACTTCAACGATAGGACCTCCCTCTCCAGGGTGACCAGTTTTGTGGAAACATGTTGTAGGTCATCTACTTGAAGTTCCATCATTGAAATACGAGAATCCATAGAGACCCATTTAGCGTCCATATTTTGCAAACGAGAATTGGTCTCTTCGATAAAGGGACGCAGAGCACGGATTTCCACAAACATTATGTCTAAAGAAATCAAAGAAACAGTCTTTGGAGGAGAGGGAGGGTCCTGCTTGTGACGTTTGTTAGCAGGAGCTGGGACCTGTGACTTAGTAGAAGTGGGCGACGAAGATGTTGACCTTGCAGACCCAGAATGCGCCATAACGTTGGTGATTTGAGCTGAGGAGATAGAATGAGGACAGAGCAACTCTTGAGAAGGAGGCATAGATCTTCTGTGCATAAGCAATGGCTTCTTACTGCTACCCATAAAGTAAGGGAGGAGAAAATTACGCAGGAAGGAAATAAATAGCAATATAAACCAGCTTTCAATTCACAGTATACAAAACAAGCTCCTAAAACAGCTACAGAGGACTGCAGAGTCTGGCCAGGCAACAGGTGACTAAAAAGTAAAATTAAAGAATAAAGAGTCCCAATATGTGCATTGCGTCTGGAGAGGAGAGGAAACAAAGTCTCTCAGGAAGAATCACAAAATGGTGGCTGCGAGGGGGCTGAAATGCTGAAGACAGGATTTACCTTAAAAGGGTTAAAAAGAAGGCTTGAAAGTCACATAATTCCACTCAGGGACACTTCCGCTGCATATATCTCCCCGTTCTGCAGTTCAAAGTAGGTGAAAAGTCGCGGAGATCAGCGCAACATTCCTACCAAGATACGGAGATCCCAGGCTAGGCGGCCATCTTGTCTGGTGCCGCGCACGCTCCCCCTATCCTCTCCACTTCTTTAGCAATAAAACAAGGGGAGGAGTCGGCCCAAGAAATAGAGAAACCTACTTCAGCTCGAAAAAATTGCCACCAGCTTAAATGGGCACAAATAGATAAGGTGAAAGTAATACCACAATTCTTAGCTGAGAACATGGTGCTTGTCCTAAAATGCAAAGAGTGTGAGAGCAATACTTCTCTTTTGTCCTCCTCTTTTTAGACACTACTGAAGAAAGTAAAACTGGCCGTGACATGTACTAAACCCCCATTAAAATCAGGAGAAAGGGTGGTTTGATCGAGCTAGTTCAAAAGCTCAGAGGAATTTGCACAAGGCCCTAAAAGAACAACCAAAAGACAGAGACCAGATCAAATTGCACTGTAGTGCATATGCGGTGGCCAGAAAGGATGGGGAAAAGGCTATTAGAGAAGCAGTATGGAAACAACTGGAGATAGTGGCGGCCTCCAAGAATTCGAAAGACTTTTGGAGAGTGATTAACGCTCCTTATGTTAAAAAAAAACAGTGACCCCTCTCTAGATACTCATGTAAGCGAAAATCAATGAGTAGCCCATTTCGAAGAGATTTTTGACTGAAATAACTTCTCTGGGTCTAATGGTCCTGATCTAGAACGTCCACAGTCCTCAGTACAGGAGGTTACTAGGGGATTGGGTAAGTGCACTAGTGGAGAGGCTCCAGGCCCGTTGGTGACGCTAAAGATTTCTTTCTTGAGCACCAAGACTTATGGGCCCCACTACTAACTGATGTTTTTAATGAAATTCTTAAAACCACCCCACTAGCTTTATGGAACACTAGTGTTATCAATCCAATATATAAAATGGGTGACAAACAAAAACCACAGAATTACAGACCCATTTCATTATTAGATACTACAGCGAAACTAATGGTTAGAAGAGTGGCAGAGGCAAGATGGCAGCCGCGGTGGCGGCTGAGTGGGAGGCTTGTGAGGTGCTCCCCATGAGAAAACCTCCCCGTGCTTCCCTCCTCACCTGGCTCTCAGCATTCGGTGTGATGCGGTGGGATGCAAGGTTAATGATATGGCGGTATTTCTTAAGATCGGCTGCAAGTGTCTGCTCCCCTCTGTCCTGGAAAAATGGTCTGCTTTGGCAGCGGTATTCGGCTGTCGCTCAGTGGCGGTCTCGTGGCAGCTTAAGTGGAACCAGTGTTACCAGCGGAATCAGCGGTGGGAAGTTTTTGAAAGGTGCAGAACTGCCGGTACTACCTGCACCAACGTTACTTTGTAGAATGGCTCTGAAAGGGAGCGGCAAGGGCGTTAAGACCCGGGGGCGGCAGCCGCAACAGAAGCAGTTTCGATGTCGGCAGTGGCGGCTACTCCTGCAATGGTGGTGGCACCACCTCAGCCCGGGGACAGAGAGGGACGGCAGAATAGAAGCCGCTCTGTTCATGATGGCCGCAACGACGGGCGGTAGAAGGGTGAAGCGGAGGCGGCCACCCCACTACAGAGCAGGGTAGGGAAGCAATCCAAATTCCCCAGAGAGAGCGAACTGTCCCCGCTATTTTTAAAAAGAAACCTACAGCGAGATGCAAACCTGAGGACCAACTTGACAACTAGCTTTCAGGTCAGGTGTCAATATTGTATAATTAGCTGTTGAAGAAAAAGTGCTGTGAATGGAACAGTGGTACCAAGCAGTGTTACTGTATCAATTAACAGCTGAGCTAGCAATTGTGAGAGGGTGGCGGGATCTGACACTGGTATGCTAGTATGCTCCAATCCCGGGACTAAAGTGTTAAAGGCGGTGGGAGGTCTACAGAAACCACAGCAACCTGAAAATCAAGTAGAGGAGATATTGAATGATATGGAATCCGGTGGCTATGATATATCAATGTCTGATATATCCAACTTCTCAGAGAATGAGAATGAGATTGAGAGCGTTCTTGGTGACTGGGCAGATGAAAATAACTCTCAGCGAGACGACGAAGAAGACAGTTCGGAAAACACAAGATTCTGGTAATCCCTCTCTGAAAGAGAATCCGACCCCTGCTGGCCCGTTGGTATGGGACTTTTCACCCTCCTCTCAGCCGGATGGCGAAGGCGCTGGTGATAGTTCTGTTGAAAAGCTCAATGGCGATAGCAAAATTACGTTCAATACGATATATAGGGTGATAATGGCACATAGAGAGGAAATTAAGGCTGAAGGCCTGCGGACCCAGGGTGCGGTCTGTAAGCTTCAGACTACTGTACGTCATATTGCCAAGACATGTGCTGAAATATCAACCAGGATTGGGGAAGCAGAGGAGAGGATAACAGTAATGGAAGACCAGTTAGTTCAACAGAAGGCGACGATCACAGCATTGCAAATAATAAGAGAAGATACCAATTGGAAACTAACTGACTTGGGAATCCGCTCCAGAAGGAACAATCTGCGTGTGTTAGGGGTTCCTGAGGGCAGGGAGGGGAAGGATGTGAGACAATATGTCATTGAGTTATTTTCTGAAGCCTTTTCTGATTTAAAGCAATGGAATTGGGAGACAGAGATTATCAGAGCGCATGGATTTCCTTTTGGCCAGAGAGGGAAAGCAGGAGGGTCTAATGAAAAACTCAGGGCAATCCTGATCTGTTTGAATAATTATTTGTTGCGTGAGGCTCTGTATGATTTGGCTAGGCCAGACAGGAGGAGGAGGGGCAAGGGGTGTAATTTCTTTGTACGTCCAGACTTTTGTCAGGCTACAGTCCAACAGAGATGGAGGTTACATCAAATTTTCTCAGCTTTTCAGTCTAAAGGGGGGCAGGTTTTTCTGCTGAACCCTGCAAAGCTAAAAGTGATAAACAAGGAGAAGACTCAGTATTTTATGTCAGAAATATTGGGGAATTTTTGCAGGCAATGTGAGGTTAACATGCATGTCAGTTAGCTATAGGGCCCTCTATTGGTTTCTGGAATGGGTCAAAAAAGAGATAAGTTTGTTTTATGGGGGTGTGGAGGGTGCAAAGGGTCACGGGGGGCTAACGGGGATGCACACTTCACAATCCACCTTCCATGATTGAGGACTCAGTCCTTATGCCTCAACTGGGGGGAGGGGGTAGGGGGGTAGGCAGTTGTCGGGGGAGGGGAAGCTGGGTGGTGAGGGGGTGTGGTAAGCACAGAGGATGGGTGCTGGTTGAGTTTGAGTAGAATTATTATGGTACTATTTTGCTGGAAGCAGGAAATGCTCTGGTTTAGGTTGATGTGGCTGGAAAAAGCAGATAAAAAAATTTCTAAACGAATAAAGATGGGACGATTTTCTATTTGTACTTGGAACATTTGTGGGTTAAACAATAAAAGGAAAAGGGGGTGCTGGCTCAAATGCTGCGGATCCAGCGATATGATCTGCTATGTGTACAAGAAACACATATAGCCTGGAATAATCGCAAGTGGTTAAGAGGTCTTGGTATGGAAATTATAGGGTGTACCAAACAAGGCTCTAATATTAGAGGTGTAGCTATCTTGATGAGATATGTATTGGGAGTGAGGAGGAGGGTGAAAGAGGATGCCCAGGGGCATTAGGTAATTGTGGAATTGGCTATAAATGGTTCTCCATTGACAGTTTGCTCAGTGTATAGATCCAATCTGGATGATCAGGGGGTATTACATCATTTAAGTATCAAACTGGTGGCTTGACCAGCCCCCTTAATTCTTTGTGGGGACTTTAATCTCCAATTGGAGGGGGATTTTGACATTGGGAGCAATCGTCCCTATAAGGGGAAGAAGACTAATGTCTTCAAAGCTATTAGAGGCTTAGTTAAATAGTTCGGTCTGGCTGATGTATGGGCCATCCAAAAGAACATTGTTCCAGGTTATACTTTTTACTCTGCTCCCCAACTATTGTAGAGCCATTGTATTACAAAAAAACAAGATTTAAGATTTTGAGGGCTGCCCACAGAGTGTGGGAGCAAATTAAACGGTTATGCCATATTTCAAAATTGAATTTGTATACTTCATTTAAGGCCTCTGAGTTGCTTCTGCCGATTTTTAGGGATCATGTTATATTCAAATGGGATAGAAAAGGAATATCTTGTTTAGGGGACTTGTTGGATCAAGAGGATCTGATGGAATTTTCAGAGCTTGGAGAAAAGTTCGCCATAGACAAGTGAGATTTTTTTTAAATATTTACAAATTCGGAGCTTTATGGCTAAATTTGGTACAAATATGGGAATGCAATTCGGCAAAAGCGAGCTAATCGAGAAAATAAGGAAAAAGACCCCGATCAGGGCAATATTATCAACAACTGGTTGCAGCCCTTCCAGATGATTTGGATAACTGTCAATTGAAATAGGAGCAAAAACTTGGTGTGGTGGGCCTTAATATAAATAGGTCGTTGGAACTCGCTAATAGTGTTCTAATGACAGGCAGGCTTCGTAGTCAGCATTATATGGCTCTAAGGTACCTATATTACTCCCCTAAGAAAGTGTTTTGGTGGGGAAAAACAGGCAGGGATAAGTGAAGTCGCTGTGGGTTGTTTGCGGCTGACTCAATCTATATGTTTTTCTCGTGTTCAAGATTGGGGGTGGGGTTTCAGGAGTTGGAGGGCTTTTTAAATATTTTGTTTCAAAAACAGATAACTATTAGGGGTGAACTTGTGATTATGGGGGTGGGTCTGGAGTCATCGCCCATTATAACAATTAATGCCGAAATTGCACTCTTGTATATTATGATGGCAGTGGTTAGAACATGTATCACTAGTGCAAAAATCTGGGCGCCCATCCGAGGTTGGATACTTTTTGAATTGGGGTCAGGTAAATATAGTTTAAAGGTTCAAAGGATAGATTTGAGGGTAATTGGTAGCTGATGTATTTTGTTTTTCTACTGTAAATGCTTATCATTCGCTTGATATGTCTGTCTTTTCCCTATGCTCGTTTTTATAATTTTCTCTTCCTTTCTTCTTTTTTTCGTTTTTTTTGTCAGGTTTAAAGTGTATCATAATCATGCTGATTTGTTTGTACATTTTCTAATGTGCCTGGGGGCATACAAAAAATAGGGATAAAACAATAAAAATATTAAAACAATAAAAATAAAAATAGAAGAGTGGCAAAGGAGAATAAGATCATGATGCCGGCACAATATGATTTTCAAGCTGGTAGAGGTACTATAGATCAGTGCCTCAACTTAGCTATGATAACCGATTAATGTACCAGAGCAAAACATGGGCAGATATTTATGGGTTTTATGGATCTAAGTTCTGCTTTTGATTGCATAAACCATTCTCGCTTGTGTGAGATACTGGAGGAAATGGGGTGGACCCCGAACGTACCCGTTTTATTCGGCAGCTGTATTAGAACGCAACTGCCAGGGTCAGGTACAGGAAGGACGAGGAGTGCCCCCACTCATTTAAGATCACAAGAGGCATTAGGCAGGGGTGCGTTCTTGCTCCCTTCCTCTTTTCTTTATATACAAACGGGATTGGAGCCGCACTGACTGGAGGTATATTAGACGTGCCAAATTTTTACTCCCACCCTATACTGATTCTCGCATATGCTGATGACGCGGTATTAATAGCTCATACAGGGGTAGCCCTTCAAAGACTGATAACCTTCCTTTGCTTCCCATATGGCCTCAGTGGGCCTAACAGTAAATGAAGAAAAGTCCCTTGTGCTTATAGTAGATACCCCTGTGGTAAAGAGACCACATTCCTTTGCCCTAGGCCCAAGGAGACTAGAGGTGGTTTATTCTTTTTCATGCCTAGGGGTTCACTTTGATAAAAAACAGTCCTGGGCTAAAATGGTGGAAAATAGAGCTCTGGGGATGGAAAGGAGCAAAGAAGCTATACATTTTTTCACTAATAGACTGGGCACAAAACCACTTGACGTTATAAAATCAATATACCAGGTAAAGACTCTCTCTGCAGCCACATATGGGGCAGGTATATGGGGAACGGTCCAGGTAATGCACCTACAAAACCTAGAGGAATGATTTTACAAGAAAGTACTATCTTTGCCCAGATCGTGTTCGAATTATATTTGCCACGCAGAAGCAGGATTACCCTACATATCAGATATTATCAAGATCGCCCTGATACTTTGTGGCACTCTATATATCGCAGAGCTGCAGTAGATTTAACTCAGCTTATAATTAAAAACTGTATTGCTTTGGATAATGCATGTAAAATCCCTTGGCTTCAGTATGTGAGGGTAACCCTAGCAGCTTTAGGCTTAGAGGAACTGTTTACCAGCCCCAATTTGTGTAGAATAATGCCAAAGCACAAACTGAAGGAATTTATTTTCTCAAAGGCAGCCTATGAGTGCCAGGAAGGAAATCGGCAGAAGAAATCAGTAATGCTATATCTCCAACTATCACCTATAATTGTGGGTACATTTTTACTTTTTATATAACATTGGAAATTGACAACACAGATTCATTTTGCTGAGATTCCACCTAAACTTAATTACATTGATGTTAGGTCATCCATCAAGAAGGTATAGAAGCTCTGACTTGTCAGCATGCCCATGTGACAGGGAGTAGGTGCAGTCAGACCTTCACACCTATTTTTCTGTGGGCTTGTAATGGAATACATGAGGGCGGTCCATTCTTTGTAATTTCAGTGATGTATTTATTCCAGTAGTATTCAGGAAGAGAGCCTTACCAGGAGCAGTACTGCTTTTGAAGTTCGCAAAGTTTTTAAATGAAATGCGTGAAGCTGGTGCGGCGTTAAGAAGAGGGAGGCAGCATAGAGACACGTTGGTCCGATGGAAAAGTAAACCGGGAAACAAGCAGTAGAGAAACATGCCATACCTGAAAAGCGTACCCAGGTACTCACAAGCTTGTAATATGAGCAAGACATCAGAGTGGCAGGCAGGATCTTCAATGGCAGCAGAGGCAGGCTGAATATGAAGCAGGGCTGGCACACTGGAGATGAGGGTGACCGGTGTCGCAGGGGCTGGCATGCAGGAAGGAACTGACATGCAGGCAGGAATTGTAGGTAGAAACTGAGAGGCAGCAGGATCTTCAGTGGCACTATTGGAGTTGAGGGCGACCGGGAATAGGTCACTGGTGGGGCTCATGGTGCCAGATGAGTAGAGCTGCTGCTTCTGAATTGTTGAATCTTGAGGTAGCTTGGAAGTTGACGCGCAGGGCCTTTCCTAATCGTCGTCAATGTAATGGAATAAATGAGGGTGGTCCATTCCTTGTAATTTCAATGATGTATTTATTCCAGTAGTATTCAGGAAGAGAGCCCCACCAGGAGCAGTCTGTGCTCTGCTCAGCCCATTCAGCAACTGATTCAGTCATACCAACATTCTAACATTCAACATTCTAAACTTCACACATCCTGGCTGAGCAGCATACTACAGGGCTCTACAAGAAGGGGAAAGAGGTAGATTTATCCTCCCAATCCTAAAGAAGTTCAAGATTAGGCAATGCCTTCCAGCATTGTTGTATATAAAACAATTCCAGGATCCAAATACCTGTTTTGTGACAACCTCCTTCTTGCTTGCCTGCTTAAGAAGAAGGAAAAATGATGGCTCCCACTGCACATGAAATATGTTAATCTAGTTATTTTAATGACTGACTATGCATGGGCTCTTTTAGGATTATATATGAATGATTGATTGTAGCACTGTCTTTATTATTGAAATTGTCATTTAACATGTTTACATATTTCCAAGCAGCTTTTTAAAACTGCTGAAAACCCATCTGCTTCAAACAACTCAAGTGAAGAATGAACATGCTCTGTCCAAGAGTGGTGGAGACAACCTCCTTAGCAGTGTAGTATCTGTTCACCTGCCATGAAGCGGATTGACATGCTTTAAAGCATAGTGACTTTATCCCCTCCTTTCTTCCTTACTCCCCTACCTTCTCTCCTGCCTTCCTTCCTTCCTTCCTCCTCTCCCTCCATCTAGGTCTAACCTGTCTTTGTTGTTTCCCCTTTCTCGCTCCCCACCCTTTTGTTCCTTCCTCTCTTTCTCCCTCCCCATCTTTCCTTTCTCTTTCTCACCTTTCCTCCAGTCTTCCTCCCTCCACTCCCTTACTCTTTTTGCCTCTCTTCCTTTTGCCATCAATGTCCTTCCTTCCCTAGCTTCCTTCTCCTCATTTTTTTTATCAACCTCACATCTTTCTTTCAGTACTTTGTGTACCATCCTAACAGTTTTTTCTTCTTTTCTTTTCTCTTTTTTTACAGTATGGATACGGACAGCTTCAGCTGTCTGATAAAGCCCTGATTTCACCACTACACTCAGCAACACACAACATACTATCCAACATACTTTGCATGTACAAAGGTGGGCATTTCTTTGCAGTGTGTGACACGTGCAATGCTGTTCATGGACTGTAACCTTTTTATTTTTCTGTTGTAGTTTGAAGAGTTGAAGGGTCTGACGGTAAGCTTGATGTGCTGCTCCTTTCGAGACCTGGTTGGACTCGGACTCCGCGCCAGAGATTATAGAGGCACTACCTAACGGTTATGCAATCATTAGAATCAACAGGTCTACCGGCAGAGGAGGTGGTGTAGCACTCATCTTTAAAAACACCCTCCAATGCTCGCTTGAACCTATCACTATTGTAGATAGTGAGGTGGGTTTTTTTTCCGATCAAGGTGAATACTAACTATATCGTGAAGGGGCTCCTGGTCTACCGACCACCTGGACCTCCGACTCGGTTCTCATCAAGTTTGATTGAGGGTCTCACACAATGGGCATTACGCTATGACAAACTCCTAGTGCTTGGTGACCTTAATTTACATTTTGAGGAGCTCATGAGTGGAGTGGCTGGTGCCTTACGCAAAGAATTGCTGACGCTGCAACTAAGGCTTATATCTGACTTACCCACCCATCAGCAAGGACACCTACTTGACCCCATTTTTGCAAATTGGGAGGACATAGTAGCAGAGGATCCTCTCCCTGTTCCTTGGACTGACCACTTCCTGATCCCTTTCGCACTATGGGTGCCAGCGCCGAGGGCTCGGTTAAAGCCTGTGCCGGATGTTAGCTGTAGGAAATGGGATGGCTTTTCCCGAGAGAAATTTAACAGCGCTCTGACCAAGGGAGGGCCACCAGGAGGTACTGACATTGGAAGCGCATGCGCTAATCTAGATAGGTGCATTAGTGAGGACCTGGAGAGTACCGCCCCCCTGGGCACCGAGTAAGAATCCGGGAAGGGCACAAAAATCTGCTCCATGGTACAATTCCAGACTATGCACGGCTAAAAAGGAGTGCAAATGCCTGGAAAGGTGTTGGAGGAAGGGATTCTTGGACCAGGGGAGGAGGAAGTATGATGCCATGCGGCAAAAATATCATGGGCTCATTAGGAGCTAAGGCAACATATCATCAGGAAAGAATTGGGCTAGCAGAGAATTCAGCTAAAGAATTGTTTAAGATCTATCAGGAGATCTCCTCTCTGGCCACCAGAGCGCCTCCGGTGTCTGGGTCTGTAGAGTCCTGTAACCGTGTAGCGGACTTTTTCGCTGACAAAGTTGATAACATTTACTTCACCTTTCCTGAGTCTGCTAGGGAAGCTGAAAAGACTGCAGAGGAGGCTAGGGAGGACTGGGAGGGAGTAGAGATGAGTAACCTCACAATCCCCCCCCCAGAGCTGCTAATCCAAACCTGTCTGAGTGTTAAGTCGAGTTCTCCTAAAGACCCGGCCGCCCCAAAGGTACTTAGGGAGAGCATTATTACTATTGAGCATTACATTAGATACTTCTTGGAGATGTCTTTTGTGACTTGTATGGTACCTGGCTGCTGGAAAGAAGCGGTGGATCTCCCACTACTCAAGAAACGCCATATCAGCTCCGAACTACTTGACAACTTGCGCCCAATCTCTCTTCTCCCTTACTTTGCTAAGGTTACGGAGGAAATAGTTAATAAACAATATATGGCGCATGTTGAGAAACACCATCTTCTACATTTCTCCCAGTTGGGCTTTCGTGCTATGCACTCAACAGAATCGGCTCTTCTCTTTGCCACAGAAACAATTAGGCAATGTACGTATGCCGGGCAGACAGCCGCCTTAATCCTGTTAGATTTAAGTGCCACCTTTGACACTGTGGCTCATCACACCTTGCTTCAGTGTCTGAATAAAGGCGGTGTCTCGGTCCATGCACTGAAGTGGATGAAATCCTTCTTGGCGGAGCGCAGTTTCCAGGTGAGACAGGGTTCCCACTACTCTAAAGTCATCAAACTAAAACAGGGGGTGCCACAATGTTTGGCCCTGATCCCGACCCTGTTTAATCTTTATGTGATACCCCTAGCTAAGATAGCGGATGGCTTCGGGATCAGGGTTGTGTCCTATGCCGAAGACACTCAACTGGCGGTCTCCCTGACACAGGAACAGGACTTGGAAGCCTCCAACTTCGTGACATATTTGCAAGAACTGGCATCATGGATGGCTAATAACTGCCTGAAGTTGAATGGAAATAAGACCGAGGTGCTTGTTGTGAGGAGAGCCCCGTCAGTTTGGTCATCGGCTTGGTGGCCCCAGAACCTGGGACCTACTCCTACGCCTAGCACTCAGGTGAAACACTTGGGTGTGTCGCTGGATTCCAAGCTCTCCTTTGAATATCAAACCAGGCGGGTTGTGGGTACCTGTTTTGGGGTCCTTAAGGGCCTTCGTAAAACGTGGACTTGCTTCCTATTCCTGCTAGGAAGACTATGGTGCATGCCCTTGTGACATCTCGCCTTGATTACGGAAATATACTGTACCTGGGTGCTACGGCTGTATCTTTGAATAGACTTCAATGTCTACAAAACGCAGCCGTGCGGCTGGTCCTCATGCAACCGAGTCGGGCCTCCTCTAGGAAGGCTCTGTCAACCCTTCATTGGCTTCCCATCAGGGAATGGGTGCTGTTTCAGGAACTCTGCGTATGTCATCGCATCTCCCAGGGAATGGGTCCCACATATTTGGCTGACTTGATCACATGCTATGCTCTCACAAGGCAACTTAGATCGTGTTGGACGGGCTTGCTACTTGTTCCCAAGGTCATGAGGGCTAGGATGGGTGGTTCCTCAGAACTGGAACAAACTTCCTCTGAGCCTCCGGCTAGAGGTCTCAGAGGCTAGTTCAGGAAAGACCTGAAAACACATCTTTTTCAGCGCCTGTAGGGTCTTTTGATTCGTCCAGGTTCTTCTCTGGTCAGGTTCTTCTGCAGTCAGCTCCTCATCATAGCGCGGAGACACATCAGTGGGTGTAACAAGGCGCTTTATAAATGTTCATATTATTATTGTTATTATTATATAGCTCTTTTGATTATTGTTAGACCTGGCATCTTTTGCCGTGTTTCCCCTTCATTTTGCTTTCTGACCTCCTGCTTGGTACGATGGACTTCGTTTTTGCTGGTTTAATGATCTCTGGGCACTTTTTCACTGCCATTCAGTGCTAAAGTGCAAATGTTCCTCCTGTAAATTGTTTTATGATTGGTTCTCCATGTTTAGCATGTTTGATTTACTGGTAAGTCCCTAGTAAATTGCACTGCGTGTGCCCATGGCCTGTAAATCAAATGCCACTAGTGGGCCTGCAGCACTGCAACCCACACAAGCAGCCTTTCAAATGTGTCTCAGACTTGTCACTGCAGTGTCTGTGCAGACAGTTTTTAACTGCCATGTCGACTTGGTAAGTACACCCATTTGACAGGCCTAACCCTTCCCTTTTATTGCATATAAGTCACCCCATGAGCAGGGTGCAATGTATGTGAAAGGTAGGATGTGCTGGTGTGTTTTACACTCCCTCATAGTGAAATACTATGCATTTCACTGTTGAAAGCCTGTCTTTCCCGTAGATGATCATTGGAGCTGTGTAAGTCTCATGTGTATCTTTCAATAGGGGAAAGATAGGGAAATGGAGTTTGGGTTCCCTGTGCTCAGAATTTAATAGCACATTTTTTAGTAAAGTTGGTTTTTAAATTGTGTTTTTGAAAATGCCTCTTTGAGAAAGAGGGCATTTTCTTGTGTAAGCCCTTTCTTGCTCCCGTCTGCCAACGTTGACCGTTGGCTGTCGCAGCCCCGCCCACTCTGTAGAACGGTTAAGGCGTTAACCATCCTGTGTAACTCTGCCTGCTTATGGATTCACTGTCTGGTTTAAGCCTGACGGAGGCTGTTTGTGCACTGCACAATACTGTCTCTCCCCCCTGTAGTGTGGCACAACCATGGAGGTTTTGCTGAGCCAGAGACTTTCTGATCAAAGACTTGAAAGAGAGAAAGGGGTATTAGTATTAGACCTAAAACCCCAGAACTTTAGAACTCTTTTGGACTAAGGGACCTGCCAAGAAGAAGAGCTGGATGAGCTGCCAGGAGTACTGCCCCTTTGCTTTGGGTTAATTTGTGAGCTTGGCCTACAGTTTCTGCTTCTGTCTTGAGCAGTGAAAGTAGTGGACTGAACTTTCTGCAACGTATTGCCTGTGTTTCTCCAAGGGCTTGATGTAGATCTTCCCTCTTGTTGAAAGTCTCAGGAACATCAAAGACTTTAAGTTCATCTGCCATCCTCACTGGGAACTGTGCCTCTAGTGCTGTAACAGAAGAGAAGCTATTACAATGCCGTCAATGATGCCGCTGCCAGCTCTGTGACCTGAAGGCACCACAGAGAGCATTGTCACGCTTTGCACCGCAACCCTGTTCTCCCAGAAGTTGTCGCCTGACGCTTCACTGAACCGTTGCTTGCACCGTTACCTGTGGTCACTGCACTTTCCATTGTCTCACTCACATCGCCGCCTGGCCTCACCAATGACATCACTCATGTCAATATTTACGCTGTAGCCTGCGCCAAAGCCTGTGGACACAAAGCATCACCTCGTCCCACACCGCAGCCCTGGTCAGTGCTATCGACTCCAGCATCGTCAACTGCCACTACTGCTTGCAGTGTGACCTGTGGGCACCGCACAAAGCTTTGCCCCACTTCGCATTGCAACCTAGGTCTACTGACGACAACGCTTCAGCAACGGCAACCCACTGCCTGCACTGTGACCTGTAGACACTACACATTGCATTGTCCTGCCTCACACCACAGCCCTGGTCTCACCAATGATGCAGGATGCCGTCCCCAAGCTGCTGCCTGCACTGTGACCTGTGGGCACCGCACGTTGCATCATCCAGTTTTGCATCACAGCACTGATGCCATAGACACCAGCCCTTGTGATTTCAACCTCACAGAGTTCGATCTGCAACACTTGTGACTTTAAAGGCCCGATGACTCCTGTACTGACGTCTGGAACCAAAGCCTGCCAACATCGATGCCTCTTCAGAGCTCATCGCAAGGTCCACAACACCCTGCATTTCCAAAGTACTGTTTGCCAGTCTTCCCGACACTATAATAGGCTTGTGACCTTGCGGTCAGCCTGAACTGTCGGATTTATTTGTTCATGACCCCGTGATAGCCCCGGGTGGAGCTATCAACTTAAAGGAATTGTATTTTAAGCTGGTTCTAGCAATTTTCATATCTTCATTACTGTATGTTGTATTTCTAGCATTTTGGTCTTGTTTTACACAGATAAATATTGGCTATTGTTTTAGAACTGATGCGGTGTCCTTTTGTTGTATTTTTACTGTATTATTGTGTGTGATATGCGCAAATGCTTTAAACCTTTCCTCTGAGATAAGCCTGCCTGCTCGCACCAAGCTACCAAGGTGGTGAGCAGGGGTTATTTTAAAAGTGTAAATCTGCTTACCCAGACTACAAGGAAGGGTCCCTATTTGGACAGGGTACAAACCTGCCAACCAGAGACTCCCATTTCTAACATTATTAAAACATAAATTTACACCAACACAAACAAGCATTTCCAACCCAATCGGGCTGACAGGCATTTTCAGTTGTAAGATAGAGTGGGGTTTGCATGAACTGGAACAATGCCCTTGTAACACATCTTGTTTATTTGTAATACACAGAGGACAACTGACACTTGAAGGTGACACAGATTGAAATGAGAAAGTATACATAGTGGTTGAAGAAAGTGTACCACTAACCTCTAAGCACACTCTATGCTGTGTGCAGTTGGTATAGGCTTGTGGGTTAATATGCCTACTGTACATATCTGTGTGCAACTCAGTCTTTCATCCTTCCAAGGTCGATAATTTTTTCCGATTGTGGTACTCAATTGTCTTGAGCCCCACCAAAGCCTGCGGAAACATTGGTTCCCTCACACTCATCACACTGTACAGAGCCATATACAGACGTTGTATGCAATAAAATAAAACACTATCCTTATAGGGAGAGAAAAAGATAACAATGATTCGAGTTATTTATTAAACAAGTAAGGTAGCCTCTTCAATGGCAGCATTAACCAGCCATATTATAACCTCGCCAATTTACCAGTAAAGAGCATCTCCCACTTCATGCATTGTCACTATCTGATCAGAAATGTACAACGTATTAAAAACACACAGCTTTACATGTGGGCATTGTGCATGGTGTATGCTGTATGATGCACGCAGCGTGACTTGGAATGCTATGAACGAACGCACCAGGAGAACAGAGTCGAGGTATTAATAGCATTAATGCATCCTTACGTGTCATACGTTTTTTCATCTCTTCCTTCACAATTCACCGTCTTTTTGGCACGTGAACTATTTATCCCTGCATGCACAAGGGAGCAGAACAGCAGACTGTAACTGGATTAATATTTTCAATTTCAAAGCTTCCTCCAGGGATTTCAAAGTATATGGAAGAAGATGTATTCTTCTTTTTTCTGATTGCTTAGTGTTTGAATAGGGATTTCTAGCACTACAAAAATACACTTATGCAGAAAATACATATACTGTCTGGAGACAGTGGGAGATTAAATAACACATCAGTAGGTGGTCAAAGAGCTGGTGCTGCTATTGAGTGACAATACTTTTACTTTCATCTCAGATCCATACAGTACGAGAGGCAATTGTTACAGGCAGGCACACCATAAAGATTGTTTTAAAATTGCCGCTGTCAACCTGGTGGCTGGCGGTAAATGGCGGAGTGTACTAATATACAAACCGCTTGGAGCTGCCATTTACCGGTATTACCACTAGCCCACGCCAAACGTACTTTTTTGATCACGAATGCCTTAGGCCCTGTTTGATGAATTTGCACAATATATTTCCAAAGAGTATTCATGTGCCTAAGATCGATTTTTGAAATTTGTGTGAGTTTGGGCAAGGGAGGAAATGTAATAGCAGCGTCACAACTCACGTTTTTTTTCCTGTGAAGTCAAATGAGAATGTTTTATTAGCCTCCCAACTTTAGATGGATACCATACTCGGAAGGTAGGCTGTGTTTGCCCCTACATTAAGGGATTACTTTGAAGCGAGCCTGTCCGATGATTTCTGCAGGAGTCATGATGGAATGGTACACTGGCAAGTAACCAAGCCAACAAGCATTTGCAATGCAATGCAATAGGTCTCGCATTTACGCGAGTTTAGGCTATTGGCATTGTAAATGACAATACAGCTAGATTCATGAAACAAAAATCGGCTCGCAAAGGGCCAGATTCTGGCCCTTTGCGAGCGCAATTTTTCATTTGGGATTCATCATCCCAAATGCAAAAATCGGTAATAGCGAAATCGCATATTTGCGAGGAATTGCATTTAAGGAATCTCTATTTGAGATTCCTTAAATGCAATTCATTAACCAATTTTAAATTGCGAATTCGCAATATTTGGTCGCTATTTACCACGAAGTCAGACTTCGTAGTAAATAGCGAAAAAAAAGAAAAAAGCACTTTAGTGCATTTTTCTCAGTTGCATGTTACACACACACATGTCCTTTGGACATGTGTGTGCGCAACACCTGTGTAAATTTGCATTTCAGGGGTGCTACAGGGTGTCCTTTGGACACCCCTGGCACCCTTGAAATCGCATCCTTATTTGCGATTAGCAAATTGCTAATCGCAAATAAGGAATAACTCCCCATTCATTCCTATGGGCAAATAAGGAATGTGTAGGAATCGCAATTTATTTAGCGATTCCTACATGAATCCCGTTTTGCAAGTCCTTAATAGCGAATCCTTATGAATCGCTATTAAAGACTCGCAAAAAAGGTCTTTGATGAATCTACCTGAATGCCTTTTATTTATATTTTAAATACCAAAACATAAATAAAAGGCATTGCAATTTACAATGCCAATAGCTCAATCTCACGTAAATGCGAGACCTATTGCATTGCAAATGGTAGGCATCACAGACAACAGGAACGGGTGGGGGGGAGGCACAGACATAAGGAGGGAGAGTGGGGGGGTAAAGAGGGCACAATAACAGGATGGAGGGCAGGGGGGTAAAGAAGGCACAGACAACTAGAGGGAGGGCCGGGTTGTAAAGAAGACACCAATGCACGTTGTACCTACAGTAAGAGAAACTCCATAAAGAAAATAGGGCCAAATGCATCAAGCATTTTTCTCCTCGCGAACAGGGCGATTCTGTGAATCGGTTATTTGCAATCGCAAAAAATGCATTTGTGATGCATCAAACCCGATTTTGCGATTCGGTAACCTGCTACCGAATCGCAAAATGGGTTTGCGATTCGCTATGTAGAAGCGGCGTATTTAGGACGTCGCTTCCAAATAGTGAATCCTAACAGTATGCATGAATGTTTTGTCACTGTGAATGCGGTCGCAAAACATTCGCGTATTACCACCTAATTCGAGTAGGTGGTAAGTCATTTGCAAATAAGAAGGGGTCCCCAAGGGACCCCTTATCCTTTGTGAATGTTTGTAAAAGCATTTTTAACAGCAGGCAGTGGTCCCAGGGACCACTGCCTGCTTTTAAAAAATGAAAAGAAAACTTTCCGTTTTTATTTTTGTAAAGCATCTCATTTTCCTTTAAGGAAAACGGGCTGCTTTACAAAAAACAAATGATTGCTTTATTTCAAAGCAATCACAGGCATGGTGGTCTGCTGATCTCAGCAGGACACCATCCCTCTGATTTTTGCGATTCCTAGGGGGTCGCAAATTGTGACCTTCCTCATTAATATTCATGAGGTAGGTCATTTGCGACCCCTTAGGAATCACAGAACGTGTAGTGCACACTTTCATGCATGCCATTTTGTGATTCCCTAATTGCGAATTTCAAAGATTCTCAATTTGGGAATCACAAAATATTTTTTTGATGCATCTGGCCCATAGTGCTTAAAGACTAAATAACAGGTACCGTGTAACAACCGAAGTAAAAGGGCCAGTCGCCATGGAAGGTGACAAATGAAGAGGAGGCGGTACTAAGGAGGGACTAACAAGCCTATTTACGAATCAAAAGCCAGCATTTAGGACAGACAATGACACAAGCCAATGGCAAATATGGGGGAGAGTGGGCGGGGCTTCTTTTCCCTACTCCACTACAACAAGTCTCTCAGAGCAGCGCATGCTCTAGGCTCAACCTAAAAATTGAATCTAAACTGGAAGCTGATTGGCTAAATAGTCTCATCACCCATTCAGTGATTTGTGATTGGATTATTTTTCTCCACAAACCTTTTTGTGAAATAAATTTGAGGAGCCCATTATTGGGTAGGGTGAGTGCATCACATTCGGCTTTGGAGAAATAGGGCACATAATAGAGGGGTGTGCTTGAACTTTTTACTTCCCAAAATATGTCAAATTAGACCCCAAGAGTAACAAACCTAATTTTCTAGTTTCATTATCTGGCAACAAAGGTACCGTAGGAACCTACCCTCCTCTTTCTAGAAACACATTTTGAACAAAATAATTCTGGACTCTGTTGGTGCAAGGTGAGCACCCTTCACCCCCGAACGGGAGGTACGTTCTACGGTTGTGAAGATTGCTTATTTCCCTAAATAAAATATCACCTTTAGGATACATTGTTGATAAAATGGTTAGTCTGTATATTCTGGGGTCATCTAATAGCCTTCCTGATTCACAGTCTAATATTTGTTAAAGATTCTTTTGTCAAAATACTTCAAGAAGAGTAGAAAAAAGAAGAAGAAAAGTCAAAATATGTATGGCACAGGGAGCAAAAAGTCAGCTGGCCTTGGTGGCAGCTGGACTGGGAGAAAGGTGTGGCCAAAGACATGCCCTGTGTGTGTCCCTGGTTGTGCCCCAGGCTTTTTAGACACTATCGGGTATATTTTTAAGAACTGCTGTTAACTAGTGTTAGCGTTAGTTAGCATCAGTTTTCGTAATGCAGCCTATCACCAACAACTATCGCCCTGTTAGCAATGTATTTACAATACTTCGCAGCATGGCAATAGTTACAGCTAGCCACAGAGAAAACTGCTGCTAACACTAGCGTCAAGGCGATAACAATGTTGACGTTAGCAAGAGAAAAGTGACAAAAGACCCATTAGCCTCTAGAGGCAAAAATAACCTATAAGTCCTCATCCAAAGAAAAGTAGGAAAAAAACCCAATGAAATGCAGAATGGATCAGCCAGGGCCAAATGCAACATAGATCAACACCCCGCCTAAACGCCGCAACAGCCAAAATGATCAGCCGGAGTCCCAGTGGAAGAGGAAATGCAGATTCAGGGCTATGTTATGAAACGAGAGCATCGCTGTGAAAAAGCAGTGATGCATCACTTTTCATGGCGCCCTACTTGCAATACCATGGCAGCCAAAACCTTGAAAGCGGGGACAATCCCTGAGGACCAGAGGCATCGCTAGGCCTCCGTCTGTGACCCGGAGTGGGAGACAGAGGTGCTGTGGAGTTGCTGGGCCATGTCGGTTTACATTGAGGCGTCGGCGTTTGCCCTTAGCTGGTTGTGAAATCTGGCAGGCTGCATGTAGACACGTTGCTGACTTGTGTGTGAGGACTGCCTGGCACCCCTTGGAGAAGAGGATGGTAGAGGAGCTTCTGAGCACCAACATAGGGAGGTTTGCATCACATACCAGGCGCCACCACTACACCGGTGTGTACGGAGGAGATTACCAATGATAGGCCACACCTCTCTGAATCACAGGCCGGAGAATGTTGTGCAGGCCCGACACTGTGGAGGGTGAGGCCCCTGTGCTGCGCCCAACTTGTGTGGCCGGAGAACTGCAACCTCATGCCTACGGGGTCCCTGTTGCATCACCTGCATTGGGAGGTTCTCCAGCGGACTTGGTGGTGACTGCTGTACCCAGGCTTGTGAAAAACTGCCTGGGTGAGGCTCCTGTTTGCTGAGTCAAAGATTTGGAGAGAGTGCAGCACATTGAGCCCTGGTGTAAATTTCCATGTGAGGAGAAGATGGGACACGTAGCGGAGGAGGACCTGGGGCGAGTCAGGCCCAAGCCTAGTGCCCGTGGGTGACGTACACTGTTCCCTGAGCAATCCCTACACTGCGGCTGACCTACATCACAGAGGGCACCGCGCAAGACTGGTAGGGTACTCCACTAACTGGCTCAAATCACTGAGATAAGCCATTCATGGCAGTGGGTTCCAGGGTAACAGGGGCCGGTTCTGGCCCAGGTCCTTGGGTATGCAGCTAGATGCACCGTTACCTGCTGTGGAACTGGGGAACACGGAATCTGGTCGCCACTGTTAGATCTGAAGAGGCAACCTAGTTGTGCTGCCTTTCCTTGCGCCCTGTTACTTTGCTTTTGGTGTACGGGGGACTAACCCTTAGTGGACTTCCTCTTCCCACAGCGCTGCACCATCTGGTTGCTGCTGCTGCTGTCCCCATCTGCTGCTGCTGGTTCCTCTGGCCCGGAGATCAGGAGTTCTACATTAATAAGATTGCCCTTATTAAAGCCAACATTCCCCCTCCCCTCCCACCTTCTCTCCCCCTCAGCCCCCCGACAATACTCGCTCCCTTACCACTATCCCCCCACTCACGAAAGAATCCCTGCTTTTGCTACTCAGGCGTGTTAAATCGGGCTCCCCAGCTGACATCGGCCCGGCACGCATCCTCTGTCAGCTTTTCTCGGCCTGCCCCTCCCCCGCCATTGCTCTTTTGAACAACTGTTTTACTTCTGGCATTGTTCCAGCTCCCTTCAAGACGGCTATAATTCTCCCTATATTAAAAAAAACAGGTGCCGACCCTTCTCTTCCAGCAAACTACCGCCCCATATCCCTTCTCCCCTATCTGGGAAAGGTAGCAGAGTCCCACGTCACCCCGGCACGTAGCTCCTTCATAGAGAGCAGCAACTACCTCACACCCTGCCAGGCGGGCTTCAGCCCCCGGCATTCCACCGAGAAGGTGGTCATCTCAGTCATGGACCAGCTCAGGGAGGGACTCGACACCAACATCCCCCAGGCCCTGGTTCTCCTTGACCTGTCCGCCGCCTTTGACACGGTAGACCATTCCATCCTTCTGTCTCGTGTCAGGGCGGCGGGCATAGGTGACCAGGCTCTTACCTGGATAGGATCCTTCCTGGAGGGACGCACACAGGCGGTCCATCTTGCCGAATTTTCGGCCCCACCTATCAGGGTGAAATGCGGGGTCCCCCAGGGCTCCTCTCTCTCCCCCCTTTTATTTAACCTTTATATATTCCCTCTTATTTTTGCACTTTAACAAATGGAGGTCTCAGTATACAACTATGCTGATGATCTTCAACTCATTGTTAATTTTTCCGTCCCTTCATTAGGAGCCTCCCGCTTCCAGTCTGTCTTGCTGTTCATCCGGGCTTGGATGAATGAAAACCATCTCAAACTCAACCCGGATAAAACGGAGCTGATACTGAATGGAGGCGGTAGCAACCCCTGGTCGCCTTCCTTCTGGCCCCCTTCCTTTGGACCCCTCCCACTCCTTCCCATTCCATTAAGACCCTTGGAATTATGCTCAATCACAACTTAACACTCCACACCCATATCAGTTCTGTTATCTCCTCCTGTTTTTTTACTTTACGTATTATCAGGAAAGTTTCCCGGTTCTTCTCCCCCTCAGCACTCAAATTGATTGTTATGGCCATGGTCTTATCCAAGATCGATTACGGGAACATCATTTACAATGGTGCCCCCGCCTATGCACCCCAACGCCTCCAGACGGTGCAGAACCAGGCAGCTCGCCTGGTGCATGGCCTACCAAAACACCATCACTCCTCCCCCCTTCTCATTGCCCTTCATTGGCTACCAATCAAACAGAGAGCCCTTTTTAAGCTTGGCTGCCTCACATTCCAAGCCCGGGCGGGCACTGCTCCAGCATTCATCAATTCCGCTATCATCAATTACTGCCCTGCTAGAGACCTACGCTCCTCCGCCAAATCCCTGTTAGTCATCCCCCGGTTCAAGAAAAACGATCCGGTGGCCAGAAATTTTCGGTACTTGCACCCACCTTCTGGAACTCACTCCCCCCACCTCTCAGATCCTCCCCCTCCTACGAGGAGTTTCGCAAGGCTCTTAAGACCTTCCTATTTCAGCAAGCTTTCAGCCCATAGCCCTCGATGTCTCCCTCAGTTTGAAATCCTATAGCGCCAAGAAACTGCTCAGTGAACGTGCGCTCTACAAATAACTAAAAATTCAAATTCAAATTTGAGTCCCTCCTCCATCCGCAGTCTCCTGCCTGCTCCTCATCCCTGGTGGTCCAGTGGTAGAGTGTCACTGCTCTGCAGTTTGACTCCCTCCTGTCCCTCTTTTCTGCTGCTCCTGTTCATATTTCTGCTCGTTTGGGGATCATTTTGAAACATACCGGCTCCAGGAGGGGTCGTCTCTCTGCACCAGCACAGCACAGTGCCACTGGGTCCCTGACGTTGTGGCCGCCCCCGCCGCTGTGCAGCGCCATCGCACGGCCGCGGAGCGGACCACAACTCCCAGCGTGCCTTGCAGATTCCCACCGCCCACTTCCTGCTCAAGCGCCAGGAGGCGCAACAAAAGGCAACAGCCCCCTCCGCCTCGCGGACGCGCGCGGGCGGTGCCGGGCGGAGCCCGGGCAGAGGGCGGGCCGTCTGTGGCCGTCAGGGGACGACTGAGGACAGGACAGGCCGGTCCCCCAACACCTCAGTTCAGAAATGGGTAAGAGAAAATTACAGACATCGCTTACAGGGGGAACTAGCAAAGTAAAAATTGCACGCAAAACCAGTGCTCCAGAAAGCATTTTGACTTACCTAACATCTGCCGTGGGGAAGCTCAATAAAGAAATCGCTCAGAAAGAACGTGAGCTTGGCTTAGAGGGAGTTACGATTGAGCACAACGAGCCAAGGGTACCCCTAGAACCCAATATTGTTGTTACTAGTGCCAGTGATTATTTACCCAACGTTCAACAACCAGCGCATCCTGAGCACCCCACAGGGGCACCTGACTCCCCTGTGCCTGCCCAAACTCCGATGGGGGGTGCTAAAGCAGGTAAAAATAGGAAAAGAATAAGAGCTCATAAACCTCTCCCCTTTCAATACAGAGCCAACATTAAGCCACGACAATCTTCAGCTAAACTCGAAGGCTCAATTAAAAACATGATTGAAAGGGTATTAACAGACACTATTGAACCTACACTCATCAAGATCTCGAGTGACATAGTCGAAACTCTTAAAGACTGTGTAGCAGGTATTATGTCCCGTTGTGAGAGGATGAACTCCCTGTTGCTCCAAAAGGTGACAGAGCATCTAGCTTTAGATCCATTGCATGCCACAAGGCAATTAACCCAACCTATGGAGGTGACTAACAACGGAATTACAATGCCCAATGCAGCACCTTTGCCACTGATCCCAGCAGTGATCCCTGCTAACAATCCTAAATCTGTCGGAATTATTCTGCACCCTACCAGACAGAATAACTTGGATCCCAACACAAATAATAGCGAGGCAAAGGACGAGGCTGCTGTTAAAACGACTCATAAGAGAACAGGGAATGGTGTGTATCCCAAGCCTATGGTAAATTTACCCCCTGAGGCTACTCCTTTCGTGGCAGTTCTGGTTAATGTCCCAAGACCAATCCCGGGAGTACCTGAAACACAACTAACTCTCATGGAAAATGTCAAGAGCTGGTGCGACAAAAACTGTACAGGTCCGAGTGATGTTTCTGCACATATAACCTTGGCGAGAAGAGTTACTTGGCTGGGTCCGACGGCCAAACGCTTCTCTGACGATTGCGTCATTATCAATTTTAGGAATCCACACGTTTGCACAAGACTTTTTTGGGACGCAACTGACATCAGCCAAGGGCAAATACGTGCGGTCCCACTGGGCTTTTTCTATCCCCGCCCAACACAACAAGCCAGCCGGGATATAGGATATAGGAACAACACCCCAAGACACAAAGCGCAACTAGCTAACTGGGCCACTCAACCACTTAGCTCCCAACTGCCCCTAGATTGCAATCAACAAGTAGCTCAGACCCCTGGCCTGGAGCTAAGAAACCGTTTTGATGCCCTTACAAACCTTGATACTAACACCTGACTGGGCACCAAGTTGGGGCCGCAGGAACCTCCCAGATCTAAAGGGGCTAACAGATCAGTCAAGCTAATGACATGGAACATTTCCGGCCTTCAAGCCAAAAGAGATGATAAAGAATGGCTCGATATCATTAAGGAACAGGATGTGATTGCACTACAAGAGACTTGGGACACTGAAAATAACTTCTGGGTAGAAGGATATGTATCCTACTTTAAAGCTGCTCAAAAGTCTAATAGGGGCAGAAGTAAGGGAGGCCTAGCACTTTTAATCTCAGTAAGCCACATGGGGGTGATGAAAATTTTAAATATTGATTCCCCTAATTGCCTTATTCTGGAGGTCTCGATGAGTATGGGGGAAAAACTCCTATATGTAAATTTCTATAATTCAACAGAAGGGCTACAAGGAAGCGAAAATATCCTAATGTTGGCTGAATTTTTAAACAATTATAAGAAGAGTCAATCTACTTTGGTTTATTATATTGTTTTAGGTGATTTTAACACACATCTCTGTCAACTCAACTGTTATGACGGCAGTTCCTGTGATGATGACTATTTGACCCATCTGCACTTCGAACACTCTGCAAAAGGGGGCGCCTTAGAAGAACTGTTGATTGATATGGATATGTCTGAACCCGCCTTTGTGAATCCGAAAGACAGAGTGGTAACTTATAGTGCAAGAGGGAGTAATACCATCATTGATTATATTTTTGGGTCACCTAGTGTTCTTACAAATGTCATCTCATACAATGCCATTATAACGGCATTTAGTGACCATAATCCGGTTGTTATGGAACTGACTAATCTAAAACCAACCATTATAAATCTTGACCAACAGTTAACCTACCCCACTGTCATCCGGGCCCATGACCAAGGTAGACGAGTCAAATGGTCTAGGATTAACGTTGAGGAATTTTTTACCAATTTGTGTGATAAAGTAAGTGTGGAACTAAATATATGCAGGGACCCTTTGACCACAGGAGGAAATGTCACAAAAGCCTTTGAATCCATATGTAAAAATGTTGCTAAGGCCCTTACAAGCAAACCAGCTGATAAGCCACGAAGGGCACAGGGATGGTTTAATGCCGATTGCTCAAAGGCACATAAAAAACTCTTAGAAGCCCTAAAATGTAAGCCACGTAACATAACTGAAGTGTCCCAACTAAGGAAAGAATATAGGAGTATGACCGAGGCACGTAAAAGAGAAATAAAACACACAGCCTGGGAAGCACTCTATGAGAATCTTACTTTAAGGGATAGTGCAAAATTTTGGTCTATAGTGAACTCTCCATTGTTTAGTGGCAAAGAGAATGAGCCATTAGAAGTTAATATCACCGAGAAGCAATGGCTAGATCACTTTGAAAACATCTACGGAAGTAAGACCATTACTACCCCTTCTACACCTATAGATACCTTACCTACACACACTCCTCTAAGGGTAACGGTAAAAGAAGTATTAAACGCAATTGAAAATACTGCCGGCGGGAAAGCCCCAGGCCCGGATGGGGTCCCCGCTGATTTGTATAAAGCACATCCCTACATATGGTCTATAGTACTTGCGAATGTTTTTAATTTAGCATGTATGAATTTGTCTGACATTCCGACCACTTGGTCACAATCGGTTATTATACCAATTTTTAAGAAGGGGCAAAGGGGTGATCCCAGGTGTTATAGACCAATATCGCTACTTGATTCCTCATTTAAAATTCTAGGTAAAGTCATTTTAAACAAAATTAATTTGTGGGAAAAGGAACATGCAATTTTATGCAACACTCAGTATGGATTCAGAACTGGAAGGGGGACTGAGGAGCAGTGTCTTAATTTATACATGACCATTTGTAAATACACTGTCGCATCCAGCGGGTCTATTCACCTAGCTTTTATGGACCTGTCCACAGCGTTCGACCTAGTAAATAGGTCGAAGCTGTGGACGATTCTGGCGGAGCTGGGTCTGGACCTTGCTTTGATTAATTTTTTGGCTTTCTTGCACAGTGACCTGACTGCATCAGTACGGATGACTACAGAAGGCAAGTGTACCACTGGGTTTAGATCAGTAAGAGGGGTTAGACAGGGGTGCATTTTGGCCCCCATGTTATTTTCTTTGTATATTAACTCCCTGTATTCTGTTCTAAAAACAGCTACCCCAGATATACCCAATATGGGAGGGTCACCGTTGCCAGTACTGATGTATGCCGATGACACGGTCCTCATTGCTAGAACCCCCAATGGTTTACAGTTGCTTCTTGACTCGTTTGGGGCTTTTATGGAAAATCTAGACTTGGTTGTAAATATGGAAAAATCGCACGTTATGTCCATTGGGAATGGTAAAAACACCACAAAAACCCTACGATGCAATGGAGTGATTTTATCCAAAGTCAAAACATTT
Source organism: Lissotriton helveticus (assembly GCF_964261635.1). Lineage (NCBI taxonomy): Eukaryota > Metazoa > Chordata > Amphibia > Caudata > Salamandridae > Lissotriton > Lissotriton helveticus. The sequence goes on along the minus strand of NC_136067.1, from coordinate 739,487,324 downwards.
ACATACCTTGGAGTCATCTTCGATGACATGGGCAACTGGACCCCGCAGGTCGCAAATAAAGCAATGGCTATACGGCGGTCTTTTGCTGCGATACTGAGTTTTGCTAAGAGACTGGGGGGTAAACCAACTGAAGCCATCCTCAAACTGTATAGAGCCAAAACTCTGGCCCTGGCTAGATATGGGGCTGGGATTTGGGGATTCAGGGACTTGGCACTGATTCAGAAGGAAGAGAATAGGTCCATGCGCTCACTATTAGGCTTACCACAGTCTACACCCATCTTCTCTGTCTTGACAGAATTAGGGCAAGGATACATTGAGGATGCCCTTAACCTAGCCCCACTACTTCTTTGGGTGAAAATGTGGTTGAACCCGAACCTGATGCTAAACCGACAAATTATTACAGACTGCATGGGGAGAGACAGAGTTAAAGATATAAAATGGCTAAGCTATATTAAGTCTGTTGCTACTCATTTGGGTCGCCCTGATTTGTATAGTAATCCCGAGAGGCTATGTAAAGAGGATGTCACATGGATTAAAACACATTTTATAGAGTCTAGGGACATGCTTCGTGAAGCCCAAGAAATAGAGAAAACAACTGTTAGGGCTCACTACACTGTTGTTTCAACCATGACCATCCAGCCTTATTTGAGGGTAGTGAATAGACCATACCACCGGTGGCTTCTCACAAAATTTCAATTCAATCAGATGCACCTCCTTCTGGGTGATTATCCGAAATGGAACAAGCCAATGGATCATGTCCCATGTAAATGCGATTCTTTCTCTGACCAAGACCAGATCCACTTTGTATTTTTTTGCTCTTTTTTTGTAGAGGGGAGAGAAAAATATTTACTACCGCTTTTGAGAAACAGGGGATTTATGCAAGTGAAACCCGCATTGCTGTTTTTACAAATTATGGAGACCCCTATTGTAATGTTTGGGGTTGCTAGCTTTCTGGTTGCAGCCATGAGAGCTAAACGACTTAGATCACTGAATACCTCAACAGCTGAATGAACTATGTAAATATTGAGATGCAGCATACTATAAAACATGTTCCTTATGATTTGCATAATTAAATTTGCTCAGTATAGTTTTAATTGTTTTAAATATGGTAATGAATTACCGTTAGAATATAAAGTGCTGTTTTAAATCAAGGGGTTTGATTTATCTACAAGTTAAAGTAACACCTGAACCCGATCCATCCTGCATAACTGTTCTTTTTAAACGTTCTTTTTAACATCTTTTTAATGTATACTACATAATGTATTGTCTTGGTGAAAAATGAAAAGTGAAAAATGAATGAAATGTACGCCTACTACATTGTTATATGTGTTTTTGTGCTTGTAGTATACTTTTATGATTTTAATTGATCGAATAAAGTATTTTTGACTTGACTTGACTTGACTTGACTTGCTCGTTTCCATGGCTTTTCTACCTTTGTCTCTTTTTATAATCTTTGCTTTGTTTGGCTTTGTTTTTCCTGTGCTTTTTTGCAGTTCCTTCTTTCCTATCCTCTCCCTCCTTGCCACTGCAATACCCTGTGACCTGGCCCCCTCCAGTGTCCTTTCCCGTGTTTCCCAACTCCCAGCTGTCCAGCCTCGTGCAGCACTACATAATGGCGGATGCTGCGGCCATGCACAGCGGGCGTGCCACTGATGCGCCGAAGGCAAGCCAAAGGCAAGCCCATCTGTGTCTGTTCGCCCCTGTACTGTGCCCAGCACCAGGGACCCTGACTCTCAGACACTCCACCTCTACGATGCTAGCACCCTCCTCGCCCTCAACCCTGGACGCAACGCCACCTGCCATCTAGCATCACTGAGGAATATCCTTGCACCCTGTGCCTGCCGATACTGCAAACGCACCTTTTCCCACATCAGCACACCAGCACCTTTTGCAACCCAGCGGACCAACATCGCAGCCAACTGGCTCAACTGCATTCTAGTAAAGTGAGGTCCTCCACAAATATGCCACAGAATCTTCAGACATCGCCTTCTTCACGGAAACCTGGACCAACCTCTGCTCCGGGCTGGACATTGCCAGTTGGCGATGCAGCGAGCGCAAGGTAGTTTTATATATTTATTCGCTTACTTTACTTCTGGCCGTCGTATATCCGACTCCACTACCCCCCCCACCCTAGATGCATTTGGCATATAAGGCAAAACTAAATGCAAATTATCATGCAAATTCTAATTATTCTCTCTTATGAAATCTGTATTATAACATTATTTCATTATGAAATCTTTAAATTTAGCAGGGATACAAATGGGACTACCAAACCAGCTAGTTATTCCTAATCCTAGATCTTCCTCCCCCGAATATTCTCTGACTCATTTTCATTATCCAAAATTCTCCTCTCCTCTGGCAAACACACCAGCCCATCGTGTTAACCCTTGCCAGAGCATTCCAAATCTTCCTTCTCCCTGGACTGGATCACCTCTTTCCTCTCCAACAGAACCCGGAGAGTCCGCCTCTCTCCCTTCCGCTCGGAGGCCACCGAGATCATCTGCGGCGTACCCCAAAGCTCCTCGCTCAACCCAACCCTCTTCAACATCTACATGAGCCCCCTCACCACCATCGCACGCCAACACAACATCAACATCATCTCCTACGCCGACGACACACAGCTGATACTCTCTCTCACCAAAGACCCAGCCACCGCCAAAACCAACCTACAGGAAGGAATGAAAGACGTTGCAGAATGGATGAAGCTCAGCCGCCTGAAGTTGAATTCAGACAAAACGGAGGTCCTCATCCTTGGACAATCCCCATCCGCCTGGGATGACTCCTGGTGGCCCTCAGCTCTGGGCTCTGCACCAACACCCTCAGACCACGCACGCAACCTAGGATTCATCCTGGACTCCTCCCTCACGATGACCAAGCAAGTCAACGCCGTCTCGTCATCATGTTTCAACACCCTGCGCATGCTCCGAAAGATCTTCAGCTGGATCCCCACCGAAACCAGAAAGACGGTCACCCAGGCCCTCGTCACCAGCCGCCTGGATTACGGAAACGCCCTATACGCAGGAACCACCACCAAACTTCAGAAACGACTACAACGCATACAGAACGCCTCCGCACGGCTCATCCTCGACATCTCTCACCATAGCCACATATCCGCCCACCTGAAAAACCTGCACTGGTTCCCCATCAACAAGAGGATCACGTCAGGCTCCTCAACCAGGCACACAAAGCGCTCCACGACATGGGCCCCGAATACCTCAACAACTGCCTCTCGTTCTACACTCCCACCCGCCAGCTCCATCAGCCAACCTCTCCCTCGCCACGTCCCACGGATTTGAAGAACCCCCGCCGGAGGAATATCGTTCTCCTACCTGGCAGCCAAAACATGGAACTCCCTCCACGCACACCTACGTATGACCCAGGACCATCTCACCTTCAGAAAACACCTCAAGACCTGGCTCTTTGAGCAGTAGCAGCACCCACCCCATCCCCCCTTCTCAGTGCCTTGAGACCTTCATGGGTGAGTAGTGCGCTGTATAAATGTGTTGATTGATTGATTGAACCAAACACCCTCACACAATGCATTTGAGTCCACCCATATATCCTTTCCACTCTCAACACTGCACCTCACCAAGTTGCTCATATGTTACACATGACCATCAATCAATGTTTCCAATTTAGTCACTTTTCCAACTTTCATAACCTTGACCCATTCATCTCCTTCCAACCCAACTTCGTTAGCTCCATGTTTTGAAACAAAGTTCTTGTAAGTCTATAGAGCCTTTCAAATATTCTTCCTAACAACCTCTGGAGACAACTCCCCTTTTCTCACCTTGTTCATCCATCCCAAATTGTCTTACGTAAATGGTTCTCTTCTCCTTATTAATGCAAATGGACAAAACCCTGTAAGAGGTGTTAAGTTGTAAGTCCACAACATCCTTCTGCTCTCAATTTCCCACTTCTGGCCACTCTCAATTGCTAATTAAATCATCCATTTAATCATACAATTAAAGCATTCAACAGCACCATTACCGAAAGGATGGTATGCTAAATTATTCAATTTAATTACACCATTTCTTTTAGGAAACTCCTCAACCAAAAATGCTCTAATTTGTGGACCATTGTCACTCAACAATTTCCTAGGTAACTCTTCTCTCAAGAATGTATTAGCAAAAGTGTTGTTACAGAATCCAAATCAGCTCTTGGAAAAGTCCAACTCCACCCATTTACTGAAGTAATCAATCAAAACAATCCCATAACTGGGTCCCCACCATGGTCTGGATTGGACCCATAACATCCACTGCAACTACTTCCCAAGACATCTTAGGGCATTCCATAGCAATTAAGGAAGGTCGCAAACTATGTAAACGCTTATCCGTTTTGGCACATTGTACACAAGTCCGGACTTCCTTCTCAATAACCAGATTAATTCCAGGCCACCAATACAATGTTTCTACTTTCCTCTTAGTCCGCACAATCCCAAAATGCCCTTTATGACAAAGGTCCACTATTTGCTTCTTCAAAATTTGGGGGGCGGGGGGGAATTACAATCATCTTATTCTCATAAAAAAGTCAGTATTCACACACAACTCATTTCTTAGTTCCCAAAATCCCTTTATAGACTCTAAGCAATTTTTCTTTTTTTCATCCTTGTTTTATAAACAGTTTCCCTTCCTGTAAATCAACACCATGTTCATATGCTTCCACCCACTCCTTCCTTTCAACTGATTTCAATCCTTCTTCATACGTGAAAGTTATCTGTGTTCATATATATATTGTTTTGAGAATTGCAGTTTCTATGGAATCCTAATTCCTAATTGTGATGTAATCCCAACACCAGTATTTTCACTGCTTGTGTGAGGGCTCCTACAGTACAGATGGGTAATGTCCAGTTACTGCTGCTATGTCCAATAATGTATTAGTTGCTACTATAGGTGGTTTCTTACTAGGTCTTTAATAGACCAGTAGGTATCTGATGCTCCAACCCGTTTTGTGGGAGAAACTTGGTTTTTCAAGGATAAATCCCCGAATTGAGAATGCACCAGTTTCTATTAATCATTTTTTTTAACACGCTTAGATATGATTTTGTAGGTGGTCACACATAAAAGGTGATCATGCTCATAATTTTAGAAGTTCCTCTCTGTTGGTGTTTCAGGCACCTTTTCTGGATTTGTTGATAATGTGGAAATTCTCATTCTTAGAATTTTCTAATTAAAGGTTTCTGCTTGTTTGTTGAACTCTGGCAAACTAGTGCAGTTCCCATGTAGTCTGAGGAAATGTTCACATGTAGCTTTGTTTGCAGAGGTCTGGGCGAATTTTACTGAAAATGTATAAAATATTTCTGTCTGTGGGTTTGTGATAATGTCTGTACTAAGGCTTCCATTTTCATGAAAATCTTAAAAGTTGTGGTGAGCAGCACAGCCATACCAACCCAATGTCTTACACATGACCTCACACTTAGCATCACATTTAATACACATATAACAAAATTGATGTTGCCACTAGTGCCATAACAGATAATGCAACTAACGATGCAATTATTTTCAGAATTAATACTTTCATTAAAAAGTTGCAGCCTACAACACAAATTATTTACAAAGAAAATATAACGACATAGACTATTGCTACATGGACAATTAGCAGTTGTCCTCATACATATTAAGTTGCTTTGCTGTGTATGAAGAAACAAGGCCACAGTAGTCAAATTACGAAAAAGAAAAATTGCTGCAAATTGAAAAGCAAGGATGAAATAGTACTGACCATTATTAGATGACCGTGCAGTTGTTACTTAGTGAAGGAAGGCCATTATATTTTGTAAATAACGTAAAAAGATGATGGACGGCATGCTGAACATTGCCAAACATTCACCCACAGTCACAGATCTGAGTTCACAGATCTGAGTTAAATCCATGTTTTTTTTGCTCACCATGTCACCTCAGTTGGACCCAAACATATGCAAATTAGTCTTCACCCTGCTCCCCCCTGAACTGCCAGGCCAGGTCCTGCCTGGACCGGAAACAAGTGTTATGGGACCTGGTTTGGGCTATCACCCCTTATCAGCCAGGCTAGCTTGAATCCAGTGGCATAGTGAGCACTAGACCCTTTCTCTTGTTTCTCTTGTTTGTCAAAAAGTGCCTCTTCTTTGTCATTCTACAGCAGGTCATTAGTGTGCAAAAGTGCTCTCTTTTGGTTCCACATAATATTCCCACATTGAAGCATGTCTGCAAGGAGATATAAACTATACACTACTACTGCTTTGGGGATTTTTATAACTACATTTATTTACATTGTGAACCCCTTGCTTTTTATGACAACTGCACTGCAAATGAACCTCTTAGTAACAGTTTCATAGTAAACTATTCAGGTTTCCTTTAGGGTTAGGTTCTGTCTTGGGGAAGTACTCTTGCTTCCAATCTTTTTTAGGTCGAGGACCGTCGCACTGCGTAGCAGTGGGCGGAGCTGAAGATTTTATGTTGCTTAGGGGGGGCTTGGAACCCGCCCCTCTTCTCCATTGGCTGGCCTAGTAAATGCTGGCCAGCCATTGGAGGAGAGGGGCGTCACTCCCTTTAAGCTCCGTCTTTTTGCGATTCAGGGGCGTGTTTTTTAGGTTCTTTATATCTGTGACGTCATCCGTCACTCAAACCTAAAAAAAACGCCCCCCAGTCGCAAAATGGCAGCATGTTTCTCCGAGGCATTTCTGCCTCGCCTCGGAGAAAGATGGTCGTGTCATGGCATTGTCTGGCCTTCTTTACCCCGCCCGATGCATGGTCTCTGCCTCTGATGAAGCACCTCAGGCGCGGGGCTGACGCAGTTATTATTCACACAGCTCTGATGATGCACCTCAGGCATGGGGCTGCCTGCAGTTGTTATTTACACAGCTCTGATGATGCACCTCAGGCATAGGGCTGATGCTGTTATTATTCACACAGCTCTGATGATGCACCTCAGGCACGGGGCTCACAGCTGTTATTATTCACACAGCTCTGATGATGCACCTCAGGCACGGGGCTGACGCAGTTATTATTCACACAGCTCTGATGATGCACCTCAGGCACGGGCTGACAGCTGTTATTATTTACACAGCTCTGATGATGCACCTCAGGCATGGGGCTTACACAATTATTATTCACACAGCTCTGATAATGCACCTCAGGCACGGGGCTGACGTACTTATTATTCACACCGCTCTAATGATGCACCTCAGGCACGGAGCTGACGCAGGTATTATTCACACAGCTCCGATGATGCACCTCAGGGACGGGGCTGACACAGTTATTATTCACACAGCTTTGATGATGCACCTCAGGCACGGGGCTCACAGCTGTTATTATTCACACAGCTCTGATGATGCACCTCAGGCACGGGGCTCACAGCTGTTATTATTCAGACAGCTCTGATAATGCACCTCAGGCACGGGCTCACAGCTGTTATTATTCACACAACTCTGATGATGCACCTCAGGCACGGGCTCACAGCTGTTATTATTCACACAGCTCTGATGATGCACCTCAGGCACGGGCTCACAGCTGTTATTATTCACACAGCTCTGATGATGCACCTCAGGCACGGGGCTGCCTGCAGTTATTATTCACACAGCTCTGATGATGCACCTCAGGCACGGGGCTCACAGCTGTTATTATTCACACAGCTCTGATGATGCACCTCAGGCACAGGGCTGCCTGCAGTTATTATTCACACAGCTCTGAGGATGCACCTCAGGCACGGGCTCACAGCTGTTATTATTCACACAGCTCTGATGATGCTGCTCAGGCATGGGCTGACAGCTGTTATTATTCACACAGCTCTGATGATGCACCTCAGGCACGGGGCTGACCAGTTATTATTCACACAGCTCTGATGATGCACCTCAGGCACAGAGCTGCCTGCAGTTATTATTCACACAGCTCTGATGATGCACCTCAGGCACGGGGCTGACACAGTTATTATTCACACAGCTCTGATGATGCACCTCAGGCACGGGGCTGATGCAGTTATCATTCACACAGCTCTGATGATGCACCTCAGGTGCGGGGCTGACGCAGTTATTATTCACACAGCTCTGATGATGCACCTCAGGCACGGGCTCCCAGCTGTTATTATTTACACAGCACTGATGATGTGGTGTGGGCAGAGTGTTGAGGGCAGAGTGTTGAGGGCAGAGGGCAGAGTGTTGAGGGCAGAGGGCAGAGTGTTGAGGGCAGTGGACAGAGGGCAGAGTGTTGAGGGCAGAGTGCAGTGTTTAGGGCAGAGGGCAGAATGTTGAGGGCTCAGTGTTGAGGGCAGAGTGTTTTTTTTTTTTTCTTTTTTTTTTTAGTTTGTATTTTTTTGTTTCTTTTTTATTTATTTATTTATTTTTTTATTCCTCATTTGCCACCTCGCCACCCATACTTCTATCTTAATCCACCACTGGGCTTTTTTTATCTCATAGGCTGGTTTAGAGCAGTGGGGCGTAGACATCACCTATTTTGAATCCGGCCATTCTTCAAAGTGCCCATCTTGGCCACCTACGATACAGAAAAGGGGGTGGTGATGAACAGAGTGTCTGAATTAAGCAGACCACTCTTACCCAGTCCAAAGATCAGGGCTTGATCCATCACCGTTATTTATCTCACTGCCCCATCCCAGCTCAGAACCTGGCTATATGCAAATTAGTCTGTCCCTGGCCCAGTGCACTCTGTTCATCACCACCCCCTTTTCTGAATCATTTTGTCCACCATAAGCGTGGAAGGGTATACTCAGATGTGAGTCCCTTGCTCATTGCACCATCAGGATTCAAGCAAGCCGGGCCGACGACGCCTGAAATGGCAGAAACCGGTCCCCGGAAGCTTGTTTCCTTCCCAGTACAAGAATTGGCTTGGTAGTTTGGTTTGCCCTGTTCCCATCATGCACTGGGACAGGAACAGACTAATTTGCATATAGCCAAGTTCTGAGCTGGGATGGTGCAGTGAGCTAAAAAACGGTGATGGATCAAGCCCTGATCTTTGGACTGGGTAAGAGTGGTCTGCTTAATTCAGGCACTCTGTTCATCACCACCCCCTTTTCTGAATCATCTTGGCCACCTGACTCAACAAGTGTGTCCTCCTCCAACTCTATTATTCGTCCTGAGAAACCATATACCAGCGAGATAGGCACGGGCTTAATCATCGGAAATCCAAAACAAAATTATTCAACCACAACATAACAGAAAGGGTATCCAAAATCCACGATTTCTCTTGGAGTGGTCTAGAATATCAAGCTTAGCCATATACCTCATGGCTATAATCCAATCCATTAAATTAGGACTAAGTGGTGAGACCCATAGCTTGCATATCTCCCTGCGCGCTAGCAACATAGCATAAAAAATAAGTCTAACATTGTTATTCATATTTTTGTTTTCTAAATCGTATCTACCTGTAATAATTAATTCTGGGCTTACCTCAATATGTAGATTCAAAGATTTGGAGAGAGAATTACTTACATCTATCCAGAATTGCATTATTTTTGGGCAGGAAACAAACATATGCAAGTCATCCACATTTGGAGCTTTACACTTTGGACACCCAACAACTCCGCCGGCTTTAAATTTGGATAGTCTATAAGGAGACCAATATGCCCTGTGGATAGTAAATAAAAGATTTCGCCTTAAGTTTGCGGGTTTAACAATACTGTATAACATAGACACAGTTACTTGCCATTGATTTTCTGTCGCGATCCTTGGCAAGCTATCCATCCACAGGGACTCTGGCAAAACGAATGGTCCATCTTCCATTTCTAGTATCGCCCAATACCAGAAGGCAACTTATTTCTTAAAGATCCCTGTCTCCAGCTTCAACTCAAAATCATTTTCAATTCCAATCTCTGCTTCCAAACCATTAGCCCAGCTTTGGATCTGTAAATATTTGTATTTCGAAAAAACCCGTCCCCACCTATGTTGGCAAAGGTCCCATGATATAAGTTTACCATCCTGGAACAGATCTTTCCATCTTTGCAGAGCAGGTTCCTTTTTCAAATAGAGTGCTAGCGCGTCTTTTGTCCAGGATGGAGCCCCAGGAGACTCCTATATTGGCGCCATATAACTACAATAAGGCAATTTTAATAACTTTCAGATTTTGTACCATGTCTCAGCCAAGTCCCGCACAATCTTGAGTCTCACCTTTTTAAAAAATTTAGGGTCTGCAAACTTATATAAAAAACTAAAATCATGATATCCAGACCTTTTCAACAACATACCAAAAGTTTCTCCAATCGTGGATTTAAGTAGGGTACCCAACAACATCCTACAGTTTTTTAAGCAGAAGGCCCATGCATAGATTTGGATATCTGGGGCCGCCAACCCTCCTTTATTCATTCTCCTCCTTAGTTTCTTCCATGAAATCCGAGAGCCCTTTGACGCCCAGATAAAAGATGTTATCTCACTCTGTAATTTGGCCAGCCATTCCTTTTTGAAGCCAAGTGGAATAGTCTCAAACAAAAATGTGATTTTTGGTACTATCACCATTTTTACAAGATTAGTTCGTCCATATATCGAGAGAGGTAGATTCATCCATCCTTTTAATGTAGCAACGACTTCTTTTTTGATCTTATCAAGATTAGTTTTAGCTAATTCTTCAATCTTTTGTGGAACCCTAACCCCGAGATATCTCATTTCTGATGTAGTTTTCACCCCCTCCGTATCAAGATTCCAGGCCATTATTTCGGTCTTATCCTGATTCATCTGGTAGCCAGAAATCTTTCCAAATTCCTTCGTTATTTTAACTAAATTCTCCAAAGAAAGCAACAAATTAGAAGAATAAACGATAATATCGTCTGCATATAATCCAAGTTTCTTTGACCAATCCATAACCACAAAAGGGGGTATCTCTTCTGAGGCTCTAATTCTGCAGGCAAGAGGCTCTATGTACAGATTAAATAACAAGGGCGATAAAGGACACCCTTGTCTAGTACCCCGCATTACTTTAATAGGTTTTGTAAGAGTTCCATTAACCAGAACACAAGATATTGGTGAACAGTACAAGGCAAAAAGAGATTGCGTGAATTTGTCTCCCAAGTTGAGATATTGTAACAATATTTTTAAGTATGTGAAGTTGACTCGGTCAAAAGCCTTGGCAGCGTCTACAGCGATCACTGCCAAGGGATACCCGAAATTAGAGGCTATATCTATCATACCTATCAATGAGTATGTTAATTCTTTTAGATGTCTCCCTCTGATGAAACCCCTTTGGTCTTCGTGAACCAATTTATGAATGATTTTGCTGAGTCTATCTGCTAAAATTTTTGAAAAGAATTTGTAATCACAATTTAAAAGTGAAATAGGTCTATAAGCGTCAAGACTACTAGGAGCTTTCCCTGGTTTAAGTATTAGAGTGATTGTTGCCTCATTCCATGAACTTGGTATTGTTACCTCCCCTTTAAAAAATGTATTATACAGTTGACATAGCGTGGGAACAAGTGTTTCTCCTAACACTTTATAGACCTCCACTGGGAGGCCATCCGGCCCAGGAGCTTTCCCTCTATTACTCTCCTTAATCACTTTCAACACTTCGTCTTGCGTTATTTCCTTATTTAACTGCCCCATATAATCATCTGAAAGTGGTTTCACCATGGGTAGCCATCTTTCTACCTCTTCTTTACTTGGGCAGAGCTCCTCTGTATAGACATTTACAAAGTAGTCATGAAATGCTTTTGCTCTTTTTTTACTCTCTGTTATGACTTCTCCTGAATCCGCCTTCTTAATCTCTTTTATTTGATTACGTATAAGGTCTTTCTTGGCTTTCCAGGCTAGTAATTTGCCACATCCTTCCCCATATGAAAAATGTGCCAACTGACTAGCTTCCCATCTTTCTTTAACTCTTCGAGTGAGTACTGCCGTAAGTTCTATTTTTAAATCGAGAAGTTTATCTTTAGCTCCTTCTTCCGAGATACTTCCCCCCTGCACCATTTGACCAGTCTCGCATTCTCGAATTTCTTTCTCCAAATTAGTGATTAAACTATGATAGATCCTCCGCTTCTTAGCCCCCTGAGCTCCCAGTCTCCCTCTCAAAAAAGCTTTACCTGTTTCCCAAACTATATCCTCCCTAGCTGATCCAACATTCGCATCCAAGAAGACTCGCAGCTAATCTTTTAAAGCTTCTAGATATTCTTCATCTGCTAAAATAGTACGATCTAGTCTCCAGACAGAACTCATTTCATCTGTTACTAATCCTAGGTTTAGACTCACAGCTGAATGGTCCGATAGATGTGCCCCTAAATGTTCAACTTTCGTAATCCGGTCTTTCAACCTAACATCTACCAAGAAAAAATCTATACGTGAACTATGCTTGTATTTTTTATTGTGAAAAGTGTATCCTGTCTGCTGTGCTGCTTTCAATCTCCATATATCACACAGACCTTGCTGTGCCATAATCATCCTTATCTTGGCTGTCATTTTACCATTTACTATTGCCCTGTTGTTTCCAGTTCTATCCAACTTACAGTCTAAAACTGTATTAAAGTCTCCGGCCATAATTATTTTACCTGAGAATTCCATTAATTCCACCTCAATTTTTTCCAATACTGTTGGATCGTCCACATTCGGGCCATAATAACCAACTATCACAAAAGGTTCCCCTGCCAATCTTAACTTAACAATCACCCATCTTCCTCTACTATCTACTAATTTATTTTCAACAACTATATCAACCCCCTTCTTAATCAAAATAGCCACCCCTTTTGTTACTAAATCTTGAGATGTAAAGATGGCATTAGTAATCCACTTTTGAGTATTAAAAATCTCTTTACTTTCATTCAGGGTTAAGTGAGTCTCTTGTAAAATAATCACATGGGCAGGGGAGTCTTCTAAGTATTTCAATATTGATAATCTCCTCATTTTAACCCGAAGACCATTCACATTCCATGTAAGGAACCTCAGCTCCTTGTTATTAACCCCACTCATGATAGTTTGCCCATATTTCCCATTTACTTATTTGACGGCGTGAGAGCTCCTGAGGAATATTTCTCTTGTTTACTCCCTTTACCCTCCCCCTCCCCACCCCCCCTACCCCTGCTCCTGACCCTACCCCTGCTCCTGACCCTACCCCTACCCCTACCCTTCCCCCACAACCCTCTTCCCACCCTGGAAAACCCAACCAAAACTCCCAAGGCCTAGGCCAGGCCAGTGGATGTCTCAGTGGCGGTGCCTCTATTTAAGTATATATATCAGTGATCAGACTATTCTACTCTTGAACATCCTGAGAATGGTCCAGAAAAGAGTCTACCTCTTCCACTATACGAAACGTATACATCTTGTTTTGCCACATTACTTTCAGTAAAGCAGGGAATTTCAACTGGGCAGTTGCCCCTAAAGCTCTAAGAGGTGCCAATCGTTTTCCCAATTCCCACTGCCTATTGGCTGTTGCAGGTGACAAATCTGACCGAATATCTACCACAATTCCGTCCACCAATATTTCCTTTTTCTTAAGTGCTGCTGTCAGAATCTTTTCCTTTAGAGAATATGTCAAAAAATTGATCAAAATCTTCCTTGGTTTAGAGCGATTTGAATTAAACCGGAAGGGATCACGATGCACCCTCTGAATATCGCGTATCAACATTTCTTCTGTCTCTACTATCTGCAATTCCTTCTTCAGCAGTTGCACTACAAAACTTTTTATATCTGTCCCCTCCTTCCCTTCCGGCACTTTTAAAATGTTTAAATTGTTACGTCTCTGCATATTCTCCAACCTCTCCATTCTCTCATCAGATTCTCTATCTCTGAATATTATGTTCTCAATTTCCTTGCGATTATCCAATATTCTCCCCTGCATGACTTTCATCTCTGTTTCAATATCTTCAGTACGAGTGCTTAATTTGTCAATTTTATCCTCTAGTAATGTACATGTGGCACTTATACGTTCCTGGTTTCTTCTAGAGGCTTCAAACCCTTAATGAATGTCCTTTTCCAGTTTCCTTAATAACGTCAAAACTGACAAATCTGGCGTATCGGAATTATCTTGCTGAGCCAAATGCTCTGCTTCAGGACTTATTTCTGGTCCTTCCAGGGGTATCAGCGTTTTACCACCATTAGAAGTGTCAATTGACGTTGTGGGTGTATCATCTCTCATATCGTTTACTATATCCAACAGTTCATCTGAAACTGCTGACACTCCTTCTCCTGCTATGTCTTGTAATTGTGGTACCTTTACCCGTTGGGGATACTCCTTATTAGCAGCATCTGCAGCCATACTAATGTTTTCCCCCTTGTCTGAATCCATCTCGACTGCAAGTACCTGAAAGGGATTTGGGGTTGAAAGAGCAAACCAATCCTGCTCCTCTTCTATCAACTGGGGCAAGGGCTGCTCTAACTCGCCGGAAAATGCTTGGACTTTAGATATAGGATTCTGTTTTAAAACCAGAACCTTAGGGACCGGTTTAAAATATGAGTTTAATGAAGGAGTTGTTGCAAGTTTATATCCAGCCCCTTTTTGCCTCTTTTTTTTTTCTTTCCTTAAAGGGGAGTCTTCAGCTTTAGAAAAGTTAACTTCTTTTTCAATACCCTTTTTTTTAGCGCTTCTTTGCAGTTGCACAACTTTGGGTTTCCCCAGAGCAAATTCTTTCTTTTCTAAAGTATTAGAACGCTCAGGTTTATTGCTTCTCAGTAAATATCTTGTGTGCCCCTCCACACCTACCCCTCTGCTTACTTGCTTCAATTCAACCTCCTTCTCTGGTGTAAACGCCTGTAATCCTTCAGGACTTCTCACGACCACCAGAGGGGCAGGGGGGGAATTTGTAAGATTTTCCTCTCCTCTCCCTCGACCTCCACACGTCGGTGTCCCGATTTTTGCGAGTATTCGGCGTCCTCTGCCAATGCCTTGAGCAGCTCTCCCCCAGCTACCGGCCGGTGAAACCAGCGAAGTGCGTGACTCCGCCTCCGCCTCCACACACTCTGCAGCCGGCAACGCTGAGGTCTCCGCCATGCGCTGCGAGACTCCAGCGAGAGGCCGACAAACGGCCTCCAAAATCGCCCGGTAACTCGTGGTGAGTAATTACAGGCAACAGCCCGCTTTCCCAAGTAAGTCGGCTCCCTCCTAGGACCGCGTATGTAAGCCACAGCTGATCCTCAGCTCATCTCGGCACTGCCGCTGCTCCGGACATCCGCGACCCGCTAGCTAGCCGGCAGCCATGTTTTCCTTAGCCGTTGAGGGCAGAGTGTTGAGGGCAGAGTGCAGAGTGTTGAGGGCAGAGTGTTGAGGGCAGAGGGCAGAGGGCAGAGTGTTGAGGGCAGAGGGCAGAGTGTTGAGGGCAGAGGGCAGAGTGTTGAGGGCAGAGTGTTGAGGGCAGAGTGCAGAGTGTTGAGGGCAGAGTGCAGAGTGTTGAGGGCAGAGGGCAGAGTCTGGAGGGCAGAGTGTTGAGGGCAGAGTGTTGAGGGAAGAGTGTTGAGGGCAGAGTGCAGAGGGCAGAGTGCAGTTATTATTCACACAGCTCTGAGGATGCACCTCAGGCACGGGCTCACAGCTGTTATTATTCACACAGCTCTGATGATGCTCCTCAGGCACGGGCTGACAGCTGTTATTATTCACACAGCTCTGATGATGCACCTCAGGCACGGGGCTGACCAGTTATTATTCACACAGCTCTGATGATGCACCTCAGGCACAGAGCTGCCTGCAGTTATTATTCACACAGCTCTGATGATGCACCTCAGGCACGGGGCTGACACAGTTATTATTCACACAGCTCTGATGATGCACCTCAGGCACGGGGCTGACGCAGTTATCATTCACACAGCTCTGATGATGCACCTCAGGCGCGGGGCTGACGCAGTTATTATTCACACAGCTCTGATGATGCACCTCAGGCACGGGCTCACAGCTGTTATTATTTACACAGCACTGATGATGTGGTGTGGGCAGAGTGTTGAGGGCAGAGTGTTGAGGGCAGAGGGCAGAGTGTTGAGGGCAGAGTGTTGAGGGCAGTGGACAGAGGGCAGAGGGCAGAGTGCAGAGTGTTAAGGGCAGAGTGTTGAGGGCAGAGTGTTGAGGGCAGAGTGCAGTGTTTAGGGCAGAGGGCAGAATGTTGAGGGCAGAGTGTTGAGGGCAGAGTGTTGAGGGCAGAGTGCAGAGTGTTGAGGGCAGAGGGCAGAGTGTTGAGGGCAGAGGGCAGAGTGTTGAGGGCAGAGTGTTGAGGGCAGAGTGCAGAGTGTTGAGGGCAGAGTGCAGAGTGTTGAGGGCAGAGGGCAGAGTGTGGAGGGCAGAGTGTTGAGGGCAGAGTGTTGAGGGAAGAGTGTTGAGGGCAGAGTGCAGAGGGCAGAGTGCTGAGGGCAGAGTGCAGAGGGCAGAGTTAAGAGTGCAGAGTGCTGAGGGCAGAGTGTTGAGGGCAGAGTGTTGAGGGCAGAGTGTTGAGGGCAAAGTGTTGAGGGCAGAGTGCAGAGTGTTGAGGGCAGAGTGTTGAGGGCAGAGGGCTGAGTGAAGAGTGTTGAGTGCAGAGTGCAGAGGGAAGAGGGCAGAGTGTTGAGGGCAGAGTGTTGAGGGCAGAGGGCAGAGTATTGAGGGCAGAGGGCAGAGGACAGAGTGTTGAGGGCAGAGTGTTGAGGGCAGAGGGCAGAGTGTTGAGGGCAGAGGGCAGAGTGCTGAGGGCAGTGGACAGAGGGCAGAGTGAAGAGTGTTGAGCGCAGAGTGCAGAGGGAAGAGGGCAGAGTGTTGAGGGCAGAGGGCAGAGTGTTGAGGGCAGAGGGCAGAGTGTTGAGGGCAGTGGACAGAGGGCAGAGGGCAGAGTGCAGAGTGTTGAGGGCAGAGTGTTGAGGGCAGAGTGTTGAGGGCAGAGTGCAGTGTTTAGGGCAGAGGGCAGAATCTTGAGGGCAGAGTGTTGAGGGCAGAGTGCAGAGTGTTGAGGGCAGAGTGTTGAGGGCAGAGGGCAGAGGGCAGAGTGTTGAGGGCAGAGGGCAGAGTGTTGAGGGCAGAGGGCAGAGTGTTGAGGGCAGAGGGCAGAGTGTTGAGGGCAGAGTGTTGAGGGCAGAGTGCAGAGTGTTGAGGGCAGAGTGCAGAGTGTTGAGGGCAGAGGGCAGAGTGTGGAGGGCAGAGTGTTGAGGGCAGAGTGTTGAGGGAAGAGTGTTGAGGGCAGAGTGCAGAGGGCAGAGTGCTGAGGGCAGAGTGCAGAGGGCAGAGTTAAGAGGGCAGAGTGCTGAGGGCAGAGTGTTGAGGACAGAGTGTTGAGGGCAGAGTGTTGAGGGCAGAGTGCAGAGTGTTGAGGGCAGAGTGTTGAGGGCAGAGGGCTGAGTGAAGAGTGTTGAGTGCAGAGTGCAGAGGGAAGAGGGCAGAGTGTTGAGGGCAGAGGGCAGAGGACAGAGTGTTGAGGGAAGAGGGCAGAGTGTCGAGGGCAGAGTGTTGAGGGCAGATGGCAGAGTGTTGAGGACAGAGGGCAGACGGTTGAGGGCAGAGGGCCGAGTGTTGAGGGCAGAGTGTTGAAGGCAGAGTGTTGAGGGCAGAGGACAGAGTGTTGAGGGCAGAGTGTTGAGGGCAGAGTGTTGAGGGCAGAGGGCAGAGGGCAGAGTGTTAAGGGCAGAGTGTTGAGGGCAGAGGGCAGAGTGTTGAGGGGAGGGCAGAGTGTTGAGGGCAGAGTGTTGAGGGCAGAGTGTTGAGGGCAGAGGGCAGAGTGTTGAGGGCAGAGGGCAGAGTGTTGAGGGCAGAGTGTTGAGGGGGGCAGGGTGTTGAGGGCAGAGGGAAGAGTGTTGAGGGCAGAGTGTTGAGGGCAGAGCGTTGAGGGCTGAGGGCAGAGTGTTGAGGGCAGAGGGCAGAGTGTTGAGGGCAGAGGGCAGAGTGTTGAGGGCAGATGGCAGAGTGTTGAGGGCAGAGTGCAGAGTGTTGAGTGAAGACGGCAGAGTGTTGAGGGCAGAGTGTTGAGGGCAGAGGGTAGAGTGTTGAGGGCAGAGGGCAGAGTGTTGAGGGCAAAGGGTTTAGGGCAGAGTGTTGAGAGCAGAGGGCAGAGTGTTGAGGGCAGAGGGCAGAGTGTTGAGGGCAGAGGGCAGAGTGTTGAGGGCAGAGGGCAGAGTGTTGAGGGCAGAGGGCAGAGTGTTGAGGGCAGCTAGTGCGTCGGTTTGTGAACATATATATTTTGAATATTTTACAGAATCCGGTTTCCACCAAATTTGTCAGGGCCAAAGTGCAGGATTAAACAAATCTGTACATTTCCATTCAGGTGATCGTTTGCTAATGCCTGGTACTCATTTTAGGTTTCACCTGTATAGCACTTGCACTGTGCTTGAGAAAACGATTGTGTTTAATATAAACCTACAAGGGACTTATATCCTGCCTCACTCTCTCACTATATAATACTCACTCTTTCACTTTTTACTACTCGCTCGCTAATACTCTTTACTAATAACTCTCTCCTACTCACTATCAACTACTCACTCTACTACTTACTCTGTGTGTGGGTGCTAATGCAATAGGTCTCGCATATGCAAACGATTAAGCTATTGGCAATGTAAATTACAATGACATTTATTCATGATTTTAAAAAAAAAGTCAAGAGCAATGCCAATACCTCTACCTTTAATAATGCCGAGACCATTGCATTGTAAATGCTTGTTTCAGTATGACACCTGTGAAAGAAAACAGAACCTCAATCCCCCTTTTTCACTGTGAAGTGAACACTTCTAGCATTTTGGTAGCAAATATCCTGATCACATCAGTTTTAAAATCTTCATTGTTACATTTCCCATCATCCTACTCAACAGTATCAAACGGATAAGCATGGGCAATGCCCTTACTATTGAAGGCATGTTTGATGACATACAAAGTCAGTTTAATCCAAACAAATAAAGGATTAATGAAATAAGAATCATTGCTATTGCTTTTTCAAAAATCTTAATTTCCCAAATATTACAGATATCCAACAGCAGAAGACACTCTGAATCACATGTAATCCTCTTAAACTGCCCTTAATACGAAATATTTGTGCATGGACACTGAAGGAGGTGTTGTGGAGATGAGTGCAACATTCTAGAACCACTATGGCTCAAACACCCGCTTTTGCTGTGAGGACATAGTCCAGGGCCATTCTTTCTGTAGGAGAATGGATTTCTCTGCATCCAGATGAGCCTAAACAAATGGATGTGACATTGGCTACTTCTTCCAATATTTGAGCATTGTGTCTTGCCCTGCGACATAGTTGGTAAGAATCTGTTTCAGAAACCTTGCTGTACTCCTCCTGCTGTTGAGGGGGATGAAAGTCAGAGTGCCATGTTGCAGTGGCCACCTTTCTGGCATTGCAGGCCTCAGCCGTGTCTCAGGACAGCCAAAAATAGGCATTCTTGCCATAGATGAAATGTGCAATTCCTTTCGATTTTGATGTTTGTCAAACAGCGTGCTGGTGTTCAAAGGGGATAGCTTCATGATATATAGTCTCTAAACCAGAGTCTGTGATGATATAATGTCCAGCCACGATGTTGTTTCCAAATATAAATATGTATTGCAGATATTGTAGGCAGAATGTGGTAGGTCTAAAATGCCCAGGAGATTAGCACCAACTCCAAGGTTCTCTCCCTTTACATCATCACATTCTACGATACACATTATATAGCACTCCTTATAATATAAGCCCAGCAGAATACAAACCACTGCATATCTCTCACTTTCATAACAAAATACATACAAAAAAAATAGTCAAAATCCAGCATTTACCTATTACATTAATACATGCAAATACTGCAATATTGATCATAAAAATGTGCTTGGTGTCTTTCTACTTCTTGTACTTCTCCATAACTCCTGTACATCTTAGACGCCCCACTGTTTATCTACGTGTAGTCCAATGTTGATCTTGTTTATTTTTGCCAAACACGCCATATTCCACCACTGCCCATTACTAGTTGTTTTCACTGCCTGACCTTACATTTCAATGAAAGAAGTTGGTTCCCTAAATTTTTACTTTCTGTTTGCAACAACATTGGAGTTCCAACACGAACAACATTACCAACTGTAAAATTCACACTTTTTTTCTTGGTATCTTTATAATTTTGATATACGTCTCAACGCTACATTTTAAACTAGTGTTGTGAACGTATCTAGGACCCGATTTACATATTCCCAATGTATGCCCTTATGTGGTTATAACAAATCATATCCTTATAAAGGCATAAGAATCATATGCATATTTAGTCATAGCCAATGCAGTCCAAATACGGCAAGGCTACTCCCATAGACTCCTAGAAAGCACAAAGCGTTCTTAAACAAACCAAGCCTCCAGCAGCCCGGGAATTCCCCCTGCTTCTGTATTGATTTGTCCTAGAACTCCTGTAGTCCTAAAAAGAACTGCGAGTTCTTAGTGACGTCTTATGTCCAACCTTACGTCAAACTCAGCACCTTCCAGGTATAAATATACCAACAGCTGCCCTAGCAAACACACAGTGGTTTGGAGCAGATCAGCTATCTACTTGCCCGATGCCCTGCTGTGGCAAGTGCCGAAGGAAGCCGCCCCTCCCATTGACGCACTGAGAGAGACGCTGTCTTTTCTCCTGCCAAGAAATCCAGCTCCAGTGTTTCCGGTCACCCTAGCGGGTAGCTGGGAGATCTAGTCCTGAGAAAGAGATACAAGACCTCCTTCATTCTATAACCAAGGTATGGAGCTGATTAGATCCTTAGAGAATTCTTGATTCAGATTATTGGCAAAATCTATCTTAACTTAAACTGCAGCTCACTTACCCCTTCCCACGTACTCAATCAATCAATCAGAACATTTGTATAGCGCACTACTCACCCGGAGGGTCTCAAGGCGCTGGGGGGGTGGGGGGGTTCGCTACTGCTCGAACAGCCAGGTCTTGAGCTGCTTCCTGAAGGCGAGGTGGTCCTGGGTCAGGCGGAGGTGGGTCGGGAGGGAGTTCCAAGTCTTGGCGGCCAGGTAGGAGAAGGCCCTTCCTCCTGTGGTGGCTCTTCGGATGCGGGGGACGGCGGCGAGGGCGTGGCTGGTCGATCGAAGCTGGCGTGTGGGAGCGTAGAAGTTGAGGCGGCTGTTGAGGTATCCTGGTCCTTGGTTGTGTAGGGCTTTGTGTGCGTGGGGGAGGAGCCGGAAGGTGATTCTCTTGTTGACCGGGAGCCAGTGCAGGTCTCTCAGGTGTCCGGAGATGTGGCTGCGGCGGGGGATGTCCAGGATGAGTTGTGCTGAGGTGTTCTGGATCCGCTGGAGTCTCTTCTGGAGTTTGGCAGTGGTGCCGGCGTAGAGGGAGTTGCCGTAGTCCAGCAGGCTGGTGACGAGGGCCTGGGTGACCGTCTTCCTGGTTTCGGTGGGGATCCATCGGAAGATCTTGGCTTAGGTTAGGTACACCGGGGTAGGCGTATCTTAGAAGCACCAGTTGAGTACGATTAGTCATGATTTCATATATGTATATATTTTGTCTATTTTAAACACTGTATGGCTTAGAAACCATACCATGCTTTTACAGTATTATTTTATAATACTCCTTTTACTGTACGCACTTTACTTTATGACAAGTATTGCAATTGTGGCAACTCACTTCTCTTGCATGAGAAAGAAGACTGTTCAATAAATAACCACTTTTATTGAAAATGCCCGTCTCTCTATTTCTCTGCGCTTCTGGTGAAACTAAGTATGCACGATTGACTGAGTGAAATAGTTATCTATTGTTTCCGCGACTCTGGAGATATACTCCTTATTCTGGAGGGAGCAAAGTTGTCATGTTTATGCGGTTGTCAGAAACTAATCCCTTCTTGTCTATTCAGGAAAGTTAACACCTTCTTGTTTACTCGAGAAAGTTTATAGTGACCTCTGAGCTAGCTGGCATTCATAATTAAGTCTAACATATTCAATAGAGACCTAGTCGACCTCAGTCCTACGTCTAAACTATTGTTTATGTTATTCCAATGCGCAGAGCCTATTGGGAATATAGGAACTACACTACATGGCGCCCAACGTTTGGTAAGGCGATAATTTAACGCTAGATAATAGAGTAACTCAGTTGTGCTTTTCACACAGACCCCTTTTTCCCGTAAATACTCCAATAGACGTCTGGAGTGGGTGAAAGGTTAACATCCGCCAAAACTTAGTAGGATGAGAATCCTATGTATTAGTTTTTGGTTTAGTCAACATTGAAGGATACAGTGTTCCAAAATATTGTGCACCTAATCTTTGTTTCCTTGAAACTTGCTCTGCAAAACTTTCTGTCAGAAAACATGTCAGAAAGTGACGACGAAAGGGAGAGAGCTAAAATAGCAGCTCAACTTTTAGCGGAAGACACAAGTCTCCGGCAAGATGACCCGGAGGCTATAATAATACCAGTCAATGTAAGGAAGAGTGTAACTTACAAACTTATAGAAAATGGAGTATCATCAAGAGGTGGTACAGTCATATTTGTGGTAGAGGCCCATGAATATCGGCAGACAGAGGTATTCTATTCCTGGATACATTTTCCAGGAGCACATGCTGTGACACGCGATTTTCACTACTACAAAGTATCTCCAACGGAATACGTTCCTTTCGAGGACGTTGAAATTCCACTAACATACCAAGAGCACCAGCTCTGGTTTAATGGCGCCCTAAAACATCAAAATCACTTCACCAGGCTCGGTCCACTAGGTAGACCAGAAGCCACATGGCCGGTTCTAGCCAGCTATACACCACATCCTGACATTGAAAAGATGTCAAGCGAAGAACTTTTGGTTCAGCTACAGGAATTAACAAAAGCAAAAAGACAATTAGTTCAATTGACAATTGACGGTACAACGATCCGCCAAAAATTTAAAGAAACAGATATAGCAGAACAACCTTTTGAACTTGCCAGAATAATTAAAACATCCTATGAAAAATTAGGTAGAGATAGTTTGGGTGAGAAACCACTAAAACCACAACTAACTGAAAGTCCTGAAAAAACCTTTATCAAGAATAATCTCAATACTCCAAAAAAGAGGTGGGAGGGTAATAAACACACCACTCCCAGAGAAAAACAGTTCCAGTCCAGAAGAAGGTCTCCCCAACGGAGAAATAGATCTCCAGAACGGGGGAGGGGGGTAAAGTCTCCGCAACGGGAGCCCTCTGAAAAAAGATACAACCTTAGAGATAGGGATAAATTAAGAAAACCTGACAAATATCAAGATATTGATACACGTCCCTCTCAATATTTTCAGACTTCCCCACAGAAATCGGAAAGAAGAGGACGGTCAGAACATAAAGAAGAGCACGTCAAGTCCAAAGACAAGGAACCTGCTCATCAAAGTAAAAAATTACAATTTCCAAAAAAGAAGGTAGCCAGTATTAAAATAAAACATGCTGAGGATTCTGAGGACACAACTGAAGAACGGAGAATGGGCCCAGACAATGCTAGACAGCGCAGCAGAAGTGACCATAGCTCACAAGATTCTGATGAATCTTCTGGAGACAGTGGACACGAATGAATACATTTAAGTGAAAACTGCAGACACCAGAGTTAGTGTACCCCATAAATCATATGAAATAACATTACATATAGAAGGGGACAAAACTAGGAAAATAAAAGGTCTCTTTTGGGAAAACCTATCAAAAGTCTATGATATCCTGCTAGCAGAGAAAGACTGGCCACCAGAGTTTTAGTTTGAAAAGGTCTATAACTAGTGAATGAACCTAAATGGATAGATACATCTATATCTTATACCCCACTTCATATAGGCTTGTCACTAACTACATAAGAGTGTTTTTTCAATTTTATTATTCAAATATATATATATTTTTTGGTTTTTTTAGAAAATGGATATACATTTTGTGGATACATTCCAATATATTTCATGATAAATTGATATTTCTATGGAATTTCTCATACAAATCTTAGAAATTACATAACACACATATAGATGAGCATAAGACAAAAAATGATAGAGGCAAACGTAGGTAACACACAGGCAAAGCGGTGGGTAACACACTACGCGCGTTTCGGCTTGGAAGCCTTCATCAGGTGGCCCGTCTTTGGCACTACAATTTAAAAAACATAGGTGACAGTCAAACATACAGACAAGAGAACATTACTGTAGTGGGCATATATATTTCTTAAATCCATTTATAGGTATTAAGTCCAAACAATTATTATTTACTTATAAACAAATAAAAACATAGTAGTGTATCCTGTACATGTCCAATGGTCTGATATTTCTAAAGCCACATCTGATAGACATACATTGCATGTTCATGGCAACATCATCAGAGAAGGAGATGTACAATGGTTCAAGGATTTTGGACCCTATCACAACAACTTTGTATTAATAAGTCCAATCCGCAAGTATGCTACACAGAAGAAAAGAAAAGAAAACTTTCATTTGTCATTCTTGAACCACCACTTTGTCCCACAAACTTTGTTCCACATATTCCATTCGGTATATATGACATCCCAGTTAATAATGTTCAAACATTGTCAGAATAATTTAATTGATAATACTTAATGAACAGTATATATAGAAAAGCAATACATTGTAAGTCACAGAAACCTTAATTGTGAGGCTCTACTTGGATGAAAGCATATAGATACCACCTAGTCTCCTGATTCATGAATATGATCTTGAAAGGCAGTGTGTACATGAAATCCCTATAGTACTTACATATGTAGGTAGCTCAAGATATGAGGAAATGCTGGCTTAAAAACATGTAGATCGTCAGAGCCTTGTATTCCTGTGTATGATAAGAGGAGGTAGACTAGCAGTGACTCCACAGAAAGATGTAAAGACGTGGGGATGTGATGTCAAATAGGTAGACCGACCTATTTGACAACGGTTAACCATAGCTTTGTGGCTAATGAGTAAATGAAAACTAGTGAATAGTACACCCATATACCACAAAGTGCATTGTTAAGCTACAGAGAGTGATAATGATTATCCCAGGAGCGCTATTGATACTTACCAGAAGTCGATGATTATCACAGATAAAGTAAAATATGTGAGAGATGGATGTCCTAATGGGAGAGAGATAATAATAGACATATACTTTTAACGATAGAATATCTATAGGACAAATGGAGATGTTTAGAGTATGTGAAATCTCTACATTAAAAACTTCTCGTGTACCTTCACATATGGGATGACGATTAGTAGTAAATACTTCTACGATATATGGAGGGCTCCATGATGTATATAGTAATTCTGGTGTGAGCAGCCAAGGGAATAATAAACCCGGTGCGGACAGTCAATCTATAACGTAAAAAAACGCGGGTAGTAATATTGTACCGCTGTTATATTAAGCAGAAAGGAAGGCATATTAATTCCAATTAGAATGATTACCTGAAGATAGGATCGCTTTATGATGACCGGGGGCCAGAATAGTGTTCACGTATGATTTGGCGGGAGTTCTACAAATGCCCAAAATGATAGTATTACGAATATATAGTACAATATAGGATGAAAACTAAGATGAAATTCCTGTAGAACTACAAGAGCTAAGAGATCTGTCGATTAGTTATTCCTAGATTATATTACATATACTGTTGCAAGCATTAGCGCAAACACTAGTATCTAGCATCTGCCCGCTACCATGTATTTAGGTGATCGAATCAAAAAGCGGGATGGAGCAATTGCCGCACAGAAAAGGGGATGGAGACTGTAGTCCAGCAAAGCTGTGATTAAGAGTGTAAAAATCTCACATCCTGAGACAAACCCTTTAAATAAAGTATCCATTACCTATCCACTATTTACTTAATAAAACAACCTGGCAAGGCTAATATTTGTATCCTATACGTACCACTGCCAGCGTAAATACATACAGATATTATATAAATAAGAAAGGATCAGACAATGTATGAATGAAAAAGTGGCCCCTATATATGTCTTACTCGAATATCTGACTGTAGCAGATTCGAGAAATCACTCCATATATAAAGGTATCAAAATGCACGTGTGAATGCTGATAGTATTGCATACACTTCAATTGTGCATATATTTGGGGCAAGAGACATAGATAAATATGTTTTAGCCATCTATGTCATATACGCATTTCACCCCATTGCGAAATGTAAACATACAGTCTATGTTTAACTAAGGATACCGCTAGCTTAATATCCCGACTTAAAGTTAAAAAAGTCCACATTTGTAAAGCGCACAATCACCCGTAAGGGTCTCTAGGCGCTGGGGGCCGTCGGGAAGATTAAGCGAGCTATTGCCCAGAGTCACATGGTGCTGGGCTACCCTGCCGCCGGAGCCGGGGATCGAACCGTGGTCCCCAGATTTCAGCGTCAGTCGCCCTGGCCGCGGCGCCACACCTCTCCCCTTACCTAGTGCTACCAAGCGTTGAACGGTGTATTGCCCTCACAACGTCTGGTGCTCTGCAGAAACCGGCATTTCGTGTCGGTCGAAGTAAACGAGAGAGTGAGTGAAGGCATCCTTTTTCAAGGAGCGTCCTTAATGGTTTGACCATCATGATAGAAAGCAGACTAAGGTAGAGACGTCCTTCACATAGTGGTATATTTGCCATAATAGAAAATGGACTAAGGCTGAGGCGGTCTCCTCATGATCATAGAAAACGGACCTGTACTAGTAAAGATATTGAACCGGGCATCCATTTAGACCGTAGAGATGGAAGACGGACTTCTTATAGTATGTATGTGAAAACACACTGATCAGAGTACAAAATACCTGACATCTATATATGCCTCATGAGTGATAAAATAAATATTCAAAAACAGCAAAAATCGTTTGTTTCAAATTAAATAACCGTGAGTGTGAAGAGAATCTAAACGAAGTATATAAAAAATGTGAAATCTAGTTATAGGATATATGCAGGGTATTATACTCAAACAGTCCACTTGAAATGATAAATTGATATCTAATAACATATTCTATGGGCGACAGATGTGTGCGATGGCGGTAAAGGGAAGATCTGCTCTTATATGGCACAGGCTGAAAATTAATCAGGGGAACAGATAGTAATTCACATTGCTAGAGTAGTGACCTGTTACTTACTTAACTACTCACCTAGATGATATATGGTGACCTATAGGTCTCACTAGTGACCCAATAATAACCATAATAACAGAAAAAAGGGGGGCATATGTGCCTTCATCCTGATGTCTACATAACAATGTATCATACATAATCATTATATGATGTCTCTAAAAGGGTATACTATAACCATATATATCTATACATTCAGTAGATATGCAACATTCATTCATATAGATTTCCTTCATTTTATTTCTTGTAGCATTATGTCAGTATGGTGTATCTGAGAAGGTATACCCTAACCATATATAACTATACATTCAATAGAAATACAACATTTATTCACCTGCTTTCCCTCAGATTATTTCTTGCAGAAGTTTGCCATATAAACCAGTACTTTCTCAGATTTAAATTTCAGATAATTGCTTGATCCCAAGGAATGACTGAATTTAATCCTTTTTTTACAGTGTCTAGCATGAAAATATAATATACTTTGCGCTTTTTTCTTATTGCATCACAGCAGATCCCTGCTGTTGGTATAATTTTTTCAAGGATAAACCACCGTATATCATCAGGTTTGTGGTTGTTTTCCAGAAAATGGCATACCATGGGAGCTGCTAGTTTTTGGGTGTGAATGGCCGATCTATGTTCGGTAAGTCGAACATTCATAGATCGGGCAGTTTCGCCAACATATGCTTTCTGGCATGGGCATAGTAATAAGTACACAATATTTTTAGATTTACAGTTGGTGATTCCCTTACTTTTTACAGTTACTTTATTGTGACTTATTGATGTACTTTCTATGGCTAAAGAGCATGATATACATGTGCCGCATTTGAAGTTGCCCTGGACTGGTGACAAATCCATGATACTTCACTGTGACAACTGTTTTGGTGGAGGCATACGTGATCTCACTATCAGGTCTTTAATATTCTTGTTTTTGCGATATGCAAACATAGGTTTTTCCAAAGTTTCATTTTGTAATTTATTGATATTGAGTAAGTGCCAGTTTGAGCTTATTATTTGGCGAATTCGTTCGATGAGAATTGAATGTCTAGTGACAAAAACCAGATTGGCATTTCTATTGTTCGAATTGCCCTCTAGTAGGTGTTGGCGATCATAGAAACGGGCAAGTTTATATGCATCGCGTACCACCTGATGCGGATACCCTCGATTCAAAAATGTCCTTTTCATTTCACCAGCTCTTTCGTCGTAGTCAGCTAATTTAGTACAATTGCGACGTAGTCGCAAAAATTGACCAAATGGAATAGCAGTTTTTTGTTTGAGGGGGTGAAAACTGGAGTGATGTAAGATGGTGTTATGGGCTGTCGGTTTTGTATATAGATCAACATATAATAAATCATTTTTATGCTTTATCATAATGTCCAGGAATTCTATTTCTTGGGTATTGCAATGTGACGTAAATC
This sequence comes from Lissotriton helveticus, assembly GCF_964261635.1. Classification (NCBI taxonomy): domain Eukaryota; kingdom Metazoa; phylum Chordata; class Amphibia; order Caudata; family Salamandridae; genus Lissotriton; species Lissotriton helveticus. The sequence continues at coordinate 739,459,087 of NC_136067.1, read as the reverse complement.
GAAGGTTGTTGTCACATAGGTTCAACCACTCGATATATTCGGACAAAGTGTCTTCATTATCGTCCCATATGAAGATAATGTCGTCAATATATCTAGACCAATTTAAGGTGGTCTCAAAAAAGGGGGCTACTTCCTTAAATACAAATTGGTGTTCGAAATGGGCGACATAGATATTTGCTATGGTGGGCGCACAGGAAGCACCCATTCTAACACCTTTTGATTGATTGTATAAGGTTCCATGACATTTGAAGATGTTTTCCTTGAGGATAATGTTGAGACAGTCAAGGATGAATTTGGAATTACAATCAACTTGATATGTCTCTATAAACCATGTTACTGCTACAAAGGCTCCTTCGCATGGGGTTTTAAGAATACAGACTTTCCACATCCAAGGTAACCAACCATTGTCGATTGTGGTTATATGGCATTCCTTCTAGTGAGTTGATTACCTGACATGTGTCTTTTATATACCCAGGTATATTATGAATGTAGGGGCGTAAGATGGCATCAAGATACTTCGATATAGGCTCAGTGACTGATCCTATTGTACTCACAATTGGACTTAGCGGAGGGTCTAGGGCATTTTTATGGATTTTAGGAGTTCCATATAAACAGGCCATTTTGGGGTTCTTCACATTCAGGTAATCGTACTCTTTTTGACAAATGATGTCATTGTTAAATGCTTGGGTGGTAAGACGAAGTATTTTCACTTTGATATTAGGCGTGGTATTCTTCGTTATCTTGGTGTAAAACCTTGTATCTAGTAAGATGTCCTCAACTTTACAATGTACTTTTGAGTATCCATGATAGCTATTCTCCGCCCCATATCACAACTTTTGATTGTTATAGATGTTGAATTCTTAAGGCTCATTAAAGCCTCATATTCTTCTGTAGAGATGTTATAAGGGGTTCTTGGAATATATTCAGTTGCATTGAGAATTTTATTATACACAACCTTTTCAAAGATTCCAACCTCTGGTGTGCCTTCATCTAGAGTAGGCGTAATATTGATTTTGGTGCCAAACCTGATTTATTGAAATCTTGGTTAACAGAATTATTCTCTGCAAAGAAAAACTTAAGGCGGATCTTGCTAAGAAATGCCATAAGATCTGAAAACAGTTCAAAATTGTTTAAGCCAGAGTGTGGAACGAAGGATAAACCTTTAGATAGTAAGGCCAGACTGGGTTGGTTAAAACTTGTTTCACTTAAGTTGAAGATGGGTATACAGTCTATTGTCTCCAGTACCGGGCGTTCCTGGTTTCTAAGAACTGATTGGGATTGATTAGTTGAGGGACCTGGTATGGATGCGGGTATTGAGCTTGAGGCTGGTATTGTATAGGTTGTTGATATTGCATGGGTGGTTGATACTGGTGATTCTGGTATCGTGGCCTCCAGTTCCCCCTGTGTGGATTGCGCCTCCATAAAAAAGGCCGGCCACCTTGATTATATCAGGGAGTTCTGGATCCTCGTGGATCAGAGAATATCGATCCATCGTCACAGTCGGAACCTGACGTATTAGAGAATGTGGGTGTTTTTTTATTATAATATGGTCTAGTGGCTTGTTGGTTCCCAAAGTTATCAAAATTGCTATCTTCAGATGTAGTATAAAATCCATCAGCAAGATGAGGGTATGTTCTTTCTTTGCTGAAGTATCTTATATCTTTCTGCAGCTTTTCTGTCTTCCTTTTCGTTAAATAGTCATTGTAAGAGCTAAGTTCCACTTCAATATCGTCAAGTGCTTTTTTTGCATCAGCAATAGCTGGAGAGGACTTGATTTTATTTTCCAACTCTGAGATCTCTTTTAATAGCTGTAATATAAGATCTTTTGCTGTTTCAACTATTAACGAGGAAAAACCAAAGGTGATGATGGACGGAGCGTTGACAATACAAACACTCACCCCCAGTCAACTGATCTGGGTTTAATCCATCACCGTTCTTTAGCTCACTCCGCCACCCCAGTACAGACATGGCCATATGCAAATCAGTCTGACCCTGTGCCTCATGGGAACAGTCCAGCCCGAACTGCCAAGCCATGTCTTCCCTGGACCGGAATCAAGCTTCCCAGGACCGGTGTCTGGCATTACAGCCATCTTCAGCCGGGCTTGCTTGACTCCAGTGGCAAAGTGAGCAAGGGACTCACGTCTGAGCATACCCTGCCAACTTAGGGCGAGCAAGGAAAAACCAAAGGTGATGATGGACGGAGCGTTGACAATACAAACACTCACCCCCAGGTCAACTGATCTGGGTTTAATCCATCACCGTTCTTTAGCTCACTCTGCCACCCCAGTTCAGACATGGCCATATGCAAATCAGTCTGACCCAGTGCCTCATGGGAACAGTCCAGCCCGAACTGCCAAGCCATGTCTTCCCTGGACCGGAATCAAGCTTCCCAGGACCGGTGTCTGGCATTACAGCCGTCTTCAGCCGGGCTTGCTTGACTCCAGTGGCAAAGTGAGCAAGGGACTCACGTCTGAGCATACCCTGCCAACTTAGGGCGAACAAGGAAAAACCAAAGGTGATGATGGATGGAGCGTTGACAATACAAACACTCACCCCCAGTCAACTGATCTGGGTTTAATCCATCACCGTTCTTTAGCTCACTCCGCCACCCCAGTTCAGACATGGCCATATGCAAATCAGTCTGACCCTGTGCCTCATGGGAACAGTCCAGCCCGAACTGCCAAGCCATGTCTTCCCTGGACCGGAATCAAGCTTCCCAGGACCGGTTTCTGGCATTACAGCCGTCTTCAGCCGGGCTTGCTTGACTCCAGTGGCAAAGTGAGCAAGGGACTCACGTCTGAGCTTACCCTGCCAACTTAGGGCGAACAAGGAAAAACCAAAGGTGATAATGGACGGAGCGTTGACAATACAAACACTCACCCCCAGTCAACTGATCTGAGTTTAATCCATCACCGTTCTTTAGCTCACTCCGCCACCCCAGTTCAGACATGGCCATTTGCAAATCAGTCTGACCCTGTGCCTCATGGGAACAGTCCAGCCCGAACTACCAAGCCATGTCTTCCCTGGACCGGAATCAAGCTGCCCAGGACCAGTTTCTGGCATTACAGCCGTCTTCAGCCGGGCTTGCTGGACTCCAGTGGCAAAGTGAGCAAGGAACTCACGTCTGAGCATACCCTGCCAACTTAGGGCGAGCAAGTAAAAACCAAAGGTGATGATGGATGGAGCGATGACAATACAAACACTCACCCCCAGTCAACTGATCTGGGTTTAATCCATCACCGTTCTTTAGCTCACTCCGCCACCCCAGTTCAGACATGGCCATATGCAAATCAGTCTGACCCTGTGCCTCATGGGAACAGTCCAGCCCGAACTGCCAAGCCATGTGTTCCCTGGACCCGAATCAAGCTTCCCAGGACTGGTATCTGCCATTACAGCCGTCTTCAGCCGGGCTTGCTTGACTCCAGTGGCAAATTGAGCAAAGGACTCACGTCTGAGCATACCCTGCCAACTTAGGGCGAACATGGAAAAACCAAAGGTGATGATGGACGGAGCGTTGACAATACAAACACTCACCCCCTGTCAACTGATCTGGGTTTAATCCATCACCGTTCTTTAGCTCACTACGCCACCCCAGTTCAGACATGGCCATATGCAAATCAGTCTGACCCTGTGCCTCATGGGAACAGTCCAGCCCGAACTGCCAAGCCATGTCTTCCCTGGACCGGAATCAAGCTTCCCAGGACCGGTTTCTGGCATTACAGCCGTCTTCAGCCGGGCTTGCTTGACTCCAGTGGCAAAGTGAGCAAGGGACTCACGTCTGAGAATACCCTGCCAACTTAGGGCGAACAAGGAAAAACCAAAGGTGATGATGGTTGGAGCGTTGACAATACAAACACTCACCCCCAGTCAACTGATCTGTATCAACTATTAACATCATCAGATCTCGCGAACAGCGGTTTGCTATTTGTGACCATCTTTCTAGGAATTCCTTAATATGGGCAAACAGGCCCGGGATGTTTTTTATCTGTAACCCTTGAGGAATTATGCCTGCTCGAAGGTATTGCAGCATATATTCTCCGTGTAGCTATATACGTTTAGTTTCCTTTTTTAAGAGCTAAGAGTTGGATTAATTCATCATTTGATCCTGTGTCATTGGTGGTTCTACTATCAAAGGATGCTGATGTACCCACCATAGACATAAAGTCTGCATCACTAAAACCAAAGGTTTTGAAATTCGCCATAATGATGGTTTCTTAACTGGCCACAGATTAATGCTAGCAAGAAACTAAACAAGTTGCTAGTGAACCCTTAGTCTTCATATATGTATAGACTTCACAATAAGGTAAAGACATATAAATCTCTTTAAGGAGTGAGTGGCACAACCTATCTTACCATAAACGTGGCTAGGATCAAAGGACCATGGACATGTATATTTGAACTTTTATTCAAATAGGAAATAGATAGCTATTGCTAGCTATATTATAGTAGAATGATTTAACAACTGATATATAAGTAAATAATAATTGTTTGGACTTAATACCTATAAATGGATTTAAGAAATATATATGCCCACTGCAGTCTCTTGTCTGTATGTTTGACTGTCACCTATGTTTTTTAAATTGTAGTGCCAAAGACGGGTCACCTGATGAAGGCTTCCAAGCCGAAACGCGCGTAGTGTGTTACCCACCGCTTTGCCTGTGTGTTACCTACCGCTTTGCCTCTATCATTTTTTGTCTTATGCTCATCTATATGTGTGTTATGTAATTTTTAAGATTTGTATGAGAAATTCCATAGAAATATCAATTTATCATGAAATATATTGGAATGTATCCACAAAATGAATATACATTTTCTAAAAAAATAAAATATATATATATATTTGAATAATAAAATCGAAAAAACACTGTTATGTAGTTAGTGACAAGTCTATATGTAGTGGGTATAATATATAGATGTATCTATCCATTTAGGTTCATTCACTAGTTATAGACCTTTTCAAACTAGACATTTTTCCCTATGTATAGCTAGTGCATTTTTTTTATATAGGGGTCCCCTACTTCCTAAACAATGGCCACCAGAGTTTGTCAGGGAGTGCCCACATGGCGAAAAAATGATTATGCCTGCCTTTTCAAATGAAATTCCAATTCATAAAAAATACACATATGCTAGAAAATGGGCTGAATTATATAAAAATCATGCAGGATGGGATGAGGATTCCCTTCACCATAAAATTCAGTTAAAAAATCCACCTACTGCACAGAGGCAGTATCCTGTTAAGCAAGAAGCTAAAAAACAAGTCAGGGAGATCTTAGATCAACTTGAATATCAGGGGGTGATTGAAACATGCACCTCACAAATGAACAACCCTTTGTTTCCTGTCTCCAAGCCAGACGATTCATATCGTCTAGTTTTGGACTACAGACACCTAAACTCCTGCTGCAAAACATTTGCAGGACAAAACTCACACAGTGCAGCACTAATGAATAACATTGTGCGCAAAAAATATAAAACGACATTAGATATTTCGAATGGTTTCTTCTGTCAAAACATTGCTCCAGAAAGCAGGTATTTGACCGCTTTCTCCTGTATGAAGACCCAAAAGCAATTGTGTTGTCTCCCACAGGGATTCGAGAATAGCCCAGGATTATTTTCAGCCAGGGTAATAGAATTACTACAAATGTATGATGATCAGGCATTATCTTATGTCGATGACATCTATCTTACAGACGATGACCTGTGAGACACACTTGAAAAGAGTGAACACCATTATACTTGGGTTCGCAGCTGAAGGGTATAAATTCAACTTTAAAAAGTCACGAATTGCCCACCTAACTGTCCTATTTTTAGGATATGAATTATCAAGTGAAGGCAAAAGCCTGGCAGACAACTTCTTAGAGAAGTATGCAGTACTCCAAACTCCAAAGACGCTGAAAAACTTACAATCAATTCTAGGTTTCCTGATTTTCGGAAGAACTTACATTCTAAACTATGCAGAGAGGGTTAAACCTCTCTACGAATTAATAAAACCTGATTTCAAACCAATCAATTGGACTCAGAAACACACAAAAATATTAAGATCAATACAAACAGATATGTTAACTATAACAAAACTGAAAACACGCGCAAATGAATGTAACCTTGTAATCCGAGTCATCCCAGGAAGATGCGGATTTAAGTACCTAACCTCTAATGAGGGAGAAACGGTACCAATAGCTTATAAATCACACTTGCACACACAAGCTGAAATGCGGTTCAAACTGCTGTAGCAAAAGAAAAAGCCCTAGCCCAAGGGAAGAGCATATATGTTTTAATAGCAGTATCAGCCCTTGAGGCAGTAACAAGACCAAGCATTCCGAATGCTAAAGCTTTAGATCCAAAATGGATACAATGGGAAAATTCTCTTGCTGCAACAGACGTGAAACACGCATTTGATCCAAAAAATTAAAAGATTAAAAGACCTGGAATACGAACATGAATGTCCTTGGTCAATCAAAATTCTGCCTCTCGAACAGTACACCTGTGTAATATACACAGATAGATTTGCACAACACTACGTTGTGGAAAAACAAGTTTACAATGCAGCATGCGCGATTGTTAAAGGTCGCTGGCGCTTAAGTAAATTTAGACCGATGGTCACTAAAACTGAATCACTCAGAAACTGTACAGCTCAGCGAGCTGAAATAAGATCTTTAAAGATGGCGCTTGAAAATGCCGATCTCGAATTCCCCACACTAATAGTGTGCAATACGCATTACTGCGTCCAGTCTTACAATAATTACATGCAGACCTGGATTAAGAATGGTTACAAAGATGAGACAGGTGCCACAATAAAGCATAAAAAACTTTGGGAACAAGTAGTTCTTTTACAAAAAAGAACTACGAAAGACTCACGTGATACATACGCACAGTCTTCAACGTGATGACGTTCACGTTGCAGGGAATTCATTGGCTAACAGAGCCACAGCGGCAGCTGTCAAACCGGCTTCTGTAGCTACAAAAAAGCGTTCTAAAAAAAAAATGGATGGAGAAAAGCTACTAGCAGTAAAAGCCTCAATGAAAGGCAACTATGCGGCATTACCTCTAAATTATCCACTCGGAAATACATACATAATTGATGCGAACTCCGTTCTGTTTGCTCGAATCCCTGGAGTGGGGGACTGAGTAATTCCAAACACGAAGCGGAGGGCTTACTTGATTCAGGAAGCACACATGGGAATGGGTCCGAGGCACCAAGAGATCTTGAAATCTCTAATAGAATTGCAACCGCAATACTGGTGGCCGGGGATGAGCATGGAAATGTATAACTTTGCAATGGATTGTCAGGACTGCAACAGAGATCGCAGTTGTGAACCGGACCAGATACCAGCCCAGACACCTCTATTAGACAACATTAGGCTATCTACACGCAGACATCTACACGGAAAAATGCGATCCCATAAATATTAAGACGAGATTCATTTGGATGTGGCCCCAGCGCTCGGCTGACGCCAGAACTGTTATAAAAGATTTGCGAGTCTTTATCGGCACATACGCAATTGGCATGCTACATTCTGACCAGGGTCCTGCGTTTAGCTCTCGAGCTTACAAGGAGGCCATGGCCAGCTTGGGCATTGCATTGCGAAACTCTAGTCCATTCCATCCTGAGGGAAATGCGGTAGTGGAGAGAAAAACCATGACATAAAGCAATCTATAACAGCAAGGGTATTAGTTTTGGGTGACGGATGGGTCAAACATCTAACACGTGTCCAACGTAGTCTTACTAATCTGCCAAGAAATTCTCTGGGGGGAATCACTCTGTATGAACTTTTGTTTGGTACTAGAATGATCATCAGTGACCTCGATTGTCAGACTTCAGTGGTGGAACAAAAAACCTTTGATATCAAAGATCGTTTGGCTGTTTTACAGGACTTAAATGAAGAAGAAGTCTAAGTAACACAAAACTAAAGCCAACGGCCACTGAAAAAAAAACACCTGTCCCAGCAAGACCTGTCTGGATTCCAAAGATTGGGAATCTGGTCAGAGAAAAGATCACGGTGAAGAAGGAATTTGGGCCTTCTTACAGAAAAGCAGTACCTGTCTTAGCTGTCAGCGGAACAAGATCAGTAGTACTACCGCCCCTTGCTGGTAAAAAGGAGAACAGAGTTGTATCAATCGACCTGGTAAAACCACAATCATGTGGCCAATAATAAGTAGTAGGCCCAGTGGACTCCCAAGAAGTAGCAGAAGACCAAACCTTGCTACAATTCAAGAGGTTCTAATCACATTTGATAAACCTGCAGTGAATAAAAAAGGACTATGCAACAAAGCCATGGAACTTGTGCCTCTTAAAACCCAAATTGCAACAGTTCATCAAGAAACACCAATCTACAATGATGTAGCCTCTGACTGCACACATACAAAGATTAATGAAAATCAGGAAGCACTTCCAACAATTGACAGAACTGGATCTTGCTACTTCATCAATTTCAATGACTTTTCTGATGATCCAAGTGAACATGAAGAAACACCAGCAACTAAAACTTTCAAAGAAAAAATGACTGAACTCTTTTATCAACTCAAAGAAACATATCTGATTTCACCATGGATTGAATTATGGATTGTGTTAGGTGTACTTTTCCTCCTACTCTGGCTCATTTTGGTTTTAAGCTTGGGAAAATTCATTGATGGAAAATATAGTACAATGGACACAGCAAGTCAGAACATCAACTTGGTCCTAAAGCCTCACAGATCTTCTCACATCGAAAAAAGAGAACTATCATCAGTAAACATCACAGCCATTCCTATACCTGGTGGTGTAGCATGGGACGCTACTGATTACGAAATTTATGGGCCGGTTGAACTCTTGAAATATCCACATCAGTTCAAGGTTTCATTAAGTGACTTTTTATCACCTAGTACTTTCTCTGATGATTGGGACTTTGAAAATATTAATAATATGATGTCAGATTTAGAAATGTCAGCAAAATTTACAGAACATGCTTATTTAGAAGGCTCATCAAATTATGAAGAAATGTATTGCTTTAATCATTATGGGCATCACTATTTGCATAAATCTGCTAATCCTAGAAATGTTTTTACCTATAATCAATGAGAACATTGTCCAACACCGCCAAAAGGCAGCTCGAAAACATTTTATGAGAAATTCCCATACTTCTCAGGGTTTAACATCACTGATCCAGAAACGTTTTATTTTAAAATGTTAAATAAGACAGGAATGAAAAACATGTTGACAAACACTAAATTTATATATTCCACAAAATTTTAGGAAAAAATGTCTACATTTGGTTTTGAATTTTGGAAAAACAACATGGAAACAAAAACCATTTGGGGTACAAAAGATTGGCAGGTACAAGGTCTAGAATCATTATTTAGAGCCTGCATGATCCCACAATAGATAATATTCCTGAATGACACCATTCAACAAACAACCTGTCTTGGCCTAGCCAAGATAAAAGACTTAAACAAACCGTCTATTCCAAACCCCATACCTGATAGTAATAGCTCTAGAGAAGCGGAAATAGACGTATCCCATATTTTACAAGAAAACAGAACTAATCCTGATAGGAGAAAATGGTTGATCTGGCCCACAGACACTAATAACTGTCAAGATAGATTCCTGAATATAAGACAGGGGTTCAAACAGAACAGGCCATACTCAAGATATTCCCAGAGACAACATCCAGGGATAGTTACAACATACAGTGTAACAAAGCTATGCCTCGAATGGCTACAGAAATCCACACTGACTGAAATTAAGCAACACTTGACTTTACTTAAAGAAGGTGCTGACTTGCGAGATTTCATAATGGGACCTCGCAAACAGCGTCAAAAACATTTCATATACGCCGGTATATACGCTGCTTACAACGAAGTGTCATAATAGCTACTGTTTATCTTTATAATGTGTTAAGTTAGCATAGGCTTATTAAATGTTTAAACGCCATTTTTCCTTTTGCTGCTTCTGCACACGACACTTAATTGTTGATTTAGCTTTCAACCTAGTAGCCCGTTGTGGTTTACATGAGAATAATATGTTATTGCTCTGATATCAGCTTTGCTTAATAAACTATGTCTGTACAGAGAGTGCTGAAGCTTCAGGAATAACACGATACAGAATTGTTATGAGGTCTGATCTCCGCGCCTTCATAGACATAACATAAGTGCTGCTTCTGCCAACTTTAGGCTTTAGGCGGGATTTATATTGCTTTGCTTAGAGCACAGATACACACTTGATGCTGTTCGCATGCAGAGAGAGCTGGTGTATGCTGATGTGATCTCTTCATTCTAGGATCTTGTGGTATGGGCCCGCCCTGCTAAAACCCAAAGAGACCTTCATAGCTATTAAGATAATATGCGAGTTAGGGAGGGTGAGAAATAGGTGTTGTAAGACCCTTCTTCATTACAGCATGTTAACATGCTGTCACCATTTGCTTTCTATGGACTAGTAACTATGCTGATAACTTTGCTTCTGATAATATGTTTCCTTGTATTATCTAAGATACTGCGTCTGAGAAAACGGCATTAGTAAATAAATATTTCAAATGTGCACGTGTCCTCATTTACTCCATGTTCTGGTTTGAAATAATTGTATAACGAAAGAGTGCTCATGTGTTCCACGTAACCTGAGGTATTGTAAGTTCATGTTCTGGTTTGTCTAAACATTGGGAGTTTGTTATGACCAATGAGACACTGTAGCTAGCTCGGTAAGGGGTTTGTTGGGTACTGAGGTGAGTTTTGGATCACCCTAATTCGCCGAGGTTCCAATCCTTTGTGCACAGTTCTGTGGGAGAACAGAAACCTTGCTACATGGCGCCCATACGTTGGTGGTCTTATATCATGACACTCGAGTAGTATATCATTCAAACCTTAACCCCTTCTCTATCGTTTCCGGAAAACGGTGGTGTCGGAAAAACCTACCTATTTTTGAAATAGGTCTTTTCAAGCTTGAATCTATCTAAAACGGTTTCTTTGAATTACTACCCAGTTGTGCTACAAAGTTTCCTTTGTTTTTCAGTAGTTCCAGTGTGATCATGGCTCAGGCGGTGAACATCCCGCAGCATAGTCGCATTGCGGTGCGCAACCATTTACAGACTTACCAGGTCCCTGTGGATGGCTTAGCTGTGATCTTAGTGGTGTGTGCAGATCCGGCGTACCGTTTCGAACTATTTTATTCGTGGGTAACGTTTCCGGCGATAGATGCAAATTCTGGTGTGTTCCACACCTACACACCCTCACTTGTACCGGCTGAATATACACCGTACAGGGCACTGGAAATACCTATTGATCATTGGCAGCATCGCGTTTGGTTTGATGGCGCCCTACCCCACTCTTTGTCCGCTGCGAGGTTGGGTCCTTTGTCCATTCCAGGCACAAATTGGCCTGCATTGGGTGGATTCACCCCGCACCCGAATCACGGCGCTTGTCCCCTAGCGGATATTCGCAGACTACATGTTGTTTCGATTGCCGTGATTCGTGCGTTAGTGCAATACATAGGTCGCCATCTCCCGGGTGGTCCCCCGGGGGGTCCGGCTGTTCAGACGGAACATGGCGGTTTAAAGCTCAATCCGGTTATGGTCAATTTGGTTTTTGGTAAGCGCCCCGATGATAAGGATGAGTTCCCTTTCTGGCTTGCCGAGAAATTTGACCAACTGGAGGCTGTGTTTCCAAATTCTACTCCTGCTGATAAACATAGAATGTTGACGATTACTTTGCCTAAGGATTTAACTCCTGAACTCGTTGACTGTGAAAGCTGGGGGAAAACTTTTGCGGCTGTTTATGCGAGGTGTTTCGGCACCCTATCTATGTCCGTACTGCCTACGATCGTTAAACGTGTTCAGGATGATCACGGACCAGAGGCAGCGGTTGAATTGGGTATGCGCCTGTGTGGTTCTTTTGAGATTGTTAGCGATCTCATACTCTCCAATATAAAGGGAGATGCGGTGAACTTTCAGGTGTCGAATGCTTTGGCTGCTCTACCCGATGCCGAAAAACCCCGACAGTTGGCGAAGATAGTTGTGGCCGCATATAAAACTATAGGTCGCACAAGTAAAGGTCTGAAGTATTTTGCTATCAAGGAGAAAAAACAACCACAAGGGCAGCCTGCTGAGGCAGATGTCCAGCCCAAGTCCAAAAAACAAAATCGGCCTAAAAAACAGAAACAGGGGACGCAACAACAGCAGACTCAGGATTCTTATCCTGCGCCACAAGTTTCTGCGCCGACAGAGAGAGTTTATGACTTGCGCGATCGCGCGATGATTAAATCACCTGATCGATTTCAGGTTTCTGATCAACGCTCTCCTCGTTCCTTTCAGGACTCATCGGCCACGAAGACCGGTGGAGGAGGAGGCGGAAGGGGACGTGGTGGCCAACAAGGACGTGGCCAGCCCCGACAGACAGACGGCGCAGGAAAGCAGGAAGATTCTACGCCAAAAAGACCGCAGTTTGTGAAAAAGAAAGTCGCAGACTTAACAGCGCATCGATATGCCACAGATAGTGAGAACTTGGCTTCGGAATCTGACGTGGGCTCTGACCTTGCTGGACAGCGCGGCGGAGATTACCATAGTGAGAGAGGCGCTGCATCCACTACTGAGGGTGACAGCGACTGATGTCTACGTTGTAATAGAAACAGCCGATACAAGACTTGCTCCCCCTGAAAGACTTTATGAAATTGTCCTGTTAATTGAAGGTGACATACAACGTACCATCAAAGGGGTATTTTGGGAAAATCTTTCATCTACGTATGATATTTTGCTTTCGGAGGCTGACTGGCCCCCACCTTTTGTGCTCGCGGCGCCGCGAGGGGAGGAGGTGATCCTCCCCAGTTTCGCGAACACTGTCTCGAAAGAGCATGCACAGCATTTTGCAGAGGAGTGGGCTTGGGCTCTCGCACCGGCTCTGTACCGTAACCAATGTGGTTGGGATAAATTGTCCCCTTGCCACGAAATTCCCTTGCGGTCTCAGCCGCAGCCTCAACCTCAATATCCCATTCGGCGTGAAGCCAAGGCTTCCGTCGTGGAAATCCTTGAACAATTGGAATATCAGGGTGTTATTGAAATGTGTGTGTCACCGATGAATAATCCTCTTTTTACTGTGAGCAAGCCTGACGGATCGTATCGTTTGGTTTTGGATTACCGGCATTTGAACTCGCATTGCCGTAACTGTGCAGTACAGAATACTCACAGCTCTGCCCTAGTGGATAGTCTAGTGTGTAAGCGTTTTAAAACGACGCTTGACATTTCCAACGGTTTCTATGCCCACAGATTGGATAGCTTTAGCTCCCAATGGACCAGTTTTACATGCGCTGGGGTCCAAAAACAATTCCGGCGTCTCCCAATGGGCTATAAGAATAGTCCTGGTATATTTACCGCCCGCATAGTCTCTCTTTTGGAGAGAATTGACCCAGATGCTTGCTCGTATGTGGACGACATCTATCTCACAGACGACGAAATTTGGGAGCATCTGTGTCGTGTAAATTCGATTATTTGTAACTTTGCAGACATGTGTTACAAATTTAACTTTGCAAAATCGCACATTGCTGAGTACACAGTGTTGTTCCAGGGCTATGAGCTCAACAATGAAGGTAGAGGTTTGGCTCCTCACTTCTTGGAGAAATGCGCACAGTTGCGCGCTCCTACAACACTGAAAAAATTAGTCTTTACTGGGCTTCTTAAATTTCAGGAGGACATACATTCCGGAATATGCCTAGCGTATCAAGCCTTTGTATGCTTTGATACAACCAACTTTTTCTAAATCATGCTGGCTGCCTGAGCACTCGGCCATCTTGCAACACTTGCAGGCTGATCTGCTCGCTTCTAAATTCCTGCTGACTCGTGATAACCACACCAACCTGGTGATTAGAATAATTCCAGGGACAGTGGGTTTCACGTACCTCACTTTTAATGAAGGGGACACAGTACCTATTGCTTACAAGTCACACTTGTACACTTCGGCTGAGATGCGGTTTCCTACTGTGGAAAAGGTTTTAACAGCTGTGCAGATGGCGATTCTCAAGGAACGAGCTCTGTCACAGGGGAAACGCATGTTGGTTGTTACACCCTGTCCTCATTTGGAGGCAGTCACGAAAGCCAGTGTACCAAATTCAAAAGCTTTGCAACCGCGGTGGATTCAATGGGCTGCGTCCTTGACATCCACGGATGTCACGTTTATTTTTGACGCCTCGTTACGGTCGCAGGAGTACTTGCAGTATGAATTCGTTCATCCTGCTCCTCTAGCAATGCGACCGTTGGAGGACTTCCATTGCATCATTTACACTGATGGTTCAGCGCAGGTTGCGCATGGCCTACGTTTCCGCATGCGCCATTGTGGTTGGTGCCATGGTGGACAATGAGTTCCAGTCCAAGGCAGTACACACGCAGCCTCTAGGGGACTGCACAGCACAATTGGCAGGGCTTCGTGCTCTCTTACTAGCGTTGGAGTATGCTGTTCCTGGTGTGACAACTCTTATTGTGAGTGATTCTTACTACTGTGTCCAGTCTTAGAATGAAAACTTGTTCTTTTGGATTCAGAATGATTTTCATGATTCCAAGGGTAGCACAATAAAACACAAGATGATCTGGGTTCGAGTGGCGGAGCTTAAGGCTTCGTTGCCACTCGTTTTTGTGATTCATACTCTCGGCCATCAGCGTGTTGGAGTCCACGCTGTCGGTAACTCGCTTGCTGATGAAGCAGCGAAATCAGCGGTGTCTACATACTTAGTTGCAGAAGTTACTCGGTCCAAAAGTAAGATTGATAGTGACATCTTGGCGGCTGTTGCTGCCACTGAGAAGGGAGGTAAACATCCTACAGGGTTCCCTTCGAAGTACACATACCACTTAAGTACCGAAAAGGTTCCTTTTGTGAAAATTCCTGATGTTGGAGAACGTTTGATTCCCAACTCGGATCGCAGGGCTGACTTGCTTACAGCGGCACATGAAGGTGTGGCGTCTGCGCATGCGGGCGTCTCGGCCACTGTGGCTCAATTACAACAACGGTTCTGGTGGCGGGGACTGTACAAACAGGCGCGAGATTATGTCCTTCAATGTGACATTTGTCAGCAGATTAAACCTTCGACTGCTGCGCGTCCACCACAGACACAGTTGTACATTTCTAATAAACCACTAGGTTGTGTTTATTTAGATCACTTTTTCCTCAGATACTGCGTATAAGAACATCTTAGTAGCAGTTGATGCATGCACACGCTTTGTGTGGGTCTGGCCCCATCGCAGCGCTGATTCACGGACTGTCATTAGAGATTTGCGTATCTTTGTAGGGATTTTTGCCTGTGGTACCTTCCATTCGGATCAGGGTCCGGCTTTCGCCTCTAAGGCGTATAAGGATGCCATGACTTCAATGGGGGTCCAAGTCAAGTTTTCGTCTCCATACAGGCCTGAGGGTAATAGTGTAGTGGAGCGAATGAACCGTGATTTAAAGCAATATTTGACAGCTCGAGTTATAGGCACTGGCAGAAACTGGCTGGCCCACCTCTATGGCGTGCAGCGTGCTCTTAATAATCTCCCTAGAAGGTCTCTGGGTGGGCGGACCCCATACGAAATGCTCTTTGGCATCAAGATGTACGTCCCTGACCTTGACGGTCTAGACTGCGTGGCTCGCGCCACACCCTTTGACGTAGATGAACATTGCAATGTTTTACAGGATCTACAAAAGACCAGAGACAGTCTTGCGAAGGAACATTTGCCCTCCACATCGGATGTTGCGTTGCAGATTCCGGTAGTCGGCTGGCTGCCCCAAGTAGGAGAACTGGTTCGAGAGAAGATCGATAACAAGAAAGAGTTTGGTCCTTCCTATCGTGCTCCGGTTCCAGTGCTTGGCGTGAAGGGCACAAGAACAGTCATTTTACCACCACTTCCTGGTCGTAAGGAAAACAGGTTTATCTCAATTGACAATGTCAAGATACACAGAGTGGCCGATTCTTCTTAGCATGACACCGGCAGTTTCCTGTCCTTCCATTGTGAGAAATTCAGTTTTGCCCACTGCTTCTAATCATGAAACTGAAGTGGCCATCGAATTACCTGCAATTTCCAGTCCTTTATTAAGTACTTTGCCCGGAACAGACCATGATGAAATAGACTATACTTACCACTGGAATCAAGCTAGCCGGGCTGATGAGAGGTGTTACCTCGAAACCGGGCCGGTCCTCGGATGCTTGTTTCCGTTCTGGGAAGGACATGGCTTTTGTAGTTCAGACTGGACTGTTCCCATGGGGCACAGGGTCAGCGCTGATTTGCATATCGCCATTGTCTAACCCAGGGTGGTGTGGAGTGGAAAAACGTATCCACATTCTGTCCATCACTGTTGTGTTTGCAATTACCGCTCTAAGTGTACTGGGGATGCTCAGACGTGAGTCCCAGGCACTCCACACCACTGGAATCAAGCTAGCCGGGCTGATGAGAGGTGTTACCTCGAAACCGGGCCGGTCCTCGGATGCTTGTTTCCGTTCTGGGAAGGACATGGCTTTTGTAGTTCGGACTGGACTGTTCCCATGGGGCACAGGGTCAGCGCTGATTTGCATATCGCCATTGTCTAACCCAGGGTGGTGTGGAGTGGAAAAACGAAGATCAGTTGACTGGGGGTGAGTGTTTGATTTGCTCAAACGTTCCGTCCATCATCCCCTTTTGTATCGCTTTATTCGCCCTAAGTGTGGCAGGGTATGCTCAGACGTGAGTCCCTTGCTCACTTGGCCACTGGATTCAAGATAGCCTGGCTGATGAGGATTATGAATCCGAAACCGGTCCCAGGATGCTTGTTTCCGGTCCATGGAAGACATGGCTTGGCAGTTCGGGCTGGACTTTTCCCATGAGGCAAAGGGTCAGACTGATTTGCATATAGCCATGTCTGAAATGGGGTGGCTGAGTGGGCTAAAGAATGGTGATGGATTAAACCCAGATCAGTTGACTGGGGGTGAGTGTTTGATTTGCTCAAACGCTCCGTCCATCATCCTCTTTTGTATCGCTTTCTTAGCATGACACCGGCAGTTTCCTGTCCTTCCATTGTGAGAAATTCAGTTTTGCCCACTGCTTCTAATCATGAAACTGAAGTGGCCATCAAATTACCTGCAATTTCCAGTCCTTTATTAAGTACTTTGCCCGGAACAGATAATGATGAAATAGACTATACTTACCCCACTGACTTGTCCATGCCTGACCTGCAAGCACGTTTGGCCACGGAATCCAGATTTTCTTTTGACACTGTTTCCAATGCTTCGAAAAGACCCTCACGTTTTGCGGTTTATGCCACCTTATTTAAAAAACATTTTTTGATTCCCCCTTGGACATATATTTGGCTGGTTCTTTTTTCAATTTACCTTTTTATGTCAATTGGGTTTGTGTTTTATTTTTTCCGAATTATGAATGGACACTATGTCGAGGAAAGAACATGTATTCGACATCTAAATGGTCCTTTGGCCCCCCTTTCCTCATCGCATTCTGCACACAGATTGAAAAGAGACTTGACATTTGTTAATATCACTGCTTGGCCTGTCCTTGATGGGATAGTGTGGGATGCCGTTAGGTTTCAAATTCATGGCCCTACCGAGGTTGTTAATGTCCCTAATGTGCTTAGAGTTAATATGGGAGATGTGGTGAAACAAAACATACGTTCTGATGATTGGGATATCCAGGCCGTAGAGTCCTTGTTTTCTGATTTGAAGTACTATGCTGCATTTGATGCGGAAGATTTGTACTTAGAATCTGCTAATTATGGTGATTTGTTTTGCTTTCAACATTTTGGCAATCACTTCTTACATAAAACAACGTCCAGAAGGAATACTGTAAATTATACACAATGGGAGCATTGCCCAGCTCCTAAACAAGGCAGTTCAAGTACTTTTTTTAAAAAGTACACTTATTTTACTGACTTCAATCAGTCTAATCCCGAGTCCTTTTATTTCAAAATGACACAGAAGCCTATGTCCAAGGTTAGACTTACCGATACCAAATTATTGTACTCGAAGTCCTTTCTTGATCAGCTAGCTGTTGGCGGCTATGAATTATGGAAGGAAACTATTGACTTAAAATCTGTTTGGGGTTCTAAAAGCTGGCAGGTACAAGGCACTGAGGCTTTGCACCGTGCTTGTCTCATCCCGAATCAAATGTTGTTTTTGAATTCTTCTATTTCACAGACAACGTGCTTTGGATTGGCTACTTCTAAAAAATTAAATACACCTACCATCCCTGAGTTAGATGAGTATTCTGGCTGGAGTAATTATACTCAGTTTTCGATTAGGGACTTGCAAACCCTATTACTGAATTCATCCTTTAACATATCCAGTATGGATCCAAAAGGTTGGCTGATGTGGCACAGGAGTGCTGATTTATGCCAGCACCGTTTTCTGGGTTTATCTGATGGCTTTACACAGGTCAGACCTGATCCACGTTTTGAAACTGAACATTCTGTCACAACTTACTCTGTAGGCAAATTATGTCAAAATTGGCTGAAACATTCTAAATTGTCTGCAGTTAAATTACATCTTGCAAAGCTGAATGATGATGTAGATTTAAATGATTTCATAAAAGGCCTGGCTAGTGGTAGATCAAAAAGATGGATATATGCTGTTTACAATGAAATCTGGAAGACTTCACAGATTGAGGCGGCGACACGCCTTAGAGCTATAGATCAAGCCAATCTAGAAAAAGTGCTTGCTGTGGTAGATAATAGTATTAACATGCTTTCTTCCCGCATTTACACTTTAGATAATATTGTGTCTTCTGTAGTGGATATTGTGCATGATGAAGTGTCTGTGTTGTACCATGGTCAGAATCAATTACGTTCTATCATGCAATTTGCATGGACCCTTCAAATGCTTAAATCTGGCAAGGTACCATGGACCTACATTAATGTTTCTTCTCTCTTTGCCCCCTTTAATTTGACTGACAAGCAGCCCTTGCTTTCCATGCGAGATGCTTCATTTTCTATGTTACATATTGAGAGATTGGAGTCCTTGCCGTTTTCTGTGGCAGAGTCCAGCGCTGCAACGTGGCTTATCCACGGTTTGATAACATTACCTTTTGCTTTGTATAAATTTACAAATTGTATGAGATATGTTGCCATAGGTCGCTATGAGCCCTTAGGTAGTGCGTTTCTCCATGAAGTCTGGTCCCTTCCTTTCACTTATAGATGTTTGAAAGACGGACAGGAGGTTTATTTGAAGGGGGTGAGTGTACGGAAACACCAGATCACTCGCTAATGTGTAGGCATGTACAATTGCACGGTTCTTGTAACCAGGACCGGCCAAACTTAGCCTGTGTTTTAAAAGGGACTCCAGTTCCTGCAATCACCCCGACTTTTACCTTGCTGGGAAACGGAAGTTATTTACTTTTAAATAATGAAGATTGTTGCAGGTTAATTAAAGGTGTTGCTTATGTGGTAACCGTAACTGAGCGTGTAGTTTGCTGCAGAAATGTTCTGTACCCACCCACACATGAAAATAGGGATGTTTCCATCTGGCCACGCATCCCAACCTTGACAGCAGAGTTCAACGGCATGAGCAGAATAAGAGCTCTATTGTCCCAGAAAGAAGTGGCCTTGAGTTCGGCTCGGGAAACTTTCGTGCTTCACATAGCTAACACCCGGACTGAGGTTCAGGCCCTTTTAAATACTGATTTACCGTTGCATTTCAGCGAGATGGTTCATTCTATCTTTTAACGCGTCCTCCACAACTGGGCTGGCGCATTTTTTTAAAACTGTTAGCAGTGGTCTTGTAACTTCATTTGAAAAAATATTTGGAGTCATCCCTGCTTTCTTCCATTCCATTTTTTTGAGTTTGTTTGGTGGATTCCCGGTTTTACTGGCACTAGCGGCAGGCGTTCTAGTGGTTGTTTGCTTCCTTAAATATGGATTCCCCACATGTGGAAGGAGCCGCCCAGCCCCTTCTGGCGCTGTTTCGCAACCGGATGCTTGAGTATTATGGCACGCTGCCGCTTGCGATTTTAAGCACGGTATATGGATTATCGTTTCGATTTTCCTACTTCACCTGTGTCCAGCCTGTGTTTCCTTGCCTAAGCTGTGATTTTGACTGGGCCATTGATTTGTGTCTCTGCGGACCGGTTTCTCCTGACGTCGACTTTAATCAGCTGATGAGTCCCATCGTTACTCACAAGTTGGTTTGTACTGGCGAAAGGATTATGGCCTTGGCAGCGATGCATGGACTAATGGGTCCTTGGAACATTCTCGCAGCAGCGCAAGATTTCTTGGCACTGAGCTTTCTTGAGAACCCACCGAGTTGTCCTCTGATGGTAATAGAGGCTCCGATACTGGGAGAACACGTTTGTTCTTTTCCTCTTTTGAATTGGATGACACATTTTTCTTTGCATTTTTTCACCTCCCAGTCCTATTGACTTGAGTGCTGTTGAATACTAAAATTGACATTTTGAATTTTTGCTTCGGTTCATGTAGTCTTTTCCATCACTTATTATGATTACAACGTTGGTCATAGTTCTTGAACTCTGCTCTCATGAAGTTGCCCTTATCTTATCTTATCTTATCTTATCCGTGCTCGGATCATGGGGGGGTGTCATATAGCTACTGTTTATCTTTATAATGTGTTAAGTTAGCATAGGCTTATTAAATGTTTAAACGCCATTTTTCCTTTTGCTGCTTCTGCACACAACACTTAATTGTTGATTTAGCTTTGAACCTAGTAGCCCGTTGTGGTTTACATGAGAATAATATGTTATTGCTCTGATATCAGCTTTGCTTAATAAACTATGTCTGTACAGAGAGTGCTGAAGCTTCAGGAATAACACGATACAGAATTGTTATGAGGTCTGATCTCCGCACCTTCATAGACATAACATAAGTACTGCTTCTGCCAACTTTAGGCTTTAGGCGGGATTTATATTGCTTTGCTTAGAGCACAGATACACACTTGATGCTGTTCGCATGCAGAGAGAGCTGGTGTATGCTGATGTGATCTCTTCATTCTAGGATCTTGAGGTATGGGCCCGCCCTGCTAAAACCCAAAGAGACCTTCATAGCTATTAATATAATATGCGAGTTAGGGAGGGTGAGAAATAGGTGTTGTAAGACCCTTCTTCATTACAGCATGTTAACATGCTGTCACCATTTGCTTTCTATGGACTAGTAACTATGCTGATAACTTTGCTTCTGATAATATGTTTCCTTGTATTATCTAAGATACTGCGTCTGAGAAAACGGCATTAGTAAATAAATATTTCAAATGTGCACGTGTCCTCATTTACTCCATGTTCTGGTTTGAAATGATTGTATAACGAAAGAGTGCTCATGTGTTCCACGTAACCTGAGGTATTGTAAGTTCATGTTCTGGTTTGTCTAAACATTGGGAGTTTGTTATGACCAATGAGACACTGTAGCTAGCTCGGTAAGGGGTTTGTTGGGTACTGAGGTGAGTTTTGGGTCACCCTAATTCGCCGAGGTTCCAATCCTCTGTGCACAGTTCTGTGGGAGAACAGAAACCCTGCTACAGAAGCTTGGAAAGTAATGCAAATTGAAACTGCTGAAAAAATATGAGAAATTGATCGTATTAATTTGGAACAATCACTGTCTGTAGTGGACAACGGGTTAACGACTCTGTCCTCCAGAATTTATTCACTGGACAGCATTGTATCATCTGCTATTGATATAATAGAACAGGATATGATAATGTTACAACATGGCCAGTCCCAATTACGTTCTGTTGTACAGTTAGGCTGGACATTACAAAATCTGCGTTCGGGCTACGTGCCATGGCGTCTAATCAACACAACGTCATTATTTTCTATCTTTAACCTTACAGATAAACAAATCTCTTTGGCACAAAAAGGAGCAGACTATACGGTGCTGAGCATTAAAAAACTAGAAAAATTACCGTTGACAATGTCAGAACGACCTGTCATTGAATGGATAATACATGGTACAATTACAATTCCGATAAAGACTTTTCAATATTGCCAAAAAGCATATACCAGCAGGCCAATTATGAAAGGTTGGGTAAAGGTTACATCAAGTCGACCTGGAATCTACCTTATACACATAGATGTTACAGTGAAGGGAAAAAAGAGGTATTTCTTAGTGGTAACAACTGTAAAAATCACTTCTGTGTCAAGGTATTAACTTGCATGGAGCCTGCAAAGGTTCATCAAATAACCTTTCATGCCACCTGCACGGCACCCCTGCTACATAAATAGAGCCTTTTTTCAGACAACTTTCCAATGGCAGTTACGTGATAATAAGTGACCACAGCTGTTGTGGCATGGTGCCAGGAACGGCCTATCTCGTGAGCGTTACATCCAGGGTCATTTGCTGTATGCAAGTATTGTATCCAAACAGCAAACCAGACAAGGAGGCAGCAATATGGCCTTCTCTGAATATATCTTCTATTCGAATTGATACCTTTTTTTAAAATTCTCTTTAATGTTTTCAAGAACAAACAAAGAAACAATGGTCACAGAAACGGGCCAGGAAGGCGCACAGCAGAGCACAGACAGCAGTGGCAAATAAATACATGTTATCGCAGTGGGATTAAGCAACACTAGACAGATGTTAATCTACCTCAGGGGCTGGCCGTCTTGGCTGGGGGGGATCGCATATGTTGCCTCGATAATCATTCCATTTGCTCCATACCTCCCCCCATTTTTGGGGGCACCCCTGGGCGACATATACAGTCCTTTCCTGTAGCATGCACCAGTCCATGTCACGCTTCCACTCCACTAAACGCGGAGACGTAGCCGCCCCCCAAAGTCTCGCAATGTTCCGTTTTGCCACCATCTGGCCAAGCGTGACCCACAGTTTACCTCTGCCTGGAAGATCCGTTGGTTCCCAGATGTTCAAAATGCAATGTTTCGCTTCTGGGCACAGTTCCGCCCCCCACACCTCTTGCATACATCTCACCACTCTCACCCAATAGGCCTGTAACACCGGACACTCCCAGATCATGTGAAAAAAGGAGCCGCTCAGTCCACATCCCCTCCTACACCCATCATCCACAATCCTGCCCATTCTCTTCAGCCTTGTGATGGAGATATAAACTCTATGTAAAATTTTTAGTTGAATGAGTCGTAGCCTAGAAGAGATAGCCACCTCTCGTGGGGAGGCTAGAGCACATTTCCACTCCTCTTCATCAATTTCCAAGCCGTCAGTCTCCCAACATCCCTTGAGGCCTTGGAGCAAGTCGGGGAGGGTATTTATCAATTTATTGTAAGTGAGCGAGATTGCATGCTCAGGTAAAAGTCAGTTCAACAGTCTGTCCTCCAAGGGGGAGGCAGGTGGGGGCAGCGTACCTCGTGGGATGTTCTTTTGCAAGGAATGACGGACTTGTAGATAGCGAAAGTATTCAGTACTCGCAAGCTCATAGGTAGTCTGGAAGGACGAGAAGGATTTAATCCCTTCTTTCACCCATAGGTCCCCAATCCGCGAGATACCTATGAGTTCCCAGTTGCGGAATCCCCGGGTGCGACCCAGGAGGCTCAATCGTTCAGACACCCATAGTGGGGTAGCCAGTGTGAGCACATAGTGCCATCCCATTTTCCGCTGAACAATGTGCCAAACTTGAACGGAGTGGAGCGTCGGGCCCTTGAGGGCATGTTTAATAGGCCGCGCGTAAAGCGCGGCTTCATAGTTCCCTCCCGGCAGGAGCCACCTAGCTATGCCGTACCCCAGGTCGTTGCCGTCACAGTAGGTACCCTGGTTAATCGCTGAGAGATGCGCTGCCCAATAGTACCTGCGGATGTCTGGTAGGGCTATACCACCATCGTACCAGCCTAGATTTAATTTTTGTAAGGCAATTCGGGGTGCTCCGGCCCACAATAGATCCCTCTGTGCCGCCTCTATTGCCGTAAAATAGGAAGCCGGGACAAGGTCAGGGTAGTTCTGTAGGGCATATAAAAACTGAGGCAAAGCCATCATTTTGAATAGCGCCGCCTTGCCCAACAAGGAGATCGGGAGCTTCTGCCAGGTGGCCGAGTCGCGACCAAACCTTCGAAGGGGCGGGAGCAAATTCCTATCATACATTGCTGCCTTGTCTTTGGATACAAAGATTCCCAGGTACGTAAAACCCTCGGTAACCACCTTAATGGGACAGTCTCGTGGGGGTGTGGGGGGACTACCCTGAAGGACATACAAAAGAGACTTCCTCCAGTTGATAGTATATCCGGAGTTCTTCCTGAAATTAGTGAAAATGTCTAGAGCCACGATCAGCGATCTTCGAGGTCGCTAGAGATAGAGCAGGATATCGTCGGCGTAGAGCGAGATCCTGTCTTCCCAGCCATTCGCCCATCGGATCACCTTCAATGCAACATCCTGTCTGATCCAGGTGGCCAAAGGTTCCAGCGATAGGGCAAATAGGAGGGGAGAGAGCGGACACCCCTGGCGTGTCCCCCTCGTTAGGGGAAATGCCTCCGAGACCTTATTATTGACAACTACCTGTGCCAGAGGTTCCGAATAAAGGAGTCGCACCCACAAAACGAAACCGGGGCGGAAGCCCATTTTATGGAGGACAGCCATCATATAAGGCCATTGCGGCGTCCAAGGACACCACTACCGCATCCTCACTCAGTGTATGGCATCGACCCAGCACCTCGTTCAAATGACGGAGGTTGAGTGCAGTGATTGGGTGGGGCATAAACCCTGATTGGAGTGGCAAGGACAGGTTGGAGTCTGTTAGCCAAGAATTTGGCTAGGATCATGGGCTCCGCATTCATCAGGGAAATGGGCCGGTAGGAGGCACACCGCTCCCTGGGTTTCCCTTCCTTCGGAATGAAGACAATCGTTGCCAATCTTTGGTCTCGGGGTAGCACTCCCTTGGACCTACTCTCCTCGAACATCCTCTTGAGGTATGGGCTGACGCCGTCTGGCTTGAGCTTGTAAAGCTCAATCGGTAGGCCGTTGGGAAGGTCCCTGACCGCACGTTCCACCTCTGCCGTTGTGAGCGGCACGTCTAAGAGGTCGCGCTCTGTGTCAGAAAGGGTTGGCATCCGCAGGTCTCTCAAGAGGGCAACTGAGTCTTCCTCCGGGCGGTCAGACCCACTGCTGTAAACTGTGCGGAAGTGACGGTCAAATTCCATGACTAGATAGTGCCATCGGTAGTGCAAATCTCCGCCACTACTCTGCTTGCATTCTGCTTTTTATCGAGCCATGCAAGAAGCTTACCCGCCTTGTCACCTTGGTCATAGATTTTACCCTCTCTGGTGGCCGCCATCTTTTTGGCCACCTCCGTGACCATCGCCTGGTATTCTGCAGTTTTTAGAGCCAGTCTGTGGTGCGCCTCGGAAGTACCGTCCGAGCGTACCACCTCCTCCAGCCCCCGGAGGTCAGCCTCGATTTTAATCAGCTGCGCCTCCCTCTCCTTACGTCTACCAGCCACTGCCGATAGTGTGTCTCCTCTGAGGACTGTTTTGAAGGCCTCCCATAAAGTGACCGCCGAGGCCACCGAGCCCTCATTGGTCTCAAAGTAGTTGGCAATTGAGAGAGTCAGTGTCTTTCGGAGATCCTCATTGCGCAGGTGCCACGCATTTATGGGCGCGACGCACCCCTCCCTCCTGGTCCCTACAGTAATGTGTACCAGGACTGGCGAGTGGTCAGAGATACCCCGCGCGAGATGAATTGCGGTGCGTACCACTGTGTCTCGGTGCAGGGGGGTGAGAACATGGTCCAGACGGGAGAAAGAATGGTGCGGTCCCGAAAAGAAAGTGTACTGTTTGTCCTCGGGATGTGCAAGGCGCCACAAGTCCGTGAGGCCAAACGTATCCAGGAAGTATCCCATCCACCTCTGGCCCCTAGGGGGGTCCCTAAGGGGGTGTCTGTCCATTACCCCAGAAACCACCGCATTAAGGTCTCCTCCCAGAAACAGCTGCCCATCAGGAAGGGACAGGAGGAGAGTACCAAGATCAGTAAACGCCAGCGATTGGAGGCCAGGCGGAACATATACGGACACGAGCGATAGCCTGTGTCCCTCCCATTTCCCCGAGAGTGTGGCGAAGCGGCCCTATGAGTCAGTGGTAGTATGGTCCGGCAGGAATGGCAAGGAACGTTGGAGAAGGATCCCCACCCCCCGGGACCCCGTGGCAAAGCCGGAATGTACCGCCAGGGTGTAACCGTATCTGTTCAGGGCATGGCAATTGTTACCTAGCAAGTGAGTTTCTTGTAACATAACCACATCAGACTGATGGCGCTTCACGAATTGCAACACAGCCGTGCATTTGAGCTTATCCTCCAGCCCATTAACGTTCCAGCTCAACAATCTGAGGCTCTTATCCCATCGCTCAGCCATAACCACGTTTCACTCTCCGTGTCGTCCTACATGTCCCTGCGCGCCCCGAGTCCCCACGGGGCTCTTCAAGCGTGACCAATCAAACTGTTCTCCCTCCCCAAAACAAATCACAACTTCTCCCCCCTACCCCACAACAAGCCTTCCCCCCTTCCCACCCATACATGAACTCAGCCCCACCACCAATCAAACACTGAACCCCCCCACCCTGCTCCCTGCTCTGTAGGTTTCAAACTACCCACTGCCCAATTAGCAGAGCGCCTATCGCCCATCCCTTAAACACCGGAGAGAGGGAACTGCCCCCGCCTGAGGGAAACTATGTGGGAGAACATGCGCCGGCCCCAACTCCGGTCGCCTCTCTGAAGCTACCCCCAAACTGGAAGCCCACTGCCTTGGAGCGGCCAACGTCAAGCAATTGTGTCACTAGGGCGGATATAGCTTCTTCCCCCCCCTGCTTTTTAAAGAGGTGTAAACATCACAAACACACAATACGTTACAGTTCAGCAGGGCCTGGCAGCACAGTCATAGTCTTCAATGAGCTGCCGTATCCCAGGCCGGGTTTCCTCGAGGGCTGACCGATCTGGAGCGCCAAGACCTCTGACTTCGCGCCTCTCCTTCTGATTGCTCCGCAGCCGACCCGGGAGACGTGACTCGATTGTCTCTCCAGTCGCCGTGGCCCTGTTGCTCTTGAGTCGTCGGCGCCACCGCATCGAGCCACTCTTGGGCCGCCGATGGTGATGTGAAGAAATGGGATTTTCCTCCTACGATTATCTTTAGCTTGGCGGGGAAGAACATCATGTATTTAATGCCCCGCTACCGGAGCGCCGCTTTCACTCCTAGAAATGAACGCCGTTCCTGCTGGACTTGCACCGTGAAGTCAGGAAAGAATCGGATAGTGGCCCCTTCGAATTGCAGATCGCCCTGTTGCCTGGCCACTTGTAGGATGGATACGCGATCTCTGTAGTTTAGTATTTTAGCAATTATTGTCCTGGGCGGGGCCCCCGGTTTAGGTTTAGGGACTGGCGCCCGGTGGGCCCGTTCAACAGTAAAGAGCTTAGACAGTCTCTTAAGCTTCAAGTGGTTAAGGATGAGGTCCTCTAGAAACAGTTCCACGCTGTGCCCCTCTGTTTCTTCCGGCACACCTACCACGTGGATGTTACTCCTTCGGGCCCTCCCTTACTGGTCCTCGAGCCTTAGGGCCATTTGCTGGTGCTGGTGGACTAGGTCGTTGATCCGACTCTCAAGCTTCTTCTTCGAGGCCTTCAGCTCTTGTATGTCCGTGGCGTTGGATTTGGATCGCTCCGTGGTCTTCCCCAGGTCTGCGCGGAGGAGGTTCATTTCGGTAGAGATTTTGTCCATCTTGGACTCAAGGTTAGTGCCCAGCGTCTGTATGGCAGCCATGATGGAAGCGAGGGAAGGCACCGCCTGGCCCGATTGGTCCCCGGCCTTGGCACCCTTCTGTGCCTGACCCAGTCGCACCGCATAGTTGTCCAATTTGTTAGTTTGGGTAGCAGTTCCCCCTTTGGGTCGCATCTTGGGTCTGCAGCGCCCTGCGGTTATACCAACGGGTCAGCACCTCTTTGGGAAAGGTCGTCACGATGGAGACCACCTCCTCGTAAACTCTGAGTTTGTCGTAGTCTAGTACCTTAATGAACTCCCCTCCCAGGGTTACAGTCTGTCGGCCACTGCCAAGGGCGTCCTAGCGACGAACCCAGATGGTAGAGCAGCGTGTAGGATGTGCACCAGACCTCCCCGCCACTGGGGATATCGCCCTTAGGGCCCAGCCTTGCACCACTGCACCTGAATGTCCGGGACCCTTCCGGTTAGCCCCACGCCTTCCCGAGTCAACCGATCCTCCACTGACTCAGAGCCACCGGGGCCGGAGGGTAGACAACGTGCCCCAGTAGTTCAGGGTCCCGCCTCCGTTAAGTAGTGCCACAAGTTAGTCCACAAGTCACCAGCACTGCCAGTTCGCAGCCACGCCTGCACCGCGGGGCCCCTCTCAGCCAGTCCCAGGTTGTGCCCCAACTCGCCCGGCCCGGAGTGCCCCCTGGGGCTTCCTGCACCTCGCCGGTCGCTGTGTCGGGCTCTTTCTCACCGGGTCCTGCCGCGATCCAGAGGCGTGACTGGGGCCCCCCGGGGCCACCACAGCGCCCCACCAGGGGCGGCCCGCACTCCCTTAGTTGTCCGCTCAGAAGTAGGACCTCAGGAGTCCGGCGGCCGCACTGCCCGGGCCACACCACAGGCCGAGACACAGCAGAGGCTCCGCCCCACTCCGGGCGATCGACAATGTAGGCCCACGCCGGGGCCTCGATTTCAGCCGCCCGCCGCCCATGGAGCTCCGAGCCCGGGCCCCGGGCCCGCCACGGCAGAAAAGCGAGCGCGTCTCCGCCACCGAAGGAGCTGCAACTTCGGTTCCTTCACGCCGCAGTAGCTCCCGTGTTCAGGGCGCCAGGGCGCTGATGGACGGGCGCCCCGGACAGGATATCTGGCCGGATTGTGGGGGCAGCTTCAGTCCCGGCGGAGCTCCGGTATTAGGCAGCCATCTTAGCAGGCGCCTGGCCACGCCCCCCGAATTGATACTTTAAGCAGAATGAAGTCTATTCTTTTACAAACAACTGTACCTTTAACCTTGTCTAATGAAACGTATGATCTGCAAGTTGCAAGGACAGCGGCAGAGATGCATGCATTATTATCAACAAACTGCCCCGTGCATTTCGTAGAAATGTTTGGTCAAATTTTAAACATGTCTGATACCAGTGGCATCGCACATGTATTTAAGACAATTTTTTCGGGACAATTAGCACCATTTGAAGCAGTCCTGAGCATCTTCCCGAATTTCGTGCACTCTGTGTTTGGCGGCCTGCCCCTCATCTTGGGACTCATAGCAGGAATTTTATTTTTGTTCTTTCTGCTCCGATATGGCAAACCCAGCCACAAACAAAACTCAGGCAACCATGGAAGAAATGATCCTAGCGATGAAATACCGAGAAAGGATAACTAAAGTACTCAGCTTAGCTCGGCTAAGAGATCTGAATACCACATGGTTTCTTTCATTCAGACCAATCTGGCATGATTGCATCCTACCTGTTCTACGATGCCTGCTATGCGGAGAAGAATGCGTGTTGGACATCTGTCTCACACTTCCATCAGCAGTACCTTTGGATATCGATACTTTGCTTGGTTCGGTAACAGCTCATGCAACATGTTGTCCCCGGCGGCTACCTATTCTGATGACGGCATTCGTTGAGACCTCACCATTACGATTAGGTGACGTTGAGGTACGAGATGAAAGCGGCACCCAGGTACAACCTTCTGTGACCATTGCTGATCTAGACACCGATGACGGCAATGGCTCTCACATTTGCACTATTTCTACTTTTTCGGACCTGGTCCAACTTTCACCTACTGTTGTAGACGAATTCTTTGCCAGCCTATCTGAGTTGATGTTCTCCCCTAACAACGAGAATAGCTTTTAAAACAAAACATGAGCACGCAGCGTTCCCTGAACTCTGAATTCGGACTTCAATTTTGAAAAACAAAAACTTCTACAAAAATGTGGAACTATTTTTTCCTGAAAGAGAAACTATTTTTCCCCGTTCCCAAAATATTTACATTTTTTTTTTTGGCACATGATACTCTGCTTAAGGTCGAACTATTCTTAGAGAACACGATTTCTATTTTTGAAACTCTAGAGACAATATTTTCACTTAGCCTCTAGCACAGTCTTGTATAAATATGTGATGAAATGGTCTCGACCTTCTCTTCTGTATTAAGAGCCATTTCATAAATGTAAATTTCGTGATTCATTCAGTGAAGATTACAATGCACTAAAGCTATATTATCTAAATGACACCACTGCTTGAAAGCGTACAGTATAATACTCATTTTTCGTGTACATACAATTTCAAATGCATTTTATGTATTTTGGGGTGGGCTGGAAAACACATGCATAGTTATATGTTTAATATTGCTTAGTATTTAGTAATGATGGACATTAAACGTGGAGTGGGTGTTGTGAACATATCTAGGACCCTATTTAAATATTCCTGATGTATGCCCTTATGTGGTATAACGAATCATATCCTTATAAAGGCATAGGAATCATATTTATATTTAGTCATAGCCAATGCAGTCCAAATACGGCAAGGCTACTCCCATAGACTCCTAGAAAGCACAACGCGTTCTTAAACAAACCAAGCCTCCAGCAGCCCGGGAATTCCCCCTGCTTCTGTATTGATTTGTCCTAGAACTCCTGGAGTCCTAAAGAGAACTGTGAGTTCTTAGTGACGTCTTATGTCCAACCTTACGTCAAACTCGGCACCTTCCAGGTATAAATATACCAACAGCTGCCCTAGCAAACACATGGTGGTTTGGAGCAGATCAGCTATCTACTTGCCCGACGCCCTGCTCTGGCAAGTGCCGAAGGAAGCCGACCCTCCCATTGACGCACTGAGAGAGACGCTGTCTTTTCTCCTGCCGAGAAATCCAGCTCCAGTGTTTCCAGTCACCCTTGCGGGTTGCTGGGAGATCGATTCCTGATAAAGAGATGCAAGACGCGGAAACAATAGATAACTATTTCACTCAGTCAATTGTGCATACTTAGTTTCACCAGAAGCGCAGAGAAATAGAGAGACGGGCTTAAAATTCCTTAATTGCGACTCACATATTGCGAATCGCAATTAAGGAATACCTCCCCATTCATTCCTATGGGCCTAAAGGCCCATAGGAATGAATGGGAAGACATTCTAAATTTGCGATTCTCAATTAGAGAATCGCAAATTGAGAAGGCAATTTCAAGGGTGCCAGGGTGTCAAAAGGACACCGTGTTGCACCCCTGAAATCTGCCTATAAGTACATCTTGCACACGCACATGCCCCAGGGTATGTGTGTGTAAAATGGAACTTTGAAAAATGCACTTTAGTGCATTTTTCAAAGTTTTTGCAAATTACCATGAAGATCAACTTCATGGTAATTTGCTCCCCTTATTAGAGAAATCGCTAATTTTTTTATTTTGATGCATTGTATTTAAGGAATCTCAATTTGAGATTCCTTAAATGCAATCGCAATTTAAGTAATCGCAATTTTGCGATTACTAAAATTGCGAAAAGTACAAAAATGATGATGCATCCCAAAAGTTCAAATTGCATTCGCAAACGGCCGAATTTTTGCAATTCGCAGCATTTGAGAATGCAATTTTCAATGATGCATGTGCCCCTAAATGTCTATAACAATATAATAAAACTCAATCTATAGTAGAATACACAAGACTGAATTATGTTAATATATCTGAACTAAGGGGGGAGAAGAACAGAACAACTCAAAAAATAAATAATGACCAGCAATACAAGCGTGCCCATCGCTGTTGACACAAGTAATATATTGATCCTAGACCAGTCCTTTCAGAAAAGTGTGCCAATCACTGTTAACACGAGTAAAACACAGAGATATGTGACTGACTTCAGCTTTTCCCAAGTCTTGAATGGTGTGCATATCACCTTAGATTTGCTAGTCAGTTTTCGTACATATATTTTGTCGACAAAAATCTATAAAAGCAATCCAATTTTTGCCAAGACGTGGATGGTGAGAGTATCACTGAAGATATGCTCTTTAAGTGGCATGCATAAGTTACCAGTGACCAAATGCATGAAAGCAATCTGACGCTTCCACTGCACACCTGAGATGGCCGCCACACATCTCCTGTATAGCGTCCCAATGCTGGGGTCTATGCTGAGCAGTACATATGCGGTCTCTCACAGAGGATTTCAGACGTGAGGGCTAGCAGAAATCGCTCCAGCACCCTCAGTCACATACAGGTAAGCTGCTAATTGATCAACAGTTGCGGACAGCCCACAGAGTCTTTCCAAAGTGTGACTGCGTATTCATACTTATTACGGGCTTATTACGGGCTGCCACTTTGCAGACAAGCACAGACTTCGTAGAGAACAGCACGCGAATACTGCTACATCAGCTCCATAGGCAAGGGGCAAATTTGCAGCAAAGATCAACCATATGCTGACGTTGGTCGAGCTTAGACAATGCCACTCCATGAGTTCAAGTGATGCTCTTTCTAACAAACAGAATAAAGACAGTAAAAAGGTGCTTGCAAACATCAAACCTTTTGTGGGATAACTTCCTCCAATGTATCCCTGGGCCCAGATATAATAAGAAAATAGTACCCTTTTAAAGAGGTGAAATACCCCCCCCTCCAAAACAAAGCTTTACCAGCAAAATCCCATCCTCGTCACCAAATATGTGATAAAATAATATCCAGCCCGCAATTTTGTTTCCAAACAAAATGTAAATATTTATTGCAGATATTTCAGACAGCCTGTAGTAGTTCTGGCCATGGCTGCACTGGGGTGGCTTGGTGAGCAAAATAACGATGGATTAAACCCAGATCTGTGACTGGGGGTGAATGTTTTGCCATTGTGCAACATTCCGTCCATCACCTTGTGTGTTTTGTAGTTCTAAAGGCCCAGGAGATCAGCACCAACTGACTCCAAGGTTCTCTCCCTCTACATCATCTAATTCTACAATACATATTCTATAACACTCCTTATAATACAAGCTGAGCATTATACTAAACGCCACAAAGTCGCATTTACTTTTGCCCACAAAGAAACTTCAGTCAGTTCACAAAACTACCCTCATTCAGAGTAAGCAAAACATGCAACATCAGACAAATAGTAACTGATGGGATTCTTATATTCTCCAAGATCTTGCTAAGTCTCAGGAGAGGTGCCCGGCACATTACGGGAGTCAGTGCCCATGTATAACAGATCAAGTTAAGTGTCATTTTTGCTGAGGTACACTGCGATCAAGGGCACACTCACTGTACAGGACATCAGCCGACAAATCAGTGCAGATCCAGCATGAAAAAAAATCATCATTTGGCACTATTTCTCAAGGAGGAGTTGTGCTATACATGGAGCAGTGGCTATGTCCACAGACAGTGCACTTTGATTTTCTGAAAACTCCCTATTCCGCACTACTGAGATATCCCACCAGGAGCCAGAGGCTGAGGGCGGCAATGAAGAGAGCAGGGCAGACTCACAGAGGGAGCCTGTATCCGGGAAACAGTTGCTCACCTTGGATGGAGGTGGTAACAATGAGTGGTGATTGGCACAGTATTGTGTGGCTGCAAAGGCGCAGATGGGACTGGTGGGCCTTGGATATCTGGCCTTCTTGTGAGATGCTAGGCATTTGCAGGAACAGATCCGTCCGAGGGCTGTGGCCTAGGGCTTAGTGTTTCCCAGAGCTGGGCACTTATGGCCAGTCATCCTGTGGGGGTGGATACCACTTGCACTGGGAGTTGTGTACCCACCTCGGTAGCCAGTCATACTTCACAGCTGTGTTGGTGATAAGTTGCATAAGATACGGACTCTTCCAGAGGGTCCACATGGCAGACTTACTCTGTTATACCCAGATGGGCCCAGGCCCAGATTTATTAAGATTTTGATCTGGGTTGCATCACTGTTTTGGTGCAAGTCAACATAAAATCCATTTCAAGATTTGCAAACTCACACAAATCCCAATTTGCATAATCTTGCTTGGTATTGTAACGTAACACAGTGCATAACGCTACCTTTGGTTACTGTTCGTCAGGTAGGTGTTACATATGCGATGCATGGGCATTTCCATGCATCCACCAATGCATTTTGATGTTAGCCCATATTTACAAAGACTTATTGCATTCTGATGTCCTTGGATACTCAAATGTAATCATCCCTTTTGGCACAAACTGCTTTGACTCAGCTCTTCTCTATTATCACTGGTACTTCTTCTTGCAATCTTTTAATGTCCTCCCAAAGATTAGCCACTGCCAGCAACCTGTTTAATCTGATTTAATTTTCAGATTCATTTATATATACTCCATTGAAGGTTTAGGACCCAAGAGCACAATACTGTGTGGACACATCAGCCTAACGGTTGCTGACTGGCACATAGTCATTTAGGCACCTGTGTGCCGAATACTTTACAAATGCACATTCATGTGGCATCTGAAGAGCTTCAAGCAATTTCATGACATGTTCTCATTTTGTATTGGGGACCCCGATGACATAAAAAATCTCCTTTCGGACCATAACTGTCCAAAATTATGGCTCACGCCAAAGCCATACTGACTATCAGTTATTCCGAAATGCAGCGGGCTCCGGTAAGAGCAACCTGTTCAGGCACTTGGGCGGAGGCTACACCTCAGAGCCAGTAGGCTCCCATTATGCCTTCCACAGTACAGACTGCATAGACAGCTCTCAGATGTTCCCCTTCATATCTCAAGCAAGATCCATCAACAAACTGTATGCAATCCGTCTCTGCCAGGGGCCCTTCTAGAATATCTGTTCTCGGCTTGAGGCATAGTTCTGTACCATCCAGAAAGTCATGTCCCAACTTCTCATCATCATTTTCCTCTTCAAGCAATGGTAAAAAATGTAGCAGGATTTACCAGAGCACACCTCGTAAGGGTGATTTTCTCCAGAGTGAATATAATCTGTTCATTTTTAGTTAACCTGCTATTTGTGAGGTATTGTTTGCAAGTATGTGTTAACTGAACCTCAACATAGTGAGGCACCATGACAGATGACTATCCTCTCACATCTTTCAATACTAACACCTACTGCCACTACCACTTTAAGGCAACTGGGCACTCCTCTGACTACAGGATCAGGAGTAGCAGAACAATAAGCCACAGGTCGTTGAGCACCACCCTGCATTTGGTTAAGCACTGAGAAACCACAGCCATCTCTATCACTGCAGAAAAATGTAAAGGCTTTATTATAATCAGGCATTCTGAGTGCCTGGGCATGACAGAGGCTTTCTCTCAGATCTAGAAAGGCAACCAAACAAACATTGACCTTTGGTAGTGCATCAGACACATCCTTGTGTGTCAGCCTTTGCAACGACTTGGCCACTAGGGAAAAGTTGGGTACTGTCCACTGTCAGCAATGGCCCACCAATCCCAGAGACATCTTGACTTCTCTATGAGTAGTTGGATGGGTCATATTTAGAATCCCAAAGATTCTGTCTTGTGACACCTTCCTTGCTCCCTTCTCAGTGTGGTGTCCCAGATACATGACTTACCTTTGACATTATTGTAATTTACTTGGGAACGCTTTATGTCCATTCTCAGCCAAGTGATTCAGCAAAGCTACAGTGTCTTGTTTACAAGCCTCTTGGGTATCAGACAGGACCAACAGTTCATCTGTGTGTTGGCACAGGATGGAATTACAGGGCATTATCAAGGACACAAGCAACTTCTTGAGAATCTAATGAATAAAAAATTGAGAGTCTCTCCGTATACCATTGCATTACTTGGCACCATGCCAAAAACATGGTTCACAAACCAGAAGGCGAAAAGGTACTGACTATCCTAATGCAGAGGTATGGAGAAGAAGGCCTGGCACAAATTGACTACAGTAAGCCACTCACTCTGACATGAAATTCTAAATAGTTCACAGCTGGATTCTGTACCACGGGACAACAATGTTATTAATCTTACCTAAAGTCCCACAGAATCAAGTATTTACAGTTTGGTTTCTGCCGGCCAATAATGGATGAGTTACATGGAATCCCATGATGCTGTGGGCCTGCAGCACTGATTGTGCCACCCACGAAGCAGCCTTGCAAGAGGTTCCCAGACCTGCCACTGCAGTGTCTGCGCACAGTTTTTACAGCCATTGATGGAGCAAGGACTCATAGAAAAGAGACTTGCATGGACGCAATCCTTTCATGTAACTTCTAACCTCGTATTAACCTTGTATTGGGTAAATTAATATGCACAACAGATGACACTAAAGAAAAAGAAGCTTACCTATGTGTTTTACTAATAAGTAACTTGAGCAAGATTCTAAGATGGCCGCTAACTGATTAACTTTAGTGGGCATGCGTCTACTGCATCTACGTAGTATGACGTGCTGTGAATTTCTTGCCCTTGTGCAATAAAATGGCTGCTTTGAAACTCATATGCTTGGCATCTGCTTTGCTGAAAACTAAAACAAGCTATTTTACTAATGCTAATGCGGGGAAAGCATTAATAAGTAAATGGGATTAGAATAGAGATAGGTGGTATACAGTGAAACCATTTATTTTAAATTTTAACATTTGTCTTTTTGACTCTTTCAATAGAACGTATAAATGGTCCTTTTACATGAACAAAAGTCTGTTGCCTCCTGATTGCTGCACATGCGTAGTACAATTTAGCCAGAAGAAGTGATGTGACTCTTGGACACCGTCCAAGGACATAAAGGGATACATATACTGGGAAACGGAACGACAGTCTACTGACATGGATGGGAACTCATGAACATTTACAATTTGTGACAATTAAGATGTGAATGCGGGTGGGAATAAAGATTTATGAATAAAAATTAATGGGATTTAGAACAAAGAACCGAAAGACTATATTGAAAAATAAGCATGGTGTGATCACCTCCAAAATGCCTGTCAAATCAGAGCTAGAATTTTTGTAAGTTTGAAACATTAATGGGTGGTACATGAACACAGAAGAGTATAATTGAGGCAGTTTTTAGTCAGTTAGAGCGATTGAGATGCTGAATGCTGCATGAGACCGGAATGCTGTTGGAGTGACGAGAGATGCTGAAGAAGAATCAAAATGCAGAACCATTTACCTTAAGCTAATTAATTTAGAAGAAGATCGTGGAAGAATCTCGAGGAGGAAGAGAATGTCAGAGAGGGGTGCTACACAAGCGTCAGTGGTAGAGAGGTCATCTATCCTGTCCTGATTCCTGTCCTGAAGACTTTGGTGGCCAGATCTTTCCTTGCGGACCCTTCCCAGCTCCTTGGCCAGGGGGTTGGTTTTCACACCATACTTGGTAAATATAATTACATGTCTGTATATGTCCCTATGTCCTGTTTTCTCTATCCTATCCTTTCCATGCATAGTCATTGCATAGTATAAATGAATGCATTTGATAATTGATTAATTGAATCTTCCTTCCTATGAAAAGATGGAGACTGTTCTGTACTTTGTAAGTGGTTCACATTAAATTATTCTTAGATAAAGATTTAAAATATTTCCCGACTCTGTGATCATTTAATATTTGAAAGTAAGTAGATTTTTGTCATTTCACCATCAACTAGTTCAACTAATGGTCCATCGACCAGAGGAAAGAACTTTTTGATCAGTGAAAGATTAGTTAGGAACCAGAGATAACTGATCTTGATATGGTAAGAAATTCATAAAAACATGACCCCAGCGGTTATTGCCAGGTTGTTGTGAATGTGTGTATAGGCCCAGGTGAGTATATGGTGTTGGATTAACTGTTGCTGGTAAGCTGCTGGATCAGTTTTCTGGTAGCAGAGCTATGGCCATTATTGATCTAGTTTGGTGATTAGTATTGATTATTGATTTTGATTATCGATTTATGTTTAACAAAAAGTGTTTGTGTTTTTTTTAATGTTGTCCAGAATTCCCGGGAAATTGAATAGTGGGTGGCGACAGAAACCACACTGAAGTGAGTTTAAATGTCTATGGAATAGCACAGAGAAGCTATTCAGGGCTGGCATTGTTAAACTAGGGATTATTTCGTAATAAAAGTGAGAGTGATTCATAGCAGAGAGTTCGCTGGTGAAACTTTGGTCTTATATCAACAAGTAAGGGTAACACTGAAAGAGTAGCAGGTTCTTCCAAGCTTGATTGAAGGGTAAACACAAGTGTATGAAAAGTAAATGGAAGATGTTACTCAAAGAAGAGTGAGCGGAAGGTTTTACTTGCTGCAGTTGAGAGAATTAATCTATCCTTTTGATTTAGTGGAACAGACAGAGTAGCAAATGTTTTATGTTGTTACTAAAGGATTTTATTGGAAAGAAAAGTAAAGAAAGATGTTTCTTGTATTACCTTGTAAAGAGAGGGTCAGTCGTCAGACACTGACGTCACAGAGAGCCACGCTGGGATAGGTGAAAACAGCGGGCGCGTGTGTCTGACGCGGATTTGTAAAGAAGGAGTCAGTAGCAAGGAGCAGGACTGATGACATCCAAAAGGCAGTGCAAGCATTGGTCAGACCACAAGCGTGTCCTGAAGCTTAATTGGAAGCTTGAGCAAAAGGTGAATTTAGATTGGCTAGCGGAAAATTTGTATGCCTGATTCTCATTTGACCTTTTGGTATGAGTTGCGTAAACAGAAAGCTTGAGATCTTGCAGATTATTGAACTATATATTGAGTGCCCAAATGGATGGAGAAAGGAGAAAAATGTAATTTATAAAGAAAATTAAAAACTTGTTTAGAAAAGATAAACCTGTTTTGACTAGAGAGGGAATTTCTATTCTGCCACCTAAAACGCCTGCTTCATATATGATGATGGAGAGAGGTTATCATACATGTATATGGATGGAGAACTGGGTGGAGTATACAAAGGATGATGGTGTTTTATCCTTTTCCGGAGCATGGTACCTTGAATGGAAGAATTTTATAGAATTTGAGGATGCGGATGTTTTAATTAGAACAGCAGTAACTCCAGAAGACTTAGAAAGATGGGCACAAGGGATAGAAAAACAGAGTTCACCTCCTAACATGTTAGATATTTACAAACTGAAAGTAGAATTGGATGAAATTGTATCTGGTAATGTGGGAATAGATAGATTAAACACCTACAATGAGGAAGAGTTTTTGTTTCGGAGCAGGAGTATAACTAGAAATGCCAGATTGTTTCATGAGAAGTTAACAGAACTTTCTTCTAAGATGGGAATAGACATAGGGAGATTGAAAGTATTACAGAAGCGCTATCGAGTGGATTTTACTGACAAAGATTTAGAAAATATGAATGTGTCTGGAAGGAAGTTACAAGTAAAGGAGTTGCTGAATATTTTACAAAAATTGGGAGACATTGACAAATGGAGAGTAAGGTGGTTAAAGAAAAAAGAGAAGCACAGGCAAAGGAAGCGTCTACTGTATATCTATTGAAAGAGGCAGGGAAAGTCAAAAGATTGTGTCCCATGAGAGAGGTACCTTGTGGAGGATGCGTTCATGTCCCATGGAGTCAACAAGATATTTTGTCATTTACAAATTATTTTCCAAAATTGAGAGAAAAGCCAGTTGAATGGCACAAACAAGTTGAAATGTTTGTAAAAGATTTGAATGTTCTGTTGAAAGATGTAGATGGTCTATTTGACATAGTGGTGCCTGCAAATTTATGGACAGAATGTAAAATCACAGTTGATTGGCCTAGTGAAGAATATCCAAGTGATTCAAAAACAGGAGCACCATCAGATGATGTAATGAAGAAATATCGCCAAGTAATTACTTTCTTGAAAGGGAAAATTCCTCCAAAAGAAGCCGATTGGGTAAAGATGAATGGAACAACCCAAGAGTCAAATGAATCTGTTCGTGCTTATTCAGAATGATTGTTACAGGTGTTTAGGCAATAGGGTGGGTTTGAGAACATTGAAGACAAGGATAGGGGTCATTTTCTGTATCGATTTGTTTATGGTTTGAAACCTGAGATTAGTCAGATGATTCAGCAACATATGCTTTGCTGGCAAAACAAAAGCATTGATGACATTTTGAAATACGCCAAATATTGTGGCGATGACATTCAGGCTAGACATAAAAATGTTGTGGGCACAAGTGAAATTGGCAGAACAACAGGAAATCAAATTAAGTGGTCAAACGGAAGGTCAGGTAAAGGAGCAGAATCAGAATGATAGTGTGGCAAGGGGTGGTAAACAAAAGGGATGAATGAATAGAGAGGATGCAAAGAAAAGGATTCCTTGTCATGGATGTGGAAAGCTTGGACATTGGAAAAACGAGTGTAAGAATATTCAGAATAATGATGGCCCAAATCAAAATTTAAATCCACAGACGCAGAATGAGGTGTTTGTGAATCAACCGCAGCAGGTAGTTAATCAACAGTGTCAGTTGCCACCTGCCCCTATGCCAAATTTTGTGAAACAGAAAAAGTACAGTGGGGACGCCAGATTTCAAGGAAGTGGTAAGAAAAATTCTGTGGTCTCACAATATATTTTGCAAAATAAGAATGAAGAAAGTAGTTACATGCAATTACGGTGCCTGAGGGGGGAGGAAGAGGAATGCGTACTTGGCGCATCCTTGCCGGTAGATGAGTCAGGTCAATTTATTGATGGGAAAGTGGAAGGTAATGATATCACCTTTGGATTGGATACTGGTGCTACCCATTCTTCTGTGAAAATAGCAGACATCCCAAACCTACCCCTCTCTGTAGAAGCGATCCAAGTAGTTGGAGTCGCAAGCCAGCAAATTAGAACTCCAATCACAAAACTTATGGAGGTGCAAATTGAAACTTTTAAGGATATGCAGCCATTTGTAGTTTGTGATTCCAGTCCAGTAAATTATTTAGGCAGCGACTTTCTATGCAAGATGAATTGCACAATTTATTGCACACCGGATGGTGTTGCTTTTTAGACCCAAGATAAAGATATGATATACAAAATAATGTTAGCTAAACAAGGCACATAAATAGATTAAATGTATTCTCTGATGACAAAGAATGACTTACCAGAATAGCTGAAAACAACTGTGAATCTACAACTGTGGGACTGTATTGGAAAGGAAATAGGTTTAATGGCAGATATAGACCCAGTCAAAGTAACTGTAAGAAAAGGTATAGTTTACCCTAACATCCGACAATACAAAATGAGTCCAGAAGTTAAAGCAGGAGTAGCTACTGAAATTGACCGAATGATTAAACAATGCATTTTAAAGGAAATAATGAGTAGTCCTTGTAATTCACCTCTAATAGGTCTTAAAAAGCCTAGCAGAAAATACCAGGTAGTGCAACATTTAAGGAAGATTAATAAGATTGTAGTACCATATTGTCCTTATAGTAGCAAATCCAACAGTAATTCTAGATCAGATACCCTGGAATACTGGATGGTTTACTGTGATTGATGTATGCCAGGCCTTTTTCTTAATTCCTTTACACCCTGACAGCCAGTATCTTTTTTCTTTTAAATTTGAGGATCATATTTTTGTATGGAATTGAGTTCTTTAAGGGTATACAGAAAGTCCCTCAATTTTCAGTCAGATTTTGAAAAAGTGTTTAGAGAAGTTAGTTATGCCCCGAAATTCAGTGCTAGTGCAGTATACTTACTTGTGGCATCACAATCTAGAGATGAATGTGTTACTGATTCAGTCGAATTACTAAATCATTTGGCTGATGGGGGACACAAAGTATCTCGAGAAAAATTGCAATTTTGCCGAACAGGAGTAAAATATTTAGGTCAAGAAAGAGGAGTGAGAAAAGTGACCACTGAGAGAATCAGAATAATCAAGCAAATGCAATTACCCTAAACGCAGAGAGAGATCAGAATGTTTTTTGGAGCAGTGGAATGAAAGCTTTTCCTTACTGACGAAGCCATTAATTCAGATGACACGAAAAAGAGTAAAGGATCCAATAGTTTGGAAAGATAAAAGTGTAGAATCATTTGTAAAATTACGAAACTGTTTAATGTGAGGCCCCAGCCCTAGGTATGCCTGACTATACAAAAGGATTTGCACTATTTTGTTCTGAGAGAGATGATTGTGCACTCTCAGTCTTAACACAAAGACACGGATTAAGCTGACGTCGAGTAGCATATTTTTCTCCTACTTTGGATCCTGTGGCTTCAGCATTACCTGGCTGCTTAAAAGCAGTAGCTGCTACTTGTATGAGCATATAACAAAGTGAGTCAATTGTGATGGGACATCCAGCTAAAGTATATGTTCCACATTCAGTCGAGATTCTATTACCAAGAACTCGAACACAGCATCTTACCCCTAGTCGTATGACTAAGTTTGACATAATAGTTGTGGGAGCAGAAAATGTGACTGTAATTCGGTGTACCATGGTAAACCCTGCTACACTATTGCCAGACTCAAGATGTGAAGAAGTAAAGGATGAGGTAGAACATGATTGCTTAGATGTGACCGAGATGTGTACTAAGCCCCGCTTTGACATACAGAAGAGCCTCTGAAGGAGCCCGACCATGAACTATTTGTTGATGGCTCCTGTTTTAGGCTTGAGAAAAGTGGACTGAGTGCAGTTTATGCTGTATGCAAATTAACTGGAGTTGCTGAAGCATCCTGTTGACCTGGAGTCAAGTCTGTACAAGTATCCAAACTGATAGCTTTAATAAAAGCATGTCAAATTGGGAAAAATTGGAAAGTGACCATATTTACTGATAGTCAATATGGTTACGGGGTTCTGCACGACTTTAGCCAACTTTGGATGCAGAGGGGATTTATGATTTCTTCAGGATCCCCTATTGGGAATGGGAAATTTGTAAAAGAACTATTGGAAGCAATACAATTGCCAAAAGAACTAGCAGTGTTCAAGTGTGCTGCTTACCAGTCA
Source organism: Lissotriton helveticus (assembly GCF_964261635.1). Lineage (NCBI taxonomy): Eukaryota > Metazoa > Chordata > Amphibia > Caudata > Salamandridae > Lissotriton > Lissotriton helveticus. The sequence goes on along the minus strand of NC_136067.1, from coordinate 739,416,565 downwards.
GGAAATTACTATGTGACAGCTGGTAATAGATATGCTGACCAGGTTGCTCAGTATTGTGCTAAAAACAGCATGTCGATAAACAGAAAAATGGAAACAAGCAGAATCCGCTGCCATTCTCAGCTATTGAAACATGGGAGGAGGTAAAACAGTTGCAGTATGAAGTGGAAGAGAGTGAAAAGGAAAATTGGATAAAGCAGGGTTGTCAAAAGAGGGCAGAAGATGATATTTGGGTGTCCCACGAATGCAGACCAGTCATGCCAGATTGTTTGCTCTCACAAATGGCGAGAATGTACCATGAGACACTCATGTAGGCAAGGACGCTATTACACAACTATTTAGACAAAATTGGTACAATCCAAGGTTTAGGGTAGTCGCAGAAAGCCTTTGCAGGAGTTGTTTAATTTGTCTGCAAGTAAATCTAGGCGGAAACAGTGGTCAGTTGGGGAAAAAATGGAAAAGCAGAAGGACCTTTTTCATAAGGTTACAGCTATATTTCATATCATTACCACCATGTAGGGGAATGAAATTCATCCTTGTGATAAGGGGTTTGTTTTTACGGTGGGTAGAATAATACCCTACGAGGGGAAATGAAAGTATACCATTTGCCAAATTATTGTTGAGTGAAATAATTCCATGTTTTGGTTTTCAAGTTACTTTGGAATCCGATAGAGGACCTCATTTTAATAATGAAATACTTTGAATAATCTGTAAAGCATTCAAAATTGAACAGAAACTGCACTGTCCATACCACCCAGAGGCTTCTGGAGTGGTAAAACAATTGAATGGCACAATCAAATCGAGACTGGCCAAGGTGTGTGCATCCACCTCAATGAGTTGGCCAGATGCATTGCCTCTTGTATTGATGGGGCTCAGACAGTGCTTAATTTGTAAAATATTAAGTGCAGGTGCGCAAATGTTTGTAGGAGGCCACACCCACTTCCACTGGCTTCACCCACTTCTCCACTGGCTCCACCCCCTTACTCTATTGGCTCCACCTGCATCCTCAATTGGCACGGAAAGCCAGATGTAATACCCAATCTGAATTTCAGCAAAACATGTTGTTAATAAAATCAAGACAAACCCACGAAAGAGGCTGCATGTCATAACTTTTGGAACCAAAGATTATGAAAATGTTCTGACCATGAAAGGCCTGACTCTAAAGTAATGCTGGAATTACTATCTACCTCTGTTGTTTTTTGTGTCCCCCCAGGCTTGATTTTCAATTAACAACTTAAACTGCCCCCAACCAGGCTAATAGTAGAAAAGAGTACCACACTTTACACACTTCTAATTATTTTGCTCTGAGAATTTAGGAAATTCGTATTCCACTGATATATATGTACATCTTGTTACCAAAGAATATATGATATTATAGAACTGAGAGGAACAAGCCCACTATGAAGGCATCTAACACATGAAGAACATATTAGACTCCTCTAGATACACAGTATGCATCTCTCTGGCATATGCATTGTCTGTCACTGATTTATGCACATCATTCAGTGCTGTAATATGCCCAATATGGACATGTAAAACCTCTGATTATATGAATACATCGAAAAATAAGTGTATATTATAGGCTCATGTAAAATGTAATGTCACAAGTAAGCCTATAGTATGTAATTCAGACCCATTGTATATGCACAGAATGTAATGCTGTAGTAAAGTAGCTGAACATTACACTTGTCAGATATGCAGATAACTTAAGCATTACAGTGCATATTTTGGAGGTCTGCAAACCTCACATATACAAGTAAGAAATGTCCGCATGTGCAGGCTTCTGTTTGGTTGGCCTATTATTATAAAAAGCAAGTTGTGAAAGACTCTGCATATGTACTTCATATGGGTAGCTGATATTTGCCCACTCTTGCAAGCCTCTGGCATATTCATATTATATGACCAGCTGATATTAGCCCAGTGCTTCAAACATTTGGCAAACATATTTTGTGGACAATGAGTGTCCAGTAGTGCATGTTTCAGGCATATACACGTTATGTGATCAAGGAACACTCGTCCACATTTTAAATGTGTTTACATCTAATATTCAGGGATAATGACTTGTGTTTTCAATATTTAACACAGCAGCAGCGCACTAATATTGCTGCAGATAATCTCAATGATGCCCTCCCATTTCTCATTTGAGAGGTGATGTTTTGCTCTAAAAGAAACTTTTTTATGGAAGTTACATGAACAATAAATACAGCATGTCTCTGCATAATGTCCATAATAGACTCTCACATATCACCCATATTAAAAATTGAAATGTTTTTTAAAATAACTTGTTTAAGAATTAGTCAAGGTAATCAGGGCAAGACTCTGCAGAACAGAGCTGGCTTTATAAGGAGGCCTACAAAAAGGGGGATTGTGCTGTTCCTCTATTAGAGCATACAGGGGAGTCACAAGAGACTAGGTCCCACTATATCGAGGACGGATATAGGTGGGGATCCATATGTTGGATCTTAATGCCCTCACACACCCTTTCAGGTGTTATGCTTCATCATATGGGCTGCTCCTCGTTGGGTCGGCGGTGCAATACCCAACGGGCTCCCTAAAGTAGGGGCACTTTATCGGAGATCTTCTATCCAACTGGCATTTGGTGAAGTGCGGGTGTGGGGCCAGAACTGTTAGATGTGATGGAGTGATTAAAATAGGATTCAGAGTACCTACAGCACAACTTTATTCTGGGGGTCTCCTATCCTCGCTAAAAACAGTGTACAAGGCACACATAGTTGCCGCTCTTGGCTCAGAAGTAGTTGATTCGCCTTAAGGGGATATGATGAATAGTGGTGTGGCTACAAATAAGCCCTACATCTATATTTATCTCAAGAAGTACATCTCACCAGAGACCATGTGACCAAAGTCGGAGCACTAAGTAAGGTGGAAACGCCGGTGTGTAGGCGGTTTTCAAGGTGATTGGAGTCGTGTTTCTGCCTTATATGCCCTTATAGACAGTACATGAAGCGCTCCATGTCCACATGTATATTTTGATGTGGAAGGGGGGGGGGCATTAACAAACATTAGCCTAATGCGGTAGAGCAAAAATTCCCCTTCATTTGCTTAGGGTGTAATCCGGTATGTCGTTGGTAAGTAGCGTTTAGAGTTAATTACAAGTGCATCGTTAAATTGCAGTTGGCATCGGCTTGGGCGTAGAAATAAGGACGCCGAGCTGGTGATGTCAAACAGTACGATGCCCTGGGGCTAAGTTGGGAGGGCACATGATTTACAGTCGGAACCTTGCGGGGTCCCAAGGATAGCTCCCTGCCATAGAGGAAATGGTCATGTGTGTATCTGGCTGAGAAACAGCGGGGTTGCAGCCCAAGTAGTAGTTACCCAGAGCGGTCTGTTCGTGATCAAGTTAAGTGTAAACAAAACAAGAAGACGTTGGCCCTGACTAAAGCAATGATAGCTCATGACTTGTTTACTCACGGTTTGCTCGCTTGGTGTGTGCCCCTTGACCTGCCCAATCCACTGCATCTGGGAGGTGCTGGTATTGCTGAAGGCTCCTGGTTATGAACGTAAACTTCTGGTTATGTGATGTGTTAGGAAATGCCCATAGTGTCTCACTCGACGGCGGACGGCGGCCATTGTTAAGTGTTGTCATACGTGATGTATCTATGTGGGGGTATTTGGAGATACTCTCTAATTCTCTAAATGGTTACTGCTAGCATAAACAACTACTCTTTATGTGGAATTACGTGCTCTGTCGGCATATCTACGAAAGAAGCTACAGTGAAGCGGCAGGGTATGTGCGCTTCTTTCGAACCACGGCAGCCATTAAAGAGTGGTGTCAAGGTGACGTTCCTGCATAAATAAACAGTAAATTCTATGTGCGTTAGCAGCAGCTATTAAGCACCTGATGTGCCACGCTATGGATCATGTGAGCAGCGTAGAGATTAGGCGCTATTTATAAAAAGGCTTGTGTGCTTCACCTCTTTAAACTGTTGTAAACCATGAGTTAAAAAGTCAATGCAAGGGTTGATTCGAATTTATATGAGCTGGTGTAGCGTTGTAGATGGGCTTCCCTCAGTGTGTATAGACTACACAAAAGTGCTGATTTCGCGGGCACTTTTGTAAAAATTGCGGCATTTTTACAAAAGTGCTGATTTCGCTGCAAATCGCAAAATCGCAAAATCCTGGAGTGTCTGCTAAATGAAAGATGCTTAGAGCGTGTATCCAATATGCTCGCCAAGAAGGCCACGAGCCAAATGACTCCTTATCATTAATGGTGCAGCTCCATTACACTTGAATCCTAAAAAAAAGAGGGTGTATAAACAGATACTATTGAACAAAATGACGAAATAACCAGTTCTTCCTTGCCTACCTGTCTGTGCACAGAATGTTGTTCGAACCTCAGGTACGTGCTGGACCATAGGCACAAAAACATACAGCATAGCCACGGTCGCAACATGACAAAGAGCTGAAGGCTGGACAGAAGAAAGACCCAGCTGCTCATCCTCACACTGTGCAAGTCCTCAGATCACATAAACTAAGAGATACCTAACAAAAGATCTTAAGATATACTTTGGGGCAAATACAGTCACATAAGGTGACAGGAGACAGCTTGACTCTGACCCAGTGATGGCAACCAAGGAATACTTACTATAATCTAGACTTTACCACAGAACTAATTTACTGAAAAAGTCTTGCTCAACGTCCAACCCATGGTTGCATAGACTTCTGATTCACATAACCTTCTTGTTCCTTTAGGAAGCAAAGATTTTATAGCGACAAGAACTATTTACCCTATTTTCAACATGCCTAGAGTGGTTACGGCTCTCCTAGTCAATTCAGCGGAGGCCCAAGAATGTGGGTTTTAGAACCCACCCGTACTTCCATCCATCAATTACATAATGTCAGGTGTTGGGCGAGTGGTTCACAGTGTCCAATCTCCTTAGTCACTGTTGGCACACTGAAAGAACACCGCAAGGTGGGTCTAACAGAGGCATGGAGTTTTCCTCGCATTGTGCTGTTACAGGGGTCCTGTGATTGGTACACCGTTGTGGGCCAAAGGCGTTGTCCAGGCTGATGGGGTAAGAGGCTACCCTGCTTGCAGTGTACAGCTAAGCGTACAGGTACAGACCGATCAATGTGGTGCACCTTGGGTGTCATGCTTCAGGGCCGGAGGAGTGCTCCAATCGTGATGTTGTGGACCGGGTGGTGCATGGAGGCAGATCTGTGACACAGAAGGAAGTGGGGTAAATATAAATGGGTTTTATGTTACACGCCTTCTGCTGCAGGTTTCCATGGCTTGATTACACTGTTCTTCCATCCCAGCTTCCTAGATCACAATCCCCTCCTCCAACCTGCATACTTGGTTGTCGTCCACAAAGTAACCGCAGCAGGAGACAAACAAAACGTCCCACCGTTTTCTCCCACCTCCCTGCCTCTATTTTGTCTAAGGTTGTGGTTCGAAGAACTGCAGACAGAATTATCTCAGGCATCTCTTTACAGACTGTACAGTCTGTCTCCTCAGACCACCGACAGACATCTGTTCCTCCCCCCTTCTCGTTTTGTTTTACAGCACCCTATTCACGCACAGAAACAAACTGCTTATATAACCTAGAATTAAAACGTACTTAGTATTGTTATGAATTCGACTATTGCCTTCCGTCTGCATGGTATTCATTTTCTCAAATATCTCTTTTAGAATTGAGCATCTTCTTTCTATTTGATAACCCATTTCTCCAAAGTAAAAAAAAAACAATCTCAGAGTGTTGAACATATCTGAAAAATTCCAATCTTGGCCTGCATAGTTATGTCTAAAGTGTCACTGTACTTGTCTTATCCTTTTTTGATTTGTTTTTCTCCCTGTAAAAATATGTAAGCAGACAATTTTTCTACGAAACTTAACACATAAGCTTAATGCATGTCTAGAGTGCATACACAGAATTGAACCATCCCCAAGTAAGAAGCCGTGAGCCAAGCTTTGGTGCATTTGGGAAGGGGCAGCTGTCTGGATGTCTAGATTTCGCGGGCACTTTTGTAAAAATCCCACCATTTTTACAAAAGTGCTGATTTCGCAGGCACTTTTGGAAAAATCGTGGCATTTTTACAAAAGTGATGATTTCGCTGCAAATCGCGAAATCGCGAATTCGCGAAATCCTGGAGGGTCTTTATAGTATATCAATAAGACAACAGATACCTGGCTACAGGGAAGGCTTAAGGGGGGGAGGAGTACAGAACTTTGTTCTTGTGTAAACCACAGTGTGTGTAACCCCATTGTGTTAGTCATAGGGCACTCCAAGATATACCAGGTTACTGGGATGGGCTGATGGGGGGAGGGGGATTGGGGGTGTTTGTACAGCTCCCGTCAGGGTGTAAACCCAAGTGAGGGTACCCTCAACCGTATTATTCATAGGGCACTCCAGGGTATATCCTCATTAAGCCCATTGTGCTGTGTGGACAGGCGGTATATCCATCTTTGTTCTCTGTGAAAGAGGTTTTTCTTGGATATATTGGGTGAGGCTTCTAGAATCACCCACCTGAGGGAATCTGGTGAGTGACCTTTTTCCAGGTAGTGGGCACACATTTTGGTGTTAGTTTTTTGACAGCGGAAATTGCTATGATGTTCAGAGACTCGTAGTTTGATGGGTCATGTGGTCATGCCCACATAGTAGAGGTTGCATGGGCAGGTGAGCAAGTATATACAATTCGCCGTATTGCAATTTGTGTGTGTACGCATTTCCCACACAAAAGTGCCGTTCAGGGTGATGTCTTACTGTATAGAGGTAAATGCACAGGCTGTACAAGAACCACAAGGGTAGTGGCCTGTGACCGCTGGTAATTGCCACAGTGTACCCTGGCTACACTTTGCCTTGTCTTTCGTTCTAGTATTGATGAGAATATCTTTGAGATTTCTGGACTGCTTAAAGGCAAAACGTGGTTGATCTAGTTGTAGGGACCCTGTGTTGAGTATACTCCAGTGCTTTTTCAACACTTTGGTGAGCTGATTAGGCGCTGGTGTGTAGGTCGTGACACAAGTCAAGGTCTCAGTTTCTTGTTTGTCATTTTGTTCCAACATGCTTTCTTTATTGTTGTTGCAGGCTCTTTTTCTGGACAGGGCAATGCTTCTTTGAGAGTTGTCCCTGTCAGCCAGATTTTGTGCTAGTATTGCCGATTCAGTTTTATAATCATTCACTGATCTGCAATGTCTCCGAACTCTAAGGAACTGACCAAATGGTAAGTTTTCCTTGAGAGATTTTGGATGATGGCTACTGAAGAGTAGAAGGCTGTTGCGGTCTGTACTTTTCTTGTACATAGTCGTAGTCAAGAGTCCATCCTCTAGTTTGATGGTCAGGTCTAGAAATGGTATCTGGGTAGGAGAAGCAGAGATCGTAAATCTCAGGTAGGGGTTCAAATTATTGACCCATTCGAAGAAGTTGTTATACGTCTCCCTGTCCCTATTCCAGAATATCATCAATGTATTGTTTCTATAACCCGGATGTTATCTCGGTATGGATTGGATTCATGATGGATGTGATGTCCCTCAAAAGATGCCATTTAGAGGCATGCCACACTGGGCGCAAAGGTACTCCCCATGGAAGTACCCTGGGTCTGATGGTAGAGTTGCCCTTTAAACTCAAAAAAATTTCGGTCAGCGCCAGTGTGGCGCATTCCATGATGAAGCTTGGGGGTGTCAGTGACGCCCAAGGGATAGCATTAAGATCTTCCTCTATCACATCTAGAGGGGGTCTTTGTGGAATGTTGGTATAAAAGGCTTCCATGTCTAGTGTGATTAGGAAGTCGATCTCATCCGGTCGTGGAAATTGAGTCAGCAGGCGTAACACATCAGTGGTGTCTTTGATGAGGAGGGGATGACTTTCACTAGTGGTTGTAAAAAATGATCACAAAATTGTGACAGTGGTTCCAGAACGGAGTCTATACCTGACACAATTGGTCTTCCCGGGACAGGACTCACTCCCATGTGGGTTTTAGGGAGATTGTAGAAATAAGGGGGTTTCGGGTCTTTCTTAATGAGGAAGGAGGCTTCCTTCTTGCTTAGCCAACCTTGACTTTCAGCAGAGTCCACTAGGCCTGTGATAGTTCTGCTAAGTCTCTCAGTTGGGTTCTTGGTGATAGGGGTGTAGTATTTACAGTCGCCCAATTACCTGTCGTAGTCATAGTCGTAGTCAGAGGTTGACATTATCACTGTGGCTCCACCTTTATCGGCCTGTTTGATGGTTATCGTAGGGTCATTAGCCAATGACTCTATGGCCTGTGTCTCTTTTTTAGAGAGGTTGCAGTGTGTTCTGGTCGTGTGTTCTGGTCGTGGTGAGAACTTTAACATCTTTGAGAACCTTCTGTTCATAGCTTAGTACCTCGTTTGGTATCTTACCATTGTGATGGGTGAAGGAAGATGGGTTGTGGAATCCCAAGTCATCCTGTTCCTCACTCTCTTTACCGTCAAAGAATGCTTTGAGTCTCACGGTACGGAAAAACTGGTGTAGTTCGCATGCTTGTCTGAAGTTATCCACTTTGCGTGTGGGGACAAAGCCCAACCCTTTCTGGAGTACGTCCTCTTCCAATTGGGTAAATGTCTCGAGAGGTTAACGGTTAGGTTTGTTTCTTGGTGTTGGTTGTGTGGTTCCTGGTTTCGTAGACCCGCTGTTGGGGCTCCTCCCACTGTACTCTCTGGCTGATTCCCTCTTCTTTGCCCTCACCCTCTGTCCCAACCTCTGCCTAAAAAAGGCTGGCTCAAGCCCGGAGCACCAAATTGAGGGGGGCCTGGGGAGAACATCAGGTATTGCCAATAGGTAGGACCGGATAATGTGGTGGGGAGGGGCTAGTTATTAAAGCCTTGTCTACCTCCTCGGCCTCTGTAATGGTTGGGTTTCCAGTTTTCTCCACTGGAGTCGCTATTGCTAGAGGACCCTCTCCGGGTGGATGTTGTGCTGGTGTCTGAAAGGCAACCCATTCCCGGTGGTACATAATCCGCCTTCAGGTATGGGTATTCCTTTTCCTTGTTATGTCATGTTATGTTAAAAGAATTTATTTAGCGCAACTAACACCATTAGGTTTCTTGGCGCTTAAGCTGAGGGAACGTGAAGGGGAACGTGAAACAGAATTTAAGGATAGGACTCAGTGAAAAGAAGGGTTTTAAGGAGTGATCTGAACCCGGAATATGAAAGGGACAACCTGAGGGGGGAGGGAAGGGAGTTCCAGAAAGATGGAGCCAGAAATGAAAAGCTGAGGCCACCATGTTTCTTCCTCTTGAATCTGGGAACTGATAACAGGGCCATCTGAGATGACCGAAGGTTGCGAGAAGGAACGTACGAATGGAGAAGAGAAGAAATAAAGAGGGGGCCTTGACCAGCGAGAGATTTGAAAATAATGCAGCCGAGCTTGAACTTGCAGCGAGCGGATACCGGCAGCCAGTGGAGACTATTAAGGAGGGGACGAACATGTTGATCTCTGGGTTGGTGATAAATCAGGCGGGCAGCCTGATTTTTGATCAACTGGAGTCTCTTCAGTTGGTAATCAGGGATGCCTACGTACAAAGCATTTGCGTAGTCGAGCCGCGAGATGACTAACGCAAGCAAGGCCAGAGTAAGGGCTTCAGTGGTAAGTAGGTGAGAGATTTTTCGAATTTTTCTACGTTGAAAGTGGCTGGCGGACACTACTGCGCTGATCTGGGGTGTCATAGAAAGATCGTTGCTGATGACAACACCCAAGCTTTTGGCACTGTTCACTGGGGAGGGAGGGCTACCCAGACTCGCAGGCCAGAAGGACGGCTGCCAAGGATTGGAGGGTCCCCCGACAAGAACCAGTTCGGTCTTGTCGGGGTTGAGCTTCAGATGGTTTGAATTCATCCAGTTGCTGATGTAGCCAAGCGTGTTTTGGAAGGTCGTGATGGAATCGTCAGAAGAGTCTATGGTAAAAACCAATTGTATGTCGTCCGCGTAATTAAATGCGGCGACATTAAACTCACGGAGGGAACGAAGTAAAGGAACCAGGTACAAGTTAAAAAGAAGAGGGGACAAATAAGAGCCCTGCGGGACACCACAGGTCAGCGCGACCTGGGTAGCAGAGAACTGGGACAATCTGACGGCTTGTTGGCGTTCAGTCAAAAAGGACTGAACCCAGGCCAGGGCGGTGCCCTGGATACCGGCCTCCCTGACACGGCCGACCAAGATACCATGGTCGACCGTGTCAAAAGCGGCCGATAGATCCAGGAGGACCAGAGCCTGACGGATGTTGGCGTCGGCCCCTCTACGCAATTCATCCATCACGGAGAGGATGACTGCCTCCGTGGAGTGCGCAGGTCTGAATCCGGCCTGCTTGGAGTCCAAGACACGTGAATCTTCGACAAAAGTACTGAGTGTATGAGTGACATGCGACTCCAGGACTTTGCTAAGGAAAGGGAGGAGAGATATAGGGCGGTAGTTGCTCATGATAGAGGGGTCTGCCAGAGGTTTTTTTAGGATAGCGACCACCTCAGCTTGTTTAAAAGAGCAGGGGACCTCCCCAGTGGCCAGAGAGTTGTTCAAGAGGGCCAGGGGGGGGTTCAGGGCAAGAAGCGAAAGCTACCCGAAGGGCCGAAGGAGGGCAACAATCGCGTGGAGAGCCGGAAGAGACTTTGTGCAAAAGAGAGAGGACATTAGTTGTCAGGATGGGAGGGATCTGGATTAAGATGTGAGAGTTGGAGGAGTTGGTGGGGGGAGTGAGGAGGGAAGGGGTTGACGGGGCTTGGACAGAGATACTAGTTTTGATTTTAATAATTTTGTCAACAAAAAATTGATTCAAAGAGTCACACAAGGATTGAGAGGGGAGGGGCGCGATGGTTACTCTGGCTGGGTTAGAGAGTTCCTCCACAATTGAAAATATATCTTTAGATCTGTTGGAGGAACCTAAAATTCTATTAGAGAAATAGAGGGATTTGGCCGATGCTATGGCTGATTTGTATTTTTTGAGCAGGGAAGAAAATATCTCCTTGGTCTCGGGGGAATATCTCCGGCGCCAGCGCCGTTCTGCCTGGCGGAGACCAAGATTTTGGGCTCTCAGGTCCTCAGTGAACCACCTCTGGGCGTCGTGGCATCGTCTAGCTCTGACTAGTTTTAAAGGTGCTACCACATCAGCAGCAGAAGTGAGCCATTGGGTGAGGCTTAGTGTCTGGGAGTCGATGGAGACAGGTGGACTGGTGGTAGGTGGGACAGATGAGCTAAGAAGTGATGTAAATTCGTTTAAGTCTGCCTGTTCCAGTTGCGGGCCAGGAAGTTGGTATCTAGGGTCTTAGTGGCAGGAGAGGGCATCGCTAGGGTGAAAGTAATTAAAGAGTGTTCTGACCAAAGGCAGGGGAGAACAAGAGGAGCAGAAATGTTGAGGCAGGATGTCCAAACCTGATCTAAGGTGTGACCCTTAATGTGCGTGGGTAAATGAATGTGCTGGGTACAGTTTAGACCTAACATGAGGTCTGAGAAGGCCAAAGAACAAGGGGTTTCATGGGCATCCGACGGCCAGTAATTAAAGTCTCCCAGGACCAAGACATTGGTGTTATTAATAGTAAGCTGGGAGATAAGATCGCCAAATTGGGATGGAAAATTGGGCATAGGTCGAGGGGGGCGATAGACCAGGACACAAACGAGGGATGACCCAGGCTGTTCTAGTCTAAGTACCAGGCAGTCGGTCATGGGGATACTGGTAGTGGGCACAATGGAAAAGCGGATCGGGTGCTTTATGATAGCCGCAACCCCCCCCTCCAGTTTTACCAGAGGCACGGTTGGCTTGTAATATATAATATCCCGAGGGAATAGCCGCCAGGATATCGGGGGACGAATCGTCTGTTAACCAGGTCTCGGTCAAGAACAGCATATCCGGCTGTTCAGACCCCAGAAGGTAAAAAATATCTGACTGGTGGCTGACCAGGGACCGGGTGTTGAGATAGGTCATTGACAGAGGGGATTTTAGAGCTCTTGCCGATGGGGAGGTACAGGACCTGGGCCCCGGGGCTGGAGACCTGGCGATGGGTGGGGGATAGATAATCTCGGGAAAAGATTTTCGGGAAGTAAGCAGGCCAAATGTGGCGAGCCTAAGGGATGACTCAGGTGGAGGGAGCGCAAGATCGTGACACATGAGGAGGGAGGAGCGGGAATATTTAAGGAGAGAGGCAGGGTGACGTGCCCCTTGCCCCGGCCAGCCGCGGACGGGCACAGACGGGCTTAACTCAGGCGCAACTCCGGCGCGCCTACGACGCGCCCGCTGCGCTCGTCCGCTGCGCTGACACATAATAGGCGTTTAAATAGGATGATGGCGAGGGGGGTGTGGCGAAGATCGAGCTCGCCGACCTACCCAACCCAAGATGGCGCCCGCGGCCGCTGGGGAGCCCCGTTAAGCGGTCAGCCCACAGCGGAGGGCTTGGCTACTAGGAGGGTGACAGGCCGATTAAAAGGTAAGCGTCTCTGCTAGTAGTCAGCAGGACAAAGGTGAGGGTGGTTTTAACAATAATGTCGCTGCTCGTGATCAGCAGGACAGAAGTCAGGAGAGTAGGTAACACTGCTCGCAATCAGCAGAATGGGGCAAGAGTTAAAAATAAATAGCAGCAGCGCTCCAACAGTCGAGCACAAGCCCTCTGCCACCGGGCTGCTAGCGATCACTGGAGAAGAGAGAGGATTGATCCTAAATAGGAGGATGGCGAGGGGGGTGTGGCGAAGATCGAGCTCGCCGACCTACCCAACCCAAGATGGCGCCAGCGGCCGCTGGGGAGCCCCGTTAAGCGGTCAGCCCACAGCGGAGGGCTTGGCTACTAGGAGGGTGACAGGCCGATTAAAAGGTAAGCGTCTCTGCTAGTAGTCAGCAGGACAAAGGTGAGGGTGGTTTTAAAAATAATGTCGCTGCTCGTGATCAGCAGGACAGAAGTCAGGAGAGTAGGTAACACTGCTCGCAATCAGCAGAATGGGGAAAGAGTTAAAAATAAATAGCAGCAGCGCTCCAACAGTCGCGCACAAGCCCTCTGCCACCGGGCTGCTAGCGATCACTGGAGAAGAGAGAGGATTGATCCTAAATAGGATGATGGCGAAGCGTTTGATGTCTTTCTATCGTTTAACAACTTTTTGCTTCATCAAGTACTCCTTGTGTTCGGCATTCTCATGGTTTAATTCACTCAGTTTAGTTTTGAAACTGGGACCTGGAGTGGCACTCTTGAGGGCACTCTCAGCTAACTGAATGCAAGTTAGTAGTTTGGCAGCCAGTCATTTAGATGTATTGATGATCAGGATTAACAAATCCCTGGTGCATTTCCACCAGATTTTTGACCACTCAATCTTAAATTGTCCATCCTCCCAGAAGATCCTTGGGAATTTTTTTACTATTAGTCCATTAGGTGCAATTTTGGCTCTAAAGTATTCGGTCATTAAGGTACCATGTAATGTAACCTTGACCCATTCCATTTTGAGCGCAGTAAGGGACTGCCATTCTTCTGACTGACTGCCCGTGGCACCATCGGTCTTAACCAAAAGTATAGAGGGGGTCCTCAATATTTCCTCTGCCTGTTCTTCGCCGTAGCTCAGACCTAGGCCTTCCATCGTCTAATGTGATGGTCAGGATTAAAAAAGAGAGAAATCCAGGGGAATGACTCTCAAGTGAATGCAACCACTCGTAAAGTAGTGGGTAGATAATAGTGACAGCAGGAGATAGAGCAATCTTACCCACCAAGAATATCGCATGGATTTATACAATAAAGAGGGAGTCAGGATCCAGTTTTCCACTCTGTTAAGAGTGGGGGGTCCAGCACAAAGGTGGCCTCAATCAATGTCTACAAAAAGGGGGATTGTGCTGTTCCTCTATTAGAGCGTACAGGGGGAGTCACAAGAGACTAGGTCCCATTATATCGAGGAAGGCTATAGATGGGGATCCATATGTTGGATCTTAATGCCCTCTTTATAAGGAGGCCCCCTGAAAGAACAAGAGAGAGCAAAAAAGACAGAGCCTGAAAGAGAGAGACAAACACAAAGAAAAGAAAGTAATCGTGGTAATGAAGACAGAGTGAGTGCTATGAAGGGTAGAAGCAAAAGAGAGAGATAGAGACCTATGGGAGAAAGAGGAAGAGGATCTAAAAAGAGGCAAATAGAGTACATCTGCTGAAAGAAATGGAACTTGGGGAAGATGAGCTGGCAAAGAAAGACATATAGACAAGAGTGGATTGACAGGCAAAGTAAAGAAGGGGCGGATACACAAGAATGGAGATGGAAAGTTATTTCTTGTTTTTCCAATAAAATTTTTGTAAAGAATATTGATGCCCTCTCTGACCCGGTGGAATGCCGGTTAAAAAAAACAATGATGCTCAGGACGTGGTGCGCTCTGGTTTTGTATGGCGCTAAGGTTGATGGCCAGTTCAAGGGATTGTTTGCTTTATTCGCAGGAATAAATCACCTCCACGTCACCCATGGAAACCCATGGAAACCAAGGTACTTTACTGATGTTGCTAAAAAAAATCCATCTAAAGGGATGATGTTGTGTATTTACTTGATGGCTCTTCATCATTAGGGAAACGCTAATCCAGTCATGTACTTTTGTTTTAGTAAACTGTGTAATCTAGTTTTAGTACAATGGGTATATTTAAGTAAACCAAGATTAAAGATCCCAGAATGCAATAGGATGTTAAAGAAAATCCAAGGTGAGAGTCCTGTCTGGCAAGTTACAAGAAGTCACCCAAATACCCTATACATGGAGCACATATTGAACTGTATGAACACCTTAGCCATGCCTCTGAGCACCATAAGTGGTGGGCAGTCATCGTGAAAAACGCAGGTTCATTTGATCAGATATTCCTGATCAACCCAGCTGCCCACCTTTCCAAAATTCAGAACTGGTGAATAAGCCACGAGAATAGTTTGAGGAACACTTTTAACATGGTTACCATTGCTGGGAAACCACTTTCTTGGTAACTATATTACACCTGACACTGTAAAGCTGGAGTTTTTCCTTCTTAGACCTATCTCCTGGTCACAAAGTTGACGCTATTGTGCGTAGAATTTATTAAATGTTCCTTATAATGAGCTGCGATTTCATTATACTGATTCCAAGACACATTTTTTACATACTCGATTGCGCTCACGTCTACCAAATGTGTGTATTGTAGTATTGTTTAATACAATGTAAAATAATTATTTTATGGACATAGTTTAAACCTTAACTGCAATTATGACGTGGTTTATCATTTAGTAATTGAAATTCTTGTGTCACAGATACTGTAATCTCCAGCATCCATGTTTCAAGTAAACTCGTCCTTATCATTTCCTATTACCATTGGTTTCACTTACTCTTTATATGCCATAGCTCTTGGCTCGGCGTGCTTTTTCCAAATATCTGCAAACTACAGTAATAAACAACACAACACAGTGCGCATCAAGAAATGAAAGAGGGGCTACACAGCTGGAAGGCTGGTTGCTGTAGAAAGACCACGCAGACACATTATTTTCACTCGTGTAGCCGGGCAAACAAGATTGAAGGGCAGGTTATCTGCAGTGGAATTTGCAAATGAGGTTACGGTGCTTTTACATAAAAACAAGCACAAGAATCGAAAGGTTACACTTTTCCAGGCACCTACTTCAAACATTAAACAAGGCATACTTGTGCACGTTAGGATAATTAAATCATTACTTACTGCCGTTCGGGTTTAAAACTTTTAATCATAGGCCTGCTTCTACGTGACACGCTGCTTTCTTCTTGAGTTGACTGCTTATTGCTGCAGTTGCGCTGTGCACGCGGGAAAGTGGGCGGAAAGTGGAGACAGTAATCCGCATTGGTCCGACTTGGTGTAAACATTTGACAATGCTTCAAGGAGGGAGGGGGCCGGGCTAATAATCCATTTGAAGCAGACATTGGTAGCGCACTAGCGCTATGATTGCGGTTAGTTAGACTGAGGCAGGGACCTCGCCCAGGCAGTTTCTGAACGTGTGCGTGCCTCCGTATAAGGCGTGTGGTAACGGCATTCAAATTTACATATTTTACGCACAAATCCAGGCAACACTGAAAGCCAAGTATGGATTTACTGTGCGCTATCAGCTCTTCACCGGGTGTGCACGTAGTGGGCTGATCGAATGTGTAGACCCGGCCCTAAAATAAAAGTGCTGTTGCTAAGCACCGGAAAGCACCAGCACAAATTAAACACAGGACTGAGTCCCCATGAGATTATCATGGGAAGCAGTGAGACAAGCATATATACCAGGACATAAATTGCTAAATATATCTGATGATCTGGCATTGGATTATTGAAAAGGATAGGCTGACCTAGCACGTTCAGTCTCTCACCAGGTTGGAGAAGACACAGTGACCAGGCAGCCGGATCAAGGACATAATTTGAATCCTGGAGATTGGGTGGTAGTAAAGAATCACACCCGAGAGCCGTGCCAAGCACCAAGGTGGGATGAACCACGGCAAGTCATATTAGTCACCACCACATCAGTGAAGTGTGCAGGTTTGTCAAACTGGATTCATGCCAGTCACTCAAAGGGTGTCAGCCCCTGATGAAGAAAGACCACAACTGACTCAAACAGTTGAGGCTGCTGTAGTTGTGCAGTTGAAGAATCTAGAGCACAAGATTCTAAGGAGACTGACAGATAACAACCGAGCACAAGTCAGGAGGAATGGATACCAGTGATTGACATACCTGAGGAGGTTATCAAAAGAAAGAGTAGAAAAAGATTAGAGGAGCAGGAAATTAGAAAGGACCAGATAGGTATAGAAAAACATGCTCAGGAATAAGAGAACCAAGAAAATAGAGACCCTGAGCAGGACCAGATAGGGACAGAAGAACATACTCAGGTACAGAGATCAACTGAAAGACCTGAGCAGGGACAGACAAGCATAGAAGAACAGGTTCAGGCGGCAGAAGATCCAATTGTAGTAAAACCTGAACAGGACCAGCTTGGAAAAGAAGAACAAGTTTGGGAAAAAGAAGAGCAATCTAAGAGAGTACGTGAACAGGAACAGTTAGAAGAAGAAGAAGAAGAAGGAGTTCAGGCAGAAAAAGCCGCACAGACCAGACCTGAACAAGGAAATGTAGAGAAAACTCTGAAAACGAGGAAAAAGCAAGTTGTGCCACAACATACTGATAATAAAAGAGCTTGTGAAAGAGAAGAAGAAGGTGAAAGTGCGGTCCAATTTAAATGGGTCAGAAAAGGTGATAATTGGCCAGGGGGAGTCAAAAGGTTGAAATATCACCTGAGAAAAACAAATCAAGACTAAGAACAAGTAAATGAAGTTACTAGCCAAACTCAGACTGAGCAGTCAGTTACTAAAAATATTCAAAGAAGTTCAAGATTAAAGGTTTGGAATAATACATTCAAAGGACCTGAACAGATGTATGTGATTCTTGAGGAATTCGAGAATCTAGATTTAAATGAGAAATCTGATGAAGAAATAAATACTGAACAGATTGATGAAAAGGAAGTGAGGCCTCCTTGAAGTACTTAAAGATTCTAATTAAGTAACTAAAGAAAGAAGAGGAATCTTTTTGAGTCAAAATGGCTGAGAACAGGGTTGCAGAAAGACCAAAACAAAGTTGTATAAAAAATATTGTAGAGTTTGCATATGTAGTATATTATTAGTGAATTTAGTATGGCTATTTTTAACAATAGCAGTTCCTTATCTTATGATAACAGATAAAGAGAATGACACAAACAATAATGAAAAGATAGCTAACCAGAACGGAAATAGAATTAGAAGCATCAGATGAGATAGATTTACATCACACAGTAACAGATAATGACACCTCATTAAAGTATTTACAAAGTTGTTGTTTCAGTATGTAGACACAATGGAGATTAGTGATTGTTATGATTGTATGAAATTACCTGCTTCAGTTGCAGAGGGAATGACGTACCGTCATTTACCTTAAACATATGGTATTTCATGTAGCACATTGTCAAGTTTATTTTTTAGAACAGAAAGCTACAATATTATTATTCTAATATAGATGTAGTATTTACAGAAATTCATATTCGAAAGAATATGGATCAAGTACACAGTAGTTTAGATGCACAATTTATGGGTGAATTTTTCCTAACTATGAAGTCATAAGATATAGAAAATGCACATAAAAACAACCTAACATGTTCATTACGTGAAGAAGAGAAAGTGCTTTAAAATTTAGTTGAAGAGAGGAGACAGGATTTCCAAGGAAAAGCTGCTGAACACAAACACCATATTCCACCATGGACTGAGAAAGAGGGAACTTATACAGCTGGCAAGGCTCATGCTGCGATGTTACTAGACTTTGTGAAGACAGGGAAAACATGCCTCCATAGATTAAAGACAGATTATAATAATGTATTTATTGGTTCCAGTGAATGTGAACATAACTTCCTCATTTTGGGAGGTTGGGGACTACTAGGGGCAACTGATCCAGGAATATGCATGTGTGGGAATAAAGCTTATTATAAGCTGCCTGCACAGTTGTATGGGAGTTGGTATTTCAGGATAGTATTTCCGAAAATTTACCATGTAAAGAGAATCACTGGAAGCGATGAAAACACTAATGAACTAACATGAAGAAAGAGAGCTAGTTTTTCAGAAATAAAGGTGACATATTTGGTGCATTGATACCTTCAGTGGGAGTTGTTCTAAATTCACATAGAATCTGTCAGTTGTCAACAGTAGTTGATCGTCTTTCGACTGATACTGCTGGAGGTTTCTTGATGATTAATGCCTTAACTGCGGCGGTTTTTCCACTGCAGTGCGGGCGTTCTAAAGAGTGGGCGGGGCTCCATTGGCCGTTGGCCAATGGCAGCACTAGGGAGGTAGTGCTGCCGTCCGCAAGGGGTTAATACAGAAATAGTTGCAATTAGGTCTATGGTTTTGCAGAATCGAATTGCGCTTGACATATTATTGGCCAAAGAGGGCGGACTCTGTAAAATGGTAAAGGTACAACATTCTTGCACTTTCATACAGGATAAAAGCACAGAAAATAAAGGATATGTAAAGAATATTACGAAAATCAGGAAGAATTAAAACCACTGGAGGTTGACAGTGTAGGGGAAAGACTAACCAAAAGTATTTCTTTAGTAGGGACTTGGTTTTCTAATATAGGGAAAGAATTCTTAGGACAAGTAGTTTTTCTATTAGTTAGTATAGCAATAATAGTTTTGTCAATAATAATATGGTGCAAGTGTTGCACTAATAGGTTGAAAAGAAGGAGATATTAAATAAATGGAAAGGGAACCAAAAGAAAATATGAAGAGATACAATTAGAAGAAATGAAGGGAAAACTATACAACAGAATGAAAGAAATAAAGAATAAAGATAAAAGCAAGAATGAATAAGGAAAAGAAAGTCAGAAATGCTAAAGTTGGCATCTGATTATGAATGGGTAATATTGTGGTGGCTTTAAATTGCCATCAGAGAGGGGATTGATGGAGCAAGGACTAGTAGAAAAGAGACGCAAAATGGGCGCAATCTTCTCACATACCTTCTAACCTCGTATAACCTTGTAAAGTGTAAATTAATAAGCACAACAGACGACACTAAGGAAAAAGAAGCTTGCCTATGTGTTTTACTAATAAGTAACTCGAGCGAGATTCTAAAATGGCCACTAACTGAAAAACGTTAGTAAGCATGTCTCTACTGCTTACGTAGAATAACGTGCTGTCGCTTGAAGGGAATTTCTTTAGCTTGCGCAGTTGCTGATAAAATGGCTGCTTTGAAACTCACATGCTTGGCATCTGCTTTGCTGAAAATTAAAACAAGCTATTTTACTAATGCTAATGTGGAGAAAGCATTATTAAGTAAATGGGGTTAGAATAGAGATAGGTGGTATACAGTGAAACAATTTATTTTTGATTTTAACATTTGTCTTTTTGGCTCTTTCAATAGTAAGTATAATTGGGCCTTTCACGTGAACCAAAGTCTGTTCTCTCCTGATTGCTGCACATGCGTAGTACAATTGAGCCAGAAGAAGTGATGTGACTCTTGAACACCGTCCAAGGACATAAAGGGATACATATCCTGGAAAACGGAACAACAGTCTACTGACACGGATGGGAACCCATGAACATTTACAATTTTTGACAATTAAGATGTGAATGCGTGTGGGAATAAAGACTTATGAATAAAAATTAAGGGGTGGGATTTAGAACAAAGAATCGAAAGACTATATTGAAAAATAGGCATGGTGTGATGATCACCTTCCCTTGGCTGTCCAATCAGAGTTAGTATTTTTGTTAGTTTGAAACATTAGTGGGTGGTACATTATCACAGAAAAGTATAATTGAGGCAGTTTTTAGTTAGAGAGATTGAGATGCTGAATTCTGCATGAGACCGGGATGCTGTCGGAGTGACGAGAGATGCTGAAGAAGAATGGAATTGCAGAACCATTTACCTTAAGCTAATTAATTTAGACGAAGATCGTGGAAGAATCTCGAGGAGTAAGAGAGTGTCAGAGAGTGGTGCTACGCAAGCATCGGTGGTAGAGAGGTCATCTATCTTGTCCTGATTCCTGTCCTGAAACCTTTGGTCACCAGATCTTTCCTTGACGACCCTTCCTAGCTCCTTGGCCAGGGGGTTGGTATTCACCCCATACTTGGTAAACATATTTACATGTCTGTATATGTGCCTATGTCCTTTTCTCTCTATCCTCTCATTTCCATGTATAGTCATTGCATAGTATAAATGAATGCATTTGATAATTGAGTAATTGAATCTTCCTTCCCATGAAAAGATGGAGACTGTTCTGTACTTTGTAAGTGGTTCACATGAAAATATTCTTAGATAAAGATTTAAAATATTTCCCGACTCTGTGATCATTTAATATTTGAAAGTAAGTTGATTTATGTCATTTCACCATCAACTGGTTCAACTAATGGTCCATCGACCAGAGGAAAGCACTTTTTGATCAGTGAAAGATTAGTTAGGAACCAGAGATAACTGATCTTGATATGGTAAGAAATTTATAAAAACATTACCCCAGCAGTTATCGCCAGGTTGTTGTGAATGTGTGGATGAGCCCAGGTGAGTATATGGTGTTGGATTACCTGTTGCTGGTAAGCCGTTGGATCACCATGTCAACCTGGCAAGTGCACCCATTTGTCAGTTCCTAACCTTCCCTTTTATTACATGTGAGTCACCTATTAGGTAGGCCCAAGCTAGCCTTGTGGTCAGGGTGCAGTGTATGTGAAAGGTAGGACATGTACTGGTGTGTGCGACATGTCCTGATAGTGAAATACAGTGTTTTCCATGTTTCACTATGGAAAGGCTATCTGTCCCACAGGATAGACTGGGAGTTTATTCATAACATAATATAAGCAGGACTTCCCATTAGGACAAGATAGATAAATAGAGTTTAGTATTCCTGAAATCAGAATATAAAAATGCATATTTTAGTAAAGATGATTTTATGTTGTGTGTTTGAAAATACCACTTTTGGAAAGTAGGTATTTTCTTGCTTAGCCATCCTTTGTACCTCTGCTGGTTTGTGAGATGACTTTGTAGAATTGGAGTGACAGGGACTAGGTATGTGCATTCCCTTGAGGCAGACACTGGGGGGGGGGGTTGGGGTGTGTCCTGCATTTCCTGGATGTGTCAGGGCTGGGCTGAATAGGTTGGGCTGCTTTTTGAGTAGTGGGAGGAGATTTTAATTGCACCTGAATAGGCTTGGTCTACCTTGACACCTTCTGCCAGGAAGATGCGCCTGAGACGACAGAACTGGTTTAGACTGAGCACAGACACGCTCTGCCACAAGAGAACAAAGGGAAATGAGGTATAAATATTGGGGCCCAGACCCAGGATTTTAGACCACTTCTGGACTCAAGAGGAACCTCTATCTAAGAAGATTTGAACATCTGCTGTATTCTGTGTGGGGTTGGCCTGCGGTGGCTGTTTCTGCCAAGGAGTGGACCAAGACTTTTCTCTGTGCCTTGTAACCTGCTTGAATAAGATTTCCAAGGGCTTGGTGTAGAGCTTGCCCCCTGTTCAGTAGTCTCAAAGACACAAAGACTTAATTTCTTCTGTCTACCTGCACCTGCAGTTTCAGCTGCCACAGAGGTAAATAGGAACACCAACGCCGGTTAGCAATGCTGTGACCTACAACGAAGCCATTGGCACCACTCATGAAGTGCAGGACACACTGCCTTAACTTACACTGCAGCTCCGATGCTTGTAGACGCCACACTGGACCGACCCTGACGCCATCACTGAGGCCGCTGCCTGCACCAGAGTGAAGGGCACCACTTGTGACACTCACGAGGCACTGCCATGACTCTCACTGCAGCCCCGACCTCACCGACGTCATTGTTTCATCATCGCAAAGTCGATACCTGACGTGGGTCACCTCCCGAATCCATCGTCATTGCTTCGTTGTAAGAAACTGAAGCCTCAACTCCACTGTGACATCATCACCCCAGTACCAGTAAGGAACCAATGCCTCACCTCCCCTGCATCGCAGTAGGGAACCAGAGCCAACAAAGCATCACCTCCCCAATGCTGTGCACCACCTTTGTTTCATTGTTTACCAAGGTACTGTTCCTTATGGTCTGTGTGACTCCGGGTCTGAAGCCATGCACCTCGCGGCCGGCGCCGTACTTTGTGATTTTCATCTGTCACGACATCGTAATACCTACCATGTCTATGTTGAAGGCACCCTTACACCTCTCGTGACATCTCATGGAGCGGTAACATTAATATACGAATGTATGGGCCCGATTCACAGAACTAACTTAAGACAAAATCCTAAACTTACTACCATTTTGGTATTCACAGAAGGCACTTACTCATTTTGGTATTCACAGAAGGCACGTACTCATTTCGGTATTTACAGAAGTTAGGAGTCCTAACTTTAGGACTCTTAAATGCCTTCTGTGAATACCGAAAGTCTTAAAGTTAGGATTTTTCTCAATTTATTAGTAGTAAAGTTAGGACTCCTAACTTTAGGACTCCTAAATGCCTTCTGTGAATGCCGAAAGTCTTAAAATTTGGAGTTTTCTCAATTTAGTAGTAGTAAAGTTAGGACTCCTAACTTTTGGACTCCTAAAGGCCTTCTGTGAATACCGAAAGTCTTAAAATTAGGGTTTTTCTCAGTTTAGTAGTAGTAAAGTTAGGACTCCTTACTTTAGAACTCCTAAATGCCTGCTGTGAATACCGAAAGTCTTAAAATTAGGATTTTTCTCAATTTAGTAGTAGTAAAGTTAGGACTCCTAACTTTCGGACTCCTAAAGGCCTTCTGTGAATACCGAAAGTCTTAAAATTATGATTTTTACCAACTTTACTACTACTAAACTGAGAAAATTCCTTATTTTAAGACTTTCGGTATTCACAGAAGGCATTTAGGAGTCCTAAAGTTAGCCGTCTTAACTTTACTACTCCTAAACTGAGAAAAATCCTAACTTTAGGACTTTCGGTATTCACAGATGGCATTTAGAAGTCCTAAAGTTAGGACTCCTAACTTCTGTGAATACCAAAATGAGTAAGTGTCTTCTGTGAATACCAAAATGAGTAAGTGCCTTCTGTGAATACGAAAATGGTAGTAAGTTTAGGATTTTGTCTTAAGTTAGTTCTGTGAATCGGGCCCTATGTATTTATAGCAACCTTTAACGGCACGTCTCTTTGAGAACATGAATACCAACCCCATTTTTTAACGGCACACCATGGGAGCACTTATTTTAAAAGAGCAAGTGCACAGCCATATGTCAAATATTTACCATCTTTAAATGCACATCTTGGGAAAAGAGCGAGTGCACATCTGATTTTTCTTTAAAAGTCTGGACAACTCAAAACAATTGTGAATATTTGACTTTTGCTTTTAATATGTATGAATGTTTGGTAATGAAATATGTAATTGGCCACAAAACAGTATATGTGATATATTCTGATTGAATGTGAAACTGGGTACTACTACTACGAGGAGTGTTTCTTGAACTGACATATGAGTGAAAGATATTACAAAACACCCACTACAGGGTGGAATAAGAAAAATATATCACAGTGAGAGACAGCATTATCCTTCCCACATGATGATGATGTGAATATATGAGGTGATAAATGATGAATGCCATTGTTTATCCACTATGTTTTTCATTTCAGGTTGTTTTGCAGGATATACCATTGGTATATTTTGTCAACTGCCCTATGAGGGTACAGAGAACAGTACTTGGGACCAGCAGGCATATGTACATTTATAATATCACCCAGTGAGGTGCAACAGGGATCGTTCTGGTCCTGAGGAAGAAAGCCAAGGGGATGGCTTCTGAAACATGTCGACCTTGTAGAGGGTGACTCATCAAAGTACATCATCTACACCTCCCCATTTTTACTATTCTCTACTAGGGAAGTCAATAAAGTATATTTTTTCCACTAGCTAGAGAATTTTTAAACCATCACATATTTTTTCACGATCCCACGCACTACACATATACACTAATCATTAAATTAGGTGCTCCGGGGTCTACGTAGGTCGTACCACACCCCGTCCCTTGAGGGGCGGGAAGACCCCAATGATGAAGCATGACACTGAATCAGGTTTGAGTGTGTGAGGGGCATTTAAAAAACTATTTGAACACTGCCCTTCCTGTAAGTAAAAGAAGGTCTTTAGATTCTTTCTGACACCATCATTTATGTATGATTAATACCCTATGTAAGATTAAGCACACACATATGCACGTATATATGCTTATGTAGATAATGATAGAATCCCTTTGTTGAATAACGACATCGTAATAGCCTCAGGTGGAGCAATTTGTTGCTAAGAGCTTTATTCTTGTGAATTACCTATTTTTGGTGATATCTTGATATATGTATGGTGAACATTTGTCATTTTGGTCTTGTTTGGTTTTGATAAATAGTTCTTATTTTTCCAAACTGATGTGTTGTCCATTTGTAGTGTTTTCACTGTGTCACTGTATGTGTGCACAAAGGATTTACACACTGCCTCTGAGATAAGCCTGTCTGCTTGTGCCAAGCTACCAAGGGGGTGAGCAGTGGTTGTCTAAGGGCATAACTTGAACCTCTCGCTGAGCCAGGGTTTGGTTCCGCAAGCTTGGAAGCAGGCAATGGTCATCCCCTTGCTGAAGAAGCCTGGTCTTGACCCTGAGTCACCGGTCAATTATAGACCAATCTCTCTTTTGCCAGCTCTTATGAAAATTTTGGAGAAGCACATACATACGGTGCTCTCCAATTTCCTGGAAACGCATGAGATTCTGCACGCTACTCAATCTGGCTTGCGTCCAAATCTCAGTACAGAGACAGCGCTCCTGGAGGTGTCGGAAGACATTAAAGGGGTGCTGGACTCTGGGGGCAAGGCTATGCTGGTCATGTTGGACCTGTCGGCGGCCTTTGACACCGTTCCCTATGAGGGCCTTCTCGCTAGGCTCCATGAGATTGGCCTTAGGGGGACAGTGCTCAGCTGGTTTTCATCTTTCCTAGCTGACCGCCGACAAACGGTCTGGGCCTCCCCGGACTCGGCCGTGATGCCGCCACTGGGAGTCGGGGTCCCGCAGGGCTCCATATTGAGCCCGACCCTCTTTAACATCTTTATGACCCCTCTGGCGGCATTGGCGGAGTCGTTTGGGGCCCGGATCGTATCCTATGCCGACGACACACAGCTCCTCTTCTCTTGTAAGAGGGGAGGAGATTTCAATGGAGAGAGTATCCGGTACTGCCTTGAGGCTGTTTTTAGATGGTTTCATCGGAGCGGCCTCAAGTGCAATTCCGAGAAGTCTGAGGTACTCTTCTTCGGGTGTGCGTCGGATCCTGACTGGCAAGCCTGGTGGCCCATTAACATGTTTCCACCATCCTGCCCATCTTTAGTAGCTAAGAACTTAGGGGTCAAGATGGACAAGGGTCTGACGTTGAGATCCCAGATCCTAGGGGTGACGGGCACTTGTTTCGGCCTCCTTAAGATGCTGAGGAAGTTTTTACCCCTTCTGTCTGAAGAACATAGGAAGCTTACCGTGCAGGCTCTGATCGGGTCTAGGCTGGACTATGCTAATGTCCTTTACCTGGGCCTCCCAGAGTATTTGCTGCAGCGGCTCCAGGTCGTGCAGAATGCTGCCGCGAGATCCATTTATGGCCTAAATAGGCGAGCCAGTGCTGCGGGTCTTCTGCAGACCTTACATTGGCTGCCCATCCGCAAGCGGATCGCCTTTAAGGCATTAACTTTGGCCTATAAAGCCCTCCATGCTGTGGGTGCTAAGTATCTCCAAAGGAGACTTGCCTTTTACCAGCCGGCCCGTTCTCTCAGATCTGCATCTCTGCTCTTGGCGACGGTCCCGCGTGTAAAAAGAGCCCGCATTGGAGGACGCTCCTTTGGACTGCTGGCGCCACAGCTGTGGAACACCCTGCCGCTGACACTCCGTGGAGCCACTAGCTTACTTGCATTTAGAAAAGGTCTAAAGACCTGGTTGTTTACCCTTTAGGCTTTCTCTTTCCTTTTTTATTGCTCTGCTGTCTACTCTGTTTTTATTACTGTGTTGTGTTATTTTGCTGTAGGTCTCATTATTAAAGCGCCCGGACACTCTTTTTGAGTAGCCGTGCGCTATATAAAAATAAATATAACATAACATAACATAACATAACATAACATAACATAACTCCCTTACCCTGACTGGAAACAAGGGTCCCTACTTGGTAAAAGGTGCAAACCATTGCCAACTAGAGACCTATATTTCGAACAATCATGAACTGGTGACTCTCTTCAAATGACCCTATTTTAACTGACACTTCTTTGGCAACAGGGGGTTTGTGATCTGTTTATTAGCAACTTCTACAACTTAGATTCTTTTTCCTGAGAAAAGCAGGCTTAGAACTTCCGCTGTTTTAACAGTGGAACAGGTAGCACCTGTGTCAATAAGAAATTGCATGCATGGCCATTAACCTCAACTTCTACAAATGGACAACTCTGGTCTATCTGTAAGGCTGCGCCATGTATGATCTCTCCCCCCCTCAGGCACCGTCATTGTGTCTAGTCAGAGCCATAGCCCTCTAATAAATCAAACATAGGGAATGGTTGGAATCTGTTTTGAATTTGAAATTTGTTCTGAGTCAATTTGGGATCTGGATAAGCCTGGGCGGCTAACTCAATTACGCCAGAGGAGTAGTTTACACTGTTTGGAGTGCAAAGTTTTCAAGAAATTCCACACTCGCAGCAAAGGGAATTTTACCAGTGACAGGAGAACAGGAGTGTAAGACTCACCTACTCCTGCTTCTGGCTGCACTCGTCTGCCACTGCTCAGGCTGGTTCCTAGATATCAATTAACAGGAAAAACTGCAGTGCGCATATGTGCCTGATTATATTATAGGGTCAGACATGCATTCACGCATACCCTCTGCAGTTTGACCAGTTAATTGAGTTTTAGGAGCCAGTCAAAGAAACAGAAGACGAGTGCAGCCAGCAGCAGGGGAGAAGAAACTAAGGAACAAGGAAAGAAGCCAGCGCCGCCATACCCACCCACCAAGAACAGGCGGAGGCCCAGGACAGGTAAGGTAAGGCCTTACTACCCAGTTGTGTGGGGTTTCAGTGGGGGGTGGGAGTATGTGGGAAAGCAGGGGGTTTGGAGGTATGCAGATGAAACTCCATCAGGCCACAGAGCTCCACAGAATTTCACTGAGTTTTACACTAACTCCATGAAAATCCGCGGGGTACTACTCCACCAGCACCCCCCAGGGTTAGACCTGATTAGCGTTAAACCTAGACCCATTCCTATTTTGTTGAGACATGGGGCTTGAGGAACTGGGGCTTGAGGAACTTGCATCACTGGAGTTTGTGGAATGTTAGTACCTAGTACTCTGTATTGGCACACTCTTCAGCTGGACTGATTACTATTTTGTGTCAGCACAAACCCAACAGTCTGCACTTGATTCTCATTTGTCCTACTATTGGGATTCAAAGAGTGTTCGCACTTCCAATGCCCCAAATATTACTATATTGGTAAGAATTTGACCTCTTCAAAGTCGCAATATCAATCCAAGTATTTGGGTTAGTTTGAACACCATGGGATATATTAAGGAATGGTTTGCACCCGGTGCATACAAATGTGCGCTGTGTCATCTGTGCTGTGCCCCTTTGAATGTTTATTTATGCGTGTATTATGTTTCTGCGGCGCAAAACCTACCTATAATGGGAAACCGTTTGTGCGCCCACACGCACTTGAATATTGCAGCCTAGAATGCATTTACACCAGCGCTAATACAGTATGCACACAGGCGCAAAACGTAAAGTCTGCGCCAACATCGCAGCGCATTACAATCCGATTGGCGCAGTGATGTGTAATACGGGCGCATGACCTCTGCCCTGCAGAACACCATTTTTACCTTAAATCACAGCGCTCCCTGTGAGTATGCATCTCCTTGCATTACACCGACATTCTTTATATGCGGCTGCTTCTGAAATCCCCGTGCACCGCTTTAATTTGTGCCAACATAACTTCTTCAACCTTTTCTGTTTCATTTCCAGTTCATAAATGCAATATCTGGCGTACCTCTATATTTCATCCCCAGACTTCTTATGTCAACAAATCAACTGCTGCTGAATTATCATACTAATCTCAGTCTGCAATCCCATCACAAACCTGGGCACTAAACTTCCCATATCTTTCTTTTCTGGGTTCTGCATTCTATTGTGGTTTTTACATACCTGCAGCAATCTCTCAAAGTAATAATGCGCTGTCTCTTTAGATTCCTGTGGGGTCCTATCAATCTTTACCCAATGGATATCTTTCTTTGGCACCTTCCCTTTCAAAAATGTAATCACCTTTTCATACTTTTTCATCACCTCAGGTGACAGTGCATGTGATATCAGATTCCAGTGAGGTTTGCTTTCGGGCCACTGAATAGTCACCTTTGTCCCATTGATAATCTGGCACCACAATGTTGAAAAAGGTATTCTAATCAATCCACAACACTTATGAGATTTTAACAAACTGGTAAAACCGTGTGTATTACTGAACAGGATTCTCTATCAGTTTCCCAAAATCGATCGGTAATGATGCAAGATCACTCCTACTCACTGGCATTTGCACATAACTTCCACCTGCCGTTTCTCTCAATGGATAAATCTGGGCTTTCTCTTTGTCTGGGGAAGTAATAGAACATACCTTCAATTTCTTCTGGTTTTTTGTTTTAGTCCAGCTGCCTTCCCACTTGTCCAACTACCTGTACTTTCGTTTACTGCCAATCAATTCCCTGATTTGCAGTTTTATCCCTGACACTCTCATATTTATTATAAGTTAATCATCTAAACACATGCAATAACTCTTCTATAAGGACTTAGTGCCTGATTTAGATCTCAGCGCGACTTAAAGTAATCTTTCCGTGGCGTAGTATCCAAGTACTCCACCAAGCTGAGGATATCCCGCCCACCGTATTTAGATGTGTGTTGGCTGAACCACCATCCACATCACCAGACTGTTTCGAATTCCATAAGTGGCGCACTAGCATCGAGGCAGTGAACTCCTCTGCTGGCTAATAGTACTATATCGCCGTCAGGTTGGCGGGTTTGCGCAGAGCATATATCGGTGTCCCTGTTGAGCTGGCATTGTCCTAACAGAGTTGGCAGATAGAGTGAGTCCCTGGTGGAGTGGAGACTGGTAAGTACTACTGATTTATTTGTCAATACACACATATGTTGTGTTTGCTTACCTTAACAACATCATTTTTTTAGGGGTCAATACAGGTGTAATTTTACCTTGATAAGTTGTAAAACGTACACAAATGCATAACACATTAAATAAATGCATGTAAGAGCAATGTAAAAATACACAAGACTAAAGCTATTGTCAATTCACTATTCATAGTAACACATGTGTAAAAGAAGCTTACCTTAGATCCCGGCAACAGCGGAGTTGACTAGCGTTGTGGTCATGTAGTAGCAGCAAAGGGAGGACCTGGGCAATGGGTTTTAAGATGGAAACAGAAGTGGGAAACAGAAAAAAGGCAAGATTTTACCTCATTTCCTTCAATTTCATCAACTTAAAGGAGGAGGTGTCCCTGCCACAGCTTCATCAATGAAAAGGCACTTTGTGATTGGCCTGGCTGTAATCTTGGCTGGACTCCCACCGAAAGCTACTCATGCCTATGATGAGGGAGAAAATCCCTGGAGGAGTCAGTGGCACTTGGGAGGTCTTTCATCCATGAACCTGATGACATCTAAATAGAGCTGGTAGACAATCAAGTAGGTAGGTTGTGAAAGCGTTGAAAATGTGACGGCGGGACAAAATCTACCAAGATCTAAATCAGTTCCTTAGTCTTGTTACGATCTATGCCATACACTTGGGCTAATTAGAAATGTTTGTCACAGGTTTGGCCTGCATGTTGTGTAACATATTTAAACATATACACAAGTTCATTCTCTTGAACAGTGTCTATGTGGGAAAAATGAAGATTGCCTAAAATCAATTCATCTAATTCCAACCTTAACCGGACCACCTCTACAGGTCTCTCTTTCTCTGGAAGTCGGACTCACCGCTTTACTCTCAGCCTCCAAGGGACCCAATAAAAAATAAGACCAAATCGTATATCTCCAGTGAACTGGCACTATTTTAGGATCCAGGAATATTAAACATTATTCCTTCTCTTGGAACTGCTTGGAATACGCTATGGTGAGTTGCAAATGGACATGGAAGAACTTTGAGGTATCAGGGCAAGCTCCTCTATGGGAGGGAGTTCTAATGTGCCCAATGTCCAAGATGCAGTCCCATTATATGGTGGGATGGTCTTAGTCAGGATTTTATTGTGGTCCCCGAAGTCACAGGTACAGGGACATTGTGGAAAGAACTTACTCCAGTAGGTACTGTCAAGGAACGTGCAATTCTCCTAGATGACTCTCTAGTTATATATAAGAACTGTGAGACCAAAGGTAACAGGTGTAATCATCACATCCGAAGCACTTGGAACCAAAGTATTAGGAGGGGCACGAATCTCCAAAGTTTTTCCTGTTGGGATCAAATTTGGATTTATAGGCGCAGTTGCTTCTTCGGTGCTCCCACTCTTACCAGAACCACTTAAACTGTCCGATGGGGCAACATTATAAGGTGGTGGATGATATGAGAACAATGTGTCCAAAAACTGATCAATAAAATCACTATCATCTCCAGCGCTCTCAACAACAACTATCTTTTTCTCTCCTTTCACACTTTCCTTTTCCTGGGGTTCCTAATTTGGCAATACAGGGTACAGCCTAATCCCCTCAATTATTTCTGTTCAACACTAATGTTGCTCTATCCCACTTAGCATCAGTGTAACTATGCATTGCTCTTTTAGCTTTATCTTGATATGTCTCCCTATCTTTAGCACAGGCAGCATGTTTCCATTCATTAAGTGTTTCATATTGTGCAGCTTTAGAAGGTGACTTTATCTCTTCTCAAATTTTAAAGAATCCTCAAGTTAAATGAGCCATAGCAAGGCAATCCGAATGCACCATCATTCTCTGTGATCTTATGCCACTGCTCAAAGAAATGCACATGTGGAGCCCCACATTTAAAGCCATATAATGACCTGTTATGCCGTCTGTCGGTGCCTCCTCACATTCTTGAACTGGGACCCTCACATCATATCTAATCATATAGCTACAAGTTCTGAAACATTTCATTTCGACAATAATTTCAACAGTCAAAGGACAATCAATCAATTAAGTTCAAACAAGCAACACTCCTGACCTGACCACAGTCAACTATTATCCTGCACTAATAATAAATCTCAGTGTGGCACCTCCTGCCCTGACCTATTCCAGCACAACTCTCAATGATGTAGCAACCATTAGTAGTGCAGCACCTACATCAACTGTACAATCCCAATATGGAATACTGTGGCGCAATTCTAGCTCCTTACAGTGGTTCACCCTCCTTTACAATTCTTCCTGAATGTAACCTTTCACAATACTCAGCAGGCACAACACAATACCTTTGTCTACTCCATTAAAGAAATTCAAAGTGTTCAATCACATAAGAAGTAGTCCAAAGTAACACTTGCCAACCCACTCACATACACATATGAAGTCTCAGCCAGGGGGAAATCACATTGACCAATGCAGTTTCTTCTTTGCACAACACGATCCCCCAGCACCGATAATTGTTAGTATTCTCACAACAAAGTTATAGTTCCTTATCTCAATTGTGCCATTGATTGTACCTCATGTCAGACACCACAAAACATAGCAGATAAATGAAATTACACTGCAATATTCTTATCTTCCCTGGGATCTTAGACTATGACGAGCCTGATAACAACTTTAACTGCTCAGCATTAAGCTACATCCACACAACAACCCAGAGTACAATTACACCACAGCTCACAAACTCAGCACAGCACCATAAGCTTAACATACACAACTGCAACACGCAACCCTATTAATACACTCTCCCCTCAGCTACTGCAACTTTCTCCAAACTTCTGGAACACATCTTATCCTCCAAACTGTGTAATTGACGTTAAGGGCTTGGACTGGGCTTGGGCAACTCTAAATTGTATCCAAAACTCTACTATCTCCCTACACTTCAGTGACTAACCATCCTCTGCTACTACCTGAAGATGCATCGGTATTTGAACTTTAACCTGTTAGTAAAGTCATCAAACAAATTACCCAATTGGTCATAAGGACCTTTGTTAGTTGGCTTGAAGTGGTGTGAGTGAGCAAGCATCAAAAATATATTCCAATTACTGTGAAACAAATGTGGCTCGACAATGAAGACCAGAATCAGTTATCTCAACCATAAAGGTGTATTTCAAACCATTTAACCAAACAGAATATATGCAAAGCAAAAACAGACTTAAAAGATAGAGTAACACAGTTTAAAGTCTGTAATGTCGCAGCAAATTCATTCATCATACTATGAGATACAAAATAGTAACTTCCACAATCCAGGGGAAACAGATTGATAAAAACATGTGTTCCATAAAGAAACTTTCCATTTTCTAGTCTGAACTTAAGCTAGGATTGAGAAACTATTAAGATTCTATATAGGGGGAGTAAAGAAGGTGTCAGCAAAGTTTGATTCTTCAGTAGAAGTTGAAAGAAAATGAAAGAGTGGTCAGCATGAAGCCTTTCACCCAGGAAAGCCTGGCAGAGAAAGAAAGAGCTCTGCCCCCTCTCAGTGTCAGGATGGAATCTGTCTAACTAACTATGAAACATCAATTGAAAGTACACCAACAATTTCCAGAATACCCAAATCTCACTCCTGAAAATCTCACTCCTGAAAGCCAATCATCTAACCATGATTGTGAAACACTCTCCTTTAAGATCTCACTTAGTAATAACTACACACTTCAAGGCCTTCTTTTAAATAGGCCTCTGAGGGCCGGAACATCTTTTCTGAATGCCATTAGCCCCTTTTCAGAATCCACTCTGGATGCATCCAATTTCACTACATTAGTAGACTTCAATAATCACTTGGAAAAACAGATCAGGATACAGACTTACTAGTCAATACAATGGCTAGTTTCTCACTGACACAGATCATCAAAAACGATACGCATGTCACCGGGCATACCCTAGATGGTATTTTTACCTCAGACCCCTCGCTTAACTCTCAAAAGCATTACTGGTTCCTTGGTCAGACCATAAAGACATAATATTTACTTTAAGCACTAATCAGCACCTTCCAAGACATGCAAACCCACCAATCTTAGCTACCCACATGGATTGGGCCAACATTAATCCCCTTATGGTACGTGCATCCCTACTCTTCACAATACTAGATCTTGCTACGGACATGAACTCCTCTGTTCATAGGCTATCCACATGCATCAAGACAGCAGTTGGCCCCGTAGACCCTATGAAGAGTGTCCTCTCTAGGTGGAAAACTGTAGTCGGAAAACTCCATCAGAACCATTGTTCTCTGATAAACTCAGAGCTCAAAAACAAAGCTGTAGAAGGGCAGAAAGAAAGTGGAGAGCGAAGTACGACCTGTTAGAAAAAAATGAGTACGCTCAATCGTTGGCAGACTATAAGAAGCTGATGTCAGATGAAAAAAGCAAATACTTCTCAGTGAAAATCCTGCAGGCAAGGAACTCATTTAAAGAGCTCTTCTTTACAATTAAAAAACTATTGAAACTACCTGCTATACGTTGGATGGAAAGCAGTGCCGAATTCTGTAACATTTTGGACAGGCAATCTAGGATATAGTGGAGAAGGTGTATAAATCCTTTGGGGACTGTGCCGACTCCGTCCCTAAGAACATTACAGCAGTGTCGCATCCTTTTACCACCAAGTCGGCTTTTGCTTTTTTTTCCCCAACATTAGAACGGATCATTCAGTTGGTGAAAATATCCAAATCAGGGGCCCCAGCGGACCCCTGTTCTCCCAAATTATTGCATCTGTTTCCAGAAATATTAAGCGAACAACTAGGGTTAGTTTTCAATTACATAATTTACTCAGGCATTTTCCCAGATGCCTGGAAAACAGCCTCAATCCTCTCTCTGCTAAAAACACTAATCTTGACCCCAAGGATCCCAGCAGCTTTCGACTTATCTCCAGACAAAGTGCTGGAGAAAATATAAAATGCACATCTTACTGCATTTATTACCTCCCGAAACCTCACTGATTCTACACAGTACGAGTTCCGGGAGGGACATGGCATGGAGACAGCTTTGGTAATGGCCGCGGAGGAACTAAGGGCAATTCTAGATTCGGGCGCAAGGGCGCCTTGATTTTGCTTGACCTATCAGCGGCCTTCGACACTGTGAACCACGAAATTCTAGCCAGTAGGCTATCGAAGTTGGGGATTAGAGAGACTACCCTTACATTATTGTCATCTTTTTTAATCAATAAGACCTTTTATGTAGAAATTGGAGCCTTTTCATCCAAGTCTTTTAAACTGCCTTGTTGTGTGCCTCAGGCCTCATCTCTGACTCCCTTTAATGTATATGTGGCCCCTCTGGCTTCAATCATTAGGCAGTATGGGTTCGCAGTGGTCTCTTATGCTGATGACACCCAGTTGGTGGTGTCAGTCTGAAGCAATGTGGAAGAGACAGCTGACCATTTCAACTGCTGCATGACACAGGTTAATTAGTGGATGCAGTCCAACTGCCTTAAACTGAACAAGGAAAGACTGAAGTCTTGTTGCGGTGTTCAGATTCATCCTTCTAGTCACCCAGATGGTGGCCCGCCAGCCTGGGCGACTGCCCAGCTCCAGTGCTGAAGGTCAAAAATCTAGGATTAATCTTTGATGATAAATTGACATTTAATAACCAGAGCAACACCCTCTCCTCAGCTTTTTCCTTCAGCTTAAAAATGATTAGGAAAATTCGGCCACTCATCCCTCATGATGCCCTAAAAAGATTGGTTACAGCATTGGCACTTTCCAGATTGGATTATGGGAACACCCTTTGTGTGGGGATCCAATCTCTGTATCTGCTAAGAGTACAGTGCCTTAAAAATGCGGCAGCCAGATTAGTATTGGATATCCCTAGGTTTGAGCTATTCTCCCAAGGTATAAGAGCCCTCCACTGGCTCCCGGTGGACAATAGGATTACGCTTAAATCCCAAAGTCTGGGCTTTGAAGCACTCCATGACATAGGGCCTCAATTTCTGAGGACTCATTTGAAATGGTATGTGCCCTTTAGAAGTCTAAGATCCGCACACACTAAACTGCTGCAAACTCCCAGGTTTAAGAAGGCTCACTGGGGCAGAAGAAACTTTCTGTTAGGAACAGTCAAGACCTGGAACCTACTCCTGATTGCCATGAAGAGCAGCTCATCACTTCTCTCTTTCAGAAAGGCGTTGAAAACTTGGCTCTTTTCCAACTAACTCAATTAGTACAGCGGTCCAGTAGCCGTCCTATACCTCCTTCCGAGTGCCAAGACGCTCCAGGGCATTTGTGCGCTGTACAAATGCACTAATCAAATCAAATCAATTGATATAATTCCTAAGTTCCCTTCTTCATACAATGACACAGGTATTTGTTGTCCTTGGATGTTGCTCCCTCCTGGTACACCAGGACAGGAGGCTTTCTCTCACCATCATCCCTCCACTTTCACTGCCAACATTTCTCTTTCTGGCCTCACTATCAATAGTCTACTACATAACAATAAGCCTTTCTCTAGTTAACTTGGATCACACCTGCAGAGAAGAAAACTGCATGCTTAGCAAAATGAAAGTAACACATTTCAGCAAAGGCCTAAGGACAAGCTAAGTTGACTCAAAAATCAACATGGATGCACGTTAGAAGATTATGAATCAATGAAAAGCAAATAGTCAATGTTAAAATGAAAATGCAATGAATATGGTTACATCAGTTTATTAATCAATGCAATACACTTTATGTGTATAAACTCTTTGTGAACAAATGATTACATACCATTAATTTGTTTAAATATCCCACACGTGTTGATTATGTTAAACCACACTTTGAATATGAATGTTGTATATGAGTGCATAACTGTATATACATGATGTATGTAGGGTGGAGCTGACAATACACTGCACCAAAACTACCATATTCTAAAAACGTATTCAAATTCAAATGGAGATATGGAGTATCAAAGGCAATGTTAAGATTCTTGAAACTGGAATGGGACAACTGCTTTCTCACAATTTAGATAAGGATACATTTAGTCAAAAGTAATTTGTTTTTACCCACTTGGTCATAAATTCCTATAACTTGCTGATCGCTAGGGCAGGAAACACCAAAGAGGCAAACAAGAATAATCAATATTTTGAAATTATTCAACAATCTTGAGTGTGTTTGGCGTTTGAGCTTCCACGGTAAATTTACCTTTCCAAAGTCGCACATAATAAAAAAAATAACTTTTTAAAAGCATTTCCGTGAAGCCAGATTAATGCCCTCATCTGCCTCAACACATTTCAACCGGGAATTATATATTCATGCTATTTATTCTCGCATGATTAAGTTAGATATCACTTTATTCGGTCTGAACTGTGAGTGACTTTGATCTTTTACAACACTGAGGTAAGAGGACGAATTTGGGAAACCAACGTTTTAAAGGCTAGATACCCAACACCTTTGTCATGGAATAGAGAATGTATCTTGGGAGAAGGTCAGGCAAGGCAAGCCAGCTAAGTTGCTTAAGCATGAAAACTGTGT
Source organism: Lissotriton helveticus (assembly GCF_964261635.1). Lineage (NCBI taxonomy): Eukaryota > Metazoa > Chordata > Amphibia > Caudata > Salamandridae > Lissotriton > Lissotriton helveticus. The sequence continues at coordinate 739,379,609 of NC_136067.1, read as the reverse complement.
GTGCTTTACTAAGTAAGAGGATGCTGGCAACGTTTTAATATCCATCAAACGTCCAATTAGCATTGGCTGCAAAGGCAAAGAAACTGCCAGAAGGCAGGAGGATAGCCTGGTTGAATTTTGAAATGGTGGCCCATGGACCCCTCAGACACTCCCTGCAGGCAAAGGCAGTCACTCACAGCACCCACCTGCAAGGGGAGATCTAATCCTTGGTCAAAGTACGGCGGGCTACCGCCTGCACTGTGAAACAAGGAGTGGTTGTGAAGCAGCCACTGCGTATTTCACTGGAATGTGCTGCCCAAAGGCAACACGAGTTAGCAGGTGACCTGAGGGCAGGCTGTTCCTCTCCGTAATAAGAGCCCAGGTCTTCAATAGTGTTGCCCTAAATTGAGCTCAGTCAACCTGAGCCACATGGCTTGCAAACACAAAGGCCCTTATTATTAGGGCAGTGCTAAATTCCTATCCCTTTGCAAACAGGTGAAACCTACCAAAACATTTCTTGTAAATAGGCCTGTAAAAAATACAAAACCAGGAATTTGGTATGTTAAATACCGATTCCTCATGTTATGCCTCATCTGCAAGTTAAAAAGTCAGAATACGAGGAATTTACCACACATGATAAATACTTTTTGGGGTCAAGTGTGTAATGTTACTACCAGAGAAAACATTCCTTAATTGATTCCTGGACTGTAGTCTGCTACTTATAGTTTAAAGAGCTCATAGAGACCAGTTTTGCCTGCCAGTTGGTTGCTGAAACCCAAGGAATATACTGAATATTATCAGGATACAGGCTAGGAATGTTAAATTAATTCACACCAACACATTTTTATTTATCATTAGATTGAACTTGGGCAATAAATAGACAAGAAATCTTTGGGCATAGGTAAACAGGTGCTCTTAATGGCAGTAGGTGGTAGAGAGTCTTTAGTCTCCTTTGAAAATAATTTTAAAGATTAGGATGCCAGCATTCCACATCATTATAATAGAACATGAATTTATCAGGCAGATGGATGGGTGTGGCCACCTGATATGATGGGGCAGCCCATTAGTATGAAGGTACCTATAGGCATGTAAGTCTGACATGGTATTTGTAGGCATGTGGTATGATTCATATAGAAATAGATTAACGCGATCTCAAATCCTATTCTTAGTTCAAAATAATTGTTCGAATATAGTTTTGAGCTTGTGTTCATTAGCAATAAAATGAGTGTTTATAAATAGTTAAAAGTCTTCCAATTGGCAAAAGGGAAGAGACTTGACATCTTTATATATGAAGCAGCTCACTTGAATGTGAATGAAGCAAAAGATGGCTAAGTTACTCATGGAACAATCAACAAAGTCAAAGAAGGCATGCTTGAATCAATCTAAATCACAAGCAATCACTTGAGCCGTATTCCAGGTTATCATTTTTCTTTCACTATGCCACTTTTGACAGAGACCAGCCATATGCAGATCAATCTTGGTTTTGTGCGAGGGGGAACCCAGCCCAACCTGCGAAGTGAAGTTGTCTGCACTCTAAGTTTCATCCTACTTAGGTTTGGTCACTAAGATAAGATAAGATATGAGTCCTATGGCGCGCCAAGCATTGGACTGATGTCCAGCCATACCCATTGCATGTAGGCATCTATTGCAACGATCAACAAAGTGACAGAAAAAATGTGGGATTTAACCATAGCCACTGGCAATTCCAGCCAATATATTTTCGACCAGAATGCCAATGCACAATATTGTTCTATGTCACTCATGAATCTGTAGGTTTGGATGTTGTCTTCAGATGTTAGAGATTTCAGGCCGCAGTTTCATACGTAGAGAATTTTGGAATAGAGCTCAGTGTCTACAGAATGTATTGTCATACTGTAGCACTTTTCAATTTGTTTTCACAGACTTACATAACTTGAATCTCTTGATGCTTACACTGATAAAGTCACTATTTTACCATTCGAGTATTAAATACAGATCATCTAGCATGATGAACACCCTATGTTTGGGGAACATGTGGAAACTTTTTCATTCACAATTTACATATTATCTGGAAAATCAGTAGCGGCACCTCCACTAAGGCAGAGGAGCATTGCCCCATCCCTATTTAAGCAGTGCACAAAAGAAAAAGAAAATGATAATAACAGGACATTATTATCATTTTCTTTCTATGCGGCACTCTGGGGCCGGCCAAACCATCTAGCGCTCTTCGCATGTTCTCCATTGGGCTGTGTTGCACAGCCCCGTGGAGAACATGCCCTGCCTCCCCAGGCACTGCCTGAGCATCAAAACAGGACACTCAGACCAATCAGAATGCTGCTCTGCAGCGTTGTGATGTGCTGGGAGAGTCCTGAAGCCTGAGTTGTTCCGGTGCTGTAGCAGACCTGAAGAGGAGGCGAAGTAAAGATGAGTTTATTTTTCTATTATTATTTTTTAATCCTTTTCAACCCACAACCAACCCCGTTCTGAGGCAGCCACCACTACGGAAAATGTAAATCCTTTTTCTAGATTATATTCATGTTTGACATGTAAGCCTGTCTGTTCCAAATTGTTAAGCCGCACATTATACCTGTAGTAAACTGCAAGGTAACCAATCATTTCCATGAGAACTGTAAACATCAAGGCAGAAGATGCACCTTAGGAGAAAATTCCTTTTACGGAAGTGTCCAGTTTACCTCATTTTTGTGGAAAAAATAGCAAAAAGGAAATTTATTTGCTAACGTTCGAGGATGCAGAGGCTTAAAATAGGTCTCTGGAATAGATGTGATTCAACAAGATTGATTGGAAGAAAAAACACAATGTAAAGACTCATAACAAACTCCACTTTGGGTCAGCAAGCGACCCTGATAATTGTATTATTTGTGTTAAATGCTTAACTCTTTCCATTGTTAATTAACAGTATTGTTTTCATTGCTCAATGCTGCCAATGTCTTCTATTAATCTTGACAACAAAGCATGCACAGATAGAGGTCCTTATTCTATTGCTGTACAGTGGAATTTAATTGTGTATAGTGAACGTTCTGTGATTTGACTTGGCATTCATACTTTTAATATGTGTATATATTCTTGATTTATTAACAGTGAGACAGGAAAACAATTCTGGCAGGTCATTGATCTCTTTATTTCAACTGTGGTGACAGTCAAGGAGGCTTGTGTGTGTGAGTGTATGCATTTGTTTTGTACCATTTGATGTTATAGCCTTATAGCATGCCATAGCGGGCTATACCTGCTATTAAAGGCCCGCAAGGGAGCGGGACTTTAATAGCAGCTATAGCCCAGCTACGAAGGGCAATAAGGCTATTAGAACATTCTGCTACTAGAGGTCAGAATGTTCTAACAATTTAAATGAAGGCCTCTCGGAGCCCTAAGGGGATTGAAATCCCCTCGAGCTCGGGGAGGCCTTAGTTTAAACAACATAGGAATGTTGCTCTGCGGGCCTTTACCGGCCCGTAGAAGCGCGGAGCATCCCATTGTCTGCAATGGAGTGCTCCACATTCCAGTGTTCTAATTTACTTTATGCTATCACTAAATCACCTGATCAATTCTGTAGATGTGGGCAATTTAAGTGGCCTGTGCCACAACAGGGAGTTGAGGGAATACTGGGATCAATATCAATAATGAGTTCCCCTTCCTCAAGCTCTGACTCTACTAGTGCATACACAAACCAGAAAACATCGGGTCAAAAATAATAAATGCGTTAGTGAAGCAGGTCCGACAGTGTATGCCTGGGAATTGTGTTCTTGCAGAAATGGTGATGTATAGATTATTTTGATGCTCTCTTATCTGCAACATGTTTAGTGCTTGAAATTATGGACAAAGATCTATTGAACTTATCGTCAAAAGAACAAATAATGGACTTTGATTTCTTTTCACTTCAGACCTTATAGAGCACACAATAAAGACTATGACCTTAATTAAGAGTTTGCCAGAGCAACATTCCCAAGTAGGGATGCTACTCCAGGCAGCCCTGAGTGGTTTGGTGTTTCTGCACATAAAAAGATCAGGTCTGGAAACAACTGACTGATATTATCAGGTATGGATACACACCCAGAAAAATGAAAGCAAGGGCTTTAGGGCAGATGCACAGCAGAGCCCCCATCTGCCCTGAGAGGCAAATATGGATGAAACTGGCAATATCCTTCCAAAAGAGGCAAGACACTCCCTAAACTCCCCACCTCCGGTCCCACACACCCTAACCCTCAGCACCACACCCATAGGTATCTAAAACCTGCTCACAGAAGGTGGCACTTATATGGAGCTCCTGATCAAGTGGACACAGTAATTCCTGGTATAGTAGGTCACTCCTATTTCAAGGACTTTACCTTGTGATCAATTTTATCTCATCAGGATATACAAGTAGGAATCGTTATTTCACACCTTGGTATCGTCCCATTGAGATGAAGGGGAAGTCTTAATGGGGATATATTTGGTGAACCAAAGCTGCCAAGCAACTGGTCTGCTCCAGTTCTTTAATAAAAAATTCCAAAGCTGAGAATCAGTGGTGTAGTTAGACCTTTTCCAGCATGTGGTGATAAGTGCTTTTGCTGCCGGTAAGAGTGCGGGTGCTGGCGAATCCTGCATTCGCCGACTCACAACAGCCGCATGTAAGAGTGGGAGGAGGCCGCCTCCCCCAAAACTTGTGGAGCAACAACCCCACCCCACCTTCCTATGCCACTGCGAAGAAACACATGGTAGGGAAGTAAAATTATATACACTCAATTCCCTATATCTAGTACATAAGTACCTGATCATTTCCTCTGCTGTGTAATAGAGGATTTTTACCACAGCTGCTGCAGAACAAGAAACAAGTTCTATTCCATTTCTGCCAAAGTGCTGCTTTACCAACCAACCATTACTATAGCAACATTCATAGCTATTATATTTCTTCAAATTTCATACTGCATTTTTAGTCTTTTGACAACCATTTCAATCTAATAAGTAAGCTTGTGCGGTGTAATTGCAAGAAATGGGAATTCACTGAACGCAAATGATCGTGAGTGGGTGCCAAGCTGCAGCTGCAGGGGTTCAGGCTAAAAGCAAATTAGGCAGGAACCTGCCTACACCCTTCAGCTTGTATGTTACGCCAGTAATTTGTATAATGATCTGCATGACAATTGCACATGGGCCACTTTGAGAACATTCAGTTTTAGCTAAGAAGGTAGAATGGACCTAGGTATAACAATATGTCAGAAATATTTGCCATGGCAGAAAAATCAATCTACGTTTATAATTCCTCCACTCATGCAGTTCTTATTGTAATTAGAGAGCATGTTAATGAGCTTCTGTGAATTATGGTACAGAAATGACTTTAGTGTGGTGTATTGATTTAGTAGTCCACCAGTCTGACCTACAATGGATTGCAAATGCGTACTTTTGCATACTTTTTATAGCAGTTGTATTGATTTGTTCAGCTTCAAACAGGAAATCTTGTACTGAAATTCGTATTATGCAGTTTTCTAAGGTAAATTAATATAAACATGTTCATTTATGTTAGTTTATGTTATGGTTAAGGTTAAGGTTTGTAGAGGACAAATTGGTGCCGAAGAAACAGGTTGCCTGTAGAAATGGAAGGGTTTGCAGCTGGAATGTGCTTGTGCTCAGATTATACCATTCAACATTTGCTAATATTCCACAGAGAGAGAATGCGGATTAAAGCCTAAAGTCAATTATGAAGCTTGGCAATTTTGATTGAGGATTACTTACGTGGATTGCAGCAGGACTAGGCCCTTCTTTGTCAATATTTCCCTTCAATAATGGATGCGAGAGAACTTGCTTCAAAATCATGTAACCTAGCCTCAAAAGCATTTGCTATGATGGGAGCTGGACTGGCCATAGTGGGCATCAGGTATTTTCCTGGGAGGCTGGAAGAGTGGGTGCCGGTTTTAGAATGGTGGAGGCTGGTTTTGTTACTGGGGGCTGGTTTTACAGCAATGCTGCAATACCTGTTCTCACTAACAAAAGCAGGAGGGCTGGGGTCAGTTTTGTTAAGCAGCAGAGCTTCACACTTACACCCCACCCGCAAGCCCCACCAGGGTGGGAGCCAGTCCAACAAATTTGCCAGGGCTGCTTTGCGTTCTCATTGGGATGTCACGGACAGAATATTCAGGCAGAGCTGTGTTTGCAGAGAGAACTGGCAGAAGAACAAAAGAGGATAGTCAGTCCTGTCTGGAGCCTCCTAGTGGGACTTTGAATGAATAAAAACCCCTTGTAAAGCGTACAGGTGATTCACAAGAAGCGTGTTGGCACTTTAGCCAGTAGACAAACAAAAGAAAGTCTCTCTAAAGAGATGGATTTCCAATCTTGCCTTAAAAGTCTGCACGGAATCAAGAAGTCTCAGACCATTCAGCAAGGAATTCTACCATTTCGCCGCCCAATACAAGATCAGCCCCAAAACCTTTCTTTACAAATTTTTGCAATGGATATCTTTCCTTGGTTTGCAGAGTGAAGAGCCCTAGGAGGGTATATCTATGAAATCTTTCCTGTAATTACAAAGGCCCATTGTGATGCAGTGTTCTAAATATTATTAGAATTGCCTTAAAGGTGATCCTTTGGTTAATAGGAAGCCAGTTTCTTTAGTATCTCTTTTAAAGATCTAAGCAAGGCAAAGCATTGCAGAAATGCCCTTATTTGAGGTTTGAAAGATAAGTCGTTATCAAATTTCATCCCCAAATTTCTTGTTTCTCCTTTGGGTGAAGGCAGTTCCCCAAGATCCTCTGGAAATAAGGATTTAAAATCGAATGGGAAAGATTTAACAAACATAGGGGCATATTATCAAGCAGAGCGTTAAAATTATCGCCGTTTTAGCGGCAGAAAACAGCCGCTAAAGCGGCGATAATGGGCTTGATAATATGCCCTGAAGAATTCCAATAGAAGCCCATGTTCACACCAGAACATGGGCTTCTATTGGATTTCACAAGGCCATATTATCAAGCCCATTATCGCCACTTTAGCAGCAGTTTTCTGCCACTAAAACAGCGATAATTTTTAACGCCCTGCTTGATAATATGCCCCTTCATTATTTTAGACTTATCTGAGTTAAATTTCAGACAATTTTGCTTTATCCAATTGACCACCATTAGAGGCAGCCTTGGAAATTCTCGACCTCTGTGTTCTCAATTTGCAACATCCAAGGACAACAGATGTTTGTCTGATTATATGAAGATAGGAATTTAGGGAGTGTGCCAACTCCTCTCAAATGTGGTTAGCTGAATGACTCTGTACTGGGAATGAGATTAGGATGTCCTGGAAACTGTTAGTTGTACTTTTAATTGGTGTTTCATTATTAATTAAACAGACTCCATCCTGGCTCTTAGAGGGAGCAGAACTCTCTCTCTCTCCTGGGCTTTCCCTATTGTAAGGCTTAATTTTCAACACTTTGTAAATTTCTTTTAACTTCTATTGAAGATTTGGGCTATGCTGACACTTTCTATGCTCCCCCTTCAGAGAACCTTGATACTTTCTTAATTTCTCAGTGCTACCTTAAGTTTGGACTAGAAAGGGAACGTTTCTTTATAGAACATCTGATTTTGTCAATCCTTGTCAATCTGTTTCCTCTGCATTATGGCTGTTACTGTTTTGTATCTTATATTATTACTGGCACATTTCTCTCTTCAGAGTGTGTTACTGCATCTTTTAAATCTGTCTTTGCTTTGCATATATACTGGTTGGATAAATGTGCTAAAATAAACCTTTATGGTTGGGATAACTGATTTTTGGTCTTCATTGTGCAGCCACATTGGTTTCACAGAGATTGAAATGTATTTATGATGCTAGCTCCCTCACAATGCTTCAAGTTAACTAACAAAGGTCCACATGACCAACTAAAACATTTGTTTAGATCATTTCATACAGAGGATGAAGTTCAGATATCCTCACATCAGGTTAAGTCTCTGTTTTGATAACCAACTATTTTCTGTCTAAAACTTTGGATCTTGTTTGAAACTATGTCCTATATGTATAGTTTATTGCTTGAAAATATTCAACTGAGGGTAATAACCTCTCTGGCAGGAGTGGTCTCACAGTCCATTAAAAAAGCAAGTGTGTTTCCCCTCCAGTTGACGGACCACACAGTGGACACATCTAACTCAAATTATTGAAGATTTGAAATTTAAAAGCCTCAGCCATGTTTCTGTGGATGGTCATTATTGATTAGTTGCAAGCTTACATTAAGGTTTCTAATCAAAACCCTTCAGCCATAAGACCAATCACATAATAATAATAATAGTGGCATTTATAGAGCGCAACAGCTACATCAAGCAGAGGTGTTCCGGCACAGAGCAGAAATCAGGTAGGGATCAGAATCGTCAGGGGCTAATCTTGGCTAAGGAGCCAGGTCTTCAAGATCTTTCTGAACTCAAGTTCTGACCCACCAAGCGCATATGAGAGGATAAGGAATTTCAAAGCCTGGCGGTCCTCACTGTGAAGGACCTTCCTCCCATTCGGGAGGTGCTGGGAGTTGGATCTCAGTGCAGGTTTATGTCGATATGAGCAAAGCCTATGTTTGATATACATAGGTCCTTTGTTACGCAGGGCACGAAAGGCCATTGTTATGTACTTGAATTCTATCCTTTTCACTACCTGGAGCCAGTGGAGTTACCTAATATGTGGGGAGATGTGGTGATGGAATGGTACCCTTCGGATGAGTGTCACTGCCACATTTTGTACCATCTGAAGTCTGTGAAAAAGATACGAAGGTAACTGATGTTGTCACCACTACTTGTTCAAATGATTTGTCTTCGGAAAATGATGGTAACAATGTCAGGGCACTTTGATTATGTCCGTTCTCAATCTTCATCAAAACCATTGACCATATAACCGTATTGTAGCACTGTAGCAGTTTCAGGCAGCTGACTTCCATGTGAAGATGCCAGACTACGTAAACTATTTTCTGATAGAACGACACTACTACATTCAGGGTCCTTCATTTAGATGAGCTAAAATTGACAAGTGGCCTACTCTTAGCTCTTCCCATCTTTGCAGTTGTTCGGAGTAAATATCTCAATTATACAGATGATGTAATTATCTTAAAATGAATCCCTCGAAAACTGAGAAACTAAGGGCTGTTGTATTTATCTCCATATGGAGCATTCCTGTCCTTTCTTCAGCGCTGGTGCACAATGGGATAACTATCACCAAAACACCCTTGCACCATGAAGCAAGGGCACTTCCGTTGGTTGCATGAAGGATTGATTTTGCACAAAATAAATCCCCTCAGGAATATTCTATGCATGCTGCAGAATGCCGCACAAACAGAATGAACTAATTAACAGGTAATGGTGCAGACAATTGTCTTCAGACATTCGTACCATTCATATCACATGAGTGCATTATGTCCAATGTTGTGCTAATTTTGAAAGTATGTATATTCTATGTTATCAAAGACTTTTATTTTTTTAGTGTATGCTCCAGTAGAGAAACACATTTCTCATGTCATGCAGTTTTATTAGCACTACCACAACAATCAATCCAATGGTTCTAAGTTGAAGGTGGACATATTCTAATCTACAGTTCCATTCCTATTTTTGAAAAAACTAGAGAAGATTGTGCTTCCATGTTGAGCATTTTTCTATTAAAACAAGCATTAACTAAATAGAAATTCAAGTGACGATATAGATGTAAATCACTTAAAAGGCACGGGCTGTGGCATGAATAATGAAGATTTTTTTTAAAGGAAACACAGAGGAATCAAATTCGATCATCATCATATGGCTAAATCAGCAATATTATATACATCTTGATCAATAGTATTTAGAACATCTTTTCTCAAAATCATATCACAGTAATCAGTAAAGTTTTCTCAGAAGGGCATGAAAAGGGTATAGCCACTTTCTCGATATTTTCTGATATTTTCGTGGGCAACTGTGTAATTTGTAGATGGCTCTTTTGCAAGAACAAAGTAAACCATACCATGATGCCGTCAAAGCAAGACACCATCTTTTTTAGTCACTGAGTCCAATTTGTACCAATACCTTGTATCACAGATACAGCTTGGTATAACGATGAAAAACCATTTTTTTCCAGAACTATTTTAGATTAAAGCCTGGGATATTGGCTAGAGCCCCTTTATATTTCTCTAAAACATGGTGTACCTGCAAAAATAGAAAGAATTGCAAATCAGGAGGTCCATTAGGATGGCGGACGGACAAAGTCCATCCGCCATCCTGTCTGAGGACGGGACCGTCCACCACAGGGGCGGAGGTCCCATCCATGGAATTAGGATGCACCCGCCACAGTGTTGGGTGCATCCCGCATTTTTAACATTGCGGTACCCCCCATGTGCACCCCCCAAGCCCCCTTCACCCTGGGGGCCCGCAACAGGCCCCCAAAGCAAGGACCGTATACCTTTTCGTGGCGGCATTGCCACCACGGAAAGGCATAGCCCCCAGCACATCCTAATATAGCTGACCGTGTCTGATAGACACCGCCACCATATTAGAGATTTTCGACCGCAGCGGAAAAAGCGGCAGGCGGGTCCCCACCACCATTGTAATATGGCGGGGGTGAAATAGGTGGCGGACGGGCAAGGATGGCGGACGGATCGCCACTGCCTGCATGGCGGTGGCCATCCATCCGCCATCCTAATTGACTCCTAGATTTGGTCCTTACATTAGAATATGATTTATTATGCATGGGCACCCATATGTGCCCTAATATAGATGTTTCAATCGTTGTTCCATGGTGTTATGTCCTCCAAGACAGAAACTGGGTGCATCCAAGAACAACAGTGACGTCATTTTAGTAAGGCTTCTCATCCATGTTGTCTGATAAATATAGAATTGATAGCCTTCATATTCATGTCCTTCTTGGAGATGAATCTCGCAACATACCTATAATTAGGTAAGTACAGTTGCTTTTTTCAAACCATGGTCAAGAGAAAAATAAAACACCACTTCATAAACTAAGAGTTCCCCCAATCAGTTCACCGCTCTGCCATCCTCCCATTCAGTATGAAATGCGAACGACTTGTGCCCTCCTTCACAACAGAGTGTACTTTGAAAAGTGTAAGTGTAAAAAGTCTTATTAAGTATTTGGTCAAATTGAATACCAGGCATTTAACACCAATCTAATTTATATTAGCGTGGTATTACTGCATTGCCAATGGTTACTTACCAGTAATCCCATTATTAGGATTATGAGGTGTTTGCAACCCCCCTCCCCGGGCAAGCATCCTACTCTCTACCTAAAAAAAGTACCCTTATTTTCCCCAAAGGAAGGCACCTCCTTCTTAGGTACTATTATGCCGAGGTTACACCCTCCTGAACTCCTGAGTGTCATACCCAAGCTTACCATTACAAAGACATAAATGTACCCAGGTAGAGAGTGAGGCACATACGGGCCGGAAGGAGGATGATGCAGCGGAGTAATGGTCATTTGTAAATTATATAAACATTTCCTCATCCAAGTTCCTATAGAAAGGAGCATATACAAAGGAAGAATTATGTGTAGCCGAAGGAATATCACCAGAGCATGAGGATCAAAAAGCAAAACACACTTTAACAAAATGCAAATATTTTACTGAACCTCGGCTAGCGCTACCAATGACAATTCCCCTTTTCTCTCCATCCCTTCTTCCACCAATGGTAGGAGACAAAGGTAGGAGAGGATCATGTTGCAACTGCACACATATTTAACCCCTTCGCTGCTAGGCCTTTTCCCCTCCTGTGCTAAGCCTTTTTTTGGCGATTTGGGGTAGTGCGCGCTTAGGCCCCTGTAACTTTTTGACCACATAAGGTATCCACACCAAATGTGCGTACTTTTCTTCCAAGATGATGTGGATTCTAAAGTTGCCCATGGTTTGTGGATTGCCTTGGAGGGGTCCCAGAAATTAAGCAAAATACAGTAAAAATTTTGTTTTTTTCAGAAAAATGGAAAAATGGGCTGCAAATGAAAGCCTCTGGGTTTTTCCCTGCAAATGTTATCAAAAAAGGGTTTGTGGGGCTAAAATCTCCATTTTCTCAGCTTTTAGGGAGTGACAGTCTTTTGTCGGAGCACCAACCTTTTTCACACAGTTTTGGCATTTTTCTGGGACATAGCCTATTTTTGCTATTTTTAGAGCTTTCAACCTCCTTCCAGTTAATGGTAGAAATGAGTTTGAAAGCAATAATGGATCCTGGAAAGCTATACATTTTCAAACAGTAGACAAAATTCTGAATTCAGAAAGGGGTCAGTTGTCTAAATCCATGAAGGTTTCTTTATAGAAACTAACAGTTAAATATAGGAATAATTGAAAATGAGTTGAAAAAAACAGCCTTTTGTCTCAACGTTTTCACATGTAACTTCTTGTAATTTTGACAACTCTTTGAAAGAAATATACCGTTACATCTGTTTTACTTTTCTGGTTGTGGGGATATATAGGACTTGTAGTTTCACCAAGAACCCGACGAACCCAGAGCCAAAAACTGAGCAGCAACTTGCAATGGTATTTTATTATTTACCGAGTATAGAGCAGTTATTCTTGGAAAATGTATACATGGAAAAATTGGTATGAAAGAGACCTATGTATTTCTGAATTGGGTACAAATCATAAAGTTTAGAAACAGTATATATTTGCACATTTTCAAAATTGGGCATACTCATACTAGCATGAGAATTATTGGTCATTTTTCAAAATGATTTTTTTTTTTACAGAATGTCTTTCATTGGGATGGGAGAAATGCATGAAAACTCAATAGGTAATAAAAGTTGATTTACAAATCTGAATTACCCTAAGTCTCCCGATAAAAACGGTACCTCACTTGTGTGGGTCAAACTTGTGCCTGCGACAGGAAACGGCGCAAAATGCAACGTGGTCACACCTCAATTTTGCAGTTAAATATTGACCCTTTTATGGCAAAAGTGCACCCTAGCACTGCCGGCACCTGGGGAAACCTAGCAAACCTATACATTTTTGAAAACTAGACACCCATGGAAATTCAGGATGGGGTGACTCGACTGCCTCCCACCAGGTTCTGTAACGCAGAATCCCTTGCAAAGCTAAAACATTGACAAAAAAATGCATTTTCCTCACATTTCTGTGGTGGAAAGTTCTGAAATCTGCGTGGATCAACAAATTTCCACCCACCCCGCGTTCCCCCAGGTCTCCCAAAAACAATGGTACCTCACTTGCCTGGGTCTGCCCAGTGCCTGCGACAGGAAACAGCACAAAACGCAACGTGGTCACACCTCAATTTCGCAGTCAAAACTCGCCCTTTTTTGGCAAAGTGCCTACCTTTCGTTTTTGAACCCTAGCTCTGCCGGCACCTAGGGAAACCAAGCAAACCTATGCATTTTTGAAAACTAGACACCCTGGGGAATTTAGGATGGGGTGATTCGACTGCCTCCCACCAGGTTCTGTTACCCAGAATCCTTTGCAAAGCTAAACAATTGACCAAAAAAACGCATTTTCCTCACATTTCTGTGGTGGAAAGTTCTGAAATCTGCGTGGATCAACAAATTTCCATCCACCCCGCGTTCCCCCAGGTCTCCCAAGAAAAATGGTACCTCACTTGCCTGGGTCTGCCTAGGGCCTGCGACAGGAAACGGCGCAAAACGCAACGTGGTCGCACCTCAATTTCGCAGTCAAAACTGGCCCTTTATTGGCAAAGTGCCTACCTGTAGTTTTTGAACCCTAGCTCTGCAGGCACCTAGGGAAACCTAGCAAACCTATACATTTTTGAAAACTAGACACCCAGGGGAATTAAGGATGGGGTGACTCGACTGCCTCCCACCAGGTTCTGTTACCCAGAATCCCCTGCAAATCTAAAAATTGACAAAAAAACGCATTTTCCTCACATTTCTGTGGTGGAAAGTACTGGAATCTGCGTGGATCAACAAATTTCTACCCACCCAGTGTTCCCCCAGGTCTCCCGATAAAAATGGTACCTCACTTGCGTGGGTAGGCATAGTGGCTGCAACAGGAAAAGGCCCAAATTGTACGGTGGAGACTTAAAAATTACCTTTAGCAAAACGACCTTATTTTTTGGTAGGGGGCACCTGAGTTTTTGGCCCAGGCTCGGCGGCCATCTTTGGAACCTACCAAACCCAAACAGTTCTGAAAACTAGACACCCGGGGGAGTCCAGGGAGGTAAGGCATGTGTGGGTCCCCCATCGTATTCCTACCCAGAATTCCCTGCAAACCCTAAAATTAGGTAAAAAAAACACTTTTCCATACATTTTTGCGTGGTATCTCCGTGCCGGCAAAAATGTCCTACCACCCAGCGTTCCCCTTGTTCTCTCGAGTAAAATGATACCTCACTTGTGTGGGTGGGCCAAAGCAGAACAGGCCAAAAATGTATTTTTAAGAAATTGGAGCAATCGGGATTCACAAATAAAGCACAGAGAATTCTACTGTTTTGGGGTCATCCTAGTCACAGGCCTTTGGCCAGCCACACAAGTGAGGTATCATTTTACTCAGGAGATCAAGGGGAATGCTGGGTGGCAGGACATTTTTGCCGGCACGGAGATCCCACGCAAAAATGTATGGAAAACTGTTTTTTTCAACCTAATTTTAAGGTTTGCAGGGAATTCTGGTTAGGAAAACGTTGCCATGCCATACCTCCCTGGACTCCCCCGGTTGTCTAGTTTTCATAACTGTTTGGGTTTGGTAGTTTCCAAAGATGGCCTTCGAGCACAGGGCCAAAAACTCATGGGAACCCCCTTGCAAAACCAAATTGTTTTGACTGAATTAAGTTTTCAATTCGAGAGCGTGAGATTCTTGGCACAATATTGCATGGAAATTGTGACAGACATTTTCAAGTTTGCAGGACATTGTGGATAAAAAAAAACAATAGAATTCACAAGAAAGACATGACCATATACTCCCATGGTTTAACAATTATATCTACATTTAGTAAGTTATTTATAGCTGTAATGTACACCTTAACAGAGTTACTCAAAAGTCAAACATTCCAGCTCGGCTATCTATTCCTCAAAAACACATACAGGTTGGATTTGGCACGAGGGCAATTGATGGTTCAGTACATAACATTTTATTAACCCCTTCGCTGCTAGGCCTTTTCCCCTCCTGTGCTGAGGCTTTTTTTGGCGTTTTGGAGTAGTGCGCGCTTAGGCCCTTGTAACTTTTTGACCACATAAGGTATCCACGCCAAATTTGCGTCCTTTTCTTCCAACATCATGTGGATTCTAAAGGCGCCCAGGGTTTGTGGATTCCCTTGGAGGGGTCCCATAAATTAACCAAAATATAGTGATTCTTTGTTTTTTTCTGAAAAATGGGAAAAACGGGCTGCAAATGAAAGCCTCTGGGTTTTTCCCTGAAAATGGTATCACAAAAGGGTTTGTGGGGCTGAAATCTCCATTTTCTCAGCTTTCAGGGAATGACAGACTTTTGTCAGAGAACCGAAATTTTTCACTCAGTTTTGGCATTTTTCTGGGACATAGCCTATTTTTGCTATTTTTAGAGCTTTCCACCTCCTTCCAGTTAATGGTAGAAATGAGTTTGAAAGCAATAATGGATCCTGGAAAGCTTTACATTTTCGAACAGTAGACAAAATTCTGAATTCAGAAAGGGGTCATTTGTCTAAATCCATGAAGGTTTCGTTATAGAAACTAACAGTTAGATATTGGAATATTTGAAATTTTGTTGAAAAAAACAGCCTTTTGTCTCAACGTTTTCACCTATAACTTTTTCTAATTTTGACAGCTCTTGGAAAGCAATATACCGTTACATTTGTTAGACCTTCCTGGTTGTGGGGATATATAGGACTTGTAGTTTCACTAAGCACCCAACGAACCCAGATCCAAAAACTGAGCAGCAACTTGCAATGGTATTTTTTCATTTACTGGGTATAGTGCACTTTGTCTTGGAAAATGTATACATGGAATAATCTGTATGAAAGACACCTATGTATTTCTGAATTGGGTACAAATTGTAGAGTTCAGAAACAGTATATAATTGCACATTTTCAAAGTTGGGAATACTCATACTAGCATGAGAATTATTGGTCATTTTTCATAAAGATTTTTTTTTTACACAATGTCTTTCATTCAAAGGGAGAAATGCATGAAAGCTCAATTGGTAATAACAGTTGATTTACAAATCTGAATTACCCCAAGTGTCCCGATAAAAACGGTACCTCACTTGTGTGGGTCGGCCTTGTGCCTGTGACAGGAAACGGCGCAAAATGCAACGTGGTCACACCTAAATTTAGCAGTTACAAATTGACCCTTTTTTGGCAAAGTGCCTACCTGTAGTTTTTGCACCCTAGCTCTGCCGGCACCTAGGGAAACCTAGCAAACCTATACATTTTTGAAAAGTAGACACCCAGGGGAATTCAGGATGGGGAGACTCGACTGCCTACCACCAGGTTTTGTTACCCAGAATCCCTTGCAAAGCTAAGATTTTGACAAAATAAACACATTTTCCTCATATTTCTGTGGTGGAAAGTTCTGGAATCTGCGTGGATCAACAAATTTCTACCCACCCAGCGTTCCCCCAGGTCTCCCAATAAAAACAGTACCTCACTTGTGTGGGTCGGCCTTGTGCCTACGACAGGAAACGGCACAAAATGCAACGTGGTCGCACCTCAATTTCCCAGTGAAATTTTACGTTCTTTGGACAAAGAGACTACCTTTTGTTTTTGAGCCATAGCTCTGCCAGCACCTAGGGAAACCTAGGAAACCTATACATTTTTGAAAACTAGACACCCAGGGGAATTCAGGATGGGGTGACTCGTCTGCCTACCACCAGGTTTTGTTACCCAGAATCCCTTGCAAATCTAAAAATTTGACCAAAACAACACATTTTCCTCACATTTCTGTGGTAGAAAGTTCTGGAATCTGCGTGGATCAACAAATTTCCAACCACCCAGCGTGCCCCCAGGTCTCCCGAAAAAAATGGTACCTCACTTGCGTGGGTAGGCATAGTGGCTGCGACATGAAACAGCGCAAAACGCAGCATGGTCGCACCTCAATTTCCCAGTGAAATTTAGCACGATTCGGACAAAAAGACTACCTTTTGTTTTTGCGCCGTAGCTCTGCCAGCACCTGGGGAAACCTAGCAAACCTATACATTTTTGAAAACTAGACACCCAGGGCAATTCAGGATGGGGTGACTCGTCTGCCTACCCCCAGGTTTTGTTACCCAGAATCCCTTGCAAACATAAAAAATTTGACCAAAAAAACTCATTTTCCTCACATTTCTGTGGTGGAAAGTTCTGGAATCTGTGTGGATCAACAAATTTCCACCCACCCAGCGTGCCCCCAGGTCTCCCAAAAAAAATGGTACCTCACTTGCGTGGGTAGGCATAGTGGCTGGGACATGAAACAGCGCAAAACGCAGCATGGTCGCACCTCAATTTCCCAGTGAAATTTAGCACGATTCGGACAAAAAGACTACCTTTTGTTTTTGCGCCGTAGCTCTGCCAGCACCTAGGGAAACCTAGCAAACCTATACATGTTTGAAAACTAGACACCCAGGGCAATTCAGGATGGGGTGACTCGTCTGCCTACCCCCAGGTTTTGTTACCCAGAATCCCTTGCAAACATAAACATTTTACCAAAAAAACACATTTTCCTCACATTTCTGTGGTGGAAAGTTCTGGAATCTGCGTGGATCAACAAATTTCCACTCACCCAGCGTGCCCCCAGGTCTCCCAAAAAAAATGGTACCTCACTTGCGTGGGTAGGCATAGTGGCTGCGACATGAAACAGCGCAAAACGCAGCATGGTCGCACCTCAATTTCCCAGTGAAATTTAGCACGATTCGGACAAAAAGACTACCTTTTGTTTTTGTGGCGTAGCTCTGCCAGCACCTAGGGAAACCTAGCAAACCTATACATTTTGAAAACTAGACACCCAGGGCAATTCAGGATGGGGTGACTCGTCTGCCTACCCCCAGGTTTTGTTACCCAGAATCCCTTGCAAACATAAAAATTTGACCAAAAAAACACATTTTCCTCACATTTCTGTGGTGGAAAGTTCTGGAATCTGCGTGGATCAACAAATTTCCACCCACCCAGCGTGCCCCCAGGTCTCCCAAAAAAAATTGTACCTCACTTGCGTGGGTAGGCATAGTGGCTGCGACATGAAACAGCGCAAAACGCAGCATGGTCGCACCTCAATTTCCCAGTGAAATTTAGCACGATTCGGACAAAAAGACTACCTTTTGTTTTTGCGCCGTAGTTCTGCCAGCACCTAGGGAAACCTAGCAAACCTATACATTTTTGAAAACTAGACACCCAGGGCAATTCAGGATGGGGTGACTCGTCTGCCTACCCCCAGGTTTTGTTACCCAGAATCCCTTGAAAACATAAAAATTTGACCAAAAAAAACACATTTTCCTCACATTTCTGTGGTGGAAAGTTCTGGAATCTGCGTGGATCAACAAATTTCCACCCACCCAGCATGCCCCCAGGTCTCCCGAAAAAAATGGTACCTCACTTGTGTGGGTAGGAATAGTGGCTGCGACATGAAACAGCGCAAAACTCAGCATGGTTGCACCTCAATTTCCCAGTGAAATTTAGCACGATTCGGACAAAAAGACTACCTTTTGTTTTTGCGCCGTAGCTCTGCCAGCACCTAAGGGAACCTAGAAAACCTATACATTTTTGAAAACTAGACACCCAGGGCAATTCAGGATGGGGTGACTCGTCTGCCTACCCCCAGGTTTTGTTACCCAGAATCCCTTGCAAACATACAATTTTGACCAAAAAAACACATTTAACTCACATTTCTGTGGTGGAAAGTTCTGGAATCTACGTGGATCAACAAATTTCCACTCACCCAGCGTGCCCCCAGGTCTCCCGAAAAAAATGGTACCTCACTTGCGTGGGTAGTCATAGTGGCTGCGACATGAAACAGCGCAAAACGCAGCATGGTCGCACCTCAATTTCCCTGTGAAATTTAGCACGATTCGGATAAAAAGACTACCTTTTGTTTTTGCGCCGTAGCTCTGCCAGCACCTAAGGAAACCAAGCAAACCTATACATTTTTGAAAACTAGACACCCAGGGCAATTCAGGATGGGGTGACTCGTCTGCCTACCCCCAGGTTTTGTTACCCAGAATCCCTTGCAAACATAAAAATATGACCAAAAAAACACATTTTCCTCACATTTCTGTGGTGGAAAGTTCTGGAATCTGCGTGGATCAACAAATTTCCACTCACCCAGCATGCCCCCAGGTCTCCCGAAACAAATGGTACCTCACTTGCGTGGGTAGGCATAGTGGCTGCGACATGAAACAGCGCAAAACGCAGCATGGTCGCACCTCAATTTCCTAGTGAAATTTAGCACGATTCGGACAAAAAGACTACCTTTTGTTTTTGCGCCGTAGCTCTGCCAGCACCTAGGGAAACCTAGCAAACCTATACATTTTTGAAAACTAGACACCCAGGGCAATTCAGGATGGGGTGACTCGTCTGCCTACCCCCAGGTTTTGTTACCCAGAATCCCTTGCAAACATAAAAATTTTACCAAAAAAACACATTTTCCTCACATTTCTGTGGTGGAAAGTTCTGGAATCTGCGTGGATCAACAAATTTCCACCCACCCAGCGTGCCCCCAGGTCTCCCGAAAAAAATGGTACCTCACTTGCGTGGATTGACATAGTGGCTGCAACAGGAAACGGTTCAAATCGTACGGTGGTGAATTTACATTACCTCATTGCAAAACTACCTTGATTTTGGGGGGGGCATCTGAGTTTGTGGCCCGGGGCTCGGTGGTATTCTTTGCAAAGTAGCAAACCCAAATAGTTCTGAAAACTAGACACCCGGGAGAGTCCAGGGAGGTATGGCATGTGTGGGTCCCTCAATGTTTTCCTACCCAGAACTCTTTGCAAACCTTAAAAATAGGTAAAAATAGCACTTTTCCAAACATTTTGGCGTGGGATCGCCGTGCCGGCAAAAAAGTCCTACCACCCTGCGTTCCCCTTGTTCTCCCGAGTAAAAGGATACCTCACTTGTGTGGGTGCCCCAAAGCAGAACACGCCAAAAATGAATTTTGAAAAAAGTAGTTTTTAGTCATATTTAAGTTTTACAAATTAAGCACCCCAGCCTGAGTCACATGCCTTTGGCCCACCCACACAAGTGAGGTATCATTTTACTCGGGAGAACAAGGGAAACGCTGGGTGGTAGGACATTTGTTCCGGCAGCGAGATCCCACCCAAAAAAGTATGGAAAAGTGGGTTTTTGGACCAAAATTTCAGGTTTGCAGGGGTTTCTGGGTAGGAAAACATTGGGGGACCCACGCATGCCATACCTCCCTGGACTCCCCCGGGTGTCTAGTTCTCAGAACTGTTTGGGTTTGGTAGTTTCCAAAGATGCCCGCCAAGCCCCGGGCCAAAAGCTCAGGTGACCCCCTCAAAAAATAAGATTATTTGGCTAAAGGTCATGTTTTGGTCGCCACAGTATGAATTGGGCCTTTTCCTAAAGCAGCCACTATGCCTACCCAGGCAAGTGAGGTACCATTTTTATCGGAAGACCTTGGGGAACGCTGGGTGGGTGGTAATTTGTGTGAGCCTAGTGATGCCACGCTTTCCCACACTAAAACGTGTGAAAAAACTGATTTTTTCCAAGCACAAAATGAGGTTTGCAAGGGATTCTGGGTAAAGGAACATTGGAGGATCCACGCAAGCCATACCTCCTTGGAAGCCCCCGGGTGTCTCCTTTTCAGAAATGTGTGGGTTTGGTAGGTTTCCCTAGATGGCTGTCTCGCACGGGGCCAAAAACCCAGGTAACCCCTCTTGCAAAAGCTGGTGAACTTAACATTTTCACCATTGTTCCTCAAAGACACACACATACAGGTTGGATTTGGCACGAGGGCGAGTGATGGTTCAGTACATAAAATTTTATTAACAAGATATTTCAAAAAAATGAAATGGTCTGTCAATAAATAAATGCATAAAAACCGAACCAGTGACTCGCAACTCGTGAGCTGTAATGCCACGACAAGGCACCAACCATTTTACAGGCCATTCACGCACCTTTCATACCTGATACAAACCAGACCATTGACAGCATCCGAATGGAAAAGCAACACATTACAACAATCACAATAAGGGACAAGGTACACCCTAATGCAGAAAGAGAAAAAAAAAAACTATTACTGCACACCCATCTAATCCGCAAGCACACACACATACTGGTTGGATTTGGCACGAGGGTGAGTGATGATTCAGTACATACAATTGGATACGCAAGTAATTTCATCAAAAATGAAATACACTGCGTATAATTGAAAGTATGATAAACTGAACCACTGACTCACAGCTCGTGAGCTGTAAAGCCACGTCAAGGGACCAACCTCTTTACAGGCCATTCATACACCTTTTGTACGCGTGACACATACAAAACATTCACACCGCCAGCCGCGGACCCATCACATTTCAACACTCACACCAGCAAACAGTGCCATTCAAGGGCCCATCACTTTCACACGCCCACATTTCTGACACTGCAACTACACAAAATGATGGACTGTGTGGAGTGTCACTCAACTAGCAGTGTGTGTAGTGACCAACAGAAAGTAACTACTCACACACCGCCTGCCGAGCGCCAGTCCACCCACACCACCATCCAAGCACCAGACCATGCACACTGCCAGCCAAACACCACTCAGCGCACACCGACAGCCAACTACCACTCCACACACACCACCAGCCAAGCATCACTCCACGCACACCACCAGCCAAGCGCCACTCCACAAACACAACACCAGCCAAGCACCACTCCACACACACCGCCAGCCAAGCATCACTCCACGCACACCACCAGCCAAGCGCCACTCCACAAACACAACACCATCCAAGCACCACTCCACACACGCCACCAGCCAAGCACCAGACCACGCACACCACCAGCCAAGCGCCATCCACTCACACCACCAGCCAAGCACCTAACCATGCACTCCGCCAGCCAAGCACAAATCCACGCACCCCCCCAGCACAACTCCAATCCATGCACTATGCCAGCCAAGCACCAGACCACGCACACCACCAGCCAAGCGCCATCCACTCACACCACCAGCCAAGCACCTAACCATGCACTCCGCCAGCCAAGCAAAAATCCACTCACCCCCCCAGCACAACTCCAATCCATGCACTATGCCAGCCAAGCACCAGACCACGCACACCACCAGCCAAGCGCCATCCACTCACACCACCAGCCAAGCACCTAACCATGCACTCCGCCAGCCAAGCAAAAATCCACTCACCCCCCCAGCACAACTCCAATCCATGCACTATGCCAGCCAAGCACCAGACCACGCACACCACCAGCCAAGCGCCAGTCTACGCACACCAACAATCCAAGCACAATCCTGCACACACCACCATCGAAATTAGAATTTTTTAAAGAAATACCACAAATCAAATGTAGAAACCTACAAATCTGCTAACACAAATTAAAAAACTAAATGCTTTGCACTAATGCAAACCTAAAAGCAAACTAAAAAATATTACAGAAAACAGACCAGACAGTACACTTACAAGCTCAATGAAACTCCCAAAACTTCTTTTGTGTGTGGTACGATTTAAAACAAGCTGGCACACACAATCCAGGATTTGAAGGACAGTCAGGACAGTGCATACGAGACTCCCTCCGCACTTCTCTTCGCCAACAGACTCTACATCTTTTAGTGGGATTGTCTTTTGCAGTTGTGGGAGGAATGTATTCTGGAAAGTGGCGATCTTTCAGTGTAGCCACTTCCTCCACCACTCCAAATCTTGGCACACTTGCCTGTTCCACTAGTACAAGGCTGCCTATTATAGTCTCCTGAAACTTAACAAAAGGCATCTTTGACTCAGGACAAGATTTCTGGAAAACAACAAAAGCATTAAAGGATGCCAAGTGGAAAAGATGGATAGCCAACTTCTTGTACCAAACGTAAGCCTTTCGAAGAGCAGCATAAGGTTCCAACCTCTGATCTACTCTGTCAACACCACCCATGTGCCTATTATAGTCTAAAATGCACACAGGTTTACGCACTTCAGCAGTCTCACCCCGAACTGGCAGAGCTTCAGTGCTTTCGTCATGGATAGTAGTCAGCATGTAAACATCTCTCCTGTCTGAAAACTTCACAGCTAGAAGCTTCCCACATCGCAATGCAGTAGACTGTCCCCGCACAAGCCTTTTGCAAACAAGTTCTATTGGGAAACCTTTCCGGTTACTGCGCATCGTGCCACATGCAACAGTGCCCACTTTGGCCAACTCCTTGAACAAACGCACACTAGTGTAGAAGTTATCTACATATAAATGGTGGCCTTTGTTAAATAATCGTCTACCTAGTTCCCACACAATTTTCTCAGTCACTCCAAAAGTGGACGGACAAGCAGAAGGGTTAATGCTGGAATCCTTACCGGTGTACACCCTGAAATTATAAACATATCCAGTCTCACTTTCACACAGCATATACAGTTTGATGCCATAGCGTGCCCTCTTACTAGGAATGTATAGCCTAAAAACCAAGCAGCCCTTTAACAATACCAAAGACTCGTCCACAGCTATTTCTCTTCCAGGTGCAAAGATCTGAGGAAAACGATCAACAAAGTGATCAAGGACAGGCCGAATCTTAAAAAGACGGTCACAATCAGGGTGATCGCGTGGCAACGCTAAATCATTATCAACAAAATGCATCATGCGAAGAAGAAGCATATATCGATCACGAGTCATAACTGCTGGAAATATAGATGTTGCCATCAAGGGACTAGTGGACCAATAAGAAGACATTGATGGCTTCCTTAGCAAGCCCATCAAAAAAGTTAATCCCAAAAACTTCTTCATCTCTTCAACATATGTGGGAGACCAATGGGTAGCTCTAGAATGGGGCTTAAGGCTGGCACTGTGGTGCCTCAAATACTGCTCTGCATACAAATTAGTTTGCTCCACAATCTCCTGCAAAAACTCATCGTCAAAAAACAACTGAAAAAATTGAATTGGCAAAAAATTGTCAGTATTCACTCTACACCCTGGAACACCAGTGAAGTCTGGCAATTCCGGCTGCACCATGCCAGGGGCAACCCAGACGTCATCACTAACATGAGGAGAAGAAGCCACCCTAGCCTGCAGGCCAGATGCCTCTTGCTGCACTACATCAACGGGAACACTAGCATCCCCAGATGCCTCTTGCATCACTACACCAACAGGAATACTAGCATCCCCAGATACATTTTGCATCTCTTCACCAACAGGAGAACTCACATCCCCAGCTGCCTCTTGCATCTCAACATCAACAGAAGAACTCGCATCCCCAGATGCCACTTGCTGCTCAACAACAACAGAAAGACTAGCAGCACCAGATGCCTCATGCTGCTCTACAACAGGAAGACTAGCAGCACCAGATAACCTTTGGCGCACCACAGCAATGTGAAACCTTTTGGGCGCAGCCTTTACCACACTTGCCTGTTCCCGACGAGAAAAAAAGGGAAACCTTGAGGACCTAGGCTGCCGCTCACATGGCTCTTGCCTCTCTACCGGCACATCAATGTCCCTCTCTACCACAGGCACTTCATCAGCACTAGAAGAAGAATCATCATCCGATGATACCATGCGAAGAGAAAACTCACTGCCTGAATATTCTGCACCTACCTCATGCTCCGAATCGGAGTCAGTGTCTGGACCATGGTCAGAGGAAGACTCAAAAAGCAAACTAACAACCTGCTTAGCAGTAATCCTGCGAGCAGCCATTATCCTTACAAATCAAGAAGACTACACACACAAGTGAACAACAACCTACACTGTGCAAAGTAAGAAGTAAACAAGGTAGAGTCTTCACACAAAAATCAATACACTCAAAAACAATTCAAATCTAACCAAATATAAGAAGACTCACCAGCACCTACTCTGCTGAAACACAGCAAAAAGAAAGGCAATCCCACTGGAAAGAAAAAAAAAGTATAGATTAGACAAAGTACACATCAAGCAGCAATACAAAAAAAAGTTAACAATCAAGAAACACAAAGCCACACAAACAGCAATAACTTCACTTTTCATAAAAACACATTTATCTAGGAAAAATAGTACAAAAAACATTTACTTACCAAGCACATGCAACTACACAAGCTGCAAAACCAGCATTAACCGAACCACAACCTACACCAATACAAACAGCAAAAGCCTGGATCAAAAAAAAAGAAGAAAAAAAATAATTTAATACTACATTTCACAAACAACATAACAAATGAATAAACAATACACAAATTTACCCCCAAAATCACATCCACACAGATGGGCCATCAAAAAGGGCAAAACGGACAAAAGTACGGGTTGATTTGCCCACCGGGGGGGAGGCCAGAAAATCTAAATTTAAAATCCGACCCACCTGAAAGCGACCCTTGCCCAATGGGTCACTTCCTACAATCTAAAATAAAATCCCTGGTGCTAGTGGGGGCATTTCCACCGCACAATCGCAATGCTGTGCGCGACCGTGAGCCAGAAATGCCCTGCAAAGAGACATCAGAAGAGAGGAAATTCACTTACCTCTCCCCTGATGCCTCTTTGCAAACCCCCCCAAATATCTCAAAACCAACCTAACACCTCCAGGCGCAGGAAGCAAATGGCTTCCCGACCGCCTGGGAATCCCTGAAGATGTTGGCGCGTGCTGTGCGCGCTGACGTCATCAGGGATTCTCATGGGGAGGGGGACAACAGAATTACTGTGGTTAACTGTGATGCTGGACAGAGGCACTTGCATCCTTGATTTTCACAAGCGCAATCCAAAAACAGTTCCTATGACCAGGAGCTTCTTTCTCCCCATCTGCTGCTCTCATCAGTCTCTGACCATTTATACACATAAGAGGCATGTGAACTCACACAGAAGATCCCCGTTTGGCAACGCCCACCAACTAGCGGAGTGCACCATCTTTCCTAAATTTACCCACTATGATGGACAGCTCACTCAAGGGACCTGTGCACACATTGGTGCGATGGCATAGTAACACACACGGTCACTGGAGACAAAGCAAGCGCTCGAGTTGCAGCACAAATTCAGGAAAACATTCATCAGCCCAAAAACATTTGTGACCTTCCCACTATGATGGACAGCTCACACAAGGGACCCCTGCGCACATCTGTGCAATTGCATAGTAACGCACACATGGACACTGGAGACAAAGATGGCGCTCGAGTTGCAGCACAAACTCAGGAAAGCAATCATCAGCCCAAAAACATTTGTGACCTTCCCACTATGATGGACAGCTCACACAAGGGACCCCTGCGCACATCTGTGCAATTGCATAGTAACGCACACATGGACACTGGAGACAAAGATGGCGCTCGAGTTGCAGCACAAACTCAGGAAAACAATCATCAGCCCAAAAACATTTGTGAGCTTCCCACTATGATGGACAGCTCACTCAAGGGACCCCTGCGCACATCGGTGCAATGGCATAATAACACACACAAAGGTCACTGGAGACAAAGCAGGTGATCGAGTTGCAGCACAAATTCAGGAAATCATTCATCAGCCCAAAAACATTTTTGACCTTTCCACTATGAAGGACAGCTCACACAAGGGACCCCTGCGCACATTTGTGCGATTGCATAGTAACGCACACATGGTCAATGGAGACAAAGATGGCGCTCGAGTTGCAGCACAAATTCAGGAAACAATCATCAGCCCAAAAACATTTGTGAGCTTCCCACTATGATGGACAGCTCACTCAAGGGACCCCTGCGCACATGGCATAGTAACACACACATGGTCACTGGAGACAAAGCATGTGTTTGAAAAGCAGCACACAAAAAAAAACATTCATCAGCCCAAAAACACTAGTGAGCTTTGCCTAGGCAGCACAGGTGTGTTTTTCAGCCACTTCAGGTACACAAAAAATAAAAGAGATGAAGGACAGAGGCACTTGCATCCTTCAATAAAATCAGCACTACATTCACATTTTGAAAATTACCCCATCTGTTTTTTTTTTCAACAAATGAAAATTTTTTCATACCAGAGGCATGAAAACAATTAAAAATTATTGTTACCCCAAAAAGGGGAGCGACCCTTCCCCAAGGGGCCGCTCCCCGAACAACGAAATTGACCACAAAAGAAAAAAAAAATCCCTACCATTCCAGCTGCACGATCGCATGATCGTGCAGCAGGAATGCTCTAAACTTGCAAAGAGTGAAAGGAAAAGCCTTTCCTTTCACTCGATGGCCTTTTCAAAACTTTCCCCCCTGCCCCAGCCGCAAAACAAACCTCTGATTCCTCCGACGCGCAGGAAGCAAATGGCTTCCCTGCGTGTCGGTAAACAACAGGAACCCCCAGTGACGTCAGCGCGCCTCGTGCGCTGACGTAATTGATGACGCGGGCGGGGAGGGCGGGGGGAGGCAGGGGACGGTCTTCCCCTGCCATCCCAGCAGAAATCCTAACGATCGGGCAGACTCGGTGGGATCGCTGGCGCTTCCCCCGAGGGTGGGGCTCATGACGAGCTGGGCTCGTCATGAGCGTGCGAGCGCCCTACTCCATGACGAGCCCAGCTCGTCATCAGCCCCGAAGGGGTTAACAAGATATTTCAACGAAATGAAATGCTCTGTCAATAAATAAATGCATAAAAACCGAACCAGTGACTCGCAACTCGTGAGCTGTAAAGCCAAGACAAGGCACCAACCGTTTTACAGGCCATTCACGCACCTTTCATACCTGATACACACCAGACCATTGACACCATCCGGAAGGAAAAGCAACACATTACAACATTCACAAAAAGGAAAAGGTACACCCTACTTCAGAAAGAGAAAAAAGACAAATATTACTGCACAGCCATCTAATCCGCAAGCGCACACACATACTGGTTGGATTTGGCACCAGGGTGAGTGATGATTCAGTACATAAAATTGTATTCGCAAGTAATTTCACAAAAATGAAATGCACTGCGAATAAATGAAAGTATGAGAAACTGAACCACGGACTCACAGCTCGTGAGCTGTAAAGCCACGTCAATTCACCAACCTCTTTACAGGCCATTCATACACCTTTCATACGTGTGACACATACAAAACATTCACACCGCCAGCCGCGGACCCATCACATTTCAACACTCACACCAGCATAGAGCGCCATTCAAGGGCCCATCACTTTCACACTCCCACATTCCTGACACTGCAACTACACAAAATGATGGACTGCGTGGAGTGTCACTCACTAGCAGTGTGTGTAGTGACCAACAGAAAGTAATTACTCACACACCGCCAGCCGAGCGCCAGTCTACCCACACCACCATCCGAGCACCAGGCCATGCACACCGCCAGCCAAGCACCACTCTGCGCGCACCGACTCCCAAATACCACTCCATGCACACCACCAGCCAAGCGCCACTCCACGCACACCACCAGCCAAGCACCACTCCACACACACCACCAGCCAAGCGCCACTCCACACACACCACCAGCCAAATACCACTCCACGCACACCTCCAGCCAAACACCACTCCACGCACACCGCCAGCCAAGCGTCACTCCACGCACACTGCCAGCCAAGCACCACTCCACGCACACCTCCAGCCAAGCACCACTCCACGCACATCGACAGCCAAGCACCACTCCACGCACACCTCCAGCCAAAAGCCACTCGACGCACACCGACAGCCAAGTGCCACGCCACGCACACCGCCAGCCAAGCACCACTCTGCCCACACCACCAGCCTACGCACACCGCCATCACATTTTGATTTTTTTTTAACAAAACAAACCAAATAATTGCAAATAGATACAAATCTAGTAACACAAAATCTGTAACTAAATACATTGCACAAATGCCAACCTTCAAAAAGAATACAAATTATTTAAAAAACACAGACCAGGCAGTACATTTTACCACTCATGGATACTCCCAAAAATTCTTTTGAGTGTGGTAATCTCTATAACAAGCAGGCACACACAGCCCAGGGTTAGAAGGACCCCCAGGGCAGTAAAGACGAGTCTCCTTCCGCAAACCTCTTCGCCAACAGACTCTACATCTCCTAGTGGGAAAGTCTTTTGTAGATGTGGGAGGAATGTAATCAGGAAAGTGGCGATCTTTCAATCGAGCCACATCCTCCACCACTCCAAATCTAGGAACACTTACTTGCTCCACAACAACAAGGCTAGATATCACAGAGTGCTGAAACTGAAGAAAGGTCAACTTTGACCCAGGAGAACACTCCTTGAACACAATAAAAGCATTGAAAGATGCTAAGTTGAAAAAATAGATGGCCAACTTCTTATACCAAACATAAGCCTTCCGAATAGCAGTGTAAGGTTCCAACCTCTGATCTACTCTGTCAACACCACCCATGTGCTTATTGTAGTCCAGAATGCACACAGGTTTGTGCACTTCAGCAACCTGACCCCAAACTGGCAGAGGTGAAGTACTCCCATCATGGATGGTAGTCAGCATGTACACATCCCTCCTGTCCACAAATTTCACAGCTAGTAGTTTGCCACAACGTAAGGAACTGCACTGACCCCTCTGAAGTTTCTTGCAAACAAGCTCCTTTGGAAAACCTTTGCGGTTAGAGCGGATTGTGCCACATGCAAAAGTGTCCACTTTAAACAATTCCTTAAACAATTGCACAGCAGTGTAGTAGTTATCAAGGTACAAATGGTGGCCTCTGTTGAACAGTCTTCTAGCAAGATCCCACACAATTTTCTCTGACACTCCAAAAGTGGACGGACAACCAGGGGGGTCAATAGTGGAATCTCTACCAATGTACACACGAAAATTAAAAACATACCCTGTCCTACTCTCAGACAACATATACAGTTTAATTCCATAGCGTGCCCTCTTGCTAGGGATGTAGGGCCAGATGTAGCAAAATCAGAAATACCGACTCTTAATTACCGAATTTTACCGATTCGGTAATTAAGAGTAGGTATTTCTAATGTAGGTACAAATTCTGTAAATGTTACCGAATCGCTAAAAATCGGTATTTACCGATTCGGTAAATACCGAATCGGTATTTGATATTGAATCCTATGGGCCTTGAAGCCCATAGGATTCAATATCAAATACCGATTCGGTATTTACCGAATCGGTAAATACCGAATTTTGCAAGGGTGCAGGGGGTGTCACTTTGACACCCTCTGGCACCCCTGTTTTAGGCTTGTGTGCCCTTAGGGCATGTATGTGTGCCACATGGCACAGGTGTACATGCACAGATGTGCATGTACACCTGAATCGGTATTTTACCATGCAATTGTATTGCATGGTAAAATACCGATTTTCAAAGCCCTGTGTCAATGTGAAACTTGGCACCTACATACCAAAAATGCATTTTCGGTAATTTTACCGACCGGTATATTTACCGATTCGGTAAAATATACAGATTCGGTAATTTTACCGAAAATGCCTGTTTTTTATTCCCCTACATCTCCATGGCCATTTACCGGTCGGTAACGGCCGAATTCGGCTGTTACCGGCCGGTAAATGGCCAAAATCTCCCGCCTACATCTGGCCCGTAGTGCCTAAAAACCAAACGACCCTTGAACAAAACCAAAGACTCATCAATAGAAATTTATTTCCCAGGAATGTAAATCTCTGAAAATCGATCAACAAAGTGATCAAGAACAGGCCGAATCTTAAAAAGACAGTCACATTCAGGGTGACTACGTGGCAACGCCTCAGAATTATCCACAAAATGCAACATGCATAGCAAAAGTAAATACCGATCACGAGTCATAACAGCTGGAAATGTGGCTGTTGCCATCAAAGGACTGGTAGAGCAATATGAAGCCAGGTTCGGCTTCTTTAACAAACCCATCAATAAAGTCAATCCCAAAAACTTCTTCAGCTCTTCCAGATTTGTTGAAGTCCACCGGGTAGCTCTATAGTGTGGCCTAAGTTTGTCACTGTTGACCCTCAAAAACTGTTCAGCATACAAATTAGTCTGCTCAACAATTTCACCCAAAAACACATCATCCATAAATAACTGAAAATACGGTATAGGCAAAAAGTTTTCACAATCCACTCTACACCCTGCATCACCGCTAAAGGCAGGCAACACTGGATGCACCATGTTAGGATCAACCCAGAGTCCAACACTTTGTGGAAAATGAAATTTTGCCTGACCAAGATGCCCCCTACGTGTACCCTATGTTACATGATTGTGCATGTCACCCATGCATATTTCTCTTAGTGGCCTGAATCACAAGGCCTCTGCAATCACGTCCTGCATTAAGGTGCCTGTCATCAAGTTTCCCAAATGTTAAGCTAACATGAAGGCCCATGTATTTGCATTGTGCACTTTTAAATAAATATCGTAATGAACCCTTTTTGTGGTTCAGTCTGAGCCACTTTCTGAATTAGGGTTTTCATGACTCCTGACACACTGAAAGCTGCAGTTACGTATCTCTGACCTCGCATACTTCTAGCTCAGCCGAAAGAGACCCAGCAAGGGTTGCCAAGATAGTATTATGAATAACAGTTATCTGCCTGCTGTACAGAGTCACATTCCTGCCCAGTGAGGAAGGTAAACAAAACCCGTCCGCGGAAGATAGGGCCTAGCCTCTCTGTCTCCATTGAAGTAAATCACAGTGCTTGCATCCATAGAAAGCTCACAGCCCCACGCAATGAACGAAGAAATATATGCTTTTTCTGATTCTTAGCGATGAGCAACCTTTGCTTCAGATAATACATCCCCTGACTTAAGATATCAGTTAGTACCAGACGTGCTGGTCGCCTTGACACTAAAGATCTCTCTACTAGACTGAAAGTCAGCTCTCCTCCCAGTTACACGTCAATTGCACGTCATGCTCAAATTGCGTGCACAAGTAGGGCAAAGTTCCAGCCTGCCATGAAACTCCTCCTCTATGTAGCCACCCACCTATCACCCACCTGTGACTCATCAAGTGTACACCCTCATGCACGCCCACATGCTCTTATCTCTTTCTTTCATGCTCTGCCTGGAGCGCTCCTCCCTATGTACAAGGAAAAATGTATATATGTGTTGTTCTCTGTAAATAATGTTAGAAGACCCTTCCTGAACCTTAGAGGTGATGGAACAGATTCTCCCTTAACTCGAGTTATTGGAATAAAGCCCTTTTAACTTGGACACCACGGACTCTCTGCCTCTCATTTGATACATGCTAATTGTTAATGCCTAGAAATTATGCCAGGGTAATATTTTATTTACCACACATCTGGCCCGTAGTGCCTAAAAACCAAACGACCCTTGAACAAAACCAAAGACTCATCAATAGAAATTTCTTTCCCAGGAATGTAAATCTCTGAAAATCGATCAACAAAGTGATCAAGAACAGGCCGAATCTTAAAAAGACAGTCACATTCAGGGTGACTACGTGGCAACGCCTCAGAATTATCCACAAAATGCAACATGCGTAGCAAAAGTAAATACCGATCACGAGTCATAACAGCTGGAAATGTGGCTGTTGCCATCAAAGGACTGGTAGAGCAATATGAAGCCAGGTTCGGCTTCTTTAACAAACCCATCAATAAAGTCAATCCCAAAAACTTCTTCAGCTGTTCCAGATTTGTTGAAGTCCACCGGGTAGCTCTATAGTGTGGCCTAAGTTTGTCACTGTTGACCCTCAAAAACTTTTCAGCATACAAATTAGTCTGCTCAGCAATCTCACCCAAAAACACATCATCCATAAATAACTGAAAATACGGTATAGGCAAAAAGTTTTCACAATCCACTCTACACCCTGCATCACCGCTAAAGGCAGGCAACACTGGATGCACCATGTTAGGATCAACCCAGAGTCCAACACTTCCAGTAGGAAGACTAGCAGCCTCAGTCTGCAATCCAGCTGCCTCTTGCACCATCTGCACAGCAGTGTCCTCCTCTAACACAGGCCCTTCATCTGCACTGAGAGTACCTTCATCATCCGATGATTCCATGTGGAGAGAAAACTCTGCCAGAATCTTTCCCTCTATCCTCTCCCTCAGACGCACTGTCAGTGTCATAATCCGGCTCAGAGGAAGACTCAAGAAGCATACAAACCACCTGCTGAGCAGTCATTCTACGGCTAGCCATAATGATTACTAATAAAAGTAAATTGTCACACAAGTCAACAACAACAATCACTATGTAAAATAAACAATGAACAAAATTCACCTTTATCAAAAATACCTATACACTGCAAAACAAAACCACTCACTTGCCTGAAGCAGCTAAACTCAACACCACGTACTCTGCACAGACACAGTATGGATCAACAATGTCCCACTAAAAAAGAAAGAGAAAACAAAAATACACATAAGACAATGCAAAACACTTCACAAATAATTTCATGCTCAAAACAGTAACAAAATGCCACTATGACACCGCTTACAAAAAAAAAAAAATTACATACATTACAATATAACTCATTTGGAGTACAGACAACAAAAATATTTTTTCTTACCTAAAAAATGCAACTACACAAAACTGCAGAACAACCACTGTCAAAACCTCAAACAGGAAGCAAAAGCTTTACACTAGATTTAAAAAGAAGAAAAAAAAAATTAGATTCACATATAAAAAAAAAGCATCAGTCCACCTGCCAAGCTAAGGAGTAGGTGGGCCTAACAGTATAAAATCAAAAGGGGAGCACCCCTTGCCCATGAGGCCACCCCCACCAAAACAAAAATGAAAAAAACGCTGGTGTCTAGTGGCTTCTGCCGCCCTTGGGGACAGATGGGACTAAACACATTCTGCTACTTTACCACTCAAAGAGGCAGTAAAGGCCACAATCATCCTCCCATAAAGGGGGAACAACCTATGTCCAAGGGACGGATCCCCAACATAAAAATAAACCCTGGTGCCCTAGTGACCCATAAAAAACCCAGCAAAACTGCCCTTCAAGACAACACCAAAAGGGGGATGATAGAAGGAGCCCTTGAGCAAATCTAACACTCACCCCCAGTCAACTGATCTTGGTTTAATCCATCATCATGATTTAGCTCAATTCACCAACCCAGGTTAGACATGGCCAACTGCAAATCAGACAGACCCCTTGCCCTAAGTTGGCAGAGGTTGGTCCCGTGCTCACTTTACCACGGGACTCAAGCTAACCTGGCTGATAACGGCTGATTAGCCAGTAACCAGTCCCATTATGGTTGTTTCCGGGCCAGGTAAGATATGGCAGGGCAGTTCGGGCTGGACTGCTCCCATGAATATTAGGGTCAGACTAATTTGCATATGGCCATGTCTGAACTAGGGTGCTGCAGTGAGCAACAACCTAACATCATGGGCATACCAAAATGGCAAGGCAAAATATTTGTGCCAAAAAAGGGTAGTGACCTTTGCACAAGGGGACACTCCCCACTACATTTACACAATTGGCACAGTGTGTCAAACAAATTATTACCACTTTTAATTTGCCCACACCCAAGGGGGCAAACAAATCTAAAAGGATGGGCCCCAAAACATAAACAAAAAATGTGGGCATCCAAAAAAGGCCCCCAAGGGGACGCTCCCCGAACAACGAAATTGACCACAAAAGAAAAAAAAAATCCCTACCATTCCAGCTGCACGATCGCATGATCGTGCAGCAGGAATGCTCTAAACTTGCAAAGAGTGAAAGGAAAAGCCTTTCCTTTCACTCGATGGCCTTTTCAAAACTTTCCCCCCTGCCCCAGCCGCAAAACAAACCTCTGATTCCTCCGACGCGCAGGAAGCAAATGGCTTCCCTGCGTGTCGGTAAACAACAGGAACCCCCAGTGACGTCAGCGCGCCTCGTGCGCTGACGTAATTGATGACGCGGGCGGGGAGGGCGGGGGGAGGCAGGGGACGGTCTTCCCCTGCCATCCCAGCAGAAATCCTAACGATCGGGCAGACTCGGTGGGATCGCTGGCGCTTCCCCCGAGGGTGGGGCTCATGACGAGCTGGGCTCGTCATGAGCGTGCGAGCGCCCTACTCCATGACGAGCCCAGCTCGTCATCAGCCCCGAAGGGGTTAACAAGATATTTCAACGAAATGAAATGCTCTGTCAATAAATAAATGCATAAAAACCGAACCAGTGACTCGCAACTCGTGAGCTGTAAAGCCAAGACAAGGCACCAACCGTTTTACAGGCCATTCACGCACCTTTCATACCTGATACACACCAGACCATTGACACCATCCGGAAGGAAAAGCAACACATTACAACATTCACAAAAAGGAAAAGGTACACCCTACTTCAGAAAGAGAAAAAAGACAAATATTACTGCACAGCCATCTAATCCGCAAGCGCACACACATACTGGTTGGATTTGGCACCAGGGTGAGTGATGATTCAGTACATAAAATTGTATTCGCAAGTAATTTCACAAAAATGAAATGCACTGCGAATAAATGAAAGTATGAGAAACTGAACCACGGACTCACAGCTCGTGAGCTGTAAAGCCACGTCAATTCACCAACCTCTTTACAGGCCATTCATACACCTTTCATACGTGTGACACATACAAAACATTCACACCGCCAGCCGCGGACCCATCACATTTCAACACTCACACCAGCATAGAGCGCCATTCAAGGGCCCATCACTTTCACACTCCCACATTCCTGACACTGCAACTACACAAAATGATGGACTGCGTGGAGTGTCACTCACTAGCAGTGTGTGTAGTGACCAACAGAAAGTAATTACTCACACACCGCCAGCCGAGCGCCAGTCTACCCACACCACCATCCGAGCACCAGGCCATGCACACCGCCAGCCAAGCACCACTCTGCGCGCACCGACTCCCAAATACCACTCCATGCACACCACCAGCCAAGCGCCACTCCACGCACACCACCAGCCAAGCACCACTCCACACACACCACCAGCCAAGCGCCACTCCACACACACCACCAGCCAAATACCACTCCACGCACACCTCCAGCCAAACACCACTCCACGCACACCGCCAGCCAAGCGTCACTCCACGCACACTGCCAGCCAAGCACCACTCCACGCACACCTCCAGCCAAGCACCACTCCACGCACATCGACAGCCAAGCACCACTCCACGCACACCTCCAGCCAAAAGCCACTCGACGCACACCGACAGCCAAGTGCCACGCCACGCACACCGCCAGCCAAGCACCACTCTGCCCACACCACCAGCCTACGCACACCGCCATCACATTTTGATTTTTTTTTAACAAAACAAACCAAATAATTGCAAATAGATACAAATCTAGTAACACAAAATCTGTAACTAAATACATTGCACAAATGCCAACCTTCAAAAAGAATACAAATTATTTAAAAAACACAGACCAGGCAGTACATTTTACCACTCATGGATACTCCCAAAAATTCTTTTGAGTGTGGTAATCTCTATAACAAGCAGGCACACACAGCCCAGGGTTAGAAGGACCCCCAGGGCAGTAAAGACGAGTCTCCTTCCGCAAACCTCTTCGCCAACAGACTCTACATCTCCTAGTGGGAAAGTCTTTTGTAGATGTGGGAGGAATGTAATCAGGAAAGTGGCGATCTTTCAATCGAGCCACATCCTCCACCACTCCAAATCTAGGAACACTTACTTGCTCCACAACAACAAGGCTAGATATCACAGAGTGCTGAAACTGAAGAAAGGTCAACTTTGACCCAGGAGAACACTCCTTGAACACAATAAAAGCATTGAAAGATGCTAAGTTGAAAAAATAGATGGCCAACTTCTTATACCAAACATAAGCCTTCCGAATAGCAGTGTAAGGTTCCAACCTCTGATCTACTCTGTCAACACCACCCATGTGCTTATTGTAGTCCAGAATGCACACAGGTTTGTGCACTTCAGCAACCTGACCCCAAACTGGCAGAGGTGAAGTACTCCCATCATGGATGGTAGTCAGCATGTACACATCCCTCCTGTCCACAAATTTCACAGCTAGTAGTTTGCCACAACGTAAGGAACTGCACTGACCCCTCTGAAGTTTCTTGCAAACAAGCTCCTTTGGAAAACCTTTGCGGTTAGAGCGGATTGTGCCACATGCAAAAGTGTCCACTTTAAACAATTCCTTAAACAATTGCACAGCAGTGTAGTAGTTATCAAGGTACAAATGGTGGCCTCTGTTGAACAGTCTTCTAGCAAGATCCCACACAATTTTCTCTGACACTCCAAAAGTGGACGGACAACCAGGGGGGTCAATAGTGGAATCTCTACCAATGTACACACGAAAATTAAAAACATACCCTGTCCTACTCTCAGACAACATATACAGTTTAATTCCATAGCGTGCCCTCTTGCTAGGGATGTAGGGCCAGATGTAGCAAAATCAGAAATACCGACTCTTAATTACCGAATTTTACCGATTCGGTAATTAAGAGTAGGTATTTCTAATGTAGGTACAAATTCTGTAAATGTTACCGAATCGCTAAAAATCGGTATTTACCGATTCGGTAAATACCGAATCGGTATTTGATATTGAATCCTATGGGCCTTGAAGCCCATAGGATTCAATATCAAATACCGATTCGGTATTTACCGAATCGGTAAATACCGAATTTTGCAAGGGTGCAGGGGGTGTCACTTTGACACCCTCTGGCACCCCTGTTTTAGGCTTGTGTGCCCTTAGGGCATGTATGTGTGCCACATGGCACAGGTGTACATGCACAGATGTGCATGTACACCTGAATCGGTATTTTACCATGCAATTGTATTGCATGGTAAAATACCGATTTTCAAAGCCCTGTGTCAATGTGAAACTTGGCACCTACATACCAAAAATGCATTTTCGGTAATTTTACCGACCGGTATATTTACCGATTCGGTAAAATATACAGATTCGGTAATTTTACCGAAAATGCCTGTTTTTTATTCCCCTACATCTCCATGGCCATTTACCGGTCGGTAACGGCCGAATTCGGCTGTTACCGGCCGGTAAATGGCCAAAATCTCCCGCCTACATCTGGCCCGTAGTGCCTAAAAACCAAACGACCCTTGAACAAAACCAAAGACTCATCAATAGAAATTTATTTCCCAGGAATGTAAATCTCTGAAAATCGATCAACAAAGTGATCAAGAACAGGCCGAATCTTAAAAAGACAGTCACATTCAGGGTGACTACGTGGCAACGCCTCAGAATTATCCACAAAATGCAACATGCATAGCAAAAGTAAATACCGATCACGAGTCATAACAGCTGGAAATGTGGCTGTTGCCATCAAAGGACTGGTAGAGCAATATGAAGCCAGGTTCGGCTTCTTTAACAAACCCATCAATAAAGTCAATCCCAAAAACTTCTTCAGCTCTTCCAGATTTGTTGAAGTCCACCGGGTAGCTCTATAGTGTGGCCTAAGTTTGTCACTGTTGACCCTCAAAAACTGTTCAGCATACAAATTAGTCTGCTCAACAATTTCACCCAAAAACACATCATCCATAAATAACTGAAAATACGGTATAGGCAAAAAGTTTTCACAATCCACTCTACACCCTGCATCACCGCTAAAGGCAGGCAACACTGGATGCACCATGTTAGGATCAACCCAGAGTCCAACACTTTGTGGAAAATGAAATTTTGCCTGACCAAGATGCCCCCTACGTGTACCCTATGTTACATGATTGTGCATGTCACCCATGCATATTTCTCTTAGTGGCCTGAATCACAAGGCCTCTGCAATCACGTCCTGCATTAAGGTGCCTGTCATCAAGTTTCCCAAATGTTAAGCTAACATGAAGGCCCATGTATTTGCATTGTGCACTTTTAAATAAATATCGTAATGAACCCTTTTTGTGGTTCAGTCTGAGCCACTTTCTGAATTAGGGTTTTCATGACTCCTGACACACTGAAAGCTGCAGTTACGTATCTCTGACCTCGCATACTTCTAGCTCAGCCGAAAGAGACCCAGCAAGGGTTGCCAAGATAGTATTATGAATAACAGTTATCTGCCTGCTGTACAGAGTCACATTCCTGCCCAGTGAGGAAGGTAAACAAAACCCGTCCGCGGAAGATAGGGCCTAGCCTCTCTGTCTCCATTGAAGTAAATCACAGTGCTTGCATCCATAGAAAGCTCACAGCCCCACGCAATGAACGAAGAAATATATGCTTTTTCTGATTCTTAGCGATGAGCAACCTTTGCTTCAGATAATACATCCCCTGACTTAAGATATCAGTTAGTACCAGACGTGCTGGTCGCCTTGACACTAAAGATCTCTCTACTAGACTGAAAGTCAGCTCTCCTCCCAGTTACACGTCAATTGCACGTCATGCTCAAATTGCGTGCACAAGTAGGGCAAAGTTCCAGCCTGCCATGAAACTCCTCCTCTATGTAGCCACCCACCTATCACCCACCTGTGACTCATCAAGTGTACACCCTCATGCACGCCCACATGCTCTTATCTCTTTCTTTCATGCTCTGCCTGGAGCGCTCCTCCCTATGTACAAGGAAAAATGTATATATGTGTTGTTCTCTGTAAATAATGTTAGAAGACCCTTCCTGAACCTTAGAGGTGATGGAACAGATTCTCCCTTAACTCGAGTTATTGGAATAAAGCCCTTTTAACTTGGACACCACGGACTCTCTGCCTCTCATTTGATACATGCTAATTGTTAATGCCTAGAAATTATGCCAGGGTAATATTTTATTTACCACACATCTGGCCCGTAGTGCCTAAAAACCAAACGACCCTTGAACAAAACCAAAGACTCATCAATAGAAATTTCTTTCCCAGGAATGTAAATCTCTGAAAATCGATCAACAAAGTGATCAAGAACAGGCCGAATCTTAAAAAGACAGTCACATTCAGGGTGACTACGTGGCAACGCCTCAGAATTATCCACAAAATGCAACATGCGTAGCAAAAGTAAATACCGATCACGAGTCATAACAGCTGGAAATGTGGCTGTTGCCATCAAAGGACTGGTAGAGCAATATGAAGCCAGGTTCGGCTTCTTTAACAAACCCATCAATAAAGTCAATCCCAAAAACTTCTTCAGCTGTTCCAGATTTGTTGAAGTCCACCGGGTAGCTCTATAGTGTGGCCTAAGTTTGTCACTGTTGACCCTCAAAAACTTTTCAGCATACAAATTAGTCTGCTCAGCAATCTCACCCAAAAACACATCATCCATAAATAACTGAAAATACGGTATAGGCAAAAAGTTTTCACAATCCACTCTACACCCTGCATCACCGCTAAAGGCAGGCAACACTGGATGCACCATGTTAGGATCAACCCAGAGTCCAACACTTCCAGTAGGAAGACTAGCAGCCTCAGTCTGCAATCCAGCTGCCTCTTGCACCATCTGCACAGCAGTGTCCTCCTCTAACACAGGCCCTTCATCTGCACTGAGAGTACCTTCATCATCCGATGATTCCATGTGGAGAGAAAACTCTGCCAGAATCTTTCCCTCTATCCTCTCCCTCAGACGCACTGTCAGTGTCATAATCCGGCTCAGAGGAAGACTCAAGAAGCATACAAACCACCTGCTGAGCAGTCATTCTACGGCTAGCCATAATGATTACTAATAAAAGTAAATTGTCACACAAGTCAACAACAACAATCACTATGTAAAATAAACAATGAACAAAATTCACCTTTATCAAAAATACCTATACACTGCAAAACAAAACCACTCACTTGCCTGAAGCAGCTAAACTCAACACCACGTACTCTGCACAGACACAGTATGGATCAACAATGTCCCACTAAAAAAGAAAGAGAAAACAAAAATACACATAAGACAATGCAAAACACTTCACAAATAATTTCATGCTCAAAACAGTAACAAAATGCCACTATGACACCGCTTACAAAAAAAAAAAAATTACATACATTACAATATAACTCATTTGGAGTACAGACAACAAAAATATTTTTTCTTACCTAAAAAATGCAACTACACAAAACTGCAGAACAACCACTGTCAAAACCTCAAACAGGAAGCAAAAGCTTTACACTAGATTTAAAAAGAAGAAAAAAAAAATTAGATTCACATATAAAAAAAAAGCATCAGTCCACCTGCCAAGCTAAGGAGTAGGTGGGCCTAACAGTATAAAATCAAAAGGGGAGCACCCCTTGCCCATGAGGCCACCCCCACCAAAACAAAAATGAAAAAAACGCTGGTGTCTAGTGGCTTCTGCCGCCCTTGGGGACAGATGGGACTAAACACATTCTGCTACTTTACCACTCAAAGAGGCAGTAAAGGCCACAATCATCCTCCCATAAAGGGGGAACAACCTATGTCCAAGGGACGGATCCCCAACATAAAAATAAACCCTGGTGCCCTAGTGACCCATAAAAAACCCAGCAAAACTGCCCTTCAAGACAACACCAAAAGGGGGATGATAGAAGGAGCCCTTGAGCAAATCTAACACTCACCCCCAGTCAACTGATCTTGGTTTAATCCATCATCATGATTTAGCTCAATTCACCAACCCAGGTTAGACATGGCCAACTGCAAATCAGACAGACCCCTTGCCCTAAGTTGGCAGAGGTTGGTCCCGTGCTCACTTTACCACGGGACTCAAGCTAACCTGGCTGATAACGGCTGATTAGCCAGTAACCAGTCCCATTATGGTTGTTTCCGGGCCAGGTAAGATATGGCAGGGCAGTTCGGGCTGGACTGCTCCCATGAATATTAGGGTCAGACTAATTTGCATATGGCCATGTCTGAACTAGGGTGCTGCAGTGAGCAACAACCTAACATCATGGGCATACCAAAATGGCAAGGCAAAATATTTGTGCCAAAAAAGGGTAGTGACCTTTGCACAAGGGGACACTCCCCACTACATTTACACAATTGGCACAGTGTGTCAAACAAATTATTACCACTTTTAATTTGCCCACACCCAAGGGGGCAAACAAATCTAAAAGGATGGGCCCCAAAACATAAACAAAAAATGTGGGCATCCAAAAAAGGCCCCCAAGGGGAGTGACCCTTCTTCAAGGGGCCACTCCCCAGCACATCCCTAAATAAAAAAAAAATGCCCCCAAGAGGGGAGCGACGCTAGTTTTAGATGGTCGCTCCCCTACACACAAAAAACAATTGTGGGCTACCTATAATTGCCCCCAAGGGGAGTAACCCATACCAAAGGTGCAGCTCCCCAGCACATCCTTCATATTTTTGATAAATTAGACTCCCCCGGGGGGTAGCCATAGGCTTACGAAATGCCCCCTAAAGGGGAGCGACCTTTGCCTAAGGGGTAAAAAAATAAATAAATTTGAAAACCTAAAATGGCCCCCGTGAGAGTGGCCCTTGCCCATGGGGCCATTCTCCAAAACAATGCCCGATTTCATAAATTTAATTGAAAATATAAATAAAGTTGTGCCTCCTCCCGGGGGGCCAACAAGTTAAAAAATATGCCCCCTAAAGGGGAGCAACCCTTGCCTAAGGGGTCACTCCCCAAAACTGAATTGAACACCTAAAATGGCCCCCGTTAGAGTGGCCCTTGCCCAAGGGGCCACTCTCCAAAACAATGCCCGATTTATTGGTTACAAAATAATTAAATAAAGTTGTCGCTCCCCAAAACTAAACATAGCACCTAAAGGGGTCACTCCCCAAAACTAAACATAGCACCTAAAATGGCCCCCGTGACAGTGGCCCTTGCCCAAGGGGCCACTCTCCAAAACTATGCCCGATTTTTTCTTATTTTTTTTTTAATAAAATTAAGTTGTGCCCC
Source organism: Lissotriton helveticus (assembly GCF_964261635.1). NCBI lineage: Eukaryota > Metazoa > Chordata > Amphibia > Caudata > Salamandridae > Lissotriton > Lissotriton helveticus. The sequence continues at coordinate 739,337,197 of NC_136067.1, read as the reverse complement.
CTCCCGGGTGGCCAGCAACTTATAATATATGCCCCCTAAAGGGGAGCTACCATTGCCCAAGGGGCCGCTTCCCAAACCAACAAACATTGTCAAATATCAACAAAAAACAAAAATTCCCTGGTGTCTAGTGGGCATTCCTGCTGCACGATCGCACGATCGTGCAGCAGGAATGCTCTAAAGAGGCATCGAGGGAAAGGAAAACCCTTTCCTTTCCCCCGATGCCTCTTTAGTTTAAATCCCCCCACCCCAGGCCCCAAACTTACCTCTTTCTCCTCCGACGCGCAGGAAGCAAATGGCTTCCCTGCGCGTCGGAGGAGAAATGGAACCTCCAATGACGTCAGCGCGCGTCCCGCGCTGACGTCATTGATGACGCAGGCGGGGGGAGGCAGGGGAAGGTCTTCCCCTGCCTTCCCCGCAGAAACAAAGTAAATCAGGCACCCGCGGGGGGAGCGCTGGCGCTCCCCCGGCGGGAGGGGCTCATGACGAGCTGAGCTCGTCATGAGCACCCGAGCACTGTATGCCATGACGAACTCAGCTCGTCATGAGCATACAAAGGGTTAAAGAGATCCCCAATGCCTCTGCCAAGGAGGCAGCTTTACACTTGTAGGACCAGATTATAAGCCATGGAAATGACAGAGGGCATACGGTGACTTCGAGTCACTAAAAATTGCAAACAATGCATCACATTGCCGAGCTACTAGAAGTATGTTCCAAACAGAACACTCTTGCTCTGCAAACATCCAAAGATTGAAGATGAATCTCACAATCAGACGATTGATTTGGGGAAAAACAGGCAGAATAATGTCCCCATAGTCATGAAAAGTAAAACTGACTTTTGGCACACAACCTTGACTATGCCTCAGAACCACGTGATTTGTAAGTGTTTTGAGGTAAGGGGCACAGCACGCTAAATAAACTAGCTCACTCTACCTACAGACTAATGTGATTGCCACAAATAAATAAGGCAACAAGTGGACTGAGGTTCAAAGATGGATTATTACTATTTTTTCCAGCCATCCCCCGAATCCTCTTTCAATAAAGCTTTATGGGATTCCTTAGATAAAGATTCCCTTGTGGATGATTCAGGAGATATGTCTTTGTGCTTGCAATCCGTCTTGCAAGATAACAAACACACGTGTTGCTGTAGGAGTCCCTGAAGAAGAACTCCTTACTCAGTAATCAGAAAAGGATCCACTCGTATCTGCCAACTAGAGTGTGACTGTTAAGGCCTACAAAGCCAAACCGGAAGTTCATTATATCCAAATGGCACTTGGTTTCTAATTAAACACTTAGGGGAATATTTACAAGCTACTTGCGCCAATTGTGCGTCATTTTTAACATGAGAAAAGTGATGTACGGGTGGCGCAAGGGGCTTGTAAATAAGCCCCATAAAGCTTCCTTTAGCATGAACTGAGGAGCAAGCTCCCTGGAACTTTCCATGACTCTACCCTTTCATAAAAGGGAACTGCAATACTGCTACTGTGAGCTCTGCAAACATGAATACAATCTGGTCAGGAGAAGTACGCTCAACTGAGTGTGAGCAGAGATGCTGAGGTGAAGATAGAATCGGCAAGGACAATCCCAATATCCGACTTGCATTTATTTACGCTTGTGAAAATACACGAAAGCACTGGGAAATAAACACTATATAAATGAGTCTCTGACTCTATCAGAGATGCAGCTAGACAATAAGACTAGGGGGTGTAAGCTTCAGATTTCCTAAAAATCTAGCAGGCACATCTTGCTAACATACATTACTGAGAAGCTGGACATAGGGGGGCTTAAGGGGCAGTGGAAATGGGGAGCAATGCATATTGCTACTTAACATATTTTGAAAAATATCCAACATTTTTTTAAGAACTGCAAGACTAGGCCTGGGGAGGAATTCTGCAAGTGGCGTAATGCTTAAGGTCACGCCGTTCACGCTGATTTTTAGGGGCAGGTGTTTGTCCCGCGCAGGAAAATTAGCGCGAACTGCACCATGCGCAGTGCAAAAGGGCACTGCTTCTTTCAGCTAATCGAGTAGAAGTTCTAATCAGGCGACAGCTTCCTCAACGCAAACGGAAGGTTTCTCAATGTGAGCTGTAGCAGCCAGCCGCGACCGCCCATGTTGAGATATCTTGCCTGGAGGTGGTCTGGAGTAAGATTTTCCTAGCTCGTGCTCGCCAATTTTACGTTGGCAAGCACGAGCAAGGAAAATACCTCTGCACGCTATGCAGAGCAAGGAGTGAGGAAAACTCCACAAGCGGAGTAGAATTTCACTCACCAACCTAGGGAGAGGAGAGCGAGTGTGTGTGTGCTTTAGTTTGTGTGTGCATGTACATATCCTAGGTAAAATCAGACAGGCACCTCACCATACCTGACTGAAAGCCCCTGTTCCCAACTATTTACTACAGAATACATTTAATAGAGGGGTATACACCCCAAACACCCCCCTGAAACTATGCTCCTGGGCTCCATACTTAAAAACACACACAAAATATACTGTTGCCCCTACAGTAGACATTAATATAACAAAAATCAAAAACAGTCCTTTGGGAATAAAAATAGGAAATCATTGCTTTAGGGCTCCTCGTTGTTCCTGGCCCACCCTTGATAGATCACCCCAAAACTGTCTAGGAAGTAGTTGAAGTCAGTGATTTTTTTTGGGGAACATTTAGGGAAAATTTGTCAAATGGCTCCAAAGTTATTAACTACCTCGGGTGATCTGTCAAGTAGGGTCCGTGAAAGAGGGGGGCCAAAACACTTCTTCACCATGCAATTTCCAATGTGGAAAATTAGACAATGATGCAGAAAAAAAAGGCTGAACAGAATTTTCAGAGAGATAAACGGTTAAGGGGGGGTCCGAGGGGAAAAAATTATTATAGACCTACTGGTACCTAGTCCCCCAACTAGACACTAAAACACACGGAAGGTACAGAAGGTCTCAGAAATACAGAGGGAGAGAAAAGAAAATAGCAAATCTCTCTATTGGGACCTAATAGTGTCCTCTTTACATGCCCAGAATCCACAGTTAATCTGGAAACAACCAAGAAAACAAAAACAAGAGAAGATGCACAAGGAGAGGAAAAAGATACCCATCAGCCCACTCATAAGTGGAATCTCGTCATCTGGGTATATGTTGGTAAATGGTGTCCTCTAGGGTCTGCCTTGGAAACAATCCATAGGACTGCCTAGTAATGGACCCAGAACATTTCACCAACAGATGACAGTATATGAGCGGGAGGGGTTGAGGTTGCAGTGCTCAAAGAAAAAGAAGAAGAAAAGGAAAATAATCCAAGTGATTCTAAAAATACCTACGATGATGTCATGAAATACTTTATTAGGGCTGACCATCAAAGTGGTATGGTTAAAAACAGTATGCTGATAGCATGTAAGGAATTGCTACCCACCAATGTTGTTATTCGGTCAACATGTTTCAGCCTCAAGGGCTTTCGTCAGGACCTATGGTGCTACTGCAACACTTACTTAAGTGATGTGAAAGTGGGATCTACATCTGCTTTCCAAACTGAAAAGAGTGTATCTTCTCCCTTATTGTGGGGAGAGAAAACCTCACCTCACCTGGCCTCCCACTCGGCTCAGTTTTCACTCCGAGGCAACGACGGAGAGTGCGTGGCCTCCCTTTCTTCCTGAGCAGTGGCCAGGTGAGGTGAGGTTTTCTCTCCTCACAATAAGGGAGAAGATACACTCTTTTCAGTTTGGAAAGCAGATGTAGATCCCACTTTCACATCACTTAAGTAAGTGTTGCAGTAGCACCATAGGTCCTGACGAAAGCCCTTGAGGCTGAAACATGTTGACCGAATAACAACATTGGTGGGTAGCAATTCCTTACATGCTATCAGCATACTGTTTTTAACCATACCACTTTGATGGTCAGCCCTAATAAAGTATTTCATGACATCATCGTAGGTATTTTTAGAATCACTTGGATTATTTTCCTTTTCTTCTTCTTTTTCTTTGAGCACTGCAACCTCAACCCCTCCCGCTCATATACTGTCATCTGTTGGTGAAATGTTCTGGGTCCATTACTAGGCAGTCCTATGGATTGTTTCCAAGGCAGACCCTAGAGGACACCATTTACCAACATATACCCAGATGACGAGATTCCACTTATGAGTGGGCTGATGGGTATCTTTTTCCTCTCCTTGTGCATCTTCTCTTGTTTTTGTTTTCTTGGTTGTTTCCAGATTAACTGTGGATTCTGGGCATGTAAAGAGGACACTATTAGGTCCCAATAGAGAGATTTGCTATTTTCTTTTCTCTCCCTCTGTATTTCTGAGACCTTCTGTACCTTCCGTGTGTTTTAGTGAACAGAATTTTCACCAAATTTGACAGAAAGCTAGCTATTTATACAGAAAGCGTGCATTTTGTGATCTGGTGAAAAGCTGCTTTAGAGAAAATAAGGTTAACATTTTATAAATAGCTGTTGCCTTGGGAGCCCCTCAGGACTCTAGCAGGAAAAGAATGGCAAAAAAGTAATTTTTTTTGCTGCTCTTCTCTTGTGGGAATCCCCCAAAACCAAATGACCTGATTGGCTGCAACATGAAGAAACCTTAAATTAGTAGTATTCATTTTTATAGTAACCTGGATTGCTAAAATATGATGGAGAGAGTCAGCATTCCTGGTGTGAGTATTGCCTCAGCTCCCAGAAAAGTATATAAATCTGACTTTTACTAGGTGAACTAGTTGTAGTGACGAATACATGACTCACACTTCGTAGTCTGGCACAAGCAACCGGGTTTTCCTCAGAGAAAGTGCTAGATGTGGAACAGCATCCAATATATCATTACTGTTAAAAAAAAAATTATGTAAGTTTACAAAGTTTATTAATAAGAAAAAAGTGAGTATTGAAATAACACAAAATGTAGTCAATCAGCTGTAGGGATCAGGAGGTTAAGAAAACGTCAAAAAGAAATAGTAGGAACTAAAAAAATGAATGTTAGATGGTGCTTGGTAATTTCTTGTAATGTGTAATGTAAGCTCCACAGAGAAACCATGTCTTTCTTGGCAGTGAAGCAATCTAACAGTCATTGAAAGGGAACTATGAAGTTCTGCCAGATAGTGAGAGTCTGTGATAGATATTTTGGAATATAGTTAAATGGAAGGCTGCTGTACTCCTCCAGGTTGATGCAAACATTCACACAGTGCAACAGGAGCGTAGCTGGGTCTGGTGATGCAGCACAGACCAGCAATGGACTGTGGTGGTCTTCAGCAACAGCAGGGGCAGCTCCTCCATTTGAGCAGAGGAGCGTCACTCCACAAAGAAAAGCCCCAAGCCAGAGCTGATAAATGAAATTGCAATGAAGTTTATTTACTACCATTTTATTTTTCAGCAACAAACACTTCCCGAACTGAGTGGCAACATGGAGCTGTGCACTTATGTTTAAAGTGTGCATGTTCCTTTGGCAGGTTGCCTTGCCGAGGCCAGCCAGACATGCACATTTTAAAATTCTCTAACCCAGCTGGGGTTAGAGAAAGCACAGGCCTCCATTGCTCTTAAGAGCGCTGAGAGAGGTAGCTCCCCCCAATCATGGTACTTCTCTCATGCTGTGTAACAGCATGAGAGCAGCACTAGGATTGACTAGGGAGTTAGGAGCCTGCTCACAGAGAGAAGACCACTTGAGGAGGACATTGGGCTTTGACAGGAAGGTATGTGCCCTAAGACTCTTGGTACATGCCAGACGCCACTGAGCGACACTGATTGGAGACTGCATTGGTGTGCTTAAAAAGTGTTATATAAACTAGTAGCTAGATCACACAAAGGAGTCCTGCGACAGAGCAGACAAAGATGTGGCCTCAAATTGTCCCTATGCTTCTGATGCACTGAAGATAATGTTCGGTAGCCGCACATGCTTCAGCTGGGCTCTTCTGCCATGCACAACTGAATTACCAGGGAATCTCCTTCTTCCTGCTCTTTTAATGAAAAGTAACCTGCACCATATTTTGACTCTGTATGAGAGGCTAAAAGCCTTGATTAGAGGCTCTTAAACTTACTCATTTCAAGAACTGAAGGGGAGAAATCACACAAAATGGATGGCACAGCTGGCTTCTTTACATTAAACATTGCATCAGTGGGGAGTGACTTCTGATTTTGTGGCAAGATACTGGTCTCCATGTTCAGTGGTTGAAGGTACATCCCCCTACATATTGAAGAGTCAGTGGTACCTCTTCATGCTGTCTTGGCCCTGGTGAACCCCAGGCATATGTTGGCAATCACCCTTGGTACATGGTTTGTTTCTCATTATCTTACTTTACTGAACTGTGTTTAAATTCAAATGTCGCCAAAACAGCCCCCCCCCCCAAGTCTCAGAGACAAATTCTGTTATCAGGAGCAGTTCACATGGGCTCAAAGAAATCTGACCCACTAACCCAAACAACCTTTGTAAATGGCAGAAATAAATTGGATATGCTGATGCACAAGCTCACCTCAGTTGCATTCTCCATTGGTTTGATGCAAAACATCTCCTTGAAAACAGCTGCTGTAAATGGCAACAGACACAGTGACTGAACTGTCTAAAGTCCTTCTAGAAATTCGGCAAGTAAAAGTTGTGATTGGTAGGGATCAAATATCACAGTAGACCCTGTCCTAGATAGGTCAGGTAGACCGGGGCTTTAGCAATGTTAAAAAACAGCAGTGTCCTCAAAGACCTAATGGGTAACCGTGCCTTGGTGGATGTGAAAAGGTTCTCGCCATCAAGGGACAGGGAATGTTTTGAACATCACCCTCACCTGTCTTTTTGACTGACACCAGGGAGACCGCAGTGTTCGGATATCCTCAGGGGTGAACGTTTGTGCTCAATAAATTTGGTTGATATTCACTGATGCTCATTAAATGAAAAAAAGTTATGAGAATGGCGATAAGGCTTGCCAGTTACTGATGCTTCAGCTTAATCAGAGAGAGTACACCCCAACCATTGCAGGAATCAGGAAGGATGCAGTAGACTGCTAACATACCCCTCAGATATTTCTGAGGAATTTGCACTTTACCTCAAGAATTTGAATAATGCTGGAAAACGGAACACTCACTCAAAGATCAGTTTATGGCTATGGTTAGACTACACACATTGCAGGATGTCATCAGGGAAGACGTGAAAGGAAATTCAGGCAGTTGTTAAGGACACGACCAGTGGGAAATTCCCAGGGGCTGGTGGGTTTCAAATAGACTTCTACAAACTTAACAAACAAATAATGTGTCCTTGTTATGCATTATGCCCCAAATCAATTGGAAAGCACTACACTCTTCCCGAAGCCTAGGAAACATTATCTTTACTGCTTATCTACCATCTAATTTCTCACCAACGTGAATATCCTTTCCCAAGTCGTAGTCAACTGATTAAAGAGAGTCATTCCACATGTGGTTCACCTCTTACAGGTAGGATGGCCGTCTATAACAATAAGCAGACCTTATCCTAGATCTTATGACGGTTGTATGACGTTACAACGCATTCCCTTGCAACGCATGCATTTTCCACGCATGCATTACAAAGATTTTCGTTGTATAACTATGCATGATAATGGCATTTTCATGTATAAACCGACTGCAGGGCTGATTATTTAGTTAAAATCTATAAATATGTTTTTAATAAATCCTAACCTATTAAATTAGGTAAGAGTTTTGTGTTTTTTTTTAACACCCACTCTTTTTTTGGGGTGGGGAGACCCCTGAACCCTCCTTTTTAAATTTGACCTTTAACTCACATTTCTTTACTACGTATCTCGTAGTAAAGGAATGCTTGGTAAAGGTTATACGTGGTAACCACGAATGCGTTGTAAAGCATGTGTGGTTAGTGTATTAGTGGAAACGGCCGCGTTGTAATGGCTGTTTTCCCTTATGGCAAGTGTGTTCAGACGTGATTCCCTTGCTCACTTTGCCACTGGATTCAAGCAAGCTGGGCTGAAGATGGCTGGAATGCCAGAAACCGGTCCTCGGAAGCTGGTTTCCGGTCCAGGGAAGGCATGGCTTGTCAGTTCGGGCTGGACTGTTCCCATAAGGCACAGGGTCAGACTGATTTGCATATAACCATGTCTGAACTGGGGTGGCAGAGTGGGCTAAAGAACGGTGGTGGATCAAACCCAGATCTTTTGACTGGGTGTGAGTGTTTGATTGGTTCAGATGCTCTGTCCATCACCACCCCCTTTTGTACCGCTTTGGCCGCCATAAGTGTGGCAGGGTATGCTCAGACGTGAGTCCCTTGCTCACTTTGCCACTGGATTCAAGCAAGCTGGGCTGAAGACGGCTGGAATGCCAGAAACCGGTCCTCGGAAGCTTGTTTCCGGTCCAGGGAAGTCATGGCTTGGCAGTTCGGGCTGGACTGTTCCCATGAGGCACAGGGTCAGACTGATTTGCATATAGCCATGTCTGAACTGGGGTGGCAGAGTGGGCTAAAGAACGGTGGTGGATCAAACTCACATCTTTTGACTGGGTGTGAGCGTTTGATTGGTTCAGATGTTCCGTCCATCACCACCACCTTTTGTACCGCTTTGGCCGCCATAAGTGTGGCAGGGTATGCTCAGACGTGAGTTCCTTGCTCACTTTGCCACTGGATTCAAGCAAGCTGGGCTGAAGAAGGCTGGAATGCCAGAAACCAGTCCTCGGAAGCTTGTTTCCGGTCCAGGGAAGGCATGGCTTGGCAGTTCGGGCTGGACTGTTCCCATGAGGCACAGGGTCAGACTGATTTGCATATAGCCATGTCTGAATTGGGGTGGCAGAGTGGGCTAAAGAACGGTGGTGGATCAAACCCAGATCTTTTGACTGGGTGTGAGTGTGTGATTGGTTCAGATACTCCGTCCATCACCACCCCCTTTTGTACCGCTTTGGCCGCCATAAGTGTGGCAGGGTATGCTCAGACGTGAGTCCCTTGCTCACTTTGCCACTGGATTCAAGCAAGCTGGGCTGAAGACGGCTGGAATGCCAGAAACCGGTCCTCGGAAGCTTGTTTCCGGTCCAGGGAAGGCATGGCTTGGCAGTTTGGGCTGGACTGTTCCCATGAGGCACAGGGTCATACTGATTTGCATATAGCCATGTCTGAACTGGGGTGGCAGAGTGGGCTAAAGAACGGTGGTGGATCAAACCCAGATCTTTTGACTGGGTGTGAGTGTTTGATTGGTTCAGATGCTCCGTCCATCACCACCCCCTTTTGTACCGCTTTGGCCACCATAAGTGTGGCAGGGTATGCTCAGACGTGAGTTCCTTGCTCACTTTGCCACTGGATTCAAGCAAGCTGGGCTGAAGAAGGCTGGAATGCCAGAAACCGGTCCTCGGAAGCTTTTTTCCGGTCCAGGGAAGGCATGGCTTGGCAGTTCGGGCTGGACTGTTCCCATGAGGCACAGGGTCAGACTGATTTGCATGTAGCCATGTCTGAATTGGGGTGGCAGAGTGGGCTAAAGAACGGTGGTGGATCAAACCCAGATCTTTTGACTGGGTGTGAGTGTGTGATTGGTTCAGATACTCCGTCCATCACCACCCCCTTTTGTACCGCTTTGGCCGCCATAAGTGTGGCAGGGTATGCTCAGACGTGAGTCCCTTGCTCACTTTGCCACTGGATTCAAGCAAGCTGGGCTGAAGACGGCTGGAATGCCAGAAACCGGTCCTCGGAAGCTTGTTTCCGGTCCAGGGAAGGCATGGCTTGGCAGTTTGGGCTGGACTGTTCCCATGAGGCACAGGGTCATACTGATTTGCATATAGCCATGTCTGAACTGGGGTGGCAGAGTGGGCTAAAGAACGGTGGTGGATCAAACCCAGATCTTTTGACTGGGTGTGAGTGTTTGATTGGTTCAGATGCTCCGTCCATCACCACCCCCTTTTGTACCGCTTTGGCCACCATAAGTGTGGCAGGGTATGCTCAGACGTGAGTCCTTTGCTCAATTTGCCACTGAATTCAAGCAAACTGGGCTGAAGACGGCTGGAATGCCAGAAACCGGTCCTCGGAAGCTTGTTTCCGGTCCAGGGAAGGCATGGCTTGTCAGTTCGGGCTGGACTGTTCCCATGAGGCACAGGGTCAGACTGATTTGCATGTAGCCATGTCTGAACTTGGGTGGCAGAGTGGGCTAAAGAACGGTGGTGGATCAAACCCAGATCTTTTGACTGGGTGTGAGTGTTTGATTGGTTCAGATGCTCCGTCCATCACCACCCCCTTTTGTACCGCTTTGGCCGCCATAAGTGTGGCAGGGTATGCTCAGACGTGAGTCCCTTGCTCACTTCGCCACTTGATTCAAGCAAGCTGGGCTGAAGACGCCTGGAATGCCAGAAACTGGTCCTCGCAAGCTTGTTTCCGGTCCAGGGAAGGCATGGCTTGTCAGTTCGGGCTGGACTGTTCCCATGAGGCACAGGGTCAGACTGATTTGCATATAACCATGTCTGAACTGGGGTGGCAGAGTGGGCTAAAGAACGGTGGTGGATCAAACCCAGATCTTTTGACTGGGTGTGAGTGTTTGATTGGTTCAGATGCTCCGTCCATCACCACCCCCTTTTATTATGCAGATTAGCAGCATGGCAGGATGTATTGTACAGATTAAGGCTGATCTTGAGAACTCACTCACTTTGTGGCCATCTTCGCTCATGGTACTTTGATGCCACCCTGGTTAATGGATTTATTTTACTACTGCTCCAGTTAAATGATTCTGCAGGGCTTTCACCAATCCACAGACACAAGAGAGACGTTTACCAATGGGCAACTGAAGGAGTGTCTACTTGCAGCTGGTTTACTGGTATTCCATATTGATGTAGTTTCTTCAGTCTTTGGAATGCTGTACACCTTCCAACCCCAGACAGATGCTCCAAGTGACAAGGAGGTTTTCTGGTTGGACCAGGACAGATATCTGCTGTCTCCCCCTGGAGCAAATTTGAAAAGTCAGAGACTCAAGAAGGAGCCTGAGACACAATGTTTTCCACAGTCTCCTGTCAGGTAGAACCCAAGTTTCTTTAAAAGATAAGAACCCACTAAACTTCACTTCAGTCAAGCAAGTGTTGTCTTCTATGAAAAGCTCCGAAATAAGCAGGCCCCATGTCACATGGGTCTCCAGAGCTTGCAATGAGCCACCTAGCTGTAGTGGGACCAAGGTGAGTGAGTAGGTCCAGTTGAAGACCCTCACAATTGACTAAATAGGAACTTAACAGGTCTGTAACTTTGGGTTCCAGAGGTGAGCCAATAATGTCCCTAGCTTTATGGTGTCCTTCATAGAGCGGTTGGACTCCTGGTCTCTGCGTCATTTTGTGCATCAATGGCATCCATCTTCTATTGTGAATGAATGCTATGGAAGGCTCTTTCCTTTCATGCTGGTTTGTGGACGTCATGCACATCCTACAGTGATAGGTGATAGAATCTCTGAACGCATGTACCCTGAAGTCAAAAGACAAGAAACTTGCAGTCAAGGACCGGCTTTCTTAGACTGGCTTCTTGGATATGCAGGCACAATGATGGTAAAGTCAGTGCAAATGAAAGAGCCAGCTCACCATTGTAGAGAGTGCTTTTTCAAACATATGGTGATAGACTGCTATGACATCCTTGCCGCTGAGAAAATGCACTGCAGTGTTTTGCAAGGTCTTGATTCAGTCCACAATAAATTAACAATAATGCATATCTAAGCCCTGGTACCTCATAACGACAACCCAACAGGGCTTTCATTGGCTAAGTGTGGATGTGAAAGGACCATCGTTGGTGCATGAGGAAATATTCCTCTAACATGCACTTTAAACGGTGCATGATTAGGGACGTTACTGTTAAAACTGGTGCGATGTACTTATGATTTCATACCTGAAGGTATCATTTATTTAAACATCAAGGATCAGATCTTTAAACCATGAGCTAAAGAAGGTAAATCACCTACGCTACTGTGCCATTTAGTTTTGTTTTTCACAAACCTGATCCTAATAGTTTTTATCAATTCTTCTTGCTCATTTGCCATGACATGTACTTGAATAAATATCATATAATGCATAAAGTGACATAAAGTAAACCTGTTGTACAGTATCGAAAGGGCTTGCCTTGGGCATTACATTGCAGGAAATGATCATATCTGAGGTTATGTTCCGTTTTATGAAGCAAAGCGACTGCAAAGTGTGTCATTTATGCATATTGATATCACAGCAATGCATCAACTATCTTTTATTGGCATTTCTATCATTCTACCTTATCCCACAGTGCAAAAATATTTCATATCAAGTGATACGCCTTTATGTTTATTAATATACGTCTAATGCTCAGGCGTTACAGTTACATTCCATTTTGAAAATATTTTATTGTGTTAGAAGTCGCATGCAAGAACCCTAACCACGTATTACAATTTCTATACTCTTATTTCTGAATTCAACATATGAATGCTAGCATTACAGTACTCGCTCAAAACAATCAAAGGCTTTTAGCGTGGAATCTAAACACAGGAAAAATACTAAAATATAAGTAACCTTATAACTATAGACAAATCCTTTAATCTTCTACAAGAAAACATCCTCCCTTTATTTACACTTTAATTTCTTCTATTTAACACATAGCCTTTATAAATATGAACAATATTTGTATTCCTTCAGGTGCGATAGTAGACCTGGATTGCGCCCATTTATTGAATCCCAAAAATCACAAAAAACGATTAGAGAAAATAAACAGAAAGTAGAGTTAATACAAACTTCAGAAGAAGTAAAATGGTACAACAGTGTGAATTAAAAAGAAAAGCCTGTCTAAGGTAAAAAACAATCCCAATTTACTACAAAAAGGGAACCAGTGAAAAAGTGATGCAAACTGCACCAAAGTGCAGTATTAATGCAAGCCAGGAGGGACTAAGGCTAGATATGCAGGACATCTAACCTGGGCTTCTATTAGAATTCTATAACGCATATTAGAAAGCCCATTATCGCCATTTTAGCGGCAGTTTCTTGCCGCTAAAACGGCGATAATTTTAACGAGGTTTTGTTAATACGCCCCCAAGTCAGGCGGGGTTATTCAGAAGAGTACCAGTAAGACAAAGCTGAAGTTCACCCCAGAAGAGGTTGAGATTTTGATTAGTGAGGCAGTGAGGTGACAATAGAGGAGAAAGATCTCATTGCTACATCTAAACTCCCAAAAGCAAAGAATGCTGCCTTATGGAAAGGAATTCTTCACAAGTTAATGTGGTTGCACCAAAATACAGGACTGTGGAAGAGTGTAAGAAGAGACAGCATGATTGTATGGGGAGAGCACAAGAAACGCTAGCGCAGAACTTGAGGGTTGATATGGGGAAACGTCGTTTACAACGCGGTCGTTCCATCGCGATGCCATTACATCGCGGTTTTTAGAACGCAAGTCGTTACAACGACTTGCGCTGGATGGCGCTATAGGACAAGTAATAGTATAATTTACTATCCAACACCTTCCCTACTATATGTAGACTGGAGTTGGAATAGTAAATTATACTACTAAGTCCAGCGCCCTCTAACGCAAGTCGTTGTAACGACTTGCGTTGTAAAAACCGCGATGTAATGGCATGCGATGTATTAGCGTGCGTTGTAATGTCATACAACTGTTGATATGACAACAGGTGGTGGTTCTGAAACCCAGCAGAATCTGACACTCATGGAGAAGTCATGAGATGATTGATGGAATTGATGGCACCAGAACGGCCTATCTCTTAAGGACACCACCGGATCTTAAAAGTAAGCACATTTGAGTACTGATAAGCTGTGTCCTGCATCACCATCTCATCATTGACCTCTATATCTATATGTATCACATTATCTACCAATATGGTGCTTTCTGGTATTTGTAGTACATATTAATGTACACTAAAGTTATTAACCTAATAGGTAAGCAAATAAGGTATTGTGCAAGGATTGGGTAAGACTGACCTTGAATATATTATAGTGTCACAAGTGACTTTTAACTCATAGATTGTTTTTACTTTGTTTTGCAGGGAGGATGTTTGAGATTGGAGGTGCTATCACATTTCATTAATATTCTCTTGGCTAATGACCTTGACTGGAGCAGGTGAAAAGATACAGGTATCTGGGAGTACTCTCCAACGACCAAGGCTTCTTTCAGCAGCACAAGACGAACTTGCAAAGGAGAGGCAATACCTTACTTTTGGCATTCCGTACTTTACCGAGGTGTCTGAGGGGACCTAGACATCTCCCTCTACTAAAGGTTATAAACGCAAAAGTAATGCACAGTATTCCTTTGGAAGTGAGGCAGTATGTGATAAAGATTCTATAATTGTATACAATATTATCGCAAAAATATTTACATTTCTTTTTTGTCTACCTTGTAATTCCTCACCTGCCCAGATAAGGTCAGAATTTGGGTAACCAAACAGCTTATTGCAAGTAAAAGAGATTATATAAAAGTTTGGAAGATAATAACATCTAACATTTCTAACCCAGAGGACCTCATTGTGATGTTGGTCTTGTTTGCCTCCGACTGACACCGGTTCGTGGAGGAACAGCCCGACCATAGGACAACGGTCCCACGCCATTAGAATGTAACCGCACAAAAATGGATGTTTTTAAAGATCCCTGCACCATATGGCAGGCACATCACATTGCGTGCCACATGGTACGGGGATGTTACCCCCGGGGCCAATTGCGGAGGGCCTGTGGGGAAGGGGGACTTGCCATTTGCCCCCAAAATCAGATTCTGACAGCCAGTCCATGTCGGAAAGGCCAGCATGGATTGGCTGTCAGAAACTGACATCATAATCCTGAAGGCGGAAACACCATCCTTAAGGGATTATGAGGGCTTTCCGACTGGCCTACGGGATCCTTAAACCCGTAGGAACCATGTTGGATTCCATGGCTGGTTTAACTCTTTGGGTGCGGCTAGAATTCCCCCACCATTAGGGCGAATTCCACTCGTGTGCAAATTGGACGGCACCTGGCCATCCAACGCACACACCCACCGTGACGTGGGTTAAACTCTGACTGCCGTCATCATAATATGGCAGTCAGACTTTAAACCTACCATGTCAGTCCGAAAGCCTCCGACCAGCAGTCAGAAGCTTTACGGCAGATATCATAATCAGGCCCCAAATTTCTATCTGTTTGGCAAGAAATTCAAGCAAATCAAAATTCGCAAATTTGGAGGTAGTCACAAACGACTTTAGGCAAAATGCTCAGCTCATTCCATATGGGACATGTCACTTACTCCAGAATCCTTTAAAAAAGAAATCGACAGAATAACAAGAGGATCCTCGATGCTGAAAGATTCAGTTTCCTATTTGCAAAGATTGCATGCCTGGATGATGTTGAACTAATATGAATCCTTTAAACCACAGTCCTATTTAGAAACGGGTTAGTCCATAAAATAAAAACAAAATTTTTATTAGAGCACAATTCAGGCTTCTCCCAGGCTTGCCTCATGCGATGCCGTGGTTGCGTACATCAAAATCCACGAGCTGCAGATTAGGAAAAAATGGAGAAGAAAACATTCTTCACTTAGTCCAGAATTATTGGTAGACAGAAGGGGGCCATTAAAGATGCCTTTTATTAACAGGGAATTCGTACATGCAGACAAGCAGTAATAGCATGTTTTAAATGATCAGATATAGCCCAGAATTCCACTTTTTCGAAATAAAATGTATTTGCTATTAGGAAATTGGAATCTTGCGATCCTATTTCAGCATATTTTTAGTGCACTTATTTGTAGAACTATTTAAATGAATCACTACAATTGTTTACAATGGAAAGCTAATTTGCACTTTAAAAATTATACTAGATAATCTATGCACTGGAAATAGCATAGAGGATTAGTGTATTAATATGACTAATTGTAGAAATTGGAAGTGACCACCCTTGGAATTTTAAATTTGTTTTTCATAACTGTAATTTGAAAATATTTGTATGGGTTTAATGAGATTTTAAAATGAGTATTTGTATAAGATGTTGTCTTTTTATGATCATAAATTGTATAATTTTAATTAATCAAACAATAACCATTTACTTACTTACTTTGACCTAATGTTGATCTTCAAAGTGGGAACCATAACATTCCATTTGCACGAGATAACTATATATTCAAGGCACCAAGGGCAAGCACTCCTTGCTGTATAGGGAGATAATGTGGGGTGGCCTGTAGGCTGAGGTCAATATACAGCCAATACAGATAAAGGGCATGACAGACTAGGGCCTCTTTTCAGCAAATTACTGTTCTTTTTCATACTCAACACTACATACACCTATAGGTTTTACTCGCATATTTAACGTTTGTGTATTATGTGACAAACACACATACACTAAGCAGGTGTTAATTATGGGGCAGGTCAAGCGCAATGTTGAGGGTGCAAGTATTTTGAGACACTTATGTGATGTGAAGGCCAATCAACAGTGTTAAAACTACTGAGGCGTGTTGCAGTAACATGTAACCAGTGTTGCCCTGATTCTATTTACAATCCATATTCTGCTTCCAGTGAGTCTAAGTGCCGGTGCAACATATCCACCTGAGTACGGAGGTGTTGAGTGGCTGCTCTGAAGATCATGGACAGAACACTCTCACATTGATACAGGTGTCAGATATTTTTACCCTTCATGTGGCATCTGCGACCTAGTGCTAGCTTCAGTGTTACCCCTGGTATAATATCTTGCTTGTGGTTGAAGGGCTTGCAGGCACATGTGCCACTTAGGTGGTACAGGCCAAAACACACCATTTTCAGAGGTCATCCTTTAATGTAGGAAGGCTGGAGACTCATTTCTGGACTTAGCTTCACCCTGTTTGGCTTGCCTTTCTCCATTTGTTCACACACGCACTTGGCAGAGCAAGTGCCTGTATATTCCCACAGGAGATTTCCATTCTCATGTTCCAGCAGGCATAACAGAGTCTCATATAGACCCAACACTTGGTCTAGAAAAATCAACCTTGCCTCCAGGTGATATCTGTTCATCAAGACTGCTTTTCAGTGACATCAGCCCTGGATGTCTGATAAATCTTTTACTTTTCATAGTACAACATCCTCGGTTAAAACAATTTTCTTGAAAGTGGACACAAATAAATATTTAATTAATACGCAAGGAACCTTGAGAACAATATCATTGTCCAGAAATAGTTTGACAATGGTTTACAATGGTTCCTCGCCATTGTGAATTGTTCCTCTGCATAAGAAAGTTTTTTTCTTGTGATTACATTTTGTCACATATACTGATGACAAGTGCCACCACATAGAGCACACACAATTCCAAACACAATATTCTCTCTAAATATGAACTTTCTTGTAATCTTGGTGTATGAAATTGGGTAACTGGTTGAGGGAGTGGAACCCTACTCAAGTAGTATCCATAATCCTTGTCAGTGTGAAGTTACAAGCAAGCCCCATATGAACCTGTCCTCAACCCTCTGTTAGCTTGGCACAGAGCAGTCAGGCTTAACTTACAATGTGTGAAGTATTCATGCAGCAATTCACACAGTAATGGAGTGAAATGAAACACAAGAAAAACTCTCTCACCGATTTAGAAACATAGAGTAACATTTAATAAATATTTTAAGACCAGAATGACAAAAATTAATCAGTAGAACCAGGGATATGCAATTTTAAAGATTTAGGTGAAAATAATGCCAATAAGCACAAAGTGCCAATTGTGGTTATCTGGTTGTGCCGGACTGGGACAAAGTCATAAGTACTAGCCCACCATGAAAAAGTTTGGGCTAGCTTCAGGGTCCCATTTAGGTCTACTGAACAAAGTACCTTAAATCTTGGCTCAGGTTCTCGAGCGATGCAGATTTTTTGCGTTGTGGATTCATGCCACCTAGGAGCTGCGAGGTTACAATGTGACATCCTGCTTCGTTGTCGAGGATGCTGTTGATGAGGGGCTTGTGATCTGAAGTTTTGTATCAAAGATGTGTCATACACCAGATTTTTCTGAAGAAGCTGTGGGGCATGTGATGCGGAGTGCTGCATCGTTGTCGAAGATGCCGTCAATGAGGGACTTGCTATGTGAAGGTCTGCATCAATGATGTGTCGTGCAGTCGTGGTTCTTGGGAGGCTGGGGGCAGTGATATGAAGTACTGCATCAGGGATGCGTTAAGCAGCAGTGCCCTTGCAGAGTTTGGTGAGGCAATATATTGTGCAGCAGCTCTGATGTGGAGATTTTCGGAGGTGATGCCTCACGATGTGGCCGTTCTGCTAGCATCACACTCTGGCTAGCAGAGCACCTTCAGGCCCACTTTCAAGGGCCCAGGACTATGGTGGCATCATTTGGGAAGGCAGAAGTCACTGCTGGCAGAGGCTAAGTGCTGGGGTCAAGATAGTTCAAGATGGAGGAATCCCATTCTGTTCCAAAAG
Organism: Lissotriton helveticus; assembly: GCF_964261635.1. Lineage (NCBI taxonomy): Eukaryota > Metazoa > Chordata > Amphibia > Caudata > Salamandridae > Lissotriton > Lissotriton helveticus. The sequence goes on along the minus strand of NC_136067.1, from coordinate 739,318,963 downwards.
CTTCTGATCAGGAGGTCAGCCAATTAGCACTTGCAGCTCCTCTGGTGGTCCAGTGTTCAAGATACAGGTCCAGTCCTTCTCACTCTGGCAGGAGGGCAGCAGGGCAACAAGACAGACAGCAGTCTTTCTGAGTCTTCCACAGATCTAGATGTGTACTGTAGAGTTGAAGTCTGAGGTTCAATACTTATGTCTGGTGCCCTCTTTGAAGTATAAGACTTTTTTAGAGGTTTCTACCCCCCACCCCGGAGGTGTCAGGCATCTCCTTTTTCAAAACACTGTGGCCAACTCTTTGTGAGAGTGCGCAGGCAGAGCTTTGTGATGTGCAAGCGTGGTAGGTGACAGCTCTTCACCCTTGTTAAGCCAGAGTGACCCATCCTGCTAACACCTAAATTCCCACACTCCCACTATCTGGGAGCAACACACAAAGACCAACTGCCAGCTACACCTAGCCATGGGACCGAGAGACAGGCTGCAGGCAGGAAATGGTTAAGACAAGAAAGTGGACATTTTCTAAAAGTGACCTTTTCAGGACTGTGAATAAAATCTGGCGCTACCATCAAAGAAGGCTTTTGATTACAATTCTTTAGACACCAAATTCAACCTGTTTACCGGCTTTCTATTGAAAGTTATCAACTTCTAAATGTAATAAGGTAGCCCAAAGTTATCTTATATGAGAGGTAGGCCTTACAGTAGTGAAAAACAAATTTAGGAGGTTTTTTTACTACCAGGACACGTAAAACTGAAAGGTACATATCCAATTCTTTACATACATTGCACACTGCTCTCTTGGCTGTTCACGGCCTACCCTAAAGGTGAATTATATGTATTAAAAAGGTAGGTTTGGGTCTGGCAAAAGGTTTCATTTCCCAGGTCAAAATGGCAGTTTAAAACTGCACACATAGGCTGCAATAGCTGGCCTGAGACAAGTTTGAAAGGGCTATTAAAGAAGGTGGTATAATAAGTGCTGAAGGACTACTAGTGTCGGGTCTACTTTTTTGATCTTGGTGCCTAACCAATTGGCTCTAGTACCTGTATTTATACACTCATCCAGTACTAAAAGTTTGTTTGACAAATCAATCAATAAGAAGTGAAATAAGAACAGTGTATTGTCGACAACTTTCAGGAATTGTTTAATAATTTGAACGTAGATCCGACAATTTCTAACTGGCCCATTGATTTCCAGTTTATGTGTTTTTTATGGTTGCTTGAATGAAAGTGGATTGAATGTGATATGTTTGAAGAGTGATGATATGTTTGAAGTCTTTTTATTGTTTTTTGTGTCCTGATTTTCACTGTTTGATAAGAATATAACCTGAAACAGCGCAGTAAAGTATAAATTGTGCTTACTTTCGAATAATTTTTGAATAATATGCTATTGAATAGCACCTCCGGGTATTGAACTGTTGTTTGTACTTTGGAAAAAGTCTCTGCTAAATGAAAACACCAGTACTGGCATTTCCCTTTGTTGTTTTGAAGGACCACTAGTAGCATTTAATTTACAGGCCCTTGGTAGCACCACTTTACAAGGGACATTCAAGTTAAGTAAATATGCCAATAGATGTAATCCAATTCTACCATGTTTAAAGGAGAGAGCACAAGCACTTTAGCACTGTTTCACAGTGGTTAATGCTAAGGTCCTAAGGTCAACAAACACTAGATCACAAAAAATTGGAGGAATGTAGGCAAAACGTTTGAGCGAAGACCACTTCAAGGCTCACAGGTCTAACACTTGCGTTTTGAGTAGCACAACTCTGAGAAACTAAATTGTCTGGCCCTACATAACGATTCCTTTTACAAGTAAACATTTCTGCTAAATTTACTTCCTTATCAACATATATTAAAAAATATATGTGTGTTTTAATTTGTAGACCCTTACTCAAAAAGTCATTATCATATTTCAAAAGCATCCCTTTCTTAACCGTCCCACTTTTCAGTGCCTCTGTTAAACATGCATGATCAGGAATTTAATCACTATCTTTCATAGTCCACAAAGCCCGATCTCAACTTCAATCTACTAAACATTTCTACCAGGTGGAATCTAAAAAGGATATAGCTGCCCAAGGCATTCCAATTTTGCAATGGCAACATTTCAACATGATTCTCAACACACATATTCTCACGGGATGTAAATTCTGGTTCTAAGCACAAGATCAAAGCATACATTTAGAACGGGAAAAATCCTTTACCACGCATCCATTACAAGGCGGTATGTTACATCGCGGCTTTGACTACGCAAGTCGTTACATCGACTTACACTGGAGGGCACTCTAGATTAAGGAATAGTGTAAATTACTATTCCAACACCTTCCCTACTGTACGTAGACTGGAGTTGGAATAGTAATTCACACTGTCCCTAAGTCCAGCACCCTCCAGCGCAAGTTGATGTAACGACTTGCATTGTCAAGACCCCGATGTAACATACCGCGTCGTAATAGAACACGTTGTATCGTCATACATCCATTTAAAACATTAATTAAAGATTGTACTACAGTTACTTAAAACAGTGAAGTAAAAAATTGAAATTAGATGTCAGTGACACACTGGTGCCATGCAACATACCCAACAGACTTTTACTATTATATTTATATAATTTATTATGTGGCCAATTAAACATCAGTAAATTTTCTTTCATGAATGTGTATTTTAGGGAATTCAGGGTATCCATGTTATACCTGGCTTGGTGAGTGTGTAGGCCAAATTCTTAAAACCTGACTGACTCCATTTTGTTAGATCATGCGAAAATCAGCAATAGCACACACATGCACTTTGAGGTTTAGCAAATACAAGTAATAGACAATTTTCTGCTGCGCTCAGCTTCTGGTGGTGTCGGACGATAAGGGAGTGTATTACAGTGTTTCTGTCTCAGTTTAGGACAATGCATATCATTGCTTAATCTGTGGTGGGAAGAATACTTATTAATAATTATTTAATAAAGAACGGGGGTATTCACAAAGGTAACTTATTCTTGTGAGTAAATTTACATGTGTAATTTAATCACACTTCCAAGTAACTTTACTACTTTTGGCTAATCCTAAGAGCCTCATTTATGAAGCCCTACCAGCCCTTTTGAGCCGCCGGAACAACATATTTTTGGCGTTCCGGTGGCGCAATGTGCCACTGGCATATTTATAACGCCCGTAAAGCCACCTTACGTGGTTTTTCATGGCCTTATAAATATGAGCCCCTTTCATGCAGAAAACTGCCTGAGAGGGGTGTTCCATGGGTTTTGCTGGGGGCGTTCCCAGCAACATCTATGACATTTTTGACACTGCCCCAGATTTACAAGAAATCGCAAGTCTGAGGTAGCGCCAAAAATTATGAGGCGTAAGGGGGGCACAATGAGGAGAAATAGCTCTTAGTTTTTTCTCTTTCTAGTGGTGCTGCATTCTGCAGAACACATAGAAAGAGGAAAAGCCTCTTGTGATTGTTTTTGTGCAGGAAGGTTCTCCTTCCTGCACAAAAATAATCATCTCCGCTTCAAAGGCACCCTTGCACAATGGTACAAAGGTGCCTGCGTTGGAGCACGGCAGCCCATTGTGCGCTGGTGCAGGGGAAAAGGACAGGAATGTGGAGTATCTAATAGATGCAGCTTATTCCTGCCCTTTTCTTTTGCCATAGCGCAGCACCGCAGCAAGGCCTGCTGAGCTGCGGCAATAGAAAACAATATATGAGGCCCCAAGTGTAAAGGCTAACTTACAAGTGTAAGTTACAGTAAAAAGAAAAAACAGTAGTTTGGCTCTTTAATCAGGTGTAATCTCATGGCCGGTCTTTTCCTTAGTCTCGCTATTAGCATAGGGACACCTCTTTTGAGGTAGCTGTGCACTCTACAAATGGCTAATGATTGATTGATTGATGCAGCGATATCCGTAAAATATGAAGACATTTTTAAAAGTTTATTAAAAGAGAAAAATATATTACAAATATGTTTACAATAAATATTCATGTTGTATTTAAATTAAACATTCATTTTACGTATTTATTTAAAATATAGAACTAATGAACATATCGAATGAATTAAAATATAATTAATGTAAATATAATAAATTAAATTATTTTTCTTACGTTTAAATTAGTATATACATTTCAACCTAAAGTAAAACATATGTATTACTCGCCACCCGAAAACACCACCAACTGATCCACGCCACCAAGAAAACCGCATTCAAAGAACGACTGGACAACAACGCACACAACAGCAAGGAACTCTTCAACATCGTGAAAGAGCTCTCCAACCCCAACGCCGGAAACAACGACATCACCCCTTCGCAAGACCTCTGCAACTCCCTCGCCTCCTACTTCCACAACAAGATCACGGACATACACAACAGCTTCAGCACCCAACCGACGCACGCCACGACCGAACCACCGCACCCCACCACCACCCTCCACGCCTGGACCCCGATCAGCACCGAAGACACCATCCGCACGATGAACTCCATCCACTCCGGATCTCCAACCGACCCCTGCCCTCACCACGTCTTCAACAAGGTCGACGCGGTCATCGCACCCCACCTGCGGGACATCATCACCACCTCCTTCGACACTGCCACTTTCCCGGAGAGCTGGAAGCACGCCGAACTCAGCGCTCTACTCAAGAAACCATCAGCCGACCCCACCGACCTCAAGAACTACCGACCCATCTCGCTGCTCCCGTTCCCGGCAAAAGTCATCGAGAAGACCGTCAACAAGCAACTGGCCGCCTTCCTCGAGACGAACGGCTCCCTCGACCTCTCGCAGTCCGGCTTCCGGGCCAACCACAGCACCGAGACCGCCCTGATCGCAGCTACCGATGACATCCGAGCCCTGCTCGACACCGGAGAAACAGCGGCCCTCATCCTCCTGGACCTCTCCGCGGCCTTCGACACTGTCTGCCACCGTACCCTAGTGCAGCGCCTCAGCAACGTCGGAATCCAGGAGAAGGCACTGGAATAGATCATCTCCTTCCTCGCCGGAAGGACACAGAGTCCGCCTCCCCCCCGTTCAGATCGGAGGCCACCGAAGTCATCTGCGGCGTCCCTCATGGCTCCTCGCTCAGCCCAACACTCTTCAACGTCTACATGAGCCCCCTCGCAGCCATCGCACGCCAGCACAACCTCAACATCATCTCCTACGCCGACGACACCCAGCTGATCCTCTCCCTCACCAACGACCCCACCACCGCCAGAGCCAACCTGCACGAAGGGATGACTGAAGTAGCCAAATGGATGTCGAACAGCCGCCTGAAGCTGAACTCGGACAAGACGGAAGTCCTCATCCTGGGATCATCACCCTCCGCCTGGGACAACTCCTGGTGGCCCCCGGCCCTGGGCAGCGCACCCAAACCCACAGACCACGCACGCAACCTGGGCTTCATCCTGGACTCCTCCCTCTCCATGATCAGACAAGTCAACGCCGTCTCCTCGTCGTGCTTCAACATCCTGCGCATGCTACGTAAGATCTTCCGGTGGATCCCCACCGAGACCAGGAAGACGGTCACCCAGGCCCTCGTCACCAGCCGTCTGGACTACGGCAACTCCCTCTACGCCGGAACCACCGCCAAACTCCAGAAGAGACTCCAGCGGATCCAGAACACCTCAGCACGACTCATCCTGGACCTCCCCCGTCGCAGCCACATCTCCGGACACCTGAGAGACCTACACTGGCTCCCGGTCAACAAGAGAATCACCTTCCGGCTCCTCACCTACGCACACAAAGCCCTACACAACCAAGGCCCAGGATACCTCAACAGCCGCCTCAACTTCTACGCTCCCAAACGCCAGCTTCGATCGACCAGCCACGCCCTCGCCACCGTCCCCCGCATCAGAAGAACCACCACAGGAGGAAGGTTCTTCTCCTACCTGGCCTCCAAGACTTGGAACTCCTTTCCGACCCACCTCCGCAAGACCCTGGACCACCTCGCCTTCAGGAAGCAGCTCAAGACCTGGCTGTTCGAGCAGTAGCAGACCCCCTTCCCCCAGCGCCTTGAGACCCTCCGGGTGAGTAGTGCGCTATATAAATGCCTGATTGATTGATTGATTGATTGATTGATATTATGGTTTAATAATTATTAACCATTATGTATAGAATTTTTTTTTTTTTTATATATTTTAATAAATTCAGAATGATACAATGTTATTCTAATTTGTTAAAATCAAGTTAAAAAGATGTACTATTTTTCGAATTTCTTTTTTTTAAATGTACATTGTTAACTATTTAACATAATTTAATTGTATTTAACATTATTTCCCAAACTCCATTATTTTCTATTGGAGGGGTTGCAATACCAGTGGTTGGCCATGTGTGGTGCTAGACTGGAGCACTTTAGTACTGTTTTGCATCCCTTTTTGTCTGTATAAATATAAAAGTGCAGTTTTCGAGCAGCTATGGGCTTACTCTTTTGTGGGAAGCATGATATCCTTCCCTAAATCCCTCCGAGATGCTCCCTCACCCACCAAAAACCCTCTCTAAACCTCTCCTTTTACTCCTTTAACCACTCCCCTTTATTCATAAGTGTTCCCCATTTTCCAGCCACTTGCTTGTGCCATTCTACATTTACAACTAAAATGTATACCAATGTGTGCAGAGGCACCGCATTGGGGTAAATATCTGCCTAGAAGAGGTGGAGGTGTAAACTCTGCACCTAGGTGTGTGAACAGCATTTTGTAGAACATTTCGTAGCCCTTCAAAATGTACTTACTACAAAATTTACTACACAGACTGTAAATAGGCCCCTATGTGATAGACATGCTTTAGCCACTTGACTTAAGATGTTGTTCACCTAAATAAACCTTTACTCTTAAAGCACAATCATAATGCAGAGTCTTTTTTAAGAGTTGCAGCTTTCAATTTTTCAGAGGAAGCCAACACTGCCAGCAAAAACCCGCTTCAATGAGGCCCATGTTCCTGTAGCATGAGCTTATGAGTTCCTGAAGGCCTGGTTCCGGTAGGTGCACAAGACTTGAGGGACTCTCTTCTACTACCCCAGCAACGTCTGCAAGATTGTTGTGTTATGATTGTAAGCATAATTTCAATGCCCAAATGAGGAATGGACCCTTCATCTCTCATGATGATTACCATTGGGAACCCTAGCATAGCTGCCATGTTTCCCAGATCCAAGAGTGAGTCCTAGTCCAGTCCAGGTTTTTTCTTTAAATTCCTGGAGTTACAGTCCTGTTCTATATTGGAATTAAAAAGACCATGAGTCGTGTAAATAAAAAAAAAATTGGACTTGATCTGCACATCACTCATGGCCCTGGGAAACTTGACAGGACTGCCTTAGGGTCATAATGGTGACATGCATCAGCAAGTTGACAGTGATGAGAATGAAGGCACTGAGCTCATGCATGAAATTGTTGAAAACATATTTTCCTGATGGTGACTGTAAAGTAAGTGTAATTTGTTTGGACATATCCTTTATTAACATTGAACCTACTGATCAACATATTTCCTTTAAGCGCAGGGGCGTCAAGAATCCCCTGCTTTAGCAGCCACAGTGGGGGTGGGGTTGGTGTGGGCCTTTCCTGTCTGCAATGCTATGGAGAAAAAGCTCATAATTTTCGCTGTATGGCAGTAGCAACTTCTGAAAAGTGAACGAGAAGGATACATTTAAAAAATAGGGAAAAAAGACAGAAGTGATAAAACAGGAAAGAAAGTGGAAGTGAAGCAGAATGAAAGCTGGGCAGATAGAAAAAGTAAAGTAAGGCATATTAGGAGGAAGGGTGAAAGAAAGTTAGGAATGGAGATAGGAGGTAAGAATAAATGAATGGATGGAAAGTGAAAGGATAGATGGATAGGTGAATGGAGGGTTGAAAAAATGAATAGAAGCCAGAGTGAATGGAGAGGTGAATGTGAAAAGATGGATGGGCAAAAGCATTGATGATGTTTAGATGTATTAAATGATAAGTGGCTGAGTCAAAAGATGAAAGGGTTCGTTGATTGATGTTTGCTTAGATGATGGCTGTGTGAATGGATAGTTTGATGTAATAGCCCAGGGTCTGATGAATAATAGTTAAAAGAATAAATGGATGAGGGCATAGAAATGTGAAATTGTGGATATCAGCAGTTCAGTGAAACGGTTAAAGAATGAATAGATATGTGCTTGGATTGTAGAGTCAAGGGATCTCTTCTAGGGATAGTCAGGCTCACTTGCTTCATTTGCATGGTTCACCAGTGCTTTGGTTCAAGGTGGGGAGCATTTTAATACTCTAGCTACTCACTTGTGTCAGGGTCTGATTTCTTTAGTATATTAAAAGTACGATTGAGTTGAATATTGTGTTTTGAAAAAATAATATGATATATTCATATTCACATTATAAGGTTGACCATGCATGATGACAAGTTATGTTTAACAGCAGATGATGCTGGTTTGTAAAAATATAATTATTAACACCAAATGACAATAGAATTGTAGGCCAAAAATATTATTATATCTTTTTAATCATACCTAGTTCATGTTATCCTATCATCTGCTAGGGCACTAGCGAGTCCTTGGAGGATACTTTGGAGTCTTACACAGATATTGGTTTTAGAGAGATCACTTCCTGTCAGTCATAAAATGATAGAAATGTTCATGACAAATGTAAATTATTACATGCTTATGCATGTCACATGTCAGGCACCTGACGTGTGGCTGAGGACTACCATTTGCGTTCCTACAATATTTAGATGAACAGTTATCACCGATTTCTAGTACTAAATTTATATCTTCACAGATTGAGTGCTTAGGATTCCTTATATACCTTCCATTGAAACAGTCATATTTAGTCTTTCATTATACCTCATGCACCTGTCTCTATTTAGGTCTGTAATTCATAATGTTTTATTTTCTCTGCATGGTCTGTATGTAGACAAGTGTCTGGACAAAGTATTTATGTGTCCTTTTCCCTTGCTGGTCATTTGAATGTCTAATACATTTTTAAAACATTTATGGAACTCCCACAATACCTTCTTCTCCAAGGGCATGAAGTTGAGGAACTTGCAAGGCCTACCACTATTTCCTAGGGCCTCTTTGTGAACCCTAAATGTTAAGGAATGAACTCTCACCCATGAATCATTCCACCACTTGCAGATCTCCACCTGTGAGTGTCTGGTGTTAGAAACAGCATTCAACGTATCCATGATAATGGCCCATATTTGTTTTCACTGTCTTTTTTTTAAATTGTTTTTATTGAACAAGGCAGTAGGAAGACATTGGTACAGAATTGAAAAAAAAGGAAAAAAAAACATTGTTCACATTAAATTTTTAACAGTTAGACAATTTTTAGACCATTTACAAGAGACAAACTGGAGTAAAAAGAGAGGATTAAAAAAGGAAAGAGACCAATGTAAAAACTTACAATGGTCCTTGTGCAAATATGCAATTTTAAGTACACAATACCACTGCAAAAGTGCACAGTGCAAAAGTACAAAAACTGCAATAAAGTGCAACTGCAAAAGGACATATAATCCAATAACGTGCAATTTTAAAGTGCTAGTGCAATATAGTGCAAAAACAGCTATCATGAAGCAGCAATATTACAAAAAAAGTGCAAATATTCACATTCTCCTCTCCTTCCTCATCATCCTCCCTTCAACAATTCCAGAATCTCAAAATATTTCTAATTTCTTTTGAATCTTGCAATGGCTCCCACCCTGCCTGCATAAGCTCTTTCGAAATTACATGTTCTTCTCATTTTATTGAACCATTTTAACTGTGATGGAATCACCACGGATTTCCAGTTTTGCAGAATCAAAGACCGTGCAACTGCACAAGAAATAAAAACAAATACTTCTTCTGTTTTGTTAAACCTGCACCTTTCTTTACATATGCCGAACAGGGCCACCTCTGCTTCCGGCAAAAATACTTTCCCAGTTGCCAGCTCCATTTCTGCGAATATCCCCTTCCAAAAAGATTCCAACTTCGGGCAAGAAAAGAAAATATGACACCATCCTCCCTGCCCCATAGCTTTACATCTAAAACACTTATTCTCAACTTCAGGGAACATTCTCTCCTGGGCCTCTGGGGTATAATACGCTAGCCAGCGTGATAAAAAAGACATTCTCTTGTAATTAGCCGCCCGAAGTGCTTTATTTCCTAGATGGCACAATACCTCCCAATCCTTGTCTGTAAGAACACACTGTGTCGAGAGGCTTATTTTCCCTAGATGTCTATCAATTACAGGAGATGATCTAGAAAGGTACAGCTTTTTATACCAAAATCCTATGCCTTTATTTTTATATCCATACAGAGCTGATATCGAGGCAGTGGGAGAAATAAACAGGACACCTATCTCTTTTCTAATAAAATAGACCATCTGCAAATACTCAAAAAACATAAGCCACCTGTAATTCGTTCTATCTAACACCTCATGCCAGCTAATTACCTTATTTTGTACAAATAGATGTCTTAACTCACAAAACCCGGAAAGTTCCCAATTTTTCAGATGATTCAAGGCTATCTTAAGACCCATTTTGGCAGATTCTGACAAGCTCAAATAAATAAAGCCATCAGAGCCATGTTTTTTAAAAAGGAGCTGTAATCTTGATGTATATCCTTTCAAAGTCTTATATCTTGATTTCTTAGGGAGCTTTGCAGTTTTTAAAAAGATAGGGATTTGAGAACCTGCTTCCTGTAACATTATTTCAAGAAAGAAATTATCTCTTGTCTGTCTAGTCCTTAATAATCTTCCCACAATGTCACAAAAGGCTGCTTCATAATATGACTTGAAATGGGGAACAGCCAGGCCACCTTGATCAACAGAAAGTTGAACCACCGGAAGCTTGACTCTTGAGGCCTTTTTGTTCCAGATAAATCCTCTCAACATGGATTCAAGTTCATTAAAAAAAACACTATTGACTTTAATTGGGATATTGCTAAACAGAAATATAAGCAATGACAGTACAGTCATTTTAACTAGTGACACTCTACCAATCAATGACAAAGGAAGTAAACACCATTGATCTAGCAGATTCCTTATTTTGTTCTTCATTTTAATATAATTCAAAGCAAAACGTTCTTCATACTCTCTGGTCACAAATATACCTAAGTATCTAATCGGATCCCTTTTTACTGCTTGAGGCTGAAGATAAATCGGAAGAAAATCTATACTAGAGTTTAATACAAGAACTTCCGTTTTTTTTCCGTTAATCTTATACCCCACAATCTTTTCATAATCCTTGAGCTCCCTCATTATACGTGTAATATTTACTTTTCAGGAGCCAGATAGAGGATAATATCGTTGGCGAACAGTTTTAACTTAGACATCCCGACGATAGGGGGTACAATAGCAACATTGTTCCTTATTCTTGTAACTAAGGGTTCGATAAAAAAAGTAAAAAGCAAGGGGGACAATGGGCAACCTTGCCTAGTTCCCCGATTTATTTTAATCTTCCCAGCTTGCTTAGCATTAATAATTACCTGGGCTGATGCCCCTTCATAGATATTATGTAACATTCGGATAATTGGAGCAGGGAATCCAAAATGGCCCGAGAAATAAAAAGCGCTGACCAATTAACTAGATCGAATGCCTTTTCTGCATCAATCATTAAAATACATGCAGAAATCGAATTAATATTAAAATAATCTAAAGCCTGTATCAGAAATTCTGTATTAGCTGCCAAATACCGACCCGCAATGAAACCCGTCTGATCTTGATGGATTACCTCCTGAGCCGCAAACACAAATCTTTGCGCCCAGATTTTCATAAGTATTTTATAGTCAGAGTTTAATAAGCTGATCGGTCTATAAGAATTCACATCCTCTGGATTTTTATCCTTTTTGACAAAGCTAATAATTGTGGATTCTTTGAATTCTGGAGGAACCTTTCCACTTAATCTAATGTGATTAAATACATTCTTCAAGTTCCTTAATAAAAACCTTATAAAATTCGATTGGGAACCCATCCTGTCCGGAAGCTTTTGCTCCCGATGTTGCCTTCATGCTGTGTTGAATTTTGATGGAGCTTATTTCACACCCAATTTGATTACTTCGATAATCAGAGATTTGGGGAATTTCTAGGTTATCGAAATATTCCTGAATCATAGTTTCCTCCACCTGATATTCCGTGGAGTAAATTCTCTCATAATGATCCAGGAATATTTTTGCGACTCTTTCACTCTGTGTTTCTACTCCACCTCGAGGATCACAAATTTTCAAAATGATGGATGACTCTTGTTTCTTTCTGATAGAATTAGCCAAAAGCTTCCCCATCAATTGACTATCTTCGTAGACCCTATGCTGGAAGGCCTTTGAGCTGTTTATCTCCTCTAGAGTGAAAAAATCCCTTAATAGTGCTTTAGCCTGTTCCCATTGATTCGGCTGTTGATTAAGTTTTAGAGCATATTCCCTCTCGGCAGCACTCTGGAGGATGGATATTTTTAGCTTGCGATCATTTGCCTTATTGCTGGAAAACGCAATGATCTGACCCCGGGCAGCTGCTTTGAATGCACCCCATACAGAAAAAGGCTCAGCTGAATCTTTATTCACTGAAAAAAATTCTATCACCCACTCTTTAAAACCGGAAACACAATCCTTATTCTGAAGAATGGTGCGATCCAGCTGCCACCTTGGGTGCTCTCCTTCCATTCCTCCTAGCACTAGCTCAACTTCGACCCTCCCGTGATCTGAAAAAGGGTTACATCCTATCAAAGTTCTAGAGATCTGAAGTGATCTAGATGTCAAAAAGAAGTCTATTCTAGATGCTGAGTGAAACCTGTTGGAGTAGCATGTATAGGCCTCCTGATCTACATTCAAAGAACGCCAGGAATCCCGCAATTAGTACTCTGCCAGAAGTGCTTCAAACACACATTTTGTCTTGGGTTTTAACTGCTTTCTGTGCTTGTTAGAAGTATCCCTCCTCAAATCCTGAATATAATTGAAGTCTCCTCCTAGTATGATTTGCCCTGGGGTGCCCCTTAAGACTTCACTAATTTCCATCAGGCCCGAAATATCATCGAGGATGGGACCGTAATAATTCACAAAGTTAAATATTTTTCCCAACAGCTTCGCTGCAACCCAAAGCCATATACCTCTAGAATCTCTTTGAACCTGACAGATTTCCTAGGGAAGATTCCTTGCGAAATAAATAGCAACTCCCCTCTGGGCAATCCCTGCTGAGGAGAAGAACGCATGAGAGATATATCTCGGCAAAAACAATTTTGGGGCATTTGCCTTCAGATGCGTCTCCTGCAAAAAGACCACCTGAGGATTAAGAGTTATTACTCATTTCAGTAATGCTCCATACTTCTGCTTATTAAGCAAACCGTTCGCATTCATGGACAGGATATCCTATGAATTATGTTTCATCTAGAAGCTTATAAAATCTTCTACATATTCCGCACCAACCAACGATAAAAGTCAAGTTACCAAACCTACTGCACATGTTCCTTTTTACTGTGTTTACCCCCCCACCCTAAACACCCCGGAATGTGGAACCCCCCTCCCCCTCCACGCTGCCCACATTCCACCCTCTTCTTTCTTCTTTTGGGTGTTCTCTTACTACACCCTGTTGTGACCCGTTAACCCTGGATCGCCCCCTTCTTTCTAATTATTTCTGTTTGATCGGGCAGAAATATAAGAGAAAACATTTTTTCCATTACAGCATTTTCAAACAGTATCCCTCTTCTTTCTTCTTTGGATGTCTTCTTGCTACACCCTGTTATAACCAGTTAACCCTGGAACGCCCCCATCTCTCTAATTATTTCTGCTTAATCGGGCAGAGGTAAAAGAGAAAAAACATTCTTTCCCCTTCAACATTTTCATGCATTAGACCCAGAAGAAATCTCTTTGAATTGAATTGAATTGAATTGAATATTGATTTATATAGCGCGATTGCTGCCCAATGGGCGTCCAAGCGCTGCGCATGTAGACAGAGCTGGGCAGTGCCGAGGAGGTTAGAACTCGGTGGACCTTGTAAACAGAAGAGTCTTCAGTTGTTTACGGAAGGAGAGCAGGTTCGAGTTGGACCGGAGTTGTAAAGGAAGTGTGTTCCACAATTTCGAGGCATTCAGAGAGAACATCCTGCATCCTGCCTCCGGTCCTAGCTCTCCTAATTTAGGTACCACAGCCAAGAAAGCCTCCGCAGAGCGAAGATTTCTACTTGGGTGGTAGTGGGTGACTAAGTTGTCATTGATTGCTGGGCCTGTCTTCCAGAAGGCCCGATGGGCAATGCATAGTGCCTTGAATGCCACTCTCTGCCTCACTGGCAGCCAATGCAAGCTTTTTAATCCGGGTCTGGCTGACTGAGTGCGTGGGATCTGTAGCAAGGTACGGGCTGCACAGTTCTGTACCACCTGCAACTTTCGTAAGGTCATCTCAGGGGCTCCCACGTATAGGGCGTTGTTCGAATCTAGCCGGGACTGAATCAGGCCTTGTACTGCCACTTGTTTGGCTTCCATTGGCAGAAGGGGTAGAACCTTCCTCAGTGTTCTGAGTAGGCCAAAACATGTGGCAGATAGCTTAGTGGCCTGAGTGGTGAAAGAGAGACTTTTGTCCAGCCATACTCCTAGGCTTTTTACACTTTCCTTAGGGGTAGGAGGGGTGACCAGACAGGAAGGCCATAGGGAGATGAGTGGCACTGGTGATACTGGGCCCAGGAGCATGAGCTCAGTTTTCTCTCCATTGAGTTGTAGAGAGGAGGATGTCATCCACTCCTTGACATCATCTAGACATTTCATCAGGCCTTCCGACGTTTGCCTGTTGCCCTCTTGAGCAAGAGAAACCACTAGCTGGGTATCGTCGGCATACGATATGATTTTAATACCGTGCGGTTCGACGACCCCAGCCAGTGGTTTCATGTATATGTTGAACAACGCAGGGCTTAAAGAAGAGCCCTGCGGCACCCCACAGCTCAGTGGTTTGCTGGCTGACACTATTTCCCCGTCAAAGATCTGAAAAGATCTGTTGGTCAGGAAGGAGTCAAGCCACCTCAGTGCATCGCCTGTTACTCCGATGTTACGTAGACGGTTCAGCAAGGTGGTGTAGCTGACCGTATCAAAGGCTGCACTTAGGTCAAGGAGGATCACTGCCACTGATCCTCCTTGATCTAGTATCCTGCGTGATTCTTCGGTAACCGCTAACAAGGCGGTTTCAGTACCGTGCTTAGGTCTGAAGCCTGTCTGGGTCGTGTCCAATAGCAAGTTGTTCTCAAGAAATTGGACTAACTGGGTGTTTATATGCTTCTCCAGGACCTTGCTTACCCAGGGGAGCAGTGAAATAGGACGGTAACTGGAGTGATCTTCTGGATCAAGATTGTTTTTTTTTAATAGTGCCCGTACCATGGCTCTCTTCCATACAGTAGGCACTGTACAGGAGGAAATAGAGGAGTTTAATAGATCCAGAATTACGGGAAGGGTGGCTTGGCTTGCCTGGAGCAGGATCTCCGGGAGAGCTGGGTCACGAGGAGAGCCAGATTTGACTTGGAGTGCCAGTTGCTTAAGGGTGTCAAGGTCTAATAGGGGGAAATGTTCAAGATTTGGCTGGTCTGGGGGGGTGGGGTGTCTCGAAGATATTTGGTCGGCTGCTCCTGGATTTGTGGCTGCTATCGGGAAGGAAGAGTAGATCTGGGTAACTTTATTATGGAAGAATTCCGCTAGCTCATTGCATTGGTCTTGCGTTTTTGCCAAGGGAGGAGCTATGTTCATTTTAGTGCATTTTTTTACCAAGTGAAAAATTTCCTTGGGTTTGGATTTGGCTTTCATAATTGTGTCCGCGAAGTAGGTAGCCTGGGCCGCCCTAACCCCATCTCTGTAGGTCTTGATAGCCTCTCTATATTGGGACTTTTTTTCAGGTAGGAAATCTAGACGCCACGCTCTCTCTCATTTCCTACAGAGGCGTTTTTTTTCTCTTAAGGTGTCTGAGAACCAGGGTGCTGATTTATGCAGCCTCTTTGATATAGATCTCCGAGAAGGGAGAATCGTATCCAGTGAGTTCGTGATCCAGCCCTCATAGTTCTTGTTTGCCAAGTTGGGGTCTGTGCGGGGGGATGGGCGGGTGAAATCTAAGTTGGTTATCCAAGACTCCATGGGTAGTTTATCCCAATTCCTTTTTGTTACGACTTGGGGGATAGCCAGGGAGGTTTTACAGGTGAGCCAGGTAAGCGGGACTAGGAAATGATCCGACCAGGGAAGGTGAGTGGGCTGGCCCACCACCAGCTCGGTGCAGTTGCTAAAAATTGGGTCAAGTAGGTTACCCTTTTCATGAGTAGGGGCTGTGACAAGCTGACTTGATTGTAAGGCTGCTAGATCATCTGTTAGTTCCATGGCAGTATGATCTGTAGGGGAGTTGAAATGGAAATTAAGATCTCCTTTGGCTATGATGTCTGGAAGAGACCTATGGAACAACTTAGCCGGCTCTGGGGGGCGGTATATCAGAGTGCCGGAGAAGGAGCTGTTCGCAGTAAAATCTATGCTGAATGCTAGGAGGAGGGATTGTGCATCTTCAATATCAGAAAACATATAGAACTTCCCTTTAACCAGGACCTTTAACTTTGATTGCTGTGCAATCGATGCTTGGGCGCCATTGGCTTTAAATAAATGCAAGATTTTGACAAACTCCTTGCGCTTTTGGCAGCCACCGTAGTCATATCCGGGAAAATCCTGCATTTTATTGTTTCTGACACAGAGAACTGCCGTTGTTGATAAGCTTTGGACAGAATCTTCTCCTTAATCCTAAAATCAGCAAAATTTAAGAGTATCGTTCTAGGAAATGGTGAATTTGCAAAACGTTGTGCTGGAACCCGATGAGCCCTTGCAATTGTCAAATCCCCCTCAAACTCGGGAAGAACTGAGTGATGAATAAAGGAGGAGACCCACTGGATAGTATCGGAGCCTTCTGTTCCCTCCGGAACCCCTACTATTCTTAGATTCGATCTTCTCAAATGATTTTCAAGCTCTTCAAGTTTGTGCTCAAGCGAGACCTTCTTCTTGGCTGCCTCCCTAGCTTCACCCACAACCAAGTTTACCTTGTCCTCAAGGACGGAGATCCTAGTCTCCGCCTCCTGCAGTCTACTGGGAAATGCCAACATAGATTCCTCAAATGTATCCATTCTTGAATAAAGAGTGGCTATCTCTACTTGTTGGTTATGTTTTATCTCACTTATTTCGTCCAGAATCAGATTCAGCATCTCGTGGATATCCATTTGATATCTAACTTCTGTCCCCGATAGATTTATTTAATCTGCTGTGGGATCTACATTCTTATCCCTTGGGCTCTTGTTAGTACTCAGCTGGACCTCCTCTTCTGTTGGTGCCTGTGCACCCTCTTGCGTAATCATATTTTGAAAGGAGATTTGACCAGGTGTTCCCTCGTCTACCAACTCATCTGACAAAATTTGAGAGGATTGTACATGAGATACGAGTAAGGACTCCGGTCTCTGTTCTTGGGATTGTGTCAAAGATGAAACATTTTGACCTATGTCCATACTCGGTACAGTAGTAACAGGCACCTCCAGGTAGACTGGAACCAACGGAGCTTGTTGGGGGATCAATTTTGGGGTGGTTCTTTTAGCAAAAAGAGGAAAATCCTTCCTTTCCTTGCTTCCCGTATCGCCAGATCCATTCATATTCTTCCCTACTAAGTCCGGAGATGCTGTCCCTGAAGCTATGGGAAGCTATGGGAGGAGAAATAGCTATTGGTGTTTCTGGCTTGGGGAAAGAGATTCGTTGCCCATTGTACCCTTTAAACTGCAGCCACTGCTCTCTTCCCCTGTGCTTCTGCACCTTGCTCAACAGGATTAGGCCACTTAGAAGTAATTATATTTAAGTCCTACTCACTCTGTACCCAAGTCCTGTGCAGAGCTTGATTTTATATGACGGTCCGGGGACATTAGAACTAGCAAAATCTGACTATTTTTGACCGGAAGACGTCCGAAACACACAGGTTCTATCCGGTAATCTCAGGTAGAGTAAGGTGACGCGGTGACGCAGTAAGCGTTATTCAGCGGCTTTCTCTGAGGCTTACAAATCTGTCCAATGTTCAGATTCTACTCAGACCGCAGCTTATTGAGATATCCGCTAACCACCGCAAACAAAGTCTCACAAACCTACCATCCGGAAGAATTGCTGGGAAGCTTTCCACACAGAAACTCCGCTTCTGAGTAAGGGCCAATGTAGAGCTGAGGTAGAACAAATCCGACACGGCCGCAGCAGCAGCAGTACCGGCAGCAGAGCCGGCAAAGAAGCAGGGCAAAAATAAATCAGGAAACAATACTGGGCAAAGTGCATGGCCTGAAAATACAAAAAGCGCAGGAAACTGAATTGTCCCAGCAAAGGCTCACTAAAATCGATGACAGAGAATATATAATCTGAAAGGCCTGGCAGCCCCAGCGCGTCTGACACGCATCTCGCGTCAACGAGGTTGAGCAAATCCGTAGTAATAACAGCAGCAGTACCGGCAGCTGAAGCAGGGCAAACGTAACAGGGGGTCAAATCGGCGGAGTTTTTAGCAGCGCATCACAGCGCGGTCGGAGAATGTCCCAGTCCCGGTCTCCTCCGCGGAACCCAGCGGTACACAAAAAGAAAACGGGGAAGATGCGGGGAAAACGCGGTGGCTCCAGCACGTCTCGCGTCTACACAGTCCGTACCGCCATTCCTGGGGGCGGGCCCTAGGATCACGAGTCACAGCCGGCTAATCGGAGGCGTGGAACTCCGTAGCCAGCATCCAGCCTCCTGCCTGTCACATAGATGTTGCCTGAACTTGTGCTCCAGACATTGGGGCACAAACCTAATTATCTCACCCATCATCACAGTAAACTCCTTTCCTGAGAATCGGGGTTATCTTCTTCTATACATACTAAGAAATGTTTTTGAAGGAGCTCTGCTGCTGGTGCTTTGTGTGAATGTATGCTGATACAACGCGATCATGTTGATCGCGGTATCTTACAACACAGGTTTTACAACGCAAGTCGTTTCAACGACCTGCGCTGGAGGGCCCTGGACTTAGGGACAGTACGATTTACTATTCCAACACCAGTCTACGTACAGTAGGGAAGGAGTTGGATAGTAAATCGTACTATTCCTTAGCTTGCAGCTCCCTCAAGCGCAAGTCATTGAAATGACTTGCATTGTAAAACCCGCATTGTAAAGCAACCGTGGTGAAACTCCAGCAGAGTAAAGGTCGTCTCCCCATTGTGTTGTGAGTATAAATGGTTTGAGGGACGTCTTTTGTAGTGGAAGTTATAGGTGTTGCTGGTGATTTGATTTGGAGCAGGTGTGTGTTGACGGATTACTCTGCCAGGAAAAACTCTGTCTGCAACTGTGCTACCCAATTTTGAGAGTTCAACGATCCCACTCTGACGGCGAATGATCCTAAATAAGGTGGACAGATGTCTGTCATACTAACATTAATGGAGTGGTGTTTGATAATGGAGGGTGGGGGACTGTATAGAAAGACTGAATGACAGCTTATGGTTCTCTATGCCCCTTATGATGGGTGGCGGTCCATGAGGCCAGTCTTTAATTGCGGAGAACAGTTATCTGCTGGTCTGATAGACGGATCAGTATAGTCATGACGGAGTATTGACAGTCGTCTGTCAAACTCTAAATCAGGCCCTTATTCTCTGAAATGGAAATGAAACTCATCCAGCAGGGCAAGCTCTAAGACTGTGGCTGGAAATAGTTCTTTAAAGTCGGATATATTATTGTTAAGCTCCTGCTGTAGTCATTGGTTTTGGTAGCAAAAGCTTTAATCAGGAAAAAGTTGGATATTGTGACCGCTGAGGTTGCTTCCCTGGTCGATAGATTTGCTACCTCGCTTCAGTTCAAGGATTCACCAGTGAACTTCTTTATGGAAGCCAAAATCCTCCACAAGGGCATTGATAGAAGCTGTAGTTAGGTCTTCTTGCAGTATGGAGTCCTTCCACTTTTTGTGTTGATAAACAGGCAAACAAGAGACAAATCACTTAATCTCTTGAAATGCAATTCCAATCCCTTGATGCCAGCAGAATTAAGGAGTTTGTTAGTCCTTACGTGAGTCCTCTTCTTCCAGCAGATTTAAGAGGTACCTTCCAGGAGGGCTTTCAACTTTGAGGTGGTGCTAAACGTGTCCGATTTATCCAGGTCACTAGCCAGTAGATTTTCTTCAAGTTCCCACATCTCTTTTACAGCATTTCCTCTTAGTTTTACTATAAACTTCCTAGAATGCCCTGTTTGAAGATGGTGGACCCTACTGCTAGCAGACAGTCCTGTCCTCAGCTTTTAACCAAGATGCCTATTTAGATGATCTTCCCCCCATCTGACAGTCTCAAAACTGTCTCCCTTCTCGTCTGTGACTTGAGCCATGCCGTCTTCGAGGGTCATGTGAATGAATAGGAGAAACTCTTCCTGGAATCTCCAAGTGAAAATAAGTAGTGCTAAATATGTTCTTTGTTAGGCCAACACTTCCTGTCCACTCACACATAGTTAATCACTACCAAGTGGTCAACAATTAATAACATTTTGGTCCTCCTGGGTTCACAGGCAGGAAGTTGTTTTCTGAGCCAGGTTTGTAAACTCTCCAAGCCAAGGATGAGTATTCCAACTCTGGAGGTGTGATGAATGGCAGAATTGGTATAAAACTGTTCAGGCTCAGCAGGCAAACATGTAATTTTACATGGTAACTTTTCCACTAATGTAATCAAAATCTGATTTCACTATTAAATCACATTTTGAAAATTAAGTAGGATATAACTTTGAAACATTTTTCTAGCATTTCCCTAAGCAGAGTTAGGCAATAAGGATTGCAATTCCATCTAGGCCTGTTCACAGAAAACTATAGCAAAGCACACAAGTAAACAATATTATATATATATATATATATATATATATATATATATATATATATATATATATATATATATATATATATATATATATATATATGTGTATATATTCACAGAAAAAAACACAGGTTACAGAAATGTTATAGTTAGGCTGACATTTCACTTGTACAAAACCTGTGAAATTCAGCTGTTATAGTTATCTGAGCTAACTCTAACTCGTGGCCTCGCAATGTAATGCTGATGACGTCACATATTACATCACTCATTACATGGTCAATGACATCACTGATGACAACACTGATGACATCTCAAATGACATCATTGATGACATCATTGCTGACATCATCCAGTGACTATGAGTCTTTCTAAAAAATGTTTATGAGTGTTAAATATATCTACCAGGGTGTATTGATGAATCAATGGCTGTATGAGTGCCTGTATTGATGATTTAGTAGGTGCGTGACTGACTGTATAAGTGAGAGATTAGGTATCTCAGTGATTGTATGGGTCACTGACTAGGTTGCCTGAATGTCTGTATCAGCCTGTCATTTGGTGTCAAAGCGGCTGCATTGGTTGGTGAGTATGCACGTGTCAGCGTATGGTGAATGATTGGTTGTCTGAGTATCTGTATGGGTGTATGAGTGTCTGTGTGGGTAGGTGAGAGGGTGTGTGACTGCATGAGTCAGTGGGTGTATGGGTTTATGAGTATAAGAGAAGGGTTATATAAGTGACTGAGTGTGTCTATGACTGTGTCAGTGAGTGAATGGATATGTCAGTGGTATATGGGTGAGTAATGAGATATGTGAAAGGCAGTATAGGTAAGTGTTGAAGTGTATTAGTGATTGTATGTGTGAGTGAGGGGTTGTGATAGAGGTTGTAAAGATTAGTGAGTGCATATGTGAGGGTCTGTATGGGTAAGTTATTATATGTTAGCATCTGTGTGAGTATGTGAGTAGGTGTGTATATAACTTAATAGGTGTAAATTGCTGTCTGATTGACTCTATAGCTGAGTGAGTAGGTATATGAGTAGCTCTATGTCTGTCTGACAGTGCGCGAGTGACTGTATGACTGCATGAGCAGATATAGAGGTGGCTGTATTAGTGAATGAGTTGGTGTATGAGTGGCTGTATGAATGACTGAGTGGATGTGTGTGTAGACCCATTAATAAGTGAGTGGGTATGTAAGTACTGGTATGGGTATGCCAATAATTTCAAGAATGGTAGTGTGGAAGTTGCAGTAGCTGTATGAAGGGTTGAATCAGTTGCGAGTGGGTGCTTCAGAGATTCTGTGGATGATGTCATTTGAGATGTCACTGACCATATCTGGTTTTGTATGAGTGAAATGTTAGCCTAACTATAACATCCCTATGACCTATGGTCTTTTTCAGTGAACATCTAAGGCTTTTTAATTCTATTTCCTAACTATAACAGCCATGTAAACTTTAGTTTTTTTCAGTGAATTACTAAGGTTTTTTAAATGCTAATTCCTAACTATAACTTACCTGTAAAATCTGTTTTTATAAGCAAATTTCCATGTTTTTTTAAGTAGCAATGGTCTTTGCAGAATGGTGAGGAAAGGGAGACGGGCCTCTGACCAGCTCTCAGAAGTCCCGCTGAGTAGGACTTAAAGAAAGGTGGGTTTCTAGGTCCCCAAATTCCTTTAGCACCAAAGACATCTGTATTCCCCAACCAGCAGTGTGCCAGGAGACGTGTTTGCAAAGTAATGCAGAAAGGGGGTGTGGCCTCAGAAAACCTCTTACCAAACTGACTGTGTGGATTTTGCTGGAGGTAACAAGTGGGATACTTGGCCCCCAAATAACCTCAATAGCCAAGTGGACTTCACCCCCCACTAATACTATGCCAAGAGGTACGTTTGCAGAGTGATGCAGAAAGGACGTCCTTGCTGATTGCACAGGTAGTGCCTCTATGATTCTACGAGTGCCAGTGCCAAGGACAGACTGCGAATACCGGGTGTTTTTAACAAAGTGTAAAACACATATAGACATATTTTACATTAGGTTTTAGTGTAGCTATTTAGTATGATACTAAATTAGCGTTTCCCTTTGTATTCATTTGTCAAAATAACTAAATCAGAAATGCACTTTTCTTCTTCACAGCAACACCAGAGGTCGCAATGACATCAGTAGTAATGAATACAAATGACAAAGTGAAAAATAGATATATTATACTCAAAGTTTGAGTCTAGCTGTTTAGTAACATAATTGTTTATTTAACAACACATTTAACAAAAACAATTAAAAAAATAACTCACACCTGAACTCACAAATACAGCATAACTACTCATGGGGAATTAAAAACTGTTGCAAAACTAGGACAATGCACAATCTGAAAACATCACTTGACCAGTAAAGTAAGGAATATCATTGGATTATATATAGTAATCAGTAAAATGAATAGAAAGTATATGTCCACTCCACCTTCTTGAATCTTCTTTTCCAGAAGTTTATTGTGAGCAGGTGGTAGATTTTGGCTGGAGTCGTTTTTTGAACTCATTGGGACAACGTTCATGTTCTATCATCTTAAAACCTATCATAGAAAATGTCTCAAACTGCCACTCAATCATAAGGAATCTGGGGGAACATCCACATCAGTGGCAGTAGCAACAATTTCTGGTCAAAAAGTCCCTCTAGAGGTACAGACCACTACAACAAATATGGTTCCAGAGTTTTCAAGAATGGCCACATATTGAATGGACCGGTGAGCAGTGTGTTACAGCTATTTGGAATGCTACCAAAAATCTTACATGGTAAATATATTCCCCCTTTTTATATTTTTTGCACATTTAATAAGAAGAGTTCATAGTGAGCAGCAAGAAGGCAACACACAGCTGGAGGACCCTCAACTTCAATAGCAGCACAACAACACCAAAGCAGAGTGCCCATTCAAAACTCCAGTCTCAACTTCAAGATTTGGCTCCACAAATTTTCTCGATAGCATCATACTGCATGGATTGTGGAGTTGTAGTGGGGGTTGGAGAGCAGTCCATAACAGTCAGTCGCAATGCTGCAAAGAATAACAAATGTTGATTTTATTTTTGGCCCTTTATAGATTTTCTACATTAGCAGGCATTTTATTATCCTTCAAAATGCGTATCTAATATCAATGTTTTGCTTATTTTATTATCTCCTAACTATAACAGCCATGTAAACTTTAGTTTTTTTCAGTGAATTACTAAGGTTTTTTAAATGCTAATTCCTAACTATAACTTACCTGTAAAATCTGTTTTTATAAGCAAATGTCCATGTTTTTTTAAGTAGCAATGGTCTTTGCAGAATGGTGAGGAAAGGGAGACGGGCCTCTGACCAGCTCTCAGAAGTCCCACTGAGTAGGACTTAAAGAAAGGTGGGTTTCTAGGTCCCCAAAGTCCTTTAGCACCAAAGACATCTGTATTCCCCAACCAGCAGTGTGCCAGGAGACGTGTTTGCAAAGTAATGCAGAAAGGGGGTGTGGCCTCAGAAAACCTCTTACCAAACTGACTGTGTGGATTTTGCTGGAGGTAACAAGTGGGATACTTGGCCCCCAAATAACCTCAATAGCCAAGTGGACTTCACCCCCCACTAATACTATGCCAAGAGGTACGTTTGCAGAGTGATGCAGAAAGGACGTCCTTGCTGATTGCACAGGTAGTGCCTCTATGATTCTACGAGTGCCAGTGCCAAGGACAGACTGCGAATACCGGGTGTTTTTAACAAAGTGTAAAACACATATAGACATATTTTACATTAGGTTTTAGTGTAGCTATTTAGTATGATACTAAATTAGCGTTTCCCTTTGTATTCATTTGTCAAAATAACTAAATCAGAAATGCACTTTTCTTCTTCACAGCAACACCAGAGGTCGCAATGACATCAGTAGTCATGAATACAAATGACAAAGTGAAAAATAGATATATAATACTCAAAGTTTGAGTCTAGCTGTTTAGTAACATAATTGTTTATTTAACAACACATTTAACAAAAACAATTAAAAAAATAACTCACACCTGAACTCACAAATACAGCATAACTACTCATGGGGAATTAAAAACTGTTGCAAAACTAGGACAATGCACAATCTGAAAACATCACTTGACCAGTAAAGTAAGGAATATCATTGGATTATATATAGTAATCAGTAAAATGAATAGAAAGTATATGTCCACTCCACCTTCTTGAATCTTCTTTTCCAGAAGTTTATTGTGAGCAGGTGGTAGATTTTGGCTGGAGTCGTTTTTGGAACTCATGTGGGACAACGTTCATGTTCTATCATCTTAAAACCTATCATAGAAAATGTCTCAAACTGCCACTCAATCATAAGGAATCTGGGGGAACATCCACATCAGTGGCAGTATCAACAATTTCTGGTCAAAAAGTCCCTTTAGAGGTACAGACCACTACAACAAATATGGTTCCAGAGTTTTCAAGAATGGCCACATATTGAATGGACCGGTGAGCAGTGTGTTACAGCTATTTGGAATGCTACCAAAAATCTTACATGGTAAATATATTCCCCCTTTTTATATTTTTTGCACATTTAATAAGAGTTCATAGTGAGCAGCAAGAAGGCAACACACAGCTGGAGGACCCTCAACTTCAATAGCAGCACAACAACACCAAAGCAGAGTGCCCATTCAAAACTCCAGTCTCAGCTTCAAGATTTGGCTCCACAAATTTTCTCGATAGCATCATACTGCATGGATTGTGGAGTTGTAGTGGGGGTTGGAGAGCAGTCCATAACAGTCAGTCGCAATGCTGCAAAGAATAACAAATGTTGATTTTATTTTTGGAGGTAACAAGTGGGATACTTGGCCCCCAAATAACCTCAATAGCCAAGTGGACTTCACCCCCCACTAATACTATGCCAAGAGGTACGTTTGCAGAGTGATGCAGAAAGGACGTCCATGCTGATTGCACAGGTAGTGCCTCTATGATTCTACGAGTGCCAGTGCCAAGGACAGACTGCGAATACCGGGTGTTTTTAACAAAGTGTAAAACACATATAGACATATTTTACATTAGGTTTTAGTGTAGCTATTTAGTATGATACTAAATTAGCGTTTCCCTTTGTATTCATTTGTCAAAATAACTAAATCAGAAATGCACTTTTCTTCTTCACAGCAACACCAGAGGTCGCAATGACATCAGTAGTCATGAATACAAATGACAAAGTGAAAAATAGATATATTATACTCAAAGTTTGAGTCTAGCTGTTTAGTAACATAATTGTTTATTTAACAACACATTTAACAAAAACAATTAAAAAAATAACTCACACCTGAACTCACAAATACAGCATAACTACTCATGGGGAATTAAAAACTGTTGCAAAACTAGGACAATGCACAATCTGAAAACATCACTTGACCAGTAAAGTAAGGAATATCATTGGAATATATATAGTAATCAGTAAAATGAATAGAAAGTATATGTCCACTCCACCTTCTTGAATCTTCTTTTCCAGAAGTTTATTGTGAGCAGGTGGTAGATTTTGGCTGGAGTCGTTTTTGGAACTCATGTGGGACAACGTTCATGTTCTATCATCTTAAAACCTATCATAGAAAATGTCTCAAACTGCCACTCAATCATAAGGAATCTGGGGGAACATCCACATCAGTGGTAGTAGCAACAATTTCTGGTCAAAAAGTCCCTTTAGAGGTACAGACCACTACAACAAATATGGTTCCAGAGTTTTCAAGAATGGCCACATATTGAATGGACCGGTGAGCAGTGTGTTACAGCTATTTGGAATGCTACCAAAAATCTTACATGGTAAATATATTCCCCCTTTTTATATTTTTAGCACATTTAATAAGAAGAGTTCATAGTGAGCAGCAAGAAGGCAACACACAGCTGGAGGACCCTCAACTTCAATAGCAGCACAACAACACCAAAGCAGAGTGCCCATTCAAAACTCCAGTCTCAACTTCAAGATTTGGCTCCACAAATGTTCTCGATAGCATCATACTGCATGGATTGTGGAGTTGTAGTGGGGTTGGAGAGCAGTCCATAACAGTCAGTCGCAATGCTGCAAAGAATAACAAATGTTGATTTTATTTTTGGCCCTTTATAGATTTTCTACATTAGCAGGCATTTTATTATCCTTCAAAATGCGTATCTAATATCAATGTTTTGCTTATTTTATTATCTTCTAATTTATTGTAACACTACTTACATATAACTTGCCGTATAGACAAGTCAAACCATCCCTCTCCAAATAAATACACAGGGACATTTTGCAGTTATCATGATTTACTTTTTCACTTTTTAAATAAAAGTGAAAAGTCTGTGTTAAAATCTTCTAGCAAGTGCGTCATCAACATGTACAAACATACCCTGTTTTTTTCACACAACACTGTTTTAAATTTTGTAATCTCTTTTTTAAAAACTATCAACTGTAATATTTGTGTCTTGTTCTGCAACTCCTGCTCTTAACAACTGTTCATTTTCCCTAGAATCCTGCTCAGGACCAATGAAACGAAACTGCACATCACCACAAACCTTTTCTACGTCTGCCAAGCTCCCATGCAAAAGTGCTCTATTAATTTCTCCTAAACATAAATCAAGAGTTTTAACATTATACAGCCTCCTACCTAAAGTTTGCACTGCTGAGTGGTAAACCTTATTTTGTGTTTTAAATTTTGCCTTGGAAAGATACGTAGGAATTTTCTTAATATATCAATGAATTGCTGTCTAATAATACAAACACTACTACAATTCCATTTTTGTACAGTACCTTGACTATGCCTTCCTTGTACCTCCTCTGCAAGAACCTATTCTACATTTCTAGGTACCATAACCTCTTTTGCTATACTCCTACCATTTTTCATTTCATAACTTCCTCCCCTAAAACAATAGAATGAACTAATTTGTTATCCTGGAGCTAGTTTTCTCTATTAAACAACGGCTTTGTACAAGAAGTATGTATCCATTCTCTGCTAAAAACTGCACAACAGTTACTTCTATTCACTAATCGTATCTTCTGGTTTTGTCTCCTCATGCACAACACTACTTTGTCAAGAGACTTCATTCAATTCAGAATCAAAATGAAAATCTTCCCCTTCAAAGCAAAGTCCTTATCAACTACACTCTCAACTTGTTCTTTCTGTTTCACTGCATCTCTCCTTCTTCTACACTTTTTTAAATGTAACACTTAATTTACAAAGGCTGTAACTAGCAATCATTATAACATGTGTGCAGAACCTATTCATCCATCTAAACACCCACTTACAACCCATACAGGCATTGAAATACTGAGGTACACACGTGCACTAATGAAAGACTCAGGCTCTACTCATGCACTCATGTAAATATGTAGAGAGTACCATTATAGTAAACCTATGACACATATTGTCAAAAGACTATGTATTCCTCAATAACACTTGTAAATACATGGGTTTGTGGTTGAATACATCAATTCTGCCTGGATGATTGAATGAGTCCATAGGTAGTACCTAGGTGATTTCCTGAGAATACAAGAAGTGCCTAGATGATTCCCTAACTATGTCATAACACCATGGGTCATTCCATATCTCCATATTTACCGCCTGCATGTTTACATGAGTATACCACTAGTATCTTGGTGTTTCGATGTGTGCATGAGTAGAGCCTGAATGATTCAACAAGTGCAAGACTGTGGGACAACGTTCATGTTCTATCATCTTAAAACCTATCATAGAAAATGTCTCAAACTGCCAGCATATCTCAAATAAAAGTTTCACTCAAAATGAAGCTAGCACAAGAACTCTCAAGGCATTCTGGACTATTAATCCTTCTCAATTGTAAACCAACTATGTTTAATGAAAAACACTACCTTCACCATATACATGACATTTTCATCAGCCTTACTGAACATAGATCACTATTTAAAGAATACATACCTTTACATCGCATGCGTTTACAACAGATGCGATTACAATGCGTTTGTTACAACGATTAAGTTGTTACTTTGCAGTACCATTACAAAGCAAGTAGTTACAACGACTTGCTGTACGGGGCGCTCTGAACTTAGGAATGGTATAATTTACTATTCCAACTCCAGTGTGTGCAACAGTAGGGAAGGTGTTGGAATAGTAAATTAAACTATTCCTTAGTTTAGAGCATCTCTCACAGCAAGTCGTTGTATCGACTTGCATTGTAATGGTACTGCAATGTAACAACGCAATCGTGATGGCTGTTTCCCCCTTGTTAGAAATGGGATTTCTGGTTGGCTAAGGCTTGCGCCAAAGCCAGGCAGAAACCACCACTCTAGTCAGGGCAAGGGAGTTACACGCCAAAGACAACCCCTGCTCACCCCCTTGGTAGCTTGGCACGAGCAATCAGGCTTATCCCGGAGGCAATGTGTAAAGCATTTGCACACGCACACAGCAACAACATCCCAGGCACACTACAAAAGGAACTCCACACAAGGTTATATAAAAATAGCCTTTGTATTCTCATAACACATTAGAATAGTAAACACATAACATACACTGTGCCAACTGGCACGGGCAATATTCACAAGAAATTATGTATTCATGACAGGGCAACGTGGGCCACTGTCAGAATTATCACAGAGTGAACTTGGTAAAGAAATAGTAAAAGAATATAAATGAACTTAGAACACAGCCAGTAATCACTGGAAGACACTGTACTCAGCGTCAACCTGAAATATACATCATAACAGGCACACTATCCCACAAGTCTAAATACATTAGATCCTAACCACCTAAGTAAGAATTACACTAGGGGCAT